>NC_041744.1:13958336-15224996 GCF_004115215.2 Ornithorhynchus anatinus
CCTCGAGTTCTGATGAGCATCCCTTCTGTCAGGTTCAAGAAGATCAAAAAGATGTTGTTGCTATACTGCTTGTTTCTCTATAAGTAGCTCTTTTTTAATGGTATTTGGTAAGTGCTTTCTAGGTGAGCTCGTTGTCGGCAGGGAATGCATCTGATGTTTTATCATAAGCTCCCAAGCGGTTAGTACAGTGCTTTGCACAGAGTAAACACTCAATAAATATGAATGAATGAGTGAATGAATGTGCCAGACACTGCACTAAACACTGGGGTAAATACAAACTAATCAGGTTGGACACAGTCCCTGTCCCACCTGGGGCTCACAGTCTTAATCCTCATTTTACAGATGAGGTAACTGAGGCACAGAGAAGTGAAGGAACTTGCCTAGGGTAACCCAGCAGACAAGTGGCAGAGCCGGGATTAGAGCCCAGGTCCTTCCGACTCCCAGGCCCGGGCTCTATCCACCAGGTCATTTTCATCAAACCAGCCCCGATGTTTTCTTCTGTCAGTCTTCACAGTCTTTAAGTCTTCCAGGGAGAAAGTGTCCCTTAGGGACGCACAGTCACCGGTCTCACTGGTCAGGGGAAGCAGTGTGGCCTAGTGGCAAGAGCACCGGCCTTGGAGTCAGAGGGAGAGAGGGAAAATAGAAGAGCACAAAGGTTACATACCTAAGTGTTGTGCAGCTGAAGTGAGTAGCAAAGTACTTAAGCGGCACAAAGCCAATTACATAGCTCACACAAGGGGGAAGGTGGAAGAATGAAATGAGGGCTTAGTCAGGGAAGGCCTCTTGATTGATTGATTGATTGGAGGTGTGATTTTAGGAACCTTTGGAAGGTGAGAGAGCGTGGCGATCTGTCACATAGAAAGGGGGAGAAAGTTCCAAGCCCGAGAGGGGATGTAGGCAAGGGGTGGGTGGTAGGTAAGGTAGAGTAGGAGAGAGATAGAGTATGTTGGCATTAGAGGAGTGAAAGTGTGCAGGTTGTGTTGGAGTAGGAGATAGGTGAGGTGAGGTAGGAGGGAGATAGCTGATTAAGTGCCTTAAAGCCATTGGTAAGGAGTTTCTGTTTGATGTGGAGGTGGATGGACAACCACCAGAGGTTTTTGAGGAGCGGGGAGACGTGGACTGAATGGTTTTTTGTTTTTTTTCAGAGAAAACATCCATGCGGCGGAGTGATATATGGACTAGAGAGGGGAAAGAAAGGAGAGACAGGAGACCAGTGAGGAGGCTGATGCAGTAAAGAGGAAAACGGTAAGTGCTTGGATCTGCGTGATAGCCCTTTGGATGGAGAGGAAAGGGAGTAACCCTTAGGTCTTGCTGCTGGTTGTTATTAGAAAGGGCCATTGCTTCGGTCTGAGTTGCATCCAGGTCTCTTAGGAAAACCGGGCAGGTGTTTACAACTGATGTCTGTCCCAGCAGAAGTATGGCCTTGCTACTTAATTTACCATCCCCAGGTTGTCCAGTGATTTCTCTGTGTTTCTGCATCACTGCCCACACATGCATTGCATTCTCCCACGAGAGATCAGCTTATTGGATATCTGGATATCGGTGTTGCTGTGATAAGTCTCGATCCTCCTAGAATCTTGCTCACTGATGTCACTGAAGGCGAAGACTTTGGCTCTGATGATCGGAGGGATTTTCTCTTTTAGAGGGTGGCAGAGGGTCATTACTTGCTCACAAATGCCTCTGGGCAGAATTGGAAGGCTTGAGACAAGCGATATCTGATGGCGAAGTCTATGCTTGCCAGCCTTTGTTCAGAAGACAGAAGATCTCTCCCGAAAAAGCCGACTCTGGCACCTGATCCGCTAGCTGTCCTTTGTCAGAACGTCTTATTTTCCTCAGTGCTGTCTACGCCGCACCTGGCTAGCTGTTTGCCACAAAGCACCTTCCTCTCCTTGTCACGTTCCATGATGCAATTGTTAGTCTCTTTGTGTCCGGTAGATTTTTGTTTATTTCTCCTCCGCCGAGTTAAACCTCATCAGTTGGGGGTCTGGGGGCAACTTGGCTGGGAGAGGCAGGTAATTTTTAGAGACTTCCTTTCTAGCATCCCTCTCCCTTGGGAGTGAGCAGGATTTTCCCAGTAAGGGCTGCTCGGACATCTAAGCTGTCACCCACAGATCTGTGGTGCTGCCTCTTGGGCTATTGAGTAATAGGAATAATGATGGTATTTGTTAAGCGCTTACTATGTGTCAAGCCCTGTTCTAAGCGCTGGCGTAGATACTTGCTAATCAGGTTGGACACAACCTCTGTCCCACATGGGACTCACAGTCTTAATCCAGGTGGTTAGGCACAGCCCTTGTCCCACATGGGGCTCATAATCTTTAATGACCATTTTACGGATGAGGTAACTGAGGTACAGAGAATTGAAGCGACTTGCCCAAGGTCACACAGCAGACAAGCAGCAGAGCTGGAATTAGAACCCAGGTCCTCCTGACTCCCGGGTCCGTGCTCTATTCACTAGCCCTCTCTGCTTCTCAGGCTGCCTGTTGCTTGTCCACCCACCTGGGACTTATATTTAGGAATTTTGAAGCTTGGTCATAACATACCCAACTGGAAGAACTTGGCCCGAACTAGGAGGGATTCTTAGGTATCCCAGCGGACCAGAGAGCCCAAGACTTCAGTGAGAGAGCTGGCCTAGGGGAAAGAGCACAGGCCTGAGAATTAGAGGACTGGACTCTAACCCCCGGCTCTGCCACTTGCCGGTTGTGTGACTCCCCACCCTGTATAAGTCACTCTACTTCTCTGTGCCTCAGTTTCAGCATCTGTAAAATGGGGATTAAATACCTGTTCTTCCTTCTCCTTAGACTCTGAGCTCCATGTGAGACAGTGTCCAACCTGATTATCTTGATTCTACCCCAGTGCCTAGTAAGTGTTTGGCATAAAATAAACACTTGAAATTCCATTATTGTCATTATTATTAGTATTATTGACCCCTTCCTAAATCAGCCTGTTTTTGCCACTTTTCCCTTGGCTCCTTTCATCTCCACCAAATTGTGTATCCTCTTGGTACTTGTGTTGTGTGGAAATATGTTTGTAGTTCTACATTGCAGGAATGCATTTGTTTCTTTGAGCGTCTCTTGTTCAAATGAGTTACTTTTCTGAAACTTGACCATATGAATCAGAAGCCCAGAGTAAGGATGGGCAGATCTCTCTCTCTCTCTTCTTTTCCCTCTCTCTCTCTCACTTCGACATTAGTTCAAAGTAAAAGGTTGTTTGTTGTCAAAAAGTTCTTTGCAAACAGATTTTCCTGTTTGTCTTTTTGGAGGGGGGCGGGGGCGCGGTGGTATTTGTTAAGCTGTCACTATGTGCCAGGCAGTTTTAAGTGCTTGGGTAGATACAAGCTAATTAGGTTGGACACAGTCCATGTCCCACATGTGGCTCGCAATCTTAATCCCCACTTTACAGATGGGGTAAGTGAGGCATTGAGAAGTGAACTGACTTGCTCAAGGTCATATAGCAGACAAGTGGTGGAGTCAGGATTAGAACCCAGGTCCTTTTGATCCCCAGGCCCTTTCTCTATCCACTAGGCCACGCTGCTTCTCTACCGTTGGGGAGCAGCTCTCATTGCTCTCTCTCTTAGCTGTGTACTTCTGCCTCCCTTCCCATGAATCATCAAGGGGGAACGTGAGGATTTTATTTATTTTTTCCATTTGGAGAGCTCAACCTCGCCCTCCCTCTGCCTCCGTGTCTCATCCCCGGTGGTCCGTTTCTGAAGCCTCAGGCTCAGGGACCTGTATGCGAGGCAGGCACTTCCTCCCTCTCAACCCATGAAGAATTAATTCCACAGCAGCAGGGCCCCAGGAATCAGGGCCTGCTCCACCAAACTCTTCAACAGTGTTATTTAAGTGCTTACTATGTGTCAAGCACTATACCAAGTGCTGGGGCTGGTACAGTATAAGCAGATTGGATGTAGTTCCTGTCCAACATGGGGCTCACAGTCTAGCAGGGAGGGAGCACAGGTGTCTTATCCATATTGTACAGATGAGGAAACTGAGGAAAGGAGAAGTCAAGCAACTGGCCAAGGTGGCACGATAGCCAAGTGGCGGAACCAGGATCAAAGGCTACCTTCCTCAACTCCTCACTCTCCTTCTCCTCCCAATCAATCAATTGTATTTATTGAGCACTTACTGTGTGCAGAGCACTGTATTAAGTGCTTGGGAGAGTACATTATAACAGACATGGTAGACATCTTCCCTGCCCACATGGAGCTTACAGCTTACTTCTTCCCAACTGTCTTCTTTCCTGCAGCTCCCTGTCCCCAACCCCCCAGCCCTTCAACTTTCTTCCTCCAGCCCCCACCTCTAAACTCCTCCTCACTCTTAACTTCCTACTCCAGTCCTTCTCCCCACCAAATCTCCATGCCCAGCTCTGCATTCTAGGGTCCTCTCCCCTAGACCGCCCATTCTCTGAACCCCCCAAATGGTTGGACCTGAACCTCCTGCCCCCCCAATCTAGTTTCCCAGTCCTCGCTGTCTTCCTAGCTCTGTCCAGCGGCCCCACCCCCAGGGGGAACCCAGCTCCTTCAGGATGGGGTGGGGGGGGGGAATCTGGCCTGCTGAACCTGGCTCTGGTTGCCATAGTAACCTCAGGCAGCCACTGGAGCTGGAGCCCCGACGGTCTCAAAGTGATTCACAAATAAAATCATTTGTGTTAATGATGAGGCCTTCAGCCACCATCTCCCCCAACCCCACACGCCCCTGGAATACCCCTTCCCTGGGTCAGGGACTGGGGATAGGCTATGGGCCAGAGGGTATTCTCTAGTCGCCCCTTCTCAGTGCCTCGGCCCCACAGCCATAGAATAATTGTGGCTCCCCCCAGCCCCTCAACTTCCCCGTTAAATTGGCATCTTCTGAGTCAGAGACACAAAGCAGGAGTGAGAGAAACTGAAACCGATTCAGAGAAGAGTCCCACCCAGAAAGACCAGGGTCTGGATAGGAGCACGCTCGCTCTCTCTTTCTCTCTCTCTCTCTCTCTCTCTCTCTCTCACTCTCCCCCCACCCCACCCCCGGGGGCTAGTACAGTCAGCCACTGTGTTGGCTAAGTACACTAGATGGAGCTCCGATATTAGCCAATCCTGATGGGGCCTGGCCCAAGGACCCTCCTGGGGCTAGGTTTTGTGAAGCTGGAGGGACTATGGGACCTGTCCATGTCCCACATGAGGCTCACAGCTTTAGTTCCGATTTTACAGATGAGGTAACTTGATGGGGCCCGGAGAAATAAAATGACTTGCCTGAGGTCATACAGCAGAGAAATGGCAGAACTGGGACTAGAACCCAGATCCTTCTGACTTTCAGGCCCATGCTCTACCACTAGAACATCCTATCTTACCAACTGTATTGTACTGTTCCAAGAGCTTAGTACAGGGCTCTGCACACAGTAAGCACTCACTCCATACCATTTGATTGATTGATTGCTGCAGGACCCATTTTGGGAGGAACCTCTCTAGGGAATGTTGCCAGCATCCCAAAAAGCAGCCCAATAGATGCTTCCACGGTTCTTTTCAGGATTCCTGCTGGACTTGTCCTCTGGAGGTGTCATCTGTCAGAAACCTTAATCGCTGATGTCATCGCCCCACAAGATGTTCCCTTTTGTGTAGGGCTGGGACCAGAACCCAGGCATCCTAACTCCCAGAGCCAGACCAGCAGCGGGGACTTTCCTCTCTGTGGACTACTTAGAGAAGTAGCATGGCCTAGTGGATAGAACATGGGCCCGGGGGTCAGAAGGACTTGGGTTCTAATCCGGATCCGCCACTAGTCAGCTGTGAGACCTTGATCAAGTCACTTGACTTCTCTGGGCCTCAGTTCCCTCATCTGTAAAATTGGGATTAAGCCTGTGAGCCCCATGTGGGACAGGGACTGTCTCCAACCTGATTAACTCATATCTATTCCAGAGCTCAAAACAGTGACTGGGACATAGTAAGTGCTTAAGAAGTACTATAAAATTATTTAAGAGGCTGTCACAGCAGCAGCAGCAGCCACTGGAGCTGCCAGAAGGCTCCAGCTGGAACCAGGTGAAGGGGTCTGGGGTCAAGCCCCACTACACTTATGTACATATCTGTAATTTTTTTTGTATTGATGTCTGCCTCTGTCCCTCTAGACTGTAAGCTCAGTGTGGGCAGGGAATGCGTCTGTTTATTGTTGTTCTGTACTCTCCCAAATGCTTAGTACAGTACTTTGCGCACAGTAAGCACTCAATAAATAGGATTGAATGAACTGGGACCTACAGAACGACCCCCCGATGCCCTCTCTGAACCCTGTGGGGCCGTGGGCCTGGCGTCCTCTCCGCTTCTTTTGTCCCCGGCTCTGTAGTGCTGCCCTGGAGGGGTTGGGACCGGGGACTGCAGTGAACCAGACCTTGGAGAGGCTATACATGAAGTGCTCCTTGTGAGCAGGGATCACGTCCTGCCCCGCTGTAGATTTTAAGCTCATCGTGGGCAGGGAACGTGTCTGTCTAGTGTTATATTGTACTCTCCCAGGTGCTTAGTACAGTGGTCTGTACACAGTAAACACTCAATAAATATGATTGAAAGAATGAATGCACTCTGACCAGAGCGAGGCCGAGGCCGGTGACTGACCAGGGTGAGGCTGAGAGCTGACCAGAATAAGGCTGGGAAGTGACTGGAGTGAGGTCGAGACTGGGAGCTGACCAAGAGTGAGGCCAAGAGCTGACCAGAGGAAGAGGCCGGGAGCTGACCAGAGCAAGGTGTGTTCAGGCCAGCTCAAGGACAGAGAAGTGTGTATGTAAGAAGTCAGAAATAAAGAAAAATCTAGGTTAGAGATTCTCACAGTTTTCTAAATCTGGGTTTTCTTTCCTGTCCATCTGCTGGGTAACCAGGGTTCTGAGAAACTGCTTGTGATGTGTTGGGAAAGACTGAATGCTTTGATTATTCCGTTCGCTTAATTCCTTTTGTTACTCTCTTAATAAATCAACTTGCTACCTTTGCAGAAATGAAATCCTAGGAGCGACTGTGTTCTAGGTCTGCTCATTCCAAGAGATAACAACAACTAAATATTAAGAACACCGTGGGGAAAGAGAACCAACCTGCTACCGGTACCAATTTGGGGCACTCTCTATGAGTCTCTGGGGAGTTGGCAGCAGTAAAGGGAGAGACGGCAGCCTAGGATAAAATGAAGTGAGGGACTAATACAATTCTGCTTTATTAAACCTGACATTGCTGGGACAGGGGCATATTGGTGCTACAGAACCAGACTGAGGAGCAGCGTGACCCAGTGGCCTAGTGGATGGAGCACCGGACTGGGAGTCAGAAGGACCCGGGTTCTAATCCTGGCTCCTTCACTTGTCTGCTGTGTGACTTTGGGCAAGTTACTTAACTTCTTTGTGCCTCAGTTCCCTCTTCTGTAAAATGGGAACTAAGTCGGTGAGCCCCAGTGGGACATGGACTGCGTTCAATCTGATTAACTTGTATCCGCCCCAGCGCTTAGTACAGTGCCTGGCACAAGCCATTAAAAAAATCAGCAGGAAAGGACTCAAGGTGGACAGCAGGAAGCGTGTAGAAAAGTGATAGAAACACAACCGCCTCTGGGTTAGGGTGCTATGGCCCAGCTTCAGCATTATTCCCCCTCTCGACTGTAAGCTCGTTGTGGGCAGGGAATGTGTCTGCTTATTGTTATTTTGTGCTCCCCCAAGGGCTTAGTACAATCCTCTGCACACAGTAAGTGCTCAATAAATACCGTTGAATTAATAAATTATGTTAATGGGTTCTTCTCTCCCCAGAAATCTTTACCGGCCTGAACTTGTGCGGCTTGTGTGGCATCCCTGGCCTACTTGTTGGCGGCACTCTGTGTTCTAGAGGGAACATGACTGAGGGGAAGGAGAGAGTTGCACAGAGCACTGCTTAAACTATCGATGCCATCATCAAATCCTGGTATGGATTCTTAGTCCGGAAGTCTCAGGCTTGAGGCCTGGTCATCGTTCTTGACAGAAGATTCCATTGTTATCACCTAGAAGTTGCTGTGGAATGGAAGGGGATCAAGTGGGGGGAGGGTAACAGATTCCTAAGACCAGTCCTGCCCCTGAGCTTTAAGGGAAACAGCTTAGTGACTTTTATTCTCTCTCTCTCTCCCTTCCCATTGCCTTCTACCTCCCACCAATCCCCTTCCCTCTCTCCTCTCTGCTATGACCAGATTCAGCACAGAACAATTTCAGTTTCCTTGGCCAGCAAAGTGACAGATGTGCTCAGAGGCCTCCAAACCTCAGAGCCCATTAGAGCCAGGACTAGAATCCAGAACTCCCGATTCCCAGCAGGATCTCCTCTGATAAAACTGCACTGGGGCTGGGGATGGGCCTCCAATCTAGCGACCTCTAAGAAAAGTGCCTGGTACATAGTAAGCGCTTAACAAATACCATCATTATTATTATTGCTGTTATTATTAAAAGGGAAGAGAGCCCCATCTGCTTTAGATAGTCTAGTGGAGTTCTACTTGGGAGCAGGGGACTGGAGCAATTGACGTCTCGAGGTCAATCAGTGGCATTTATTGAGTGCTTACAAATTATGCAGGGCCCTGTATTGAGGAAGCTTACGGTCTAACGAGGAAGATAGGTGGCCTAGTGGAAAGAGTACTGGCCTGAGGGTCAGAGAACCTGGGTCTAATTCCAGCTCTGCTACTTGCCAGGTGGGTAACTTTGTGCAAGTCACTTAACTTCTCTTTGCCTCAGTCTCCTCATCTGAAAATGGGGATTAAACACCTATTCTCTTTCCTCAGATTGTGAGCCCCATATGTGACATGGACTGTGTCCAACCTGATTATCTTGTGTCTTCCCCAGAACTCAGTAAAGTGTTCGGTATATAGTATTTAACAAGATCTACAGTTGTTATTATTACATTAAAATAAATTACAGATAGGGGAAGCGATAGAGTATGAAGATATGTAATTCATTATGGGGAGGGAATGTGTCTGCTAATTCTGTTGTACTCGCAAGCGCTTAGTACAGTTCTCTGCACATAGCACGCAGATTGATATGTACCTAACTGCGATGGGATTGAGTTGGGAGGCAGTATCAAAGTCCTTTAGGGGAACCGACCCAAGCCAGCTCCGGGATTCCATATTCTGGGTGGGGTGGTGTTGAACCAGGAATAATAGGAACAGTGAATATTTGCAATAAGTGTAGAAACCCCAGGCTGATGTGAGCCAGATCCCCCTGCAGTCTGATTCGTGAGTTGGTAGAGATGATTCCCTACCCTCAAGGAGTTACTTAGTGGAACGAGCCCAGGCTTAGGCGTCAGAGGATGTGGGTTCTAATCCCGGCTTTGCCACTTGTCTGCTGGGTGACCTTGGGCAAGCCATTTCATTCATTCAGTAGTATTTATTGAGCGCTTACTATGTGCAGAGCACTGTACCAAGCGCTTGGAATGCACAAATCGGCAACAGATACAGTCCCTGCCCATTGACGGGCTTACAGTCTAATCGACCAAGCCATTTAAATTCTCTATGCCTCAGGTACCGCATCTGTAAGAGGGGGTTTAAGACTGTGAGCCCCACGTGAAACAACCTGATTACCTAGTATCTACCCCCGCGCTGACAGTGCTTGGCACATAGTAAGTGCTTAACAAATGCCATAATTTATTATTATTATTAGTGTGGGAGATAGACATGTGGCATAATGGAAAGAGCACAGGCCTGGGAGTCAGAGGATCTAGGTCTAATTCCAGCCCTGGCCCTTACCAGCTGTGTGACCTGGGAGGAAGGGAGAGAGGCAGAGCTGGAAACTCTTTCTAGGGCTGCAGCCATGAACACTCAGCAGCAGTAACCCAGGCCTGGAGTGAGGCCGTGAAGGCTGTCTAGAAGAGACCAGGGATTGGAATCGCTTTCTTGTTCCAAATTTCCTTTGTTTTGGACTTTCCTGAGGCACTGGTTGTGGATCTGGGGGCATCTGCTCAAGGTGAGACTGGGTGAGGAAAATCAGGTTTAGGTTTTCCTCTCCTTTCACCTCCTCCCTGCACTCTCCAAGGAGAGAAGATCCCAAGATCGTTCGGAGTCATCCCCGAGGGGCTGGATTGCAACTCTTGCCGTGGCTATACTGGCAAAAATTCTCACTGGGTAAAGAAAAGCGCCCTCTGTATAGCCCGAATCGCACCATACCCGAATGTCAAAAATGGCATTTTGAGCTCACAGACCAGGTGGAGGCTTGTGATGTCTGGTGTAGATGCCGGTACCAGTCTCTAGTGTAGACACCCCCGAGACATTGGTTCTCTGAATCCCAGGGAATGTGGCTAGAGAGATTAAAAAAAAATTAAAATAAAAAAATTCCATTTCCTCTCCCAGTCACACTTTCTACCTTAATTTTATTGCATCTTCCTCTTGGTTTTATTGACTTTCAGAATTGCGGCCGAAAGATTTAGTGTGGGGACGCGGGTGGGTAATGAATGTGACTCTTCGGGTGCCTCCGATTAATCCTGTAGGAGAAAGAAGAGAAGCGAACTTGCCTGACAGCTCCTCTTCCCCACCCCTGGGACAGATCCCTGCTGTCTCCCCCCCAGCCTCCAGGGTCTCCTCTCTCCCAAACACCACCCCCGGCCCTCCCCACCTCTTTTCTATCCTGGAAACGCACCCTTTCCCTCTCCAGCCCCGGAGCCCCGGCCTGTTTTTGGGGGGTGAGGGGCGATCTATCCCCCACATCTCCCATCTCTCGGGGCCCAGTGGGGGCATATTTGGATCTTTATTTTGGACCCTCCCTGAGCCTGTCCCTTACTAGAGAGGAGTCTGGGGGCGGAGGGCGTGGAAGAAGCTGCCCTTTCCACCTGTGACCTGTTACCCTTGACCCGGGCTGAACCCAAATCTGGACTCGCTCCGACACCAGGCTTCGAGGCACTAAAAGTGCCCGGACTTTTTCCCCAGAGCCACCGGGCCAAAATTTTATGATGATTCTTGTAATTAACCTGCAAAAGAAGCAGGCTTTTTAAAAAAAATTTTATTCCATCAGTGTATTTTCTGCCGGCGCTGGGATTCTCTCCCCACCCACTCCCTCCTCTTTCTTCCTTCCCCAAATCTCTAATATCGCTTTCACTAGTCGAGGAGGCGTTGAGCGCCTGTAATTTCTTTCTGACCTAATGGCTCTCTCTCGGCTTTCCCCGGTATTTAAGCTGAACAAGACAGAGGTAAGTAGCAAACACGCTGCAGTTCCTATTTACGCTGCCAATTGCGGTTGATAGCGAGAGGCCGTGCTGAGATGAACTCGGCTGCTGCTGCTGCTGCTGCTGCTGCTGGCTGTCGCTGCAGATGCGGCTGCAACTCTATGGAGCGTTTCCCGAGCGAAGCCAGGACAGATTGTCGTAGCTAATTACTGCCGACCCGACTCCTGATTACCGCCCCGGCTCAGGGCCGGGCTGGGTTTGGGGCTGGGGACTGGATTGGGGCTGGGGCCGGGACTGGACTGAGGCTGGGGTCGGTACTGGATTGGGGCTGGCGCTGGACTGAAGCTGGGGCCAGGACTGGGGGCTGGATTGGGGTTGGGGATGGATTGGGGCTGGGGACTGGGGCTGAGGCTGGATTGAGGCTGGGGCCGGGACTGGGGAGTGGATTGGGGTTGGGGCTGGGGCTGGAGGCTGGATTGGGCGGGGGGGGGGGCTGGACTGAGGCTGGGGTCGGGCCTGCGGCCAGGGCTGGATTGTGGCTGGGGCCTGGACTGGGGCTGATGGCTGGGGCTGGACTGAGGCTGGAGCTGGGGACTGGATTGGGGCTGGGGCTGGGGCTGGAACTGCTGCCAGTGCTGGATTGAGGCTGGGATTGGGGCTGGAGCCAGGGCTGGGGTTGGGGGTTGGGGTTGGAGTGAGGCTGGGGCTGGGACTGGACTGGGGCTGATGGAGGGGCTCCTTCGGGTCCTTTTAACCGGATTGAGGAAGTGAGATCCAGCTTGGCGGGGCCAGTTCAGCTGGGCCCGGGCAAAGGGGGTCTGGGGGAAGGGGGCTAGCCCGACCAGGCCTGGCTAGGGGAAAGGGGGCCAGCCTGGCTGGGTAACAATAATTATAATAATAATCATGGTATTTAAGATCTTACTGTGTGCCAGCATTGTTCTATGTGCTGTGGTAGATTCAAGGTAATCAGGTTGTCCCCTTAATCGTAACCGTCAGTCTTAATCCCCATTTTACATCTGAGGAGATTGCGGCACAGAGAAGTGAAGTGGCTTGCCCAAGGTCACGTAGGAGAGAAGCAGTGTGGCTTAGTGGATAGAGCATGGGTCTGGGAATCAGAAAGTCATGGGTTCTAATCCTGATTCTGCCACGTCTGCTCTGTGTGACCTTGGGCAAGTCACTTCACTTCTCTGGGCCTCAGTTACTTCATCTGTAAAATGGGGATTAAGAGCACGAGCCCTATGTGGGACAGGGACCGTATCCAACCTGACTAACTTCTGTGTACCCCAGGGCTTAGAACGGTGCTCGGCACATAGTAAGCACTTAACGAGTACCATAATTATTATTAGAAGTGGGATTAGAACCCACATCCTCTGACTCCCAAGCCGTGTTCTTGCCTCTAAATCACTCTGGGAGGGGGCCAGCCCGGCCGGGCCCCAGACAAGGGGGTCAGCCCCACCCAGCCCTGGGGAAAGAGAGGGGGAAGAGACCAGCCCTCCCGCTCATTTCCAGCCTGCCTTCCCTGCCTCCATCCCGTCTCCGTCCCCAGCATCTTGATAGTCCTTTTTTTAATCACTCTGGCCGGGAAGGGCAGGAAGCAATCCCAGCGCTGGGATCACTCTCCTCTACCTCCCAGTCGACTCCCCCGAGGCCTCGGAACCAGCTGGCCGGTGAGCCGGACAAGAGTGCCCGGCTGGAGGGGCGCGGGGGATCCCGTCCAGCCCATCCTGGCTGCGGACTCCTTGTCCTCTCTTGCAGTTTTACCTGCTGTGGGGAATGCCGGACAAACCCCCTCATCAGACCAGGCTGAGGGCCTAATTTAGAGGATGTGCAAGGACTTGGGCCTCGGAAGTTGGGGACACCTATAAGCAGAAACCTTGTCTCTGGGCAGCAGCAGGGAATCTCCAGCCCCTCCTGAAAGACCCGTAGCCATAGCCCAGGCGCCTCCCTCCCGCAATGGTCTCTGAGTCTCTTCTGTCTTTCTAGTGATGATAATTATGGTGTTTGTTAAGCGCTGGGGAGAATGCAAGCAAATTGCATTGGACCCAATCCCTGTCCCATGTGGGGCTCGCAGTCTTGATCTCCATTTTACAGAGGGGGTAGCTGAGGCACAGAGAAGTGAGGTGACTTGCCCAGGGTCACGCAGCAAGCACGTGGCAGAGCCACGATTAGAACCCATTACCTCTGACTCCCTTGCAGCTTCTGCTTTCTGTATCTCTGTCTCTCTTTTTCTGACTTTCTGTATCTCTATCTCTTCTGTGTTTTTGAATCCCTGCGTCTCTTCTGCCCTCTTGCATCTCTTCATCTCTTCCTCCATCTTTCTGTATCTCTACATCTCTTCGTTGGTTTCTCTGCATCTCTACATCTTGTTTTGATGGTATTTAAGCCTTATTAGATGCCAGGCATTGTACTAAGCTCTGGGGTAGATTCCTCTACCTCAGCATCTCTACATTTCTCCCTCTGCATCTCTGCATCTCTACATCTCTTTCTCTGTGTTTCTGCATCTCTGCCCCTCTTCTTCTTTGTTTCTGTGTCTCGGCGTCTCTTCTATCTTTTTCCATATCTAAGTCTCCCCCTCTATCTTTCTGAGCCTCTACATCTCTTCCTCTGTGGTAATGTATCTCCACGTGTCTTCCTCTGTATCTCTATGTCTCTTTCTCGGTGTCTCTGCATCTCTACTCCTTCTCCGTGTCTCTGTATCTCTCCGACACGCTGACCCTGTCCCTCTGCCTCTCTCTGCCGCGGGAAGTTCTGTTATAAAAACTCCCTCTGGAGACAATGGGTTTGGCCGCCATAAAGGAGAGAGTGTGACTTGTGAATTAAGAGATTTAGTCACTTGTAGAATGACTTTATTTTATAGCGAGTTCCTCCCGTCGGAGTGATGTTGCATGCATTGGTTGTATTTATAACTTAATAGCTTTTCTCAATTTTATTATACTTTTTATGATACTTGTGGCTTTATGGGACTTCATAATTTTTCTCAGATTCATTAAACTCAGCTGAGGGTGGAGCTAATGATGGGAGCAGGTAGAGCAGATTCCAAGACAAGAGTCTGGCAAGTAGTCACCTCTCCTCCCACCTTCTTCTCCTCTCCCTTCCCCTCCCTCCCCCTTTCCTTTTTCTCCCTCCCTCTTCCCATATTCCCTTCCTACCTCTTCTCTGCCTCCGAATAACCTCCCCGGGCAGCCGGATTCCGACCAAGGCCGACCACCATCATCATTTCTCCAGAAGCATCCGAGGTTATCTCCGCTCATGGAGCAAGGGGAGGAATCGGCTGGGGTGGAGGGAGGAAAGAGGCAGAGACATAGAGACAGAGGAGACAGAGATTCAGAGAAACACGGAGTGCTATAGAGAGACAGAAAGAGAGAGAAGAGGAGCAGCAGAACCAAATCGGACCATCCAGAGACAACTGAGGTAGAGAGTTTCTGAGACAACTAACTCTGCATTGCAAAACCCAGATTTATCCCGTCCCCATCGGACCCTGCTTCTCCATACGCAGGCAAGAAATGATGGCAATTCTCATATTATCCTATTTGTCACACAGACACCAAATCTGGACCCAAGCAAGTGAGAGAGGGACACCTTACAGGGTTGGCTTAGCGGAGCCTGGTCAGTTTCCTTCCTTCATTCATTCACTTATTCATTCATTTCCAGGCCGGTCACAGATGCCGCTTCATGGACTAGGGGCTAGAGCACCGACCTGGGAGTCAGAAGGTCATGGGTTCTAATCCCAGCTCCACCACTTGTCTGCTGTGTGATCTTGGGCGAGTCAGTTCACTTCTCTGTGCCTCAGTTACAGCATTTGTAACAGGGGGATTAAGACTGTAAACCCCATGTGGGACATGGATTTTGTCCAACTGGATTAGTTTACATCTACCACAGCGCTCAGTACAGTGGCTGGCACATAGTAAGCACTGAAGAAATGTCATTAAAAAAAAGACAGCGTGGGGACTGAATCTGAAGTTAAGCGGGGAAGGGAACTGGCCAAAGGGAAGAGAACGCAAAACCCACATAGATATACCGAAGCTGAGACCAAAAGGGACAAGCAAAGGGGATTGTTTGCAAAAATTCTGACTTCTGGGGGGTACGTAATCTGCCAGATCAGAATAATAATAATAATTGTGATATTTGTTAGGCACTCACTATGTTCCAGGCACTGTACTAAGTGATGGAGAGGATACAAGCAAATGGGATTGGACAACAGTCCCTAGCTCAAATGGGGCTCCCAGTCTCAATCCCCAATTTACACACGAGGTAACGGAGGCCCAGAGAAATGAAATGACTTGCCCAAGGTCCCGGCAGGCAAGTGGCCGAGCCGGGATTAGAACCCATGACCTTCTGGCTCCCTGGCCTGCGCTCTATCCACTACGTCATGCTGCTCGTGTAGTTGCAGACTAAAGGAGGTGGGTTTGGGGAATGAAGCCCAGGATAATTTTCCCATCTCCTGACTTTCTCCACTCCTCCCCAGCCCCACTGATCAGAGAAGGGTCATGGATCATGGTCCTGAGATCATCTTTCCAACCAGGAATCCGGATTGGCCAAACCAGTCAGGGCCCTCCCTTCCCACCCCCAGGGAAGTGGCCAGTCTAGTCGAGACTAAACCAACTCAGGTGCTTTGGAGGCAAACTCCAGCTGCCAGGCTGGTCTGAATGGACAGCCAGCAGCTCCTACCGGGTCATGCCTTCACGGGTCAAGAGACCTCTGGGGAAACAGCCGTGGATGAGCCCCCTCCCGCCCCCCGCCTCCACCAACTATTCAGATTGGGATCCTCCAGTGGTATTCCCAACAGGGCAAAATTCATTTTGGGTGTGCAGACAACAAGCAACGAACTGGTTCCAAGCCAGAAGTAGACAGGGAGGAGCATCTCACTCCCGGTCATCTACCCTGCCCGGGCCCAGACTCCTCCTGCAAGAGATGATTGTGATTAGGTCTCACCCTGGGAGCTAAGAGGGTGACACTTGTCTGAGTTGTCACACTTTACCCTGGAACACCCCAGTGTTTAGTAGAGCATTCAGCCCACGGCATGTTCTTAATAATAAGAATATTCCTCTGTGCCTTCTGCCCTCGGCGCCTATGGGTTTAAGGATTGTTGCCTGGCCCCTGGACCGGGATCCCTTTGTGGGAAAGAGGGAGAAGAACTCTCAGAGATGTGTGATTTCTTGGGCTAATCGCAAAGGCTTTCTAACCACCGCCCCCGCCTCCCTCCCCAATCACAGAAGATGTCTGCGCGGGCAGTGGGCTGAAATGCGTAATTGTGTGTGGCTGGGGAGAGGGGTGGGGTTGTGAGAGATGCAGGGAATGTGTCTGTGAATTGTACTCTCCCAAGAATAGTGCTCTGCACACAGTGAGCGCTTAAAAAATGGATTAAGACAGTGAGCCCTACGTGGGACAGGGACTGTGTCTAACCCGATTCCCCTACCCCCGCCTCCTGGCCTGTGAGCTCGTTGTGGGCGGGGATTGTCTCGCTTTATTGGACTTTCCCAAGTGCTTAGTACAGTGCTGGGTTCAATCGATAAGATGAATGAATGAATACATATGATTGATTGAATGAAAGAATTAATTGATTTATTTTTAAGGTTTTGGTGCTGGGTTTTCAGATGACAGGTCTTAGTGGGAGCCCTTAAGGTACTTGGCCATGTTAACCCAAATCTTCCCCTGCAAGTGTGTTCTTTGACCCTGCCCCTCCTGGCTAGGAGGGATCGGGGGTCACTCTGGTTGAGGGGGACATGGTGGGGAGGGGCGCCACCCAGAACTGAACCCATCAGGATTCAAGATCCGGGCAGGGACTGTCTCTCTCTGTTGCCTATTTATACATTCCAAGCGCTTAGTACAGTGCTCTGCACCTAGTAAGCGCTCAATAAATACTATTGAATGAATGAAGATCCTGCTTCTAGCTCCTGATCCTGCCTTTGTTTTGTATTGTGGTCTGTCAGTCAGTCAGTCGTATTTATTGAGCGCTTAATAATAATTATGGTATTTGTTAAGTGCTTACTATGTGCCAAGCACTGTTCTAAGCGCTGGAGTAGAAACAAGGTAATTAGGTTGTCTTAATCCCCATTTTACAGATGAGATAAGTGAAGCCCAGAGAAGTGAAGTGATTTGCCCAAGGTCATACAGAAGGCAGGTGGCGGAGCCGGGATTAGTACCCGTGACCTCCTGACTCCCAGGCCCACGCTCTAGCCACTAGGCCATGCTGCTTCTCCATAGAGCAGGTGTCTCTTGAAATATAAAAGAAAATGGGGTTCCGGTCTGGTCCAGTCCGAGGACCCCACCGCCCCTCCTCCAGTCCCTGCGGCTCCTTAATGATCAGCCAGGGTAAGGGACCGGCGGTGCATTTATAATTTTTATTGTTGTATCTTTTAATTTTATTTTGCTCTCCTCGCTGTCTTGAGCCGGGGAGATAGGAGCCGGTATTTATTGCCGCGCCCAACGGTCTTCTCCGGGAATGTATGTATCAGTTAATTTAATCTCCCCGGTTTTATTTAAACTGTTTTTCCTTTTCGCCCTCTTTGCGAGTCTTCGCCGCTCCGGCTGGGCCAGCTCCGCCCGTCTTCTGGGCCTTCTCTCCCCCTCCTCTTCCTCCCCAGATCCCCCTGGTCTCTCTCCCCCGGTCAGTGTCCCCCTGGCTCTCTCTCCCCTGGATCTGTCCCCCTGGTCTGTCTCCCCCTCTCTTTCCGCCCCTGGTCTGTCTCCCTTGGTCTGTCTCCCCCTGGTCTCCCTCTCCCGCTTGATTGACATTTACAAATTACCCGGCTGAAAGTGTTCGGTCTTTGACCCGTGCGTTTCCATTCAGCAACGGGTGAGATTTGCAAGCGTTTTGTCACATAATTACTACAAATCCCCTGAACATTTCCCCCGCACAACGCCTGCCCGGATGGCAATGCCGCCCGTGCGGGGAAACGATCCCGCCACGGGGGTTTGATTTGGATTCATTGGCTGATGTATTTATTTGTTCTTGACCGGCAGATTTCTGGGAAAGCCAACATCAACACATATATACAAACGTACACACTCAGGACACACACAATTCCCTCCCTCCGATGCACATATACGGTACATGCATGTCCGTTCCCTACCTCAAACATACAAATGCGCACAAATAGGACACACAGATAACCCTCCCAAACGTACATAGATGCACATAGATACGGCTCACACACTCCTCATCGTCATACACAGACACACGCAGATAGGACACACACATATACCTATCAAACACACACACCGATACACGTAGAGCTCACACATAGCTCACCTTCATACACACACAGAAACAACAGATAGGACACATACATATCCCCAAACACACATTGACACACACAGATAAGAGCTCAACATACCTTCCTTCATACACACATTGACACACACATCCTTCCCAAGCACGTACTGACTCAGATAGTGCTAACATATACCTCACTGTCATATACACACAAACAGGACACACACATCCCCCAACACACACTGTCAATGTGGATAGAGCTCACTCATATCTCACCGTCATACACTCAAGGACACGCATATCCCTCCAAACACACACTGATACACATAGATAGAGCTCACAAATGCCTCACCATCATACACAGACACACATAAACACAAAAGACACCCAAATGCTCCCCCAAACCCACATTGACACAGATGGATAGAGTTCACAGGCCTCACCTCTATAGACACACAGATACACAAAGGACACATACATACCCCTCCCCAAACACATACCAACACATATAGATAGAGTTCACACATACCTCACCTTTATATACACAAGTAGGACACACACACATACCCATCCAAACACAAAAGTCCACAAAAACAGGACACGGACACATCCAGCTTCCACTGATTGGTACACACGGATACACATAAATAGGAAACACATTCCCCGCCTTCTCCATACACAATCAGACGCACATAGACCACCCTCCTCCTACTCTCTCCTCCCCTGTTCTCACCCCAGCAACTCGCCCCATCGACCCCACCCAGGTGAGACCCTTGCCCACCCAGGGAATGAGCTGGAGGGTGTGGGCTGATGGGACAGAGGTCCTTGGGTGCGTGTCTTTGATGCTGAGGGTGTGTTCGTGGTGGGGAGCAGTCTAGGAGTTTGTAAAACAGCTTTCCAGAGGAGGTTCACCCACAGTCCGGAGCAAGTTAGAGTTCTGCCTGGCTGGTTCCGATATTAATGTCCCACCTGGAGTCCGGGAAGAGAAGGCGTTTTCTGGTTGCTCAGTGTTTGTTTTTCACTCTCCCCAGCCTCAGCTCCGCCCCTTCCTCTTTCCCTCTTCTCTCTTTCCTGCTTCTCACCTCTCCTCTCTCCCCCTCTTCCCTGCCAGTCCCATTGGGGGGACCTGTCAGTGACTCTCCCCTTTCATGGCCCTGCAGCGGCCTCTGCTTCTGATCCTCGGTCCATTCTTTGCCTTTCCTGGAAGGGACAGGCTCGTTGTGACCCCCCCTTCCTTCCCCTCTTCACCCCCTTCTATACCCCCACCAAGTCTACTCCGTGTTCAGGGCGGTCAACACCATGGGGCATGGGCCTGGGGTGAGAAAGTAACCTCAGAGTCCTCCCTCTTGCCCAGCTCCCCTCAGTCAATCTGTCAATCGATGGTATTTAATGAGTGCTTACTGTGTTTAGAGCTGGCATCCTGTTCCAGGGTGGGTCACCGCTGAGAAAGAATTGGAGAGACTGGGGGGAGGCAGGGAAGATAAATGGTTAAAAGGTCTGGAGGAAAAGCTATAGGAATTATCTCATTTTAGCCTGGAGAAGGGAACGCTAGTAGGTGAATTAATAACTGAGTATAATAATAATAATTGAGGTATTTGTTAAGTACTTACTCTGTGCCAAGCACTGTACTAAGCAGTGGGGTAGATACAAGGTAAAGGGGCTGAACACAGTCCCTCCCCACATGGGCTCTCAGTCTTAATCCCCATTTTGCAAATGAGGTGACTGAGGCATGGAGAAGTGAAGTGACTTACCCAAGGTCACACAGCAGAAAAGTGACAGATCTGAGGTTAGAACCCAGGTCCTTCTGACTCCCAGAGTTGGGCTCTATCCACACTGCTTCCCTAGAGAGAAGTAGAAGTTATAGCACTTGTTAATCGTTTACTGAGCGCAGAGAGCACTGTACTAAACTCTGGGTAAAAAAAAAAAATAGCATAGATTAGAATTAATTACCAGCACAGACCATCCCAGGGCTCTCAGCTGAGTGAGTTTGAGGTGTCTCCAGCCTTGTGGCAGTAGAACTGTTAGTATGCTCTGAGTGTTCACAGCGTTCACAGCATAGCTTGCTCTTTCTGGGCAGGGAATGCGTCTGCTATATTGTTGAACTCTTCCAGGAGCTTAGTACAGTGCCCTGCACAAAGTAAGCGCTCAGTAAATGTGATTGACTGACTGACTGCACAGGACTGGCAGTCAGGATACTCAGGTTCTTGTCCTGGCCCAATCGCTGGCCGGCTGTGTGATCTTGAGGAAGTCGCTTAACCTCTCTGTGTTTCAGTTTATTCGTCTGTAAAATGGGGAAGATAGAGAGTAGTTGTGGGCAGGGAAAGTGTCCACCAACTCTGTTCTCTTGTACTCTCCCAGGTGCTCTGCACACAGTAAGAGCTCAATAAATACAATTGATTGATAATAATACCTACTTCTCAGGGATGTTGTAAGGATGAGATCACTGATGTGAAAGAGCTTTGGGAAAATAAAAATACTATACAGTAAAGCAAGATACTGTTATTAGTACAGGGAAGTATGAAACAGAGAAGTGAAGAAATCCCTGTCCACAAAGAGCTTACACTCTAATGTGAGAGAGAGACGTGAAAATATCTACCAATAGAACAATCAAAGGTAGCAATGGGCGTACAGTTGAATAGCAGATATACAAAAATGCTAACTAATTGCCTAAGTCCTGGAGTTGGCTGGGAAATTTGTATGACTTGGGGTGCTGGGAAGTCATCAGGGAAGGCTTTTTGTAGAGAATATTTAGGAGGATGTTGAATGTGCCCTGCTAGAATTTTGGAGGGAGGGAATTCCAGACCAGGAGAACAGCTTGGGAGAGAGGAGAGGCAGGAGATCAGGCTCCATTGCGGGGCAGGTGAGGAAGGGCTCGGGGATAAATCTAGATCTGACACCTAGAACCAGCTCAGGCACCTGCTAATTTAAACCAGTTGGCCCCGGGTGATGGGTGAATAGACTGGAAAATTAAATGGGCCTGGCTGAAGAATCCCCTTTTTCTGGAGCCAAAGATTATATAATTAAATTAAAAGAAAATGCATTTTATAATAAACTGTATTTCCTCTTGGCAAAATCCAATTTTGAAACAAGATTGTAATATCATATCTAAAAATGTTTTCCCATGGGGATTACCAGTCTATTTCTTTTAATTGTTTTCACCCATCACATTACGAGCTTTTTCAGAGCTAGGAAATGAGGACGGCACAGGCGGAGGGGTGGAGAGGGGAGACCAAAGATGGTATAAGTCTGAGCCTGACTTCTGGGCAGAACCCAGGGGGTTGCCGAAAAGCAGCAGGGGGAGAGGGACGGGGGATGGGAGGGAAGGTGCGGGGAATCTCTCAAAAATGGCTAGAGACAGATATGAGTTTATACATCGAGGAAAACCACCCCAAGATCTTAGCTCCACCCCAGTTTGCTGCCTCCGAATAGAGCTGGCAAAGGATCCAGGAACCAAGAAGATCCTGGGGAGCTGGCGCCTGGAATCAATCAGTAGTATTTATTGAGCACTTACCGTGTGCAAGACACTGTACTAAGTGCTTGGGAGAGTACAACACAACAATATAACAGTCACATTCCCTGCCCCCAGTGAATGTATATTCTGGGGGGGAGGGGGCAAGATGGGTGGTCTTGGAGGATGGGGTTAATAAGTACTTAATAAATACCATAACAAATTCTTGAAAGCTATGGGCAAGCAGCAGGTAAATGTCCCCTCTTAGCCTGGCCCTTGGGCTGGCTCCCCCAGGCCCTGGCCCCGACCCTCTTCACTCCCCCGACTGCTCCCCTCCTAGTTTCCTCCCACAGAGCAGAGCTTCAGAGACTCTCTCTGAGGATGCAGCAGCCACTTAAAGTGAAATATGAATCAATTTCATTGCCAATTAATGTTTCCGTTTTCAGTCCTCCAAGTTTATTTGTTCATCTCCAGCCCCAGGGGCCCGGTTCAGCAACGCAGGAATGTGCCGCCCAGCTTTGTCGACTGGCTGGGCTCTCGGTCCGCTCATTCATTCAATTGTATTTATTGAGCGGTTACTTCAGAGCACTGTACTAAGCGCTTGGGAGCATAGGATACGACGACAAGCAGACGCGTTCCCTGCCCACAGTGAGCTTACAGCCTAAAGGGGGAGACAGACATAGGAGAGTTAATATCAGGCTGTGGATTAATTTTACATGGTCAAGGAAGCTCTCTTCTCTCCCTCCTGCCCTCATCCCATCTAGAGTAGCAAAATGCCTTAATGGATAGAGCAATGACCTGGAAGTCAGGAC
Source organism: Ornithorhynchus anatinus (assembly GCF_004115215.2). Classification (NCBI taxonomy): domain Eukaryota; kingdom Metazoa; phylum Chordata; class Mammalia; order Monotremata; family Ornithorhynchidae; genus Ornithorhynchus; species Ornithorhynchus anatinus. The sequence goes on from NC_041744.1 coordinate 13,980,899, forward strand.
TTGGGTCCTAATTCTGACTCTGCCACATGTCTTCTGTGTGACCTTGGGCAAGTCACTTCACTTCTCTATGCCTCAGTTACCTCATCTGTCAAATGGGGAATAAGACAGGGACTGCGTCCAATCTGACAAACTTGTATCTACCCCAGTGCTTAAGAAGTACTACAATTATTATTACTATTATCACTTTCTCGGTCCCTGCGGCTCCTGGTCTAAGTCATTCGTTGAGTGGGGTGGGCAAGGGAAGAGTCTAATAGTCTAACAGAAGATGGTGACTATTTATCAGGTGGTTGTGATTAGCAGGCTGGTAGCCTATCTGCAAGGCTGCATTGCCAGCCAGGGAGCTTCATGCAGTCTCCCACAGTCTTTTTTGATGATGGAGGTTGGGCTCCTTGGGAGGGGTGTGTGTGTGTGTGTGTGTGAATGAGGGGTGGCTAGCCCCTGGGTTCACCACAGGGGGGGACACCACTGGGCCCAGTCAACCTTGTACCCTCAGCCGTGTCCCCCTGCCTGGCCCCAGGATATCGTTTTAGGGGAAATGCAATTATGCGTGACGGGACATGTTTCCACTCTAATAATCATCCAAGTGACCCTGGAGGCGTTTGTGATCAGCTGAGCACAGGGAAGGAGGGGGTGAGGGCAGCAGGGAGAGCCGAAGAGGAAGATGAGAAAAATAGGGATAGGGAAAGAAGAATGGGAGAGGGAGAAAGAGTGCGTAGGTGGGGGGGGGGGAATCCATAGTCTCTGGAGCTGAAAGTGTGTGAGGGACCTCCAGCTGTGTGAAGGAGCTCAAGATGGCTGTGGTAGGGATGGGAGATTGTCCAGGTGGAAAGTGGGGGTGGGGAGCTGCGGTGGGCTTCAGGGGGTAGGGCAGATACAGGTGAATGTACTCTCTGACCTCCATAGTCCTTTCATTCATTCATTCAATAGTATTTATTGAGCGCTTACTATGTGCAGAGCACTGTACTAAGCGCCTGGGATGAACAAGTCAGCAACAGATAGAGACAGTCCCTGCCGTTTGACGGGCTTACAGTCTGATCGGGGGAGACGGACAGACGAGAACGATGGCAATAAATAGAGTCGAGGGGAAGAACATCTCGTAAAAACAATGGCAACTAAATAGAATCGAGGCGATGTACAATTCATTAACAAAATAAATAGGGTAACGAAAATATATACAGTTGAGCGGACGAGTACAGTGCTGTGGGGATGAGAAGGGAGAGGTGGAGGAGCAGAGGGAAAAGGGGAAAAAGAGGGTTTAGCTGCGGAGAGGTAAAGGGGGGATGGCAGAGGGAGTAGAGGGAGAAGAGGAGCTCAGTCTGGGAACGCCTCTTGGAGGAGGTGATTTTTAAGTAGGGTTTTGAAGAGGGAAAGAGAATCGGTTGGGCGGAGGTGAGGAGGGAGGGCATTCCGGGACCGCGGGAGGACGTGACCCGGGGGTCGACGGCGGGATAGGCGAGACCGAGGGACGGTGAGGAGGTGGGCGGCGGAGGAGCGGAGCGTGCGGGGTGGGTGGTAGAAAGAGAGAAGGGAGGAGAGGTAGGAAGGGGAGAGGTGATGGAGAGCCTCGAAGCCTAGAGTGAGGAGTTTTTGTTTGGAGCGGAGGTCGATAGGCAACACTGGAGTTGTTTAAGAAGGGGAGTGACACGCCCAGATCGTTTCTGCGGGAAGATGAGCCGGGCAGCGGAGTGAAGAATAGACCGGAGCGGGGCGAGAGAGGAGGAAGGGAGGTCAGAGAGAAGGCCGACACGGTAGTCTAGCCGGGATATAACGAGAGCCCGTAACAGTAAGGTAGCCGTTTGGGTGGAGAGGAAAGGGCAGATCTTGGCGATATTGTAGAGGTGAAACCGGCAGGTCTCGGTGACGGATAGGATGCGTGGGGTGAACGAGAGAGACGAGTCAAGGATGACACCGAGATTGCGGGCCCGAGAGACGGGAAGGATGGTCGTGCCATCGACGGCGATAGAGAAGTCTGGGAGAGGACCGGGTTTGGGAGGGAAGATGAGGAGCTCAGTCTCGCTCATGTTGAGTTTTAGGTGGCGGCTGACATCCAGGTGGAGACGTCCTGGAGGCAGGAGGAGATGCGAGCCTCAAGGGAGGGGGAGAGGACAGGGGCAGAGATGTAGATCTGCGTGTCATCTGCGTAGAGATGGTAGTCAAAGCCGTGAGAGCGAATGAGTTCACCGAGGGAACCTGAACCAGATCTTAATTTGTTCTGGAAGAGGGGAATGCCTGCCTTCTCTTGGTCTCCATCCCCGTGAACTGTCTCTTGGCTGCAAGAGGGGCAAGCTGGTGGTTAATTTCCCTAGAGATCCTTTAGGCCCTGGCCTAAAATGGCAAACTTTGGAAGATGGTGAATTTTTGGAGAGAAATAATATCAAAAAAATTAAAAAAGTTTTTTGCTACTAATGTTGGGAATTATGCATATTTTTTCAAGGTAATTTGCACCCACCAGGCTCTCCAAGCACATGACAGTGGTCAGAGAAGCAGTGTGGCCTAGTGGAAAGAGCACAGAACTGGGAATCAGAGGACGTGGTTTCTAATCCCAACTCTGCCTCCTGCATGCTGTGTGACCTTGGACAAGTCACTCCCTTCTCTGGGCTTCAGCTTCCTGGTCAATAAAAAAGGGTTCGATGCCTGTTCTTCCTCCCCTGTTAGATTGTAAGCCTCCTGTTTGTCAGGGATTGTGTCTGACTTGATTATCTTGTATCTACTCCAGAGCTTAGTACAAAGTTGGGTAATAGCGTTTACCAAATACCACAATTTTATTAATGACCATTATCGCCCCACAACTTCTCTTCCATCACTTCCTTGTAGTTAGTCTCCTTCCACTACCTTGTGTCACCATAGCAGGACAGGAATGAGTTTGCTCCTTTTACAAGGAGCCACTAGAAAAAGGCAATGGAGCTTAATAGTGAAAAACAACCAAAAAAAAAAAAAAAGTACTCGGGCTGCGTGGCTACAGAAGTGGTTCATCTCTTGGGACATTTTCAATTCCTTTGCTGAAAAGCACGCGATGCTGGGTACATTCCAAAGCAAGTTCCTAATGTAATAAACATATTATATGGAGATGTGCTTCGTAAGTTTATTTTTATATAATCAATACTTATATAGTGGTTGGACATGTTAAAATTAGCCAACTCAGAGGCGGCAATAAGCGTGGTTTCTAAGGTGGCAAAATAATAAATCGGCTCCTGGGAGATGTGGGGAGGGGGTGTGAAGAGAGGGGAAGGGGGTTGGTTGGGGGTGGGGGGACTTTGGTGGTCTCTTTGGGTGAGCAGAGTTGTGTCCCGTTGACAAACCTCCCCTGGTGATTGTCTGAGGAGGTAGCTTGTAATTGCATTCTTATCCTTTTACTGCAATTTATGCCTACCCAGAAGCGCTGCCCAAAGCATCTCACTGCCCCTACCTCCTCACCTCTGGCTGTTTCCCCCTACCCTTCTCTCCCCAGGGCCCGGGTGTAAGCTTGGGGAGGGTCTCTTCTACTCCAGCCTCCAGAGTGAGGAGGAAGAAGAGGTAGAGAGAAGAGGGTGAGAGAGAGAGTGTGGGATACAGAGATTGGATTCTAGGGTTGTTGGGTGGATCTGTGTGAGAGTGCGATGTGAATGTACCTGGGAGGTTAGGGGATGTGCATTCCTGCACTTAGTACAGTACAGTGAGTGCTCAATAAATACCACTGAGTGACGGATTCACATTTTGTTTGGATTTGTGAGCCCCTCTCCCTATCTCCTCTCCTACCTGCCCTCCCCTGGGGCTGTGGGGGCAAGGGGCAGGCCTTGTTTCTGCCCCAGCCCCCTCCCCTCTGCCTCTTCAGCTCCCTGAGAGCACCTCTAGCGAGTGAAGAGCACTGGAGAGACTGAATCTGGGGGCTCACTAATCACCTGGGGCCCCCCCTCCCTGGCCGCCCAGTCCGTATCCCTGGCAACCCCCTTCCTCTCCCTTTTCCATCCTTCCCAGCTCAGGTCTCAGTGATGAACCCGGAGGCCGGGAGTGGGTAAGGGGGAGGAGGAGGAGGAGGAGGTACCAGGCTTGGGGGTGGAGGGAAGTTAGCAGGGCTGTACGGTTTTCTCCCGTAGCCTGGTTTCTTTCCAGCCCTGCGCCTTTGTTCCTCTGCAGCTCCTGTGTCAGGCACCACCCCATCCCACCCAGACCTTCCCTCAGAACCCAGTCCCAGCTTAGAGTGACCAAGTCTTATTGCCCCCTGGAGCTGGCAGGGGTGGAATCTCAGTCCTGGGGCTAAATGAGGATGCTCACCGCACCCCAGACCCTAGGCCTAAGGGGTCAAAAGAGGAATTATTGTGGGGGAGAGAGGGGAAGCAGGAGGGAGGCAGATGGAGCCGATGAGTGTCACCCCCAGCTGGAGTCAGGTGTTTTGGAGCTCTGCCCCTTCCCCTCCCCCCAACACCCCCTCCCCTTATCCCCTTATCCCTCTCGGGCCCTCGGCACTCAGCCGCAGATTTGCATTTAAATGGACATTTTCTTTTAATGAGCCGGACCCGGGGCCCCAGACTATTAACTTTCCTTGTGGGGGGGCTCGGCTCCCTCCCAGTCCCCCAATGCCCCCCTCCCCCTGCCGAGGGCTAGCCCCCGCCCCTCTCCGGCCCCCCCAGCCCAGGTCTGCCCGAATGCAGGTCCCCCTGGGCAAAGGGGAGAGGCCGGGTGGTCCGGGACCCCGGGCTCCCCCGGCCAGGGACCAGACCGGACAGTGACACACCGAGACCGATCTCCTTGCCCCCCACCCCCTCACCCCCTTTGGGGGCAGGGATCAGCCAAGGAACCTTTTTAGATGATAATTTACCCGCCGGGACCCAAGCTTCCCTGACCCACTTGCCCTACAGGCTTCCCATCTCTCTCTTTCCCTCTTTCCTTCTCTTCCCCTCTTTTCCTCCTTCCCTCTCTCCCCCTCTTTCCCTCCATCCTTCTTGTTCCTGATAATAATAATAATTGTGGTGTTTATTAAGCCCTTACTACGTGCCAGGCCCTGTACTGAGCTCTAGGGTAGCTACAAGGTAATTCGGTTGGATACAGTCGCTGTCCCACTTAGGGCTCACGGGCTTAATCCCCATTTTAATAATAATAATAATAATGGTATTTGTTAAATGCTTACTTTGTGCCAGGCACTGTACTAAGCACTGGGTTGGATACAAGCAGATGGAGTTGGACTCAATCCCTGTCCCATATGGGGCTCACAGTCTTAATCCCCATTTTTCAGATGAGGCCCAGAGAAGTGAAGGGACTTGCCCATGGTCACACAGCAGACAAGTGGCAGAACCGGGATTAGAACCCATGACCTCCAGACACCCAGGAACATGCTCTAGCCACTACGCCATGCTGCTTCTCAGTGACAGATGAGGTAACTGAGATGTTTTTAAAGATGAGGTAACTGAGGCACAGAGGAGCCAAGTGACTTGCCCAAGGTCACACAGAAAACAAGCGGCAGAGCTGGGATTAGAACTGCCAGTTGTGTTCCCACCAGGACCCGGAGCGCCCTGAGCGAATCGGTTGGCAGGGGTACAGGACACTGCAAGGTGCAGAGGAAAGTTTTACGTACAAAATATAGTGGGGCCAAAGTGACCAAAATGTAGTTTTCAGGGCCGCAGTCCAGCAGGTGGGGGCCAAGGGGATTGCTAGGGCGGCCACATCCGTCATCCTTGCCCACCCTGGAGGGCTATTTTTAGCATACCTGCTAGGCCCATCCACCACATGAAATAATAATAATTATAATGGCATTTGTTAAGCACTTACTATGTGCCAAGCACTGTTCTAAAGGCTGGGGTAGATACAAGTTTATCAGGTTGTCCCAAGTGGGGTTCACGGTCTTAATCCCATTTTACAGATGAGGTAACTGAGGCACAGAGAAGTGACTTGTCCAAAGTCACAAAGCTGACAAGTGGCAGAGCCGGGATTAGAACGCATGACCTCTGACTCCCAAGCCTGTGCTCTTTCCACATAGCCACGCTCTCATTCCTTTGCCATCAGCCCCTTGCTCACACCCTCTCTCCTGTCTAAAACTCCCTCCCAATTCATATCTGATGGATCACAACTGTCTCCATCTTAAAGCCCTACTGAAACCACTTCACCTCCGGGAAGCCTTCCCTGACTAACCTCTCATTTCCCCACTCTATTATCCCCGCCTCATGACCCCTATGCACTTTGACGCTCTCCCAACCCATCTCCACAGCACTTTGGTCCATATCCTTATATTTTCTTGCTTCCCCTACCTGTAATTTATTTTTAAGTCTATCTCCTTAACTCCTTAAGGGGAGGGATGGTGTCTACCAACTCTCATACTCTCCCAGGCACTTAGTACAGTGCTCTTTGTGCAGTAAGTGCTCAATAAGGGCACTTATTGATTAATTGATTTGAACCTAGAGGCTGTGAGACACATTGAGCTGGACTCTGCTGCCTTCTTGATGTGTGTCCTTGAGATGGTAACTCAACCTCTCTGGGCTTTACTGTCCTCATCCATAATGAATGCAGTTAGCAAAGGGTAAAGGGATTTATAGAAACGGCAAAAGGGGACTGAACACCCTCCTACCTGGCTAAGGGGATAGTCATTTTCCTGGATAGGGGCAGGGGTGTCTTGTTTTAAGCAGACAGCTACTGGTGTGTCCTCAGCATGGCCTAGTGAACAGAGCACGGGCCCGGGATTCAGAAGACCTGGGTCCTGATCCCAGCTCAGCCACCTCCCTGCTATATGACCTTGGGCAAATCACTTAACTTCTCTGTGCCTCCCTTTTTTCAACTGTGAAATGGGTATAAAATACCCCTTTTCCCTTCCTCTTAGAATGAGAGCCCCATTATGCGCGTTGACTGCGTCTGACCTGATTGTCTTGTGCCATCCCTAGCTCTTAGTTCAGTGCTTGGCACATAGTAAATGCCTAATGAATACCATAATTAGTATTAACATACTCGATCCCCAGTAAAACTTCTCAGTGAGGCTGGAAGCAAAGTAGCATTGACCCTGGGCCGTTTCTTTTGTTTCGCCTCTCGTCCCCTCGTGTGAGTTCTCTAAACATGGTTTTGAGATCTACAGAGACATCTGCAACATAATATCCGCACAGCGAAAGTGGTAATAATAATACTGATAATAATTGTGGTATTTGTTAAGCACTTACTTTGTGCCAGGCACTGTAATAAGTGCTGGGGGTGGGTAAAAGCAAATCGAGTTGGACACGGTCCCGGCCCCACAAGGGGCTCACAGTCTCAATCCTCATTTTACAGATGAGGTGACCGAGGCCCAGAGAAGTAAAGTGTCTTGCCCAAGGCCACACAGCAGATAAGTGGTAGAGCTGGGATTAGAAGCCACGACCTTCTGACTCCTGGGTCTGTGCTTCATCCACTCTACCATAGGTATCAGTACCAAGGTGTAGAGCTCTCTGTGGGCAGAGAATGTGTTTGTTTATTGTTATACTTTTCCAAGCATTTAGTACAGCGCTTTGCACACAGCGCTCAATAAATATGACTGAATGAATAAATGAACTGTAGGCCGTGACTGGGGACAAGAAAGCGAATAATAATAATAATGCGTACTATGTGCTAAAGACTGTTCTGAGTGCTGGGGTAGATACAAGGTAAGCAGGTTGACCCTCGTGGGGCTCGCAGTCTTAATCCCCATTTTCCAGATGAGGTAACTGAGTCACAGAGAAGGTAAGTGGCTTGCCCCAGGTCACACAGCAGACGAGTGGCGGAAGGGGGATTAGAACCCACGACCTCTGGCTCCCAAGCCCGTGCTCTTTCCACTAAGCCATGCTGGAGCAGAGGAGCAGAGCGATGGTGTCCCCTCGTGGTGGCCCGTCCCAGCTCCGCCAGTGGCTGGCCCTTCTCCCCTGATGGTGAGTGACACGGCTATTGTGTATGTAACAGGGTGACACCGAGATGAGCGTGTCAGTTCCACCTAAGGTGATGGCTGTTTTCCCCGAGAAGCACGGAGGAGCGAAATTGAAGGAGAAAAGGTCAGCCCAGGCCGACCGTCTCCTCCCCTCCTCCAAAATCACTTGCTCAGAGAGAAGAGAATGAGCAGTGACAGATCCCCTCGCCGCTGGGGAGGGTGGTGGCCCGGAGTGGAATCTAAAGGCAAGCTTGTTAGGAGGGCGAGCTGCGCGAGTCACCTGTTCATGATGCACCACGATTGTTCTTGGCGTCTGCTTCCACCAGAGTGACACTGACAAGTTCTTCGATTAGAAAAAATCTCCCTGTTTGAGGCTCTCCTCATTCCTGGACCTAGAATATGCTGAGTAATACTGCCTGTTGGCCACATATGTGTTTGTGTGTTCACGCGTGCTTCCTCGTGCTGCTAGGTAGTAAAGATAACAAAATGATAGTTGTTAAGTGCTTACTATGTGCCAAGCACTGTAATAATAATGATGACATTTACTAAGCAGGCGGATGCAAGTTATGCAGATCAATCACAGTCTCTATTCCACATGGAGTTCACAGTCTGAGGAGAAGGGAGAACGAGTATTGGATCCCCATTTTATAGATGAGGAGACTAAGGCACAGAGAAGTCAAGTGACTTGCCCAAGATCACACAGCAGACAAGGGGCGGAGCCGGGATTAGAACCCAGGTCCTTCGACTCCCTACCCTGTGTTCTAAATACCAGGCCACACTGCTTCTCAGTGTGCTCTCTGTCCTCTCATCTCCCTGCCTCCGGGACCCACATAGACTGGCTCAAACTGGGGGCCGGGGACCCTCTTGAGACGTGTGGCCAGCTGCACATCGAGACATGATGTCTGAAGTCCAAATCCACTAGATTACATATAGAGTCCTTGTAGGCGGGGAACGTGTCTGTTTATTGTCGTATCGTACTCTCCCAAGTACTTAGTACAGTGCTCTGCACACAGTAAGCGCTCAGTAAATAAGATCCAATGAATGAATGAAGTTGAAGTGGCCGCCGGTCTTTCTGGCTGCGCATTTCGATCGCGGTCCTCCCGGGACAGTCTTTTCCGGACAAGCGATGAAAGAGGCAGGGAGGCGACAGCTACGGGTATTGTCCAGTGGGGCAGGGGGTTCACCTGGGGAAAACCTTTCCCTCGCAGGGACGTGCTCACAGAAAAACTCACTCTCTCTCTCTTAGGCCCACCACACAAGCAAGCACACCTGTGAGCACCCACTTGTGTACACACAGGCAGATGGGGCGAGGTGGTTTTTCCAAAGAGTCCCATTGCCTCCCCGCCCGGCCCTCCCATCCCATCTCATCTCATCCTGGGCTCAGCATCACGGAGGCAGAGGGAGACTGAGGGGCGAGGGGATGGTTCCCGCTCCTCCAGGTCTCAGAGCCCCCGATCCTGGCTGGGGGCTGGGCCCGAATTTGAGCCTGTCAGTCGATGGTTTACTTGCTCCTGGGACCCCAGCCTGACCCTACAAGGCAGCTATCCTGGTACGTCGCTCCCAGAAAGGTGATTGGCAGTTTTCCAGCTCCTGTGGGTTCCTGTCTCCCGAAGTTCCACCCCCCACAGATTAATCAGATGCGTCTGATAATCGTGAGATACAGAAGGAGGGAGGTTGCTACTTTTCTTCTAGGGTTGGTGGGTGGCGGGGAGGGGCCGAGGGGAGGCCGGGCAAAGAAGGGGTTAAAGAGTCCTGTGTTTCTAAATGACTGAACTCCTGTGTGTTGTAGTTTTCAACTGCAAATCATCTCTAATAGCAGACATCACGGGACGGCTCATTACATTAAGCTATTTTTCATGCTATCTCCCGTAATATCCTTTAATCCGATGCGTTTCAAATCACCTCGGGCTAAAATAAGAGACATAGCGATGTAATAGCCTAGTGTATTAGTGGGTTAATTGCCCTGTTGTACTCTCCAGTAGATATCTCTGGAATGAGTTCTATATTAATTGTAAATTGCTTAATACATTTAACTCCTCGCACTGCGCGCCTCCCCCCGGCTGCTAATGAAGGAGAAAGTTGCCGGGGCTTTGTTCCTCGGGGCTGGTCTTCCTCTTCAGTCAGGGTCCCCGCTCCTTCTCCCATTTCCAGCCAAGGGTCCAGGTCCTGGGACTTCTCAGACAGAGCCAGCCTGGAAGTGGAGAGAGGAACAGGTAGGGAGTGGGTGGGGAAAGGGGTGGGTGGGGAAAGTGGTCGAACTTACATACTGCAGCATTTGCTCAGCGCTTACTATGCTCCAGATGCCACGCTAGGTGCTGGGGTAGATATAAGATAATCGGGGGAGACACTCAGGGCTCACAGTCTAAATAGGAGGGAGGACAGGTATTTTATCCCCATTTTACAGATGAGATAGGTGAGGCCCAGAGAAGTGAAGTGATTTGCTCAAGGTCAAACAGCGGACGAGCGGCAGAGCCGGGATTAAGAACACGAAGACTCGCAGGCCAGTGCTCTTTCCACTGGGCCAGACTGCTTCTCGACCATAGGCCTGGGCGTCAGCGAGCCAGGGGATCGGCTGGGAGTTTTGCTGAGCAGGTCCGCAGTGGCCGCTCAGCTCCCGCCGTCCTCTTGGAAAAAGGGATGATTTCTGCCTGGATACTGGTGAGAACTGCTGACATCACCGGTTCTGCTGCTTGGGAAAAACGCAGTTGGCCTGGGTCTACCTAGCTCTGCCTGCTCTGTCTCTGATAATGGTATTTGTTACTTGCTTATTACTTGCCAAGATCTGGGGGAGATACAAGATAAGCAGATCGGATCCAGTCCTGGACCCACAGGGGACTCATAATCTAAGGGAGAACAGGTATTGAATCCCCATTTTTCAGAGAAGTAAGTCAAGTACCTGCCCAGGGTCTCGTAGCAGGCAAGTGGATTAGAATTCAGACCTGTGGACTCCCACTCCTGGACTCTTTTCACTTGGCTCTACTCCCTTTATCTAGTTCTGCCCTGCCTCTAGCACTGTGCTCCCTCTAGCTCTGTTCTGCCTCTATTTTTGTCTTATCTCTAGCTCTGGCCTGGCTCTAGCTCGGGCCCGCCTCCAGCACTGCCCTGACTAGCTCTGTTCTGCACTCTGCTCTCCTCTGCCTCCCCAGCCCACTGAGGCCCATTAGCTGCCGTTGGCCCCGCCCCGCCCGGTTGAGGCCGGGAAGAGGATTTGGATTTGGGTTGGCTCTGAGGCTCACTGAAACCAGAACATGGCCCTCCACTTGTCAGCTGCGTGCCTTTGGGAAGTCACTAACTTCTCTGTGCCTCAGCTGTCTCATCTGTAAAATGGGGATGAAGACTGTGAGCCCCACGTGGGACCACCTGATTACCTTCTAATTACCCCAGCACTTAACAAATACCATCAGTACTATTATTATTATTATCGTTACAGTGGGACCACATCAACCCGGCCCTCATACTTTGCTCCTCTAATGGTAACCTTCTCACTGTACCTCGATCTCGTCTTCCTCTCCGCCGTCCCCTCACCCACATCCTGCCTCTGCCCTGGAACGCTCTCCCTCCTCAAATCTGACAGATAATTACTCTCCCCCTCTTCAAAACCTTACTGAATGCTCATCTCCTCCAAGAGGCCTTCCCTGAATAAACTCTCCTTTCCTCTTCTCCCACTGCCTTCTGCTTTGCCCCGACTTGTTTCCTTTACTCATCCTTATGGATTGACCTGTAATTTATTTATTTATATTAAAGTCTGTCTCCCTCTTTAGACTGTAAGCTCACTAAAGGCAGGGCCTGTGTCTGTTTATTGTTGTATCGTACTCTCCCAAGAGCTCAGTACAGCGCTCTGCACACAGTACGCACTCAATATATATGATTGAATGAATCCGTGACTCTGAGAGCATAGCCGAGAGGGATTTTCCGTACGCTTCTGGCCCTCTGGGCAGCAGTTAAGATAGCAGTGGGGACACAAGCAGACTAGGGGGGGACCCGTGGTGACCTCGCCCCACTCTGCTGGCTAACAGCCAGGTATCCACCCCTGTGACCTAAAATCCCCCGGCTTGTCCTTTGGCCATGGCTAGGGTGGGGGTGGGGAAGAAAAGTATTTAAATCTCAATTTTCAGATGAGGAGCCTGAAGCATGGAGAGGTTAAGTGATTACCCAAAGTTACACAGTGGGCAAATAGCAGAACTGGGATTAGAACCCATGATTCCTGTACGCTTTCTATTAGGTTGAGATTGATGGATTGTTTGATCGAAGGGTCCAAGCTGGGAAGCAGCTTGGCTCAGTGGAAAGAGCGCGGACTTGGGAGTCAGAGGTCATGGGTTCGAATGCCGGCTCCGCCGCTTGTCAGCTGTGTGACTTTGGGCAAAGTCACTTAACTTCCCTGTGCCTCAGTTACCTCATCTGTAAAAGGGGGATTAAAACCGTGAGCCCCACGTGGGACAACCTGATCACCTTGTATCCCCCAGCACTTAGAACAGTGCTTTGCACATAGTAAGTGCTTAACAAATACCACCATTATTATTATTATTATTATTATTATTATTAATTATCACTTCACTGATAGTCTGAGTGTCATTCACTACCCCCAGGAGTGGCCCCTCAGTCAAGTGGGAACAGAGCTTCCTACCCACCTAGAGACTAAAGGTGGGGGTATGTGGAGGAGGTCTCTGGACAGGGTATGCGGAGTATATAGAGTAATTACAGAATAACTCTTATGATTTATTGATTGATCAAGAGATCAATGATGGGCGAGGATTGAAGAATGTCACCCCTAGACTATAGGCAAGAAGTGTCCTCCAGTTAGAAAAGTTAGCCAGTACTTCTGCAGTGACAATCCATCGTCTCCTCTCCCCCGTCTTTACCCTGGCCTCTCCCCACTCTCCTTTCTCCTCTTCCCTGCTGTTTAGTTCCATTATATATTATAAATTACTTATTTACTCATATTAATGTCTGTCTCCCCCTCTAGAGTGTAAGCGCATTATGGGCCGGGAACATGTCTGCTAACTCTGTTGTACCCTCCCAATCGCTTAGTACGGTGCTCTGCATGTAGTAAGCGCTCACTAGTTGTGGGGAATGTGCCTGTTTATTCTTATATTGTATTCATTCACTCGGTCGTATTTTTTGAGCTCTTACTGTGTGCAGAGCACTGTACTAAGCTCTTGGGAGAGTACAACAGGAAACAGGCACATTCCCTGCTTACAGTGAGCTTACAGTCTAGAGGGGGAGATAGACATTAATAGTGTACTCTCCCAAGCACTTAGTACATTGCTTTGTACATAGTAAGCACTCAGTAAATATGTTTAAATGAATAAATACCATTGACTGATGTGTGAACTTGCATGAGAAGCAGCGTGGCCCGGTGGATAGAGTATGGGCCTGTCTGCTGTGTGACCTTGGGCAAATCATTTAACTTCTCTTTGCCTCAGATTCCTCATCTGTAAAATGGGGATTGAGACTGGAAGTCCTATAGGGATAGGGACTGTGTCCAATCCGATTATTTTGTATCTACCCCAGTGCTTTCTATAGTGCCTGGCACAAAGTAAGCACTTAGCAAATACCACTATTATTATTATTATTATTGTCGTTGTAGAATCACAGGCTCTCCACCTCCCACCCACCATCACCACCGGGGCCCTGACCCAGGAGCACCTAGATAGAGGTCCAGAGGAGATTTAATGATACTGTTGTAATGATGATAATAATAATGATAAGAACAATCATAATTGTAACAGTACCTTGAACTCGAAGAGCACTTTAATTTTTTTCCATGGAGCTTTCACATCAAACGTCACATCTTATCCTCATTGTAATTGCCTGGTTTTACCCAGGAACAAACTGAAGCACAGAGAGGTTAAGCAACTTGACTGAAGTCACAAAGCAGGCCAGAACTAGATCCAGAGCCCAGGTCTCCCGTCTCCCAGGCCCATGTTCTTTTCATTAACACCTGGGTCTCACAGCAGGCGCTGAGAGCCCTTTAGGGGAGAGGGACGGGAAGCTGAGGTTATAGCAATCAATCGCGGTAATATTTATTAAACACCTATCATGGGCAGAGCAGTGTATTAAGCCCTTGGGAGAGTCACAGTACAACAGAGTTGATAGACATGTTCCCTTGCCTGCAAGTAGTTTATAGTTCAGAGGGGGAGAGTAAAATAAATAAATTATGGATAGGTACATAAAGTGCCGTGTGGCTGAGGGTGGGGTAGGGGTTAATATCAAGTGCTTAAAGGGAATAGATGCAAAGGCTAAGGTGACGCGAAAGGGAGTAGGGGAAAAGAGGGTTTAATCGGGAAAGGCCTCTTGGAGGAGATGTGATTTTAATAAGGCTTTGTTAGGTGGGGAGAGTGAAAGTCTTTCAAATATGGAGGGGGAGGGGAGTTCCGGGCCAGAGAGAGAATGTGGGCAAGGGGTTAATGGTGAGATAGATGAGATTGATGTACAGTGGGTAAGTTGATGTTAGATAAGTGAAGTGAGCATTCTGGGTTGTAGTAGGAAATCAGCGAGGTAAGGAAGGAAGGCATGAGTTGACTGAGTGCTTTAAAGCCAAGGGTAAGAAATTTCTGTTTGATGCGGAGGTGGATGGGCAACCACTGGAGGTTCTTGAAGAGTGGGGAAACATGGACTGAACGTTTTTTAGAAAAATGATCTGGGCGGGAGAATGACTGACGTATGCACTGGAGAGGGAAGAGACAGGAATCAGGGAGGTCAGCGAGGAGGCTGATGCAGTAGTCAAGGCGGGATAGAATAAGTGCTTGGATCAGCACAGTAGCAGTCTGGAGGAAGAGGAAAGGGCAAATTTTAATGATGTTGTGAAGGAAGAGCTGACAGGGTTGAATGAGAGACATGAGTTGAGAATAATGCCAAGGTTATGGGTTTGTGAGATAGGGAAGGTGGTGTTGTTGTCTACAGTGAGGTGAAAAACAGGGAGAGGACAGAGTTTGGTTGGAAAAATAAGGAGCTCTATTTTAGATATGTTTTGTTTGAGATGTTGGCGGAATGTCCAGATAGAGATTTCCCAAAGGCAGGAGGAAACGGGAGGCTGCAGAGGAGAGATTGGAGAGGTAGATTTGGTAATCATCTATGTAGAGATGGTAGTTGAAACCTAAGACATGAGGCTCCCAATCTGAGGGGAAGGGAAAACAGATGTTTCATCCTAATTTTACATCACTGGCATCATCGTTATCATCAATAGTATTTATTATACTAGACAGTCTAGTCTAGGCAAGGAATATCTCTGCTAATTCTGTTGTACTGTATTCTCCCAAGCATTTAGTACAGCGCTCTGCACTTAGTAAGTGCTCAATAAATACCATTGACCGATTCATAATATCATACCGTATCGTACAAATTGAGGTAAAACACCACACAAATGTGTTCTGTAAGTACCATTTGACTATAAACCCCAGTTCTGCGTTAATCCGTGCGCTAACCAGGCAGCCGCCCCCTCCCTGTCAGCCAGATGGAAGAGGTTGGTTTCGGGGCAGTTGGCATGATCTCCACCCGATCGACCAGTGAGTCCGGCTGAGTAGGCCTTAGGGAGGATGGAAAGCCCCTGGGGAACAGCACTTCAGACTTCTGTTATGTTCAGGGAATGTGTCTGCTAATTCCATTGTATTATGCTCTCCCAAGCGCTTAGTACAGTGCGGTACCCATAGTAAGCTCTCAATAAATACCACTGATCAATCGATGTGTCGCAGAACAGGTGCAGTCCAAGGGTGCCTCTTCGAGCCCAAGGAGAGGATTGGGCTAAGGGGAGGGAATGGGGAGGGAAAGGAAAGGGAAAGAGCAGATATGGAGAAGAGAAGCGTAGCGGGAGGAGAAAGGGGGCAGCCGTTGAGTTTTATTTTTATTCTTTTAAATTTCCTAGCGATGAAGAGGCCCGTAGTCTCCTGGACAAACCTTCCCAATATCTCTTGCTGCCCTCGAGCCCACCCAAACAATCCCACCCTGGTCCGGCCTGTCTGACCACCCAGGTCCGTGGGGGCCTGGGATGCGGGGGCTCAGGGTGCGGGTCGCGGGGGCCCCGGGGAAGGTCTTGGATGAATGAAATCCAAGGGTGGCGCTTTGTTCGTGGGCTGAGGCCGGGATGGGTCCGCCCAGCAGCCGCGGACAGAGGGAGGCGGAGCGGAGCCCGGAGCGCGGGGGCGCAGCCGGAGCCATTGATTTAGGTCCCGGCCCGGCAGACAGCTGAATAGCAGCCAGCCGAGCGTGAAGGTAAATGCCCACATTTCACTGGAAGAGGGAGAGGGAGAGGGACAGGGACAGGGAGAGGTACAGGGACAGGGAGAGGGACAGAGACAGGGAGAGAGAGAGGAACAGGGAGAGAGAGAAGGACAGGGAGAGGGAGAGGACCCCCGGGCTCTGGGGAGTCACCGGCCTGTCCATGGGGGAGTATGTGTATGTTTGCCCATGTGGGAGTGTGCGTCTGAGTGCATGCTGGTGCATGTGTGTGCGTGTATATGTGTGTGTGTTTCCATCCCTCAGGGGAGGACAGGCTCTGTCTGAGGATGCCCCCGCTGCCGAACCGTTCTATCATGGAGTTGGAAGAAGAACTGGGTGGCCCCTTTATGTGCCGATAAAGCCAGGGCCAGAGGGATCGTCTGTCCCAGCGCTCTGGGGTTGGGATAGGAGACGCAGGGCAGGAAAAAACACTTCGGCTATTTAAAGGAGGAGGAAGAGAAGGAAGAGGCGGAGAGGAACGCGGAGGTGGAGGATTCTTCATCCTAGACACCCGACCCTTATCAGTCTGGGCCTCCACCTGCCACCGTGGCATTTTGGGGACAAGCGAGACCCCAAATAAACTCCTCCCCCATGAACTTCAAGGGGCAGCTTCAAACGATAAGCAGCATCCAATTCCCAGCCCACCCAGCCCGTCTCTGACAGCGGACCCTAAAGCTCCCTCTGGTGACCCTGTATGTGCCGCCCCTCCCCGAGTCTGGCCAAACCACTTGGAAAATGCCGATATTCTTGGCTGCACAACTTATTGGGCTGAGAAAGTGTTTTGTTTTGCTTCTTTGAACCTCTCCCTTTTAAGTCCCTGCCCTGCCACGCCCCAGCGCAGCCCACCCCCAATTCCCACTGTCACCGAGAGGTCGCGGAGTTAATGACCGATGCTGCCTCATTCAACAGTTCATCACTAGCATTCAGTGAGTGCCCACTGTGTGAAGAGCACTGTACTAAATGCTTGGGGGGGAACAGCGTATCCTAGTGGATAGAGGACAGGCCTCGGAGTCAGAAGGACCTGGGTTCTAATCCCGGCTCTGCCACTTGTGTGCTGTGTGACCTTGGGCAAGTCACTTCACTTCTCTGGGCCTCGGTTACCTCATCTGTAAAATGGGGATTAAGACTGTGAGCCCCACAGGGGACGTGGACGGTGTCCAACCTGATCATCTTGTATCAACCCCAACACTCGGTTCATGGTAAACACTTGACAGATACCATAAAACCAAATCCGCTGGAGTTGGTAGACAAGGTCCAGGTCCTTGGAGGGCTTACGATCTAACGGAGGAGACCCACCTAAAGTATTTACGAATAGTGGGAGCAGGAGGAACAACTGAAATAGATGAATAAAGAATCGATTATCTGTATAAACATAAGTGCCCCAGACTGGGGGTGTGGAGTGGGGAAGCTGGGAGCAGGTGAGGTGTTTGTGTTTGTGTTAATCTGGGGTCAAGACTGGCTTCAGTTGTCTCTGCTTCTTTCCCAGGGCAGACTCCCCCCTCAGCGGAGCCCATTAACCGGACTTACAATAGCCACTCTCCAGGGAAGGGCCTCGGACAATGGGCTGGGAAGCCCAAAGGGCAGACCGGATGGACGATCTGGAATTTCCCTGCAGGGCCAGTGTGGCGTGCAAAGATGATACTGAACAGAAGAGATGGTGAATGCCTAATGTTTTCACCACCCTCTCCTGAGGCACGAAGAGGGGGCGGGAGCTCAGGCCCTGGGAGAATGACCCTCCCCCGTCGCCCCCCACCCCCAGTGGACTGGCCAGTGATTCCCCGGAGCCCTAGGGCCAGAGAGCCAAAGGTTCTCTCCCTCTTCTTCTCCCTGCCCCTCTCCTTCTCCCTGTTCCTTTCCCCTCTCCCTGTCCCCTTCCCCCTCCTTGTCCCTCCCTCTTCCATTCCTCTCCCTGTCCCTATCCTTCTCCCTGTCTCTCTCCCTCTGCTAGTGAAATGTGGGTATTTACCTTCACACTGGGGTTGGAGCCGGTGCTGGGTTCCATCGGTACGGAGGCAGGTGGGGACAAACTAGGTATCCAGGAACAGACCGGTTTATAATAATTGTGGTATCTGTTAAATGCTTCCTGTGCACCAGGCATTGCATTAAGCACTGGGGTGGATACAAGCAAATCAGATTGGACCCAATCCCTAGCCCACATGGGGTTCACAGTCTCCATCCCTATTTTACAGATGAGGTAACTGAGGCACAGAGAGTGAACTGATATACCCGAGGTCACACAACAGACAAGTGGCAGAGCCAGGGTTAGAACCCATGATTTTCTGACTGCCAGGCCCGTGCTCTATCCACTAAACCATGATCTGGGAGCAGATCAGATATCTGGGGACAGGACAGGTGACCAGGGACAGATCAGTTATCTGGGGATAGACTAGGTGTCTGGGGGTAGGCTAGAGATCCAGGGACAGGCCCAGAAACAACCCAGGTAACTGGGGAAAGGCTAGTATCTGGGCATAGATCAGGTATCCCAGAACAGACTAGGTATCTGGGGACAAGCCAGGTATCAGGTATCCGGGGACGAGTCCGGTATCCAGAGGCAGGCCATGGATCCAGGGACAGATCAGGTATCCAGGGATAGACCAGATATCTGGGTACAAACTGGGCATTGGATATCCAGGGACAGGCCAGGTATCCCTTTCCCAGAGGGGCGGCGGGGAGAGGGATCCGGATGTGTATTTCCCTCTGTGGGGAGAGCCACCCTAATGCAATCACCCCCACCCTAGTCCTCCCTGCCTTCCTGAATCCTTGTTTCCCAGCAGAGGGAGCAAAATTGTTCCTGAGCCGCCGGAGAAGGCCGGGAGAAAACTTGGGAGACGGGGGCGATCCGAGGAACTGTCTTGGGGAGGGAGATTGGAGGCATAGAGGGAGTTGGAATTCCCAGAAACAGCCTGGGTGGCTGGGAACGACAAAACCGGAGGGGAGGCCATGGAGTGTCAAGGATCTAAGAGGATTTTGTAAAATTTGGAGCGTGGAGGAGGCTGGCAAGTCCCTTGACCCCTCCCTAAGGGGATCCTCCTCTCCATCCCCGCACCCCTGGCCGTGCAGAGACTTGGCTCTGGGTTTGTGCAGGGAACTCTTCCCGCATCCCACAGGACAGGCCGGATGTCGAGTCCAAGCAGGCGGAGCAGAAGGCTCTGCCACTTGTCTGCTGTGTGACCTTGGGCAAGTCATTTGACTTCTCTGGGCTCACTTCCTCCATCTGAAAAATGGGGATTTAATAGCTGTTCTCCCTCTGTTTTAGACTGTGAGTCCCATGTGGGACCTGATTATCTTGTATCTATCCCAGGGCTCAGTAGAGTACTTGACCCATAGTAAGCACTTAACAAACACCATTATTATTAATAAAATAATAATAATATCAAGGCCCTAACACAGGGCAGGAGCCAAATCTCGTCGGGCTGGCCCGATGCCTCGCTGTGACTGGGGTCGAGAGAGATGTGCCCCAACGAGTTCCATTATCAATTAATCAATAATATTTACCGAGCACTTACTGTGTGCAGAGCACTGTACTAAGCGCTTGGGAGAATGCAAAACAACAGAATCGGTAGACACATTCCCTGTCCTAAAGGACCACCCATCCAACCCCCATATGACACCTTCAGGTGAGGAAGCCCTGAGGGGGAGGAGGGGGAGGGAAGGGGGAGACCCTGAGGGAGCCCTTTCCCCAGTCCTGTTGTCCTGTGGCTCCTGCAGCCCTTGGGCCTCCCTACTCCCTGATTGGGAAGGGATCTCAAAGCACCTGGGGGGGTCCCCAACCTGCAAACCTGAGGTGGGGGGGGTCCGGCCAGAGGTCGCTAGTTGGGGATGGACACGTTCAGGTGGTTTCCAGAGTCAGGGAGAGTAAAGAGGGAACAGAGTGGGGGTCCTGCTATCGAGGGATTGACACCCAGCCCCAAGTTGGACCTTCCATCGCTGGGGTAACATGGAGGGCAGAGGGAGGGGCCTGGCAGGTGACCAAGTTCACTCACCACCTGCTAATCAGTAGGGTTAATGAGGGAAGAGAGGAGCTCTGACTTCCTCTAATTCTGCCAAAATCGCTGCTCAAGATGAGCCCGCCACCCGCAAACCCCTGCTCCCCATCCCGGGCCAGCACTAGCCAGCATGGACCAGCACAGAGCTCTGGGAGGAAGCGCCTCCCCCTCCCTTTCTGGACCACCAGAGGTCATTACTAGCCCAGGGCATGCAGGCCAGCAGCTCTCTGCAAGGCTAGGTTACTGTCAAGGGTTTATCTAGATGACCCTGCAGTGGGTTAGGAGGCTCCCCAAGGAAAGACACACGAACACCGCCACACACAAACATGCACAGACCCCCTGGCCAGCCCCACCCACCAGGAGACACTCCATTTATTCACTCCCCTCCCACAACTGCCCCGATTTTCCCCCCAACGATATACAACTGAGCCTCCCCCGTGTCTGTCTGGTAAATCTACTTGGGTCCGCTTCTGCTCCAGTGAAGAAATAGATGAAAACAAAGGCTTCCACCGTGCCCACGGAGAGAGATGGGAATCGGTGCCACTCGGCAAGGGATGGATTTAGGGATCCGGCCGGCCAGGCTGCGGGGACCTCGGGGAAGGGGGAGATGGCCACTCTGTCCTGTAGAACTGTATTGTAACCTCCCTCTGTCACCATGAGTCTCTGCTCCCTGTCTCCCTCACCTCCTTCCCTTACCCTTCCCCAACCCCACTGTCCTAGCTCAACTCTGGTTCTCCCTCTAGTTCCTTCTCTCTCATTCATTTGCATTTATTGAGCATTTACTGTGTGCAGAACACTGTACTAAGCGCTCGGGAAAGTACAATACAGCAATGAACAGATACTTTCCCCGTCCGCAACGAGCTTGCAGGCCCCATGCTGAATCACCCTCTCTCCTCTGCCTCCCTCCCTCTGCCTCCTCCCTAGCTGCTCTTTGCCCGAGGTCTTTTCCAGGGGGCAGGGTCCTGAGTTTTAGTCAGAGGAAAGAGGGTCTCTCCGGTGAACCCCCTAGGGGCACTTTAGGGGGCACCAGGCATTGAGGTCCCTTGGGAGACTAGCTTTGGGGGGACATGATTCAGCAGACTGTAAACTCATTATGGTCAAAGAATGTCTACCAACTCTGTTGTGGTGTACACTCCCAAATGCTTAGTGCAGTGCTCTGCACACAGTAAGAGCTCAGCAAATACTCTGCTCCACCGACCACTTGGGAGAAGGAACGAAATGCTTGAGGGCGCCGTGCTGGGCTCACTTAGCATCAGTTTTCTGTCTAGTCACATAGGGGCTGAGGGGAGGGGAGGAGGATGCCATAGATACCTACCTAGGCCTGGGGATGGGGGAGCCTGAGGGCCGGGTGGGGGGGAGCCGGGCCAAGGAGCCGACGCTCGCCGGCGTTGCTCGTCTGGTTTCCCGAGGCATGTTCGGTTTCGCGTCTGTGTTTCCTTCTCACCGACGCACACGCCGGGGCTTCCTAATACAGCAAATTGCTTATACACATGTAAGCAAATATCTTCTCAAATTATCTCTTATCACCAAATGGGCTGCGGGGCTCGCTGCTCGAGGGCTGAGGCAGCCTTTCAATCTGCCAGGGCCGGCCTGACACCAAAAATAAACAGCATAAGCCCGGAACGGTTGTCGCAAGGGGCAGAAAGAACTTGTCAGGCACGAGTGTGTGAGCCGGCAAGATGATAATGTGGCATGACACTTCTGAAATGAGACCCCCGTTGCCATGGTGAGGAGTCAGGAGGGACCGTCTCTCCGGAGGCTGAAATAAAACATGCTTTAAATGATGTTTGATTAGAATTTAGATCATGTAACCGAGTGCCTGGGCTCTTCTCGTTCTTGCTTTCTTTCTTTCACCCCCCGTTTTTTCTCTCCTCTTTCTTTCTTCCCTTCTCCTCTTGCAGCTGCCAGCACAGCAGGGCACAGGCTTCTCTCTGGGAGGGTCCCGGGTTCCCAACCCTCTTGCCTGTTAACCCCCAAGGTGCCAGGAGGCCAAATGCCCAAATCTCCGGGCTTCCTAGGAAGCCCCTCGGCCTCTCTCCTGTTTCCCTGTCGTCCCCTGCATCACCCCAAGGAGCCGGGAATCCATGTGGAGATTCCCCTCCCTCCGAAGACGGGGCTACCCCAGATGGAGCACAGGTGGTCCCCAGAGATCCCCGGGCCTCAGTGACCCCAGTCTTTCAGAGAGGTCCGACCTACCTGCCGGTCTGGTGACACAGGCTGTCCTGCACGGCGCCGCCCTCCTCAGCCTCCAACCTCCCCACACTGTTTCCCCGCGTCGTGAGCTCGGGTTGGGGGCTGGGCACACAGCCTGGAAAATAGATGGAGCTGGACCCATGCTGGATGTTCCTACTGGGCACAGAGCCCAACTACTGGATAGGTGGGCAGGGGTGCAGTGTATTGCCAAGTATCTGGGAGGTGGGGTTTTTTAAGGACGAGACGAGGCTTCCACGAAGTGCTGATGTTGTGGCGTTACGATCCGGAAAGTGGTTGCCTTTGTAGCCACTGCACTCCTATTTTTCAGGGTTCCTCCTGGCCTATCCACCTCGCAAAACTAGTTCTCCAGTTAGAAGCTTTCAGCCACAAAGGAGAGGCAACGTGGCCTAGTGGATAGAGCAAGGATGCGGGAGTCAGAAGCACCTGGGTTCTACTTCTGGCTCTGCTACTGGTCTGCTGTGTGACCTTGGGCAAGTCACTTCACTTCTCCTTGCCTCAGTTACCTACCTCTTCGGTAAAATGGGATTGAGACTGTGAGACCTTTGTGGGACATGGACTGTGTCCAACTAACTGATTGTCTTGTGGAGAAGCAGCAAGGTATAGTGGATAGAGTAGTGTAGTGGATAGAGTACGGGCCAGAGAGTCAGAAGGTCATGAGTTCTAATCTGGCTGTGCCAATTGTCTATGTGACCTTGGGCAAGTCACTTCACTTTTCTGTGCCTCAGTTACCTCATCTATAAAATGGGGAGGGAGACTGTGAGCCCCACGTGGGACAGGGACTGTGTCCAACCCAATCTGCTTAACAAGTATCATAAAAAAACAAAAAAAAGCCCCAACAAAAACAAAGGTAAAACCGGAACTTCCACACTTACTGATTCCCAGACCAGGGCTTTTTTCCACTGGACCAATGGCAGGGCAGGACCGGGACTTGGGGGTGGGAGACAGGGGATCACATGGACTTTTCATTTTAATAAAAAATGTTCCTTGTCTCCATCCTCTTCCCTCCAGCCCTCTATCCTTGGGGGTGTGGGCATGAGCTAATCTGCAAGGCTGCTCTAATCCATCCAGTACAATACATGAGCCAGTGCAATAGCTGGGGGCGGGGGAAGAGCAGCTTCAGTGTTGGTGCTGCCAACAGATTCATTGTAGGCCTAATCGGGGGTCTTGCAGGGCTGGCCTGCCTTGGTCCTAGGCCAGGAGTGGTACAGCGGAGGCGTAAAGCCGGAAATGGCCGGAATCCAGCCTACGGGGGCTTGAAAGGATGCTCTGGGGATTACTAGTATGGCCCTTGGGAGACCACTTCCTGCCACTTCCAGTTTGGTTCAGAGCGCATCTGGCTCGGTGCCACGGTGGATCTTACAGGAGCCAGGGGGCCGTTAATAATAGAACCGTGGTATGTGTCAAGCGCTTACTGTGTGCCAGGAACTGTACTGAGCACTGAGATGGATACAAGATAATTAGGTTGAACATAGTTCCTGTCCCCCATGGGTCTCACAGTCTAAAGGTGAAGGAAGGCCCACTTTGCAGATGAGGAAACTGAGGCCCAGCATAATTAAATGACTTGGCTTGCATCACATACTAATAATAATAATAATAATAGTATTCGTTAAGTGCTAACTATGGGTCAAACACTTTACTAAGCACTGGGGTAGAAAAACATAATCAGGTCCCACGTGGGGCTGACGGTCTAAATAGGAGGTAGCACAGGCATTGAATCCCCATTTTGCATATGAGGGAATTGAGGCCCAGAAAAGTTAAGTGACTTGCTCAAGGTCATGCCGCAAGCAAAGGGCAGAACCGGGATTAGAACTCAGATTCTCCGACTCCCAGGCCTGTGTTTGTTCCACTAGGCCAGACTGCTTCTTGTACCTTGTATCAAGGGTTCAGCTAGACATGAAGGATTTGCTTGATTGCCTGAATTGTTAAACACTGGAGCAAGCTCCTGAGAGAGATTCTGGAGGAATAAAAACAGTAGGCAATCAGCTGTCTTGGGTGCTTTAGATTTTCATTTGCCAGCAAACTTTCCAGACTAAACTTTCATTCCCCCTGCCCTATTTCCCTCCATCTTGCCTCTCCCTTGTTCTTCGTCCCCCACTAAGCACTTGGTTTCTCCCCCCATCCCTAACCCCACCGCATTTACATCCATCTTTTACTCTGTTGCTTTCCTTACCTGTAATTTATTATAATAGCTGCCTTGTGGTTAAACTCAAAGCTCCTTGAGGGCGGGGATCATGTCTACCAACAGTATTGCGTTGTACTCCGAAGCAGCGTGGCTCAGTGGAAAGAGCCTGGGCTTCGGAGTCAGAGGTCATGGGTTCGACTCCCGGCTCTGCCACTCGTCAGCTGTGTGACTGTGGGCAAGTCACTTCACTTCTCTGTGCCTCAGTGACCTCATCTGTAAAATGGGGATGAACTGTGAGCCTCAGGTGGGACAACCTGATCACCCTGTATCTACCCCGGCGCTTAGAACAGTGCTCTGCACACAGTAAGCGCTTAACAAAAACCAACATTATTAAGCCCTCTTAGTACGACGCTCTGGACAAAGTAAACGTTCAGTCAATCAATCAGGGTGTTTATTGAGGGCTTACTATAGCAGAGCACTGTCTTGAATGCTTGGGGGAGTACAGTGCAACAGAATTAGCAGATTGGTTCCCTGTCTATTCCACGTTTACAGTCTTTAGAAAAATAAGTGTCACCGATGGATTGAGGAAATGGTTGACAATGGCCAGGTATCTTCACTCCCTAAAATTCTGAGCGTCTTTTCATTCATTCGTTCATTGTCATATTTACTGAGCACTTACCGTGTGCGAAGCACTGCATTAAGCCCTTGGGAGAGTACAGTACAACAACAAACAGTTACATTCTTTGCCCACAATGAGCTCATAGTCTAGAGAGCTCTTTTGAAACATCCATGAACACTAACTAGGCCCCTTTCTGCTCAGCTCCACTGGGTTCCCCCAACGGCCGCCTCCTCCCTATATCAGGATAGTGAGAGGTCAGGGAGGAGCCCCAGGGCAGTTCTTGACCTTGCAAGCTGCAATCAATCAATCGAATTTATTGAGTGCTTACTGTGTGCAGAGCACTGTACTAAGCTTGTGGGGAGAGTACGGTGTAACAAAGTTGTAGAAATTAGAGAAGCAGCGTGGCTTAGCAGATAGGGCACAGGCCTGGGAGTCAGAAGGATCGGAGTTCTGATCCCTACATGTTTGCTTTATGACCTTGGGCAAGTCACTTCATTTCTCTGTGCCTCAGTTCCCTCATCTGTTAAATGGGGGTTAAGAGTGTGAGCCCTATGTGGGACAGGCACTGTGTCCAACCTATCACACAGCCACTTTCCGGATCGTAACGCCACAACATCAGCACTTCGCGGAAGCCTCGTCTCGTCCTTAAAAATTGTGGTTTCAAATTGTGTGAATTTGTATCTACCCTAGAGTTTAAAACAGTGCTTGGCACATAGTAAGCGCTTAACAAGTACCATCATTATTATTATTAAAGTTGGTAGATACATTTCCCGTCGACAGTGAGCTTAGAGTCTCGAGCTAACGGGGTCGGACACAGTCCTAGTCCTGCATGAGACTCAGAGTATTAATCCCTATTTTACAGATGAGGGAACTGAGGCGCAAAGAAGTGAACTGACTTGCTGAAAGTCACACAGCCAACAAATGGCAGAATCGGGATTAGAACCCACGTCCTTCTGACTCTCAGGTCCGTGCCCTACCCACTAGGCCACGCAGGCAGTTCTGTCAAGAGGCAAATCTCAAGAGATCCATCCTGCGTCTCCCTCTCCCCCAGACGAGGGCGAGCTGCTGGCATGGGCAGAAGATAGCCCGGGAGCCGAATCTCTCCACAAACTCACCTCAGTCCGCTTCTTCCCAGACCCAAACTGGAGGCCTCTTAAAAGCCCCCTTCCTTCTCTCCCCTCAGCTACATTACACCAGTCATGCAGGTTGGAACAGATCACAGACCCAGTCCTGAAAGAAGTCAAGGCTCTGGTCTCCTCCCTTGCAAGTGAGTGAGGCAGCCACTTGGCAGGGGTGGAGAACAGCGGTAAAAAATGTTACAGTGCCCAGCCGGTGCCCGGAAAGGACGACTGTGTGAAAGGAGACCTGGGAGGGGACCCCGGTGACACACTGGCCTCCTGTGTGACACTGGGAAAAATCACTTAATTTCTCTGTGTCTCAATTTACTCCTCTGTAAAGGGGGGATTCAGTTCAATTCCTGTTCTCCCTCCTTCTTAGACTGTGAGTCCCATGTGAGGCAGGGACTGTGCCCGATCTCATTATCTGGTGCTTGGCATATAGTAAGTCCTTAACAAATATCACAATCATTTATTTATTTTTTTATGGTATTTGTTAAGTGCTTCTTATGTGTCAAGCACTAAGTGCTAGGGTAGATACAAATCAATTGGGAATAGTCCCTATCTCACACGGGGCTCACAGTCCTAATAGGAATTGAAATGAATAGTAACTATTCAAATATTCAAATGGTCTATTTACTATTTATTCTATTCTAAATAGTAAATGCTAAATAGTATTGAATCCCCTCTTTGTAGCCAAGGAAACTGAGGCACAGATAAGTTGAGTGACTTGCCCAAGGAATACAGCAGGCAAGTGGTGGAGCCAGGATTAGAAACCAGGTCCTCTAACTCCCAGGCCCACACTTTTTCCAGTAGACCATGCTGATTCCCAATAATAATGATTTTTAATTATTGGAAGGAAGAAGCAGTAAACCGGAAGCTGTATCCTTATCACTTGGATTTGCACCCTTTTTTCACCCCTCCTTCAATCTTACAGTACTTATATACATATCTGTAACTTATTTATTTACATTAATGTGTGTTTCCCCTCTACACCATAATAATAATAATGGTATATGTTCCAAGCATTGTTCTAAGCACTTGGAAGATTATCAGGTTGTCCCACGTGGGGCTCACAGTCTTAATCCCCATTATACAGATGTTGTAACTGAGGCACAGAGAAGTGGAGTGACTTGCCCAAAGTCACTCAGCTGACAAGTGGTAGGGCCGGACTTAGAACCCACGACCTGCGCTCTTTCCACTAAGCCACACTGCTTCTCTGTTCTTCCGTAAACTCGTTGCGGGCAGGGAACATGGCTGCCAGCTCTCCCGAGGGCTTAGTGCAGTGCTGTGCACACAGTAAGCACTCAAAAAATGCAATTGATTGATTGAATGATTGATCACACCGCTGGAGCCAATGCCAAGGTGGAATCCTAACTCTCCTATCTTCCTCCCTTCCACCCCCACCTCCCTCCAGGACTCTTGGAGTCCCAGATAACGCTGTGTTCGGATAGAAGTGAGAAGCAGCTTGGTGTAATGGATAGAGCACAGGCCTGGAAGCCAGGACGTCATGGGTTCTAATCCCTGCTCCCCCACTTATCTGCTGTTGACCTTGGGCAAGTCACTTCATGTCTCTGTGCCTCGATTACCTCACCTGTAAAGTGGGGATTGAGACTGTGAGCCCCGCATGGGACAAGGACTGTATTCAAACTAATTCACTTATATCTACCCCAGCAAATAGTGTAGTGCCTGGCACGTAGTGTTTACCAAATACCACAGTTATTATTATTATTATAAGGTGAGGGAAGGGTTAACGGAGGAGGCTTGCCTGTCCCCCCCCCCATGATGGTTTTATTTTGGAAGGAGTTTCCAGCTGTTCTGCTTCCTCCTGGGGAGTGGGACTGGGCCAGGGGAGGGAGAGTTTGCACAGACGTGAAGAAGCAGCTTTAAATAATGTTTGCTTTGTTCCCCACTGGGTAATCTCCCAAATAATTTAGGCTCTCTGTGCTGCCTGAGTTTGCTTAACATCGCAGCAGAAATTAGCCCCAAAGAGCGGCAGGCTTCTGGGGCTGTATGATGGCTCATTAGTGCAGCCGGAGTAAGGCTCAGAGTTCCCCCCCACCCCAGATGCCGGAGCCAGAGGAGCAGTTTGGGAGAAGCAGACTGGGAGAGGATATGGGAACCAGTCAGGCTTTGTGGAAAGAGCCCAGGCCTGGGAATCAGTGTGCCTGGGGTTCTAATCCTGGCTCTGCCAACTGCTGGCTGTGTGACTTCGGACAAGTCACTTAACTTCTCTGAGCTTCAGTTTCCTCAACTTGAAATGGAGATTAAGTCCTACTCCCTCCTATTTAGACTGCGAGCCCCATGTGGGACAGGGACTGAGTTCAACCGGATAAACTTGTATCTTACCCCAGTGCTTAGAAAAGTACCTGGCACATAATAAGGACTTAACAGATGCCAGAAAAAAAACACCCCAAAACCCCAAACCAAAAACTGTGCTTGACGTATAGTAAGCACTTAAATACCATAAAAAACACCCCCCGGATGGTTCATTCATTCACTCAATCATATTTATTGAGCGCTTACTAAGCACTGTACTAAGCACTTGGAAAGTACAGTTCAGCCACAAATAGAGACAATCTCTACTCAACGACGGGTTCACAGTTTAGAAGTGGAGAGACAGACATCAAAACAAATAAAAAGAACACGTCCTTTTGGGTAGAAGGAAGGAAAGGGGGAGGGGAGAGGGAAATGGCATATGGAGAACAGACAGACCTGAGTGCAAACATGACTTGGTTAAAAAGGTGAAAAGTGGAAAAGAGAGAGGCAGCGATCCTGCAGCCCAGATCTAGTTGGTCAAGACACAGAAAGAGTCAGAGATTGAACGACAGAGAGACAGCGACAGGAAGACTCAGAGTCAGAGCTGGAAAGGGGACCGCAGAGGCAGAAGGAAACAGAGAGGCTGAACCGGAGAGAGCAAACCGAGTCATATTCTTCTATCTCTTCTCCTTTCAACCTAGACCCTGCAGTCCCCTCCAGAGCAGAGAGCAGGAGCTACAGGCCAAACCCATTACTGAACTTGGGGGAAAAAATGCCCCAACAAATAATAATCAATCAAGCCTCTTTATCAGCTACCGTCTCCATTAGGAGAAGTTCTTCTTGGCCTGATAGAGTTGGAGAGATGTGGGGGAAGAGCAGGAGGGGGAGAAAGAGAAGAAGGAGGGGGTGGAGAGAGAAAGGGGAAAGGGAGAGCTAAAGATAAGGGGAGAGAGAGAAGAGGGAGAGAGGAGGAGAGGGAGAGAGAAAGGAAGAGAAAGAAGCGAGAGAGAAAGACGGGAGAGAGAAGAGGAGAGAGGAGGTGGGCTGGTGGAGAGAGGAGGCAGGGTGATGGAGAGAGGAGGGCGGAGATAGGGAAGGAGGGGGAGACGGGAGAGGAGGAAGAGGAGGAGTGGGAAGAGAAAAGGAGAGAGAGAAGAAAAGAGAGAGAAGAGAGAAAGAGGGGAGAGAGGAGGAAGAGAAGAGAGGAGGAGGAAGGAGAGATGAAAAGTGAAGAGAGGGAGAGAGAAAAGAAACGAAGGGAAAGAGAAGAAGGAGGAGGTGAGAAAGAGGATGACATAGAGAGGAGGAGGAGGATAGGTTAGAGAGGAGGAGGATGGGGTAGAAAGGGGGAAGATGGTGTAGAGAGGAGGATGGAGAAGAGTGGAGGAGGATGGGATAGAAAGGAGGAGGACAGAGCAGGGAAGAAATCAGGGAAGAGAAAGAGGAAGGAATCAAACTGGAGCCAGAGCCGGAGTCTGGCCCCTAAGGTAGAAATGCCTAGAACCAGCTGCACATATGAGCCCAGGGAGTCTAGGCCCAGGCCTGCCTAAAGAAATAGAGCCCAGACTAACCGAAATGGGAGGAACAGCACAAACTATCTGCATTTCTCTCTCTTTGGGCCCTTTTCCCCCTACTGCCCTCCCTTCCTTCCTCCTCACTCTGGCCCTGCCTTGCCCACAGCGGCCAAAGCCTTCTTTCCTTGGGGTTGGGTGGCCCGAGGGGGTGGGTTGGGCTGCTAACTGTGGTTTTCAGCTGGAAGGTTCCATGAGCTTATTCAGATTGGGATTGCAATCAAATAGTCAATTAATAATCAATAAATGAATTACAGTCAGCGGGACCACATGTGCTGGGCTTTTTTGTTAAGGCTGCTCTGATGGACACCACAGGGGAGTCCCTAAATATCCTGGGACCCTGGGAAATGCCAAATGGGTAAAGCAACTTTTTCCATCTGTAAACCTCGGCCACTCTCCTATTCTCTTTCCAAGTAAAGGAGATGAACAGGCATAAAGCAACGTGGTCTAGTGGAAAGAGCATGGGCCTGGGAGTCAGAAGGACCTGGGTTCTAGTCCCAGCTCCACCACTTGTCTGCTGTGTGACCTTGGGCGAGTCGCTTCACTTCTGTGGGTCTCCGTTACCTCATCTGTAAAATGGGGATTAAGAGTGTGAGCCCCATGTGGGACAGGGACTCTGTCCAACCTTATTATCTTGCATTTAGCCCAGCGCTTAGAACAGCGACTGACACATAGTAAGCGCTTAACAAAATACCAAGTATGTCGCTCTTCTGGGTGGAAGAGAGCAGAAAAGGATCACAGCTCAGAGTCTAGAAAGCCTGTGTCTGTGTATTTTTGTGTGCCTGTTTGTGTTTGTACGTTTGAGTCTTTCAACCTGACTAGACCCCTGGGTTTCTTTTCTTTCCCATCCTCTGTTTCCTTCCTGTCACCCGCTCTTTCCTCCTCCCTCCTTCTCCTCTTCCTTCTGTGCTCCCCCCACTCTCCAGGCACCCCCTCCCCCACCAACGTGCCTGACTCTCCCTGCTGACCTCAGGTGCCAAATCTCTCCTATGATTTCCTGCCTGTTTGACTAATCAATGCCCCACATCATCATGAGGAGCTGTGTCACACGGCCGGCTCTTTGGGGGCAGGATAATGAGGCTGTGTGTTTTTCATTTTTCATTCTTCTACAAGAATCTACATTGTGGTCCCAGATAATTGATTTAACTTTCAGGAGGAAGCTGTGTCCCCTCACCCTCACTCTCTCTCAGTCTTATTTCCGTTTCTGTCTCCGGCGGTGGCTTGGGTGTGCAGAGGGCAAAGCCGGGCTCCATTTATATACGAAACATCCCGTATCTGCCTGCTCCTTAATGGCATGATCAACCTCTCTTTGATCATGAGAGGTTGATCATGCCATGGTTGTAATTAATATGGCAGCCAGAGAGTTGTTGGTTTGAGGCTGAACAGACGGGGTTTTTTTGGAGATCCAAAAGTATCACCCTTTGTGTCTCCTGATGGTTCCTGCTCATTCATTCAGTCGTATTTATTGAGCGTTTACCGAGTGCAGAGCACTGTACTAAGCACTTGAGAAGTACAATTCAGTAGCAGATAGAGACAATCCCTACCCAACAACAGACTCACAGTCTAGAAGGGGGGGGAGACAGACAATAAAACAAAGCAAGTAAACAGGCATCAATAGCGTCAGTATAAATAAATAGAATTACAGATATCAACACCTTCCCTGGGATACATGTAGCACTACCAAGACTGAAAGTTGGCTGTGGGCAGTGAATGTGTCTGTTTATGGTTGCACTGTACTCTCCCGAGCACTTAGTACAGTGCTCCGCACACAGTAAGCTCTCGATAAATACAATTGAGTGAATGAATGAAGCGGGGCACATTCTGCACATGCTCCCTCCCTGGTATTAGAAAATGGGAGGCGGTGAATCCCTCAAGTATTCATAATCCTGGGATAAGACCTTGCTCACCCAGTGCTTGGCACATTGTACCATAACTACACTTCTTTTTTTTAAATGGCATTTGTTAAGCACTAACAAAGGGCCCCGTTGTGGATACGGATCGTGTCTACCGACTCTGTTCTATTTTACTGTCCCAACTGCTTGGAACAGTGCTCTACTCACAAAAAGTGCTCAATAAACACTATTAATGATGATGATGCGCTTGGCATTATAGTAAGCGCTGGGGTGGATCTACAAGACAAACCCATGTCCCACATGGGATTCACAGATGAGGTAACTGAGGCACAGAGAAGTTAAATAATAATAATTGTGGTATTTGGTAAGCGCTTGCTATGTGCCAGGCACTGTACTAAGCCCTGAAGTGGATACAAGCAAATCGCGGTTGGATGCAGTCCCTGTCCCATGTGGGGTTCACGGTCTCGATCCCTATTTTGCAGATGAGATAACTGAGACCCAGAGAAGTGAAGTCACTTGCCCAAGGCTACGTCGCAGACGAGTGGCGGAGCCGGGATTAGAACCCATGACCTCCCGACTCCCAGGTCTGTGCTCTATCCACTTGGCCAAATGACTTGTCCAATGTCACCCGGCAGGAAAATGTCCGAACCGGGATTAGGACCCAGTTCCTCTGACTCTCAGGCCCGTGTTCTTTCCACTAGGTCACGCTGCTTCCCACTCAGGCTCACTCATGCTTCCCGAACACTTAGTGTCATCCTCCAAGGGTGAAATTCAAAAGTCTGCCTCGTATGGAGCTGGACCTGAGCCAATTTTTTGAATGGTATCTGTTAAGCGCCTACTGTGTGCCAGGCACCGTACTAAGTGCTGGGGTAGATACAGGTTAAGCAGGATGGACACAATCTGTGTCTCACGTGAGGTTTACAGTCTGAATCCCCATGTTACAGATTAGATAACTGAGGCACAGCGAAGTTAAGTGACTTGCCCAAGGTCACACAGCAAGCATGTGCTGGACCCAGGATTAGAACCCAGATCCTTCTGACTCCCTGGCCCATGTTCCATCCACTAGGCCGAGCTGCTTCTCCACAGTCTAGTCTAGATAGTCTACTCCAGCTCTCCAAGGGCAGGGGCCGGAAATCCTCCGGAAAGACCTGCTTCCATGAAACCTGGGCTCCAACTACCTCAGTGGCAGGTCCAACCCAGGACCCCAGTTCTATTGGAATGGGGACGCAGCCCCAGATCTTGGGGTTCCAGTGTTTTGTGGCCAAGATAGCATTAGCAGTGGCCAACCAGTTGGGCAGAGCCCTTTGGTAGTGTAGGGGAGGGTGCAGTAAGGGAGGTCGGTGCGGGAGGGGGAAAAGCTCCCTTTTTAAAATGGTATTTATTAATAGTAATTATAATTATTACTGTTGTTATGGTATTTGTGAGGTGCTGATTATGTGCCAGGCACTGTACTAAGCGGTGGGGTGGATACAAGCAAATCGGATTGGACCCAGTCCCCGTACCACGCTCGCAGTCTCAATCTCCATTTTACGGATGAGGCAACCGAGGCACAGAGAGGTGAAGCGACGTGCCCGAGATCATACTGCAGACAGGTGGTGGAGCCAGGATTAGAACCTATGACTTTCTGACCCCCAGGCCTGTGCTGTATCCACTATGCCATGCTGCTTTCTCATTTTATTAAGTGCTTACTACGTATCAAGGGCGGCCGTCTAATGCTGTTGAGTCTTCTCCAACCCTTAGCGACGCCATGGGCACATCTCTCCCAGAAGCCTCGCCTCCAACTGCAGTCGTTCTGGTAGTGGATCCATGGATAGAGACAAGAAAATCAGGTTGGACACAGGCCCTTTCCGCTTGGGACTGGGAGTCCGAGTTGAAGGGAGAACAGCTGTTTAATGCCCATTTGACAGATGAGGAAATGAAGTCATCGGGCAGTCAGCGGCAGACGACTGGTGAAGCCAGAATTAGAACTGCGGTCTTCCGACTCACAGGTCCACACTTTTCCCACTAGGCCACGTTGCTTCTCCCTGTTTCCTTGCATTGCACGATGCCCTCCTCAGTCAGTGCTCCACAGTCAGTGCTCTGCAGGTGACTGGATTGCTGCCAAGAAAAAGCATTAAGGAGGGAACGTGCCCCAGTGGGATGGGCATGCGGTGGGAGAGGCAGCGCGGCTCAGTGGAGAGAGCACGGGCTTTGGAGTCAGCGGTCATGAGTTCGAATCCCAGCTCTACCACTTATCAGCTGTGTGACTGTGGGCAAGTCACTTCACTTCTCTGTGCCTCAGTTACCTCATCTGTAAAATAGGGATTAAGACTGTGAGCCCCACGTGGGACAACCTGATTCCCCTGTGTCTAACCCCAGCGCTTAGAACAGTGCTCTGTACATAGTAAGCGCTTAACAAAGACCAACATTATTATTAACATTATTATGGGCCGTGCTTGACTCTGCTTGCATCTACGCTTCCTTGTCCCCCTGCAGAAAAGGATGCTAAAGAACTGACCCACTTGGTCCATGATGGTCTAGACTGGAAACTAGAGACTGTAAGTTCGTTGTGGGCAGGGAACGTGTCTACTGTTGTACTGTACTCTCCCAAGCACTTAGTTTAGTGCTCTGCACACAGTAAGCACTCGCTGAGTATGACTGAATGACTGGTGGTCCATAGAGAAGCAGCGTAGTGTACTGGATAGAGCACGGGCCTGGGGGTCAGAAGGTCGTGGGTTCTAATCCCTGCTCCACCGCTTGTCTGCCGTGTGACCTTGGGCAAATCACTGCACTTCTCTGTGCCTCAGTTACCGCATTTGTAAAATGAGGATTGAGGCTGTGAGCCCCAAGTGGGAAAGGGACTGTGTCCAACGCGGTTTGCTTGTATCCACCCCAGCGCTTAGTACAGTGCCCAGCACATACTAAGCGCTTAACAAATACCACGATTGTTATTGTTGGTGCTGACAAGGGTCTCTTCAAGGAAACCCAGGGAGGAGATTTTCCAACCTCTCTGGAGCCCCTTTTCCGGGCCTTGTAACCAGTGCAGCCAGGAAACTCTTCCTTAGCCCCAACCTAGATCCTTATTGCTTCACATCTGGGCCTCTTTCCTCCTGTTTGGACTTCGGGAAAGGGGAAAAACATCTTGACCCAGAACTTCTTTCATTTTCCAGCTAGTCTTCTCAGACCAGTCCCAGCTCCTGTGACTGTCCTTCCCACTGCAAAACCCAACCCATTCCTCGCTGTTCCTTTAGTTCTCTGTGTCCTCTCAGCTGCCCCTCTCCCTACATCCCAGCCGCGGCTTGGTCATCCCTCCCCGGTTAAGCGAGCCTGGAGCCCGACCTGATCCGTCATAACGCTCTGGGCCTCTTTCCCGCTCCGCCGGCCGCTTCCTCCACATGCCCCACCGCCTGGGCCCCAATTTCTTTGCGATCGTCTTCACCCCCCCCCGCGCTCGGGTTGGGGTCGGGGTCTCCCCAGAGCCGGATGGGACATCTATATTACTGCCCCCCAAACTCTGGAGAATTTGATAAATTTCCTTTTATTGCTGGCAGCCATGTTATTTGAAGTAATTAACCTTAATTTATAAATTTTTATATCAAACTGCCTTTTAACTTTTAGAACTGACGGGAGCAGCCCATCTCCCTGGGCTCCTAATAGTTCTCCATTTAATCAAAATTCATCCATCAGGTTCCAGTGTTAAATCATCTTTTAATTGGGACTTACATTCTGGTTAATAGTTTCATAATTCGCCGCCTCTAATAGTTTTTACCACAGGGATCTACTCCATTTTCCCTCACTCTATTACTGCTGTCGTGCAGCGGAGACGCTACACGGGCCCCTCCTTCCCCGGTTTCTGCTGTTAGCGCTTTTGTTCTTGGTGTCTCATTAATTCCCGGTGGTGAGTTCCTTTTTCCTCATTACTGGAGCAGAAACTCCTGCTACTGTGAGATGAAGCCTAACCCATCTCCACCGACACCTGGGCCGGGATCCCACTTAGTGGGAGTGAGACAGACGCAGAGGCAGTCTCCTCCGTCCCCGTTTCCTCCTACTCTTTCCTTCCACCCCAGGACCCTATTGTGTTCACATTCCGACTCATCCACCTGGGTCTGTGGGCCTGTCCTTATCTGCAAGGCCGTCTGCGGAGTTCCCAAGAGACTGGGGACTTGAGGAGCAGCATGGCCTAATGGATAGAGCACCAACCTGTGAGTCAGGAGGTCCTGGGTTCTAATAAGTCAATCACCGGTATCTACTGAGCACTTACTATGTTCAGAGCACTTTCTGAGCACTTGGGAGAGTATAGTACCACAGAGTTGGCAGACCTGTTCCCTGCCCACAGTGAGTCTAGGCCCCTAGGATTGTTTCTACTGGCTGTATAACTTTGGGCATGTCACTTGACTTTTCGTATTTCAGGTCCCTCATCTGTAAAATGGGGATTATGTATATGTTCTCCCTCCCCCTTAGACTGTGAACCCCACATGGGTTACCCCAGTGTTTACTACGGGACACGGTAAGTGTTTTATAAATGCCAAAATTGGTACTATTAGCGGGAAAAACAAATATTTGCAAATGGAAGCTATTGATGAATAACTTCCTGTCCTTCTCATTCATTCATTCATATTTATTGAGTGCTTACTATGTGCAAAGCACTGTACTAAGCACTTGGGAGAGTACAATGTAACAATAAACAGACACATTCCCTGCCCACAATGAGCTTACAGTAAAGAGACTATCTTACTGTCTCCTTTCCCTTCCCCTTATTCCTTTCCCCTTCATTCATTCAATAGTATTTATTGAGCGCTTACTATGTGCAGAGCACTGTACTAAGCGCTTGGAATGTACAAATCGGCAACAGATAGAGACAGCCCCTGCCCTCTGACGGGCTTACAGTCTAATCGGGGGAGACGGACAGACAAGAACTTCCTCTTCCCCCCCTCCACTTTTCCTCCTCCTCCTTCACCTTATTTTTCAGCTTCTTCCCCTCGATTTGTTCCCTTAAAAAGGACCAAATTGAAACTGAGCTGGGTTGCAAAGGCCCAACTCCTCTGTTCAGATAGATAGCTCGAAGGCATTCGCAGCCACAAAATGGTCAGGACTGAATTTTCCCCTGACTCAGCAATCAGTCAATTGGTAGGACTTACTGAGCTGTTACGGTGTGCGCAGAGCACTGTACTTTACGC
The DNA here is from genome assembly GCF_004115215.2 of Ornithorhynchus anatinus. Classification (NCBI taxonomy): domain Eukaryota; kingdom Metazoa; phylum Chordata; class Mammalia; order Monotremata; family Ornithorhynchidae; genus Ornithorhynchus; species Ornithorhynchus anatinus. The sequence continues at coordinate 14,017,836 of NC_041744.1, forward strand.
CTGGGAGAGTGCTCTATTATTAGTAGACAGGATTCCTGCCTCTGAGAAGTTTGAGAAACAGTGAGGTCTAGTGGCTAGAGCCCAGATTCGAGAGTCATCAGGACCTGGATTCTAATCCGATCTCCGCCGCCTGTCTGCGTGCGACCTTGGGCAGGTAACTTCTTTGTGCTTCAGTTTCCACATCTGTAAAATGTGGATTAAGACCGTGAGCCATATGTGGGAGAGGGACTGTGTCCAACCCGATTAGCTTGTATATATCCCAGTGCTTAGAACAGTCCCTCGCTTATAGTAAGCGATCAACAAATACCGCAACTATTATTATTATTATAATTCAATTGAGATAGTGAGGCCTTGAGCTCCACTCTCAGTCCTGTCTTCCCTCGTGCCCCAGACCAGAGATGGCTCCCTGAGCTCAGGCTGGCTAAGGCTTTTTCTGCTTGCTCTGAAGGTCAGGGCCCTAACCGCTACCTTGGGGTAAAGGGTAAAGATTAGGCCGATCCCCACTTTAGGTGCTGTGCCAATCTGGGCTTATTCACAAAGCTAAGCAGTGAGGGCTCAGGGCTCTATTAGTGTGGTATACAACCAACCAGCCCATAAACTGAGCCAGGAGAGGAGTAAATAACATGGTATATGAGGCCATAAACCCAGGCCTGTCATTCCTCAGAAAACACCGAGAATTAGTGTAAAATTAAATTTGAGGCCCCAATCCTCCTAGGACTGATTCTCAATTTGCAATTCCACAAAAACCTCTGCAAATTAGCCCACCAATCCCACTGACAGTCTGCTGGGGAGTATGTTATACTGACTACACAGCCTCAGCCCCTGGAGGGAGAGAGACAGAAACGGACAGACGGACCCAGGGACAGAGAGGTGGGAAGGGGACTGGGAGGCAGAGACACACAGAGAGACCGAACTGGAATCAGAGAGAGCTAAGGCAGAGAGAGAGGAAGAGACCAAGAAAGCTAAGAAAGGGAATTGAAAAAGTAGGGCAGGAGAGGGTGCATCTCTTAAAATATGCTTTCCACCCCATCCTCAGTCGAACGTATTGAGTGTTTACTGCGTGCAGAGCACTGTACTAAGCACTTGGGAGAATATAATGCAACAGTAACCAGACACATTCCTTGCCCACAGTGAGCTTACAGTCTAGGCAGTGAGACGGACATTAATATAAATAAATAAATTATAGGTATGCTCATAAGTGCTGTGGGGCCGGGAGGAGGGTGAATAAAGGAAACAAGTCAGGGTGACGCAGAAGGGAGTGGGAGAAGAGGAAAGGAGGGCTTAGGAAAGGCCTCTTGGAGGAGATGTGCCTTCAATAAGGCTTTGAAGTGGGAGAGAGCAGTTGTCTGCCAGATAGGAGGAGGGAGGGTGATTTAGGCCAGATTTATCCTCCCCTGCCTTACTCTGACTTCCTGATATTCCTGGAAATCGAGGGGCCTCTGTGACCCCACAATAAGGCTGGTCAGGGGAGAAGGGGGCTAGAGGACGGGGCTCCTTTTAAGTACAGCTTTCAGCATAAAAGAGATTCATTCATTTCACTCATTCATTGGCATTTATTGAGCACTTACTGGGTACGGAGCACTGTATTAAGTGCTTGGGAGAGTACAAACAAAAATAAACAGATTCCCTGCCCACCACCAACTTAAAGTCTAGGTGGGGGGAGACAAATTAATATAAATAAAGGAATAATTACTAGAGACGGGATGGAGGCGGGGCGTTCTGGGAGAGATGTACCTGTGGCATCGCTATGGGTTGGAGACGACTCGACAGCATAAGACAAGAGATGGGGATTCCAGTCAGTCGTATTTCTTGAGCGCTTACTCTGTGCAGAACACTGTGCTTGAGAGAGTATGATACAGCCATAATTACTGGGCATTCTAGACTCTAGACTGGAGGTAGGGTCCAGAGAAAGGGGGATGATCATAATGACCTCCAGGAGTCATGAAGGGTGGAGTTCTCAAGCCCTGTGGCTTCTCCACCTTACTGGCTTCAGCAGGGGTGCAGAGAGCCGTGGGAAGGATTACCCCCTTCTTCGACCGGTGAACTGGCCTCACCCTTCCCCAGGCTGGCATCCTCTCTGCCCCACCCTAGGCCTTTTGCCAGGAATGTAACGTTCTGACAGAGCAGCAGGGAAGGGGTTACAGCAGGGGGAGGGGAGGATGATACAGGGCAAGAACGGGAAAGGAGGATGGTGGGGTAATGACATCCCAGAGCTCCCCTAGGAGCACATGGACTTGTCTACTGTGTGACCCTGAGCAAGTCACTTAACTTCTCTGGGCCTCAGTAACCTCAATCTGTAAAATGGGGATTAAGACCGTGTGCCCCATGTGGGACACGGACTGTGTCCAACCTGGTTATCTTGTATCTATTCCAGCATTTAGTAGAGTGCCTGGCGCAAAGTAAACCCTTAGCGAATACCATTAAAAAATAATAATAAGTGGCAAATCTGTTCTGTTCTTGCCTAGTCTCCCCTGTTAGACTGAGAACTCTCCAAGGGCGGACTCTCGTGAACTCTGCTTCCATTGCTCCAGTGGGTTCAGGCCGGACTTGCCAAACTGAGTCCTTGGTCTATCACTAACCATTTACAGGCCTTTTCTATTGGTCTGGGCATGATATAAGAAGCCAGAGAGTAGCCCCTAGAAGAGATGAAGCCTAATAATAACTAAATAATTGTGGTATTTGTTAAACGCTTACTATGTGCCAGGCACTAAGTGCTGGAGTAGGTACAACTGAATCAGGTCGGACATAGTCCCTGTCCCACTTGGGGCTCAAACTCTTAATCCACATTTTACAGGTGACCTAACCGAGGCCTCGGTTGAAGTGATTTGCCTAAAGTCAAACAGCAGACAAGGGGGGGGGCTGGGATTAGAACCCCGTTTCTAAACTGCCCAGGCTCATGCTCTATCCAACTGGGCCAGATTAGTCCTAGTCATGCCAGTCAGTCGGTCGTATTTATTGAACACTTACTATTATTATTACTCATTATTGTACTAAGCCCTTGAGAGAGTACAATATAGTAATAGACAGACACATTCCCTGGCCAAAACAAGATTACAGTCTTCTATCAGTCTCCTGCTGGAGTCTCCTTGGCCTGTGAAAAGCCCCAGGGAAATGACAAAACATGATCTGGGGTCAGATATTCTGGCCTCGTGGCACATTGCTTCCTAGTATTGATGGTATTTGTTAAGTGCTTACTCTGTTCCAGGCACTGTATTAAATGCTGGGGTGGGTACAAGCAAATCAGATTGGATACAGTCCCTGTCCCATATGGGGCTCACAATCTCAGTCCCTATTTTACAGATAAGGTAATTGAGGCACAGAGAAGTGAAGTGACTTGTCCAAGGTCCCACATCAGACAAGTGGCGGAGCAGGGGTTTGAACCCATGACCATCCGACTCCCAGGCCTGGGCTCGATCCACTAGGCCATGCTGCTTCTCAATAAATGGAATTCTATAGAGCTTTTATTACCAGAATATTCTCGTATTTGTTTATTTCTGCCCTCGCAACAAGGTAGGGAGACAAGGCAGGTATTATTATCTCCATTTTACAGATGGGGAAACTGAGGTACAGGGAAGTTAAGTGACTCGCCCATGGTCACACGGCAGGCTAATAGCATAGCTTGGACTCAAACCTGGGTCCTCTGGCTTCTAGACCAGCGCTCTGGGTAGCCGGAAAGGGAGGGAAATCTCATCCAGCACCATCCCACAGACCAACCTGGACCCAGGAAGGTGGGGACATGAAGCCCCTGAATATTGGGGACACGGGGATCCTGGGGGGCCTGGGAATCAGAGATCACAGGGACGTGGGATTCGAGGACATGGAGACGTGCGTTTTAATCCATTCACCTAGTAATTGCTGTGCGACCTCGGGCAAGTCACTTCTCTGGGTCTCAGTTCTCTAATCTGCAAAATAGGGAATCAATACCTGTTCTCCCTCCTACTTAGACCGTGAGGCCCATGTGGGACTTGATTATCTTGCCTCTACTTCAGCACGTAGTACAGTGCTTGGCATATAGTAAGCCCTTAAAAACCACGGTTATTATGAGAGCATGGAGCACGGAGAAAGGGAGAGGGGAATGATCGCTGTAGACACATCTCTCCGTTCAAATGATCACCAGTTTGGAGAGTTTCTGGAGAAATCCAGGTGCCCAGAACCTGCTTTCTATCCTCTCTCCTGGCTGGGGAGAGTGGGATTCTGGGATAGACAATTTCTCCATCTCAGCCTCACTCCGCCCCACTCCGCGGAGGAGGATGACAAGAAGCTTGACGGGAGGAGACCCAAGCCACGTCACTGCTTTTGTTTAATTGCGTCCTCGACCGAAATGTCCCATAAAGTATTTGCAAGGGGCCCCACGCACCTCCCCGGCGTTTGCCGCTCGGCAGATTACTGTCTAATTAGCAGTGGATGTGGCAACCTCCTAATGAATCACTTATCGCATCGCTTTCTGCCCGGAGGTCTTGTCAGAGGAGGGTAGCTTCCCTTTTCCGCTCTGCCCCCACCAACCCTGGCAAACCCAGGCCCGCAAACAGCCGCTGGCCCGTCTGCGACAGAGAGTGCCGCAGGCCAGGGAGGAGCAGAAATAGCTGGTTTTATCTATCTGATGGGTTTCACTCTGGTAAACAAAGCTTTGCCAATATCACATGGCCAATATGGGCATGATACATTTTTGGATTTTGCCAAGTGCCAGCTGAAAACCACAGCTGAGGGTAGAGCCGCGTGGCACTTTGGTTTTCGAGAATGGAGTGGTTCTCTTGGAGCCACAGCGTTATAACGAACGATGGCGAGGAGGCAAAGGAGAAAACAGTGCCAGGGGCTGCAAATCAGTCATATTTATTGAGCGCTTAGGGTGGGCAGGGAACTATACTAAGCAGTTACGAGAATATGACACAACAATATAACGGACCGTTCCCTGCCCACATCTAGTTTTCAGTCTAAGAGGATGAGCTTCATTGTTATCGTTATATTGTACTCTCCCAAGCGCTTAGTACAGTGCTTTGCACACAGTAAGAGCTCAAAAAATACGATTGACTGAACGAGCTTAGAGTCGAGAGGTATTAATGGTATTAATCTAGTGTGCTCGATGGTATTTACTGAGCACTTTCTGTAGAGCACTGTATTGAGCTCTTGGGAGGTGACAGTACAAGGGAAGGCCTTTCTATGCAAAATGTGGCCTTTTCAGCCACACGTGCCTATGCCTATCTGAAGCTCAGTTTCCCCAGCGGTCAATGTCCCCGGAAACTCTCTGGTCCCAGGGCAGAGTGGGCTGGGCAGACCACCCCGGGATCCAGCTGGCCCCGAGCCCCTCCGCGTCTTCAGCTGCAGGGGACGGTGGAAAAACCTTGCGGATCTGGCTTCGTTTTCCTCCTACCCACAACTCACCACGGTTCCTGCCCTCAGCGTCTGGAGTGGGCCGAGCTTCGCAGAGGCGGACTGAGCGAGAGGATGAATAATCAGCAGCTCCTCCTCGTTTTGTAGCGCTGTCAATGAAAGGTGCTTTGGGAGGTTAATAAGCTAGCAGGCCCCCCGGTGTCCTAGCTCCATCATCAGATAGAAGAACAAAAACTACACGTTGGCTAAAATAACTTTAAGAAACCCATTGGCTTTCCACACCTAGCGGAGACCAAATTTTCACTTGCCGGCGTCCCCGCTCTCCGACTTGCCGGGGCCTGTCTCCGTTCCGGCTCTCCCTGGGATGGTGCCACTTTGATTTTTGACTGCTGGGCAATCTTTTTCATCAGATGGAGCAGGTCCTGAGGTGGAAATGAGGTGTCCCTGCCCCCCCCCCCCCATGCCCCCTCCGGGGCACACACTTACCTGGTGGCCGGGCTGGCACCCGGCTGCTCCCCACCCGCCCCGTGGCACTAAGCTTTGATTAGCAATTATTTCTGAGACATTAAAACACAATAGTCGTCGCAGGATTCTGAGTGTGGCCGGATTGTTACTGTGGAGGGCGGGGGGAAGGGCAGGGGCCGGGAGGGGTGGGATGGGGAAGGTGACCGCTAATGACAATTCTACAGTTTGTCTTTGTCCTTTCTGGGGTGGGCTGCGGGTCTGGGAATCAGTGGATGATTCTCCGTGAGCAAAGAGGGGGCTGGGAGGCAGCCTTCACCCCCTCCCTGAGATTCTCGTGCCCTGAGGATCCTTTCTGCTTTCCCGTTCTCCCCCCTCCGCCTCCCCACCCACCCAGGGTGGCAGATTAAGGGGCCCCATTTATGGGAGTGCTTAAAATAGTGGCTAGAACGCAGTAAGCGCTCAATAAATCTCATAGATTGATTGTTTGGCATGGTGACTGCAAACCTTTACTGAAAACAGGATTAGAGACCAAGGATTGAAACCGGCTGAGATTTGGGTTAGATGCCGGGAAGAACTGACTGTTGGGTGTGGGAGATGCTGGAGAGGGGAACAGGTCGGGGCGGAGGAGTCCCCTTCTCTGAAGATCAGGACCTTTGTGTGGCAGGGACCCTTTCTAACTCTGTCGTACTCCCCCAAGCACTTAGTACAGTGCTAGGCACGCGGGAAGCGCTCAACGAATACTACTGATTGCTTTATTGATGGAACTCACTGTGGGCAGGAAACAGGTCTACCAACTCCGTTCGACGCTGCCAAGAGCTTAGTGTGTGCAGGCAGTGAGCGCTCAGGTAATACAGTTGTTTGATTGAGAAGCTGTCCTAATGGGAAACAGGGATCTGGGAGGAAAATCTGTGCTGGAAAACTCCCGTTCCTCAATCCTGCCCACACGGCCTCTTCCTCTGCCAGCCTGGAGCTCGGAACTGGGGCCATTTTGAGGAAGTGCAGTGCGGGGGTGGGGGGAGGGTGGGGAGAAAGGCTGCATAAGCAGCGTGGCTCAGTGGAAAGAGCACGGGCTTTGGAGTCAGAGGTCATGGGTTCGAATCCCGGCTCTGCCACTTGTCAACTGTGTGACTTTGGGCGAGTCACTTCACTTCTCGGTGCCTCAGTTACCTCATCTGTAAAATGGGGAGTAAGACTGTGAGCCCCACGTGGGACAGCCTGATTCCCCTGCGTCTGCCCCAGCGCTTAGAACAGTGCTCGGCACATAGTAAGCGCTTAACAAATACCAACATTATTATTAATTACAGCAAGTCAATTCCTGTGGTTTAGGAAAGTGCTAACAACATGAAGAGCAGTGTGACCTAAATGGAAAGAGCACGGGCCTCGGATTCTAATCCTAGCACTACCATGTACCTGCTCTGTGACTTTGGGCAAGTCGCTTCACTTCTCTGTGCCTCAGTTCCCTCATCTGCAGAAATGGAGATTCAATACCTGTTCTCCCTCCTACTGGGACTGTGAGCCCCTTGGAGGACCCGATTATCTTGCATCTACCCCTGCGCTTAGTACAGTGCCCGGCACGTAGTGCTTAACAAATACCACAGTTATTGGAGGAGCAGCACGGCCTAGTGGAAGGAGCACGGGCCTGGGAGTTAGAGGTTGTGAGTTCTAATGCCGGCTCTGTCACATGTCCGCTGTGTGATCCTGGGCAAGTCACCTAACCTCAACCACCTCATCTGTAAAACGGGGATCAAGACTGGGAGCCCCATGAGGGAAATGGACTGTGTCCAACCCCATTACCTTGTAACAAGTACCATAATTATTATTATTACCCCAGCGCTTAGAGAAGCGTTTGGCACCTAGTAAGTGCTTAACAAATACCAGAATTATTAATTATGATGACGATGACGATGATTAGTAGCTCTGGGAAGTGAAGGCTGGTGTTCAGAGCCTTGGGCACGGAGTCCGGCCACCTGGATTCCGGTCCACGTGCCGTGAGCCTGGATCGGTCACTTCACCTCTCTGCCTCGATTTCCCCGAGGGCGAAGCAGGGGAGGGTCCAGGTGTGGAGGCGGGGGACCAGCGGAGCTCAGGGCAGGGGCCTGCCAGCTCCGGAGCCACGCCTGGGGTCGACGTCCGAGGGGCGAAGTCGAGGGGGCTGCCGTGGCTCGGGAATGCGGGGACCCTCGCCAGACGCGGACCCGAGCGACCGGGAAGGGGAGGCAGGGAGGTCTGGGGGTGACCGCACGTTATCCGAGGGAGCGTCCGGATTTTACGGTGACATGGGTTCCGAGATTCATTTCCCGGGTTAAGTAGTGCGGGGTGAAGGATCGCCCACAGGCCGGGCCCTCCATCCATCTGCTGCTGGATTCTGGGGGTGGATAACCCGTAGCGACTCCTGACGTACGGCCGGGGATGGGGGGATCTGGGGGGGGGGACGGAGGGGGCTGGGGGAGTTGGGGGGCCGAGGGGGCCGGGGTGCGGGGGAGGGGGGCGATTAGGGATCCGGGGGCGCCGGGGTGAGGGAGGGGAGGCAATGGGGGCCTGGGGGTCTGGGGCACAAGGAAGGGGGGGGGGACGAAGGGGAGGGGGGAGATGGGGTGGCTGGGGGCCGGGGCGAGGAGGAGGGGGAGATGGGGGGGCTGGGGCACGGGGGAGGGGGTCGATGGGGGGCTGGGACGAAGGGGAGGGGGCTATGGGGAGTTTGGGGGCGATGGGGGGGGCTGGGGCAAGAAGGGGGGCGATGGGGGGATCTGGGGGGGTCTGGGACGCGGGGGAGGGGGTCGATATGGGGGGCTGGGGGCTCTGGGGGGGTGCTGGGGCGAGGGGGTGGACGGGGGAGGAGAAGGAGGGGAGGGGGTCGGCCCGGCCCGGCCGGGGTCTCCCTCTGGCGCCGCACTTAATGAATGTCCCGCGAGCCCCGCAGAACTGACGGAGCAGCGGCGGGAGCCCCTCGGGAGCCCCTCCCGCCCCCGCCCACCCGCTTCCCGGCCTCCGGCCCAGCCACGGGGCCTCCCATCGGCCTCCTATTGTCTGCGGGCCAGCTCAGCCCTCCTCCCGGTGGTTACCATTCCCGCCGTGGGGGACTCACTTCAGCCTCCCGCTCTCTCTCTGCTGTCCCCCTTTCCCACCGTCATCTTTCCATCGGCCCTCGCCACTCTCCCCCTTTCCCTCCTTCATCTCTTTCTCTTTAGCTCTCTCTAGTTCCCCCCTCCCACTGTCACCTCCCTCCCCCTTTTCCACCCTCATCTCTCTCACCCTCCCTCTGCTATCCCCCTTTCCCACTTCTCCACCCCTTCATCTCTTTTTCTTTATCTCTCTCTAGTTTCCCCCCTCATTCTCACCACCCTCCCCCTCATCCTCCTTTCTACCCTCATCTCTCCTTCTCTCTGTCTCCCTCCTTCTCTCTCTGCTAACCACCCCCCCTTCCCACCATCTTCTTTCCATCCCCTCCCTTGTCCACTCTCCCACTTTCCCTCCCTCATCCCTTTTTTTTATCTCTCTCTCGGTCCCCCCATTCTCACCTCCCTCCCCTTATCCTCCTTTCCACCCTTACCTCTCTCTTCCTCTCTCTCTCTCCCTCCCTCCCTCTCTCTCTGGTATCACCTTTCATCATCTTTCCATCTCTCCCCTCTCTACTCTCCCCCTTTTCCTCCTTCATCTCTTTTCCTTTACCTCTCTCTAGTTCCCCCCCTAATTCTCACTACCCTCCCCCTTATCCTTCTTTCCACCCTCATCTCTCCCTCGCTCTCTCCCGCCTTCTCTCTCTGCTATCACCTTTTCCCACCATTATTTTTCCATCTCCCCCCCTTCTCCGCTCTCCCCTTTTCCCTCCTTGATCTCGTTTTCTTCATCTCTCCTCCCCCTTATTCCCCCCATCCTCCTTTCCGCCTTCCCCCCCCCCCCCCCCCCGCCCGCCTGCTATCACCTTTTTCCACCATCATCTTTCCATCTCCCCTCTTCTCCACTCTCCCCCTTTTTCTCCCTCATCTCCCTTTTTCTTTATCTCTCTCAGTTCCCCCCTCCCATTCTCACCTCCCTCTCCCCTATCTTCCTTCCCCGCTCATCTCTCTCTCTCCCTCTCCCTCTCTCTCCCTCTCTCTCGATGGATCAGAAACCACTAATCTATAGAAACAAAGGCACTAGCCGTGGCCAGAAGAGGAGGTTTCTTTGTTTTCACAGAGATGGGATATTAATTCTCATAGCTTTGGGGACAGGCATGACAGGCAGAAGGATGGACGGTATTCAGACCTAGATCCAGGTGCGTGAATATAACTCAGATAAAGGCAGAGAGTCGAAGGATGCAAAGATAGACACCGTTACAGACAGCCAGAAAATGTGAACGGATTCCACAGGCCCAGAGGATGAAGCAGACAAAAACAGACACGCAGCCTGGGAGACACACACACACACACACACGGATGCTGACACAGATGCTCCTCTTCCTGTTCTCTTTTTTTTTCCTCCCCTACTTTGGAGTGAATCCACCAACAGACCCATCGTGCAGTATTTGGCCTCAGTTTCCCCATCTGTGAGGAGTCTTTGGTCTGTGTCTCTCTGGCCGAGGTCATCATTCCAATATCATTATCGTAATAATAATAATAATAATAATTACTATGCGCCAGGCACTGACTCAGAAAGGGAAAGGGCCAGCTGCCTGGGGAGACTGGAATTTGCCAAGGTAGCTTTGTTCTCTAGCCTTTCCCTGGTCAGTTTCCCTAAGGTTTAAAGAGAATTTAGACAGGGGGCAAAAGATAGAGACCCCAACTTTGAGTAAAAGGAGAGGGGAGGGATTTCATGCTTGGTGGTGGGTAGTGAATTAGAATTTTATTTTTTATGGTATCTGTTAAGCGCTTACTACGTGTCAGACACTGTTTTAAGCGCTAGGGTAGGTACAAATTAATTAGCCACAGTCCCTGTCCTGAATGGGGCTCACAGTCTAAGTAGGACGGAGAGCCGTTGTCCCCATTTTACAGTTAAGGAGACTGAGGCACAGGGAAATTAAGCGGCTTGCCCAAGATCACACAGCAACCAATTGGCAGAGCCAGGATTAGAGCCCAGGTCCTTCTGACTCCCAGGCCTGTGCTCTCTCTACTAGGCCACGAGAGATAAGGTATGGGAACACTTCGAAGCATGAAACCGGCACCCAAGGCAAGGCAGGAACATTCCCAGGAAATCCACTTTGGCTACAGCCAGAAAGAGGAAGTCTGGATTCCGTGCCAGACTGGATAGTAGCAAGCTGGAGGAGGAGTCATTTTCTGGGGAATAATAATGATAATGACAGTGATGGTATTTAAGCGCTTACTATGTGCCAGGCGCTGTACTAAATGCTGGGGTAGCTATAAGGAAATCAGGTTGGGCCCAGTCCCTGTCCCACATGGGGCTCACAGTCTTTATCCACATTTTACAGGTGAGGTAACTGAGGGACAGAGAAGTGAAGTGACTTGCCCAAGGTCACACCGCAGAAAAGTGGAGAAGCCAGGATTAGAACCCAGGTCCTCTAACTCCCAGGCCGGTGCTCTCTCCAATAGGCCAAGCTAGATCCAAGGAGCGACTTCATCCTCACAACGTCCGTTGTCCCCCTCACCTGGGTTTGTCACCTCTGGTGGTCCCAGGAGGTGGCTTCCCAAGTGCCAAGATGCCCAGATGCCCAGACTCACTCCCTTGCACATTGCCTTTCTTCCCTTTAGGATACTGCCTGAGAAATCAAAGGCTCTTTGAAAAAGAGAGATAGAGAGGGAGAGAGGGAGAGAGAGCAATAGATGTAGAGAAAGAAAGATTGCACCCTGGAGCTTGGGGCAGGGCAAAGGATTTTGGGAAGGTGGGGCAGGTGGGAGGGGGAGGAAAGGAACTGTCCAGGGCTTCAGTGGTCCACACGGTTTCAAGTGTCCTGAAAGCTTAATACTGATCTGGGTTCTAGGTTGAAGCAGTCAACGGAGCCAACTCTCTGAATAATTCAGGTTGAAAGTTGCACTTCATTCCTTCATTCAGTGGTATTTCTTGAGCGCTGACTATGTGCAGAGCACTGTACTAAGCGCTCGGACTGTCTAAATCGGTAACAGATAGGGACAGTCTCTGCACTTTGACGGGCTTACGGTCTGATCGGGGGAGACGGACAGACAAGAACAATGGCAGTAAATAGAATCACTTGATCTTGCTGCAGTTAAAGAGGACTATAAACAAGGATGATTTGTTGGATTGAGGTGGAGGTAGGGGTGGAAGAGACCGTGGAGCGGGAAGGGTGACACTCCATGGATTGGTTGAGGGGGGGAGATTTTTTTTTCAACGGTATTTAAGTGCTTACTCTGTGCCAGGAACTGTACCCAGCTCTGGGGTAGATACAAGGGGTTCAGGTCCCACAAGGAGCTCACGGTCTAAGAATGAGGGAGAACAGCTATTGAATTCCCATTTTACAGATGAGGCAGTTGAGGCACAGAGACGTTAAATGACCTGCCCAAGGTCGCTCAGCAGAAAAGTGGAAGAACTGGGATTAGAATCCAGGTCCTCTGATTCCCAGGCTCAAGTTCTTTCCAGTAGGCTGCACTATTTCCCTAATTATGATGGTGATGAGGATGGTGATGGGGTATTTAATCCTCTGCCCCCTGGCCTGAGACCCCAACAGGGGAGAAATGGTGATACGTAATTCCTGATACACGCGGAAAGGCTCAAGACTTCTGTAGTCAGAGTTATCTTCATCTTCTTCAATTCTCAGAAGCTTAAAGTGGCTACCAACGATTAGACCAGATCCAAACTCCTGATTGTAAAGTTTCCATCAACTATCCCACCGTCACTTATTTTCCTCCATTTATTGCTACAGTCCAGACTGTTCCCTCTGCTCCAGGCAAGGAAGCGTGCTTCTCCTCAGTCCCTGGGCTCATTTCTCTCTCCTCTGGGCCTGTATGCAAGACATTCACTCCTTCTGGATGTCCTTTCCCCCTTCTCTTCACCAACCTGTGACTTTCCCCTCCCACAGAGCTATGATAATAATAATAATTGTGGTATTTGTTAAGTGTTTAATGCGTGCCAGGCACTGTCTAGAAGTTACCTCTTCTAGACTGTGAGCCCACTGTTGGGTAGGGATTGTCACTGTCTGTTGCCGAACTGTACTTTTCAAGCGCTTGGTCCAGTGCCCTGCACACAGTAAACTCTCAATAAATACGATCGAATGAATGAATAAATGAATGAATGAATGTACTAAGCATGGGCGTGGATACAAGGAAATCAGGTTGGACACAGTCCCTATCACGCATGGGGCTCACAGTCCTAATCTCCATTTTACAGATGAGGGAACTGAGGCCTAGAGAAGTGAAGTGACTTGCCCAAGGCCCCAAAGCAGGCAGGTGATAGAGGAGACATCAGAGTCCACGACCTTCTGCCTCCCAGGCCTTTGCTCTATCCACTACGCCATGCTGATTCCCTATTGCTGACCCACCTCTTTCAGGAAGCCTTCCCAGATTAGCCCCAAGTGACTGTTAACCGTGGATCACTCCGGTTACCGTATATCCGACCAAATGCCCATGTTCTGCTACTTGTGTCTTATGTGTTATTCGTGGGTCTACTTCAGTTGGATATCGTATATCAATCTGTAGATCAGAAGCGGTTCTGTCTCTCAGTTATATTGCAAGCTCCTCAAGGGCCGTGGCTTCCCTTTCCTTTCTTCTCTCCACCCAGAGGTCCTTGTAAAGACTGGCACAAAGTGGCATTCAGTCAAGACTGCTCCCTGACTGGTATTTGATTTCCTTTCCATACATCAGAAGGCTTCAGGTGCCAGTTTTCTTTTCCCCTCCACATCCATTGATCTCTCTCTCTCTCTCTCTTTCTCTCTCTCTCTCTCTCTGTCTCTTTCTCCCAGCGGGTTTAGTGCTCTTAATTAAACCGATTGTTGGACTTAACGCCCCCACATTAAAATGTCTGATTCTTCTATTAATCACCGGGAGCCCTGCGCCCTAGATAGGAATGATCTCTGGGCTGCTCTGGGCGTAAACTCTCCGGCTTGTCAAGGCCCCGTAAATCAGGCCTCTGCCCCCTCCTTGCTGCCTCAGGGAATAGGTAAGAGTTGGGATGGTTTCATTCGCTGCCCAACCCACTGGCAGATCCCCAGCCTTGGACACCCTCACCGTTCCTCATAACTTCCGATACCCCCCGACATCTGCCCTAACGTCCGCCCGTCCTCCGCCGCACAACTCGCCGACCCTCTGACCACTGACATCCACCCTTCCACCTCATTAATTATCCTTTTTAATTCCTGGAGACAAGTCATCGCCCCATCTTCAGGGTCCTTCTGAGATCGCTTCTCCTGCAGGAGGCCTTCACTGACTAATCTCTCGTCTTCCCATCCTATTTCCTCCTCTATCGCCTCTTCCGCTCTTCTGCATCCCCTAAGTTCTTGTGGACTCATCCCACCTAATCCCCATAGGTTTTATGTATATATCTTTCCGCTCTTTGGCTTCCCCTTACCCGCAGTTTATTTTAGTGCCTGTCTCTTCTTAAAGGCGGAGGGAGGTGGAGATTCGTTCATTCATTCGTTCAATCGCATTTATTGAGCGCTAATGTGTTCAGAGCACTGTGCTAAGTGCTTGGAAAGTACAGTTCAGCAACAGACAGGGACAATCCCTACGCAACAATAGGCTCGCAGTCTAGAAGGAAGGAGTCAGACAACAAAACAAAACAAGTAGAAAGGCATCAATAGCATCAAAATAAATAAATAGAATTATAGATACATACACATCAATTAATAAAATAAATAGAATAATAATTAAGAACATACCTCCGCAAGCGCTGTGGGGCGGGGAGGGGGATAGAGCGGAGGGAATAGGGGTGAGGGGGAGGGGAGGAGGAGCAGAGATCATGCCTAGTATCTCTCCTATACTCTACCAAGTGCTTAGTACAGTACTCTAAACAGAGTAAGAGCTCAGTAAATAGTACGATATGTTCACAGAATATGATAAGCACTCACTAGGCGTCAATCAATCAATCAATGGCGTTTATTGGGCGCTTATTTAAGCACCTATCATGGCCTAGTGGCAAGAGCACAGGCGTGGGAGTCAGAAGTTGTGGGTTCTAATCCCACCTCCGCCTTTTGTCTGCTGTGTGACCTTGGGCAAGTCACTTAACTTCTCTGTGCCTCAGTTACCTCATCTGTAAAATGAGGATTGAGACTGTGAGCCCCACGTGGGACAACCTGATTACCTTGTACTTACTCCAGCGCTTAGAACAGTGCTTGGCACATAGCAAGCACTTGACAAATACTATAATTATTATTATTATTGTTGATACTGAACACTGTTCTAAGCGCTGGGGTAGATATGTTAGACACAGTCCCTCTCTCTCATGAGGCTTGCAGTCTAAGTAGGAGGGAGAACAGACATCGCTTCCTCATTTTACAGTTGAGGAAACTGAGGCACAGAGAAGCTAAATGACTCGTTCGGGGTCGAATAGCAAGCAAGTGGCAGAGTCAGGATTAGAACCCAGGTCCTCTGACTCCCAGGCCTGAGTTCTTCCATAATTATTGTTATTATTATTCCACTAGGCCCCACTGCTTCCCAATTGATTGATTGATCGACTATCCCAACCTCCTTCCCAGATCCCCTGGCCCTCTCTTCCCTGCTCTTGTCTGTCCAAAATCCCTTTACTGTTCCCTTATCCAAGAAGAATTCCCCCTCAAGTCTGTAAGCTCACTGTGGGCAGGGAACGTGCCTCCCAGCTCTGCTATATTGTACTCTCCCAAGCACATAGTACAGTGCTCTGCACATGCTAAGGGCTCAATCAACATGATTGATTGATTGATTGATTGGGTAAGCACCAGTGAGCAGGGCGCTTCACCCTCTCATTTTAGTTCCCTGGAACTTTTGCAGCAGGAGGCAGGTGTCGGGGAAATCTGTGAGATTTGGTTGGGGGCAGGGAGGGGCAGGTACCTCCAAGTGCTTAGTACAGTGCTCTGCACACGATAAGCGCTCAATAAATACTATTGATGGTGATGATGGTTATGATGATGATGACTGGCACTCAGGGGAGGGAGGCAGACTCATGCAGGGTCAGTATCCACCCCACTGTCCTCTTTACTGTCTTTTCACCCTTTACTCTCACCCTAGGATTGCATGTCCCATGGTCAGAGGCTGCAACTTCAGAAACCTGAACCCCAAACCCTGGACCTTGATATCTTCCTGATCCCCTCTCCCTACACCCGGTTGACCCCCACCCCGGACCAAAATGGGCCGCAATCCTGTTTGTATTGGTATCTGTGTGTGCGTTAGAGAGAGAGGCAGAGAGATTATGCAATTCTGTATTATTTTCTCTCTCCTTCCGCTTTCCCCGGGTCTAGGTGTAGATGTCTTTTTTTGTGCGTCCATGTATGTCTGTGATTCTGTGTCTCTCTAGGTCTATGCCTCTCTGGGTCTATCTGTGCTTGCGTGTTCCCATGACTGTTTCTCATCTAGGTGTCTGTGAACTGGTTCTTATAGGTCTGTATTTTTGCTTGGTTGTCTGCGGAGCTCAAGCTGTATGTCCTTGATGTGTGTCTATATGTCTGTGATGTGCCTCTATGTCTGAGATCATGCATATGTATGTGGGATCGTACCTGCCCCGCTGGGATCATACCTGTATGTCTGGGAATGACCTCTACTTGTGGGATCGTGCTTGTGTGTCTGGGATTTCACCTGTACATATGGGACCGTGCATGTACATGTGGGATGATGCCTATACATGTGAGATCGTGCCTGTTTGTCCGAGCTCGTGCTTGTATGTCTGGGATCATCTCTGTAGGCGTGGGATCGTTTAGACTGTGAGCCCGTCGCTGTGCAGGGATTGTCTCTATCTGTTGCTGAATTGTACGTTCCAAGCACTTAGTACAGTGCTCTGCACATAGTAAGTGCTCAATAGATAGGATTGAATGAATCCCCGTATGAGTGGGATCATACTTGGATTTCTGGGATCACACCTGTTTGTCTGGGATCGTACCTGAATGTCTAGGACCACACCTGTATGTGTGGGATCGTGCCCATTCCTCTGTACGTTTGGGAATGTGCCTGCGTGTCCGTCCATCCGTCTGGACCTCGTGCCACTTTCAGCATTGACTTTTCTGGGGTGACCCCCCTCCAACCGTGACTCTGTCCGCCCTTCTTCCCTCTCTTTCTTTTTCTTCCCCTTCTTCCCTCATATCCTCCTCCTCTTCCTCTTCCTCTCAGAGCACCCAGGGAGAGGATTCCCACAGCCAGGGGAGAGCTGGGGACCACCACCCAGGGCCCGCCCCCTGCCCCAATCCTACTCCAGCTCCTACAGGGAACGTCAGGAGGGCAGTGGGGGGGGGCCTAGTGGCCCTGGGCGGGGAGCGAGGCCCTTGAAGCCCATGGGGTCGGGGCCCCGCAAACAGCGGAGGGCGGGTGGGGGTGGGGGGGAGGCCTATAAATCATTATTGGCGAACATCTCAGGCCCTGAGCCTGCCTGTCGCTGCGGCTGCTCGCGGGCCAGGCCGGGCATAAATCATAATTCCCCGACAATAGATCCCCCCGCCGCCGCCGTCAGGAAAAGTGTGTTGGTTTTATCGATTTTTTGACACGGGGGCCCTGGCAGCGGCGGCTCCTGAATCATTATGAAATGAAACTGATTAGGAATTCATGGAATACTAAATAAACTTTACGAGCCCGTTGTAAGTTTTTTGATGCATGGGGAGCGGAAAATGAAAACTAATGATATAAAAATTACACAGCGTGCTGAGTATTATTACACCGCTATTGATTTGTTTCAAACTGCTCAGCGCAATCGAAGGGGCCGGGGCGCCGGCGAGGCCAGGGTGATCGGGCTCTGCAGACGGAGAATTGTTTTCTGTTTTCTTCATAGTGTGAGCCCCGGGTCACCTCGTCCCGCTCCTTTGTCTCCTTTCAGGAGGGTCAGGGCCTGAACTCCCTACTCCGTAGCCTCCAAGCTAAGCGATGGGTTCTGAGGGAAACCAACTTACTCTCGGCCCCCCACCTCACTGGAGATTTTACTGGGGTCACGTTGGGCCCACTCAGCCCCAGTCCCTCTCTGTCCTCCCTACCACCCCCATCCTACATAACCCTGAGGCCTCCGGGAACCTCCTTTAGTCAATAATAACTATTATTATTATGGTGCTCAGTAAGTGCTTACTTTGTGCCAAACACTTTCCTAAGCACTGGATTAGATACAAGGTAATCAGGTCGGACACAGTCCCTGTCCCACATGAGACTTATACTCTTAATGATACTTACTAAATGCTTACTCTGTGCAGAACACTGTACTAAGCCCTTGAGAGAATATACTATAATAGAGTTGGTAGACATGATCCCCTACTTTCATTCATTCATTCTTTCAATCATTTTATTGAGCGCTTACTGTGTGCAAAGCACTGTACTAACTGCTTGGGAGAGTACAATATAGCAATAAATGACTACGTTCCCTGCCCACAGCAAGCTCACAGTCTAGAGGAGGAGACATATACCCCTGCTGTCATGGAGCTTACAGTTTAGTGAAGGAACTTGCAGGGAAGGTCGCTAAGAGGAGGCCGGAGACAGAGGTCCTGCCTGGGAATGGAGGGAGTGTGATCGTTGTTCTTTTTTTATGGTATCTGTTAAGTTCTTACTATGTGTCAAGCACCGCTCTAAGTGCTGGGGTAGGTACAAGTTAGTCAGGTTGGATACAGTCCCTATTCCCTATAAGGCTCCGAGTATAAGTAGGAGGCGGAACAGTTGTTTAGTCCTTATTTTACAGATGAGGTACTGAGACACAGAGAAGTTAAGTGACTCACCCAAGATCACACCACAGACAATCGGGCAGTGCCGGGATTAGAAGCCGGGTTCTCTGACTCATAAATCTGTGCTCTTTCCACTAGACCAAATTTCTTCTCACCTGAATTGGTTTATTTCAGGACTAAGGTCTATCACCCTGTCCTCCCATACCTGCAGCCCCACACTTTAGGGAGCGGTGGGGAGTGGGGGTGAGTGTGGGGAGGTGGTCCAGAAGAGGAAGACCCGGATCCCTTTACTTGACTTTGGAGATGAGTCTGATTTACTTATATTACGGTATTTGTTGAGCACTCACTATGTGCCAGGCACCGTACTAAGCCCCGGGATGGATACAAGCAAACCGGGTTGGACATAGTTCCTGTCCCACCTGGGGCTCACAGTCTCAATCCCCATTTTACAGAGGAGGTAACTGAGGCACGGAGAAGCGAAGTGACTTGCCCAAGGCCACACACAGGCAAGTGGCAGAGCCGGGACTAGACCCCATGACCTTCTGACTCCCAGGCCTGTGCTCTAAAGCAGACAACCACTTACCTGCATGTCTGGGGGCAGAACCAGTCAGTCAGTCAATCGGATTTATTGAGCCCTTAATGGGTGCTGAGCACTGTACTAAGCACTTGGGAGAACACAGTATAACAATATAACAGACTCATTCCCTGCCCATAGTGAGCTTACAGGCTAGAGGAGGAGACAGACATTAACATAAATAAATAAATTACAGATTTACACTTAAGTGCTGTGGGGCCGGAAGCGGGGATGAATAAAGGGAGCAAGTCAGGGCGATGCAGAAGGGAGTTGAAGAAAAGGAAAAGAGGGCTTGTTAGGGAAGGCCTCTTGGAGGAGATGCGCCTTCAATAAGGCTCTGAAGCAGGGGAGAGTAATTGTCTGTCACATATGAGGAGGGAGAGCGTTCCAGGTCAGAAGCAGAGTGGACTAGTACCAAATGTGGGGGGGGGGGGGGGGGCTGGTCAATTATGAGTTCCGAGTTTTTAGACTAGGATCAAGAAGTCAGTCTCAGAGACCCAGGCCTCAGGTTTGGAAAACTCTCAAATGACCTCCTGGGAGTATTCTGCTCCAATTAATTTTCTGCTCTCCTTGTGGGCAGGGGACATGTCTAACAACTCTGTTGTACTGTACTCTCCTAAGTATTTAGCACAGTGCTCTGCACACAGTAAGTGCTCAGTAAATACCACTGATTGATCGAGTCCCCCCCACAGTGATTACGGTATTTGTTAAGCATTCGTTACGTGCCAAGCACCGGGTTTGCCGTTTCTGTTCCACATGGCGCTCATAACCTAAGGTGTTTAATCCCCATTTTACCGATGAGGTAACTGATGCAGAGAGAGGTTAATTGATTTGCCCAAGGTCAAGTAGATAAGTAGAAAAGGTCAGTAGACAAGTAGGGTTGGGATTCGAACCCGAGTCTCCTGATTTCCAGTCATGTTTTCCTTCCTCTAGGCCATGCTGCTTCTCTTTCTACTTGGGTATGCATTAATTTATTTTCTCTACTATCTAAGGATATACGTATCCAACTTTCCATTCTCTTTTTCCTTCTAACTCTAAACAACATCGTGTCAGTCTTCCCGGTAGATTGTAAACTCCTTGACCGCAGGGATGGTGCTTTTTACCTCACATGCGGTCTCCCAAGATCTTAGTTCAGTGCTCTGCACCACACTAGGTGCTCAGTAAATGCAACCGGTCGATTAATCGATCAATTCAGTGGCAGAGACTTTCCAGTGGGATCAACTCTGAAGTCTCACGGGGGACCCTCTTGATTTGGGCTGGATGGGGCCTCGTGCCGTGAGGTCACAGCGACGTGGGTAAAGTGGGTAAGGGCTCCCCACAGGGCCGGAGCTTGGTCTTCTCCAGCTCTAACGGTGCCTGGGCAAACTGGATCCTGTCCAAAGTGCTGGTGTTAATCTGGAAAGGGGAGGAGAGGAAAGGGAAGGGGAGGGGAGGAGGAGAGGGTTTCCTGCGGAAGGGATTTTCCCACCTCCGGGGAACACGACTGGGACCGTGTGCGTTTGACATTCACGTCTCAGACACCGTTATCTTTTGAGTTTCAATAAAAGCTGCAACTGCTGATTGAAATAACATAGTGAGCAAACATGCCCCCGAGATATTGAAGTATTCCTCGGCCCAGCTTTCTAACACGTGGGCCCTGGATGCACGCAATAAGGGGGAACGTGTATTATTTAGATCACAATCGGAATTTCGGCTCGGCGATGAACAGGGGGATCAGGTGATAGAGACCCACGTTTATCTCCGGTTGTAGGCACCGGGGTGGAGAGCAGCCCCGGTTTTTGGGTAGCTTTTGTCTGTGCGCATGCTCCTTGGGATTTGGCTAAGATATGTATATTGAATTTAGATTTGGGCTCTTAGTACCTTCAACTCATTCATTCCCAGCTGTATTGACTACATAAATTGAGTGCTACAAGTAAGAAAGAGTTTAGCTATTACTCTCCTACTGATTTGATTTAATGTTCGGTTTCTCCCTCTTGCCCCCCCCTTCCCTCCCTATCGGTTTTGCATTTGCGTAGCAATTCCCCAACCTCGATTAGCCCTCCGTTGAGTCTGGAAAGTTTGCCTCTAGTGATGGGTTTAATTCGCGGGTTGGTGCTTCACGTGTAGCTAGAGCAGACGCAGGCGTGGGTTTGTGGAGATCTCGTAGCCTCGAAGCCCCCCCGCCCCTCCCCTCTTCTCCTCCTCATCCCTTCCCCCGATTATGCTGAGTTAAACGGGATTGCCGGTTTGACAGGAATATTGTGTACTGTGTGGGGAGTGATATACAGGTCAGCATATTGCTGATGAATAAAAGTTTTCCTCCCAAGGCAGCTGTGGCAGATTACTTAGTGCTTGACATGGTGTGTCTTTGTGTCACTGTTACCGGGCGAAATTAAATCAGAACAGGAAAATATTAATTTAAAGTAGGGGATAGAGGCCGCTCATTTCCAATTACTCTCCACCCTGTCAGATTTATACCGGCGCAAACAAGGAAGGAGGCCGGATTAATTGCTTTGGACTCTGCCCCTCTACAGGCCCAATTATAGAAACATATTGGCTCCCAGCATTATTATATACACTGCTGTGCAGGAAATTGTGTGAAATTTTAACGGATTTCAGATGTAATAATAGAGAACATGATTCAGGCCGGCATTAGCTGTCTGGCTGGAATCTTTACGGATGGGTTAAGGTTAAGCTGTTTGGGTTCCTTTGTGTATTAAAGGATCATCTGGTTAACCCGTATACCAGGAGCTTTTGATACTGGCCTGGGAGCAGATGAATAAAACTGTTCATCTTCTGACAACATGGAGCTAAATCCTTGGTTAGGACAGGGAAATAAAATACAGCCTCGTCCCCTTCTTCTTGCTCTCCCTTCCTCCCTCCCTCTCCTCCACTTGCTCTTTAGAAGTACACAGATCCACACTTACACAAATATTGGTTTATTGGCAGCAGAAAGGTGCAGGGCTTTTGTAGCTGTTCCAGCTAAGGAAATGGCCATTTTTCTACAGGAAGGCCACGGCCCCGTCCGTCGGTCACGGGGATCCCACCCGGTAGGTTGGGATTTTGGGCGTGCGTGGCTGGTTTATGTATCCCGACGTTCCGGGTCACCTGATCTGCGGAGGGCTCTCTGTGGGAGAAAGGGGAGTGTTTTTAGGGAGCTGTTGTCGCTCTCTGCTGGGTCCCATTTTGAGTGCTGAAGGAAATCAGAGGGAGGAGGCTGATGTCTGAATTAGGCCCTGGGGGTGGTACTCTTCATTTCTTTTTGTGGAGAGGTGTCCCTGGGCTGCTCCCTGCGTTTGAACCCATACTGGCGTAGGTGAGAAATAAAATTCAAGGGAGGAGTGTGGTTTCTCTCTCTACCCCACCCGCCTCTCCTCTCACCAGATCCGCTTCTGGGCATATCTAGGCAGAGGGGGAGCTGGAATTCACGCACACGTTGGCATGACCGCAGGCCAGCTGGGATGACTATAGTAATTGGATTCTTTTTCATTTTCTTTTTTCCCAATACTGAGCTCAATAAGAGGGCCCCCCCCTCAACCCTGTTCCCTGAAAATGTTGCTGGGTCCGAAGGGGGAGTGAAGGTTGGGAGGCACCAGAGAGCTTAGTACAGTGCTGTGCACACAGTAAGCATGCAAGTGAGCCCTCAATAAATATGAATGAATGAATGAGTACAGTGTTTTGCATATAGTAAACACTTGATAAATACAATCGATGATTGATTGATTGATTGAGAGCTGGAGGGAGTTGGGCGGGGGGGATCCTCAAATGCTGTATCGTAGCACCGTGAGAATTCTAACAGAGAAGTTTGCTCCATGAGTTCTGGGCACATCAGTCAATCGTTCGATCAATGGTTCATTCATTCATTCATTCAATCATTTATTGAGCACTTACTGTGTACAGAGCACTGTACTAAGCACTTGGGAGAGTACTATATAACAATAAACACATTCCCTGCCCACAATGAGCTTACAGTCTAGAGGATTTACTTTGTCCAGAGCATTGTACTAAGCACTTGGGAGAGTACAACAGAGTTGGTAGATACTTTCCTTGCCCACAGGAGCTTGCAGTCTAGAGGGAGAGACAGACATGAAAATAAATTATGAATATGGACACAAGTGCTATGGGGCTAAGAGCGGAACAATCCACCCGGGTTGAAACTGGGATCTCTCCCTCCTGTTCAGATTTTGGGGTGCCTCTCTGGCCACCTGCCTGGTTGCCCTGAAAACCGGACAAACTGGTAGTTTGTCTGAAGTTCCTCTGTGTCTGTCCATCCAGAGTACTGGAGGCATCTCAGACCAGGCTCTAGGGCAGGGTGAGTGTATAAACTAGGGGAGGTGTGGATGAAGGGAGAAGGGGATGATGAAGACTGCGGTGGGGGGAATCAATCAATCAATCATATTTATTGAACGCTTGCTGTGCGCAGAGCACAAGCACTTGGGAAAGTAATAGAGTTGGTAGATACATTCTCTGCCCACAACGAGCAAAGTCTACAGGGGGAGACAGACATTTCTGTAAATAAATATGAATGAATAAATAAATATATAAATAAATGATGATATGTACATAAGTGCTCTGGGGCTGAAGGAGTGAAAATCCAAATGCAAGGGTGACAGAGAAGGGAGTGGGAGAAGAGGAAATGAGGGCTTAGTTGGGAAAGACCTCTTGGAGGAGATGTGCTTTTTTAATAAGGCTTTGAAAGTGGGGAGAGCCATCATCTGTTAGCTGTGAAGAGGGAGGGCGTTCCGGGCCAGAGGCAGGACTTGGGTGAGGGGTGGGCTGGTGAGATAGAGGAGATAGACGTACAGGTAGGCATTGGAGGGGAGGACTGTGCGGGCTGGGCTGTAGAAGGAAATTAGGGAGGTAAGGTAAGAGGGGACAAGATGACTGAGTGCTTTAAAGCCAGTGGTAAGGAGTTTCTGTGATGTGGAGATAGATGGGCAACCACTGGAGGTTCTTGAAGAGTGGTAGACATGAAATGAGTGGGTTTTGTAAAAAAAAAAAAAAATCTACATGATAAAGAGAAGCATGTGTTAATTGCTTTTCCTTTGAGTTCCTGTCCTTTTCTCCTCAGTCAGAAGGTGTGATGCCCAGCAGCTATTGCAAGTCCAAGGGGTTGGCCCCAAGCCCAAGCCTCCTCTACCTAAAGGTCTTAAATAGCAAGCTGTCTGCACCCTTGGGCAGAGGCTGGGTTGGCAGAGAGGCCAGAGAAGAATAGAGTTCTCCAGCCCCATCCCAGGTGGTCATATTCACAAACCTGAGCATGGCAGCCTGCAAAATTGTTCTTCCCAGAGGCACTCATTTCTTCAAAATAATGATGGTATTTGTTAAGTGCTTATTATGTGTTGAGCGCTGTTCTAAGCCCGGGCTAGGTCCAAGCTAATCAGGTACAGTAAGAAGGTTGGTATTAAAGGGGCAAAGTGTGTGGGCTGGGTTCATTCAATAGTATTTATTGAGCGCTTACTATGTGCAGAGCACTGTACTAAGCGCTTGGAATGTACAATTGTAGTAGGAGGTGAAGTCGGAGGGGACAAGGTGGTGGAGTGCTTTAAAGCCAATGGGGAGGAGTTTTTGTTTGATGCAGAGATGGATGGGCAACCACTGGAATCCGTGGAGAAGTGGAGAAACATGTCCTGAATGTTTTTGTAGAAATTCTCTCCTAAACCCATTCCTCCTCCCAACTTTCCCATCTCTGCCAATAATACCACCCTCCTCCCTGCTCCGGAAAGCTGCAATTGTGTTGTTCACTTTGACTCCTTACAGTCTTTTAGCTATAAATCCTGTTAAATCTTGCCTGATCTTTCGCTACAGTGTCTTCCCGATCTGCCTTTTCCTCTCCACCCAAATGTCCGCCGCTCTGGCCCAAGCATTCTGCATTTCCTGACTAGATTACGGTACCAGCCTCCTCGTTGATTTCCCAGACTCAATCAAATCAATCAATCATATTTATTGAGTGCTTACCGTACACAGAGCACTGTACTAAGTGCTTAGGAGAATATAATATAACAGAGTTGGTAGACACATTCCCTGCCCACAGTGATCTTACAGAGAGGGAGACGGACATTAATATAAATAGATTAATATAAATATTGAATATAAATAGATGAAATTATAGACATGTATATAAGCGCTATAGGGCCGAGGGAGGGGTGAATAAAGGGTACAAATCCCAATTAAAGGAGAGGGAGTGGAAGAAAAGGAAATGAGGGCTCAGTCGGGGAAAGCCTCTAGGAGGAGTTGTGGTTTTAGCAAGGCTTTAAAGGTGGGAAGAGTCAATTTCTGTTGAATATGAAGAGAGAGGAAGTTCCAGGATAGAGGCGGGATGTGGGCACGGGATTGGTGGCGAGAGAGCCTCCTGTCTCTCCTTTCTTCAGTCTACACCACATACTGCTGTTTGGATCATTTTCCATTGGCGTTTGTCTTTCCACTCTTCAGAAACCTCTGGAGTCAGGAGAACTTGGGTTCTAATCCTGGCTCCTCCACTTGTCTGCGGTGTGAACTTGGACAAGTCGCTTCACTTGTCTGGGCCTCAGTTACCTCATCTGTAAAATGGGGCTTAAGACGATGAGTCTTATGTGGGACAGGGACTGTGTTCAACTCAATTACCTTGTATCTACCCCAGTGCTAGGCACATAGTAAGCACTTAAATGCCACAATTATTATTATTATCATTGTCATCATTATTATCTACTTTCACATCAAGTAGAAACTCCTTGTAATTGGCGTGAAGCCATTCCACTAACTCCCTCCATCCTAAATATCGTTTCTCTTCACTACTACTATTTTTATTTGTGTATTTTTTTGGTATTTGTTAAGCAAGTATTATGTGCCAAGTACTGTACTAAACCCTGGGTAGATACAGGCTAATCAGGTTGGACACAGTCCATGGCTCACATTCTAAATCCCCATTTTACAGTTAAGGGAACTAAGGCACAGAGAAGTTAAGTGACTTGCCCAAGGTCACACAGCAGACAAGTGGCAGAGCCAGGATTAGAACCCAGGTCCCTCTGACTTCCAGGCCCATGCTCTATCCATAAGGTGACACTGCTTCTCTCGCTTCCAATCAATCCATCAGTAATTATTATTCCTTAAGTGCCCAATTCACTAAGTACTTAGGAGAGTAAATTAATAAACATGATTCTTGCCCTCCAGAAGTTTGCAATTTTATGACTATAACTATCAGTTATTGTTCTCCCTCTTGCTCCCACTATCTGTAAATAATTTATGTCTGCGTGTCTCCCCCATGTAAGCTCCTTCAAAGTAGGGATCATCTTTCCTTTTACTCCCGTTTCTCACTCCAATAGTGTTCTGCTTTTAGTAGACACTCAGTACATACCATGATGGAGCAACTGATAGATTGACCTGGCAACACTTTTAGGAGGAGGGGGATATTTGAGGGAGTCTGTTGGGGAGGGGCTGTGTAGCTTCGCTTTGATTTATTGGAGTGGGCGTTCTTTTCCCGACTGGTCAAGACTAGATTCCTTGATGGATTTGAAAGTACTCTAGAAAGTAGCAAGTTTATCCAGTAAGGTTGCTATGGCAACACTGGCACTGACAGCATGGGAACAAGAGGCAGAATCTCAGTCCTCAATGGGACACACCTATTTTGTCTCAGGGCTTAAGCACAGTACATTAATCATCTATCTTTTTTTTCCAAAGAAAAACTAATTATTGGGAAGGAAACTCCTTTCAAGAGCATGTTTAATGAAAGAAATGGATGAGGGGCTGATCATAAGTCCCGCCCTGCTGCAATATAGCGATGGAAACCCCTCATGGGGCTCTAACTGCAGGGAAAGGAATCCCCCTCCAAAGACCAGAAAGGTTTTCTGTGAGCCTCACCCCCAGCTGGATCTTTTTCTGGGAGCTGGCAAGGCCAAAGGTCTGGTGGTTCTGTCCCGTAACTTGCCTGGGCTCTGCTCCGGGGAGGGGCAGGGAGCGTGGGGGCCCAATTAAAGGCATAATTGTCCAATTGGCTGGGTGATGATCCTCATTGATTCTGTGCTGGAAGTGATTTGCTTCTCAATCCTGCCGTTTAGAGAGCTCGTTTGCACCTATGTCAAGGCAAGTGCAGAAAACCTAATTAGCCGGTGTGGTTTTTTATAATTAGGTCCCTTAAAGTAATTCATAGGTGGTGTTAATAACCCCATTTAGAAATCTATTAAGCTTTTGGGAAAGTTTGACAGAATCCTTGGAACATCTCTCTCCCTTCCTCTGTCTCTTCCTCTCTTCCTTTCTCTCTCCCTCTTTCTCCCACCCCACAAACAGGCAAGCAGCAGTCTAAAGAACTGGGTTGGATCCAACCTGAGGCTGAATCCAGAAAGTGAAATGTGGATTCTCTGCCGACAGTCCCCTCACTGTCGTCCCCCCCCCCCCCGACGTTTTTTTTAATGGTATCTGTTAAGCGCTTAACTATGTGCCAGGCACTGTTCTAAGTGCTGGGGTAGGTACCAGGTAATCAGGTTGGACACAGTCCATGTCCCCCACGGGGCTCACAGTCTTAATCCCTATTTTACAGATCAGGTAATCGAGGCACAGAGAAGTGAAGTGACTTGCCCAGGGTCACACAGCAGACAAGTGGCAGAGTTGGAACGAGAACCCAGGTCCTTCTGATTCCCAGGCTCGTGCTTTAGCCATTAGACTACACTACTCCTCAGCTTTCACCTTTCCCTCTCCTCCAGCTTGCAGGCCTTGAAGAGATCACCTCATCCATCCCCCAGGGCTGCCTATAAGTTAACCCAGGCAAGTAGGCGTCTAATCAGTTTTTAAGATTTTCTTTTCTTTTATTCAACGAATTCAATCGTATTTATTAAGCACTTCCTGTGTGCAGAGCACTGTACTAAGTGCTTGGGAAAGTACGATACGGCAATGAAGAGTGACAATCCCTGCCCACGGTGAGCTCATAGTCTAGGTGAGGGGAGACAGACATCAATACAAATAAACAGACATCGATATAAGTAAATACAATTACAGATATAGACATAAGTGCTGTGGGGAGAGGGAGAGAGAGCAAAGGGAGGAAAAAAGGGTGATGTAGACGGGAGTGGGTGATCAAGAAAAGTGGGGCTTCGTCTGGGAAGCCCTCTTGGGAGGAGATGTGTCTTCAGTAAGGTTTTGAAGCAGGGGGAGAGTAATTGGTGGATTTGAGGAGGGAGGGCGTTCTTCCTGTTCTCTCTGGCATCCAGGTAAACCTTCCTTTTCCCGCTGCAGTTTCCACTCTACAGTTCCGGTCTCTTGCTCTCCTTCTGCAGGAGATGGAGACTAGCTCTTCCGTGCGGTTAAGTAGTGGGTCGGTGAGACAGAGGAGGACGGGGGGTGGGGGGAGACTGAGAAGGGGATGGAAAGGGCTGGAGAATTCAAGGATGAGGGGGCTTCCTCTCCCTCCTCAGTGAACCTTCTCTGTTGAGTGAAATGTGCTCAGGAGGAAGGCTAAGCTAACAGAAGGGGAAGTTATCCTAGGTAAGCAGGAAGCAGAGGAGGGTAATAGGCCTATGATTACTACATAGAAGCCTCCCCCACCTGCTCTCCTTCCCCCACTACTCGTCTCTTTCTCCTAGTTGTTCTTTCCAGCACCAAAGGCAGAAAGCTGCAGTTGTGCAGGCAGCATAACTTGGCACTTGCGTCTTCCCACCTGTGGGCAAGGCCACGGGACGCTTTCCTGCGGCTGAGGCTTCTGGGTATTCCCTCCCATAGAGACATGGCTGCAGAGGCAGCTGGTGGGGCCAGGCTAGGGAGAAGCATTTTAAGAAAAGGAGAAGAGATGCAGCTGTCCCCATCCTGACCCAAGCTCCCTCCTCTCCGTTTCTGCCTGTTTGTGGTGAGTAGGTTCTCACTGCTGAGGGACTGAGATATTGTGACTGGATTGGGAGTAAAGGGCGGGAAAGCAGGGGGAAACTGGGCGACATTTTTGTGGCTGTGTTTTTTGCTTCAGAATCTGTCACTTGATCCTGCAGGAACGGTAGGCGGAAGGTCGGGAGATGGAGGAAATGCACCCTCTCCCCAGTCTAAGCAAGGGCACTTAACCAGGCGTGAAGGGGTGTCCGAATAGAACACATGTGAGCATAATCATATATCCATGCATACAAACACACACACACGTAAATATGTGGTTATTTACAGTAATGATTACGGTAGCTACTTAGCACTACTAAGAGCCAAAGCACTGTGTTACTATTGGGGTGGGTAGACGAGATGCAACATGGTTGAGTGGATAGAGCACCGGCCTGGAAGTCAGAAGGTCCTGGGTTCTAATCCTGGCCCCACCACTTATCTGCTGTGCGACCTTGGACAAGTTCCTTAACTTTTCTGTGCCTCTGTTGCCTCAACTGAAAATGGGAATTAATACCGTGAGCCCCATGTGGGACATGGACTGTGTCCAACCTGATTAGCTGATATTAGCCCAGCACCTAGTAAGGTGCCTGGCTTGTAGTGAATGCTTAACAAATACCATAAAAACATTGAAAAATAAAAACGATAACCAGACCGGACACGATCTCTATCCCACACGGGCTAAAACGTTCACTCCTTTTCTCCAGACGCTTTGCACAGACAGACCGAAGAGTAGAAAGGCGCTCTCCTCTACGGACATAACGAACGTAAATACCGTTGACTAAACCTGGCCCCCCGAAGCCAGCCCACGTGGGTAGGGGAGGGGGAGGAGAAGAAGGGCTGAGTTGTGCCCAGTGATGGATGAGGGGGATGGAGGTGACTTTCCTGGAGGAAGATTACCGCCTGGCAGCAGCTATGATTTGTCTCATGCTCTCCTGTCCTGCTGCTTGGCCCCATTCATTACAGAGTTTGCCGTTCCCCCCGCCTCTTCCTCTACCCTGGCCTCTCCCTGTCCGGCGGGCCAGAGGTCCCACCGAAGGAGAGGAGCCCTGGCGGGGACATGGGAGGGAGGACCGGGGGAACAGATCGGAGGAGGGAGGACCCAGCCTCCTGTCCGGCCGGCCCTTGGTCTGAATATTTAGTCACCTGTCAGTGTGCAAGAGGCAACTCGGAGAACAGAATAAAGGAGCCAGGCTCTGACCTGGATATAACACACCTACTGCTCTGAAGTAGACCTGATGCAGGGTTTTGTTTTTTTTAAATGGTATTTATTAAGCACTTACAGTGTGCCAGGCACTGTATTAAGGTAATCAGGTTGGACACAGTCCACGTCCCACAAGGGCCTGACTATTAAATCCCATTTGGCTCCCAGGCCCTTGTTCTATTCACTAGACCATGCGGCTTCTCAGGGTTCTGGTTCCTGGGCTCTGTCGAGGGTTGCCAGAGGGGAAGAAAAGAGAGGCAGAGGGACACCCACCCTTGGGCATGGGGAGGCGGTATTTCAGAACAGAAGCTGGGAGGTTTGCCACTTCCCGTCTGCTCTGCCCGGCCGAGTTTTAGGGAAGGGGCTCCGGTTTCCCAGGCTAGACTCCTCCTTCATCTCTCCAATGGGCAAGGCAGTCTTGGAGGCCCTATCAGGATGTCCAGAGATCCCCAAATCAGATGCCAGAATCAAGAAAGCCTACTTTCTCCCCTCCTCCCTTCTCCCCCTCCCCTTCCCCCGCTTTGTGTAGCAGCATTCCCTTTAAGCAACAGCTGAGGCTCTGTACGTCTTTGACTCGTGGGAATTTCCCGGGCTGCATTGATACGATGCCCTCTTCTCCTAGGGTCAGCTTCATTTGGCCCACCTGATGATGGGGAAAAATTTACTTCTCCTCCCATTCTGTAAGACTTAACAGTGGAGTGCTGTACACATGTACAAGCATGACACTGTGATGTCATTTATGGAACCCGGAACTTCAAATCCCACAACCAAAGTCAGTCGATCGTATTTATTGAATGGTTACTGTAGGCAGAGCACTGTACTAAGCACTTGGGAGAGTGACAATACAATGGTATCACGAACACATTCCCTGTCCACAACTAAAGTGTTTCTCTGCTGGGATGAGAAAGGGGACCCCCGATACGGTCTCCCCACCTTGCTCCAGGGTGATTGTTATCACTCAGTGTGTACTCGATGAGGGCTTCCTGGGTGCAGAGCACTCCACGAAGCACTCGATTCCCCTTCCAAGTGCCCGTTCACCCAGGTAACACTTCTGATTTGGATGCTGCGGAGGCTGGGGGTTTCTAATTTTCAGCCGTAGCCAAATTGTAAAAACCGTGGAGAGGTAGAGGGCGACAGAGCCAAGAAGGCAGAGAAATGAACAGCTGGAGGAAAGAAGGATAGGTGGAAAGAGAGAGATGGGAGCTGGGAGAGGGGAGATGAAGAGGGAGGGAGAAGAGGAGAGGAGGAGGGAGAAAGGGAGGGAGCAAGCTGCCTTGCTCGGGGCGAAGAGCAGGAGATTGAGGGCTGCCGAGGTGGCTGGGCCAGCAGGGGTGGAATAAGTCATAAACGCTGGGGGGGCAAAGGCCAGATATAGACTGATGGCTCCATTGTTCCCAGTGCCTGGTGGGGGGGGACCCCTGCGCTGCCCTGGGGGGCTTCCAGCAGCTTAACCCTTCCCTGCCTTAGGTGCATTAGGGAGGTGATCCCGGCTGGGAGGTGGGGCCTGGGGATGGGGAATGCTTGTCTGAAACGAGGGGTGTGGGGTCTGGGGGTCGCCTGTCGGGGGAGTGAGACCAGGAGGGAGGAGGTGTGGGAGGGGGCTGTCGGAAGATGAGCTTAAGGGGGAGTGTGGAAGGAAGGTAGGAAGTGGGGTTTGGGGGGATCCTGGGGTTCACCCAGTTTGGGGTGACATTTCAAGGGGAGAAAGAGAAGGGCGGAAAGGAGAATCGGGTGCTTTAAATTGGTCCTGAACAGACCTTGCAGATAGCCTCCTACCCACCACATGGCCTGGGGGGGGGCGGTCAGAAGGTCACGGGTTCTAATGCTGCCTCCGCCACTCGCCTGCTGAGTGACCCCGGACAAGTCCCTTCACTGCTCTGTGCCTCAGTTACCTCATCTGTAAAATGGGGGTTGAGACTGTGAGCCCCATGTGGCAACAGGGACTGTGTCCGTCCCTGATTTGCTTGTATCCACCCAGTGCTTAGTACAGTGCCCGGCACATAGTAAGCGCTTAACAAATACCATAATTACTATTATTATTATTCACCGAGGGGTTTCCACTAGCCGGCTCAAATTTTAGGGAGGACTAATCAGGAGGACGAATTCTCTGGAGAAGACGCAAATGCTAGGAAAAATCCAGAGAAAACGTGGAAAAGGCAGACCGGCAGCTAGATGGAGAGAGACTGTAATGATAACGGAAGAACCATTAGAAAGGTTACGGGTTATGGCAGAAGACAGGACGTTCTGGAGAAATAGATCCATAGATTCACTATGAATTGGAAACCACTCGACAGCACTTGATGATAATAATAATAATTGGATGGGGGACCCTAGCTGCTTACAGGGCAGAGAAGGAGGCAGGACGGGGGGTTCTCTGCAGGAGGGAAATTCCTAACCCTGGCCTTCTCTTCCAACCTCCTACTCTTTAGTTTTTCCCTGAAGGAGCTGATCAGGTCGTGGGGATGTGTCCCTCTGGGTCTGCTCCATCCTACAGATGGGGGGGGCGAATGCCCATCCCCATCCAGAAAGCCCTCCCGCATCAAACAGAAACTCCTCACCATTGGCTTTAAAGCACTCAATCACCTTGCCCCCTCCTACCTCACTTGGCTACTCTCCTACTACGAATCAGCCCACATACTTCACTCCTCTAATGCCAACCTCCTCCCTGTCCCTCCATCTCACCTATCTCACCACTGACCTCTCGCCCACGTCCTACCTGTGGCCCAGAACACCCTCCCTCCTTCAATCTGACAGACAATTTCTCTCCCCCATCTTCAAAGCCTTATTGAAGACACATCTCCAACAGGCCTTCCACGACTAAGCCGTCCTTTCCTCTTCTCTGTCTCCCTTCTGCGTCACCCTGACTTGCACCCTTCATTCATCTCCCTATCCCAGCCCCGCAGCACTTAGGTACATAGCTGTAATTTATTTATTTATATTAATGGCTGTATCCCCCTCTAGACTGTAAGCTCACTGTGGGCAGTGTGTCTGCTTATGGTTATATTAGACTCTCTCAAACGCTTAGTACAGTGCTCTGCACACAGTAATCACTCAATAAATACGATTTAATGAATGTATGGATGAACGGACTGGCTGTGCCCAGGGGAAGGCCCCCAGGGCTTCTGGGTGAGATCTGGCCTGGGAGTTTGAATTGGATGGCCACTCTGGGAAAGTCTGGGAGCCCTCAGGTGATAATACCCAAAAAACATATTCCAGCCTATCATGGTTGCCATTTCACAGGGAAGCAAACCGAGGCAGGAAAGAAGTGTTTGGTTTTGAGGTGGCTCTATCTCCCAAGCCTTCAGTAGATTGCTTCTCACACAGTAATCACTTAATAAATACAGTTGATTGATGATATCTGCTCTGAAAGTTCAGTGGAGGAAGGGAGGCGTATGTCTGGACGTCTATGCTGGCCTGCCACTGACCCTGCAGGTTCAAAAGGTATTGAGATTGGGGCTGGGGGGTGATTGGGTGTAGGAGTCCTTGGGAATATACGTTACTGGATGTGGGTTGTATTTGTCATGGTTGTATGATGGTTTCAATGTGTCTGAGAATTGATCAACAGTATTTACTGAGCCCCTATTTTGTGCACTTGGGAGAATTCAATATGGTTAGGAGACATAATAATTTCGCTATTTGTTAAGCACTTACTGTGTGCCAGACCCTGTAGTAAGTGCTGGTTGATCTCTGTCCTCATGGAATTTAGTAATCTAGCTAATCTGAGAGTGCTTGAGTATGTTTGACCTGTATGGGTTTACGGTTGTAATACCTGGGGCCAACAGGATGAAATCCTAAATTCCTAATACACTCCGCTTCCCAGATAATTTTTCTAAAATGTCGTTCTGTTCACAATATACCCATTATTCAAAGGCCTCAAATACTTGCCGATTCCTTCCACATCAATCAACCAATCGCTCAATCATATTTTTTGAGTGCTTAGTGTGTGCAGAGCACTGTACTAAGCGCTTAGGGAAGTAGAATACAACAAGGAACAGTGACATTCCCTGCCCACAACAAGCTCACAGTCTAGAGTCGGGGAGACAGACATCAGTACAAGTAAATAAAATTAGAGATGGGGACCTAAGTGCTTTGGGGTTGAAAGAGGGGAAGAACAAAGGGATAAACATAATGACAGATATGAACATAAGTGCTTTGGGGCTGGGAAGGGGGAAGAACAAAGGGAGCAAGTCAGGGTGATGCGGAAGGGAGGGGGAGATGAAAAAAAGTGGGGCTTAGTCTGGAAATTAGCAGATATGTTCCCTGCCCTCAGTGAGCTTGCAGTCTAGAGGGCGAGGCAGACATTAATGTGAATAATTAATGATATATAATTTAAAGATGTGTACATAAGAGTTGTGGGGTTGGGGCTGGGGTGAATTTCAAATATCCAAAGATCACAGATGGAAGTGCACATCACACAAACTCCTGACATTGACTTTAAGGCACTCAATCAGCTCTTTCTCTTTCTCATATGTGTCCACTCTCATCTGCCATTGTACCCCAGCCCTCTCACTTTTTATTCTTCTCCATCGAATGTACCCACTATGCCTCATTTTTGTCTCTCCCAGCTACCGATCTCTAGTTCAAACACCCTTCCTAATGCCTGAAACTCCCTCGCCCTTCGCATCTAACAGAACACTGCTCTCTCCATCTTTAAAGCCCTTGTGAAATCACAGATCTACCAGGGAATGTGTCTAATTGATATAGCGTACTCTCCCAAGCGCTTAGTACAGTGCTTTGCACACAGTAAGGGCTCAATGAATCCCAGGAGTGAATTGAATGAAGTCTTTCTTGATTAATATAATAATTATAACCACAAATAATAGTACATCCATATACATATACACACATGTACACATTCACATTCATTCCTGCATGCATGCTCCCTCAGCCACACACATACATACACAAACACACCCACACATATTCTCAAATGCACCCAGCCACACATTAACACAGCGTACACGCACACACACACACACACAGTGCATGTGCCCATACTTTCATGTGAAACAACACACATTCTCCCCCTCTAGACTGCGAGCTTGCTGTGGGCAAGAATGTGTCTATTTGTTGTTATATTGTACTCACCCAAGCGCTTCGTACAGTGCTCTGCATACAGTAAGTGCCCAATAAATGCGATTGAATGAATGAACACACACTGTGCACGGGGACACACTTTCCTCTGCAGCGAAACACATCCAAGCACTCTCTCGTATGTACCTAGCCACCCACTCACACTTATCAGCACTCACATACATGCGCACATGCACACACTGCATGTGTATATTCACTCTC
The DNA here is from genome assembly GCF_004115215.2 of Ornithorhynchus anatinus. NCBI lineage: Eukaryota > Metazoa > Chordata > Mammalia > Monotremata > Ornithorhynchidae > Ornithorhynchus > Ornithorhynchus anatinus. The sequence continues at coordinate 14,053,203 of NC_041744.1, forward strand.
ATGTGAAGGGACATGCACGCTCATGTTAAGGGACATGCACACACACACACACACACACACAGGCTTTCCACTTTTCCTGTTTGTGTCCCGTCTCTCCGTGCTGATGATGTATAGACTGACAAAAGGCTTAATGCTTTGAATATATAAAAGCGGCAGGCCTGGGCGGCGGAGGGTGACAGCTGCCCTTTAATGTTCTGCTTTTTAAAGATCAGGGGAGAGTTCAGAAAGTATAGTCATGAGGTTTAATGATTTAATGGGGACGACTGGGGAGCAAAACTAGTGACTACACCCTGGGGAGAGGTGGCCCTCATCCATATTACCGTCGCCTAATGGCCTGTGGCTGCTTCTCTCCCCCCTCCCCCCATACCCTACCCCCACGGCCGCTGGGGGAGTCACGGTCCGTGGCTGCTGTAATCCTGAATGGGTTGATTAAATGCAGATTAAACAAAAATAAATTGGAAAAAAAAAAGAGGCGGCTCCAAGTGTATTTATTCTGTTCCGAGAGGACGTTGTTCCCCGGTCCCTGAGCCGCTGGAATGATTGGCACCTCCTGCCCTGCCTCTTACTCTGTCCCCGTTCCCCCTATTTTTGGCTCCCGCATCTGGGGTCACCCAGCCCAGGTCATCACTGCCCATCTTGGAGGGGAGAGGGAGTGGGAGAAGATCAGGGTGGATGCCGGTGTGTGTTTCGGGGGGTCAGCACTGGAGCAGGGGGACAACAACAATCGATGTATTTCTGAAGCGCTTAGTTGGTGCCAAGCAACGTACTAAGCGCCGAGGTGGAGAGAAGCAGATTGCGTTGGTCAAAGTCCCCGTCCCATGTGGAGCTCACAGTCTCGATCCCCATTTTATAGATGAGGTCACTGGGGCACGGAGAAGTGAAGTGACTTTCCCAAGGTCGCACAGCAGACGAGTGGCGGAGCCGGGATTGGAAGCAGGGATTAGATGACTGGCCGAGTTGGACACAGTTCCCGTCCTCAGAGACAGTCTCTATCCCATGTGGGGTTCACAGTTTAAGTAAGAGGGAGGACAGGGATCAAATCCCCGTTTTACAGATGAGGAAACTGAGGCACAGAGAAGTGAAGTGACCTACCCAAGGTCACGCAGCAGGTCAGTGGCAGAGATGGAATTAGAACACAGATTCTGTGACTCTCAGGCCCCGGGCAGATTGGCCTGGCAGGCTCCAGGCTGAGAGACAAGCTCCATCTCCACCTCGTCTCCAAGCGCCCCTTCAGGCTTGAGCTCTCTCCCACTCTCTACCCCTGGCTCTCCCCTCGATCCCAACGGCCTGTCATCTCCCGCCGGCCGCAGCTGGTGGCTCTCTGAAGGGTCAAGCAGCAGAGATGCAGTCGGCTGAGGTGGCACCGGGCCCTGGCCCGAGCAGGGGGCGAAGACTGACAGGGCAGAGCGAGTGACTCGGATGCCGATGTGATTGACTCGCTGCACTGTCCTTCTGGACATCTCTGGCTGGTTAGCCAGGGGATCGCTTCAGTTCAACTGAGCAGTTCTGGCCATTATTCTCCTGACATCCTTCCAGGAGGGTCTAGCTTGGACCCTGCCCATCCCCGCAACCCAGTTTGGCATCGAATACTATTGATCCGTTATTGATCTCTGCCCCTCCCTGACAATTACACCGAGCACCTTCCTAGCAACACACTCCTGCAACAAGATTTGCTTCCTGCCCAAAGTCTTTCTCTCTCTCTGTCCCCCTTTTTTTCTCTCAAGTATTCATTCAGTGGTATTTATTGAGTGCTTACTCTGTGCAGAGCACTTGCTAAGCACTTTGGAGAGTACAGTACAACCATAAACAGTCACATTCCCTGCCCACAACGAGTTTACAGTCTGGTGGGGAGGGACGCAGACATCGATCTCCGCCCCACCCCGTGTGTGTGTTTCTCGATCTTTAGTTCTTTCTCTTCCTTTATGTGTCTTTTTTGGCATTTCTTTCTTTGCACGTGTGTCTCTCTCTCTGGATCTCTGTTTCTTCCTAGGCTTTTCTCTCTGTTGTCTGCTTCTCTCCTGACTCTGACTCTCTCTGTCTTTGTCTCGGTCCCTCCCTGCTTCCTAGTCCAATGTATGGTCTCCCTGCTTTCGGGGATGCCTGTGATCCCAGGAGCAGGAAGGAGGAGTCATCTTGGCTGAGGTGAAGGCTACATGTAGGTGTGGGCTTGGCTGGATCGTGGCTGGGAGGTGGGGTGGAGGACACTGTCCTCTATCAGCAGCTCAGACTGCTTGCCCCAGGCTAGGTTTGTTTGGTCCCTTCTGTTCTTCATCTTTCCACAGGAGTTGGGGGGCCCAAAAGAATCAGGGTTTTATGGCTCCAGGAATCTGGATACCCATGAGAATGTTGGGGTGGGAAGGGTCTCATCAGAGCTGTCTTAAGGTCTCTGGGAAGGGTCTGCAGGCGTCAGACAGACTCTCTTCCCATCCTCTACAAGGCAGATGTGCTGGAAAGGGGGTCAGAATCACCCAATATGCTGCTGTCCAATGGTTGTTCAGTCCTGTGGGCCACTCTCTGCCATCAGTGTGGACATGGACGGCAGACCCGGAGGTTTGACAGAATCGGGTGGCGGGCACGGATAGGCCGTGGAGGGAGCGAGGCCCGGGAAACGATGGGTTTTTATCATCGCCACAGACGGCGGCTGCGGCGGGTTCAGCCGGCCTGTGTGTGTGTGTGTGTGTGGATCAGTAGTATTTATTGAGTGCTTATTGTGTGCAGAACACTGTACTAAGCACTTGAGGTCGTGGGGGGAGAAAAGGGAAGTCTGGATGGCTTAGGAGGGAAAGGTGCAGAGCAGAGAGGGAAGGGGAGCTCAGGTCCAGGGCCCAGGCTGAAAGAAAATCAGGCCAGCCCCAGCTCCCCCACCTCTGAGTAGGGGTGTGGGGAAGACCAAGTTCTTTTCCCTTCTTCCCGCCATCGCGGCCCCTCCCCACGACCTCCCCTGGCTGCAGCCCCCAGCTCCTCCACCTCTCCGAGCTCTCACGTGCCATTTTCCACACATTCACACTAGAGGTTCCTCTTTCCTGTTTGCTCCTTTCCCCTACTCCCTGGAACTGACGCTATTGGATTTTTATGCAGCACATTACACCCTGAGCCATGTCTTCTAGTATTTTGCTTTCAAATTGTATCTCCTGCCATTTGTGTCACATTTAAAATGCTAACAGTATAGAATGTCATTTACAGAATCGGGGAGTTTGCTCCGGAAAATTAATTTGACTTATTCCTTCTGCCTGTTCCTATCTCCAGGCCAATATTATGCTACTCATTCTACAAGAGTAATACTTAATGAATAGGACTATTAATAATGTCAAGGTCCATGGGGGTCTATGGGTAACGGATAGGCGTAGATGGGAAGGGGCCGTCACCTGACTCCGGTTAATGTTCCATGAAAATACCAGCCAGTGCAGTGTAATTACGGAGCAGGCGAGAGGCAGAGCGGGCCGGGACTTGGAGTTTCTTAAATTTTTTTTTTTTTAAATTAGTGGGCGCTATTTTTCCAATGGCCCCTCGGCCCTCTCCTGTCCCCTCTTTGTTATTGACCTGTGTCACCATGGGGCGGGGGCCACTTTAGAAATGGAAAGCCGAGTTAGGGAGTGTCCCATCCCCCTCCTTTGGTGGCTACACAGAGAGGGAGTGTGGGGGGAAAAAGAGGATGCCAATCTGGGAGCCCAGATCTGGGCGAGGGGCCCAGGAGGGAGGGGACCTGTGTTCCTCTCCCCCTGACTGACACCCACGCACACTACTTGGTCTCTCTGTGGTCTTCACTCAGTCATTCGATCGTAGTTATCGAGCGCTTACTGTGTGCAGAACACTGTACTAAGTGCTTGGGAAAGTGCGATACATCAACGAACAGACACATTCCCTGCCCGCAGGGAGTTTATAGTCTAGAAGCTGGGAGACAGACATCAAAACAAATAAATACATTACAGGTATGTGCAGATCAGTGCTGTGGGGCTGGGATGGGGGAAGAACCAAGGGAGCGAGTCAGGGCAATGCAGAAGGGAGTGGGAGAAGAGGAAAGGAGGGCCTTCTCCCTCCCTTGTCCGTCTAGGCCCCTATCAGCTCTCTTCTGCGTTGTACTCTCCCGAGCACTTAGTACAGTGCTCTGCACACAGTAAGCGCTCAATAGTACGATTGAATGAATTAATGAATGTCAGCTCCAGAATGATGACAGTGCTTGGGGGGTGAGGGAAGCCTCTAGGAAAAGCTGGTTCTCCTCCGTCTCTTGGCCTCAAACCTGAGGGTTTCTGAAGCCTGCTTAGCCTGCTGCCTGATTTCTGTCAGATCCACGTCCGCCGTCCGTGTCCATCGGTGGCTACCGTGGAGGCAGCGAGGCGACTTAAGGGAGGCAGAGCGGGGAGCGGGGCCCTTGTCAGGTTGGGGAACCCCAAGAGGCTCTGGGTTCTGTGGGGCTTGGAGATACTGCAGGGGTGGGGATGGGCGGCGGAGAGAGCGAGGCCCTGGAAGGGATGGGGTTTTGCATCGGCATGGACAGCAGCGGTGGTGTGTCCAGCCAGCCAGTTGGAGTGTGTGGGTATGATTAATCAATCAGTGGTGTTTATTGAGCGCTTACTGTTTGCCGAGTACTGTACTAAGCGCTTGAGGTCGGGGGAAAAAAGGGAAGGGGGGACAGAGGACAAGAGAGGATGTATGTGGCCTCCCCTTTCACTTCCCACATAGAGGAGCGATTTGGGGGAACCCCCCCCTTCCAGTCCGTCCACCCCCCACCACCCCGAACTCACACTTTGTGTTGGTTTCTGAAATCCCTGCCTCATTCGGCCTCATTCGGAGCCAGGGGAAGCAATGGAAGGAGGTGAGGGCATGGGGTGAGGTGCGGGGGTGATGAGTGGGGGGCAGGGACAGGGTTGGGAGAGGGTGGTGGGAAGACCAGGCTCAGTGCAGCATGTTTCTAGCAGTATCCCATGTGTGGCTTTGTGAGTGTGTGTGTGTGTGTGTGTTTGTGTGTGTACGCATATGTCTTCCTCAAGTGTCCATCACTGTGCCTGTCTTGTGGGTGTTCAAGTCTCTGTCTGTGTATGAATCCCGGTGTGTGTGTGCGTGTGCAGGAGTGTTTGTTTCCTGCTTCTTTGTCTGTGCCCTGTCTGTGTGAATGAGCCTTGTTCCTCTGTGTGAATCTGTGCTGTGTGGGGGTCTGTGAGACCCATTTGTGTGTGTGTATGTGTGAGCCTTGCCTTTGTGGGTGGACCCAGTCTCTGTCTGTGGGCCCAGTCTCCGCTCGTGGGCTCTTTCTGTGTGTGTGAGAATCCTGTCTCTGCATGTAGGCTCAGTGTCTGTTTATGTCCCGTCTCTGACAGGGTTTTCTTCCCCTGTATATGCATTCTTACTCTGTATGTGAGCCTCGCCTCTGGATGTAGGAGCACTATCTCTGGATGGAAGTCCTGTCTTTGAGGGTGGGTCTCGTCTCTGTGCACGTGTCCTGTCTCTGTACATTAGTCCTGTTTCTGTGTATATGAGTCCCGTGTCTCTAGGTGGGAGCTTCAAGTTGCTCTCGGGTCAGAGTTCTAGGGATGATGAGAGGACAGAGTTCCACGTTTTTTTCTTCCTCTTCTTCTTTTTTCGTCCCTTTCCCCTCCTGCAGTGATATGGGAAATCCTGGTGTGGCCCCCTCATTCTACTCCAGTGAGATGGAGTCGGTGGCGAATAGGGGAAAAAGAGAAAGAACGTGGGTAGGGGGAGGGGGACTGGAGTACTTGCCTGCGCTGGGACAGAGAGTGGTCCCGGGCTAGGTGAGGGGTGGGAGAAAGAGAAGGGTTGAAGAGGGGAAGGGTATCGACGCCAGTGACCTCCATTTGGGATTGATTCCCTGCCTCGAGGAGTGGGCTCGAGGGAGGTGGGATGGGGGAGACCAGGCTTCCGGTTCCATCAGTGCAATATGACCTCCTCTTTCTGGGGTCGGGGGAGAAAAGAGGAAGCCAACTCACGGTCAACGGGCAGGCACCCCCCCATCCCCTCGGGGTGGAGGGTCCACCTTCCTGAACCCCCACTCTGGGTCCAGCTTGCCCATTTGGTAGCCACCCAAGGAGCATGGAATTCCCGAGGGAGGTTGGGGTGACCTGTAGATGCGCTCTCCTTTTCCCTCACCTCATTCCAGTTTCCCCATCGGGATCCCTCCTACCCACTTCCCCGAGGCAGGCAGGCAGCAAAAGGGGGTTAAAAAGAAAGAACTACAAGTCTCCAGTGAGTATGCTTCTTGACGGTCATCACAGTCCGGCACTCGGGGTCCCCTTCCAGGAGAGCTTGGCCTCAGAGTCCCCACTCCAGCTCAGATCCCGCCCCCACTCCTCCTTCCCCACATACGTCCCTCCCTCCCTCCACTTCCGCAACTCTGGCTTTCTGAGTCGCCCCATCTCTCCGTCTCACTCTGTCACTCTCTCTCCCTCTCTGTCTGTCTCTCTGTCTCTCTCTCTCTCCCCTTTTTTATGAGGCATCCTGAGAGTAAAAAATATGGCTTGCCTTTATGGTGCTCCAACACGAATGAAGCTATAAAATTATGAACAGTTTTTATGATGGCTATTCAGGGGATGCTTTTATATTGATGGCACACAGGCTGTATCTATCTTTTTTGCATTCCTCCCCTTGCCTGCAGAGATCGCCGTGTGGGGAGGGAAAGGCTGTGTAACTATTTTTCATGCATTTAATATATTAATTATCCGGTAAATGCTCCCCAGGCTGTACTCGGGATGCTGGAGAGTGACAGGTTTTCAACGCAGCTCCAAAGACAGCCCATCAGCCTTCAGTGTATTATGTCGGAGAGGTCAGGGTGGGGTTAATGTAACTTTTTATTTGCTGATTTTTCATAGGCGGGAGCAAAGCTGGGAGGGAAGGGAGAAGGGAAGAAGAGAGGATAGAAGGGAGGGTGGGAGAGAGAGAGAGGAGGTAGAGGGAGAGAGAAAGAGAAAAGGTGGTGGCGAGGGTGAGAGTGAGGTATGGGGAGAGAGAGACAAAAAACAGAGACATAGAAAGGGAAGTGTGAAAAAAACAGAGAGACAAATCAGTGCAACCTCAACTAGTCCCATTCAATGCCTGCTAGTTTGATTAGTCAGGAAAGGAAGACCCTAAATCTTACACAGTCCAAATGCATCTATTTCCATACACGTTCATCTAGTATATGATCTTTGCAGATCCCTCAGGTCAGGAATCACCAACTCTATTGTACTGAGCTCTCCCAAGCACTTAATACAGTGCCCTGCATACAGTGAGTGCTCAATAAATTCCACTGATTGATTGCATACCTATTTCTTTACGGTATTTGTTAAGCACTGTGTCTCAGGCACTGTACTAAGCACTGGGGTAGATACAAGATAATTAGTCTGGGCACAGTCCCTGTCCCACACAGGGCTCCCGGTTTTATTCTCCATTTTACAGACGAGGTAACTGAAGCACAGAGAAGTTAAGTGACTTGCCCAAAGTCACCCAGCAGACAAGTGGTGGAGCCGGGATTAGAACCCAGTCCCTCTGACTCCCTAGCCCATGCTGTTTCTCTGTACCTGTGAACACAAACTGCCGAAGCTATAGGAGTGAAGTAAGGTGGTGGGAAGCTTGAAATTTTCTAAGTTCCCAGATAGTTTCTGAGAAAGGCAGGCCACGTCTTCATGGGGAAAATTCACACAGGTGTCTGCAGACAGCTTGAGTCGGGGCCCGAGAAACAACTCTGTGTGACCGCAGAGTTTTCCTTAAAAATCATCTTCAATTAATCAGTCAATCAATTAATGAGTGCTTATTGCGTGCACAGAACTGCACTTAGTGCTAGGAAGAGTACAGTCGACTTGTATTGGTAGACAGAGTCCCCGCTCACAAGGAGTTAACAGTGTAGTGGGGGAAACAGACATTAAAATAAAAGATGGATATGTACATAAGTGCTGTGGGGTTGAGGGTGGAGTGAATAGCAAGTGCCTGAAGAGTACAAATCCAAGTGCAAGGGTGAGTAGGAAAAATGAGGGCTTAATCAGGGAAGGCATCTTGGAGGAGGTGTGATTTTAATAAGGCTGGTAATAAGGTGGCCCATTGTATTGGAAGGGGAGTTTCAGGCCAGAGGGAGGACGTGGGCAAGGGGTCGGTAGAGAGGTAGATGAGATTGTGAGCCCGTTGTTGGGCAGGGATTGTCTCTATCTGTTGCTGAAATGTACATTCCAAGCGCTTAGTACAGTGCTCTGCACACAGTAAGCGCTCAGATACGACTGAATGAATGAGATGGAGGTACAGCAAGTAGATTAGAGGAGCCAAGTGTCCAGGCTGAGTTGTAGTAGGAAATCAGTGAGGTAAGGTCTCAGTCAGTCGGTCAGACAGTCGTATTTATTGAGTGCTTACTGTGTGCAGAGCACTGTACTAAACACTTGGGAGAGTACATTATAACAGTAAACAGACGCATTCCCTACCCACAACAAACTTACCAATTAATCATATTTATTGAGCACTTACTCTGTGCAGAGCACTGTACTAAGCATTTTTCCAAGCTCTGTTCTAAGCGTTGGGGGTAGATACAAGTTAATCAGGTTGGACACAGTCCCTGTCCCACATGAGGCTCACACTCTGAATCCCCATTTTACAGATGAGGTAACTGAGGCCCAGAGAAGATAAGTGACTAGCCCTAGGTCCAGGCCCTTCTGACTGCCAGGTCCATGCTCTATCCACTAAGTGATGCTGCTTTTAATGATTGAGTGCTTCCCTTTGCCGGGAGAGCCCCCACCTTGACTCCAGCTTCCGTAGCCCCAGAAGGTGCTCAGACACAAGACAGTGGCTAGAGTAATTGACTCACCCTGAGTTAGGTGAGCTGGGGTATATTGCCATTGACCTTGGAGCCTTGAAATCCCACCTTCTTTCACTAGAAACCCAGAGGAGCTGCTCTGAAAGGCAGGTGTGAAGAAAGTCATCATAATCATAATTATAATTAATCATAATCTCTCTCCCCCTCTAGGCTGTAAGCTCATTGTGGGCAGGGAATGTGTCTGTTTACTGTTGTACTCTCCCAAGCACTTAGTACAGTGCTCTCTTCACACCATAAGCACTCAAAAAATACAACTGAATGAATGAATCAAGAGGCTAGCACATTGGACTGGAAGTTTGGCCTCCTGAGTTGTGACACAGATTGCTGGGTGGCCCTGGGTGACCCGAATCCAGAGGTGAAGCGGGGTATGGCCTGTAATTTACTATAGCATTTGTCTCCCCCGCTAGATTATAAACTCCTTGAGGGCAGGGATCACATCTACCCATTATGTTGCATCCATCCATCAGTCAGTTGCCTTTACCGAGAGCTTCCTGTGTGCGAGCCCTGTTCTAAGCACTTGGGAGCATCCGGTATAACAGAGCCGGTAGCTACGTTCCCCGCCCTCAGTGAACTTACAGTCTAGAGGGGATATAAACATTGATATAAATAAATAAATAAATTGCCGATACTCCCCCTCAGCCCCACAGCACTTAGGTACACTTATGAGGGAGAGTGAATGAAGGAGGCAACGCCAGGAGCAAAGGCGACACGGGAGGCAGAGGGAAAAGAGAGAATGAAGGCTTAGTGGGGGTAGGTCTCTTGGAGGAGATGTGGTTTTCATATTGTATTTTCCTAAGTGCTTAGTACAGTGCTCTAAATACAGGACACACTCAATAGAAGTAGCCTTTATTGAGATGTTATGCAGGAAGACCCAGAGTGATTTGACAGTAGATGGAATGTGAAAGTCGACTGATTGCAAAGAGTCGAGGATGACACCAAAGTTACGGGCTTCTGGGATGGAATGACGGTGTTGTCCACTGAAGTGGGAAAATTATGGGGCGAGGGGGAGTTTAGGGGGAAGGATGAGGAGTTCCGTTTCCGACATGTTGAGTTGCCGGTACTGGAAGGACGTCCGAGTAAGGATGTCCTGGAGGCAGGAGGAGATGCAAGATTGCAAGTCAGATTAGAGGTCGGGGCTAGAGGGATTCCAGCAGCATCTGCCAAGACTAGGAAGCCAAGCCATGGGAGGAAATGAGCTCCCTGAGTGAGTGTTACAGAGCAGAGTAGAGGGCACAGAGCTGCCCTAGTCCAACCCGATTTGCTTGTATCCACCCCAGTGCTTAGTACAGTGCCGGACACATGGTAAGCAAAACCATAATAGTAATAATAGTTATTATTGGTAGTCGTATTTGTTGAGCTCCCATTGGGTGCAATGCTCAGTACCAAATAAATGCTCGGGAAAGACGGAATAGAGAAATGACCCGTTCTTTAGTACGAAGGAGTTTACACTCTAGCAGGAGAGATGAAACATAAGCAGATTTCTGGAGTAAGAAAAAAAAGCATAAATCGATATAGAAACAACTGGTAACAACTGAATAAATGATTAAATGACTATAATTTAATGGGCACGTTCATCTATGTATTATAGTATATATGTATATGTGCGTATGCGCATATATTATTATATATAAACGATAAGAGTAACTTGGGATGACAAGAGATGATTGGTTTAGGTGGGGAATGCCTCCTGGAGGTGGTAGGTTTTCAGGCTTTCAAGATGGGGAGGGCCATGACTAGTAGATTTGCGGTAGAAGGAAATTCCAGTCGGGGGGGAAGGACGAGGGGGCAGAGATAGAAAATCTAGAGGAAATAAATGATTTTTCATCTTCCTCCTCTTTCTTCTTTTAAGCCAATAGCATTTATATAGCCCCTACTGAGCGCAGAGCACTGTGCTAAGCTCTTGAGGAATACAATAGATATAAAAGACACAGTCTCTGCCCTTAAGAGGAGGCAGAGGCAAAGTAATTTATAGATAAGAGGAAAGAGAGTGTGGAAAGATGGATAAGGGAATAAATGAGTGCTTAAATAGGAGAGTACAGAAATCAATATGTACAAAAGTGCTGCGGGTGTCTGTGAGTGCAAAAGTTCACAGAGTGAAGAGGAGGTGACTGGGGGAGAAGAACAGGAACCAAGGAATGCCTACTGGAGGAGGTGGGATTTTCAGAAAGGTTTAGAAGATGAGGAAGTCCGTGGTCCGACAGATCTCAAGTGGCAGGAGGAAGGGAATGAGCAAGGAGACGAGGCAGGAGAGTCAAGAAAAAGGAGGGCAATCAGACAAACGATCACTGGTATTTATTGAGCGCTTACTGTGTGCAGAGTACTGTACTAAGTGCTTGGGAGAGCACAGTAGAGTTGGTAGACATGTTCCCTGCCCACGTGGAGCTTACAGTCTTGAGGGAGGAGACAGACGTTAAAATAAATTTTGGCGATTTACCTAAGTGCTATAGGGTTGAGGGTGGTTTGAATATTAAGTGCTGAAAGGGTACAAATTTAAGTGCAAAGGTGACACAGAAGGGAGAGGGAGTAGGGAAATGAGGGCTTATGTGGTGAAAGCCTCTTGGAGGAGATGTGATTTTAATAAGGCTTTGATGGTGGGGAGAGCAGTGATCCGTCGATAGAGCACGGCCTTGGGAGTCAAAAGGTCATGGGTTCTAATTCCAGCTCCACCACTTGTTTCCTGTGTGACCTTGGGCAAGTCACTTCCCTTCTCTGGGCCTCAGTTACCTTATCTGTAAAATGGGGATTAAGAATGTGAGCCCTATGTAGGACGGGGACTGTGTCCAACCCGATTATCCTATATCCACCGCAGCACTTAGAACAGTGCCCGTCGTAGTAAGCACTTAACAAATACCATAATCATTTTTTTTTTAAGGGGGAGGGAATTTCAACCAGAGGGAGGATGTGTGCAGGGGGTTAAGGGTCGGGTTGTTGTAGGAAATCAGAACAGTGGGATGGTGAGTTTGGGAGAAAGTAGGAGTGTGAGCTGAAGTGTAATGAAAGAAAAGAACTAATAAGTTAGAGAGAGAATTGATGGAGTGCCTTAAAGCTAGTGGTTAGAAGTTTCTGCTTGAATGTGGAGAGGAACGAGTGAGGAGTGGGAGGATGTGTGCAGAACAGTATTTTAGGAAAGTGATCCATGTAGCAGAGTGAAGTATGGACTGGAGAAAGGAGAGGCTGGAGAGAAGGACAAGGTCTAGTGGCTAGAGATCAGACCTGGGAGTCAGAAGAGCCTGGGTTCAAATCCTGGCTCTGCCGCTTGTCTGCTGTGTGAACTTGGGCAAGTCACTTCACTTCACTGGACCTCAGTTACCTCACATGTAAAATGGGGATTAAGATCGTGAGCCCTATGTGGGACGGGAACAGAGTCCCACCTGACTAACTTGTATCGACCGAGGGCTAAATGCAGTGCCTATCACACAGTAAGCGCTTAACAAATGCCATTTTAAAAAAAAGTAGTTATAGTCATCTAGCTGGGATATGATGAGCACCTGGACCAGGTGGTGGCCATGTGGATGGAAAGGAAGGGGTGGATCGGGGAAATGTTGTAGAGGAAGAAACCAGTGGGATTTCATGACCAACCGAATGTGAGAATTAAAAGACAGTGAGGAGTCAAAGATCATATCAAGGCTGTAGGCTTCTGGGACAGGGAGGATGGTGGTGGTGTTGAATATGATGGAAAAGTTAGGAGGAGTGCACTTGGGAATGAAGATGAGGAATTCAGGTTTAGGCATACTGAATTTGAAGTGAAGCAGCGTGGCCTAGTGGAAAGAGCAGGGGCTGGGGAGTCAGAGGACTTGGATTCTAATCCTGACTCTGCCACTTGCTTGCTGTGTGACTTTGGACAATACGCTTAACTTGTATCTGCCTCAGTTTCCTCCACTGCAAAATGGGCATAAAATCCTACTGCCTCCTACTTAGACTGAAAACCCCATGGGAGACAGGGACTGTGACCAACCTGATAAACCTGTGTCTATCCCAGTGCTTAGAACAGTGCTTAACACATAGTAAGTGCTCAACAAATACCATAAAACCCCCCTCAAAAAAACCCAACTTTCCTTCCACCCTTCTCCCCACATCTCACTGTTCTTTTCAAACTCTCCTTCTCCGCTGGTTCCTTCCCCTCTGCCTTCAAATGTGTTGGTCTCCTCCCTACTAGACGGGTCGTCTCGCAATTCTGCTGAATCCCTCTAGCTGTTGCCCCATCTCCTTGTTCACATTCCTCTTCAGACTCCTGGAAAGAGTCATAGGTAGTGACTGTCTTCATTTCCTCTCCACCGTCTCTCTTTCCCCCCACCCCCTCCATTCATTCACTCAATTGTATTTTTTGAGCGCTTACTGCACGCAGAGTGCTGTACTAAGCTCTTGAGAAAGTACACTACAGTTGACCCCTTCACCTCATCGAGACTAGGCTCTCTAAGGTCACCAATAGCCTCCTCGAGCGCTTAGTACAGTGCTTGGCACACAGTAAGCGCTCAATAAATACGATTGAACGAACGCATGAATTCTGCTCACTGGCTTCTCTTCTGCCTTTTATGTGAGAAAGAAGCGGCATAGTCTAGTGGAAAGAGCACAGGTCCGGGAGTCAGAGGACCAGGATTTGAATCCCGATTCCGCCATTAGCCTTCTGTGTGATCTTGGACAAGTTATTTAACTTCCTTGTTCCTCAGTTTCCTCATCAGGAAATTGGAGATTCGCTTCCTGTACTTGCTTCTACTTGACCGGGAGCCCCATGTGGGACAGGGACCGTGTCTGATCTGATTGTAGGGTACCTACCTCAGTGTTTAGTATAGTGCTTGGCACATACTAAGCCCTTAACAAAAATCAGTCCGTCAGTCATATTTATTGAGCACTTACTGCATGCCGAGCTCTGTACTATGTGCTTGGGAGAGTACAATAATAACAGACACATTCCCTGCCCACAGTGAGCTTGAGCCCTAGAGTCTAGAGGGGGAAACATTATCATCATCCTCTTATTCTGGATGTTCCTTAAGGCTTTGTTCTGGATCCCCTATTCTGGTTCTACACTCACTCTCTCAAAGCTCTCTCCACTCCTGATCACCATCTAAATCTGGGCGAGTTCCACATCTACTACTCTAGCCTCAACCTCTCATGTAAGCTACAACTTCACATCTCCTCTTCCCTCCAGAATGTCTCCCCTGGATGCCCTGCCCACACTTCGAATCAATGTGTCTAAAATGGAACCACTCATCTCTCTCCCGAACACACCTCTCCTCCTAACTTTCCCATCACTGTCAGCAACACCGCCATCCTAATTGTCCCAGAAGCCAACAACCTCGGTGTTATCCCGGACTCCTCACTGTCTTTCAATTCTCACATTCAACCTACCGCCAAATCCTGCCGGTTCTTCCTAAATCCTATCTCCTGGATCCCCCACTTATTCTCCGCCAGAGACCATCCTGGTCCGAAGTTTAGTCATATAACAGCAGAACTATTACATCAACCTCCTCACTCGTCGCCCTACCTCCAGCTTCTCCGCCTGTCTGATCTATATTGTTCGACGCTGTCCAGACGCGTCAGTCAACCAACACTTCTCAGCTTCTCACCACCCACCACTGGCTTCCTGTATCCCTCTGCATCAAGCAAAAACATCTTACCCTCAGCTTCAAAGCTGTCAGTCAACTCGCCCCATCTTATGTTCATTCATTTATTCAATTGTATTTATTGACCGCTTACTGTGTGCAAAGCACTGTTCTGAGCGCTTGGGAGAGTACAACAGCAAACCGACACATTCCCGGCCCACAGTGGGCTCGCAGACTAGAGGGGGAGATAGACATTAATATACACAAATAAATAAATAAATGTCTGCTCTTCTCATCTGTTACTCCCTAGCTCACTCTCTTGGCTCCTCGCAAGTTAATGATAATAATAACAACTGTGGTATTTGCTAAGCACTTACTATGGGTTAAGCACTGTACTAAGCTCTGGGATAGACAAAAGATAATCAGGTCAGATACACCCTCTCCCATGGACTGAGGGAGAGGGAGAACAGGTATTGAATCCCCATTTTATAGATGAGGAAACTGAGGCACATGGAAGTAAAGTGACTTGTCCGAGGTCACACAGTAGGCAAGTGACAGAGCAGGGATTAGAACCCAGGCCTTCTGACTCCCAGACTTGTGCTCTCTAGAATAGGCCATGCTACTTCTCTAACCTGTTAGCTCACTTTCTTACTAACCCTAAACAAACCTTCTAACTGTACCTCGCTCTCATCTTTTTTTCTTTTGTTGCTTCACCTCCAAAGTTCCCCTGGCCCGAAACTCTCTCCCTCCCCAAATCTGACGGATCATAGTGCTTCCCACATTCAATATCCTTCTAAATACCCACCTTCTCCATCAAACTTTTCACAATTAATTTCCAGCACTCCGACCCACTAGCCATAGCAAGCATTTATGCACTTATTTATGCCTGTCATGAGCACATTTGTATCCATGTTATTCAGCTGTACCTTCAATTACTCACTTTGATTACTCCATTTGTAAATACTTTTTAATGTCTGTGTCCCCTACTAGGGTCAAGTTCCTTGTGGTCGGGGATCGTGCCACTAGACTTTATGCTCGTTGTGGGCAGGGAAAGTATCTACCGACTCTTTCGGATCGTATTCTCCGAAGTGCTCGGTACAGTGTCCTGCGCACAATAAGTGCTCGATAGATACCACCGATCATTTGATTGATTCTATGTTCTGTAGTTCCCTGTAGCTAAGCACGGGGCATTCCACCCAGTGAGCACCCTATTAAAGCTACTACAACTCTACCAGATAATAATAATGTTTGTATTTGTTAAGCGCTTACTATGTGCCAAGCACTGTTCTAAGCTCTGGGGTAGATACAGGGTAATCAGGTTGTCCCACGTGAGGCTCACAGTTAATCCCCATTTTACAGATGAGGTCACTGAGGCACAGAGAAGTGAAGTGACTTGCCCACAGTCACACAGCTGACAAGTGGCAGAGCCAGAAATCGAACCCATGACCTCTGACTCCCAAGCCCGGGCTCTTTCCACTGAGCCACGCTGCTTCCCCAATCATCATCACTACCTGCAACAAGTCGCTTCCTCCTCCTCATCCCACTTCCGTGGACAGTGTCTTCTGAGAAGCGCTCCGCACCCGGGAAGCGCTCAATAAATACGATCGGATGAATGAATGAGAAGCTAATGCAGAGGGCATCTAGAGGAGCAGATAGTTTTGCAGCCTGATTTCTTACCGTGCCATTCTAATCTCGGCTCCACCGCTTGTCTGCTGTGTGACCTTGGGCAAGTCACTTTATTTCTCTGGGTCTCAGCTACCTCATCTGTAAAATGGGGATGGAGACTGTGAGCTTCATGTGCGCTTTGGAGAGGGGTGAGAGTATCACTTTGCCCTCTGGATCTCTTCTCTCAGATCACGGAATGCTCCTGGTTCTTTGCATGCCCTCCTGTTTCTGCCTCCTTCCAGGCAACAGGCACCGAGCTTCTTACGGGGCCTCCATCATATCTCTTTCAGTGTTGATCCCTCGCTCCCATCCCCGCTGACTGGAATTCCCTCTCCTTTTTTAGCAACAGACCTAAGAAGCAGGGCGGTTTGGTGGATAGAGCATGGGCCTGGGAGTCAGAAGAACCTGGGTTCTGATCCTGGCTCCACCACAGGACTGCTGTGTGACCTTGGGCAAGTCCTTGAATTTCTTTGTGCCTCAGTTACCTCATCTGTAAAATAGGGATTAAGACCCTGAGCCCCGTGTGGGACAGGAACTGCATCCAGCTTGATTATCTTGTATCACCATCGGCACTTAGAACAGTACTTGGCATATAATAAGCACTTAAATACTATTATTAATAATAATGATAGAATAAACTATTGATTGACTGAGTTACTCAGAACAGACACTGAGGGTTCTGGATTTTAGTGGAGGGCAGGGTGGGAAAGGTTAGCACATCCTCCCCGTCCCCCAGCAAGTCTTTGACCTCCGAGACTCCTGGAGAGAAGGAAACCACATCCCTCCCTTGTGGGGTCTGACAGCGCTAACCTGACTGGGCTGCTCTTGAGGACCCCCTGAAGCCCCCCCATGCTCCGTAGCTTCTCTGTGACCTGGTGCGACCCCATTTCTGCTTGAACGAGCCCCGGCCTTTAGGGATTGAGCAGACTGAGCAAAGTCACGGGGTTAGGGAGGCCTCGGGTGTCGGAACACTGACCAGCACAGCACTTGCCGATCGACAGTTTAACCATCAGCAGAGCTGAGGGGCAAAACTGAGGGTAGAGGAGGAGCGGGAGAGAGCTGGAGAAGGAGAGGAAGTGAGGGAGAGATGAAGACAGAGGGAGAGAGGGAAATGGGGAGAGAGGGAGACAGAGAGGAAGGGAGAGGGAGACAGAAGGAGACAGGGAGTGAAGGAGGCAGAGAGGGAGACAGAAAGAGGGAGAGAGGGAGACAGAGGGAAATGGAGGGAGAGAAGGAAACAGGGCAAGAGGGAGACTGAAGGAGAGGGAGAAAGGGTCAGGGAGAGAGGCAGGGGAAGAAAAAGAGAGGGAGATAGGAGGAGAGATATAGAGGAGAGAGCCCTTTATTTCCCCTATCCGCCCTTCCCTCTGCGTCGACTATGCACTTGGCTGTGTACCCCTTAAACACACTGATACTCACGCCAGCCCCACGGTACTTAGGTAAATATGCTTAGACTCTACTAGGTCCTCTATCTCTAACCTATTTTAATGTCTGTCTCCCCCTGTAACTGTAAGCTCTTTGCATGCTGGAAAGGCATCTGCCAACTCTGTTGTATTATACTTTCCCAAGTACTTAGTACAGTGCTCTGCACACAGTAAACTGTCAAATAGACACAGAGGGGGAAAAGAGAAAGAGGGTGAGAGAAAGTGAGAGAGAGAGTGAGAATGAATGAGAACAGGTGATTGAGAGGTGGAGGGAGAGAGAAAGAAAGAGAAAGGGGGAGAAGGGAAGGAGGAGGGGGGAAAGGAAGAGAGAGATGGAAGAGGGAGAGGGCAAAAAAGAGAGGAGAGAGAGAGACTGCTCTAAGATTTAAAGTTACAGACCCCATTCTGTGCTCCTTACTCTTGCAGGAAGGTTGGCCTTTGCCCCCTTGGGTTCTCCCTTTTCCTTTTTCGATTTTGTGAATTTGGGAGGTTTTTCCCTTTCCACTGGCCCTGTCTTTCTCTTTCTCCCTTTCCCATCAACCCTGTCCAACTTCCAATTGAAACAGACGGTAAATAATGTTAAATAATATAGTTTATCACCTCGGGGCTGTTGACAACTAGTCTGTGCACCTTTGAAAACAGGCAGAGAGGTAGGAAGGGAGAGGAAATTATAGGCTGCACAAAGGAGAAAAGTAAAAGTGAAAGCTCCATAAAAGAAAGTGGAACTATTATGGAGCAAAATGCCAACTCATTACAAACCAGCCAAATAAGAGAGAAATACAGCGCTGCCTGTAATAGCAGTTTACAAGGGAACATTGTATTGCAACAGAACGTTGCTGCTATAATTTGCTCTAACAACTCCAATTATCCCTTTTATTGATTTGGCAACACATTTAATAGGAGTAGCCACACCTCTTGTGTTACAAATCATTAAAGGTGTTGAACGGTGTAATTTTAAAATTGTCCTTCTCCTACAGTTGTCAGTATGACAGCATAATTTCCCCCTGATTTCTGCTATGTAAACAGCGTGTTACAGTAATTTCCCCCGTACAAGGGCAGAAATGTTGTCAGCCTGGGTTTTTTTGTGCAGAAACATCCATTTAATATTTTTTTCCAGCCTGTTCTCCTAATTGCTGTTTTTTCTTTTTTCTTTTCTATGTTTTTTTTTTTAACTGGGGAAAATAAACATGCTGTTTTGCCATCTTCTTCTGCAACCTTAATTGCTACTTAAATCTTCACTCTGCACTTAACATTGAAGGTAAAACCCTCTGGTTTAAATTGGCTCCTCTTCAATCCAAGAGCGTATTGGGGTTGGTAAAAAAAAAAAAACAACAAAACCACGAGGGCTCTGGTAGCAATTTCCTCCAGGTCTTTTCTGCCTCTTCTTTCCTCCGGTCACAGCCCCAGTTCCAGGAACTAAAACAAATGTCTTTGGAGTTCAGGGTTAAGGGAGGGGGAAAAAATCACACACAAGCTCTCTCTCACACACACACACACAAATAGACAAACACACACATCCTCACAGATATTTGCACATAGGAAAACATGTCAGCAGACACACATCCATCCCCCTTTTCTGCCGTTTGTCCTCTTAAACCCTCCAAAATAATAGATGCAGAACTGAGGCCGTGCGTTTAAGAGTGAGGACACCCATCTGATGATCAGCAGCGGTGCTTGGATGGGTGGGGGGTGCCAGGGGGAGGAGAGGGAGAGAGAGCCAAAGGGCTGGTGAAAACCAGAACCCTGGAGTGGCTAAAGGCGCCCTGGGGTCTCAGTTGAAGGACCTGTGGAAAGAGAAGCAGTGTATCTACTAGAGTAAATAGAGCATAGGTCTGACAGTCAGAAGGACTTGGTTTCTAATCCAGGCTTTGCCACTTGTCTGCTGTGTGACCTTGGGCAAGTCACTTCTTTTCTCGGGACCTCAGTTCCCTCATCTGTAAAATGGGAATTAAGACTCTGATCCCCATGTAGGACAGGGACTGTGTCCAACCTGATTACCTCGTATCTACCCCAGTGCTTAGTACAGTGCCTGTCACGTACTAAGTGGTTAACAAATACCATTACAATCAAACGAACAAAATTTTGCAGGGAGACTAAGCTCAGTGAGCTGGGCGAGCGAGCCTGACAAATCCATTTCGCGAGATAGAAGGGAAACAGCGTGGCCTAGTGGAAAGAGCACGGGCCTGGAAGTCAGGAGACATGGGTTCTAATCCTGCTTCTGTCACTTGCCTGCTCTGTGACCTTAGTTAAGTCACTTCACTTTGCAATGCTTCAGTTTCCTCATTGGTAAAATGGGGATTAAATGCCTGTTCTCCCTTTCCTTTAGACTATGAGCTCTATCTTGGGCCTCTATCTGACTTGATTATACTATATCTGTCCCGGTGTAGTTCAGTGCTTGGCACAGAGTAAGCAACTCAGAAATACAGTTATTATTACTGTTATTATTAGTAGTATTACTGGTTCAGGGTCAGAGCTCTGGGGACCCTCTGGAAATGTCACTGTGCCTAGGTGTTATTATTATTATTATTGTTATGGCATTTAAGTGCTTAACCATGAGCCAGGCACTGTACTAAGCGCTGGGATGGATACAAGCAAATCAGGTTGGATATAGTCCCTACCCCGCATGGGGCTCACAGTCTAATCTCCGTTTTACAGATGAGGGAACTGAGGCACAGGAAGTGAAATGACTTGCCCAAGACCACACGGCAGACAAGTGGCAGAGCCGGATTAGAACCCATGACGTTCTGACTCCCGGGCCAGAGCTCTATCCACTACACCATGGATAGTACTGAGGTGATCTCTGACCTACTACCGATTTATTTTTCAAGCTTTATGAACATCTGGGGTGCTCCCAAGGCAGATGGTCCTCCCAAGCAGATGCCATTTCCCCATCATCGGCATGCGCATCTGGATCTCTCATGACCCCTCTCCAACAGCACCTGGTTTCCTCTCCTGCTGACACCTCTGCTGGGCAGAAAGGCCGGGGGGCGACGAGGATTAGTTGCCTGCCGGAGAGGTGATCCCCAATTTTGGTCCCAGCAATCTGGAACTGGCCATGGCTCTTGTGTCTGCATGGAGGGTGTTCCCTCCTGCCGACCCCAGGGAGCTTAGCCATTAAAACACACCCCTTGGACCAGAAGCAGCATGGTGTAGTGGATAGAAAGTGAGGGACTCAGAAGGTCATGGGTTCTAATCTTGGCTCTGCCACTTATCTGCTGTGTGACCTCGGACAAGTCACTTCGCTTCTCTCTGCCTCAGTTACCTCATCTGGAAAATGAGGATTGAGACTGTGAACCCCACATGGGACAGAGACTCGTATCCACCCCAACGCTTAGTACAGTGCTTGGCATACAGTAAATACTTAACAGATATCATTATTAGTTTTATTGGAGTCCTCTGATTGGAAGGGAGACAAATCAATCTGCAGTCTGCACCCCTGGACGACCCCGATTTTCAGCTGGTATCTCTCCAGTCCGTCTCTTTCTCTGACTCGATCCTTCTCCGTCTCCGAGATGGAGATGTCTCTTTATGGCTCAGTGATTCTCTCTGCCCCCGAGCTGGTCACTTGGACAACGCCCCCATCCTCAGGCTGGGCTTCTCCTGCCTTTCCGAGTTGGGGTGTGGGACCCTTGGAGACGGAGTTGGGCTTGTGGCAGCTGCCTCCTTATCCACGGAGTTGGAGGTCAGGAGAAGTCAGGGGGAAGGATGGTAGGAGAGTGGGAGAAAAAGACTTTCAGCTGCTGCCCCAAGGCCCCAGGTAGTGCTTTCCCAAGAGGTTGGTTCCGATCCCTCAGTAACCAGACTTATCTCCCTGACCTTTGTTTTCCCCTCCCAGCTCATAGCAGCAACCCCAACCCCTGTCCTTCCTCCACCTCCTGAATACCAGATCGCCCCACAACCCACCCAAGTCTTCACCCCAAGATTGTTCAGCCTGCAGTATTGCTTAGAGCAGGTCTCACTGGGGAAAGCTCATCAGGGCAGGACACAAATTATTAAACTTGCTGATTTAATTTCCTAGCCCATGAATAAACTCATCAGCCCAGGTCCCAGCCTCAGTCCCACTGGGGTTTCTTCTCTGCTGGAAGATTTTGGGACTGGGACAGTCTAGGGTTGGTTTGCTGAGGGCCCTAAAAAATAAAAAAGCAGTTAAGGGATACTTTGTCCAACAGACATTCCCTGACTAATCACCACCTTCCTGGCTGTGCCAACCAACAACTTCCCCGGCACTCATGTGCATAAAATGTGCATTCACTTTTCTTCTGGGCAGGACCTGGGTTCTAATTCAGACTCTGCCACTTGTCTGATGGGTGACCTTGGGTTAATCACTTAACTTCTCTGTGCCTCAGTTTCCTCATGTGTAAAATGGGGATTCGATATCTGTTCCTCCTCCTACTGTGAACCCCTTGTGAGACAGGGACTGTGCCTGACCCGATAATCTTGAATCTACCCCAGTGTTTGGTATAGTGCTTGGCACATAGTAAGG
Organism: Ornithorhynchus anatinus; assembly: GCF_004115215.2. Lineage (NCBI taxonomy): Eukaryota > Metazoa > Chordata > Mammalia > Monotremata > Ornithorhynchidae > Ornithorhynchus > Ornithorhynchus anatinus. Next base: position 14,075,100 of record NC_041744.1, read on the forward strand.
GCTTCACAAATTCCACAATTATTATCATGTCTTCTATGTATTTAGTTTTTGGTGGTGGTAGGGTAGTGGGGGCAGTTATGCCATTTATACTTATTCTTTAATGTTTTACCTCCTCTACATTTAGCAATTCATGTCTGTCTCCCTGTTTAAAAGCTCCCTGAGGTCAAAAATCTTGACTCTCATTATATGTAACTCAATGCCTAATAGTGGCTGGCTCCCAATAGGTGATCAGTAAATGCAGTTGCTGCAGCTGTTTTTTTTTGTTGTTGTTGTGTTGGATTTTTAAGGGTGTTTACTTACTGTGTGCTAGGAACTGTTCTAAGCGCTGAGGTAGATACAAGATAATCAGGTTGGGCAAAATTCGTGTTCCACATGGGATTCACAACCTTAATCCCCATTTTACAGATGAGGTAACTGAAGCAGAGAGAGGTTAAATGTCTTGCCCAAGGTCACTCATCAGACAAGAGGCAGAGCTGGGTTTAGAAGCCAGGTCCTCTTACTTCCAGACCTGGGCTCTTTCCACTAGGCACCGCTGCGACCCAATTTTGGCTGTTTTGGCTAAAGATGATGATGGAAGGAAGGGGAATTTTCACTGACTCAGATTCTCCATCTGCACCTCCTCACACCTGACTATATCATACCAGAGACCAGAGGCAGGACCTGGCCACCCCAGAGAGGAGATTAGGGCTGGGGCTGGGGGGGTGTTTGTGTGTGTATGTGTGTGTGTGTGTGTGTGTGTGTGTTTGTGTGTGTGTTGAACAAGGAGTCCATATCCCTGTTCTCTTGCCTGGGTCATTAGAACCCCAGATTCCCCAGGAGCCATCCCCCTGCTTCCAGGCAGAGAGTGGCTCTTCCCCGGCCCAGTTGTTTTCTTTTATGGAGGCTGACACAGCGTTGCCTAGGGGATGGAGAGGCTTGACCCATTCAGGACATCTGGCTTCACTAAATAAATACTGTGTGATCCAGATCTCAACCTGAGAGATGAGCTCAATGACCTAACCCCCTCTTCCCTCCCTACCCCTCCGGTAGGAGGGCTGGGCCCGTGTGCCCCAGAAGCCTAGAGCAAACCTTGGCTCTGGAAAAATAACCTGAAGCCTGGAGCCAGAGATAGTAGGACTAGTGAATGCTCAGATCTGGAGGACACCGCTGATGTCATCCTATGATGATGGTACAAATAACAACCGTAATGACAATAATGATAACTTGAAATTTGTAGAGCACATTCATTTTTTTTCAAAACACTTTAACCTCAAGTATCTCATTTTTAGCCACATCTCTATAAGGGAAAGGAGGGGCAGGCATAATGATGTCCATTTTACACAGGAGGAAATTGAGGCACAGAGTGGTCAAGTGACTCCGTCGAGAGTATGCAGTAGTCCGGTGGCAGAGCTGGGACTAGAAACCAGGTTTTCCGACCCCCAGTTACGTTGTCCCCTTCCCCCTAGACCACACTGCCTCTTGCTCATTGTGGGCAAGGGAATGTTTCTGGTAGATTGTTATATTGAACTCTCCCAAGGGCTTAGTACAGTGTTCTGTACACAGTAAGCACTCAATAAATATGATTGACTTGGACTGGCTTGGAGCCTGGGAAAGTAACAGCCTCCAGGATTTGGTACTCCACGAATCTGCAGGGCACTGAGAACAGACAAGGACCAAAGGAAAGTCAGGTCTCGGGGTGGTGCCCTTGGACTTTTAGTTTCAAAGCTCCCAAAAAATATGATTGATTGATTGGGGTCTCCAGGGCTTTGGAGAAGGCCAGAGGACAGAATGGCCCCTGAAAGAGAACGCTCTTTGGCATCTTACCCCATCCCACCAGTAAATCAATAAAAGGGAATAGCGGATAGGGAGCCTTCCCAAGCTCCGAGGGGCACTGGTATAGCATAGAGGGGCGGCTGCCATGCCAGGCGAGGACGAGGGCGGGGAAGAGGAGTCAGGCAGGCTGTGAAGAGCTCTTGGGTCAGGGAGAGCTGATTTGGGATCCTTTCAGCTCCTTATTGCTTATTGCAGATCCCAAGGGGAGTGAGGCTGGGAGTCCAGTGGTGGGAGTCTGGTGGTGGGAATCCAGTGATGAGACTCCAACCTAACAGCCTTGGGAGCAACAGTGATGCTCCCCAGCTCTTCAAAAAACTCCAGTGGTTGCCCATCCACCTCATCAGTAAAAAACTCCTCACCATTGGCTTTAAAGCACTCGACTACCTCGGCCCCTCCTTCCTCACCTCACTTCTCTCCTTCTGCAACCTAGCCGGCACACTTCTCTCCTTTAGTGCTAACCTTCTCACTGTGCCTCAGTCTTGCCTGTCTCGTGGCCGAGCCCTAGCCCTTGTCCTGCCGCTGGCCTGGAGCGCCCTCCCTCCTCTAATCCGACAGACGACCACTCTCCCCCGCTTCAAAGTCTTATTGAAAGCACATCTCCAAGAGACCTTTCTTGACTAAGCTCCCCCTTCTTCATCTCACACTCCCTTCTGCGTTACCCTGACTTGCTCCCTTTGCTTTTTGCCCCCTCCCACTCCCACAGCACATATGTACATATCTGTAATTTTATTTATTTGTATTGCTATCTGTCTCCCCTCCTCTAGACTGGAAGCTCATTGTGGGCAGGAAAAGCATTTGTTGTTGTATTATGCTCTCACAAGTGCTCAGGACAGTACTCTGCACACAGTAAGCGCTCAATAAATGTGATTGAATGAATGAATGAATGCTCCCACCCAGTCCAGGTCCTGCGCTTGAGAGAGCATGGGAGAGACTCTGTGTGTGTGAGTAGAGTGCTTGTGAATCATGTCTATGTGTGTGGTTGTGTGTGTGTGGTGTGTGGGTAAGTCATGTGTGATTGGTGTGCGTGGCTCAGTGGAAAGAGCACGGGTTTGGGAGTCAGAGGTCATGGGTTCTAATCCAAGCTCCGCCGCTTGTCAGCTGTGTGACTTCGGACAGGTCACTTAACTTCTCGGTGACTCAGTGACTTCATCCGTAAAAAGAGGATTAAGACTGTGAGCCCCACATGGGACAACGTGATCACCTTGTGTTCCCTCCCAGCGCTTAGAACAGTGCTTTGCCCATAGTAAACGTTTAACAAATGCCACTATTATTATTATTATTGGTGTGTGCTTGTGGGGTAAGTCACGTGTGAGTTGTGTCTGTGTTTGGTGTGTGTGGTGTGTGAAGGGGTTTGCTCGCAGGGGAGGGGGATTGTGTGGTTGCAGGGCTGTGAAGGCCTTGGAGCCACAGCCCTGCCCTTCCTTGCCTCTTGCCCCCCACCCTGCATCCCCCCCCCATTAGTGGGTGGCTTTTCCCACCCCATCAGCCATCGCAGGAGGAGTCAGGAAGGAGCAGATGGGAAATGAGGGTCCAAGAGAGACCTCCCCTCCATTACTGGCTCCACTAAGTTGGGGGAGAGCGGGGCCGGAGGCCGCTCGGCTGGGCTCAACCCATCCCGACCGAGAAGGGCCAGGAAGAAGCCGATCCCAAATCCATGAAACTCCCAACTCCTTCCACCTTCCCTCCTCAACACCTCCAGTCCCTTGGCCTTGCGCCCGGATTCATCAGGTTACTGTTCCCTCTGCAGCACCCTGCCTTCTCTGCGGGGAGGAGGAGAGAGGAGGCCCCATAAAACACATGGCCTAGTGGCTAGAGTACGGGCCTGGGAGTCAGATGGTCATGGGTTCTGATCCCGGCTCTGCCACGGGTCTGCGGTGTGACCTTGGGCAAGTCTCTTCACTTCTCTGGGCCTCGGTTCCCTCATCTATTAAATGAGGATTGAGACTGTAAGCCCCACGTGGGACAGGGACCGTGTCCAGCCCGATTTGCTTGTGCCCACCCCAGCGCCTAGTACAGTGCCCGGCGCATAGTAAGCGCTTAACAAATACCGCAATAGTTGGGATCTGCCCTGCCGGCAGGGGGCAACAGAAGGGGGGAATGGCGGGGGGAAAAGAAGCTCTCCGCGTGGAGCCAAGGGGTTAAACTGCGGCAGAAAAATTCGTGTCAGCCCTTTTTCTCCCTCTCACCCCCTCTCCCCCCCGCTACCCTGCCCCCTCCCTTTTCCATTTGGAAGAAGAAGGTTTGCTGTCTTTGTATTTTAACTGTAGCAAAAAGATTAAATTGTTTACGAGCCCGGAGCCCCGGCTGGCTGGATGAGCTGAGAGAGACAAAGATAGACATTCTAATTCTCGACTCTACTTTGTGCCTCGGTCCCCCTGTGCCGCTACTAATTCTTTTATCTGGCCTCACCACTCTGGGCATTATGTGCATTCATAAAAAAAAAGGGATAGAGGGAGAGGGAGAGAGAGGGAGAGAGAGAGTCCTTGCAGGAGCCGGCAAAATTACTGTTCTCCGGGCCGTACCTCTGATAACAATCTCTTGAATACTGATTACTTTTATTCTCTCTCTCCCTCCCTTTCCCCTCTCCCCAACACAAAGCTCCCAACACAAGTTGGTCTTTAACCCTTTATCTTTAGCAAGCAGAAAGACACGGAAAACATCTCACTCAGTGGGAAAAAAAAAATCCAGCATACAGAAGAATTACTGTTATCTCTTCGCCAGAAGAGGAACAGCAGAGATAAGAGAAAGCCTCGAGAATTAAAAGGAGCGTTGCGTTTAGGCTGTAAATCCACGCCGAAGCCCGTTCTATTTGTCTGTCACGCGGGTTCATAATTTTTCGAGGTTGTTTTGATAGACTTATTGAGGGGACTGCATAGAAAAGTCATCAGCATTTGTTGCCTGTGAGCGTTATTGTCAGAGGTAACCGCATGGTTATAGACTGGAGGGAGATAATGGTTGGAGTATAAAGGAGATAAAGGCGAAACCTCTTCTCATTAAGGGCTATCTCCACCTCTACAGACTCCTCAGTATTGAGTGAGTGCGGCCCCAGCGCCGGGCATAAATTATGGCAGGAAAACTAAAGCGCATCATTATTTCGAAAAAGTTATAATGACGCGCGCTCGGCCGGCTCACGGCCTATTTACTCCGGGGCCGCGATCAATGGAGCCGGGGAGCCGGGCTCCGGAGTGACCCGGGCCTTCTCCGACGGATGGCCCCGGAGAGCTCGTATGTCAGCGCCAAGCTGGGCGGGGGAGCCGGGCAGTTCCTCGGGGCCGAGGGCGGAGGGCCTCTTCTGCATCGGCCTCCTCTGCGCGGGCTGCATTGGCACGGTCTCGTCCGCCTGGGCCTCGTCTAGCACAGGCCTCGTCTACCCGGGTTTCACTGGCACCGCCTCCTCTGCGTGGGCCTCGTCTGCCCGGCCTCGTCCGCTCGGCCTCGTCTGCATAACCTCGTCTACATGGGCTTCGTCGGCACGGCCCTGTCTGCGTGGGCCTCATCCCGCACGGGCCTCGTCTCCACCGGCCTCATCAATCAATCGTGTTTATATTGAGCACTTACTCTGTGCAGAGCACTGTACTCTAAGCACGTGGGAAAGTACAATATAATAATGTAACAGGCACATTATCTGACCATAATGAGCTTACAGTCTGGGAGAGGGGCCTGTCGGCATAGCCCTTATCTACGTGGGCCTTGTCTGCCCAGCCTCATCTGCACAAGCCTCTCTACGTGGGCCTCGTCTGCACGGGTCTTGTCTGCCCAGGTCTTGTCTACACGGGCCTCGTCTACACGGGTCTCATCTACGCGGGCCTCATCTGCTCTGGCCTCCTCTATGTGGGCCTCATCTTCACCCCCCCCTCACTCCTCGGAGTCTGCCCGGGTCTTATCTGTACATTATTATACTGTACTTTCCCATGTGCTTGGAGTACAGTGCTCTGCACAGAGTAAGTGCTCAATAAACACGATTGATTGATGAGGCCGGTGGAGACGAGGCCCGTGCGGGATGAGGCCCACGCAGACAGGGCCGTGCCGACGAAGCCCATGTAGACGAGCTAATGCGGACGAGGCCGGGCAGACGAGGCCCACGCAGAGGAGGAGGTGCCAATGAAACCCGGGTAGACGAGGCCTGCGTTTGTCTACCCATGTCTTGTCTGCATGGGTCTCATCTACACGGGCCTCAACTGCTTGGGCTTCGTCTTCCCGTCCTAATCTGCCAGGTCCTCTTCTATACGGGTTCGTCTATATTGATCTTGTCTGCCCGGGCCTTGTCTACACAGGCCTTGTTGCCCAGGCCTCATTTACATTGGCCTCATCTGTTCGGCCTTCATTTCCATGGGCCTCGTCTCCACAGACCTTGAAAACATTCATTCGTTCATTCATGAAATCGTATTTATTGAGCGCTTACTGTGTGCAAAGCACCATACTAAGCACTTGGAAAGTACATTTCATGGGCCTCATCTCCAGGCTCTGTGCTACCTTGTCACCTGAGCCATCTTTGTCTGGGTTTCTCAGGATCTCTGGAGTCCTTGAGCCTAAGAAATCCCTATCCTGCTTGCTCTCTGTCGTAGGTTTTCTTCCCTAAATTGTCCCGACAAATGTCTCATCCCTCCACTTTTGTGATTACAACCAATGTGGCTCAGGGGACTTGTGAAAAGTGCTAAGGAGTGGGCTTGGGAGGAGTGTTTCCACAGTGAGGAGCAGGGCATGTGTCCAGGGTGGGTTAGGTGGTGAAGGGGTGTATTCAGGGTGGGAGCAGAGGCATGTTATATCTAGTCATCAGCTGGGGGATCAATCACTCAATCAATGGCATTTATTGAGTGCTTACTTTTTGTTTTCTATATTATTCGTTAAGCATTTACTCTGTGCCAGGCACTGAACTAAACCCTGGGGTAGATACAAGCTAATCAGGTTGGACACAGTCCATGTTCCACATGGGGCTCACAGTCTTACCCCCACTTTACAGATGAGGTAACTGAAGCTATCTGAAGTTAAGCGATTCGCCCAAGGTCACCCAGGAGAGAGGTGGAGGAGCCTAGATTAGAACCCAGATCCTTCTGACTCCCAGGCCAGTGCTCTTTCCACTAGGCTAGTCTGCTTACTGCGTGCAGAACGATGTATTAAGCGCTTGAGCGAGTATGATGCAACAGAGTTGATAGACAAGTTCCCTGTCCACAAGGAGTTTTCAATCTAGAGGAGACAGACATTAGAATAAATTTCGGGGAGGTGGCAAGAGGTGAGTCTGTGGACGAAGTGCCCCAGGACAGAGGGGAGGGTTTCTATGTGTGGTTGTTACAGCAGGGGTGGGCAGCTGGGGTGGTACAGATAGAGCGGGCAGTGAGGTGGACATGGAGGTGGACAAGGCTGCAGGGAGTGAGGAGAAACAACTGGAAAATCTGCTGCGGCCCCACCCCAGTCCCGGTTGGAATTGCCCCCATTCCTGGCGGGGAGGGGAAGGGGGATGAGGGAAGAAAGGTGTTCATTGGTCAGGAGTCTTGACCCATGCCTTTCCTCTCCCCACCCCCCTCATCTTTCAGTCACCATTTCCTGCCACACTTTCTGGTTTGCCCGCCCCGACTGAGGCTCTTTACCTTCCTGGTAAACGGAGGGCAGGGTGGAGTCTGGCACATTCTTGGCAGAGGCCCTCCCCACTTCCCACCACCCTCTTACCCCTCCAAGTCATCCCAGGCCCCCCCAACCTGAAGATGATCCGGACTTGGGTCCCCCAGGAGCAGAAGCTGTGGGCTGGTCTGGTTAGTGACTTGCGCTCTTGACCTTGTTGCATTTTCCCAAGTGCTTTGTACAGTGCTCTGCACACAGCAGACACTCAATAGAAAAACAGCATGGCCTAGTGGATAGAGTGCAGGCCTGAGAGTCAGAAGGGCCTGGGTCCTAATCCCGGCTCTGTCTGCTGTGTGAACTTGGGCAAGTCACTTGACTTCTCTGTGCCTCAGTTACGTCATCTGTACAGTGAGGATTGAGACTGTGAGCCCCACATGGGACGGGGACTGTGACCAACAAGATTTGCTTGTATCCACCCCAGCACTTAGTCCAGGGCCTGGCACGTACTAAGCACTCAATCAATCCATCAGTTGTATTTATTGAGTGCTTAACATAGACCATTAAAAAAATAAGTAAATATCATTGACTGATTCGTAGGTTAATTGAAGGATGGAGATTCCTCCAGTTCCTCTTTCCTCTTCTTCCTGAACTGTTTTACAAACCTCCCTTGCCCTATTGGTAGGAAACAGTGAGCTGATCCTCTATGCATAGAGGTGAGAGGGAAGAAGAGAGGGACTCTGGTATCTGGAAAGAAACTGAAGAACATTTGGTTCATTCCCTTACCTGGGCACAGAGCAATCACTTCTTTTACTTCTGTCACTGGAAACCCAAGGGAATAAATGTTCCCATTACCTCGAACGAATTGGCACCTAGGCCCTCCAGGGAAAAGAGAGTTACTAAGGAGGCCTAGTGGAAAGAGCAAGGAACTGGGACTTGGGAAACTTGGGTTCTAGTTAATAATATTAAAAATAATAATAATTGTGGTATTTAAGCACTTACTACATGCCAGACACTGTACTAAGCACCGGGCTGGGATACAAGCAAATACAAGCAGGCAACTGAGGCCCAGAGAAGTTAAGGGACTTGCCCCAGGTCACAGAACAGACAAGTGGTAGTCAGGATTAGAACCCATGACCTTCTGACTCCCAGGTCCGTTCTCTGTCTACTACACCGCGCTGCTTCCCATGTTAGGTGTTCTGGGACCAGTAATTTAACCCGGACTTCATTTTCCCCAACTGTAAAACGGGATTAAAATACCCGTTCTGCCTTTCTCTTAGATAGTGATTCCACAAGTAAGACAAGAACCGATATCCAACCTTCTCATTGTACCTCCATCTTGTCTATCTATCAGCTGACCTCTCACCCTCATCCTTCCTCTGGTCTGGAACTCCCTCCCTCTTCATATCTAACCGACAATTACTCTCCCCTCCTTCAAAGCCTAATTGAAGGCCCATCTCCTCCAAGAGGCCCTCCTTTCCTCTTCTCCCACTCCCTTCTGCATCGCCTTGACTTGCTGCCTTTATTCATCTCCCACTCCCAGCCCCACAGCATTTATATACATATCTGTAGGTTTGTTTATACTAATGTGAGTCTCTCCCTCTCGACTGTAAACTCACTGTGGGCAGGGAATAGGGCTGGTATATTGTTGTATTGTAATACTACTACTACTACTAATAATTATGGTGCTGGTTAACCGCTTACATGTGCTAAGCAAGTTAATCAGGTTGTACACTCTCCCAAGTGCTTAGTATAGTGTTCTGTGCACAATAAGCACTCCATAATTGACTGACTGACAGGCTTACAGTCTACAGGCGGAGAAAGGCATTAAAATAAATTATGGATAGGGGAAATAGAATATAAGGGTTTTTAAATAAGTGCTGTGCGGCTGGGGGTGGGGTTGGGGGGGGGGCGCAGAGGGGAGAGTGGCAAAGTGTTTAAAGGGGCCCCTGCCCCTGAATCCTGGGTCAAGAAAACTGTTCCTTGTTTGGAGAGACGTCTAGAGGTTCACATGGCAATTGTGGTTTGGAAGCTAAGATTGCTTTTTTGGAGGGAGAGATGGGGCAAGTGAGAAGATGCAAAATCTTTATTATACTGTACGAACCCGGAAGAGGGACATAAGCACAAAGGGTGGGCGCAATAAAGCAATCAGGCACCCTCTAACACCAGGTTATGGAAGAGTTCTTAGGGGGTCAATAAGAAAACAAGTCTTTATGAGGAAGAGGAGGAAGAAGGGGAGGAAGAGAAAGCCTGAATCTGCCGGTTGCATGCAGGCGGATTCCTGATAAACTAATGCCCCTTCACACAATTTACAATCCAACTGAATTCATTTGCATGACAAAATTGGCTCGGGTATTCATGTGTTGCAGCAAGACAAGTGTAACATTACAGAGAACAAGTAACCATGGGGAAGGTTAATGCAGACAATAAGGAAACACAATGACACCAATTGGGTTCTTCTCTTGCCAACGTTTTATCTGAAATGGAAAAGGAGTGAGGGGGCTGTGTTGGAGCCAGAGGGGTGTTTTAGGAGGCAACCAGGAAGCAGGGGGGAAGGAGGGAAGGAGGGGAAGCAAACCCAACCATGACAGATCTGGGAGAGCCTGGAATGTAGCGGAACTGGTGCGTGGAACTGTTGTCCTGGTTGGCATTGTTGTTGTGGAATTCTCTTACCTGAGAAATCCATCCCCGCCTGTCCGGAATCATCTTCCCACATAGGCACATGGGAATCAATCAGTCACTCAATGGTGTTTATTGAGCACCTATTAATTATGGTACTTATCAAGCGCTTAGCTACGTGCCAAACACCGTTCCAAGCTCTGGGGTAGAGACAACATAATTAGTTGGAGAGGGTCCCACCTCGGGCTCATAGTCTAAATAACAGGGAGTAGGATTTAATCCCTATTTTACAGATGAAGTAACTGAGGTACAGAGAATTCATTCATTCATTCGACCGTATTTATTGAGCTCTTACTGTTTGCAGAGAACTGTACTAAGTGACTTGCCTAAGGTCACCCAGCACGCAAGTGGTAGAGCTGGGATTAGAACCCAGGTTCCGCTTAGGTCTTCTTAATAATAATAATAATAATGTTGGTATTTGTTAAGCGCTTACTATGTGCAGAGCACTGTTCTAAGCGCTGGGGTAGTCACAGAGGAATCAGGTTGTCCCACGTGGGGCTCACAGTCTTCATCCCCATTTTACAGATGAGGTAACTGAGGCACAGAGAAGTGAAGTGACTTGCCCACAGTCCCACAGCTGACAAGTGGCAGAGCCGGGACCCGAACCCATGACCTCTGACTCCCAAGCCCGGGCTCTTTCCACTGAGCCACGCTGCTTCTCTAGTTCTTCTTCTTCTAAACTAGGTATGCTGCTTATTGTATGGAGAGCACTGTACTAAGTGCTTGGAAGAGGAGAATATAATAATGTTGGGCCTTAAGGAGTTCAGAGTCTAGAGTGGGGAGAGAGACATTGAAATAAAGACAGGTACGGGGAATGGCAAGACGTAGGGATACGTACGCAAGTTCTGTGGGGAGGAAGATGGGGTGAATATCAAGTGCTTAAAACCTCCATTTGTCTGCGGTGTGACCTTGGGGAAGTCACTTCCCTTCTCCGTGCCTCAGTTCCCTCATCTGTGAAATGGGGAGCAAGACCGTGAGCCCCACGTGGGGCCGGGGACTGTGTCCAGTCCAATTTGCTTGTATCCGCCCCAGCGCTCAGTACAGTTGGCTGGCCCATCATAAGCGCTTAACACATTCCATAATTACCGTTATTATGATTAGTACGGGTTCAAGTGCAGAGGCCGCCGGGAAGGGAGAGGGAATGGGAGAAATTAAGGCTTGGTTGGGGGAGGCCTCTTGGAAGAGATGTGATTTTAGTACTTCCCGCTACAGCCAGCTGAACCCACCAACGGGCATCTGACCTCGTGCCCCACTGAAGGGAGTTGCCTGCTGCCCTGTTGATTGATATACAACATCCCCAGAGGTCACGGCCCCGTGTGGCCTCTTGGATCCTCACTCTCTAAGCATTTAGTACTAATAATAATGATAATAACCGTGATATTTGCAAGCGCTTAGTATGTGTCAGACACTGTACTAAGCCCTGGAGTAGATACAGGATAATCAGGTTGGACACAGTTCCTGTCCCGTACAGGCCTCCCAGCCTTTAATCCCCGTGTTGCAGATGAGGGAACTGAGGAGTGAAGTGATTTGCCCGAGGTCCCCCAGCAGACGAGTGACGGAGCCAGGTTTAGAACCCAGGTCCTCTGACTCTTAGGCCTGTCCTCTTTCCTGGCCTAGTGGATAGGATGCCAGCCTCTTATTCCAAGTGGCGTGGAGGGGGGTGAAAGGTTTTCCCAGTGCCATCCCGGGAGGAAGGGGCACAGTTGATGAGAGGGGAGGGATGCTATCTCTGCGGAGACTCATTAGAGGCTGGATCTCTCTGTGGGGAAGTCCTCACCAGGGAACCGGACCCCTTGGACTCCTGGGTTTCTTTCCCCTTGGCCCATTTTCTCAGAAAGTTACGTTGCCGGCCTGCTTAGTGCGATCAGCTGCTCACCCCAAATAGTAAGGGACCTGAAAGGGCCGACCAAACAGAATGAGAACAATGGTGGTACTTGTTAATAATAACGTAGGTATTTGTTAAGCGCTTACTATGTGCTGGGCACTGTTCTAAGCGCTGGGGTAGATTCAGGGTAATCAGGTTGTCCCATGTGGGGCTCCCACTTCTAATCCCCATTTTACAGATGAGGTGACTGAGGCACCGAGAAGTTGAGTGACTCGCCCGAAGTCACACAGCTGACAAGTGGTGGAGCCGGGATTAGAACCCATGACCTCTGACTCCTGGGCCCGGGCTCTTTCCACCGAGCCACGCTGCTTCTCAAGTTAAGCGCTTACTGTGTACATAGTAAGTTAAGCACTTACTGCGTACATAGCAAGTACACAGCATGCCACCTGTCTGCTCTGTGGCCTTGGGCAAGTCACTTCACTTCTCTGTGCCTCGGTTCCCTCATCTGTAAAATGGGGATTAAGACCCAGTCCCTGTCCCGCATGGGGCTCAGTGTCCAACCCGATTTACTTGTATCAGTGCTTAGAACAGTGCCTAGCACATAGTAAGCACTTAACAGAAACCACAGTTATTATTATGATGATGTACGTATCTGAAATTCATTTATATTAGTGTCCGTCTCCCCCTCTAAGACTATAAATTCCTTGTGGGCAGGGAACACATCTATCAACTCTGTAATATTATACTCTCCCAAGCGCTTAGTACAGCGCTCTGCTCACAGTAAGCGCTCAATAAATACGATAGATGGATTGATCAATAATAATGTTGGTATTTGTTAAGCGCTTACTGCGTGCCGAGCACCGTTCTAAGCGCTGGGGGAGATACAGGGTAATCAGGTTGTCCCACGTGAGGCTCACGGTTAATCCCCATTTTACAGATGAGGGAACTGAGGCACAGAGAAGTTAAGTGACTCGCCCACGGTCACACAGCTGACAAGGGGCAGAGCCGGGAATCGAACCCATGACCTCTGGCTCCCAAGCCCCGGCCTCTTTCCGCCGAGCCGCGCTGCTTCTCAGCCTGATCGAGATAGGCCATGCCCTACATTAAGTATCAGGGTAGATTAAAAATATCAGATCCCACCCTGGCCTGATCAATCAATCAGTGGTACTTATTGAGCACTTACTATACGCAGAGCACTATACTAAGAGCTTGGGGGAGTACAGAGAAGCAGCGTGGTACAGTGGAAAGAGCGCGGGCTTGGGAGTCAGGGTTCATGGGTTCGAATCCCGGCTCCGCCCCTTGCCAGCTGTGTGACTTCGGGCAAGTCACTTAACTGCTCTGTGCCTCAGTCACCTCATCTGTAAAATGGGGATTAAAACTGTGAGCCCCACGTGGGACAACCCGATCACCTTGTATCCCCCAGCGCTTAGAACAGTGCTTTGCACATAGTAAGCGCTTCACAAATACCGCCATTTATTTACAATACAACAGAATTAGCAGGGAGGGTCCCTGCCCATAACGAGCTTACAGTCTAGAGGGATTTCCTGACCTGAGGGGCGGGGGAAATGATGGCCTGGAGAGTTTGGTGGAAGGTTGACTTCCTAATAATAACGATGGTATCTGTTAAGCGCTTACTATGTGCCAGGCACTGTATCAAGTGCTGAGGTAGATAGAAGCATATCGAGTTGGATGCAGTGACCCATCCCGTGGGAGGCTCATAGTCACAATCCCCATTTTGCAGATGAAGTCACTGAGGCCCAGAGAAGGGAAGCGACTTGCTCAAGGTTCACTCAGCAGACACGGGGCGGAGCCGGAATTAGAACCCATGGCCTTCTGATTCCCAGGCCCGCGCTCTTTCCACTAGGCCGTGCTGCTTCTCTCCCTTCCTACCTTTCCCCAGGAAGAGAAGCAGGTGTGGGCTAATTCATTCAGTCATATTTATTGAGTGCTTACTGTGTGCAGAGCATTGTACTGAGCGCTTGGGCAGTACAATTCAGCAACACAGAGACAATCCCTGCCCACAGCGGGCTCACAGTCTAATGGAAAGAGCCCAGGCCTGGGCGTCAGGATGCCTGGGTTCCGATCCCGGCTCCCCTGCTGCCTGCCGTGGGACCTTGGGCGTGTCACTTAATGTCTCCGTGAGTGAGTTTTCTCATCTGTAGAATGGAAACTGCATACCCGTCTTCCCTCCCCCCTAGACTGTGAGCCCCTCGGGGGACAGAGAACGTGTCTACCAACTGTTTTATTACAATAACGATGGTATTTGTTAAGCGCTTACTATGTGCAGAGCACTGTTCTAAGCCCTGGGGTAGACACAAGGTAATCAGGTTGTCCCATGTGGGGCTCGCAGTCTTAATCCCCATTGTACGGGTGAGGGAACCGAGGCACAGAGAAGTGAAGTGGCTTGCCCAAGGTCACCCGGCAGTCAAGTGGTGGAGCCGGGATACTGGCCCGAGTGCTTAGTACAGAAGCAGTGTGGCTCAGTGGAAAGAGCCCGGGCTTGGGAGTCAGAGGTCATGGGTTCGCATGCCGACTCTGCCCCTTGTCAGCTGTGTGACTGTGGGCAAGTCACTCAACTTCTCTGTGCCTCATTTCCCTCATCTGTAAAATGGGGATGAAGACTGTGAGCTTCACGTGGGACAACCTACTTACCCTGTATCTACCCTAGCGCTTAGAACAGTGCTCTGCCCGTAGTAAGCGCTTAACAAATAACAACGTTATTATTATTATTATTACAGTGCTCTGTGCACTGTAAGTGCTCAATAGATACGATTGATCGATTGATTGCGCCTGACCCGATAGTATCATATCTACCCCAGTGCTTGGCAGGTAGTAAGCACTTAATAATAATAATAATAATGTTGGTATTTGTGAAGCGCTTACTATGTGCAGAGCACCGTTCTAAGCGCTGGGGGAGATACAGGGTCATCAGGTGGTCCCACGTGAGGCTCACGGTCTTCATCCCCATTGGACAGATGAGGTCACTGAGCCACGGAGAAGTGAAGCGACTCGCCCGCTTCGAACCCATGACCTCCGACTCCCAAGCCCGGGCTCTTTCCACCGAGCCACGCTGACCCAGAACGCGTAGCGCCAGAGCGCGCCGATGCAGAGCGGGGATCCAGCGGCCTGGCGGAGTAGATGGGGCCTGGGCCTGGGAGTCAGAAGGCCACGGGTTCTAATCCAGCTTCTTTCCGCTGAGCCACGCCGCTTCTCCAACAGGTACCTTTATTATTTTTGTATTTGTAGGGCGGGGTTCAAAACGTGCCAAGACCCCAAAGTCGTAAGTGCCAATGTGCGAGGTTATTTTGCCCTTCGTTGGTCTGTTTCCCCCTGACATCTTCTAATGCGAGGGAGCCATCCAATTCTTTCCCGTCCACCGTGGCCGGGCCTGGAGCAGTGGCTGGCGGCGGGCGGAGGGGCAGGGAGGGCCGAACGTGGTGCGCAGGGCCTGAGCCGCTCCGGGCGGGGAGGCGCGGGCCTTGTGCGGGAACAGCTCAGTGACCGATCGCGCCCCCTGGCGGCGGAGGGAGCCGGAGCGCGTAGCGCCAGAGCGCGCAGATCCAGATCGCGTAGCGGCAGAACGCTCAGATCATTTATCATCATTATTATTATTAATATTATCAATCATCATCATTATTATTACTATTATTGTTGTTATTATTATCATCATCATCGTTATCATCATTATCACTATTATTACTATTGTTATTATTGTTATCATCATCATCATGATTATCATTATTACTATTATTACTATTGTTATTATTATTGTTATTATCATCATCATCATTATCATTACTATTATTACTATTGCTATTATTATTGTTATCATCATCATTATCATTACTATTATTACTATTGTTGCTATTATTATTGTTATTATGATTATCATCATCATTATCATTATGATTACTATTATTATCATTATTATCATTATTACTATTATTATTACTATAATTGTTATTATCGTTATTATATTATTGTTATTATTGTCATCATCATCATCACCATCGTTATCATCATCATTATCATTATTGTCACCATCATCGTCATCATTATTATCATTATCATCACCATCATCATCCTCATTATTAATAAATGATGAGGATGATTATGTTGGTATTTGTTAAGCGCTTACTACGTGCCGAGCACTGTTCTAAGAGCTGGGGGAGATACAGGGTCAACGGGTCGTCCCACGGGAGGCTCCCAGTCTTCTTCCCCCTTTTCCCGATGAGGGAACTGAGGCACAGTGAAGTAATCATGTTAATAATGTTGGTATCTGTTAAGCGCTTACTATGGGCCGAGCACTGTTCTAAGCGCTGGGGGAGATACAGGGTCATCGGGTCGTCCCACGTGAGGCTCCCGGTTAATCCCCATTTTACAGATGAGGGAACTGAGGCACAGAGAAATTAAGTGACTTGCCCACAGTCACACAGCTGACAAGTGGCAGAGCCGGGAGTCGAACCCATGACCTCTGACTCCCAAGCCCGGGCTAGTTCCACCGAGCCACGCTGCTTCTTCAGATCGCGTAGCGGCAGAATGCGCAGATGATGATAATAATAGTATAATAATAATGATGCCGGTATCTGTTGAGCACTTATTACGTGCGGAGCACTGTTCTAAGCGCTGGGGGAGATACAGGGTCATCAGGTTGTCCCACGTGAGGCTCCCAGTCTTCATCCCCCTTTTCCAGATGAGGTAACCGAGGCACAGTGAAGTGACTCGCCCGCGGCCTCACAGCTGACAAGTGGCAGAGCCGGGATTCGAACCCGTGACCTCTGACTACCAAGCCCGGACACTTTCCACTGAGCCACGCTGCTTCTCCAGATCGCGTAGCGGCAGAACGTGCAGATAATAATAATGATAATAATGATGTCGGTATTTGTTAAGCGCTTACTACGCGCAGAGCACTGTTCTGAGCACTGGGGGAGATACAGGGTAAGTAGGTTGTCCCACGTGAGGCTCACAGTCTTCATCCCCATTTTACAGATGAGGTCACTGAGGCACAGAGCAGTCAAGTGACCTGCCCGCGGTCACACAGCTGCCGAGTGGCAGAGCCGGGATTCGAACCCCTGACTCCCAAGCCCGGGCTCTTTCCACCGAGCCATGCTGCTTCTCTACCTCAGCACACCGTGGTTGCTTTTTTTTAATGGCACTTCTTTCATTTAATCATATTTAGTGTTTACTGTGTGCAAAGTACTGTACTAATCAGGTGGGAGAGTACAATATAATAACAAACGGACACATTCCTGCCCGCAGTGAGCTTACTGTCTAGAGGGCAAGCTCACCCCGGTTAAGCGTTTACTACGTTCCAGGCACCGTACTAAGCCCTGGGGGAGATACAAGATTATCAGGTTGGATGCAGTCCCTGTTCCGCATGGAGCTCACAGTCTTCATCCCCAATCACAGATCGGGGAACTGAGGCACAGAGAAGTTAAGTGATTGCCCCAAGGTCACCCAGCAGACAAGTTGGCAAAGCTCCCCGGGTCCTTTTGACTCCCAGGCCCGTGCTCTAGCCACGAGGCCACGCCGCTTTTTAACAGATGCCGTCTGAAAAGAATATATGAGGAGGGAGATGAACTGAGGGTGGGAGGGGAGGTGTCCATCTCATTAGAAATGTGTTCTATTCCAGACACCCTGACTCCCGTCTGGGATCATCCCCAATTCCTTCATCTCCAGCCCAGAGTCAGAAACTAATATGGCTCAGGTGCTTTAGGAGGGGAGGAGAGAGGGTGTTTCAGGGCAAGACTCAGCTCGGTTCTGAGGAAACGGACGAGGATAGAAGAAAAAGCGTCTCCCTCTCACCTCCTCCCTCCACCTCCGTCCACCTTCATGGTTTCTCGGCTGTCCTGGGCTCGTGAATAATATGATGGAGGGGAATGTCCTTGGAAAATAGGTGCAGAGGCAAGCAGGAGAATAACCTTGAGGTGGCATGAGATTCACACATCCTGAGTGTGTGTGCGGGGGTTGGGGGGGTGGGTGTCGTGTGTGCGCCGTCGTCCCCCACCTGGGCTAAACACATGCATTTGTCTCTGTGTACGTTTACCGAGATATCTGCACATAGGCACGGGTGCAAATACCGATGCGCTTTAGGCACGAGGACCCTGAGCTTTATATAGATGGATCTGGGGGACATTTGGCCGGCACGATTCGCCCAAGAAGAAGTTCAGTTTAAAAGAAATCCTCATTTCTAAAGAAATTTCCCAGATTAGATTTGTAAATCAAAAACCAATATATAACATGCAAGAATTGATCTGTTTTATATTCCTCAGTTACATTTTTGTGAAGCACATTTAGAAGATTTAGAACGTATTTGCGCCTGCTGGTTGGGCCATTATATGCTTGAGTTCATACATCTATTTGTGAGGCTATAAAACAGGCATCGACTACCCATGTAAATTGTGTTCTCCACAATAAATTATATGCATACTTGCAAAAATACATAACTGCTGTTGGTTGGCTTACGTAGCCTGAATACTAATGATGTTTAAAGTTGCATTGTCCCTCTTCTCAGGCCTAATTTAGCCTCTACATCAAAAATTATGTAGGAAAAAACACTTTATCCTCTCACTGAGAAATAAAATGGCACTTACAGGCACCTACACCGCTCTCTTTTTTATGAAACGCGACCATTTTCATACTAATTTTAGCTGCTCTGGGTTCACAGAAATATCAGGGCTGGGGCAAAGCCTGGAAGCTGCTGAGCTGTGTTACATGCATGCGAGGAGCTGTCTGCTCGCTCGCCCCCGCACGCGCACACACACGCATGTGCGTACACACGGACCCTCCCACGCACATGCATACGGACCCATGCACAGAAGACACACACCCCCTTTTCTTGGCCTCAATACCTGTTGTGGCTGCTGGGAATCGAATGAGGGGTAGGAAGGGGTTGAGATCGGTGGGGAAGGGTAAAGGAGAAGGAGAAGAGGCCCCGGGCCGCAAGGTCTGGGCTCTGATGCAGTGTCCTGTGTTTGTATTTCCTCCAGAGGCCCAGGATCAGGGAGAGGTCGCCAAGTAGGCTGACTGGAATGGGTGGGGTGGGGGGGGTGGGAGGGGTAATAATAATGATAATAATGATATTTAAGTGCTTACTATGTGCCAGACACAGTTCTAAGCGCTGGGGTGGACCCAAGCACATCAAGTTGGACACAGTCCCTGTCCCACATGGGACTCACAGTCTCAATCCTCGTTTTACAGATGAGGTAAGTGAGGAACAGAGCAGTAAAGTGACTTGCCAGATCACACAGCAGGAAAGTGGCGGAGCCGGGATTATAACTCATGACCTTCTGACTCCCAGGCCCGTGCTCTAGCCACTAAGCCGTGGATAGACAGAAAATAGTGAGGATGTTTGTTAAGCACTCTGAGAAGCAGCATGGCTCACTGTGGGCCGGGAATGTGCCTGGTATATTGTTATATGGTCGTTTCCCAAGTGCTTAGTACAGTGCTAGGCACAGAGTAAGTGCTCAATAAATACAACTGACTGATTGGCTGATAGAACATGGGCCTGGAGGGTCAGAAGGACCTGGGTTCTCATCCTGGTTCCAGCACTTGTCTGCTGTGTGACGTTGGGCACGTTATTTCACTTCTCTGGGCCTCAGTTCCCTCATCCGTAAAATTCATTCCTTTATTCAGTCGTATTTATTGAGCACTTACTGTGTGCAGGGTACTGTACTAAGCCCTTGGGAAAGTACGGTGCAGCCTGGAACATAGCAAACATTTAATAAATATCATCAGGAAGTGCTCATTATGTGTCAAGTGCTGTACCACGATAATCGGGTTGGACCCAGTCCCTATCCACATGAGGTTCACAGTCAAAGTACCATTGATTGACTAAGAGGGAGGGTACGGATCGAATCCCCATTTTATAGATGAGGAAACTGAGGCACAGGCAAGTTATGTGATTTGTCCCAGGTCGCACAGCAGATAAGTAGCGGAGCCAGGATGAGAACCCACGTTCTTCTGACCCCCAGGCCCATGCTTTATCCAATAGAGCACACTGCTTCTCAAAGCACTTAACAAATATTCTCGTTATTTCCCGAGGTCGCAGAGCAGACAAGTGACAGAGCTGGGATTAGAACCAAGGTCCTTTGACTCTCAGGCCCGTACTCTTTCCTCCCGTTCACTGAATGTCCTTATACTCTGCCGCTTCCCCCATCTCTGATGTATTTTAATTTCTGTCCCCCCCAGCTACTCTCAGTTCCAGTTCTTGTCCGCTGGGTGACTTTGGGCAAGTCACTTCACTTCTCCGTACCTCAGTTCCCTCATCCATAAAATGGGGATTGGGATGCCGAGCCCCGTGTGGGGTAGAGACTGTTTCCAGCCGGATTATCTTGTATCTACCCCAGTGTTTAGTACAGTGCCTGGCACATAGTAAGCCCTTA
This sequence comes from Ornithorhynchus anatinus, assembly GCF_004115215.2. Taxonomy (NCBI): domain Eukaryota; kingdom Metazoa; phylum Chordata; class Mammalia; order Monotremata; family Ornithorhynchidae; genus Ornithorhynchus; species Ornithorhynchus anatinus. Next base: position 14,095,353 of record NC_041744.1, read on the forward strand.
ACAAAAACCATAAAAAAAATACACCCCAAACGACACTGTAAGCTCTTTGAGGACAGAGACTGTGTCCACCCACTGCATTGTACAGTACCTTCCCAAATGCTTAGTATGGTGTTTTGCACACGGTAAGCACTCGAACAATTCAATCGATTGATTGGACTTGGGGAGCTGCTTGTTTTGAATTCCGGCTCTACCGCTGCCTTACCAGCGTCCTTTGAAGAAATAAGTTGTTCACCCTCTTCAGGCCACAGTTTTCCCCTCAGCAGAATGGGCGGCCCTGGCCTGCCCCGCCCGGTGAGCTGACACCCTGCGGACCCCGCATGCTGAGGACTCGGCCTCCCCTACGCCCCGCCTCCCCCGGAGTCAGGGAAACCCCCGTGAGAGACTCTGCCTTGTGGGGGGGCAGGCGTCGAGACTAACTGGCTTGGCCTGGAAGCCAGGACTCCTGGTTCTAGCCCCGTTTAAGGCTGGGGTAGAAACAAAGTCAGCGGCTTGGATGCGGTCCCTGTTCCACATGGGGATCGCCGTCTCTCTGATCCCCACTTAACAGGTCAAACAACAGGCCTGCAGCAGAGCTGGGATTTGGACTCCTGACTCCCACACCCGGGCTCTTTCCAGCAGGCCGCACTGCCTCTCAGAGGCCCGACTCTACCACCGCTCGCAGCGCGGTGTGGGTCAGCCACATCACCCCTCCAGGCCTCAGTTTCTCCTGGTTCCACACACATAATACAGTGCTCTGTACGCAGTCAGCACTCAGTGACTACCAGCGATTAAATGATTCTGTCAAATGGGGATAAGAACGCCTGTCCTCTCCCACTTCATTGGGGATCCTTGCTTTGGAGAGAAAAGGCACAGATTCCTTTAACTCCATGTTGTTTGGGGGCAAGGGGAGGGGACCCCTTGGAGATAATGAGAAGCAGCGTGGCTCAGTGGAAAGAGCCCGGGCTTGGGAGTCGGAGGTCACGAGTTCGAAACCCGGCCCTGCCACTTGGCAGCTGTGTGACCGTGGGCAAGTCGCTTCACTTCTCTGGGCCTCAGTTACCTCATCTGTAAAATGGGGATGAAGACCGTGAGCCCCATGTGGGTCAACCTGATTACCCTGTATCTACCCGGCGCTTAGAACAGTGCTCCGCACATAGTAAGCGCTTAACATTATTAATGATAACTGCAGTATTTGTTAAGGGCTTACTATGTGCCGAGCACCGTACTAAGCACTGTGATAGATAAAAGATGATCAGATCAGGCACAGTGCCCCGTTCCTCAGGCTAAGTGGAAGGTAGAGTAGGTATCGAATCTCCATTCTACAGATGAAGAAAGTGCAAAGTCACATGTATAAGCTCCCTTTTTAGACTATTAGCTCCTTTGGGGCAGGGAACATGACCAGCAAATCTCTTCTATTGTACTCTCCCAAGCGCTTAGTTCAGTGCTTGGTACTTACTGAGCGCTTACTATGCGCAGAGCCCTGTACTAAGTGCTTGGGAGAGAACAATGAAGCAGAATTAGCGGAAACGTTCTCTGCCCTAATGAGATGACAGTGTAGAAAAGGGTTCAGCTTCAAGGAGGGGGCTGAGGGTGGAGAGGCCCAGACCGTAAACTCCCTGTGGACAGGGGATATGCCATTTTGTTATTCTCTGCATCCCAAGCACCTTGAAGCTACTGCTTTACTACTACTATAGAAGCAGCGTCGCCTAATGGATAGAGCACGGGCCTGGGAGTCGGAGGACCTGGGTTCTAATCCCAGCTCTGCCACGTCCGCTACGTGACCTGGGGCAAATCACTTCACTTCTCTGGGCCTATTACCTCATCTGTAAAATGGGGATTAAGAGCGTGAGCCCCACGTGGGACAGGGACTGTGTCCAACCTGATTAACTTGTGTCTACCTCAGAGCTTGGATCTACCCCAGAGCTTAGAACGGTACTTGACACATAGTAAGTGCTTAACAAATACCATCTTTATTTACTAACGCGGCCTCCACCCGGCCACGGGAGAGTCCCCAGAGGCCAGTGAGCTCTTTATGACCCCCGGATCCTCACTCCCGTCCAGATTCTCTGCCAGGGTCTGCTGTCTCAGCTTTCTTCTTCCAGCCATCGGCACCATAACCCAGATCTAATTTCCCTAAGTGTCAGCTTCCTGCCACCAGCGTTAGCATTAAGAGACACAGAAAGCTCACTGGAGTTTTCCTCTCTCTCCCTCGACGGATCTTTGGTAGAAATGTAAGAAAGCGGGCACGGGGCGTAAGGGACTACCTCTCTCAATGGCTCCTAACAACTGGGCATCTCCTACCACATAGCTCAGGACTTCTCCAAAACACTGAACCCCGAATCCAATAAAATTGCAAATTTCACTGTATTTCCCAATATCCTAAATAAACATGAACAGCGTGCGTTTCTCTTTGTGGCATCAAATATTAATCTGCCCGTGGTCGCCAATGTGCTTTCCATCTTGTGTGTGCTCACATTGGGTAAACACCTGGGAGATTGCTATTCCAGACCTTTCACTCTCTCCCAGAGTCAAGAGCATGACAAATTTTTCTCCTAATTACACCTGCCACTGTTTGCCTTCTAATACTGTAAATCCTCCATCACATAGTTTTTCGGATTCAGGATTAGGTTCTCTTCCTGTCATACAAATGATTGGAGGGGCGGAGGGGGTGTTGAGGGTGTGGGAGGGGGAAGAATCCGGGCTGGGCCCCGAGGGAGGATTTTTGACTTCTCCTAAACCCACCTTTGGGGGCCTCTGAGACCTGGTCGGATGGTGGCCTAAGAGATGGGAGGAAGGTAGTCCAGTTGCTAGTTCTGAGGCCTACTGGGAGTTATGGGAGGCCTATGTAGGGCCCTGCTGTTCTTTCCTTTGACCCCCGTCTCCTAATAAAAATAATAATAATTAAGGTATTTGTTAAGGCCTTGGCACTGTTCTAAGCGCTGAGGCAGATTCAAGTCAATCGGGTTGGAAACATTCCCTGTCCCATGTTGGGCTCACATTCTTGATCCCCATTTTACAGATGAGGTTAACTGAGGCCCAGAGAAATTAATTGACTTACCCAAGGTCCCCCAGCAGACATGTTGTGGATCCAGAATTAGAACTCAGGTCCTTCTGACTCCCAGGACCTTGCTCTAACCACTAAGCCACACTGCTTCCTCTGACCCCCTATCCTCACCAGGTGTCCCTTGGGGAATCAGGTCCTCCCAGCTTGGTGGGGGCCGGGGTAGGAAGAAATTCAGGCCCCTCTAGACTATAGATATGGGAAGGGAATGTTCCTGCTAATTTTGTTGAATCGCACACTTCAAATGGTTAGAACAGTGCCCTGCACATAGTAAGCACTCAATAAATACCACTGATCGATCGATTGATTGATTGATTGATCCAGAGTTCTTCTTGAGCTCCCAAATGGCAGTATTCCCCACTGGCCTAGCCTGGTGGGGTGAGAGGGTGTATCTACCACCGTGGCTCAGTGGAAAGAGCACGGGCTTTGGAGTCAGGGCTCATGAGTTCGAATCCCAGCTCTGCCACTTGTCGGCTGTGTGACTGTGGGCAAGTCACTTAACTTCTCTGTGCCTCAGTTCCCTCATCTGTAAAATGGGGATTAAGACTGTGAGCCCCACGTGGGACAACCTGATTCCCCTATGTCTACCCCAGAGCTTGGAACAGTGCTCGGCACATAGTAAGCGCTTCACAAATACCAACATTATTATTATTATTATTATTACCAACTGTGGGAGGGGGACTAAGTCCGATATCAATCAATCAATCAATCGTATTTATTGAGCACTCTGTGCAGAGCATTGTACTGACTGCTTAGGAGAGTACAATATAACAGAATTAGTGAAACACTTCCCGCTCACAGTGAGTTTACAATCTGATTAATTTGTATCTATTCCGGTGCTGATCACAATGCTTGACACATAGAAATCTCTTAAAAATACCGTATTATATAATATATAGTATTATATGCTATAATATATGTAGTATTATATTATATATGTACTCTTCCAAACTCATAGTTACAGTGTTCTGCACGAAGTAAGTACTCAGTAAATACCACTGATTGTATGATTGGACAGAGACCCCAATAAGGGGAGCGAAGTGGATCGGGAGGGGAGTAACATTTCTCACAACCAACCAATCGATCATATTTAGTAAGCACTTACTGTGTGCGGAGCCCTGTATTCAGTGCTTGGGAGAGTACAATATAACTGAACTGGTGGACAGATTCCCCGCTCATGACAAGTTTACAGTCATAAATAAATGAATGATGAATATGTACATAAGTGCTATGGGGCTGAGGGTGAGGTGAATAAAGGGTGCAAATCCAAATCCCGGTATATATCATGGCTCACTCCCCAGGCTAAGAGAAGGATCGGATGATAAGGAAATTCCAGGCCCGGGCTTGCGGCCCTCTGGTAAAAGAAGAATCTGCCCCCAATCCCGTCATCACTGTCTAACTTGTCTTCCCCCTTGTCATCCTCCTTCTCCTCTTCTTTCTCCTGCTCAATCTCCTTTCTTTCCCCGGCTTTCTATCCTTCTCCCCCTGTTTCCCCCTGACTGGATTTCGTCTCAGGCCCACTGGCCCCGACACTGTGTTGGTACAAATCCTCCATTAATACGCCTCCACAGGGGGCTGCGGAATTGGGCTAATGCTGCGCAGATCTGAGCCGAATGCAGAATCGCTCAGCAGAGGAGCCCGGCTGCATCCTGGGAGAGTTGCCAACGTGATGGTGCTAAGAATGAAGGGGCTGAGGGGAAGTGGGAGGGAGCGAGCAGGAGCCGTGGGGATTCTCCACCCCGAGGTTCCATCGGTGTGAAAGAAGAAAAGCCGTGAGCTGATGGAGGATTTGCCCCCCACTTTTCCCCTCCACCCTCCTCAGCAGTTCTGCAGTTCTGAGGACTCTGGAGTCTCATTTGGTGGCGTTGCCTTGCTCAGACCAAGAGCACCATTTTGTGGAAGAGAAGACTGAGTCCCAACCCGGAGAAACTTCCCAAACTACTCAGAGCCTGGGATCCAGTTAATCTACAGAGTGAACCACCGCCCCTCAATCAAACAATCAATCAAGAGTATTTATTAAGCCCTTACTCTGTGCAGAGCTCGGAAGAGCACAATACAACAGGGTTGGCAGACCCGTTCCCTGCCCGCAACGGGCTTACAGTCTAGAGGGGAGACGGATATTAATATAAATAAATTATGGATATGTACATAAGTGCTATGGGGTTGAGGCTTGGGTGAATAAAGGGTGCAATTCCAAATCCTGTTATATATCACGCCTCATTCCACAGGCAAGGGGAAAGGTCTAATCGTAAGGGAGAAGCAGCGTGGCCTAGTGGAAAAAGCACGGACTTTAATCCCGGCTCTGCCAATTGCTTGCTGTGTGACCTTGGGCAAGCTACTTAACTTCTCTTTGTCTCAGTTTCCTCAACTGTAAAATGGGGATTAAATCCTACTCCCTCTTCTGTAGATTGTGAGCCCCATATGAGTCAGGGACTCTGTCCAACCTGATCAACTTGTGTCTACACCAGTGCTTAAACAGTGCTCTTTAAACATTTACCAAACACCATTTAAAAAAGAAAACCCGAAATGCTCTTAAGATCTAGAGGTTGAGAAGGCCGAGGACATGCGCAACCTGAACTTTCCCACCTGCTTTGTCAACCAGCCTCTCACTCCACCTCCGTCCAAAGGCCCGGGCTGCTGGTTTGAGACCGGATGGGTATTACTTCAAAAATTCCCAGCTCCATGCCAGAAATGAGTGGCCAGAAACACGCCCACGTGTGCGTGAGTTTGTGAGAGTGTGTGCATTCCCTCTGACGTTGACCCTCATCCTCACTCTCGCATGTCCTGATCCTACTGCACCTAGACACGCATTCCCACTTTGTACCTCCGTGGAAATGTTCACTTAGGTTCCCTGCATGGAGTTGCATATGCACAAGCCCATAGGCACGAGCATGCAAATAGTGCCTGCGCACATATCAATCTTGCAGTCCTCCTCCTGCTCAAATTCTCTCTCCTCCTCCCCCCCAGGCTCCTCACTTCCTCCGGGAAGTTCTCCTCCGGTGATTTACAGAGATTGGCAGATGGAGCGGTGGTGGGGTGGGGTTTTGGGGGGAGGGCTGACTGTGTGAGGGTGACCTAGTTGTGACCCCTAACGGGGAGTGAGCCAAGATTTCCTGTGGGAACACCAAGAGCAGTTTTACCAGTTGGAGGGCACTGGTTTCGGCCCTTGCCCCCCTTAATTATTTTATTCTTTTCTGGAGCCATTTCTTCATGCCGGTGTCAGCTTCTGGCAGAGGATCTTCTCCTTGGGCCGAGAGAAGATTTGAGGAGACATAGACAACAGGCTTTCTTTCCTGTCCTCCCTCCCCTGACCTAGTTGTCTTCTAGGCCAGGTGTATTCTGGGTCCTCGAATGAGCAGCGTGAAGGGGCCACGATGTCCAGAAGTGGGCATAATAATAATACTAATAATACTGCTATTAATAGTAGTATTTGTGCGGAGATTAAATACCTGTTCTCCTGTCAACTTAGACTGTGAGCCCCATGCAAGGCATAATTATCTACTCCAGTGCTTAGTACGCCGTAAGCGCTTAACAGATACCGCTATTATTATTATTACTCTGTGCTAAACACTCTTCTGAACACTGAGGTAGATACAGGATAATTAGATCAGACACAATCCCTGTTCCACATGGGGCTCGTGGTCCAAGTAGGAGGGAGGACAGGTATTAGATTTCCATTTCACAGGTGAGGAAACTGAGGTCCGGAGAAGGGAAGTGACTCATCCAAAGTTATAAGGCAGACAAGTGGCAGAGGTGGGATAAACTTGTTCCTGTGACTCCAGGCCACTCTGCTCCGAGCAATTGGCATCAAAGTCTCATGTCACCCAGAGTCACATGTCATTCCCAGGGCCTGGGATGGTTTGTGATTGTAAGGTCAGTTGCTCGAAGGGGTCAGTGACTGGAAGATCACATCCTGGGTGGATGTGAACCTGGTCCATACTTAGTCCACACGCCAATGTGCTGCCTGAATTTTCTTCAGTCATTCAGTCAGTCAATTAATCATATTTATTGAGCGCTTACTGTGTGCAGAGCACTGTACTAAGCACTTGGGAGAGTATAAAATAACACATTCACAGACACATTCCCTGCCCCAAATGAGCTTGCAGCCTAGAGGGATGAAGTTTATAGTCCTAAGGGATTTCCCAGGCTCCCAGCACCTGAAACAGTAGAGACCCTTCACCGACTTCTGTGTCTTACGTATTCCCCTTCCTCATCATCCTCTAGTCTGTGAGCTCGTTGGGGGCAGGGAATGTGTTTGATAATAATAATTTCTCAAGCGCTTCCTATGTGCAGAGCACTGTTGTAAGCGCTGGGGTAGATACAGGATAATTGATGTTATATTGTACTCTCCCAAGTGTTTAGTATAATGCTTTGCACACTGTAAGCCCTCAATAAATACTATTAATAATAATTCATGTACCTAAGTAAAGCTTCTTAAGGAGAGAGGAGTCAGAAGAGGAAACAGAGACTGCAAACATTAAGTATGATAACATAATAAGTGACAACTTTTTTTGTGTGCCGGAACTATTGGATCCCACTTTGGCCTTTTCAGGCATTTCTGCACTCACAGCTGAACTTCAGTGTCGGTGGTATCTTTGAAAGTGTAACGCGGCTATATTCATATTGAAATGAATGGTCAATTTTATGCATTCTGACTCCGCTGCTTGGGAACATTTCTGTCTGTTTCCCCCAGGAAAGCATAAGCTTGTTGTGGGCAGGGGAAGTGTCATTCCTTCCCAAACACCTTGTAGACATGCTTAATCAATAGTCTTACTCTATAATGCACTGCATTATAGAGGGTGCTCAATAAATACTTCCTTCTACTACTTTGTCCTCTTTGGCATAGTGGCTAGAGCTAGTACACAGACTCTCCTGCCACTCTAACGTCTCCGTTACCTCATCTGTAAAATCGGGATTGAGACTGAGCCCCATGTGGGACAGGGACTGGGTCCAACCCGATTTTCTTGTATCCGCTCCTGGGATACAGTAGCCTGGCACATAGTAAGCGCTTAACAAATTATTATTGTTGTTATTATTATTATGCGCTGTCGAGTCGTTTCCAATTCGTAGCGACTCCATGGATATATTTCTCCAGAACATCCTGTCCTGAAGTTTAGAGTCCTAAGGGATCTCCCAGGCTCTCAGCACCTGGAACGGTAGAGACCCTTCACGGCTTCTTTGTCTTAGGTATTTCCCTTCCTCAACATCCTCTAGTCTGTGAGCTCGTGGTGGGCAGGGAATGTGTATATTTCTCCAGAACATCCCGTCCTCTGCCATAATCTGCAACTTTTCTAACAGTTCTTATGTTATAGTTGTTATGGTCTGTAGCCACTTAGCTGCCGGTCTGCTTCTTCCATGTTTCCCCTGGACTTTTCCTAGCCTTAGTGTCTTCTCCAGAGAATTAGCCCTCTTGATTATGTGTCCAAAATATACTAATCCAAGTCGAGGCATTTGGCCTTCCACAGACCGCTTTGGCTTAATTTGCTCCAAAATCCACAGTTATTATTATTACTGCCTCTACTATTGGGAAGTCAGTCCCTGGAAGGGTCAGTCCTGGGAGGAGGGGGTCCGAGTCCGAGGAGGGTCAGTACTGTACTTGGGACTGCTATAAATCGGGAGTTCCCACGCTGAAGTTTCGGAGTCAGCTGGTTTGTTCTGAACAATAACCGCCCACTGGCCTCATCACCCCTATCATCTCCCCCGCACCACTCACATTTCACATTCAAAGAGCTCTGGGAAATTTACCTAATTAATTAACTGCTCCGAGGTGTCCTGCATGTCGCTATGTGATTAATCTTCACTGGGACTTTAAATCCGGGGGGCAGGCTCTCAGAGCCAGGGAAAGGGCTGGTGTCCGGGCACAGGCCTTAGAGGAGATGCGGATGATGGGGGTTGTGGCGATCGCTCCACTTGGTGGGTGAACCAGGGAGAGAAGCAGGGTGGCCTAGTGGGTAGAGCAAGGGTCTGGGAGTCAGCAGGACCCAGGTCCTAATCCCGGCTCTGCCACAACCCTGTCTGCTGGGTGAACTTGGGCAAGTCACTTCACTTCTCTGGGCCTCAGTTACCTCATCCTGTGCATCCCACGTAGGACAGGACCTTTGTCCAACCTGATCGACTTATATCTACCCTAGCACTTAGAACAGTGCTTGGCACATAGTAAGCCCTTAACAAGTACCGTAATTATTATTAGAGGGAAGGGGAAATCAGGATGAGTGTGGGCCTCTCTTGGGGGCTTCGCTTGGGCCAGGAAATCAAAACAGAACAGGCATCCCTCTGGACTGTGAGCTCGTTATGGGCAGGGAACGTGTCTGCTAATCAGTTGTGTCCTCCCAAGTGCTTAGTACAGTGCTCAATGAATACCACTGACTGATTGATTGAGTAGGTGACTCTCTCCTCTGAGCTTCCTTGGGTTCTCCGTGTAGAATACCCTGCGCAGCGCGAGGCACCATCCACACTGAAGTCAGGTGCCAAAGTGGGCCTGGAGGAAAGTCACTATGGGCCACCTCAGTCCTGGGGAGGCAAGCTGGACTTGGCTTCAACCCCGCTGGGAATTGATTTGGGCCTTGGGAATTTCCTTAAACTCGTCGCTGGGCTTAACCGGGCTCTCAGTGATAATTTAAGAAGCAGAGTAGCCTTGGGCAAGTCGTTGGCCTTCTCTGCGCTCTCAGTTTCTTCACCTGAAAAGTGAGGTTTCGTTGGCCGTTCTCCCTCCTATTTAGACTGTGAGCCTCACTTGGGATAGGGACCGTGCCCAACCTGATTATCTTTCACCTACCCCACCGCTTAGTACGGTGCTTTGCACATAATAAATGCTTAACAAATGCCGTAATTGTTATTTTTGCCGCATCAGAGCCATCATCGGAGGTTTCTCTCTCCCCCCCCCCCTTTGTCTCTAGGAAAGCTATTGTTGATCACTGCAGAGAAGTTAAGTCACATCCACAAACCTGCTGGCCCTGCCCCCTCCTCCACAGCCTCACAACACCTCACCCCCCAGCCCCCCGCAAATAAACCTCGTCCTGGCCAATCTGCACAGTTAGGGACAAAAGCAGTGAGCTGTGGACAGATTCTTGTGAGGGCTGTGGTCTCTCTTCTCCCCTCTCCCAAACTCTTGCTCCTTAGGATCCATGGCTGAAGCTGGGAGGAGCCCTCTGGCATTTATTTGTTTGCTTATTCGATTCAATTCCCCACCGAGGCACTGAAAACTGGGCAAATGGATCTGATGCCCCCCCATGTCCTGGTGGGAGGGGGTGGGGGCGAGGTGCCGAGAGGTCAGGTAATTGGCGGTTCCGCTCTCCGCGGAATACATTACGCGGCCACATAATGGCCTCTCATCCTCCACTTCTCTTCTCCATATCCAGACCTCAAATGAGCCTGCGGCCGCGGCCGCCTGGAGGATTATTACCCAGGACCTGGGGAGGGTGTGCGGAGTGCTGACCCGAGTGTGGAGGAGGCGGCAGGGAGGCGGGGGGGGGGAGGGGGCCTGGGGTGCCCCCCGGGCCTTCGTCTGAGCTCCAGAATACCCACAGACCTCCTCTGCGTTGTGGCAGGGGGACGCAACGGGGAGGACCGCGGGGAGCGGGATTGTGCCAGGGCCCAGCTCCATCCATTCCCCTGCAGGAGGGCACTCACAAACAAAGGGGGACAAGCAAGCCACCGGTGGCTGTGGCCATACAGCCATAGACAACACTTTGAATAGATGGAGAGGGAGAGAGACAGAGACACGGGGATAGAAAGACGGGGACACGCACGGAGACACACAGACACAGGCGTTCAGAGGCCCAGCGCGAAGACGCCAAGACGTTCGCCTAGGAGCCTGGTTTTTCGCAGTCTCCGTCCGAGCGCGGGTCTTGCCTCTTTTCCCCCTCTTTCCTCTGAGGCGAAGGGGCCAACTGGGGCGGTCGGGTGGGGTGCGATCCCTTTAGAAAGAGATCTGACGGAGAGCAGGGGATGGTGCTCGATACAGGGGTGGGAGGAGAAGGGGGAGGGTGGGTGGACAGGTTGCAAAGTGAATTCCTGGCTAGGAGCAGAGAGGCCCGGTAGCCTCTTTAGCTCACCCAGACCTGGCAGTGTTTCATGGTAGGTGGAAGCCATCCCCTGGAGCCCGTAGTCTGGGGGCAGGGGAGGAGGGGGAGGTGAGGCCTGTAGGCAGTTTGGAGACTTTGTCAACTCCACAGCAACAAGGCGCTGGCCCATTGTTCTTGTCTCAATGAGCTCGCCCCCGGGAGAGGGTCCAGATGTCCAGTCTGTGCCCAGACTAATTAGCCCAATTAATTAAGAAGTGGCTCTGCATTTGCCAGGGTCATGGGGGCCCTGTGAGAGGCAGAGAGCAGAGGCTGGAGATGGGGGCGGGGGACGGGGGGGACTCCGTGATCTCTCAAGGTGAGAAGGATGAAGTTCAGTCATTAAACCACAATGGGACGGGCTCGGGCGGGAGTTCGGGGGGGACCCTGCACCCTGTTAATTAAAATCACCAGAATGAGCCCTGTGCTCAGAGGGGAAAGAAAATCCTCTGGGATCTGGGGAGGGGGCAGAGTGGAGAGGGTTCAGGGGGAGATTTGGAGGCTGAACCCCGGAGCCTCCAACGAGGAGGGCAGAATAAACAGAAATGGACCGAAAGTACAACAATAGGGATTTAGGTTAAACAAGAGGGAGAACCTCCTGGCTGCGAAGAGCACAATAGTGGTCAGGCGTTCCTTTCTTAGCGTGGTCTAGTGGATAGAGTACCAGCCTGGGAGTTGGAAGGAACCGGGTTCTCATCCCATCTCTGCCACTTGTCAGCTGTGTGACCTTGGGCAAGTCACTGAACTTTTCTGTTCCTTAGCTGCCTCATCTGTAAAATGGGGATTAAAACGGCGAGCCCCACGTGGGATCTGGACTGTGCCTAACCTGGTTATCTTGTAACTGCCCCCACACTTAATACAGTCCCTGGCACTTTAGAAGGTGTTTAACAAATACCGTTTAAAAAAAACCAAGCCCAAAACTCTATCAGGAACGGAGGATGGACGGAATGACTTCTGGAGGACTCCAGTGCCCTGGTGGAGGTGAGGGGGGGAGGGAGGAGAATAGCAACAAATATAACAACAATAATAGCAACGATAAATATAATATTTATTAAATCCTTATCATGTGCCAGGCACTATACTAAGCACTGGGGTGGGTACAAATAAATTAGGTTGCATACAATTCCTGACCCACTTGGGGGGTCACATTCTTAATCCCCATTTTACAGATGAGGCAACCGAGGCAAAGAGAAGTGAAGTGACTTGCCCAAGGCCACAGAGCAGACAAGTGGTGGAGCGGGGATTAGAACACAGGTCCTTCTGACTCCCAGGCTCAGCGTCTAGCCACTAGGCGAGTCAGAGGTCATGGGTTCGACTCCCGGCTCCGCCACTTGTCAGCTGTGTGACTGTGGGCAAGTCACTTCACTTCTCTGGGCCTCAGTCACCTCATCTGTAAAATGGGGATTAACCGTGAGCCTCACGTGGGACGACCTGACGGCCCTGTATCTACCCCGGCGCTTAGAACAGCGCTCGGCACGTAGTAAGCGCTTAGCAAATACCAACGTTAGTATTATTAGGCAACACTGCTTCTCTAAGGGAAGAAAAGGCTTCAGTTAATCAGTGAATCACTCATATTTATTGAGCACTTACTGTGTGCAGAGCATTGTACTAAGCGCTTGAGAGAGTACAGTACAGCAGAATTAGCAGACACGTTTCCTGCCCATAGCGATCTAATAGTCTAGAGGGAGACACAGACATTGATATGAATGAAAAATAAAAGGGTTAGGCAGGGAGGCTATTTATGCCTCTCCGGGTTGCTTCCTGAGCTGGGAAGGCTGGAGCGCAGATAAAGTCTCCAGGACCCAGTACCTGCCCTCCCCAGTGATTGGGCTGTAAGCTCCTTGAAGGCAGGGAACCATGTCTACCATTGGAATTGTACTCTCCCAAGTGCTCATTACAGTGCTCTGCACCAAGTGAGGACTCAGTGCCATCGATCGATTAATTGGCATGTAGACGTGGCCTGGGTCTCCAGTCTCAATGGGCTATGGGGGAGACAGGGGTGGTCCTCGAGGGAGGGAAAGGTTCACCAACACCATCCCAGCTCCTGGAGGGGCCACATGGTGCCCCGACAGAATGTCTCCTCTCAGATTCTTCTGCACCCGCAATGGGCGTGAGGCCTGAAGTCAAATGTCGCGAGGCGTTAAATCTGAACCCGGTGGGAACTTTCCTCCTCAAAGTCTCCCCACTGCACCCCCGGTAGGGGAGCCACGGGTGATACCAAAGACCCCCCCGATTCCCTTTCGCCGATTCCACGTCGCACCTCATGGAGGTGCCAAAAAATAAATGGCGAAACAAAATGGCTCCATTAGGACACACTCGAAGCGTGCTTCCTGGAAGTTGGCAGAACCCATATAGTGGTTAAATATGTCTCTAAAAGAGCCCCTGACCTCCTCCGTGGCTCCAGGGTCCCGGGAAACCAGCGCTGCTTCCAGGTTAGGGAACTCCATAGCAGGAGTGAGCAGAGGCAGAGGGAGGCTCAATGTTCAAAAATAAAAATACCCTCCATAAAGTCTCCCTCTGCATACTAGTACTGGAAGGGGAGCAGACCCGCTGAAAAATGTTCACTGTAAGGCCGGACCCAAGGCCACCCTAGTCACCGTGGCCACGGGTCTCGGGCCAAGCCTAGCCTATGTAAAGAGACTGGGACCCTCAGTCGCGAGATGATCTTCCTGCTATCACTCCACTAGGCCACGTTGCTCCTCAGATAGGGAAGGTGCGGGGTGTGGGAAGAGCCAGAGGCTTCGAGAAATTGGTGGAGGCAAGGGACCGGTTGAATATCCAGTCGATCGATGGAAGAGATGACGAAGCATCAGGCCTGTAACTTTCAGTTTACAGGGATCTTGAAGAGAGAGGCACAAGGCACCTTCTGGCCCGCGGTCCTTGCTATCAGTGCACCGAAACAGTCCACTCTGTTTCGGAAAGAGCAAGGGCCTGGGACCCAGAGGACCTGGGTTCTAATCCTGGCTCGGCCGCGTGCCTGCTGTGTGATCTTGGGAAAATCCCTTCAGGTTTCCGTGCTTCAGTTTCCCCATTTATAGAATGGAGAGATTCAGTACCTGTTGTTGCTCCTACTTAGACTGCGAGCCCCATATAGGATTGGGGCTGGGTCTGATGTGACCCTACTTAAACTTTGAATCCCACGCGGGACAGGGGCTGTGTCTCATCTGATCATCTTGCCCAGTGATTAGTGTAGTACTTGGCGCATAGTAAGAGTTTGACAAATTCTACAAAATTGCCTCAAGGCCAGGAGGTCAAGAGCTTCAGAGACCTGGAGCTGAAAAAGACCCCAGAAGAAGGGTAGAATTTCTCTCATTTTTCCTGCTTTGATTTATCCACAGCCTGACTTGTTTTAAGACCACAGGCCAGTCCTGATCTCATTTGTCCACCTAGGATCTCACTTGGTCATCGGTCCCATCGTCACTGCTTGGCAGATAGCAGGCGCTTAACAAATGCCATTAAAAAAAGTGCCATGTGCATTACATTTCTTCCTGTAAACTGTAAGCTTCCTGTGTGCAAGGATCGCACCAACCAACTCTGTTGTATTCTACCCTAGTACAGTATTCTACGCCCAGTAAGCACTCAATAAATATCACTGAGAGATTTCCACCTCTGGAGAATAGATCCACTTCAATTCAATTCGATACTGTGAGCCTCATGTGGGACAACCTGATTACCCGGCATCTCCCCCACCGCTTAGAACAGTGCTCTGCACCTAGTAAGCGCTTAATAAATACCAACATTATTATTATTATTATTGTATTTGTTGAGTTCTTACTGTATGCTAAGTACTGTACTAAGAACTTGGGAGAACACAATGAATATCACTCAATAAATATCACCGATCGATTCCACCTCTGAAGAATAGGTCCAATTCAATTCGGTTCAATAGTATTTGTTGAGCTTTTACTGTATGCTAAGCACTGTACTAAGCGCTTGGGAGAACATAATACAACATAGGTCCATAGTGAAGCAGCGCGGCCTAGTAGAAGGAGCACGGGCCTGAGAGTCACGGGACCTGGATTCTAATCTCGGTTCTGCCACTTGCCTATTTAGTAACTTCGGGCGAGTCGCTGAACTTCTCTGTGCTTCAGTTTCCTCAACTGTAAAATGGGAATCAGATCCCCATTCTCGCTCCTCGAGAGCCACAGGATCTGGGTACTAATGCTGGTTCGGCCACTTCGACTGTTCTGCGACTTCGGGCAGGTCACCAGACCTTTCTGTGCTTCAGTTTCCTCAACTGTAAAATGGGAATTAGATCCCCGTATTTGTCCCTTCTCGGTCAGTGAGCCCCAAGTGGGTTGGGGACTGTACCCGACCTGATTATACGCCAGCGCTTAATACGGGGCTTGCCACAAAGTAAGCGCTGAACGGATACCACGGTTATTATTATCGTTACTATCGTAGGTCACGTCCGGCGCCTCGTATCACGCAACGGCCGGCTTCTCCTTTGGAGAAGGGGAAGGCCCCACGGTTGCAGAGAGGAGGGGGTGAGGGGAGGCACGCGGTGGTCAGTGGGAAGGCAGGGGGCCAAAGGGAGGGTCGCCCTGTGCCTTTCCCCCTGCAGCCCAGCCTCCTTTATGCAACGCCTCCCCAGCAGATTGGTCGACAAAAGAGCCGGCGGGGGCGGCGAGCTCCCCCCCCCCGCCCCCGGCCCCCGGATCGGACGCCTTTCGTCGTCCCGGCTCAGGCTCCCCGCCGTCCCCCACCGAGTAGCCCCGGCCCCGGCACGTCCCGGCCGGGAGCCCAGCGGCCCTGGCAACACTCTTCACCGTTGTCTGTCCCCACCCCGGGCGCGGGATTAGCTGGGGAGTGATACAATGGGCGCATATGGTCCTGGGTCCGGAGCTGTCTATTCAGATGTGTGTTACTCAGTCTAATAAGGATTAGACTTAATGAATTGGAAGGAGTTAACAATATAAAGAGGCAATAGAAAGGGGCCTAAGTACTGCTAATTCCATTTCGCGTAGCTCGGGCCTTGCTTAGCTTTCACCGAATAGGTGTAATCCTCTTTGAAATCAAAGGTGGTACAAAGTATGAATTTAAATTTTGACATTTACGGCTCCGGTGAGATTAAGTATTCCGGAAAGGTTTGTTCTCGAAGCGGGGGGAAAGGAGAAGGCGACGGGGAGGGGAGAGGAGAAAAGCCATCTGCTCACCCCAGGACTCCACCCGACCACGTGGCTCTGGCTCCCTCTAACTTTCCCCGCTGCCGGTGTTCGAGGAGTTCCGGAGCCCGGGAGCTTTCTGTTTGCAGACGGGGGCAGGGGCCCCGAGGGGCGGAGGGTAGGCGGTGGGGTGGTTCCCAATATCGGCTCCCATCCTGACTGTCCATTCTCAGCGCTACCAGCCAGGGCGGGGAAGACTTTGCCAACCACTGAGGATAATAATTAATAATGATAGTTATTATCATTATAATGGTATTTGTTAAGTGCTTTATTCTGTGGCAGGCACTGTACTAAGCACGGGGGTGGATACAAGCCAATCAGGTTGGACGCAGACCCTGTCCCATGCGGGGCTCGGAGTCTCAATCCCCATTTTACAGATGAGGTAACTGAGGCACAGAGAAGTGAAGTGACTCGCCCAAGGTCACACGGCAGGCAGATGGCGGAGCTGGGATTAGAACCAATGACCCTCTGACTCCCAGGTCCATGCTCTATCCCCAGCGTCATGCTCCGGAGTCAGAGGTCAGGGGTTCGACTCCCGGCTCCGCCACTTGTCAGCTGTGTGACTGCGGGCAAGTCACTTCACTTCTCTGTGCCTCGGTTACCTCATCTGTAAAATGGGGATTAAAAGTGTGAGCCTCACGTGGGACGTCCTGACTACCCTGTATCTCCCCCAGCGCTTAGAACAGTGCTCTGCACATAGGAAGCGCTTAACAAATACCAATATTATTATCATTATTATTGTGGTTATGATGATTAGCATCGTGGTATTTGTTAAGCACTCATTATGTGCCAAGCTAGGTACGAAGAGCTGGAGCGGGTACAAGAGAATCGGGTTGGATGTAGTCCCTGTCCCACGTGTGGCTCACAGTATGAAGTGGGAGGGACAACGGGAATTGTGTCTCCATTTTAGAGATGAAGAAACTGAGGCAGGGAGAAGTGACTTGCCCAAGATCAGAAAGCAGGCCAGCGGCCGAGCTGGGATCAGAATCGAGGTCCTCTGACTCCAAGGCCCACGCCCTCTCCACTGGGCCTTGCTGCTTTGCGCCAAGTCCTGCGTTAAATACAATGCAAACAGGAGCAGACACAATCCCGGTGCCACGGCGGGCTCTGGGTCTGATGGGGAGGGGGAACGGGTATTTCATCCCCATTTTACAGAGAAGGAAATGGAGGCACTGAGAGGTTAAGTGACTTGTCCGAGGTCTCAACTCTCTCCTAGGCGGGGCAAGCTCACCAGGCTTCTCGGGGCTGCTGCCGGGGCTAGGGGAAGAGGCCGATATGAATCCTGTAGCGGGGAGAGCCCCTCTCAGGATGGCACCCGGAAAGTTTCCAGTCCTCTACCAGTCTCGGCTACGGGAGGGAGAGTCAAGCGGAGGCCTATCCGTTCTGTTCCTAGCTTGGTCAGTGGCTAGGGGGTGGAAGGCAATCTGCTACAAGTCAAAAGTCACCTGTGCCGGGCAGCAGAGGCATGGGAGAGAGTCAAGGGTGGAGACACAGGTTTACTGTGCGGAAGAAGGCGATGGTAAACCACTCCGATATTTTACCAAGTAAACTCTATGGATCCACTCCCAGATCGATTGCAGATGGAGAGTGGGGCATTCTAGGAGAGCTGTGTCCATGGAGTTGGTTTGGGTCGGAAACGACTCGACAGCCTAAGACAAGACAAGCCGGGAGAGGTTGGGCCCGACCTTCCTAATAATGTTAATAATAATGTTGGTATTTGTTAAGCGCTTACTGTGTGCCGAGCACTGTTCTAAGCGCCGGGGTAGACACAGGGGAATCAGGATGTCCCACGTGGGGCTCACAGTCTTAATCCCCATTTTCCAGATGAGGTAACTGAGGCACAGAGAAGTGAAGTGACTTGCCCACAGTCACACAGCTGACAAGCGGCAGAGCTGGGATTCGAACTCATGACTCCTGACTCCAAAGCCCGTGCTCTTTCCACTGAGCCACGGGACGCTCTTCGCCGTCGGCCCCAGAGGCCTAAATCGGGGGCCGGAGGGGGGGGGGGGGCGGGGGATAGGGCAGGAGGGGTTAATTTTCCTTAAAGGGGTGCGTGGCCAAATTATTGAACAAGAAGGCGGCTTCCCCCCCTCCCCGGTCTCTCCTCAAAAGTCTAAGCTTCCTTTCGTCCATTTCTAAGGTTAACACTCTCACTCCCAGGAAGTACTTCTTCACTTACAACTTAAATGTCTGCTCCTCCTGCAGTTTCCCCCCACTTATTATCATTGCTAAATATGATTATTATCATATCTGTTAGGTGCTTATGTTTCAAGCACCGGTCTAAGCGCTGGGGTAGATGCAAGTTGATCGGGCTGGACACAGCCCCATCCCTCATGGGAGAACGGGCATTGAATGCCCATTTTACAGATGGGGTGTGTGTGTGTGCGTTGGAGGAGGAGGGGCGGGGCAGAGTCCTCCACCTCTCCACCCTTAAGGCTCCCCTTGGGCAAGTCACTTTAACTTCTCTGCCTCAGTTACCCCTTCTGTAAAATGGGGATTAAGACAGTGAGCCATGTGGCACAGGGACTGGGTCCAAACTGATTACCTTTCTCCAGTGCTTAGAAGAGTACTTGGCACATAGTAAGCGCTTAACAAATACCATTATAATAATAATTATTATCATTATTTCCTGGTGCATCAAACCAAGGTAGGGGCAGCATGGTTAGCTTTGTCAGGACAGGGATCGGGGCTGCTACTATCTCTGTTCTTTCCCAAGTGCTTAGTTCAGTGCTCTGCTCACCATAGACTGTTAGCTCCTTTCCTCTTGTTCTGATCTCAGTGGTAATAAAGAACAAACAGGTTCTTCCCCTTCCCCCCCACCCTCAACTCTCTCTCTCTCTCTGTCTTTCTTTCTCTCACCTCAGAAATTCCCCTGCACTGGACATCCCTCTGTTCTGGTCACCATCTACCATAAAGTAAGACCATTATTTGACACGCCCCCGCCCCGCCGCCCAACTCTTCACCTTCTCCACTCCCCCGACCTCCTCTTCTCCAAGCCAAATGCTCCCAACTCCTTCCTCTCTCCCCGCAAGTTCTTGCTGCTGGGCCCTCTGGGCTCCTTGAGTTCATCCACCCGATGATCTCAGAGACAGTTGGGGAGGTTGGCTGGGCTCTCCCCAAGTCCCGGAAGGGAAACTGAGGCAGAGCACAGATTAAGGACGGCCACCAGGTGAGCCGGATCCAGAGCGGAGCCCAGAAACCAAGCCGTCACCCCGACCCCCGGACCTCACCCCTTTGAGGCTGAGAGGCGCTCCAGTGGCCTCTGACATCCGTTGGCCGGACGCGATGGGGATTGTGGCCTTTCCGCTTTCATGCCGGAAGCCCTGGGGATGGGAAATGAGAAAAAAGAGGGAGACGTGGGGATTTACAGTGTGTGAGGTGACAGTGATAGATGGGAGAGGAGTTCTTCCAGCCATTCCTCTGGCCTCGTGGAATATGTCAGAAGTGTTCCCAAACATTTCCTCTCTCTCTCTCTCTCTCTCTCTCTCTCTCTCTCTCTCTCCCTTTCTCAAGGCAGACGGGCTCCGCACGGAGGTGTCATTTGCTGCCTGTCTCTTCTTGTCATTGATTTTTAAGTCGTTAATTAACGGTGGGTGTCAGCGGGGAAGATGAATTCTGTCCCAGGTCTCCCTTCCCTTTTGTTTTCGGATTGTAAACGTTATAGATCTCCCGTGATGGAGGGGCAGGAGGTCAGAGGGCACGAGAGCATCCCTGAATATGGGATCTCCTGGCCCTGCACCCCCCGCCTGATCAGCCACCCATGGCGGGCGGATCGCTCGATAAGATGGACATCCGGACCCCTCCCCCTGCTCACCTGGCTTCGGATGGAGACCGCGGTTACGTGTGGGCAGAGCTGCCCCCGTCAGCAACTGCCCCATGCCCACAGCCTGGTCTCCACCACCAGTCTGGAGATTATCCAGGGGCTTGCAGAATGAAACGCGCCCTTTCCCGGGTTAATAACCCCATGGGATGTGGAAGAAGCTAAGAGCACAGGCCTGAAGGCCAGAGGACCTCGGTTCTAATCCGATTCTACCGTGTGACCTTGGACGTGCCACTTACCTTCTCTGTGCCTCGGTTTCCTCCGTAAAATGGTGATCCTCCTCTTAGGGGATAACACCTGGAGAGTTTCCAGTACTCTGCCAGTCTCAGCTATGGGAGGGAGAGTCAAGCAGAGGCCTACCCATTCCATTCCCAGCTTGGACAGTGGCTAGCGAGCAGAAGGCATTCAGCTACAAGTCGAAACTCATCTGCGCTGGGCAGCAGCGGCACAGGAGAGAGTTAAGGGCGGAGACTCGAGTTTACTGTGCGGGGGAAGGCGGTGGTAAACCCCTTCTGTATTTTTACCGAGAAAACGAACCCTGTGGATGCACTACCAGAACGGTTGCAGGTGGAGAGTGGCGCGTTCTGGGAGAGATGTGTTCATGGAGTCTCCGAGGGTCGACTTGACAGCGTACGACAAGACCGAACGGGGATGCCATACCTGTTCTCTTTCCCTTAGACTGTGAGTCCCCGCGTGAGACGGTTACTGTGTCGGACCCGATCACTTTCGTACGGCTTAGGGCAGTGCTTAAACGGTGCTTTGCACACATGCCATTTTTCATTCATTCATTCGATAATATTTATTGAGCGCTTACTAGGTGCAGAGCACTGTACTAAGCGCTTGGAATGTACAACTCGGCAACGGAGAGAGACAGTCCCCGCCCAGTGATGGAAATTATGATTATTATAGATGATTATAAGCTTGTCTCTTGCACGGAGACTGGAATTACTTCATGTACTAAAGAACCTGGAGCATCTGGACTACCCACCCCCCGTCCTCAGATTTTGCCCTGGGCTGATGGCCAGAAAGAAAGTTGGTCTGATTGCTGGGATCCTCATGAATCTTAGGACCAGGAGTGGCTCCCAAAAGCTCGGTACTGTGCTCTACATACCTAAAATCCTATTGACTCAATCAGGCAATCAGTCGGTGTTACTTATTGAGCGCCTACTTTTTAGAGAAGCAGCATGGCTCAGTGGAAAGAGCACAGGCTTGGGAGTCAGAGGTCATGCGTTCGAATCCCGGCTCGGCCGCTTGTCAGCTGTGTGACTGTGGGCAAGTCACTTCACTTCTCTGAGCCTCAGTTACCTCATCTGGAAAATGGGGATTAAGACTGTGAGCCCCACGGGGGACAACCCGATTACCCTGTATCCACCCCAGCGCTTAGAACAGTGCTCGGCACATAGTAAGCGCTTAACAAATACCAACATTACTTTGTTCCGAGGATTCTTCTAAGCACTTGGGAGAGTACAATATAGATAGTAGATGCATTCCTTGCCCTGAAGGAGTTTACAGTCTGGTGGGAATGCAAAGAATTAATGAATGGATGAGTGGATGAATGAATAAATGAATGAATTAATTAATGCACGCAAGAACGAATGCAAGTCCACTGTCTGAAAGATGACTCTAAAACCCGCTGTGGGTTCGTGCCTTTTCGGGCTCATCCTTCCCTCTGTGGACACTCCGGAAGGCATGAGTAGCTGGAGCCCCCTTGGTGCACTTTATGGAACGAGCCCGGGCTTGGGAGTCAGAGGTCACGGGTTCGAATCCCGGCTCTGCCACTTGTCAGCTGTGTGACTGTGGGCAAGTCACTTCACTTCTCTGGGCCTCAGTTCCCTCATCTGTAAAATGGGGGATGAAGACTGTGAGCCTCACGTGGGACAACCTGATTACCCTGTATCCACCCCAGCACTTAGAACAGTGCTCTGCACACAGTCAGCGCTTAACAAATGCCAACATTATTATTATTATTACTTTACAGGATGAACTTGCTGCTTTCTGGTCCGCCGAGCCAGCGAGGCCCCTTCACTTCTCGTTTCTGGTTACAGTACAGTAGGGAACTCCTTCCCTTGGCTCAGAAAATGCCTCTCACTTCCCAGAGACTGTCCCAGCCTCCTTTGTCCTTCCCTTCCTTACTGCTTCTCCCTACAGTTCTCACACCAGACCTTCATTCCCCCGACTTTAACTGCACCACTCTTGCAGGTATTTATTTGCCACCTTTAATGTACCCTCCCAAGAGCTTAGTCCGGTGCTCTGCACACAGGAAGTGCTCAATAAATGCCACCGATTGACTGATTGGTTGGCAGGGTCATGGCACAATCTACAAGGGATCAGAGAAGCTTTCCCCTTCCCTAAACTTGGTTTTCCTCCCCCTCCCCTCTCCATCCTACCTCCCTACCCCATCATCTTCTGCCCCCTCCTCATCTCCTCTCTAGTTCACGGTCTACAGTCCAAACCTAAAGGGGGACGATCTGGCGGTGGGTAGGGGGGACTCTGAGCCCCAACTCTCTGCTCCACTGTGACCACAGGGCTGCTGTCCACCTCTGAGGGGGGCTACTCGTACATTTCCCGGGACAGAGAGGTCAGGTTTTGGGCCTCTGGCCTGAGCCATAGTGAAAATCAGATTCTTGCCAGCAAAGGTGGCAGAAGGAGAAGGGGTGAAAGAGGGAGAGGGGCAGATGTGATTCCTCTCTGCTTCTCCCCCAAATCAGGCAGAAGAAGGTGCCAGCCGCTATTCTGCCCTCCAATAATGGACTGGGATTGGGCTGACTCTGAGGCTTCTCTCCCACTTGGAGGAAGAATGGACCACCCCCAAAACACACACACACGCACGCACCCATAAGCGGGACTCCCAAGGGGGTCCTGTCTGCCCCCCACTCGGGAATATATCCCTGTAGGTCCATTTGGGAGGGTGTGGTGAGTGCAGAGGGCAGGGGAGGACTGGTGTAGCGGGGTGGGGAGGATCCCCCACTCTCTATGTCTCCCCTCTCTCCTTCCCTGCCACGCTCCTTGTCACTGCTTACCGGCCCAGCCTGAGGCATTAGCCACAGCCTCGCAGGGACAGCCACCGGGGTGATGGATGGGAAGACTCGGACTCACCCAGCTCGGTCCCTTCCCATCCTGGGGAGAGGGAGTGTGTGTCTATATGGCGGCGGGGGGGAGGTGTGCAGGGGCCGAGGGGGGAGCAACGGGGGACTCCAGACCTCTCACGGAAGATCGCAACAGCAGGCCGGGTGGAGGGGCTAGCGCTGGGGGTCTGGGGGGAGGTGTCACTGGGAAGGGGGGAGTCACTGATTAAAAAACCTGAATTCTTGGAGCAGCAGATCAGTTCTGGCAATGCCCCCTCTCCCCTCCTGAGTCACTCTTCCAACTGCAGGACTTCAAGGGAGAGGCAGCCCCAGAAAACCACACCCAGGGCTTTGGTTTCACCCTGCCCAGTGAGTGGGTGCTGTCCCGGGCATGTTGTAGGCACTTAACATATCGATCAATCAAACAATCTTATTTACTGAGCACTTACTGTGCACAGAGCACTGTACTAAGTGTTTGGGAGAATACAATATGATAATAAATAATAATAATTATAGCACCTGCTATGTGCCAAGCACTATTCTAAGCACAGAGCACTGTTCTAAGCGCTGATAATAATGGCATTTGTTAAGCGCTTACTATGTGCCAGGCACTGCGCCAGGCGCTGGGGTGGATACAAGCAAACTGGATTGGACACAGTCCCTGTCCCACGTGGGGCTCATAGTCTAAATCTCCATTTTACAGATGAGGTAACTGAGGCGCAGAGAAGTGATGCGACTTGCCCCAGGTCACACAACAGACAAGGGGTGGAGCCAGGATTGGAACCCATGACCTTCTGACTCCCAGGCCCGTGCTCTATCCACTAGGCCATTCCCTGCCCACAGTGAGCTTACAGTCTAGAGGGACAGACAATATAAATAAATAGACGACAGATATGGACGTAAGTGCTGTGGGGCCGAGGGTGGGGTAGAAAAAAAGGAGCAAATCCAACTGCAAGGGTGACGGAAGTAGGGAATAGAAAAGGAATTGTACTTTCCAACCGCTTAGTGCAGTGCTCTCCTCTTGGAGGAGGTGTATCTTCAATAAGGCTTTGAAGGTGGGGAAAGATGATTGTCGGATATGAAGAGGGAGGTTGATTCCAGGATAGAAGGAGGAGGTGGGCGATATCGATAAGATGGAGGTACAGTGAATAGGTTGGCATTAGATTGTGTATTGTTGTATCGTTGTTGTATTGTTTATTGTTATATTGTACTCTCCCAAGCGGTCCCCTAGAATATGCAGATATCTCCCCGGGCCAGTGAGTAGGGGGCAGTTGGTTTCTTGGGTGCAGGGAGGGCGAGGGGCAGACAGGATCTCT
This sequence comes from Ornithorhynchus anatinus, assembly GCF_004115215.2. Lineage (NCBI taxonomy): Eukaryota > Metazoa > Chordata > Mammalia > Monotremata > Ornithorhynchidae > Ornithorhynchus > Ornithorhynchus anatinus. The sequence goes on from NC_041744.1 coordinate 14,119,819, forward strand.
CAGTTCGACCTCCCACCCCTGCCTCCTTGCTCTTGCCTGCCCGCACACCCGCATCTCGGCCTGGGACATTCTCTAAAGCAGGCCAGTTAGGATTAGAACCTCAAAAATCTCCCTCTCCCCACACACCTGCCCTGGGGTCTTCGCTCTTGTTCTTCTGCCCCTGGCCCCAGGGGGATGAGATCCTCGGACAGTGGAGGCCAGACCATAGACACATCTCCACTTTCTTTGTCACCTTCTCGTCTCCCATCCTAATTCCTTGCCACCCTCCATTCTTTTACACCTCCCCTTCATCCCCTTTCTCTCTTCCCCCTGCCGCCCCTCGCCCTTCTTCCCTCCCTCCACCTCTACGTACAATCGTATTTATTGAGTGCTTACTATGGGCAGAGCACTATACTAAGTGCTTGGGAGAGTACGGTACAACAATAAACAGACACAATCACTGCCCACGACAAGCTAACACTCTAGAGCTTACAGTGTCCTTTGCCACCCTCCTCCCGTCCCATCCCATAGCACCTCCTCTCCACCCTCCTCTCCTTTCCCTTCTATCTCCTTGCCGTCCTCCCCTCCCTCTACCTCCCTTTCGCCACCCTCGTCCCTCCGAAGTTCCCTTCGCCGCTCTCCTGCTCTCCTCCCCACAGCTTCCCCGCTCGCCCCCATCCGCCAGATCCCAGGCCCGGGCCTGACCCGAAGCAGGGCCGCCCGGCCTGCGGTGACCTCGGCTGGCTTTTAATCAGCTGGAGTTTATTTTCAGAAGCTGCAGAGAGGGATCCGTCCGGAGTCCCTCTCTCCGCAGCTCTCCGGTTGCACAGTCCGCACCCGGACTAGAGATAAACCCAACACTTTCCCCTAATCCTCTTCAGATGCCTCCGACGATGGTAGCGACTGATAGCGGGAGGGGAGACCTGGACTCTCCCCCAGGGGAGCTGCCCCTACCCTTCACCGGAGCCGTCCCCCACCCCCGTCCCTCTGCACATCCCCGTCCCTCCGCTGAGCCTTCCCCCCAATCCTGGCTCCCGGGGCACCCGCTGGACCTCCGCAGGCCGGGATCGTGGCCGGAGTGGAGACAGGAAAGAAAAGCTTTACTCTTGGTTCCACGGGAGATTGAGACCACAGGCCGGTCCACGGGTGATAATAATTAATAATAATGATATGTTAAGCGCTATGTGCCAGGCACTGTACTAAGCTCTGGGGTGTATACAAGCAAATCAGGTTGGACCCAGTCCTTGTCCCACATGAGGTTCACGGTCTCGATCCCCATTTTATAGATGAGGTAACTGAGGCCCAGAGAAAGTAAAGTGACTTGCCCAGGGTCACACAGCAGACAAGTGGCAGGGCTGGGATTAGAACCCATAACTCTCTAGCTCTCAGGCCCATGCTGGGAGAGTCACCGTGCTACACCATGCTGCTTCTCTACATCATGCCGTTTCTCTACTGCGCTAGATACAAGATAATCAGGCCGGGCCCAGTCCCTGTCCCACGGAGGCTCACATTCTACAGGCAGAGAGGGAACAGGAGTTTCATCCCCATTTTACAGATGAGGAGGTTGAGGCACGGAGAAGCTAAGGGACTTGTCCAAGGTCACGCGGCAGGAGAGTGGAGGAGCCGGAATTAGAAGCCAGGTGTCCACGGTCTTTTCTTCTGGGTCCATGAGCTGGTCCAATCCGGGTGTATCTTCAGCCTGGCTCCCGGGCCGGGGAGGCCTGAGCAGCTCGAAAGCCACCTCGCTCAGCCCTCTCTGAGCCCGGGGGACCACAGAGCCCCACTCCAGACTCAGGCCAGGTCGTTCCTGGCCTGGACCCTGCTGGATCCACCCCCCAGGTCCGCCGTGGGCCCCCAACTCCCATTTCCGGGACCCTGAGAGTCCCTAAGGCTTCCGAGGAGAATCCCTCACCCCCCCGCCATCGGGAACCCGGCGAGGGGCCGGGGGGGGGGGGCGGGTCCTCTCCGTTCAAAGGACCGGAGCCCCCTCCCCGCTCCAAGGAGCACGGCGGGAGGGGCAGGAAGATAAGATTTCCAAGCGCCTTGAAACCGGAGCCAGGTCGGGGTTTCGCTCCCATAAACGGTCACTGGTTCGGAAGGAGGTGGGCGGCCGTGAGGGAGGACATGGTCTGCGCCTCCCTCCCCCGCGGGGGGCTCCCAGTGGAGCGTGGAGGAGTTTGTCAAACTTTCCCCGGGGGTTACGAGCGGGTCAGGGAAGGTCCGGCCCGGGCCTCTCTCCCCCGGCAGAGGGGAGCTCCCTGTGGCCCGTGGGAATGGAGCCCGCATACCTGTTGTCTAAGCCCTGAGACGCTCAGACTTCAGAGGGGTTTTCGGAAACCGGGTCTCCCCCGCCCCCAGCCCTCTCTGGAGGCTTACTGGGGCGGGAGACCCAGGCTGGGAGGGTGACAATCCCAGCCCCCTCTGAGGGGTAGGGGGCGAGGGGGCTACCGGATGGGTCTGGTTCGGCCAGTAGTGCAGGGGGAATGAGCTCATCGTCCGGGGTTCGTTGACCCTTCTGTAGCCCGTGGTGGCCAGAACAGTTAGTGACCAGCCTGCAGAAGACAGATGAGGAGACCCAGGCCTGGGCTGTACACACTCCCACTAGCCAATAATAATAATACTAATAATTGTGGCATTTGTTAAGCACTTACCAGGCCCTGTACTAAGCGCTGGGGTGGATACAAGCAAATTGGGTTGGACACAGCCCCTGTCCTAAGTGGGGCTCACAGTCTTAATCCCCATTTTACAGATGAGGTAACAGAGAAGTGAATCGACTTGTCCAAGGCCACACAACAGGCAACCGGCGGAGCCGAGATTAGACCTCGGCCTAGGTTCTTCCGACTCCCGGGCCCGTACTCTATCCACTAGGCCATGCTGATGCCATGCTCATCACCAGACAGACACCAAAATAAATAAACAGGCATCAGGTAAATGGAATTATAAATATACAGCCACCAAAACAAATAAACAGATATCAATATACATAATCAGAATTATCGATATATACATATATACATAAGTGCTCTGGGGTGAGGGGGGAGAGCAAAGGGAGCAAGTCGAGGTGACGCAGAAGGGAGGAGGAGCCGAGGAAAAGGGGGGCTTAGTCTGGGAAGGCCTCTTGGTACTAATATCTCTCTCCTCTAGACTGTAAGCTCCTTGTGGGCAGAGAATAATAGTAATAATAATAACTATGGTATTTGTTCAGTGCTTACTACATGCCGCACACTGTATTAAGTCCTGGGATGGATCCAAGCAAATGGAGTTGGACAGTCCCTGTCCCATGTGGCGCTCGCAGCCTCAATCCCCATTTTACAGATGAGGTAACTGAGGCCCAGAGAAGTGAAGTGACTTGCCCAAGGTCACACAGAAGACACGTGGCAGAGCCTGGATTAGAATTCATGAGTTTCTGACTCCCAGGCCCGTGCTCTGTCCACTACATCAGTCTACCAACTGTTGCACTGTACTCTCCCAAGTGCTTAATCCAGTGCTCTTCAGACAGAAAGCATTCAATAAATACCATTGATTGATTAATTGATTGATTGCCCGCGGTAAGATTGCACACATAAAGGAACACTTGAGCACATCCAAGCCAAGACCCCAGTCAATTACAAGTCTCCCTTTCATCCAGGAAAGCAACGGCCTCTGAAGGCCCCGAGATGAGCAACGAGGCTGATGCAACAGCCAGCCAGGGCAGCATTGCCTAGTGGATAGAGCACAGGCCTGGGAGTCAGAAGGGCATGGGTTCTAATCTCAGCTCTGGCACTTGTCTGCTGTGTGACCTTGGTCAGGTCACTTCACTTTTCCGGGCCTCAGTTATCTCATCTGTTAAAAAAAGGGATTAAGACTGTGAGCCCCAAGTAGGACAGGGACTGCGTCCCAACTGATTAGCTTGTATCTACCCCAGCGCTTAGAACAGCGCCTGACACATAGTAAGTGCTTAACAGATACCATAATCATTTATCATTATGGAGAAGAGGGCATCCCACCTCCAACAGAAGGTGCAGCAGCGTGGCTCAGTGGAAGGAGCCTGGGCTTCGGAGTCAGAGGTCATAGGTTCGACTCCCGGCTCTGCCACTTGTCAGCTGTGTGACTGTGGGCCAGTCCCTTAACTTCTCCGTGCCTCAGTTGCCTCAGCTGTAAAACGGGGATTAACTGCGAGCCTCACGTGGGACAATTCCGATGACCCTGTATCTACCCCGGCGCTTAGAACGGTGCTCGGCACATAGTAAGTGCTTCACAAATACCAACGTTATTATTATAAGACCTGTGCGGGACCTAGTTTTCCAGAAGGGGGGATAGTTTCTCTTCGGCTACCTGCACGCTTTGTCCCAGTTCATACATTCATTCGATTGCATTTATTGAGTGCTTACCCTGTGCAGATCACGGTACAAAACGCTTGGAAGAATGCAGTATTATAATAATAGCCGCACTGCAGGGTGAACTGGGGTGGGGGTGAGCATGGGCTGTCTGTGTTCTCTCCTCGACAGACACTGCAAGACCCTTCCCCCCTTCCTCTACTGTTGAGTTTAGCATTCATTTTTCCGGTAAAGTCCAAAGGGGCTTGTTATTTGTTTGCTTCTGAATCTGAGAAGGAGAGACAGCAGGTATAGAATGGCCCTAAACAGAAGCAGCGTGATCCAGTGAAAAACCACGGGCCCAAGAGTCAGAAGACCTGGGTTTCGATCCGGACTCTGCCTGACCGATGTGTGACCTTGGGTGAGTCACTTTGCTTCTTCTCTGTGCCTCAGTTCCCTCACCTGGAAAATGGGGATTCAATACCTGTTCTTCCTCCTTCTTAGACTGTGTGGTCCATGTGGGACCTGATTTTCTTGTATCTATCCCAGTGCTTAGGGCAGCAACTGAGACATAGTAAGCCCTTAACAAACACCACAATTACTGTCAGGGCCGATTTTCCACTTCCGAGCATCCTGACACAGGGTAAAAATGTCCACCCCACCCCGTTTTTCATTTTTCTATAAAATCTCCCCACTCTTCAAGAACCTCCAGCAGTTACCCATCCACCTCCGCTTCAAACAGAAACTCCCCACTCAATCAGATCTCCCGCTCCTACATTACCTCGCTGATTTCCTATTACAACGTAGCCCGCACACTTCGCTCCTCTAATGCCAACTTACTCACTGTACCTCGATCTCATCTATTTGCCACTGACTCCTTGCCCACATCCTGCCTCTGGCCTGGAACTCCCTCCCCCTTCATATACAATGGATCATCACTCTCCCTACCTTCAAAGCCTTACTAATGTCACATCTCTGTCAAGATGCCTTCCCCGACTAAACCCTCATTTCCCCTACTCCCTCTTCCGGCTCCGCCCCTCGTCTGCTGTGTGAGCTTGGGCAACTCACTTCATTTCTCAGTGCCTCGGTTACCACCTCTGTAAAATGGGGATTGAGACTGTGAGCCCCACGTGGGACGGAGACTGTGTCCAACCCGATTTGCTTGAGTCCACCCCAGTGCTCAGAACAGTGCCTTGCACATAGTAAGCATTTACCAAATACTGAAATTATTATTTGCACTTGCTTCTCCCTCAATTCCACTGCTCCTCTGGACACATCCATAATTTCTTTTCATGTCTTTCTCCCCTTCTAGACTTGTAAATTCCCTATAGGCAGAGAACTCTTTTGTATTGTACTTTCCCAAGTGTTTAATACAGTGTTCAGCACACAGTGAGCACTCAGTAAATACCAAGGATTGAAGATTTTTTATGGTATTTGTTAAGCGCTTACTCTCCTTCCGTCCTTCTCCCTACATGGTCCAGATCGGGGAGTGTGACGAGCCTGGTGTGGGGCGAGGGGCCGGATGATGTCTGTCTCCTCTTTCTTTCTCATGGCCCCCATCTCGGGGGGTGCTTTGTCGCCAGGAAAATAGGAAGAGGAAATAAAGAAATCAATCCCGGCCGCCAACTCTGCGCAGTTTCCTGGAGAGGAGGGCCCAGGGGGTCGGCCCCTTCCCATCAAGGGGTTGGGGGGGGGGCATCCTCTCCGCTTTCAGGAAAATTCCCGCTTTGCTCCTCTAATGCCAACCTACTCATTGAACCTCGATCTCGTCTATCTTGTCACCGGCCCCTCGCCCACATCCTCCCTTTGGGCTGGAACTCCCTCCCCCTTCATGTCTGACAGACAATCACTCTCGCCGTCTTCAAAGCCTTATTAAAATCCCATCTCTTTCAAGAGGCCTTCCCCAACTAAGACCTCACGTTCTCTACTCCCTCTCCCTTCTGCTTCGCCCTTGCGTTTGGATTTGAACCTTTTATTCACCCCACCCTCAGCCCACGGGACTTACATAAATATCTGTAATTTATTTTAATGTCTGCCTTCCCCTCTAAAATGGAAACTCCTTGTGGGCAAGAAACGTGTCTACCATCTCTGTTTATTGTACTCTCCCAAGCACTTAGTACCGAGCTCTGCACACAGTCAGTGCTCAATAAATAGGATTTATTGATTAATTGATTCCATTCAGTGCTGAGTCTCCATAAAGGATCTGGTTCTCTGCCAAACATCGAGGAAAGCGAGGTTCCTCTCTGCTGGTCTGAAAGGGGGAAAAGGGGAGGAATCTAACCTGGGGATTTAAAAGAGTGGGGCAGATCTTTTCCAACGGGTACATCCTCTGGAATTGAGCTTGAAATATAGTATCCTTCCCTCCTGGAGAAAGAAAATGAGGGAATAGGCTTGATCGCTATCTGCGTGGTTAAGACTAGTCAGTTAATCGGTGGTATTTATCGATTACTACTGTGTGCAGAGCACTGGACTAAGTGCGTGAAAGAGTACAGTATCACAGATTAGGTAGACAGGTTCCTTGCCCACAAGGAGCTTACAGTTTGGAGTGGGAGACAGGCATTTATATAAATAAACTCATCACAGATAGGTACATAACTGTTGTGTGGCCGAGAAGGGGGTGAATAGAGGGTGCAAATCGCGAGAGCAACGTAGACAGGAGAGGAAGTAGTGGAAATGAGGCCTTAGTCGGGGGAAAACCCTCTTGGAGGAGATGTGATTTTAATAAGGCTTTGAAGGTTGGAAGAGGGATGGCCTGTCAGATATGAAGCGGGAGGAAGTTCCAGATGCAGGACGTGGGTGAGGGGCCTAGAAGAATAGTCCAGTCCTCCTGGATCCGTGCTAAACCAGATTTCTGACTGCCACTTGGCCCCCTCCTAGAGTAGAAACGGCATAGTGTAGTGGAAAGAGCACGGACCTGGGAGTCAGAAGGTCAGGGGCTCTAATCCCGGCACCGCCACTTGTCTGCCGGGTGACCTTGAGCAAGTCACTTTACTTCTCTGGGCCTCAGGTACCCCAACTGTAAAATGGGGGTTGAAACTGTGAGCCCCACATGGGACTGTGTGTAACCCAATTTGCTTGTATCCGTCCCAGCGCTTAGTACAGTGTGGCGCAGTGGCAAGAGCACGGGCTTTGGAGTCAGGGCTCATGAGTTCGAATCCCAGCTCTGCCACTTGTCAGCTGTGTGACTGTGGGCAAGTCACTTAACTTCTCTGTGCCTCAGTTCCCTCATCTGTAAAATGGGGATGAAGACTGTGAGCCCCACGTGGGACAACCTGATTCCCCTGTGTTTACCCCAGCGCTTAGAACAGTGCTCTGCACATAGTAAGTGCTTAACAAATACCAACATTATTACAGTGCCTGGCACATAGTAAGCACTTAACAAATCTTCTCCCAGACTTCTCTATCACCGTCGATGGCATGACCATCCTTCCCATCTCTCGGGCCCGCAATCTCGGTGTCATCCTTGACTCGTCTCTCTCGTTCACCCCACGCATCCTATCCGTTACCGAGACCTGCCGGTTTCACCTCTACAATATCGCCAAGATCCGCCCTTTCCTCTCCACCCAAACGGCTACCTTACTGTTACGGGCTCTCGTTATATCCCGGCTAGACTACCGTGTCGGCCTTCTCTCTGACCTCCCTTCCTCCTCTCTCGCCCCGCTCTGGTCTATTCTTCACTCCGCTGCCCGGCTCATCTTCCCGCAGAAACGATCTGGGCACGTCACTCCCCTTCTTAAGCAACTCCAGTGGTTGCCTATCGACCTCCGCTCCAAACAAAAACTCCTCACTCTAGGCTTCGAGGCTCTACGTCACCTCGCCCCTTCCTACCTCTCCTCCCTTCTCTCTTTCTACCACCCACCCCACACGCTCCGCTCCTCCGCCGCCCACCTCCTCGCCGTCCCTCGGTCTCGCCCGTCCCGCCGTCGACCCCCGGGCCGCGTCCTCCCGCGGTCCCGGAACGCCCTCCCTCCTCACCTCCGCCAGACTGATTCTCTTCCCCTCTTCAAAACCCTACTTAAAACTCACCTCCTCCGAGAGGCGTTCCCAGACTGAGCTCCTCTTCCCCCTCTACTCCCTCTGCCATCCCCCCTTTACCTCTCCGCAGCTAAACCCTCTTTTTCCCCTTTTCCCTCTGCTCCTCCACCTCTCCCTTCCCTTCCCCACAGCACTGTACTCGTCCGCTCAACTGTATATATTTCCATTGCCCTATTTATTTTGTTAATGAATTGTACATCGCCTCGATTCTATTTAGTTGCCATTGTTTTTACGAGATGTTCTTCCCCTCGACTCTATTTATTGCCATCGTTCTCGTCTGTCCGTCTCCCACGATTAGACTGTAAGCCCGTCAAACGGCAGGGACCGTCTCTATCTGTTGCCGACTTGTTCACCCCAAGCGCTTAGTACAGTGCTCTGCACATAGTAAGCGCTCAATAAATACTATTGAATGAACAAATACCACAGTTATTATTATTATTATTGGCAGTGGGGAATGAGCACCCAAAAAACTCAAATACTGCTTGGAGTTAGTCTCCTGGGAAGCCTCAGGAGAGTTGGAGATTAGACAGCAAGTAGAACTTTCTAACGGGGTGGGGGGGGGGAGGTGTTGTAAAATCCAGGTGCAGCAGGGAGAGGAGTTTCCATATATGGACATCTTTCACTCTAGGAGTGATATCCACCCAGAGACAGAAGGATGGACAAGATGGTCTCTTGTCTGAAATTATTTTTCCGATTGAAAAAAAAGAGCCAAAATTTTTTCTGTGGTATTTGTAAGCGCTTGCTATGTGTCCGACACTGTTCTAAATGCTGGGGTAGATAGAAGTTAATTAGGTCAGCCATAGTCAGAAGGTCACGGGTTCTAATCCCTGCTCCACCACTTGTCTGCTGTGTGACCTAGGGCGAGTCACTTCACTTCTCTGTGCCTCGGTGATCTCATCTGTAAAATCGTGTTTGAGACCGTGAGCCCCACGTGGGGCATTTTGATGCTACTGATGCCTGTCTACTTGTTTTGTTTTATTGTCTGTCTCCCCCTTTTAGACTGTGAGCCTGTTGTTGCATAGGGATTGTCTCTATCTGTTGCCGAATTGTACTTTCCAAGCGCTTAGTATAGTGCTCTGCACACATTAAGCGCTCAATAAATACAATTGAGTGAATGAATGAATGACGAGGACTGTGTCCGACCCGATTTTCTTGTATCCGCCCCAACGCTTAGTATAGTGCCTGGCCCATAGTAGTGCTTAATAAATACCATATGATTATTAATTAATGATTATGGAGATGTTTTCGTCTATACACACACGTGTGCACGTGCATGAGGGGGTGTGTGTGTGTGTGTATGTGTGTTTGTGGAGGGGTGTCATGAGTGTGCCCCCTCTCTATCGGGCATCCTGCTGGGGCCATGGAGGAGGGGACAAATGTGGATGACGGAGAGCTGTGACTGCATTTGCTCTGGCCTGCTTCCGCCACCCCCCTCCCCGCCTCCCGGCTCCCGGCTAAATCAAGACATCACAGCTGGGACACCCCAGGGCCAGGCCTGCTTAATTCAGTATCGAGCTCTGCCCGTCCAGGCAACCTCACATCCTGCCCCTGGCTGAACTTGTGTGTCCTTCCCCAGCCCTCTGCAGGAAATTTATAATAAAAATAATAATGATGACGATGATGGTATTTGTTAAACACTTACCAGGTACTGTTCTAAGCACTGGGGTAGTACAAGTTTACCGGGTTGGACACAGTCCCTGTCCCCCATGGGCCTCACACTCTCAATCCCCAATTTTTACAGATGATGATACTCTGAGGGTCAGAGTAGTTAAGTGACTCGTCCGGGGTCACACAGCAGACATGTGGCAGAGCCGGGATTAGAACACATGACCTTCTCACTCCCAGGCCCGGGTTCTATCCACTGTGCCATGCCCTGCCTGGACAGTTTCCACCCTTCCCTGACCCACTGACTCCTAGCCTATCCTGTCTGACCTCTGGTCCTGCCCTGCCAACACCCCACTCGCCCTCAGCCTGATTCTCCCCAGCCTGCCCTTCCCTCCACCTTGCCTCCTCCATGGCCCCACTGAACCCCCGGTCCTGGGCTTCTGTTCATGGGTTCTAATTCCAGCTCCTCCACTTGCCTGCTGTGCGACCTTGGAAAAGTCACTTCACTTCTCTGGACCTCAGTTACCTCATCTGTAAAATGTGGATTGAGACTGTGAGCTCCACACGGTCCAACCCGATTTGCTTGTATCCACCCCAGTGCTTAGTACAGTGCCTAGTAAGTGCTTAACAAATACCACAATTATGGATTATTGTTAGGAATCTGAATCCCTCATCTCCCTCACCCTGCGCCACCACGACTCCCCATCCAAGCTCATCCTCCCCAACTCCTGAGCAGCAGGGAGAGATGAAGACTGTCGGCTCCAGGGTCCAGATGCGAGGTTAACGAGGGAGGCTATTTGGAATTGTCTGGTCTCAAATTCTGAGTTCCAATCTCCACATCTCGTGCCCCTAGCCCGGAACAGGGCAGCAACGGTCAGACCGGGCTAATCCCTCCAGGCCCTTAGGTCTCAAAGAAATCAGACTGTGGGCAAGTACAACATCCTCACTTATCTCCCTCAAGGCTCCCGGGGCCCATGGTTGCTTGAGGCATCTTTGCTGAGACCTTGGGGTGAGGCTGGAAAATGCCTTCAGCATTCCCGCCTTTCTCACTCAGATTCCTGTAGTTCTCCGCTTTCATCACCTGACAGAGTGTGGGCCAAGGCAACAGACCTGGCCCTAGAGATACCCCTCGCCTGCCAGCCTGGGGGTCTTTTAGCACAGCCCAGGTGAAGAGAAACCTCTTGTCATCCATCTGGTCATCCGTCTTACTCCCGAGGGGGAAAGCGGAAAACTGCCTGGGTCTGGGTGGTGTTTGGATTTATTTACAAAGCCCAACTGATCCTGTCAGGGGAAGGGAGAACCCTGTGATCTTTGCCCGTTCTCTTCGTCTTTACTCTTCTTTGCTCCCCTCAGTCAATCAGTCAATCAATGGTATTTATTCAGCTCTTAGGCGGGCCGAGCACTGGAGTAAGCGATTGGGAGTGTCCAGTGGGATAGAGTTCGCAGACAGATCCCTATCCTTGAGGAGAGGCTGGTGCAGTGGGAGAGATGGAGGGGAGGAAGGGAGGGAAGACAGACCGGGTCACACCCATCCCTCGGAGCCCTCCCCACCTCTACGAAACTTCTATCTTCTATCTGTTTGCGGATGATTGTCAAATCCACGCACGCAGCCGGATGGTGGCCCCGGATCAGTCCCGGCTCTCAGTATAGAAGTATTTCTTTCTTTCTGACTCGTCTTCTCAAAGAGGTTTTCGGTTCAAATAACGATGATAACCTTTAAATTAGGAGCCAGCTGGTAAATTGCTCCTAAACGCCAGAACTGGCTGAATCTGACCTATCACACATGTGAGAGAGAGGGAGAGAGAAAGAGAGGTAGGGAAAGAGGAGAAGAAGTAGGAGGAGGAGAAGGGTGACGCTTTATTCTGTACAGTGGCATTTGGTTCCATGAGCACTTAGAAATCAGGGAGAAAGTGGGAAAAATTGGAGCGAGTTTAGCCGACAAAATTGAACGGTTGTGCTGTTCGGAGGCGCCTGGTACTTAAATGCAATAGCTGATCTAATCGCGTTCTCCAGGAAGCTTTTTGCTGCATTTTAGCACACAAAGCTTCGCCTTTCTCTCTTTTGTAGCTCGACCTGCTATTTAAGAAAGAAATGCACAAAAAAAAAAAAAAATCGATACGCCTTCTCCGGCTTTCAGCCTTTCCCCCCAAAAGGTGTTTTTTGGGGGGAGCGTTTTGTCATTCATAAGCTGCCGTGACCAAATCCTTGACATCATTCGCGGCTCATATCGATCAGCTCCGTCCGTAGCACCAAAGGACAAATAGAAATCATTTGTCTGTCTTGGCTCCAAAACAGCAAAAGACAAAGGGAGCTGCCAGCCACCCGTGACAATCAGCAGCTGAAGGTATTAGCGGGAGGTCAAGTTCAGAGGTCAGAGGTCAAACAGGTTGTCATCAGTTTCTCACAGCTATCAGAGTGGGAGAGAGAATAAAAAAAACACAAACAACCAGCTGGTTTTTATTAGCCAAAACCATCTCTGTCTGAAGGGTCCGGGAGGGCAAAGGCCCAGGGTCTCTTCTGTACCCTGGAGATTGGTTGGGGGGCGGGGGGGGGGAGGCTGCAGTTCGGAAATGCCCTTCAGCAAGAAGGGGAAAAGGCAGAAGGGAGAGCCAGGAAAGGGTGTGACGGGGGTGGCGGGGAGGAGGAAAGAAAAGAGGAGGGGAAAAGAAAAGGGAGTGGGAAAGAGGAAGGGGAAAATGGTGTAGAGCTGAAGAGGAGAGGCAGAGGAAACCCGTCCTTTCCATCGTTTATAGTTATCAATTTCCTATGCACTCTGCATTGCCTATGTTCTTCTTACCTGCTTAATATTAAATGTTTTTCTTCCCCCACTCAAATACCCTCCACCCCCAATCTTCAATTGCACACTCCTGTGGGCAAGGAATGTCCTTTATTCACTTTTCTAAGCACAAATCTGGTCCAACTTTCCCCACACTGTGAGCTTTAAGCAGTTGATATTCACTCCGCCCTCACTTCACAGCCCTTTTTTTCAAATGGTATTAGTTAAGGACTTACTTTGTTCCAGGCACTGTACTAACCACTGGGGTAGTTAGAAGATAATCAGGTGGGACACAGTCTCCCCTCGGGACTCCCAGTCTTAATCCCCATTTTACAGATGAGGTTACCGGGGCACAGAGAAGTGAAGTGACCAGTCCAAGGTCACACAGCAGACAAGGGGTGGAGCTGGAATTAGAACCCAGATCCTTTGACTCCCAGGCCCGTGATCTTTCCTCTAGGCCACGCTTCTTACGTCACATGCCGCGTTTTACGTTTGCCACCGGTGTTCATAGACGTAATTTATTTTTTTATTTAACGTCTGCCTCCCGCTCTAGATCGGGAGCTTCTTGTGGAAAGAGAACAGGTTTCTACCAATTCTGTAGTATCGCACTCTCCCAAGTGCTTTGTACTGTGGTCTGCACACAGTAAGTGCTCAATAAATATCATCGATTGATCACTGATTGGAAAATCTCAGATGCTATATATGGAGCTGGCCTCAAGCCAATAGTCTTTACTCCCGTTGCTGAGGAAAAAGAGCAATTCCTCCTCAGACTGTGAGCCCCATGGGGGACGGGGACTGTGTCCAATCTAATTAACTTGTACCCACCCCTGTGTTTAGAACAGTCTTTGACACATAGTAAGCACTTAACGAATACCATCAAAACAATTAGTTCTGAGAGGCGAACATCTGGACTAAGGCAGCCTGGTCTCCCCGAAAGTCTGTCTCCATTTTAGCCAGCCAAGTTGCCGTGGAAGCACTTGATGCTTCTTCCAGTCAGTCATATTTATTGAATGTTTAATGTGTGCAGAGCACTGTACTAAGCGCTTGGGAGAAAACAAAATAGCATATTCCCCGCCCCCAATGGACCTAGAGTCTACAGTCTGCCATCTTGGAGGGAGTCTTCGCCTCATAAGGGCATAACTCTCTGAACCAGCCTCCTGAAGATGGATGGCTGGAGGGAGTTATTTAGTGGCTGGTGTCTCACTGACTAATCGACCAGTATATTCCCTCTGGGTTATCCCAAGAAACGGTGTAGCCTAGAGGATAGAGCACAGGCCTGGGATTCCCGAAGGACCTGGGTTCTAATGCCATTTGTCTGCTGTGTGACCTTGGGCAAGTCACTTCACTTCTCTGTGCCTCAGTGACCTCATCTGTAAAATGGGGATTAAGACTGTGAGCACCGTGTGGGACGTGAACTCTGTCTAACCTGATTATCTTGTTTGTTTTATGGTACTCATTAAGCACTTACTATGTGTCAAACACTGTTCTAAGCGCAAAGGTAGGTTCAAGGTAATTCGGTCGGCGCAGTCCCTGTCACTCGTTCATTCATTCAACAGTATTTATTGAGCACCTACTATGTGCGGAGCACTGTACTAAGCGCTTGGAACGTACAATTCGGCAACAATGTCCCATATGGGGGCTCACAGTCTTAAGTAGGAGGAAAAACAGGTATTGAATCCCCATTTTACAGTTGACGAAAGAGGCACAGAGAAGTTAAGTGACTTGCCCAAGGACACACAGCAAGAAAATCTTGTATCTATCTCAGCGCTTAGTACAGTGCCTGGCACATAGTCAATATCATTTTTAAAAATGTCCGGTGTATCAGGAAATTACCTTTTTGGGACCTTAACGGATGTGGCAAATTGTCCTTTTTCTGGTCTTTTCCACTGAGAAATGCAACTTTTTTTAAAAAAATGGTACTTATTAAGGAATTACCATGTGCCAGGCACTCTACTAAGGGATAGGGTAGATGCAAGATAATCAGGTTGGACACAGTCCGTGTCCCACATGGGGCTCACAGTCTTAATCCCCATTTAACGGATGAGCTATCAGGGTTACAGAGAAGTGAAGTGACTTGTTCAAGTTCACACGGCAGACAAGTGGTAGAGCCGTGATTAGAAAACAGCTCCTCTACCTCCCAAGCCAGGGCTGTTTCCACCAGGCCACACCACTTCTCAAATAGCCACCATCCTGGTCCTCCTAAAAATCTCACCTCCTCCAAGAAGCCTTCTCTGATTAACTCCTGACATCCACATCGTGTTTTTTTTTAAAAAAATATGGTATTTGTTAAGCGTTTACTATGTGTCAAGCACTCTTCTAAGTTCTGGGGTAGATACAAGGTATTCAGGTTGTTCCACGTGGGGCTCCCAGTGGCTCCCCATTTTACAGATGAAGTAACTGAGGCCCAGAAAAGTGAAGTGGCTTGCCCAAGGTCACACAGCAGACAGATGGCGGAGCTGGGATCAGAACCCACGTCCTCTGACTCCCCAGCCTGTGCTATTTCCACAAAGCCACGCTGCTCAAAGCCTCCCTACCCCCCTAGAAAATTTGCCCCACCTCAACACTTCCCTATATATGTATATTCAGCGGTACACGCACTGTGATTTATTCTCTGATATTTCATCCTGGCATATCTGTTCTACCCTCTATCTGATTCCCGCTCTTTCTACTAATCCCACTATGTGTAAATATTTTGGATGCCTGTCTCTCCTATTAAATTCAGAGGTCTGTGTGGGCAGGGATTATTTCTTTTGCTTTTGTCGTACCTTCCAGGTGGTTGTGTATACATCTGTGTCACCGGATGTTCACGGGACGTTGCGTATCACTGTTTTGTGACCCTGAGTGTCTGATTGGCCGTATGGGACTGAAGCTATGTTAGTATGACCCTGTGCTCGCGTGTTAACCCGTGTTCGTTGATCTGTGCATACATGGAGTCACTGGGTGTCGATGAGACACTTCAGTTGGGTGTCTCTGTTTTGCTGGGTGGTCTTGTGATGCATGAGTCACTGAGTTTCTAGAGCATGGGCTTGGGACTCTGAGGATGTGGATTCCAATTCTGACTCCTTCACTTGTCTGCTGTGTGACCTTGGGCAAGCCACTTAACTTCTCTGTGCCTCCTTTACCTCATCTGTAAAATGGGGATTAAGACCGTGAGCCGCACGTGGGACAACCTGAGTACCTTGCATCTCCCCCAGGGCTTAGAACAGTGCTTGGTACATAATAAGCACTTAACGAATACCCTAATTGTTATTCTCATTATTATAATATGGCTCCTTATTTGGGGAACGCTATATGTCTTTGCTGGTCTTTGGGTGTGTAAGCGATTTTCCATGTGACCCTGTTTATGTAGGTCAGCGTGTGCTTATGTGATATTATGTTTGTGTGTCACTCTGTGCCCATGTGGCCTTTGCGTTGCATATGTCACCATGTGGTCATGTGTATGTCCATGGGCAAGTATGTTTCTCCATGTATCTGCCTACTCCTATGTATGATCACCACTGTTTGTCCACATGACCCTGTGTATTTGGTGTGTCCGGGTGGTTCCGAGTGGCTGGCTGGCCTAGTGTTTGCATGTGTTAATATAACAATAATAATAATAATAATAGTATTTGTTAAACACTTACTGTGAAAAGCACAGTTCTAAGCACTGGGGTAGATACAAGCTAAACAGGTTGGTCACAGTCCCTGTCCCACATGGTGCTCACAGTCTTAATCCCCATTTTACAGATGCGGTAACTGAAGCACAGAGAAGCTAAGTGACTTGCCCAAGGCCCCGCAGCAGACAAATGGTGGAGCTGAGATTAGAACTCAGGTCCTTCTGACTCCCAGGCCCATGCTCTATCCGCTTTTCCGTGTGCCTGTATATCCCTGGGTGCCTGAGTGTGTTTCCAGTGCCTTTCTTCTTTTATGGAGAAGCAGCATGGTGTAGTAGGTAGAGCACGGGCCTGGGAGTAAAGAGGTCATGGGTTCTAATCCTGACTCTGCCACTTGTCTGTTGTGCGGCCTTGGGCAAGTCGCTTCACTCCTCTGGGCCTCAGTTACCTCATCTGTAAAGTGGGGGTTGAGACTGTGAGCCCCATGTGGGACAAGGACTGTGTCCAACCCGATTTGCTTGTAACCACCCCAGCACTTAGTACAGTGCCTGGCACATAGTAAGTGCTTAGCAAATAGCCATGATTCTTCTTATTTTTTTAATTATTATCGCCCAAGTCCAGGTTCCCGGATTCTCCCTGTTAGCTTGGGGAGAGGGGTACCGCTGGATGGGCCTTGTGATTTCTTGTGATTGTTCTTGTGATTGTTCTTGTCGGTCCGTCTCGCCCGATTAGACCGTAAGCCCGTCAGAGGGCAGGGACTGTCTCTATCTGTTATCGATTTGTACATTCCGAGCGCTTAGCACAGTGCTCTGCACCTAGTAAGCGCTCAATAAATACTATGGAATGAATGAATTTCCTCACCCCCTTCCCCGCCCCTGACCCTCTAGCAGTGGGGGGAAGGGGGAAGCAGGGTGGAGGACAGAACCTGGGGCCAGTGGCCCTTTCTGCCATTTTCCACAGGGATGTTGTCTCCACATTTTTCCTTCCCTTGTTTCCCACCACTTCTCCACTTACCAAGTGGAAAGATGAACGGCAATTATCCAGATATTTCGGCCCCGCCCAAACTGCTAGTTGCAAAATACTCTCTTGGTGAAGGGACTGATGCCATTTGATTTGCTCGTAACCACCCCAGTGCTTAGTACAGTGCCTGGCATATAGTAAGCGCTTAACAAGTACCGTCATTAACAGATACCACCATCAGTAGATTCACTCGCCCATCCCCCGGCCCACAACCTGAAAAGACTCGGTTTTCCAAGGAATCTGCCTTGGCCCTGCTAGAAGAAGTGGGGAACTAGAGCAGAGGCTGCAGTGGGCGGAATTCGAACTTGGGACCCGGCCACGGGGAGTTTCCTGGCGTCCCCTCGCTCCCATTCCCGGCCGAAACGGGGAGGCTTCCCTCACTGCTCCCGGGGGGCGATGCCGGGGCTGGGAGCCTCCTGGGTCAGAATCAGAAACAACAGCCGCCAGGAAAAAAGAAGGAAGAAAGAAAATGATTTTAATTTGGGGGCTCAGAAATGGAGCTGATATTGAAAGTGAGTAAATTTTAATGAAACGGTGCAAAAATGACATCATTTACTCAGAAATCATTAATTTGTCAGCATTAATATTTCAGCTACACCATTGCCTGTCATTTTGTGCCTGCGATGACTGATAAATCTATAAAAGTGTGCTGCTAATTTACTGAATATTTATGTGCAGTGTCATGAGCAGAGTGGGACTGGAATTTATTTCGCTTTGTGGTGGGGGGAGAACTTTCTTCACAAGCCTGCGTGGCTCATCCAACTTCCAAAATAAGCCACTTTGATCCAGGCCTTCGCTTCGGTCAATATTCCACCTTGTGGCCCCTTGTTCACAGGATCCAGCCGCTATCTGCCTCGCTGCTCAGGGCTGCTTTGTCTCTAAAAAGGCTCTCGGGGAGGATACAAAATTGGGTGGGGGTGGGTTTAGGAACAGGGTGCAAGGGGAGATGCCTGACCCTTTAAACTATAGCCAAGGGGTGGGAAAAGGGAGAAAAATCAGCCTTTTTGAGCTTTCCTTCCCAAACACATTGCCTAGTTGTCCTCCCGTTCTTTTAGTGTGTTGACCTCTAAAATGGGTTTGCATTACAATTGACTGCAGGACATTTATCACGCAATATAATCAGAATAATAATAATGATGTCGGTATTTGTTAAGCGCTTACTAAGTGCCGAGCACTGTCCTCAGCGCTGGGGGAGATCCAGGGTAATCAGGTTGTCCCTCGTGGGGCTCACCATCTTAATCCCCATCTTACAGATGAGGAAACTGAGGCGCCGAGAAGTGAAGTGACTTGCCCAAAGTCACACAGCTGACAGGTGGCGGAGCTGGGGTTAGAACCCATGACCTTTGACTCCTAAGACCATGCTCTTTCCACTGAGCCACGCTGCTCCTCAGTGGAAGAGCAATCATCATCGTTGCGGGGCAGCGGGGCCTAGTAGATAGAGCACGGGCCTGGGAGTCAGAAGGGCCTGGGTTCTAATCCTAGCTCTGCCACGTGTCTACTGCGTACCCTTGGGCAAGTCACTTAACTTCTCTGTGCCTCTGTTACCTCATCTGTAAAATGGGGATTAAGACTGGGAGCCCCAGGTAGGGTAAGGACTGCATCCACCCTGTTGGTGTCAACCCTCAAGCTTAGTACAGTGCCTGGCATATAGTCAGCGCTTAATAAATACCATAAAAAGAATCACAATCGTATTCATGCTACTAAGTATTAAGAGTGGAAGACTCTAAACTCCCGTGGGGGCGGGGATCACATCTATTATATCGTATTATATATTGTAGTTTCCGAAACGCTTCAGTACAGCAACAGTTCCGAAGCAGATTGACCTAAGGGATAGAGCACAGGCCTGGGAGTCAGAAGGTCGTGGGTTCTAATCCTGGCTCTGCCACTTGTCTGCTGTGTGTTTCCCTTGACTTGTCTTTGCCTCAGTTACCTCATCTGTAAAATGGGGATTAAGACATGCGAAAAAGGGACCGTGTCCAACCCGATCTGCTTGTATTATACTCCAGCTCTTAGTTCAGTACCTTGCGCACGTAACAAATACCATGATTATTATCATTACAGCGCTGTTCACATAGTAAGTGCTCAATAGATACTGATCGGTGTTTGTTAAGCACTTATTATGTTCCAAGCACTGGGCTAAGAGCTGGGCTAGAAACGGGACGATCAGACCTGACACGGTCCTTGTTCCACACACGGCTCACCGTCTAAGTGAGGAGAGGGGTAAAGGGAGGAAGGTCTTTGCAAAAAGACGGGCGGAAGAAGGAGTCCTGTACTGAACGTTCTCAAATATTGAGTGCAGTACTCTGCACATAGTAAGCGCTCAGTAAATGCCACTGATTGCTCTCTGGGGGTCAAAGCACAGAGAGATGTAGCAGGTTCTAATCCCAGCTCCTCCAGTTAACTGTTGTGTGATCTTGGGCAAGTCACTTCACTGCTCTCTGCCTGTTACCTCAGCTATAAAGTGGGGATTAAGATTGTTAGCACCACATGGGACAGGAACTGTGTCCCAACCCAATTCGTTTGTATCTACCCCACAACTTAGTAAATGCCTGGCACTCAGTAAGCACTTAAGAAATGCCACAATTATTAGTATCATTATTATTGGGGTGCCCGGGTCACCCGGGGGTCACCTGGCCTTGGAAGTAAGGCCAGGATCCTCTGATGTCCTCTGGGGACAGAGAGGGTCCCCTGGGGCCACACCACAATCCTGCCCTGTGTCAGGGTCTCTGGGCCTGTCACCCCTCCTGCCCCGGCCCTGAGTCCCGGAGGCCGCCCCGACAATTAGCCGGAGTATTAATCCGGGAGCACACGGCGGCCTCGGTCTAATCACATTTCTCAATGGCTTCCGCGTGGTGTCGGATTGTACGGTATTAATATTTATTCCCGCTAATGTGCTGTGAAATGAGCCGGGGCCGCACCGCGCTCGTCCACAGAGAGTGCGGCGGAGAGGCCCAGCCCGCTGACATCCAAGGCGGCTTCAGGAAGTGGGGATCTTTCCTGTGGGAGGGGATGGGGTCCCAAGTCTCCACGCTCTGAGGCTGGGGGATGGAGAATCAGCCAGTTTGGGCCGGGGTGGGGGGGAAGAAGGGACTGTTAGAAACGCGATCGGAGAGTTGAAATCCCTCTGTGGCGACCCCCTCTTACCTGAGAGCTGGCCCAGGCACCCTCTAATAATAATAATAGTAATAATAATAATAACTGTGGTATTTACTAAGTGTTTACTCCGTGCCAGACACGGTACTAAGCGCTGGGATGGATACAAGAAGATCGGGTTACACACAATCCCTGTCCCGCTTGGGGCCCACAGTCGCAATCCCCATTTTACAGATGTGGAAACAGAGGCCTAGGGAAGTAAATAATAATAATAATGTTGGTATTTGTTAAGCGCCTACAATGTGCCGAGCACTCTTCTAAGCGCTGGGGTAGATACAGGGTAATCGGGTTGTCCCACATGAGGCTCGCAGTTAATCCCCATTTTACAGATGGGGTAACTGAGGCCCGGAGAAGTGAAATGACTTGCCCACAGTCACACAGCCGACAAGTGGGGCAGAGCCGGGATTCGAACCCGTGACCTCCGACCCCCAAGCCCGGCCTCTTTCCACTGAGCCTCGCCGCTCCTGAAGTGAGGTGGCTTGCCCAAGGCCACACAGCAGAGCCGGGATTAGAACCCATGACCTTCTGACTCCCAGGCCCGTGCTCTATCCACCACGCCATGCCGCTTCTCAAGACCCTCTGATCTAACAGCGGAGCAGCCCCAGGCTGGGTTAGGCCATCTTTCCTGGGGGTCCCCCGAGATTGGACCAGTGCGAAGCGGACTGGGCCTGACTCATGGCTGGAGAGCAGGAATGGAGGCTTTTGGGGAAGCGCTTCAGGCTAGCTGGACTCACCGCTTCCCTGCCGGCTTGTCCGGCGAAGAGACACCCGTTTGTCCGCGGGATAGGCCTGTCCAGCCCTGAGAATATCACCTATAATGGCCACGTGGGCTCTGGGCAGCCTGGAGTTCCCTGAGATCACTGGGGCTTAGCACCTAGAGCATGGGTCTGGAAGTCAGAAGGTCATGGGTTCCAATCCCGGCTCCACCACTCGTTTGCTGAGTGATCTTGGGCAAATCGCTTCACTTCTCTGGGCCTCAGTTCCCTCAGCTGTAAAATGGGGTTTGAGACAGTGAACCCCACCTGGGACAGGGACCGTGTCCAATCCAATTTGCTTGTATTCACTCCAGCGCTTAGTACAGTGCCGGGCACATAGCAAACACTTAAAAATACCACTGCTATTATTATCATTATAGAGAAGCAGCACGGTGTAGCGGATAGAGCATGGGCCTGGGAGTCAGGAGGTCATGGCTTCCAATCCTGACTTCGCCACTCCGTCTGCTGTGTGACCTTGGGGAAGTCACTGTACTTCTCTGGGCCTCAGTTACTTCATCTGTTAAAAATGGGCATTAAGAGTGTAAGCCCGGTGAGGAACAGGGACTGTATCCAATCTGGTTAACTTGTTTATACTCCAGTGCTTAGAACAGTGCTTGGCACATAGTAAGTGCTTAACAAGTACGATTATTATTATTATGTTGCCTCAGATCTATAGCTCCCGATCTGGCCCCCTCCCCAAGCTAGGACCCCAGAAGATTGTCATGAGAGCCTTGGGAGTCTGGGGGACGGGCCGCTGGGGGCTGGGGGGGGTCCCAGAGACTCGGATCAGTGGGGCAGGGAGAGTTGGAGTCTCAGAAGGTCTCAAGGACTGAGTTTCCCTGTCTTTAGATTCACCTAGCCCACCCTGCTAGCTGTAGGCTTTGGGGATGAGGGGAGAGTGAAGATGGAGGGGGTGTGGAGAGGAGGACGACAGAGAGGGTTTGAGGATGATAGGAAAGACAGAAGGGGTTTGTGACTTGGGGATGAGAGGAGAGGGTAGAGCGGGGAGAGGTTGGGGTGGCCGTGGTTTCCTTTCTCCCATAAAAGCTTATACTTCCTCTACCTCGACCCCACTAGACTCCCTGATCCTCATCCATTTTTATCTCTCGCTCAGTTCCCTCTAGACTGTGAGTTCCTTATGGACAGGAAACAGATCTACCAATTCTGTGACATTGTGCTCTCCCAAGGGCTTTGTTCAATGCTCTGCACACAGTAAGCACTCAATAAATACGGGTGATTGATTAATAATTCCATTGCTCTGCTAAAACGCCTCTGTTTGTGCTCGTTGAACGCGTCGTTCTCCAGTTCCGGCCCGAAATCCCACTCCTGAAGGTGCCCAGGCTTTGGAGGACCCGGGTCCTGGTTTCCAAGGGCTTCTGGGAGCGGCAGCCATTTCCTCAGGAACCTCAGAGCCTTGTTCCGGCCAGTGGCCTCAGATGGAAGCACTTCCCAGGGACTTTGTGAGGAGAGAAGGAGGAAGAGGAGGAGGAGGAGAAGATGAGAAAGAAAAAAAGAGGAGGAGGAGAAGAAGGAAAAGGAAACAGAGGAGGAAGAAGGAGGAAGAGCACAGGACACTGAAGCTCCTCTCTCATGAAGATTCCAAGCACGGGCCTTCAGGCAAGTGCTTATCAGCAAGGCTGGGATGGTGGGCTCCTCGGATCTGCTGGCTGGGGCCACGAGGTGACTCTCTCCTTCTCCTCCTCCTCCTCTTCCTTCTCCTCTTCCTCCTCCCCCTCCTCCTCCACTATCAGGACTGGGGTGAACCTCAGGAGCTCTGAGGCCTGTCTCTCCACTCCATTCCAGCTTACGCTCATTGTGGGCAGGGAATACGTATGTTCATCGGTGTACTGTACATTCCCAAGTGCTTAATACAGTGCTCTTCGCACAGTAAGCGCTCAATAAATGCGATGGACTGACTGACTCCCTTCCATCCCAGCCCCTCTGGGTTCCAGGGCTCAACTCCCTCTTCCTCTCAGATCCTGCCTCTTTGAGAAACAGCCCTGTGCCAGACTCCATATCTTCAAAGGGAAATTTACCCACGCAATTTACCCATCCCTCACCTGGCAGGAAAATGCCTCTGAATAAAATCTTCCTACCCTCTGCTCCTCCCCAGCTCTGGATTGGCCCGGGACTCCCTCCGCACACCGCAGCTGCACCGAAACCACCCTGAAACCGCGCCAAAACCACACCAAAACTGCACCGCAGGTCATTATTCCTCACGAATTTGGACAGAAATATTTCCCGTCGCCGGTGAGCGATCTGTTTCACTTCCCCACCCACCGCATTAGCCTCTGAATACTCTCATTATTCCATTACTAATTAGAAATGCTCTCAAATTGGCGGCTGCATTAAAGAGAAGACAGTGTGCGGAGCATATGGCATAATATCCTATTAATGAACACTCTAAATTCACACACGGGGCCGCTGCTCATTTCTTGCCCATGTCACCGGGCCTTTAAAAAAAAAAAAGAAAAAGCAACCAAACCTTTTTTTTCCCCTCTTCCTCTTTCTCCCTTCCTTTCCTCTTTCCCCTGGACACACATGGGCCTGAATCATTTGGGGTATCAATCAATGATATTTATTAATGAAATGAAAACCGTATGGAGCGGCCTTGGAAAATTGACCCTCTGCGCCCCATCCGATTCCCCCAAACCCTTCCCCGCTCCAGAAGCATCTTCCAAACTCCCAGTCAGCTTTTTGACTTGGGGCACTAAGTCCTGGAAGCTTCCGGGGGCTGCGTTCCCCACCTGAGTCTGGAATTGGACTCAAGCTTGTCTGAAATGCCAGGATTTGGGCCTGAATATTTGCAAGATAAAAATGTGGCAATGGTAGCCTCCTCCTCCTCTCCACCTCCCCCACCATCATCATTAGGTAATGGTGGTAGCGAAGCCAATTCTTTTTTTTTATGGTATTTGTTAAGTGCTTATATATTATGTGCCAGGCACTGTTCTAAGCGCTGAAACAGACACCAGATAATTCTGGGTGTGGGTCCTGAACTAGGTGCTTGGGGGAATTCACTAGAGGAAGACCAGAAGGCCAGGCCCAAAGCACCAACCATACAGATGGACATGGGGAATACATTTATTCATTCATTCAATAGTATTTATTGATCGCTTACTATGTGCAGAGCACTGTACTAAGCACTTGGATTGTACAGTTTGGACAGAAATGAACCCCAAAGCATATAAACATGGATCAGGTGAGGGAGGGGGTTCATTATGTTTATGGGTGTTCATAGCTACCCCCCATCTTACAACACTTATATATCTCTCTTTTTTATGATATCTGTTAAGCACTTTCTATGGTCAATCATTCATTCAATTGTATTTATTGAGCACCTACTGTGTGCACAGCACTGTACTAAGCGCTTGGAATGTACAATTCTATGTGCCACCCCTGTACTGAGTGCTGAGGTAGATACAAACTCATCAGGTTGGACACAGTCCATGTGCCACATGAGGGTCACAGTATTAATCCCCATTTTACAGATGAGGTAACTGAGGCACAGAGAAGTGAAGTGACTGGCTTTTGATATTTTCTGTGATTTATTTTAATGGCTGTCTCCCCCCTGCTAGATGGTAAGCTCCTTTTGGACGGGGATGGTGTCTCCTGACTCCCTTGAACCCTCCCAGGGGCTTAGTCCAGTATTCTGCACACAGTAAGTGCTCAATAAATACCACTGATGGATTGATTACAGCTGGAGAGGAGAGAGGTGGAGGAAGGGCAGGTCACTTCACTTCTATGTGCCTCAGTTCCCTCATCTCTAAAATGGGGATTGAGACTGTGAGCCCTACATGGGATGGAAGTCCACAGACGTCTTCAATTAATTTCCCAACACCCCACACTGTACCAACCTAAGCAGTGTGGCTTAGTGGATAGAGCACGGGCATGGGAGTCAGCGGGACCTGGGGTCTAATCCCAGCTCCGCCACTGGTCTGCTGTGTGACCTTGGGGAAGTCACTTCACTTCTCTGGGCCTCAGTTCCTTCATCTGTAAAATGGGGGTTGAGACTGTGAGCACCACGTGGGACAAGGGACTGTGCTCAACCTGATTTGCTTGTATCCACCCCAGCGCTAAGTACAGTGCCTGGCACGTAGTAAGTGCTTAACAAATACCATCATCATCGTCATCGTTCCTATTCCTCCCACTCCCTCTCCCTCCTACTTCCCCTACCTCTCCCTCCCAACGCCCTTCTTCTCCCTCTCTCATCCCTTTCCCTCCCTCTCCGTCCTCCCTCTCCCACCCCCTCCCGTGAGTTCTAATCCCGGCCGTGCCACTTGTCTGCTGTGTGACCTTGGGCAAGACGCTTCACTTTTCTGGGCCTCAGTTGAGACTGTGACCCCCCACGTAGGACAAGGACTGTGACCAACCCATTTGCTTGGATCCACCCCAGGCTTAGTACAGTGCCTGGGACATAGTAAGCACTTAAATGCCGTCCTTATTATTATTATTATTACCTCCCTCTTCCTGATGAGAGCAGAGGGGGCTAATGTTGCACAGGGAGAGGGGAATGGGGAGAGTGATTGGAGGGAAGGGGGCTGGAGGTGGGTAAGAGGGGGCTGGATGCTGGGGGGGGGAGAGGGGATGTCTGGGTGGGAGGAGCCTAGGGGGAGTTTAAAAGGGGAAAATATTTGATCTACCAAGAGATAGAAAGTAAATGAGGATGGGATGACTTGGAGGCTGACCCGTTTGACATTCTTTAGAGGGAAGGGCTCTCCCCGAGGATCAGAAGAATTGGATTGCAAATTGAGGCGGCGAGTGTGGGGGGAAGATAGAAAGGGGAAGTAAGCATGGGGGCCCACGGATACTTGCGTGGGGCCTTTAAAGGACCAGAACTTTGGACCAGGTTCCAGCCCGGCTTCCTGGCTCGCCGTAGCAGGTCGGAAATCATGACCCTCTCCACCCCGCTCACGAATGTGTAATTCGATTTTCCATTGTCAAACTAAGTCTGTGAAAACCTTCCCCTGCCTGAATAAATAGCCCTGCAGGGTGGCACTTGCTTTGTAAATAATTTTCAGTGGAACCCCTCTTGCTGGTAGGATGGAGAGTTGAGAACATCTATCAAGTCACACATTAAGAAAATCGCTTTCTCCCCCTAATTGTTACAGTAAAGCAGGCACGGGGTTTCCTGGAGAGCGCTAGGCCAGCCCAACCTGGCTTGGCTCTGAGCATCCTTCTCTCCCTCCCTTTCCCCTCACCTCCCTTCCCCACCCTTCCTCGGCTGCAGCTGCTTCTGAGCTGTTTCGCTGAGGACTCGGCCGCTTGTTCGTTTATTTGTTGTCACGGAACTGGCACGGACTCGCAGGTCCGGCAGTTAGGCCCGCACCGAATCGGAGTTGCCAAACGGCTCCCAGCTGCAGCGTCCCGACCACAGCTGGGTCTGCTGCTGTCTGAAAAGGCTGAGAAACGGTAGGGGCTTTGTCCTCTCTGCCTCACCCCACCATGGTCCACAGGACGCTGGCACGTGCACACACACATAAACACGCACATAGTCACGCTAACTCACAGACAAATGTAGGTAATAATAAAAATAATGATGGTATCTGTTAAGCGCTTACTATGTGCCAGGCACTGTACTAAGCGCTGGGATAGATAAAACCACACTGAGTTGGACGCAGTCCCAGGTGGGGCTCCCAATCTCAATCCTCATTTTACAGACGAGGTAACTGAGGCCCAGAGAAGTGAAGTGACTTGCCCAAGGTCACACAACAGACAAGTGGCAGAGCCGGGATTAGAACCTATAACCTTCTGACTCCCAGGGCTGTGCTCTATCCACTAGGTCATGCTGCTTCTCATATTTTCACAGACATGTTTTCACAGATGTATTTTCACACCCAAACTCACATACTCCGTTCATTCAATCGTATTTACTGAGCGCTTACTCTGAGCAGAGCACTGTACTAAGCGCTTGGGAGAGTACAATATAGCAATAAACAGACCCATTCCCTGCCCACAACGAGTTTACAATCTAGAGGGGGAGACAGACATTAAGTAAATAAATTACATTAACGTCCGTCTCATCCATTCTCTTCTATCTCAAAATTATTTTGTGTCTGTCAGTCGATCCATGATATTTATTGAGGCAGAGCACTGTACTAAGTGCTTTTTTATGGTAGTTATTAAGAACTTACCACGTGCCAATTGTGCAGTCAGCTAGTGAATCATGTTTATTGAGCACTAACTGTATGTAGAGCACTGTTCTAAATGCTTGGGAGAGTACGATATGATAAGAAACAGACACATTCTCTCTCCACAAGGAGCTTAGGGTCTAGATGGACTGCCAGGCACTGTAATAATAATGTTGGTATTTGTTAAGCGCTATGTGCAGAGCACTGTTCTAAGCGCTGGGGTAGACACAGGGGAATCAGGTTGTCCCACGTGGGGGTCACAGTCTTAATCCCCATTTTACAGATGAGGAAACTGAGGCACAGAGAAGTTAAGTGACTCGCCCACCGTCACCCAGCTGACAAGTGGCAGAGCCGGGATTCGAATCCGTGACCTCTGACTCCAAAGCCCGTGCTCTCGAAGTGCTAGGGCAGCTACAAGCTAATCAGGGTGGACACAGGCTCACAATCTTAATCCCCATTTTACAGCTGAGGTAACTGAGGCACAAAGCAGAGAAATGGTGGAACCAGGATCAGAACCCACATCCTCCTGACTCCCAGGCCCATGCTTTATCCACTCAGCCGTGCTGTTTCACTTGGGAGAGTACAATATAGCAGAATTGGTAGACGTGTTCCCTGCCCTGGACTGAAACCCTAAGATTTCCACATCAGTTTCCTAAGGAATTGACTCCGGTAGGTTAGGTCTTAGCGGGGAGGAAGACGAGAAGGTAGGGCCAGGGAATACGGCAGAGTTATTCCCGGTTTTCTGCCTTTGAGAGGCAGCTGGACTCAGAGGCACAGAGAAGGAAAGTGACTGACCCAAGGTCACACACCAGGCGAGTGGCGGAGCCAGAATTAAAATCCAGGTCTTCTGACTCCCAGGCCTGTGCCCTTTCCACTGGGCCACCCCGCTTCTCAGTTAGTGCTTCAGAAATAGGGGATGGTGGAAAAAAATAAATCCTGGTGCTTAAGTGGTGCAGAAATGCTGAATAGGCAGTAGGGGGGGATATAAGAAGGGGAGATTACAAGTTCAAGGGGAGGGAGGGAGGCAGGGGATGGGGGAAAATTAAGGGGGAGGGGGGGTGCATCCATCCCCCCCCCCCCCCGAGTGGGATAATGTCGCCGTCTGCTATGTCCTAGGGCCGGAATGCCGGATCGCTCCAAGGGAGCTAAGAAGCAGCATGGCCTGATAGCAAAAACTCATCCCGGGGGTCAGAGGACCTGGGTTCTGATGCCGACTTGGCCACTTGCCTGCTGTGGGCCTTGGGGCCGGTCCTGCAGCTGCTCTGTGCCTCGGTTTCCTCATCAGAAAAAACGGGGGTTCGATCCCTGCTGTCCTTCCTACTTCGACCGTGAGCGCCATGTGGAGTAAATCTTGCGTTTACTCCAGCGCTGGGCACAGAGTAGACCCATACCAAGTACTGCGGTTAGCATTATCATTAAGGAGCCACGCATGCCCTAATCTCTAGAGCACAGGTGGAATTGACAGGGAGCAAGGGGGTTCGGGGTCGGGGGGGGGTGAGAGAGAGGGAATGAGGTTGTGGAAGAGGGCGCTTGGGTGAGGGGTAAACCCACCGGAACAAGTCTGTGTTTTCCTGCCCATTGCAGCTGGACCCTTGGTAGGGGTCATTTAACCTCCCTCTCCAACTTGGAGCAGAATGTTTGGAGGCCTAAGGAGGAGCGAGGGGTCAGTCCTAACTGCAACACATCTGTTCACGAGTGTGAATGGCCTTTTGGGGATGCGTCTTTGCGTGGAACTGGGGACTCTGGGGATTCCTTGTGTCTGTGTTCTCAGTGTCGTGAGCTCTGCGTGCCATATGCATCCACCGGATCCTGAGTGCGCCGAACGCTTCGATCAGTGGTATCGACTGAGCACTTCTTGTGTACCGAGCGCTGTACTAAGCGCTAGGAGAGCGCAATGCAGAAGAGTTGGTAGACGAGATCCCTGCCCACCAGGAGCTTACATTCTACAGGAGGATGGGTGAGATCTACAAGTACGCCCGCGTGTGCAACTATGTGTGGACATTTACAGTCACCCGGCTCTTTTATGGACGTCATGTTCCTGTCCCCGGGCGTTCTGCATTGGAATTCACCCCCCCGCCAGCCTATTACACGTTCGCCAACTCTCAGCCATCTGATTTATATTCATTAACCAGTCCTAGACAGCGGCAGCGGCGTATAACTCCAACGCTGGACATGCCTCGATCGACAAGCGGCCTGCATTTCAGTTCATTAAGGGGCGGTAATTGTTGTCCCGGACAAGGGTCCCCGGGGCATGGGCTTGTAAAGTAAGTCTCTCTCCGACCTCTCCCGTGGACCCCGACTACCCGGCCTCCGTGTGGCAGAGCGACCAGAGTTATAGGACGGGGAACCGCCCGGGGCAGGCCGGAGGGAGAGGAGGGTTATGAGTGGATAGGCAACGGCGGAAGTTGGGGTGGGGAGGGTTCTCTTACTCTTTTCTTCAGGGAAGGGGCCGGGAGCTCGTGACGGCCGAGGGGGTGCCGGTGTTAGGCAGCCCGAACCGGCTGGTTCCGGCCAGCCCTGCCTCTGCCGACCACGCGCTGAGACTCCCCTCCGCCCACCCCATGACCCCCTCGGAGTTCAGCTCAAGACTCTGGGCCTTCTCGGGGTTGCAGGCTCTGGGGATGAGGATTCTTACGGGTGGGGCCCCAGATGGGGTACCGCTGGGAGTCGGACCACTCATTCATCCATTCAGTTGTATTTATGGAGCACTTACAGAGTGCAGAGCACTGTACTGAGCACTTAGGAGAGTACAGTGAAACAATAAAGGATACATTCCCTGTCCACGACGGCTTAGAGTGTAGAGGGGATCCTTCATGAGATCGGGACTGGCAGGCAGAGCTCCTAGGTAGGCTTTGTGCCCGGAGTTTTCATTCATTCTTTCATTCAATCGTATCTATTGAGCGCTTACTGGGTGCAGAGCACTGTACTAGGCGCTTGGAAAGTACAATTCGAATTTTTGGACTCTCTGCCTCAGCTCTTGTATTCGGGTTGTGTTACCTGGGCTGGAAGGGCTCCGGGCCATACCTGTCTCCCAGCCTGGACTGCAGGCCCAGATTGGACACTCCAGGCCCTGCCCCTCCCTAGCCTCAGCCTGATCTCAACCCCAGTGGGATAGGGGCTCCTTGCTTAACCCTGACTCATTTCCCTGGGTCCGTGGGTCCCTCTAGCTCTGGATGTGTTTGTGGTGCCCTGGACCCCGCACATGTTTGCGTGTCCTATATCGTAATAATAACTTGTTAAGCACTTACTGTGTGCCGGGCACTGTACTAAGCGCTGGGGCGGATACAGGCAAATCATATTGGCCACAGTCCCTGTCCCATGCGGGGCTCTCAATCTCAATCCCCATTTTACAGGTGAGGGAACTGGGGCACAAAGAGGTGAAGTGATTTGCCCAAGGTCACACAGCAGACAAGTGGCAGAGCCGGAATTAGAACTCATTTCCCTCTGACTCCCAGGCCTGTGCTCTACCCACTACGCCATGCTGCTTCTCTGTGTCTGCATGTGTCTCTTTGTGTCTGCATGTCCACCTGCCAGGATCCAAGGGTCTCTCATTTTTCCCCTAGCCCCCTCCCCAGGAGTTGCCCGGATGCTCGCCTATTCCAGAGGTTCTGGAGGAGGGGGAGGATCTATGGCAGAACACAAGGGAACCAAATAGCCCAAACTGCTCCTTGTGGAAGTAGGGGAATTGGGCCGGGGAGTTTACCACCCCTTTCCAGCTATGGAGCCGGCCCTATCAGCCACTGCCCTGTGCAGAACGAACTGTGTCATGGAGTGAATTTCTCTTGAAACGCCCCTCTTCCAAGTCCCCATGCTCCAAACAATCATCAGTCAGTCAATCAAATTTATTGAACATTATACTAAGCACTTGGGAGAATGTAATTCGAAAGTGTTACCAGGCACCATCCTCTCCCTGAAGGAGCTTACAGTCTAATCAGGGAGCCAGACATTAAAGTAAATTATAGATAGAGGAAAGAAGAGAGTATAAGGTGATGTATATAAATGCCGTGGGACTGGGGATAAGGGTGGGGTAAATATCAAAGTGCTTAGGGGGTACAGACACAGCTCCCCATGACCCCTGAGTCACCCAATTCCTGACCAATGTGGTCACATCTCCTGCTTTTGACCAGACAGTCCTTCTTTTGAGCTACATTTTTCATTATCCTCCAGAATATTTGGGATCATGAAAAGTCCTTCTCTAGAAAACAATGAGCTTGAATGTCCTGCATTTATTATTGTACCCAAAGACCAGTTCAGGGACACCCGTTTCCAGTAAAGAATATCAAGTGACCAATGAGAATAGGATCGGCTTTATTCGTGGTAATGGAGAAATAGGAAAAGTCTCTTCCCACCCACATTGTTAAAGAAAATATGTATTTATAAGTAGGTGGTGAGCGTTTCTCTTGAGTAAGTATTCTTTTCTTGTAAACCCATTTTTTATTTATCAGCTCCTTTTATTCCTGTGATGCTAAGCAAATTTGTCAGGTATCGTAGCAGGATGTTTAGAGCTTAAGTCGTCATTATCTTTAAACCAAATAAATAGAGAATATTAATTGAAAATTTGCGGGCCTGTAAGGAGATTTAGAAAGATATAAGAAAGCACAAGCCAATCCTGAGTAATTTGCTCAGCCAACCAAAATGGGGTTTAAATTCTTTGGCTGAGGAAGATGGGGAGGAGGGGGGTATCCAAACTGGATTGTCCCACCTTGAATTTCAGGAAATGGGGTCACTTTACCCCCGAGGTCAGGGTGGAGCCGACGGGGGCAGAGTTCAAACCTTTTCCAGTCTCTACCAGGAGTTACAGGCCGTTGGCCCTACTACTGAGGGATTGGTGGGGAGGGGGTGAAAGGGGAAGAAAAAAAAATCAAAGGGACTGTTGGGAGGAAGGGTTTTCAATGCCTTGTGCAAATTGATGCAAGGTCACACGCAAATTGTTCGCTTTGGAGAAAACAACTCAGGCATTTCTAGCCATTGGGCTGCAGGTCTGCCAGGGACTGCCCGTTCTTCTTTTTCCCCATCCCCCGCCCCCAGCAACCCATGTGCAAGCCCAAGTGGTCGTGTGTGTGTGTGTGTGTGTGTGTGTGTGTGTGTGTGTGTGTGGTTGGGGGTGGGGGGTGTATGTGTGTGAGCCCTGTGCAGTTTCACTCCACAGCTGGGCTCTGCTGCATTAGGTGCTGGAGTGAAGCTGCCCCAGTCTTATGCTAAGATCTTTCCACCAGGTCTGCTCCTTTTGCTTTATTCCATTTTTCTGGTACTCTCCCAAGCACTTGGCACAGCGCTCTGCACACAGTAAGCACTTAGTAAATAAAACGGATTGATTCACCGCAGTACTGGGTCCTGGATAAATCACCAAACGCACCAGATTGCAGGAACTGAAAAGAGAGGGGAGAGCCACAGCGCTCCTCTCTCTTTCCCTAATAATAATAATATCTGTTAAGTGCTTACTGTGTGCTAAGAACTGTAGTAGACACAAGATAATCACGTCAGGCACAGCTCCTGTCCCACACGGGGCTCATAGTCTAAAGGGGAGGGAGAACAGATACGGAATCCCCATTTTACAGATGAGAAAACTGAAGCCCAGAGACTTTCCCGAGATCCTGCAACAGTCAAGCGGGGGAGTTGGTATCGAAATCTCCCAAGCACTACGTACAGTGCTTTGCACATAGTAAGTGCTTGATAAGTATGATTGAATGAATGAGCCCTGGCCTTGTGTGCTCTTTCCACCGGGCCACATGCTCTTCTTTCCCACCAGTCCCTGCCTTTTTGCCGCTGTAGCCGAACTCTTGTTAGTCTCTTC
Source organism: Ornithorhynchus anatinus (assembly GCF_004115215.2). Classification (NCBI taxonomy): domain Eukaryota; kingdom Metazoa; phylum Chordata; class Mammalia; order Monotremata; family Ornithorhynchidae; genus Ornithorhynchus; species Ornithorhynchus anatinus. Next base: position 14,152,952 of record NC_041744.1, read on the forward strand.
GATTTTCTTCCCTTTCCCTTTCACGTCTCCCGTTCCTCTTTCCTCGGTTCCTTCTCCCTTTCCATCCTTTCTCTGTCCCTCACCCTTGCTCCTGCTTCTCCCCTCGCTTGTCCTCCCCTCCAGCTCCCCGTCCTGGCTCTTCCTCCTCTTTGCAGTCTGAGGCCCCCAGCATCCATCCTACTTGGCCAAAGTCAACCGGCTGAGATCGGATCTGAGCCCCCGGCCTGGCTACATCTCCTTCCTCACAGGGACTGACCCCACACGTGCCCATGTTCCGACCTCTCACACCCCCATACTGACCTTTCACACACATCTGTTGGCATCTCCCGCGCACACGCGCACATACGCACCTCTCACACATCCCTGCAGACCGCGCACCCCAACCCAGTCACACGCCCACTCACACACACACAGATCTCACACGCACAACTGGATTCTCAAACAGTCCTGCTGACATCCCACTTATCCCTGTGCAAACCTTCCCCTCACACATCCTGGTCTCACACCAGTTGGGGAACAAAGCCGCTGGGGCTCCGGGGGGAGGAATTCAGTCTGGTGCTCTTCCCGGCCCAGGCGCCGGATATCCCAAGATGCACTTTTCTCTGCACTCACCCAACGCAAGTGCTCACTCCTAGTTCACCACGCTCACGACCGAACCGGCCAGGTTTGAGTTCTCCGCATTTTTAAAGCCCTTCCAAAATCTCACCTCCTCCAGCAAGCCTTCTCCAATTAATTCCCAACACCCTAAGTCATACCTACCCAAGGCCACGTCTAGCATTTAACATATTTATTCCCATCTCCGGCACTTACGCGTGCCTATCCGTTTGTATGTTAAATTATTGATTCTGATTTATTCAGATATTTCATCCTGGCATATTTGTTCTATCCCCTATCTGATCTAGGTTACTCCTGCTGCTCTGCTATTCATAAATATTTTCACGTCTGTCACTTCCATTATATTGTGAGCTTCCTATAGACAGGGAATGTGTGTTTGTTGTACTTTCCCAAGAACTTAGTATATTTCACTCAGTAAGCCATCAATAAACACCTCTGCCGCTCCATTACTACTACTACTACTAATAATAATGATATTTGTTAAGCACTTACTATGTGTCTAATACTATGCCCCAACCCAAAGCAGCAGATTTCTCCCCTATTAGAGTGTAAACTCCTTGAAGGCAGGGATCATGAATATTTACTCCACTCTCTCAACCCAAGCACTTAGTACAGTGTTCTGCACACATTAAGTGTTCAGTAAATACCATCGATTGATGACTGACTTCGGGTAGAGCGAATTTTAAGGTGTTTATTAGGAAAAAACCACATTACCCTAAAAACTTTGATAGTCATCCTATAAGGTCCACGTGACTGTTGTCCTAAAAGCTACCTGTGTCCATGGCAACATAGTAATAGTAATAGCAGCATTTAATGATCTCTCATTGGGTTCAGAGCATTTTACTAATCACTTGGGAGAGTTCAATAGAATAAGTGAGCATGATCCCTGCTCTCAAGGAGTTTACATTCCAGCTGATAATCATCCCCAAAAGCATCCTGACACTGGAATTTAAATTACTTCAATTATTTATTCATATTAATGTCCGTTTCCCTCTCTAGGGTGTAAGCTCATTGTCGCCGGGGAACGTATCTGCTGATTCTGTTGTATTGTGCTCTCCCAAGCATTTAGTACAGTGGTCTGCACATAGGTGTTCAGTAAATACTATTGATTGATTGATTGATCCGTCATTCCCTCTTTCTTTGCGTCCCATGCTTCCATTCAACCACAGTCAGAGACTTTCATTGTCCCAACGAAGAATTTAGTAGAGGTGATGGGCCGGGGGGAAGGGAGGCTATCTGAAGCAGGAAAAATCTACTGCCTCTTCCCCTTCTAAATGACATCACTGTGTTATGTCACATGCCCATGTGGCAGTCTGTATGACATCACTGCATTAAACTCTATGGACTAGTGGATACAGCACGGGCCTGGGAATCAGAAGGACCTGGGTTCTAATCCCAGCTCCACCAGCTGTCTGCTGTGTAACCATGGGCAAATCATTTCACTTCTCTATGTCTCCATTACCTTGATTGTAAAATGGGGATTAAGACCATGAGACAGGGGACTGTGTCTAACATGAATAGCTTCAAGCTACTCCAGCGCTCAATACAGTGGCTGGCACATAATAAGTGCTTAAGAAATGCCATTAAAAAAAACTGCAGGCATATGCAGTACTCCAATGACATGGCATGACATGTTCCTTCAGGCTAATGTAACGACGTCATGCAGAATCCCATTTGAAACCCCCACAAACTTAGACCGGGAAACCTCTCCGGAGGCCCCCTGACTCACACTGCATTGTGTTCCCCTCCCAAATCCCGGGCACCAATTCTGCATCCGCCTGGGGGTTTTCTGATTTTTCGCCACCACCTCCACTGAGTTCCATTCTGCTAACCCCTTTCCTTTCTATATCACCCTCTGACCTGGTGCCCTGAGGAGATTGCCTAATAATAATAATAATGATGATGGTATTTAAGCCCTTACTATGTGTCACATATTGTCCTAAGTGCCGGAGTAGATACAAGCTAATCAGGTTGGACAAGGTCCCTGTCCCACGTGGGGCTCACAGACTTAACCCCATTTTACAGATGAGGTCACTGAGGCCCAGAGAAGTAAAGTGACTTGCCCAACGTCATCCAGCAGACAAGTGACGGAGCTGGGATTGGAACCCAGGCCCTTAGGATTCCAAGGTCCATGCTTTATTCTTTAGGCCACACTGCTTCTCCAGACAGCCTTGGCTGCCTGAAGAAAACCCTGTGCTGTGTGAGACAATCTGAGTGGGTCTGAAGATAACCCTGTGGTGTGTGAAAGAAAAACTGAGAGAGAGAGAGAGAGGGAGGGAGAGAGAATCCCTGTACCAGAGATTGGGAATAGATGAATGGATTTGGGAGAGAACCGCCTTGAACATTTAAGGGCTTGAACCTGGTCTCCTTTCTTATAAGGCATTACATGGGAGGAAAGAAGGTGCCGGTGAATGAGAGTCCCCCTCCAAATCTGGGAGGGGGGCTAGAGTTCACTTGGAGCCCAACCAAAGAAAAATATCCAGAAAAAAGCCAAAAAGAAGCTTCCATCACCCACCCCCACCTCCTTCCACCTCTCATCTGAAATAAAAATTAAAGAGTTATTAGGAGTTTCATTAGGGGTGAGCGAGTTGGTAATGAAATTACATTTCAGCTTCTTCTCCATCCCCATCAAGATTAAGTGGTTTGATCAATGATGTTCACACAATTAATTCTGCTGATTGCCAAGGGTGATGGTATTGACAGCCACATTTCACACCTTGAGCTTTGTCTCTGGACCAAAACGTGTTGGGGTGGGGGGGGGCGGAGGTGGAGGTGGCCGGGGGGAAGGGTTGGCTTCACGGGGGTGAAATCCAAATGGATTTGAGGGGAGAGGGTCCCGGGAGGATTCCGGGCAAAGGAAGATCGGATGGGGTTGAGAGTGGGGGGGGGGGGGGGACCCTGGGGAAGGAAATGTGTGGGCAGAGATTCAGATTCACACCCCAACTTTGTCTCTAGTGGTACATGGAATCCAGCGCCAGGAAGCCTGAGAGAGAGAAGGATATAGAGGGTGAGAGAGACAGAGAGACACATAGAGAGGGGGAAGGAGGAAGAGGCAAAGAGAGAGAGGGAGGGAGGGAGGAAGATATAGAAAGAGAGACAGAGAGGAAGGTCAACATCCCAGAGAGGAGGAATCAGCAGGGACTGAGACAAGGACAGAAGCAAGGCAGAGAACAGTGAGATTTATATACTCTTCTTCCTCTTGTCTAATGGGGCTGCTGAGGTGGAACCAGCTCCTCTGTGGCACTGATAGGCCATCAGTGCTCTAGAGAGAGGGCTAACCTCACCCCAAGGTGCTGGGATGAGTGGGGAGAGGTGAATCAGCCCATGATAATAATAATAATAATAATAAATTATGGTAGAATATAAACTCCTTGTGGACAGGGTTAGTGTTTGCCAACTCTCTTGATCTGTACTTTCCCAAATACTTAGAATGCAGTAAATGTTCAATAAATACCACCGATTGACAGTAAGCACTCAAATGATTGGTATTCGTTTAACACGTACTATCTGCCAAGCACTGTGCTAAGCCCTGGGGTGGTATAAGATAATCAGGTGGGACACAGTCCCTTTCCCACTTAGGACGATGCAAGATAATCAGGTCAGATACGGTCTCTTTCTCACGAGGGAGGAAGAACAGCTGTTTAATCTCCATTTTATAGATGAGGAAACCGAGATATGGACAAATTAAGTGACTCGGCCAAGGTCACACAGCCGAGAAGTGGCAAAACTGGGATTAGAACCCAGGTCCTCTGACTTCCAGGCCCGTGCTCTTTCCACTAGGCCATGCCGCTTCTCTAAGACCCAAGCCGAGGCTCAGGAAGAAAGGTGAGATTGCCCCTGCCCACCATTCTGCCCGATCCCATGGAGTGGAAACCAGCCACTTGTCTGCTGTGTGACATTGGGCAAATCACTTAACTGCTCTGTGCCACAGTTACCTCATCTGTAAAATGGAGATTGATCCTGTGAGCCCTATCTGAGACGGGGACTCTGTCCATCCTGATTTGCTTGTATTCACCCCAGCGCTTAGTACAATACCTGGCACATAGTGAGTGCTTAACAAATGCCACAATTATTATTATTGTTATTTGCCGGTCGCTGTAGGAAGCTTAGGGAGATGGATTGAGGGACCTCATTCTTCCTGCTTTCGGCTTCTGGTGGAATTCCCAGCCTTCAGAAAATTGTAGTATCACCTAGCTTCAGCTACCCATCCTGTCCATAAAACTGAGGAGGTAGAGCAGAGATGCATTTGTATGCTTTTCTCTGAGGCCCATCCAACTTCTCTGAGGATCTCTTCCCCTCCCCTAGGACTCAAGGCAAGAGGAACTATGCTGTGTCCCAGCTGGAGCCTCTCTTTTGGCTGCTATCTTGACCTCGGACCCCAGAAATGGTCGCCTGAAAGGAGCACAGTCTTCCATACCGCAGGGCGGCAATCAGACAATCAGTCGATCGATCATATTTATTGAGTGCCTACTGTATGCAGAAAACTGTACTAAATGATTGGGAGAGTACAACATTGAATCAGAGTGGCCTAGTGGAAAGAGCACAGGCCTGGAAGTCAGAGGGCCTGGGCTCTGATCCCGGCTCCGCCATCTGTCTGCTGTGTGACCTGGGGCAATCACTTAACTTCTCTGTGCCTCAGTTACCTCATCTGTAAAATGGGGATTAAGACTGAGTCCCATGTGGGACAGGGACTGTGTACAATCTGATTACCTTGATCTAAACGTGGCACATAGTAAGCGCTTAAGAAATAACACGAGTTAATATAACAGAGTTGGTAGACACATTCCCTTCCCGCGATGAGTTTACAGTCTAGAGGTGGAGAGAGACATTGATATAAATAAATAGAAAATGGTTATGCACATAAATATTGTGGGACTGAGGGAGGGGTGAATAAAGGGAGAAAATCAGGGAGATGCAGAAGGGAGTGGGAGGAGATGTGCCTTCAATAAGGCTTTGAAGGTGGGTAGAGTGATAGATATGAAGAGGAAGGGCATTCCAGGTCAGAGGCAGGACGTGGGCAAAGGGTCAGTGGAAAGGCAGACGAGATCAAGGTACAGTGAGAAGGTTGGCATTAGGGGAGCGAAGTGTGCGAGCTGGGTTCTAGTAGGAAAGCAGGCAAGTGAGGTAGGAGGGGGCAACAGGATTGAGTGCTTTAAAGCCCATATACGGAGTTTCTGTTTGATGCGGTGGTGGATGGGCAACGCTCGGAGGTTCTTGAGGAGTGGGGGAAAATGGACCGAATGTCTTTGAAGATAAACAGGCAGCAGAAATCAAGCCACAAGCCTCATGGACAATGGAGTAAACTCTGCCTTTCCCTTCTCTCCCCTTTCCAGGAAGCATCTGGGGCCAGAAGGGGAATCTGAGTTGGCTGCATGGAGGCTCTGACGGGTGGAACGGAGGAGGGAGGGCCCTGTCGACCTTTTATATGTCCCTTGGTGTTGGGGCTGACTTGGAACACTCCAAGTCAGCAGGGCCATGTCTCTAACTCCCCTGAGAAAGCCCCCAGGACTGATCAAGGGTGAAAGCTGCTGCTGCTGCTGCTGCTGCTGCAATTTTTGCCCCTATCTCTGGATCTCTCTCCAGAGACTCCCTTCCTCACGAGGGCCGGATTTCCTCTTTGGGCTCTGACTTGGAAGGTATGGAGACAATGGGATGGGGGAACTCCGAGGTCACTCTGGTACCCAAGGCAAAACAACACTGATTAAATCAATGCAGCCGCCCTTCACTGACCTAGTGGAAAGAGTCAGGAACCCCAGATCGTGTCAATTGCCTGCTGTATGACATTGGGCAAGTCCCTGAACTCTGTGCCTCATCTCCTCGTCGGTCAAATCAATCAGTCAATCAATGGTATTTATTGAGTGCTTACTGTGTGCGTTCAGAGTACTGTACCGAGTGCTTGGGACAGTACGGGACACAGAAACAGTAGACACATTCCCTGCCCACACTGAGCTCACAGTTTAGAGGATGGGGATAAAATACTCTTTCACTTAGACTGTGAGCACCATGTGAAGCTTACATTCTAAGGGGGAGGGAGAATAGATATTGAACCCACATTTTACAGATGAAGAAAGTGAGGCACAGGAAGTTAATTGACTCATCCAAGATCACACATTAGACAGCGACAGAGCTGGAATAAGAACCCAGGTCCCCTGACTCCCAAGCCCTTGCTTTTTCCATTAGGCCACTCTGTGAAAAGGGGACAGAATAACCTTCCCACGTCCGGATAAGAAGGAGTGAAGGAGGGAGGGACAGAGTTGCAGATGCCAAAAGGCACGCACAAAATGAGAGAGCAACAGAGATAGAGAAAAGGAGACAGAGAAAGAATAAAAGGAAGAAGGGGATGAAGGAGAAAGAGGAATAAGAAGCTTTTCTCCTATGCTATTCACATTTAAAGGAAAATAAAAAGAAGCCTTTCAGGCTCGCCTTAAGAAAAATGCCCAGAATTAAGTTCCTAAAAAGCTAGGATAGCTGAACGGAAATATTATCGGGGCTTGAAATGAGATTTTTTTTTCTTTCAGGCATTGATCCACTGATGGATCGGCTAAAACCAGCAGCAAGTGATCTGTGCCAGGTTCTGGAGAAACGTGCATTTGTTTGAGTTAAATTGGAGGTAGAACCTAGTCTGTGGATCAGGTGCTGCTCCAGCTCCTAAATAAGCGTGCATGGCTTGGAATCGTTACTGAATTTCTGCTTCCCTCCCTCATCTCTCCAATCTCCCCGAGGTTTTGGCCCCCAGCTCTGGTGTAGACCGGCTAAAGCTTTCTCGGGAATAGGGGGGAAGAACCCCTGTCTGAACCCCTAGGAACCCTCTAAAAATCCTCCTAAGTTGCTAGGTACCAGGCAGAGTAGGCAGGGTTTGCATGAGACCTCTGGGGGGTCCTTTCCAAGTGCTTAATACAGTGCTCTCTCACGGTAAACGCTCAATAAATACGATTAAATGAATGAAGGAAAGGAAGTCAGTGCTTGGAACAAATACTAATAGTAGAAGCCCTACTGAAAGCTCAACTCCTCCAGGAGGCCTTCCCAGACTGAGTTCCCCTTTTCCTTTGCTCCTCCTCCCCTCCTCGTTGCTCCTCCTCCCTCCCTCTGGTCTATCCCCCTCCCCACCCCACAGCACTTGTGTATATATGTACATATTTATTATATTCTATTGTATTGATGATGCGTATATATCTATAATTCTATTTATTTTATTGACACTGTTGAATCCTGTCTACTTGTTTTGTTTTGTTGTCTGCCTCCCCCCCTTCTAGACTGTAGCCCATTGTTGGGTAGGGATTGTCTCTATTTGTTGCCAAATTGTACTTTCCAAGCACTTAGTACAGTGCTCTGCACACAGTAGGCGCTCAGTAAATACTATCGAATGAATTAATGAATAATAGTAACGGCAGTATTGGAATATTAGTAGTATTTATTAAGCCCTTACTAAGCACTGAGAGGAATTAGACATGGTCCCAGTCCCTTGGGGGGCTCAATGTTAAACCGCAAAAAGCATTAGCCTTAACATGCATTAAAGAAGCAGAGTGGCCAAACGGAAAGGTTTCCAATTACTTTTTTTTTTAATGGTATTTGTTAAGCACTTAATGTGTTTCAGGCACTATTCTGGGGTAGGCACAAAGTAATCAAGTTGGACACAGTCCATGTCCCACATGGGGTTCACAGTCTTAATCCCCAGTTTATAGATGAGGTAACGGAGGCACAGAGACGTTAAGTAACTTGCCCAAGGTCACACAGCAGACAAGTAGCAGAGCTGGGATTAAAATTCATGTCCTTCAGACTCCCAGGCCCGTGCTCTATCCCCTCAGCCATGCTGCTTCTTGTATGCTACTTGCGTATTGTGTTACCTTGGGCCAGTCACTTAGTTTCCTCATGTGTAAAAGGGGAATTCGATTCCTGTCCTCCCTCCCTTTTAGACCGTGAGCCCTGGATGGGAAAGGGATAGGGTTCATGCTGATTAGTCTAAACTCACCAGTGCTTGGCACATGGTAAGCACTTAACATCAATTAATCATATTTACTGAGCTCTTGCTGTGTGCAGAGCACTGTTCTAACTGCTTGAGAGAGTACAGTGTAAGAGATTTGGTAAACATGTACCCTGTCCAGTCTAGAGGGGGAGGCAGATATTAAAATAAATTATAGATGCATACAAAAGAGCTGTGGGGCTGAGGGAGGGGCAAATAAAAGGTGAAAATCTTAGTGCAAGGGTGAAACAGAGGGAGAGAGAGTAGAGGAATTGAGGGATTAGGTGGGAAGGGCTAAATTGGGAAAGTCCTCTTGGAGGAGACAAACTTTTAATAAGGCTTTGAAGCTGGTGAAGCTGGGGAGATCATCTGTTGGATATGAAGGGGGGAGGAGTTCTAGGCCATAAGTAAGATGTGGGTGATGGGTCAACAGTTAGTAAATTGGCATTAGAGGAGTGAAATGAGATGGCTGGGTTGTAAAAGGACATCAGAGAGGTAAGTTGTGGTGGGGGGGATAAGGTAATTGAATGCTTTAAAGACAATGGTCAGGAGTTTCTGTTTGATGTGGAGGCGGGTGGGCAACCACTAAAAAATCTTTAGGAGCGGTGGAAGATGGACTGAATTTTTTTTTTTTAGAAAAATGGCCACGGGCAGCAGAGTGAAATGTGGACTGGAGTGGGGAGAGATAGGAGGAAGGGAGGTCAGCAAGGAGGCTGATGTACTAGCCGTCAAGGTGGGATAGAATAAGCGCTCGGATCGACGTGGTAACAGTTTGGATGGCAAGGAAAAGGAGGATTTTAACAATGTTGTAAAGGTAGACCCGACATGATTCGGTGACATTGAATAGGTGGGTTGAATGAGAGAGATGAGTTAAGGAAAATGCCAAAGTTATGGGCTTGTGAAACAGGAAGTATCGTGGTTTTGTAGACAGGTGGAGGATATATCATTGATTTGTTTTTTAATAATAATTGTAATGGTATTTGTTAAGCACTTACTATGTGCCAAGCACTGTTCTAAGCGCTGAGGTAATCAAGTTGGATACAGTCCCTGTCCCACATGGCGCTCTCAGTCTTACTCCCCATTTTGCAGATGAGGTAATAGGCCTAAGATCACATAGCAGACATTTATGTTATTGTTATAATTATTAGTCAAGGATAGGGGCCGATTTGCCGAAAGTAGGGTTAAAATGGGGGATGGACACTGTTTTGGTCAAGAGTAAAACGGCCCTGGGCGTCTGGCCAATTCTGGAATAGAAACTGAGCCGGGAGACTTGCTGGGATGCCCGTCTGAGGCAGCTCTCGTTGCCGTCAGCAGATCTGAGGTGGAGGTCAAGGTGCCCCCGAGCAGACTCCTTGTCACGTGCATGTCAGCACTTAGAGGTAAGAGTATGGGGGCCAGTGGCCAACGTCACGGGTTCGCCCTTCATCCAAGGACTCACACCTGCCCAGGAGAGTTGGAGAGTTCATTCTGTCTATAGCCCTCCTGCCAACCCTGGTAACATAGTAGTTGAAAGAGCGTTCACTGTCCAGAACGAACTAAAGATCTACCCGGCTGCAGTGTTGTCCAAACTTCTCCAGGACTGTGAGTTCTAGATCCTACACGGTGCCACATTTGGCTCCTTGAGACAGTCCACTTTGGGGCCTTTCTCTCTATCAAATGGCAAGGCTCACTGAGAAACAGTGAGGCCTAGTGGAAAAAGTCCAGGCCAGGGAGTCACAGGACCTGGGTTCTATGCCTGGCTTGGCCACTTTTCTGCTATGTGACCTTGGCAAGTCACTTAACTTCTTCCTCACTCACCTCATTTGTAAAATGGGGATTAAGACTGGGAGCCCTTCGTGGGGCAGGGACTGTGTAAACCCGATAATCTTTTATCTACTCCAGCATTTAATACAGTGCCCGGCACATAGTAAGTGCTTAAAAAATACTATTATTTCTATTATTGTCATTATTATTATTAAGAGCAGGGGTCAGGTCTACCAAGTCTACTAACTCTCCCAAGCACTCGTGCCTTGCACCCTTTAAGTTTTCAATAACTACCACCGATGATGATGATGATGATGATGAAGACAATTCATGAACAATGAAGTTCTGGAATGTAGTCAGTCTCCCAGCTGTTATGCTCACCTTAACGGGACTATTCTGGGTGGGACACAGGAAGATAATGAGTAACAGCAGGATACCCATCCGGCTGCTGTGTGGACTCCTGAAATGTGGGAAGCAGGGCAGTGGAAATATTTTAAGGTCACAGTATGATAAAACCTCAGGCAATTCTGCAAGCCAGCTTATAACTGGGAGTCAGTGGCTGAGTATAAACCAGCAAGGCATACTGCTATAGAGAAAGGAGCAGCTCTTTCTGAGCAGAAATAAGGAAAGGAAGATGAGGCAGAGAAAATAGGGGCAGGCACTGCAATCAAACATAGCCGCATAACAAGCGACAACCTCTAGACTGTTTAGACTGTGAGCCAATTGTGGGCAGAGAATGTCACTGTTTATTGTTGCATTGTGTTTTTCCCGAGCACTGTACCAAGTGCTCTGCCCACAGTCAGTGCTTGATAAATGAATGAACCTTTTTGTGTGACACAATGTGGCCAAGGCTACGGGCCCCTCACTGGTCTTATTAGCCATGGGTGCACTCAGAGGTGTATTTCACTGTCAGTGATGATGACCATCTCCCCCTCTAGATCATAAGCTCGTTGTGGACGGGCTGCGTGTCTACCAACTCTGTTTTATTGTACTTTTCCCAGTGCTTAGTACAGTGCTCTGCACACAGTAAGAGCTCACTAAATAAGGATGATGGATTATCCCGATACGAAGGGCAATTCTATATGTATTTTACTGAGCACCTATTGAGCACTGCACTAAAGTGCTTGGGAGAGTACACCAGAATCAAAAGACCCATTTCCTGACCACGGGGCCGCTCCCAGCCCTGTCCCTTGTCCCTGCCAGACTCAACTGGAGTGGAACTTCCCAAGCTTCTCCTCCTTCAAAAGGGATCCTATTCTCCCATCTGAAAAAAAAAAAAAAAATCCCAAGTTGTCCTGATTTCCCATTGTCCCACTGCTTCTCCGCCCCACCTCCACTCGACCCCACACTGATCAGTCAGGTGAAACACAATCACTTGGTAAGGCCGGCTAGGCATCCGTCATCCTCCCGGGGCAAAGTTCAGGCCTCTTCAGAGGGTCTCCGTTGCCTGAAGTCCCCGTTTCCTGTGTTCCCACCCCCCCCCACCCTCTCAGCAGGGTGCACCTGTGATTGGATAGAGAAGTTGAAGCGCTATTAATCTACCTCAGGCCGTTCCACATAAGCGCCTTCTTGCCCGCCTCCCCTCTCTTCCCTTCCACACCTCCTTCTTCTCCCCTCCCCAGAGAACAGGGGCTGGTGAAGCTGGTAACTTTCCTTCCTCAGCTTTGCTCAACCTTCCTGCATATCTGTAATTCATCTATTTCTATTAATGTCTGTCTCCCCCTCTAGACTGCAAGCTCGTTGTGGTAATTAATAATAATCGTAGTGTTTGTTAAGCACTTACTAGGTGCCAGGCACTGTATTAAGTGCTGGGATAGATCCCAGCAAGGAAATCAAGGTGGGTACAGTCCCTATCCCATGTGGGGCTCACAGTCTTAATCCCCATTTTATAGAAGAGGAAACTGAGGCATCGAGAAGCGATGTGACCTGCCCAAGGTCACACAGGAGACAAGTGGCAGAGCCGGGATGAAAATCAATGACCTTCTGACTCTCAGGCCTGGGCTCTTTCCAGTAGGCCATGCTGCTTCTCAGGTAGGGATTGTGTGTGTTTATTGTTAGGAGCACTCAGTACAGTGCTCTGCTGACAGTGCTCAATAAATACAAATGAATGAATGAATCTGGGGCTGGGTGACTGCAGGGGTCACTGACGGGTCCTGGTGGCTGGGACTTGAACCCTCCAGGCTCTGACCAACTAGGCCCTTACACTCTTAGACCTACCTTAATGACCTGTCTGGTAACTTGGCCTTGCATTAAGGTAAGGAAAGTACCTTAACGGCCTTGTCTGGTCCATTCCCCCTGTGGGGAGGGAACATGACTACCATCTCTGTTGTATTGTACTCTCCAAATCGCTTAGAGTGCTCTGCACATAGGAAGTGCTCAATAAATGCCACTATTTAACTGATGGGGAGGCGGAGGTCCTGCAATAACAGGATGGGAATCCAGACGAGTGAACTTGTGGCAGAGTGATTGGTGCGGGCTGTGGAGGTTGGGATAACCGCGGGAAGAGAGGATAAGGATGAGGGGAGATGAGTAGTGAGAAGAAGAGTGGGAGATTGATTTTTTTGCTCTGAGGGCCAAAGAAGAGGATTCCCCGTTTCACTTAATTATATCTTTGCTCCTAGTGGATAGGAAGTCTCGACTATGGGAGGGAAAGTCAAACGGAAGCATATCCATTCCATTCCTAACTTGGGCAGTGGCTAGCGAGTGGAAGACAATCTTCTACAAGTCAAGTCTCCCCTGTGCCGGGCAGCAGCAGCATGGGAGAGAGTCAAGGGCGAAGACTCGAGTTTCCTGCCCTGAAGGAGGTAATGGTAAACCACTTCCGTATTTTTCCCAAGAAAACTCTATGGATACACTAGCAGAACGATTGCAGGTGGAGGTGCGGTGTTCTGGGAGAGGTGTGTGATGCCTCCATAGTGTTGCTGTGGGTCAGAAACAACTCGACAACGTCAAACAAGTGGAAAGGAAGCCTTGTGACGTAGTGGAAAGAGCACAGGCTTTGGAGTCAGAAGACCTGGATCTAAACCTGGCTCCAACCACTTACCTGCCGGATGACCTTGGGCAAGTCCTAGATTGCGAACCTTTAGCGGGACAAGGGTCCATGTTGTCCCACTTGTATACTATTTCCCGGCACTTAGTACGCTGCTAGGTGCACGGTAAGTGCTTAACAAATATTACTACTCAAAGTCACTGAACTCCTCTGTGTCTCTATCTCCTCAGTAAGATGGGGATTTAATACCTGAACAAACATCACAATTATTATTTACCTTTTATCCCTCCTCTGTAGACTGTGAACCCCTTGTGGGCCTTGGACTGTTTTCCAGCCTGCTTATCTTGTACAGTTCTGGGTTCATAATAAGTTGATTATCATTAATATTATTATTATTCAAGGGATCCTGTCCTACGTGGGAGGGGGTAGGCCAGTGATTGCACCAGTGGGCCGAGAGCCTAATCTGCAAGGCCATCTTAGAATCTGAACCCCCACATCTGAGTCTCCACGTTTTCTGGCACCCTGTCCTGCCCGCAGATTTTCTTCCCCTACCTCTTCCCTTTCCCTGCCAATTCACCCATTTGCATAACCTTCCTGCCATGGTCGACTGGTCTGACTGGATTTTAAAACAACTGCTTTGCTCCCGCCCCATCCACGTCCCCCCCACTCCCCCAGGGTCCTTTCCTGGAGGTCACTCCAACCTGAAGCAGCCAGCCTAGGCTCGGCTCAGTGGCTTCACCCACCTCCCCTGCCCCTTCCTCACCCCCTCCCTTCCGTGCAGCTGTGGCTCGGGAGTGATTAACGTGGTGTGATGGCAGGGGACACCCCCACCCCCCCCCAAAAGGCCCCTCACTCCTTTGATGAGATCAAAACCCACACAGCCGAAAAAGAGATCACAATCAATGCGGCTGAGGATGAAAAAGGCCCTGGCTGGCCCTCGAGGACCGGGCCGGGAGATGGGGTGCGTGAGACCCCGGACGTCCCAGGTGGGGGGTCATGGAAGCCAGAGCTGGGAGTGGGGAACAGGGGTCCCGCCTCCCCTGGGGGTCCGCACCCCTCCGCTATCATCCATGCGTGTATTGAATAATAGTAATTATGGTATTTGATAAATGCTTACTATGTCCCAGGCACTGTAGTAATCGCTGGGGTGGATGCAAGCGAATCAAGTTGGACACAGTCCCTGTCCCTTGTGAGGCTCACAGTCTTAATGTCCATTTTACAGCTGAGGTAACGGAGACGCAGAGAAGTGAAGCAATTTGTCCAGGGTCACACAGCAGACAAGTGGTAGAGCCAGGATTAGAACCCGGGTCCTTCTGATTCCCAGACCCATGCTCTATCCGTTATGCCACGCTGCTTCTCATAAGGAGGAGCAGCAGTGGCCTAGTGGAAAGAGCACTAGCCAGTTAGGAGACCTGGGTCCTAATCCTGCTCTGCCACGTTCCTGCTGTGTGACCTTGGGAAAGTCACTTCACTTCGCCGTGCCTCGATTTCTTCATCTGTAATATAGGGACTCAATACTTGTTCTCTCTCGTACTTACAGTGTAAATCCTACATGCAACAGGGACAGTGTCCAACCTGATTAACTTGTATCTACTCCAGAGCTAAGAACGGTGCTTGACACGTAGTAAAGCACTTAATAAATACTATCATAATTATTATTTTTATTATTGAACTTATGCTCTATAATTATTGTTATTATAATTATTGCACTTACGGGGAGATGGACATTAAAATCAATTTCAGATATGTACATGTGCTAAAATATCAAGCGCTACCTAAAACAGTGCTCTGCACAAAGTAAGCACTCAATAAATACCGATTTACTGATTATGGATTATCTACTTTAGTGTTCTCTGCCAAGCGCTTAGTACAGTGCTCAGCACAAAGCCAATTCTCAATAAATACCATCGACTGATTTTTAGAGATTTTGCCCCCTTAATCCATTGTTCTCTCCCACATATTTAGTACGGTGCTCTGCATATAGTAAGAGCTCAATAAATATGGTAGATTGATTAGGGAGATCTACTTCACTCTATATTAATCTCTCCTAAACTCTTAGTAGAGTGCTCAGTAGGCAATCAATAAATATCACTGATTGATGGATGGAAAAAACAGGAGGACTGCAGGCCAGTGGATGGACAGACAGACCAGAGCGGCATTTGAACCACCGGAAAGCTTTCCTCCCTGTCTGGATACTGATGGCATTTGGTAGTTTCAGAACCAGACCTTCATCACATTATTTTTAGTTTAATTCCCACCGCTTTCCCAGGGGATTTTCCCGGGCATCTCTGTTGTCTACAGAGTGAGGCTGAGATGGACAGGTGTATTCTTGCAGAGTTTTTCTGTTTTATGGTGCTTGTTAAGTGCTGATTTTGCAACAAGCACTGTACTAAATGCTGGAGTAGATACAAGATAATCAAATTGGACACGTGGGAATGGTTAGATTCCCCTTTCCCCCATGGGGAGTAGGAGGGAGTAGGATTTAAGTTCCATTTTACAGATGAGAAACCCGAAGCACAGAGAATAATAATAATTACTATTATTATCACGGTATTTGTTAAACACTTACTATGTGCCAGGCAATATACTAAGCACTGGATACAAGTTAATCAGGCGGGACACAGTCTCTGTCCCACATGGGGCTCCCAGTCTCAATCCCCATTTTACAGGTGAGGTAACTGAGGCACAGTGAAGTGACTTGCCCAAAGTCACACAGAAGACAAGTGGCTGAGCTGGGATTAAAATCCAGCTCCTCTGACTCCCAAGCCCAGAATCTTTCCACTAAGCCATGCTGCTTCCCTACCTTTAATAGCATTTATAGCATTTCCCTTGCAGATTCTTGGGGTGGGGATTGAGGGGGGAATCAGTTCCCCAGGACAGACTTCCTCCCCGCTCTTCACCAGCTGCCTGGCCCAACTTCCTCTGGTCACCTTCTCAACCTTCTCAGTTTCCCTTGTTTGTGAGCCCGAGGCCAGGCCCAAAGGGTAGGGGTGGGGGTTGCGATGGGGCAGCTGACTGTGAGCTGACAAGAATCCCCGGCCCCGAGCGCTGAGCCCAGGAGTAGAGGAAAGCGATGGATTGTGGAGGATATTCTCTCCTCTTTTCCTTGTCGCCCTCTGCCCAGCCACCACCCCTCCTCCCTGGCTCCCATCTACTCACCTGTCCTCTGCTACCCCTATGCCCAATTCAGGGCCTCCCCTTCCACCTTCCCTCTGGTCTAGATGATCCAAGTTTGGGACACCACAGGGGCCGAGTGCCTTTTTCAGGGAGAAATTAATTATTTCCTCCTCCTCCACCCCCTTGTACTCCTTCTTCTCCTCTTCCTCCTCTTCTTTGTCCTCCTCCTCTTCCTCCTTCTGTTTCTCTTTCTCCTCTCTCCTCCACTTTTTCCTACTCATCTTTCAATTTCCCCCCCCCTTTCTTTTTCTTCTCTTAATCTTCCCCTTTCTCTTTCTATTTCTCCTTTGGGTTCTCTTTCTCTCCTCTGCCCCTCCACTTTTTCCAGTTTCCCCTTCTTCATTTTCTTCAATTTATCTTCCCCCTCCTCCCTTTCTCTTTTTTCTTCTTCCTCTTTCTCATTCTCTTTCTCCTTGTTCTCTCTCTCCTTCCTCTTCCACCTCTTCCTATTCCTCTTTCTATTTCTTCTTGCTCTCTTTCTCCTTACTCCTCCAGTTCATTCATTCATTCATTCAATTGTATTTATTAAGCCCTTCCTGTGTGCAGATCCCTGTACTAAAGGCTTGGGAGAGTATAATACAACAATAAACAGACACATTCCCTGTCCACAGTGAGCTTACAGTCCTATTCCTCTTTCTATTTCTCCTTGTTCTTTTTCTCTTTCCTCCTCCATCTTTTCCTAGTCCTCTATTTCTCCTTGTTCTCTTTCTCCTCCTCTCACGACCTGGGCCCCCATCCCGATCATGAGCAGAGTTCCAGACTCTTCTCAGCTTGTCTCAAAAATGTTCATTTGTCCTGTACATTGGTCAATCAAGGGGATTTATTGATTGCTTACTATGCACAGGCATTGTACTAATTACAGTGCCTAATTGGTAGTTATAATCCTTGCCCTCAAGAAGCTTAAAGTCTCCTGGGCCAGATGTGGATAGGGGGTTTCTTCTGCTGAAGGACCTCTTTTCCCCTGCCCCTCAAAGGGGGTCAGTCCCTGATGGGTCTTCCAAGGACTCGGCCTTCCCTGAATGTTCTAGAAAGGGGCCTGTTCAGCTCCTGAATGGTTGATTTTTTGATCCTGAAAGTGGGAAGCGGGGAGGCCGAAGAGAGGAGGGGTTCCTTCCAGAAGTGAGTAGATCCCACAAGGTAGTCGCCTTCCAGATCGCAGTCCTGGACTGTGGTCCCGTTGGCTGCAAATGGGTCCTGCACGGTCCCAATTCAGTTGCCAACGTGCCATGCCTCGGCCTGACTAATTCGCTCGTGAACCTCCATGCCCTAGCAATGACACACCTGACCGGGATGATACTGTACTCTCCTAAGTGCTTAGTACAGTGCTCTGCACACAGTAAGCGCTCGGTAAATACTATTGACTGAATGATGAGAAAGATGAGTGGCACTGTGCACAAACCACTGGAACCTAGAATCAGTTCCTCCGTGCTGGTTCTCGGTCCTGAGACCTCAGGGCTGATATAAGGAGACGCAATCATCATCAGATCTTGAGGGTGACTCTCATCCCCTTAGCGCTTTCCTCCCCAAAGCTTTTGAAGGCACTCCCATGTGACATCACTCTTCCTCACATCACCCCTGGGAGGGTCAGGGCCAGGGGAGAGAAAAGCAGCAGAGATCCCGCTCTCCATTTTACGGGTGGGGAAATCTAGGAACTCATTGCAAATGAGGTCTGCCAGAGACTCAAAGCCAGTCAGTCAATCGTATTTATTGAGCGCTTACTGGGTGCAGAGCACTGAACTAAGCGCTTAGGAGAGTCACATATAACAGTATAACAGATATATTCCCCGCCCACATCGAGCTTAGAGGGGGAGACAAATATTACTATAAGTCGGGATGGGAGCCAAGACTAGAAATCCCCATCCAGGCCGTGGCACAGGGTGTTGTGTTCTGGACATCCCCAATCTCTTTGCGATGTCCAGGTGATGAGGTCACCTCCTGACCTTCCTCAATGACCCCACTGGAATCCGCTCTGGTCACAGCGACTCTCGCTCCAACCTCACCAAAGCCTGAACGACCCTCTCACTCTGCAAGCTGTTTCTCTCTCTCCTGCCAGCTCCGAGGTCATTTTCAGGGCTCGGCCCGGTGGGAGACCTGGGGTGAAAACTGGGGAAAAGAAGCAAAATCTTTCTGACTCTGGAAGCAGCTCTGCTCTCTTCACAGCGCTCTCCATCCGCCAGGAACCTCTTAGAGTCTGGGCCTCTTGGGTTAGGAGCCTCTCCTAAGCCATCAATCAATTAATCAGTGGTATTTATTGAGCGCTTCCTGTGTGCAGAGTACTGTATTAAGTGCTTGGGAGAGTACAACATAAAAGAGTTAGTCGACAAGTTCTCTGCCCACAGGGAGCTTATAATCTAGAGGATGAGTTCATGTTCTAGAGAGTCCATCACCCCCAGAGACCAGCTGTGTCGTGCACTGCATCACAGTCCCTTAGTAGTATTTATTAAGTGCTTACTCTTGCGCAGAGCGCTGTACTAAGCACTTGGGAGAGTACTGGCCTAGTGGATGGAGCATGGACCTAGAAGTCAGAAGGGACATAGGTTCTAGTCCCGGCTCTGCCACTGCAATGGGACCTTGGGCAAGTCACTTACCTTCTCTGTGCCTCAGTTACCTCATCTGTAAAATGGGGATTAAAGGCTGTGAGTCCCGCATGGGAGACGGACTGTGTCCAACCCGATTATCTTGTATCTACTGTAACCTTTGCCTCTCGGGGTCGCACCCGGAGAGTTTCCAGTACTCCATCAGTCTCGGCTACGGGAGGGAGAGTCAAGCAGGGGCCTACCCATTCCATCCCTAGCTTGGCCAGTAGCTAGAGCGTGGAAGGCAATCTGCCACAAGTCAAAACTCACCCGCGCTGGGCAGCAGAGGCATGGGAGAGAGTCGAGGGTGGAGACTCAAGTTTACTGTGCGGAAGGGGACAAGGGTAAACCACTTCCGTATTTTTACTAAGAAAAATTATGGATACACTACCAGAATGATTGGAAACGGAGGTGGGGCGTTCTGGGCGAGATGAGTGCTTGGCGTCGCTATGGGTCGGCAACGGCTCTACGGCAAAAGACAAGATGAGACCGGAACCCTTAGAACAGTGCCTGGCGCCATAGTAAGCGCTTAACAAAAAAACACAAAAAAAACCCCTCCCCAAACTAGCAGACATGGTCCCTGACTTGAGGGAGTTTACCCTAATGGATTTCAGAGGATGGGGATAATTCAGAGAGGGAAGGGGACAGAGCCCATCCATGCGATCCCTGCTGCCTCCCCCTAACCCAACAGGTGGGTCCCCAGTGCTCTGAGAAACAGGATTAGGAGGCTGGTGGGCCTTCACCCTCTTTGAGGACCAACGGGGGCATTAGAAGGGGCAACTCCGGCTCTCCGAGCCCTGCGTCGCACTGGGCGATTTTGCCGCCGCAAACTTCCTGATGAGTTCCCCAGGAGAGTCCCCGGAATTGGGAGCAAAGAAAGAACTTTATAAAATTCTCCACAAGCAGCCGAGCGGAACCTATTTTCCCTCACAATGCAATTAACGACACCAACATTTACAAAATATGATTACAAGCGCTTTGGTTAAGTAGAGGAAAGTATATTAGATAGCAGCGAGGGGTTGATCTTAATGTGCATTTTTTCGAGAGACTTGCATTTTCTTTGTGCAAATAAAGAGGCCCTAAATTCTCCATAGGCACTAAAATCAATGCAGTGGAACCATGATAACAAACACAGGCTCTACTTTTTGCTACATCCCCCAATTAATTAAGCCTTTCACGGGCATGTAATTAGGAACATTAGCAAGTCATAAAATTGCCGTGAGTCTTTAAATTATGTGCTGGCCCTCAGCAATTTGTTTTTAATTCCTTTTGAAGACAATGGGACTGCTGGGCCCAATAGATCTTCATAGCAGCCTACTGTTTACTCCTTTATGGCTCTAGGAAAAGAGAACCATTCTCTCCGGTTCCCAGACGCACCCGCGCTATTTCCCTTCCTGTTTTCATTACCTGGGTTCCATGTAAGAGGAAACGCTCTGGCTCCTCCTCTCCCCCTCTGTAGGCCACTCTCTAAGTTGCCTGGGCCAGAGAGTCGGGCACAGGGAAGGTTGAGCGAAGGGGGTGGTCCGCTTGGGCCTGAGGATGCCGTTGACATCGCCTCCGAGAGTCGTGTCACGTTCTCCCACAGTTCCCTGGAACAAATCTCAACCATTTTCCGAGACTTACCTGTCCATTAACCCAATCCCCTCCTGGGTTTCCCAACTGAGGACACATCTGCTTGGGAGGTAAAGAGAGAGAGCGTAGAAGAATCAGGGATGCCCCTCAGAATAACCTGGTGACACCCAGCAGTGGGATTGGCGGTCCTGGGAAAATCATTCTCTGATTAGGGCGAGGTTCAGATATAGACTTCTTTACACCTTATTCAGCCCCCGTGCTTACATGTGCGCTAAATTACTTACTTTGATCTCTCCAATTGTCAGAGTTTTTATATTTATTAATGAGAAGAATAATGATATCTGGGGGCTTTGTTAAACGCTTACTCGGTACCAAACACTGGATTAAGCACCGGGGTAGATACGAGAAAATCAGGTTGGACACGGTCCCTGGCCCTCATTAGGTTCACAGTTTTGGTAAAGAGAAAAAACAGGTATGTTTGTCCCCTCCATTAGAGTGTAAGATTCTTGCAGGCAGGGAATTCGTTCATTCAATGGCATTTATTGAGCGCTTACTGTGGGCAAAGCACTGTACTAAGCGCTTAGGAGAATACAACCACAGACACATTCCCTACCCACAACGACCTCACAGTCGAGAGGTGACTGGCCCAGGAATAAGTCATTTCTTTATTTTGGACTTTCTAAGCACCTGATATGATCCCTCTAGACTGTAAGCTCGTTGTGGGTGGGGAATGTACCTCTTATATCGTTATATTGTACTCTCCCAAGTGCTTAGTACAGTGCTCGGCACATAGTAAGCGCTCAATAAATACAACTGAATGAATGAAGGGCTCAATAAATACAATTGACTCCAGCATGGCTCAGTGGAAAGAGTACGGGCTTGGGAGTCAGAGGTCACGGGTTCGAACCCCGGCTCTGCCCCTTGTCAGCTGTGTGACTGCAGCTGACATAAAAACTGTGTGACTGTGTGACATAAAAAACAAAAACAAATCTCTGCCTTGGAAAAGAAAACTTGAGTGGAAAAAGAGGAGGGAAAATACGTTTGTGTGATTCCCTGGTGACCTCGATGACCCCGGAGTCGGAGTTGGAGGCGTGAGGGAAAGGACTTCCAATCTTCTAGATTGGCCCAGTGCCGAAGGAGAGGAGGCCCAGAGAACTAGCCCGTTCCAGGTCCGCGCTTTCTGTTGGTCCGGTAGGGAAAGGTCAGAGTCGGGGGTCTTCCGAGGTCACGTGCCTTCTGGACTCTGGAAGCAGTATGGCCTAGTTGAGAGAGCATAAACCTGGAAATCAGAGGACCTGAGTTCTGAGTCTGCTGTGTTACCTTGGGCAAGTCACTTAGCTCTGTGCCTCAGTTCCTTCATCTGTAAAATGGAGATTAAGACTGTGAGCCCCATGTGGGAGAGGGACTATATCCAACCCAATTACCTTGTATCTACCCCAGGGCTTAGAACAGTGCTTGGCACGTGGTAAGCGTTTAACAAATACCATTACTAATTAGTACGTGGGACAGAGCGACCATTGATTGAATCCAACTTTGAAGAATGAAAAGAGTCTGAGGGGAGAGTGAAGGACACTGAGCAAAACTCCCAGGCCTATCCACGCCCCGGCGGCAAAGAGGCAAGAGCCCCAGCCAGGGATTGATGATGACAGTGCTTAGAACAGTGCTCAGTGCTTGGCACATAGCGCTTAACAGATACCATAATTATCATCATGTCCGGGGAGGCGGCCGTGGGCGGAGGCCGTAAGTAATGGAAACGCAGTTGTGATCTTGATTCATCAGTGGAAAACCGGCCCCCATCCCCATGCGCTCTTGGATTGCCAATCCAAATGACTGCCCACATCTCCATGGGCACGTGTGCCCCTCTGCATCTTCGAAAGAGCAAAGGAGCAAGCGGGGTTAGCAGTGGTGTGGCTTAGATGTATCCCCAGTAGGATGTGCTTGTCAGGCCCCTGTGCATTTGTGCTGCATTTGGCCCACTGGAAGGAGCACAGGCCTGGGAGTCGAAAGACCTGGGTTCTAATCCTGGCTCCGCCCCCTGTCTGCTGTGTGACCTTAGGCAAGTCACTTATTATCTCTGTGCCTCAGTTACCTCATCTGTAAAATGGGGATTGACTGTGAGCCCCATGTGGCACAGGGACCGAGTCCAACCTGGCTTTAACTACCACCTCTATGCGGATGATGCCCAAATCTACATCTCTAGTCTCGATCTCTCTCCCTCTCTCCAGTCTCGCATTTCATCTTGCCTTCAGGACATGTCTACTGGGATGTTCTCCCATCCCCTCAAACTTAACACGTGCAAAACAGAACTCCTTATCTTCCCACCCAAACCCTGTCCTCCCCATGACTTTCCCATCACTGTAGACAGCATTCTTCCTGTCTCACAAGCCCATAACCATGGCGTTATCCTTGACCCCTCTCTCTCATTCAACCCACATATTGAATCCATCGCTAAATACTGTCCGGCCCACCTTCGCGTCACTCAAATCCACGCTTTTCTTTCCACCCAAACTGCTGCCGTGTTTGGTCACTCATCCTATCCTGCCTGGATTACTGCATCAGCCTCCTTGCTGACATCCCAACCTCCTGTCTTCCCCCACTTCAGTCCATACTTTACTGGCCGGATCATTTTTCTACAAAAATGTTCAGGATGTCACCCCATTCCTCAAAACACTCAGTTGTTGCCCATCCACCTCCGCATCAAACAAGAATTCCTCACCATTGGTTTTAAAGCACGACACAACCTTGCCCCCTCCTACCCAACCTTGCTACTCTCCTTCTTCAACCCAGCCCGCACATTTCACTCCAGTAGTGCTAGCCTTCTCGCTGTGCCCCGATCTCTTCTTTCACAGTGCCGACCCCTAGCCTACGTCCTGTCTCTGGCCTGGAACACCCTCCCTCCTCAAATCTGACAGATTCTCCCCACTTCAAAGCCTTATTGAAGGCACATCTCCTCCAAGAGACCTTCCCTCCTTTCCTCTTCTCACTCTCCCTTCTGCATCACCCTGACTTGCACCCTTTGTTCTTCCCCCCTCCCAGCCCCACAGCACTTATGTACTTATCTGCAATTTATTTATCTGTATTGATGTCTGTCTCCCCCCTCCAGACTGGAAGCTTGTTGTGGTCAGGGAAAGGGTCTGTTTATTGTTGTATCGTACTCTCCAAGCACTTAGTTAAGTGCTCTGCATGGACTAAGCGCTCAATAAATACGATTGCGTGAATGAATGAATGATTAGTTTGTACCTACCCCAGCGTTTAGTACAGTGCCTGGCACATGTAGGCACATAACAAATGCCATAAAGAAACCCTCATACTCCCTCCATTGAATTTAAAGACCATTACACATGTGTTTTGATGCCAAACACAGTTGTACATATAAGCCCAGGGAATCAGATGATAAGAGTAATAGCGATTTTTACTAAGTGCTTATTCGCTACCTAGTGCTGCGGGGTAGCTAAGGGAGACGATGTGGCCTAGTAGAAAGAGTGACTCAAGTCAGTTAACCTCTCTGTGCCTCAGTTTCCTCCTCTGCAGAATAGAAATAGGATACCTACTCTCCCCATTTCTGAGCGCTGTGTGGAATGAGGACAAGGACTGTATCTCTTCTGAATATCTTGTACCTACCCCAGTGAGTAGTACAGTGCCTGTCACACAGTAAGTGCTTAACAAATACCACAACTATTGTTATTATCATCATCATCATCGTCATCATCATCAACACTGTTATCATTAGTCCCAGCTCTGCCACTGGCCTGATGTGTGACCTTGGGCAAATGACTTAACCCCTCTGGAACTCTGTTCTCCCATCTCTAAAATGGGGATTAGATAAATTCTGAACCCAGTGATGGTACATGGACTGCCTGATCTAACAATCTCGCATCTATTCCAGTGTTTGGTACAGGGTGAATGTCATACTTGTTATGCAAGATAATCAGCTCACACACAGTCCTTGTCCCATACAGGGCTTGCAATCTAAGAGATAGGGAGAGGGGGTATCTCATCTCTATTTTGCAGATGAGGAAACTGAGGCACAGAGAGGGTAAGTGACTTGCCCTAAGTCACGCAGAAGTCCAGAGGAAGACCTGGAGTTAGAACTCAGGTTTCCTGACTCCCAGACGAATACTTTTTTCCATTAAGCATGCTGTCTCCCTCAGAGGAAAAGGTGAAGGGGCTTCTCTCAGGATTTTATCCTGCCTCTGAGTCCCAAAAAGTGAAGCTCTGCTCTGCTTATTTCAAAGATACAGTCCCTAAGGATGCAGGGAGTGGATATGAAAAGCCCAGAGAGCAATGTCTAACCTTGAATAAGTGTTTTCTTGTTGTCATCCAAAGATCTAAAGAAAATCCTGAAGAGAATACATGGTGGACACATATATTATACCCAGAGCTTTTTATCTCACACATGTGACTTTACCTATCATGAACTGCACGTTTTTATTCTCAGTAGTGGGACAGAACCATATCCCACTGCAGCATATATCAAGACGAAGAATGTTGTACCTTCTTTGCATTAATATAAATAGCTGTTTAGGCCTGATTCCTGAGCCAGATACTCTCAATGCACCTGTCCTTCATCTACTCTATTTGGCATCTGGTTCAAGTTTGGTTTATTTAGAGCTGGGATGCAGCGGCTTTTACATATTAAAGGTGCATTTTAAAAGAGCATTTTCTATTCTAATTTGGGGGAATGAAACTCTTTAAGGCATTCAGGGGACGATGTCCACCTGATTTACATTTCTCCCTTTGGATCTGAGTTGCAGACTCATATTAGGATGTAAATAATATTGATGGATACATGTATCTTTAAAGATCCATTTTCTCGATTTTTTTTTTTTGACGAAAGCTTCCAGGATAGGCAGGGGGATGTAGATCACTCTTACAGGTAAGGCATTGATCTTGGAAGACAGTGCATGATGGGGAGAAATCCTCTCCTCTAGGAGTCAGGTGCTGTTTGTTGGGGAGGTCCAGAGAACTCAGTTGCACCCCAAAACTGAGGTGGAAAAAAAGCAGATAAGAGGGGTGCCCGCTCCAGATGCTGTTCTGGGACTTTCCAGGCTCAGCAGAACATATCAGGAGCACAGTTGGAATTCCTACAGTTAATCACCGCCAATCGTACCGTCGTCAATCAATCAACCAATCAATCAAATTTCAGTCAACCAATGGTATTTATTGAGCACTTACTGCGTCCAGAGTACTGTACTAAACACTTGAGAAAACACAGAGTCGGTAGAGCGCCCACTGTGCTTACTAAGTGCTTGGTAGACTACAATAGATATAGTAGATATGAACTCTCCTTTCCGAAAGCTTACAATTTAATCACTTTCCCTAATAAATTACCGGCGATTGTCTCAGAGTGTTCATTGTTCTCCTACAGTGTGACTGAGAAGAGCACTGAGAAATACCATAATTATTAAATAGTGTGGCCTAGTGGAGAGAGCATGAGCCTGGGAGTCAGAGTACCTGAGTTCTAATCCGGGTACTACCACTTGTCCTTGGGCAAATCACGTCACTTTTCCATGCCTTAATTTCCTCAACAGTAAAAGGAGTATTGAATACCCGTCCTCCCTCCTTCTTAGTCTCTGAGTTCAGTGTGGACAGGGACGGTGTGTCTGATCTGATTATCTTGTATCTACCCAGCGCTGAGTACAGTGCTTGGTGGTAATTGCTTACACAATTATCAGTATTATCTGCCTTCTCCCACTCTTCTACTCCGGAGGAGGTTTCTGAGATGGACAAAATGTCTTCACTGTATTTTGTGGTATGAAAGATCCCACCTTTCGGTGTTGAGTCCAATGAGGGAGAGTCCCCCAAGTCTCTCTCCAAAGGCAGCCAACAGAGCAGAGAGGGAAGACAGACTGTCCACCAACTCTATCGTACTCCCAGAGGTACAGTGCTCTACCCCCAGTAAGCGCAAAATAAATGCCACTGATTGATTGGTTGATTGAGCAGAGTGAAAGAAAGGAAAATTTCCTTAGGAGGAAACCTACCCCCTGCTCAGCTCCCTGTGCCAATGGTAAAGAACGAGAGAGACCGAGCAGGGAAGTGGACTCTAAGCCCACCTTGTTAGTATTTTCCTCTTCTCCCACTCCCTTCTACATTGCTTTGACTTGATCTCTTTATTCATCCCCGTCTCTGCCCCACAGCACTTCAGTACCTATCTGTAATTTATTTATTTGTATTAATACATTACATTAATACAATACATTAATACATTAATACAATACATTTATATTAACGTCTGTCTCCCCCTCTAGACCGTAAACTCACTGTGGGCAGGGAATGTGCTCTCGATTCTCTCCCGCTCTGTCCCCTAGGGTTGGATTACCTCAACCCAGTAGGCCAAATAAATTCCCGTTTTGTCAGGCCACTGGTGGTGAATCCAGACATAGGGTTTCTAGAGATTGGTGACTTATAAACATTGGGCAGGAATAATGGGATCCCTTCAATTCCTTTGGAGAAGGGTAAAAAATGGGGCAGGTGAAATAGGGACCATGTCTGAACTGGTTGTCTGGCACTTAGTATAGTCCTTGGCACATAGTAAGTGCTTAATAAATACCGCAATAATTATTATTGAGTGCCTACTGAATGCGGTGCACTGAACCAAGTGCTCAGGAACATACAACAGAATCAGAGGACTCTTTCCCTAGCCCCAAGGAGCCTAAATTCTAATGGGAGAGACAGGCCCTCCCCCCGATCCCACATCCCTCTCTCCCTAAGGTTCATCTATGTCCCGACTCTTCGATTCCTTCCTTCAATTTACCAGACTGTAAAATGGGATCGATGTGTGCAGTTGGCCTCTGACAAAGGCCTGCTTCATCCCTCGTTGGCATTTCCAGGTCGAAGTTGTCTATCCTATAAGAACGGGGGTTCCAGGGTCACCCGGAGGAAAGGTTTGGGGCTCCGAGGGATGTCCGTGTTTTCACAGAGAGACTGAAAAGCAGACGAATGATTGGAAAAATCATGTGCAAGTTAGCATCGACTGTTTCTATTTTGAGTCAACAGCTCAGGGACTTTTTGTCACCGAGCCTGGCAGAGCTGTTTCACCTGTCTGCCCCCAGGGCTGGTACTGACAGTCTAATAATAATAATAATGATGGCATTTGTTAAGCGCTGCTGTGTGCCAGGCACTGTACTAAGCACTGGAGTGAATACAAGCAAATTGGGTTGGACACAGAGCCTGTCCCACGTGGAGCTCCATTCAGGGTGGATACCCCTGGGATGGACTGGCCTCTACCTCCTTCAGGAGGGGGCACCCAAAGGCCCACCCCAGTCATTTCTTGCCTTCTCTGGCCCTCCCACGCCCTGAAAATCACATGCTTAGGTTTGAGCAACCTGCCCCTCCCTCCCCACCCCCCATCTCCCCTCAACGGGGCTCTACACGCACCAGGAGCCGAGGCCCTCCCTGTCCATCCCTATTTCAGAGGGAAAAAATGGGAGCCAACAGAGGCTCCGAATCAGGCGGCCCCTTCCACTCTATTTCCTCCAGCTCCTTGCCAGATAAGCCCCCTTTTAAGATGATGTATTGTGCCACTTACCTTTTATAGTGTTCCACCTAGCGAGGGATGGCGAGAACCTCTCTCTATTTAGTCTCAAGTAAACTGAGCCATTTAAAACAGAAAGTTGAGCGTGCAAGCCAGATAAAACCAGGGCCAGGCTGGGGTCTTTATAACATGGGATAAGGGGTGCTCCAGGGAGGGAGACTGGGTAGGAGGGGAGACGGAGGAAGAAGGAAAGAAAGAGAAAAGGAGAATGGAGGTGGTGAGATGGAGATAGTAAGGCTGTTGTATCTTTTTCAATTGACTTTCGTTTTGTTATTAGCATTTTATATTTCCCCTTGGTGATTATCTGAGCTGATAACACGGGCCTTATCTCTCCAGCCGGGGAGGAAGGCCTTGTTGTGGAGCCCAGGCCGGGGCCTTTACTGGTTTGTTTTTCTACTCTCGGGGTTAAGGGCAGTTCACCACCCTGGTCCCTCAGTGGGGCGAGGAGAGCTCTGCCCTGAGCCCACAGGGACCCCAGGATTTGGGGGTCAAGAGGTTGGCCCCAGCCTGAGCCCAAGCCAGAGGGAAAAAGGAGCTGGGGGTGGTGGGAAGGGGACTGTGAGTTCAGGGCAACGTGTTTTCATCTGTAGGGGTCGGGGGTGGGGTGGGTTCATTCATTCTTTCATATTTATTAAGCACTTACTGTGTGCAGTACACTGTACTAAGCATTTGGGAAAATACAACAATAAAGAGCAACAATCCCCGCTTACAACCAACTCGCAGTCTGGCGGGGGGGGGGCGGGGGAGACAGACAATCAATAATCATTCATTCAATCATATTTACTGAGCGCTTACTGTGTGCAGGGGACTGTACTGAGCGCTTGGGAGAGTACAATATAACAGTAAACAGGCCCTCAGTGAGCTTACAGTCTAGAGGGGGAGACAGATACCACTATAAATAGATAAATTACAGATATGTTACATAAGTGCTATGGGGCTGGGAGGGGAGATGAACAAAGGGAGCAAAATGGCGATGCAGAAGGGAGCGGGAGAAAAGGAAAGGAGGGGCTTAGTCAGGGAGGGCCTGGTGGAGGAGATGTGCCTTCAATAAGGCTTTGAACGGGAGGAGAGTAATTGTCTATTGGATTTGAGGAGGGAGGGGGTTCCAGGCCAGAGGAAACGAAGTGGGTGAGGGGTGGGCTACTAGGTCAACGATCTTTCTCTCCGGGAGAAGTTTGACTCGCCAGAGGTAGCTTGGGGGCAAGAGAGCGCTTGCCCCCCTGACCACCCTTCACCCTGGGGGCTGTGGGGATCCTGAATTTTGTGCCAGCGAGACTTGGGCCACCTCTGCCACAGGACGGGGGACATGACTCATGGGCCTGGGAGGCAGAGAGCCCATCCCTGTGTCTGCCCGTGGAACCCTCCAGGATGGAGCAGTGGCTCCAGCTTCGGTTTACCCCTCAGCCAATGGCACTTGTGCCTGCTCCCAGAGAGTAATAATAATAATGTTGGTATTTGTTAAGCGCTTACTGTGTGCAGAGCACTGTTCTAGGTCCAGGGTAATCAGGTTGTCCCACGTGAGGCTCACAATCAATCCCCATTTTACAGATGAGGTAACTGAGGCACAGAGAAGTTAAGTGACTTGCCCACAGTCACACAGCTGACAAGTGGCAGAGCTGGGATAGAACAGTGCGGATGTGTGTATGTGTGAGGGGGGATCCGGGGCTCGTAATAATAGTAATAATAGTACTTGTTAAGGGCTTACTATGTGCTAAGCACTGGGGTAGATACAAGTTAATCAGGTTGGACATGGTCCCTGTCCCACATGGGGCTCACAGTCTTAATCCCCGTTTTACACTGAGGCCCTGAAAAATGAATGGACTTGCCCAAGGTCCCACAGTAGACAAGTGGTGGAGTCGGGATTAGAACTCAGCTCCTTCTGTCTCCCAGGCCTGTACTCTATTCACTAACAAAAAAAAAGAAAAAATAGTATTTGTTAAATGCTTACTATGAACCAAGCACTGTTCTAAGCCCTGGGGTAGAGATAAGGCAATCAGGTTGTCCCACGAGGGGTTCACAGTCTTAATCCCCATTTTACAGGTGAGGTAACTGAGCCCCAGAGAAGCCACAGGGAAGTTGGGAAGCAGCGTGGCTCAGTGGAAAGAGCCTGTGTTTCGGAGTCAGGGGTCATGGGTTCGACTCCCGGCTCTGCCACTCGTCAGCTGTGTGACTGTGGGCAAGTCACTTAACTTCTCTGTGGCCTCAGTTCCCTCGTCTGTAAAATGGGGATTAACTGTGAGCCTCACGTGGGATGACCTGATTCCCCCGTACCTCCCCCAGCGCTTAGAACAGTGCTCTGCACACGGTAAGCGCTTAACAAATACCGATATTATAATTATTACTATCCACCCGCACAGTCTGATCAGTGGCGAAGCCGGAATTAGAACCCACGACTTCTGACTCCCAAGCCTGGGCTCTTTCCACTAAGCCACACTGCTTCTCCCGTTGCCCAATCCTATCCCTGGTGCCGGCGCCTAGGAGAGAGGGGAGTGGATAGAGGGGAGGGAAACTGAGGCAGGAGAGGCCTGGACACCCAGAGGCCCAGCCGATAGAATCGGCCTTTCCCTTCCCATTCCCCAGGCCTGTCCTCCCAGTTCAAGCCCCAGGACGGGGAAGCAATAGGGGGGAAACTGGAAAGTCCCGGGGTGATGGGGAGGACCCCCCCCCCAGCCCCACCTCCAACTGGGCGGGAGTCTCTGGCTTCCTCCCGATTTAGGGGTGACGGGGGCGGCCTCGCTGTCGGCTCCGTTTCAGTGAGCCGGTGTCGCCCGGGTGTATTAGAGAGGCCTCAATTTCACACGGGCTTGCTCCTGAGTGAGCCTCGCATAAAGGGATTAAGGAGAGAGGAAGCGCGGAGGAAATGGGATGTTAGACACCTTGTTAAAGGGCTGTCAGGGCTCCTGGAGCGTTGATTCTAACTCTATTCCGCCCTCCCCCCACCCCCTGGAGATCACAGATCAGCCGGCTGCGAGGCAGAGGGGGCCTGGAGGGAGGGAAGTGGGACAGGCAGCCCCCCCTCCCCGCCCAGGGGACCCCCCCCCAAACCGGAGGATGGGCTCATGCATCCATTCATTCCGTAGTATTTAATACTGATGGCATTCGTTAAGTGCTTACTGTGTGCTGTATGTACTAAGCGCTGGGGTGGATACAAGCAAATGGGGTTGGACACAGCCCCCGTCCCACATGAGGCTCACCATCTCGCTTCCCATTTTCCAGATGAGGTAAATGAGGCCCAGAGAAGTGAAGCGACTTGTCCAAGGTCACACATCAGACAAGAGGCCGAGTCGGGATTAGAACCCATGACCTTGTGACTCCCAGGCCCGTGCTCTATCCACTACGCCGTGCTGCTGAGCGCTCCCGGTGTACGATGCACTGTACTAAGCGCTTGGGATTCAAAGGGGCAAAGGGGAGCAGCTCCATGGGAGGAAGCACAGCTGGATGCGGGAGTGGTCCCACGGAGCCCCCGTTCCCCTGCCCGGCTGCTCAGACAGTGACTCTCCTCCCCCCATTTCGAAGGCACATCTCCTCCAAGAGGCCTTCCCCAAATCCTCCTTTCCTCTCCTCCCACTCCCTTCTATGTCACCCTGACTTGTTCCCTTCATTCACTCCCCCCTCCCGGCCCTGCAACACTCATGTATATATCTGTAATTTACTTACGTATTTGTAATAGTAATGATGGCGTTTGTAAGTGCTTACTATGTGCCAGGGGTTGGTACAAGCAAATCAGGTAGGCCAAAGTCCTTGTCCCACGTGGGACTCACAGTCTCAATCTCCGTTTTACCGATGAGGGAACCGAAGCACAGAGAAGGGAAGTGATTTGCCCAAGGTCACACAGCAGACAAGTGGTGGAGGCGGGATTAGAACCCAGGTCCTTCTGACTCCCAGGCTTGTGCTCTAGCCACTAGATGTAAGCAGTTCACAAACATGAGGACCGGCACCTCCTTAGGCCCCGCTCGCCTGCTTCCCACGTTGCGGTTGGCGGGGTTTCCCCTCCCGGCCCCGGGGGAGAAATTAGGGGGGTGCTGGGAGGGCTGGGAGCAAGTCCGGGGGGGCGGCTCTGCGGGTACGGCCCGGATGACTTCGCCTCTGCCACGAGAGGTTAATCAGAGCACAGTAGCTCGAAAGCCTTTTATCTGCTGCTCCCGAAGGGTTTCTGGGAACAGCCATCTCCTGGGTAACCTTGGGGAAGGGGTGAGGGAGGGGGCGTCCGGAAAGGGTTAAGGGCATCGCTCAGGGTTGCAAAAGGAAATAGTCTGAGGCCGACAAAATCGGGATTCCTGATTGGCCACCTTCATCACCCTTCCTCCATCAATCAATCAGTGGTATTTAATGCATTCTTACTATGAGCAGAGCACTGTTCTAACCACTTAGGAGAGTACGCTACAAGAGAATTAGCAGACAGGTCCCTGTTCATAATAAGCTTAGCATCTAGAGGGGGAGACTGACATTAATATGAATAAATAATTCATAATAAAGATATGTCCTTGTGGGGTTGGGGGAGTTGGGGTTATCTCTCTTTCCTCACCTCTCCTCTCCCCTGCACCCCGGGGACCCCCAGAGCCCCATGAATTCCCAGTGATGAAGAATATCATTTCTTTCCCTATCTGACACGTGAATTAAGTCATAGGTACTTCTTCTCCTACCCCAGACCCCCTCCCTCCAGAATACAGGAAACAGCATGGCCTCGTGGATGGACCACGGGCCTTCAAGTCAGAAGGCCTTAGGTTCTAGACCCAGCTCCTCCACTTGTCTGCTGTATGACCTTGGGCAAGTCACTTCACTTCTCTGGGCCTCAGTCACCTCATCTGTAAAATGGGGATTAAGTCTGTGCGCCCCATGTGACCTGATTAGCTTATATCTACCCCAGCCCTTAGTACAGCCCCGGCACACAGCATTTAACAAATACCATTTTAAAAAAAAAGCAGGGCTCTTGGGAGTGTCCCCCTCCCCAGGAACGGCTACCTCGATCCCTCCCTCCAGGTTGGGCTCTTTCCTGGGGAAGGCAGGAGGAGAGCTGGCCCACGGGGAAAGGGGACCTGCGTTCTCCAGAAAGTTAGTGGGAGACTTTCAGTATGGTCAGAAATCTTTCTGGAGCATTGGAGCATCTCCTCTTTACCTCAGGGTGGTAATGCGTCAAACACAGAGCATGGGCCTCCTGATCATTCCTTCTTCTCCTTGGTTCAAGTGCTCTCTGTGCCTCAGTTTGCCATCCTGTAGAGCGGGGAGCTTCGTCCCTGTCCTCCATCTCTCACCTTGGGGTTCGGTGGGGCTGTGAGGATGGAGGTGATTGCTATAGAGTTTGGAGGTGGGGACCCATCTAGGTTCCCCCAGGGAGCTGATTGAGGGTCCCTCCCTGGTCCCCTCCCCCATCCCTCTGACTAAGCCCTCCTTTCCTCTTTTCCCACTTCCATCTGTGGACTTGCTCCCTTTATTTATCCCCCCCTCCCATCCCCACAGCACTTATGTACATTTCTGTAGTTTATTTTCATTAATGTCTTGTCTCCCCAGCTAGACTATAAACTTGCGGGCAGGAAATGTGTCTGTTTAATGTTGCACTGTACTCTCCCAAGCGCTGAGCGCAGTGCTCTGCATATAGTAAGCGCTTGATAAATTCATTTGACTTTCACCCTCAAAACGTGAGGTTCCTGAGCATGGGCCCCACCCAGGGCGGAGACGGGTGGGTCTCCCGTGGATCTAAGGTCAAGGGATCTGACCACCCCACCCAGGAAGCTTTTTCCTCTCTGGACAGCGGGAGGGAGGAGACCTTCAAGTGAGCTGCGGGGGGGGGGGGGGGGCGGGAGGCGATGATGGGATTGGGGCGGTGTTCGTGGTAATGTGGTTCCACATCAGGTTATTTCCTGAAAGTCAGATCCACTTTAAACGTGGTGATGAAACGGGGGCTCAGAATCCTTTCGGTGAGCATCCAAATTAAAAGCTAAATAGGATGTAGCTTTCGGTTTGGCTGCATCTTCATATGTCAACACTCATTATCTTCATATGTCAACAGCAGCCTCTCACCATCCTCCCTCTTATCTCCGCCTGGACTCCTCGGATTGTTCTCCCTGTGTGCCCAGTGGGAGGTGGGCCACCCCACCCTACCCATGCCCCCTCCTCCTAGAAGGGTGAGGTGCCCTACTAATTGGTTGAAAGATGCCCCTGTTTATTCTAACAGCAAGAGGGAGACAGGATTGGGGAGATGAGATTATGGAAACGAGTTTAAAGTCAAACCCAGCTGTGTCCTAAATAGGACCTGTCACTTTTGACCTAATTGCCGGTTTATTCCTCCCGCTTCCCACCTCCACTCTCCACGACGCTTTTCCACTCTCTCTTCCTGCTCCCCTCTCCAGGATCCTTCTCCGGAGTCACCCCTTCCTGGCTCCCTCCTCAGGTTCTCCTCCCTCCATCCCCTCCTCCCCCTCTCCCCTGATTTAATTCAGTGTCATATCCAAGGTGAGAGCCAGCGTGAACACAGGAGGTAAGGCCAACTTGAGCCTATCTCTGGAGACTGCACAGCCATGACTCCTCTGGCCCTGGTTTATGCCTACCAATTAGCTTTCCCTCTAACAGGTAAAATGGTCCTGCTCTGGACTCCCTTATGCACTCCCAAGTTTTCATGGCCAGACTCTTTGGTCTCTCCTCCTCGGTCTCTTTCATCAGCTCTTCCCTTGCCTTTCACCCCCTAACTGTGTCCTTCAAGGCTTAGTTCTGGGTCCCCTTCTGTTCTCAGTCCTGTGAGAACTCATCTGCCCTCATGGCTTCAACTATCACCTCTAGACTGTAAGCTCTTTGAGGTCAGAAAATGTGTTTATGGTTACGTTGTACTCTCCCAAGCGCTTAGTACAGTACTCTGAACCCAGTAGGCATCCAATAAATATAATTGACTGCCTGACTGACCTCTCTGCTGATGACTCTCAAATCCACTCACTCTCCTTCCCCGTAATCTCATTCCCTCTTGTCCCGGGACATTTCTATGTGGATGTTCCACGGCACCTCAAGCTCGACATGTCTAAAACTGAACTCATCTTCCCTCCCAAATCTCCTGCCCGTTTATTTCTGACTTCTCAAGACCGCAACTTTGACATTCCCCTTGATATCTCTCGCTCTCTCTTTCAAACCTTATTTTCAATCAGTCACCAAATCTTGTGGGTTATTTCTCCGCAACATCTCCAGAATCTGACCTTTCCTCTCCGACCAATCCGCCACCATTACCGGTGTCACAGTTGTCACACCACAAATTGACTACTGCATCAGCCTCCGTGCAGACCCCCCCCCCACCTCCAATCTCTCCCCTCTCCAGTCCCCTCTCCCCTCTCCGGTCTGCTGCCCCAATCGTTTTTCCAAAATATCATTTTGTTCACATCTCCCTTCTCCTCAAAAGCTCCTAAGGGCTGCCCTTTCTTCTCCACATCAGCTTCAAGTCACTCCATCTCATTTTCTCTGTTTACACAACTTATTCTTGAACATCTTCTACCACACCCCAGCTCGGATGTTTCACTGTCTTATGGTACTTGCTAAGAACATACTTTGTGAAAAGCACTGTTCTAAGCTCTGGGGTAGTTGCAAGATAATGGGGTTGGACACATTCCCTGTTCCACATGAGGCTCACAGTCTATGAAGGGGAGAGAACAGAATCCTCAATTTATAGATTGGGAAACTGAGGCCCAGAGAAGTCAAATAACTTGCCCAAGGTCACCCAGCAGACCACTGTTGGAGCTGGAAGTAGAACCCAGGTCCCCTGACTCCCAGGCACAAGCTCTTTCCACTGAGCCACGCAACTTCTCTTAAAGTAACTTCTTGTGTCTCGATCTCATCGTTCCATCACTGACCCCTGCCTGGAATTCCCTCCCTCTTCACATCGAGCAGACCACTACTCTCTCCAATTTCAGAGTCCTTCTAAAAGCTTATCTCCTCCTGGTTAATCTCTCATCTCCCCACCCTATTTCACCTCCTTTGGATATTCTCCCCCCAACTCTTGGTAGAGTTTATGTATGTATCTTTAAATTAATTTTCTTTTCCCCTACCAGTAATTTATTTTAATGTCTATCTCCCCGGCTAGACGGTAAAGTCCTTAAGGGAAAGGATGATGCATAGTAACTTTACTAAGCTGTCCCAACCGTTTAGTACAAAGCTCTGAACAGAGTAAGTACTCAGTAAATACTATCGATGAATTGATTGAGAAGAGAGCATTATGGCACTAGGGTGCCCTGTTTGTGTGGCACTAACGGAAGCCAGAGTCATAAAGGAAGGAGGAAGTAGGTTCTGAACTGAAGATGTAATTTGCTGCTGTTGCTGGGCCCACCCCTGGATGATTTTAATTGTAATTTAATTGGGGTGTTTAAGTGCTTATTTTGTGCCAGGCACTGTACTCATCGCTGGGGTGGATACAGGCAAATTGGGTTGGATACAGTCAGTGTCCCACATGGGGCTCACAGTCTTAATCCCCTTTTTACAGATGATTTTATCTCTGCGATTTCATCTCCATTTTGGCCTGCCTGGTCAAACTTACCCATGACCTTTCCCCTCTCCTCTTCCCACAAAGTCAGGAGAGAAGTTTCTGAAGATCCTTAGCCAGACCCAGGACCCAAGAAGCGGTGAGGTGATTCCTCCTGCATCCTCTCCACCTGCACTGGCACTCATAGACCCATCAGACGGAAGTCAGTTCCTGCCCCTGCCCTGGTCTGCCCATTCATTTCCCTCCCCACAAAACAAGGGGCTGGAGGAAAAGCTTGGAAGGGAAAAAGCCTCTCCCTCTCCACTTCCAAAACGCACCCCCCCCCCCCCCCACGCCCCAGATCATAGAGCTATAATCACTAGCTAGGATCTATAGACTGTTTCCATCAACCCGGTCCCACAGTGGGAACACAGGGACAGAGACAACGTACAGAGAGATATACTGAGAGATGCAGAGGTAGCTGGCCCAGGAAGAGAGGGGCAGGCTGTGTGAGGGTCCTTGGGGATGAGTGGTGGTTCCTCTCTCCTGTGTGTGCGAAAGCCAGCGCTCAGCTCGGAATAACTTGAGGTGATTAGCTAGCGGTTGATCCCTCTCCGATCCCCACTCGCTCGTGCCAATCCCTGTCCGTCCTGAGGAGGGGGGAAGGGGCAGAACAAACATTTAGAGCAAGGCCCGACTCCTTCCAGGTCAGCTTCCCCAGCCCTGCACCCCAGAACCAGCCCCCAGTTCCTCCCTCCGGGCTCCACAGTCCGCCCTCTCTCTGGGGGCTGGAGGCTTTTCCGGATGGGTTTGGCTTCTGTTTGGCCTCTCCTCCCTTCGATCAATGGTATTGATTGAGCGCTTGCTGTGTGCAGAGCACTGGACTGAATTCTTGGGGGCATACAATGCAACAGAGTTGGTAGACACGTTCCCTGTTCACAAGGACCTTACAGTCTAGAGGGGGAGGTGGACGTTAATCTATATAATTTATAGTTATGTAACTAAGTGCCGTGGGGCCGAGGGTGGAGCGAATACCAAATGCCCCAAACATCACTGATTCAAACGCATAAGGAAGAAGGAGCAGGGGATAAAAGGGCTCAATTGCAGAAAGCTTTTCACCTTCATAGAGTCCAGGTGACCAGGCTGGGCACCCTTTCCTGCTGTCCCCTGGATTTCAAACTCCTTGAGGGGAGAAATTGCACACACCAATAAATAATAATAATAATAACAGTGGTATTTTTTAAGCACTTACAATGTGCCAAGCAAGATTATCAGGTCCCACATGGGGTTCGCATTCTAAGTAAGAAGGACCGCAGCGATTGAATCCCCATTTTGCAGATGAGGGAACTGAGGCACAAAGAGGTTAAATGACTTGCCCAAGTGGCAGAGCTCTGATGTACTTTCCCAAGCATTCAGTACAGTGCTCGGTATGCAGAAAGCGCTCAGTAAATCCCACTGATGGATTGAGGCTAGGGAGGGTTTGGTGGGGGCAGAGGTAGGGCTAGAGAGGAAGTCCCTTGCCTTGAGAGCAAACTCGAACTATAGAGAGACCCAGGGCTCCTGGATCTCCTAGCTTTGAGTTTCATTTATCCATTCACCTTCTTTCTGCCTCCCTCCACAAACCCATCAATCAATCAGTAGTATTTACTGAGTGCTTACTCCGTGCAGAGCACCATACTAAGCACTCGGGAGAATACAAGCGTCATAGTAATAGTAATAAATACGGTATTAAGCACTTACTGTGTGCCAGACACTGTACTAAGCGGTGGGGTGGATACAAGCAAATCGAGTTGGACACGGTCCCTGTCCCATGTGAGACTCACAGTCTCGATCCCCATTTTACAGATGAGGTGACTGAGGCCCAGAGAAGCAAAAGTGACTTGCCCAAGCTCATATGGCAAACAAGAGGCCCATCCGGGATTAGAGCCCAGGTCCTTTTGACTCCTAGGCCCATATTCGATCCACTAGGCCACTCTCCTTCTCAATAATTGTGGTATTTGTTAAGCACTTACTATATGCCAGGCGCTTTACTAAGCCCTGGACTGGATTCAAGCAAACTGGGTTGGATACAGCCCCTGTCCCACATGGGGTTCATTGTCTCAATCCCCATTTTACAGATGAGGCAAGTGAGCACATAGAAGTAAAGTGACTTGCCCAGGGTCACACAGCAGACAAGTGGTGGAGTCAGGATTAGAACCCATGTCCTTCTGACTCCCAGCCCCGTGCTCTATCCACTTTGTCATGCTGCTCAGAGACAGTATAACAGAGTTGGTAGACACATTCCCTATCCACAATGAGTTTACAATCTAGAGGGAGAGAGAAACATTAATATAAATACATAAATTACGACTACATGCATAAGTGCTGTGGGGCTGAGGGAGGGGTGAACAAAGGGGACAAATCAGGGTGATGAAGAGGGAAGGGGAGAAGAGGAAATGAGGGTTTTAGTCAGGGAAGG
Organism: Ornithorhynchus anatinus; assembly: GCF_004115215.2. Classification (NCBI taxonomy): domain Eukaryota; kingdom Metazoa; phylum Chordata; class Mammalia; order Monotremata; family Ornithorhynchidae; genus Ornithorhynchus; species Ornithorhynchus anatinus. The sequence continues at coordinate 14,192,007 of NC_041744.1, forward strand.
CCTCTTGGAGGAGATGTGCCTTTGATAGGACTTCAAAGGTGGGGAGCAAATTGTCCATCAGACTTGAAGAGGGAGAGCGTTCCAGGCCAGAGGCAGGACGTGGGCAAGAGGTCGGCGGCGATACGTAAGACGAGATCGAGGTAAAGTGAGAAAGTTGGCATCAGAGAAGCAAAGTGTGTGGGCTGGGTTGTGGTAGGAAATAAGGTAAGGGGGGAAACCTGATTGAGTGTTTTACAGCTGATAGTAAGGAGCTTCAGTTGGATGAGAAGGTGGACGGGAAACCGGTGGAGGCTCTTGAGGAGTGGGGAAACATGGACGGAACGTTTTTGTAGGTAAATGATCCGGGCAGCAGAATGAAGTATGAAGGGCCCCTAGACGTCAGAGTGAATATCGTTGGCCCTGTGAGAGGTGTGAACTGAGGGGGAATATTTCTGTGGGGAGGGGGGCTCTCCCAGCCTGGACTCCTCCTCCTCGGCCCCCTCATTAGGGGATCCCGGAATTTGCTCTTCCTCCCAACAACCCTTTGGAAAAGGAGCACAGAGTAGGGCACCAGTGTCGCCGAGGCTCAGCAGAGTACGGAGAGTCACGTCCGACGCTCGAGCCATCGACCCGGAGACGAGTTGCTGAATTCCTTTTCCTCACTGCTGTGTCCAGGTCATTAATTGTGGGAAGCACAGGTCTGCCCCTCTCTGGCCTTTGTGGCGCTGATCTCTTTCAAGACATAACTCCTGTCCCCTCTCTAATTGTAGGAACATTAGCCTGGAAAATTGGTTTGCTCAGCTCGTGCTACGGGCGGGCCCCAGACATCTGTGCGTGTGCTTGGTAAGGGCAGGCCCAGAGGGGGAGGGAGGGCATATCAGGATCCGACCCCCCTCCTCAGAGCCATCTCTACCCCTGCCCCAGGGCTCCTCCAGGGTCTACCTCGATCCCCACGGACACGGAGAGTGGACTCTGAGGTTACAGTGCCGGCAGAGGGGCAGAGGGAAGGGGAGACCCCTCCACGTCCTGGGGCCGGGAGGCTGCAGCCAGAAGCAGAGGAGCCCAGGCCTCTTTCTGTCCCGGTCCTGGGCTTGGAGCCAGATCCCGAGGAAGGGGCCCGGAAGTCAGCATGGGGAAGCTGGGGTCCGAGGACCCGCAGATTGTGGAGGCAGGAAGTCGGGCCTGGGGCTGAGGCTGGGGAGACAGCGGGGGGGCTGAGAAGAGGGGCTCCGGGCCAGGAGTGGGGAGGGAATAATAATAATAATAATGGTATTTGTTAAGCACTCGCTAGGTGTCAAGCACTGTTCCAAGCACTGGAGGGGATACAACCTCCCCCTCTCCCTTCCCATCCCCTCAGCACTGTACTCGTCCGCTCAACTGTATATATTTTCGTTACCCTATTTATTTTGATAATGAAATGTACATCGCCTCGATTCTATTTAGTTGCCATTGTTTTTCCGAGATGTTCTTCCCCTGGACTCTATTTATCGCCATCGTTCTCGTCTGTCCGTCTCCCCCGATTAGACCGTAAGCCCGTCAGAGGGCAGGGACCGTCTCTATCTGTTGCCGACTTGTTCATTCCAAGCGCTTAGTACAGTGCTCTGCACATAGTAAGCGCTCAATAAATACTACTGAATGAATGAATGAATGTTGTCCCACGTGGGGCTCACAGTCTTAATCCCCATTTTGCAGATGAGGGAACTGAAGCACAGAGAAGTTAAGTGGCTTGCCTAAAGCCACACAGCTGATAAGTGACGGAGCCGGGATCAGAACTCGTGATCTCCGACTCCCAACCCTGGGCTCTTTCCACTGAGCCACGCTGCTTCTCTGCAGAAGCAAGCCAGAGGATGGAGCTCAGGGTTCAGGAGCTGAGGGCGGGGCCGCCCCTGTTACATTTCCAGCACAGGGAGGGGGGAGACATCATCATCATCATCACAATGGCATTTATTAAGTGCCTACTACATGTCAAGCACTGTTGTAAGTGCTGGGGTGGATACGGCCTAGTGGATAGAGCTCGGGCCTGGGCGTCAGAAGGTCCTGGTTTCAAATTCTGGCTCTGCCACTTGTCCGCTGTGCGACCTTGGGCAAGTTGTTTCATTTCTCCGTGCCTCAGTTATCTCACCTGGAAAATGGGGGTTGAGACTGTGAGCCCCACATGGGACAGGGACTGTGTCCAACTCGATTTGCTTGTATCCGCCCCAGTGCTTAGTACAGTGCCTGGAACCACCCCAGTGCTTAGTACAGTGCCTGGCACATAATAAGCACTTAAGAAATACCATCATTATTATTATTACAAGTTCAACAGGAGGGAGAATAGGTATTTCATCCTCATTGTACAGATGAGGAAACTGAGGCACAAAGAAGTTAAATGACCACACAGCAGCAGTTGGCAGAGCCAGGATCTTTGGGGAGGAGATGTCCAGAGGGGGTGGCTCTGAGACGGAGAGAAAACCCCTTCCAGTGGACCTCCAGTGGGTGCTCCAGAAGCCATTGACCTACCCCACGGCCTGGTGAGAGAGAGCAAAACCAGTGACCCAGGGCTAGGGGCTGGTGAGAGGGGTTCCCTATGGGCCCCATAGCTCTGCAGAGGCGAGAGGAGTCCTCAGCTCTCCTCTGGAGACCCTGGTAGACGGTCTGGCGCTGCCGGGACACCCTGCCGGGGGGAAACTGAGGTGCCCAGAATTCCATAAGAAGGACTTGGGACAGGGCCTAGGGTGGATTGGGCCAGTGACAGGGAAAGTGGCCTCGTAGAAAGACCATGGGCCCGGGAGTCAGAGATTCCAATCCTGGTCCTGTCTCTTGCCTGCTATGTGATCTTGCATGAGTCATTAACTTCTCTGGGCCTCAGTTACTGAATCGGTAAAATGGGAACTCCATATGGGTAGACCTCCTACTTAGACGCTGATCCTCGTGTGGGATAGGGACAGTGTCTGTCCTGATCGTCTTGCATCTTCCCCAGGACTTAGTCCGGCGCTTGGCATGTAAAAGCAATCGCAAGTGTTATTATTAGAAGGGGATAGGGAGAGAAGGAAGAAAGAAACAGTGGTGGAAAGGAAATGGTGGAGAGAAGAGAGGAAAATAATAACAATGATAATAATAATATTTGTTAAGAGCTTACTGTATCTGCCAAGCACTGGATCAATCACTGAGGTAGAGAGAAGACAGACTGAACACAGTCCCTGTCCCACATGGGCCTCACGGACTGAGATGGCAGGAGAACGGGGATTGAGCCCCCATTTTACAGATGAAGAAATTGAGGCACAGAGAAACTGAGTGACTTGCCCAAGTCCACACAGCAGGAAAGTGGTGGAGTCAGGATTTAAACCTGGGGCCTTGGGGCTTCCAGGCCAGTGCCCTTTCCTTTCAGTCACACGGGTTCTCAGCGCCACTCTTTCCACTGGCCCAGCCCCTACCTCTGCTGGGGCAAGAGGAAAGCCTACGTCAATCAGTCGACCCCGGGTATTTATTGAGCGCTTTCTGAATGTTGGGCGCTGTACTAAGAGCTTGGGCGGGTACGATACAGTAGGGCTGGTGGACACCATCCCTGCCCTCTGGGAGCTTGCAGTCTAGTGGAGGGAGACGATGAAGTGCGTTACAGGTAGGGGAAACAGAAGAGTATAAGTGTGACAGTATAAGAGCATAAGTGTGAACATATGTGCTATGGAGGTGGGGTGAACATGAAATTCCTTAGTGGGCACAGACCCAAGTGCATAGGTGACCCAGAAGAGAGGGTGAATAGGGTAGGGACGTGTGAGGTTAGTCAGGGAAGGCTTCCCGGAGGGGAAAACGATATGAAACGCTTCATGAATTTCCATGTCATCCTCGAGGCCACACTAACTTTGGCTCCGCTTCTGGCCCTACCGAGCTCACGAGGGTGGGACCGGGGTAGACGCGGCTACGCTCCCGCCCAAAGCCGCGGGGGCGAAGCCGTGCCGTGTCGGCGAAGCTTCCCCTCCCCCTCAAGGAGCTGGCGCCCCGGACTGAGGACACGGGGCAGGGGACCAGGTGTCTTGGCCAGACGGACGGCTCTCCATCCCGAGAGCCCTGCCCACTTGCTGCCCACAGGCCTCCCCACTGGGCCTGCCCGTGCCCCTCCTCACCCATCTGTCAGGGTGGCACGGTGCCCAGACACAAACTGTTTGCCAGAGCAGAGCCCTAGGGCCCAGAGGCCAGGAGCTGACAGGTCCAGGGGAGTGACCCAGCCCCTCTGAGAAGTCCAGGGACTTGCCCCACATCAAAGAACCATTCAGGAGGAACACCTGGAGTTGAACCCAGGCGGGCACTTGGCCCGCTCGATTGCATCTCTCCCTCCCCCCTCTTTCAGAGAGGGGTCGTAGGCCAACGTGGCTTGGGAAGGGGTCACCTGGGTGGAGCAAAGAGAAGGGAACGAGAAAGAGGGAGGCAGGATGAGGTGATAAGAGGAGGAAAGAAGGAGAGAGAAGTGGGAGGACAAAGGGCAGGAAGCAGGGGAAGAGATAAATAACAGGGACAAGAATTAGGGAGAGAAACAGAAGAAAGGGAGGGGTGCTGGATTGAGAGAAAAGCCCAGACTAGACTAAAGAAGGGGAGGTGGGGGCGAAGGGGGGTGGGCAAGGGCAAAGCAAGAGAGAGGATGATGGAAGGAGAATGCGGGGGGAGCCCAGTGGGGGCCACTCAGACGGGAAGTCAGCACAAATGAGCCTAAAATCTATGAAAAATGTGGCAAAGGGGAAAGTTAATGAGTATCTGCAGGTTCCCTGGGAGAGCAGTGATCTCTGCCGTGAGTGCAAATCACGGTGCCGGACACGCACCGCAGGCCGGAAGTCCTCTTTAACTGAGTTCATTAGCCAACAGACCGGAGAGCCTGTCTGTGGATGTATATGTGTATATATATATATATATATATATATATATGTTTAGAGAGTAAGAGCTATATAGGCATTTGTTAAGCACTTACTACGTGCCAAGCACTGTTCTAAATTCTGGGACGGATGCAAGCAAATCGGGTCGGACACAGTCCCTGTCCCAAATGGGGCTCACGGTCTTCATCCCCATTTTACAGATGAGATCCCTGAGGCACAGAGAAGAGAAGTGACTTGCCCAAGGTCACACAGCAGACAAGTGGCGGAAGTAGAATCAGAACCCAGGTCCTTCCGCCTCCCAGCTCCACGCTCTGTCCACTAGGCCAGGCCGCTTCCCTGGGCCGTGACCACCGTCCTTCTCTCCTCTTCCCACCCCCGCCCCCATTATTTCCAACCCCTCGCCGGTCCCCCCGCCTCCCCTCCGTGCCCACGGGGCAGCCTCGGCCCCCTCCGCTCGGGTCGGGGAGAGCATCTGTGAACTGGGCCGGAGGTGGCAGGCGCCCGAGCTCACATGCGAGACGTCTCTTCTGTGGCCAATTAAACAAATTGCAGCAAAACAGCATTTTATTAGTATTTGCCCGTAGCAGTTGCCACCGCAATAAATTTCCTCCGGGCGCTCTCGAGGAGTGCGGGGCGGGCAGGCGGAGGATCGGAGGAGGCAGGCGTCACGCGTTGCCTCTGGGGCGGTTGGATAGCCGAGTGCCTGTCTCCAAAGACAACTGCTCTGCTTCATCATAAACACGGTGAGTTATGAGGCGCAGCAGCGCTCTCTGCACACAAATAACCGTAATGAGGAAGAGCAGAAGTGCCGGGGCCTGGGGACAAAGAGGTGTGGAGATCCGGGTGGACCTAAAGGGGCGGCGGAGCCCGGCCTTGGGGGAAATGGCCGCACTGCAGAGAGGCTCCTGGACTCCCCTCCGCTGCCTCCAGCCACGAGAAAGTCCCTACCACCCTACCCCTTATGGACTTACCTGCAATTGTATTTATTTATATTGATGTCTGTCTCTCCCCCTTGACTGTAGTAAGCTCACTGTGGGCAGGTAATGTGTCTGTTGGGCAGTCACATTTGTTGAGCGCTTACGGGGTGCAGGGCACTGTATTAAGCTCTTAGGAGAGTACAGTGAAACAATAAACGGGACTATAAACAGTCAGTGTTGTTATATATTGCACTCTCCCGACTGCTTGGTACAGCGCTCTGCACACGTAAACGCTCCGCAAGTACGACTGACTGACCGAATGACTGACGGGCAGGTCGGAAGGATAAAGTAGAAATGGCTCAGTGAAACACAGGGTTTTGAAATGTATTTTTTTTCCTCCAACCTGGTGTAGATTTGTCTCTTTTTGATCCTGCTCCGGCCTGGGAATCAGGGGCCCTGAGTTCTAATTCCAGCTCTGTCACTTGCCTGTTCTATGACCCGGGGCAAGTCACTTATAACTTCTCTGGGCCTCAGTTTCCTCAACTGTAAAATGAAGATTCATTTCCGGTTCTCCTTCCCACTTAGACTGTGAGCCCCATGTGGGACAGGGACTGAATCTGACCTGATTCATTTCTATCTACCCCAGCGTTCAGAATAGCACGTGGCATATAGTAAGCACTAAAGTACCATTATTATATTAAGAGTTTAACAAATAATACAATTATGATAATTAACTATTGAGCAGGGGGCAGGGTCGGGAATGGTCTGAGAGAGAAAGTGTCACCCCCACAACTCCTCTGTTCCCCTCTCTTCCTTCTCCCAACTCCCTCCAGTTCCTACCTCTCAGCCTCTCTTCAACTCTTAGCTCAATTCCAGCACCCATCTCCTGGCTCCCATCCCAACCGTCCAAGCTTCCCCTGATTCACACTTTGCTCACCCTCATCCTCCTTCCGGCCCCGCGGTTCCCACCTGGGCCTCACCTCCAGTTTGGACGGAGGCTGGAAGCGAGGCGGAGATATTTTTCTTGCTCCACTCCCTTTGCCAGGCCCAGCTCAGCCCCATCCCGGTGATTGATTTGTCATCAACTCCGATCGCGCCGGCTCTGCTCTCTCCTGCGCTTGCAAAGTTAGCGGGCCTGGGAGATGGAAATCTCCTCTCTGGAGAGGTCCTGGCACAATAGGCAGGACCAATAAATACCCCAAACAACCGCCGTTATGGCTTCTTCCGGCGTCCCCGCCACACATACTCTGTCTGAGGGTGAAATGTGGCCTCAAGAAGCTGCCTCCTCCTCCGGCCCGGCCTCCTCCGTATTTTAAGTTTCGGCTCCATCTATATCTGGGGGTTGTCGTGCCTCCCGGGCCGACTCGGTGCCTTCAGTGTCGGTACCCTGGCCTCAGGTGCGTCGAGGTTCAGGAAGTAGCTCGGATAGCTTGGATAGAGCCCAGGAGTCAGGAGGACCTGGTTCTAATCCTGGCTCTACCACTTGTCTGCTCCGAGACCTTGGGCAAGTCACATCACTTGCAGAGTGGAAAGGAGTACATCCATTCCTGGGCCTCAGTTTCTCTCTCCACTGCTGCTCCTGCTATCCCTTGCTGTTGCTGGGAGGCAGCGGGACTGTAAGCTCATTGTGGGCAGAGAACGTGCCAGTTATATTGTTATACTAAACTCTCCCCAGCGCTTAGTGCATTGCTCTGCACAAAGTAAGCTCACAATAAATGCGATTGACTGACTGACTTGGCACATGAGGTGGTGAGTGTGTGAAGATCAGAAATTCTGGGTGGCAGGGTTCTAGCTAGCACAGAGAATTGGGATTCGTTTCAATCGTGCCAAAAAAAAAATTGCTGCCGACACTAAGAGGCCAAAGGAAACCGGTTATTGGCTGCATTTTGGGGAGGATTTAACGCTGCCTACATGGACCAAGAGGGTGGCGAAAATGTTGACAAATGCACGAGGAATTTTGCAAAAATCCCCTGGCTGTGTAGGCGGCACTAATTCCGTGGGCTGTTTTGCAAATACGCCACCTGAAGCCAATTCTGCACCCGCTAAGTGAAGTAGATTGGCCGATTATCCGGTTAATTTAACCCGTGTAGACAGACGAACCAGGTAAGCAGACAGAAACCAGGCACCGTGGTATAGTAGGAAGTGAATCAAGAGACCCAGGTTCTAAACCCAGTTCTGCCAGTGGCTTCCTTGATGCCCTTGGTCAAGTCACTTAACCTCTGTGCTTCAGTTTTCTCCTCTGTAAAATGGGGCTAAAATGCCTGCTCTTTCTATCTCTTAGACCATGAGCCCCATGGAAGACTGGGACTGCGTCCCATCTAATTATCTGGTTCCTACCCCAGCGCTTAGCATAATAATTGGCACAAAAGAAGCCCTTAATAATCTTCACTATACTCTCCTAAGTGCTTAGCAAATTAACCCTCCCAAGCACTTAGATCAAATGATCTGAAGTGTAGTCAATAAATACTAGCTGTGTGACCTTGGGCAAGTCACTTAACTTCTCGGTGACTCAGCTTCCTCCTCTGTAAAATGGGGATTCGATACTTATTCCCCTTCCCCTTAGACTGTGAGCCCCGAGGAGCACAGAGGCTGTGTCCAACCTGAATAACTCATACCTGCCCGAGCACTTAATGCAGTGCTTAATAATAATGATAATAATGGTATTTGTTAAGCTTTTACTATGTGCCAGGCACTGTACTAAGCCCTGAGGTAGGTAGGAGCAAATCGGGTTAGACACAGTTGTCCCTGTCCCACATGGGGCTTGCAGGCTCAATTCCCATTTTACAGATGAGGTAACTGAGGCCCAGAAAAGGGAAGTGATTTGCCCGAAGTCACGCAGCAGACAAGTGTTGGAGTCAGGATTAGAACCCAGGTCCTTCTGACTCCCGGGTTCGTGCCGTATCCACTAGGTGTAAGCGGTTCACCGACACCATGATGATATGAATAACATAGGTCAAAAATTTCACTGGGGGGGGGAACCTTAAAGATCCGATTCGGCTGCAAGATGGATCAAATTCATTGAATAATTATCAGCTTTCCCCTCCCCTTTGGATTTCCCAGACACTGTATGAATGTCCAAAGTCAAATGATGCCTGCCCATCCCTCCCCTCACGTTGACGCTTGCAGGAAACTCCAAGGGTCGGGTGTCTTTACCCCTCACAGGACATGTGGAGTCAGGGTCCGGGGAGACTCTTCTGCCCAGTGGATGCTCAGCTGTGCTTTCTCCTCTGCGTTGGGCCCAGGATCCAGGCAGTCGTCGTCCCCCTCTCGCTCAAGCACGGGGGTGATTTATGTGTCACTAATGGAATTTCCAATCGAGTGCTGCTTTGAGAGAGAAAATGAGGATCTACCCAGAGGCTCACAAGTTTAATGACTTTACTGAAGGAAGAAAAAAAAAAATCCACTATTGACTGAAAATAACCAGGTTTATTACAGGCAGAAATATGTCCCCCAAATCTGCATATCCTGTCCCTCTGCCTCCACTTACAAATATGAGCATAAATTCCTCCCCCTCTGACTGTGAGCACTATGGTGGATCAGAGACCGTGTGTCAGTCAATAGAATTTTTTGAGCGCTTACCAGGTGCAGAACGCTGTAACGAGCATTTGGCAGAGTACAATATAACAATAAGCAGACACATCCCCTGCCCACAGCGATCTTATAGTCTAGAAGGGGAGATAGACATCGATATAAACAAAATTACAGATACGTATATAAGTGTTATGGGGCTGGGAGGGGGGATAAGTAAAGGGAGCAAGTCGGAGTGACGCGGGAGGGAGTGGGAGAAGAGGAAAGGAGAACTTGGGGAGGGATGAAGGCCTCTCGGAGGAGATGTGCCTTCGATAAGGCTTCGAAGGTGTTGGAGAGGCAGGTGAAGTGACCCTGACTTCACCCGTCCCATGAGGGGTAAAGACACCCGGACCTTGGAGTTTATTGGAAGGGTCACCGTGTTCAGGTGGAGAAACAGAGGCAGAGAAAAGTGGCAAGACATATTCCTGCTTCTCAGAGAAAGTTCCCTTTCCCCTCCAGGGAGAATCCACCAGAGAGCTCAGGGAGGCGGAGAGGCACATCAGAGCAAGGGTACTCTCCCAAGCGCTTAGAACAGTGCTCTGCACACAGTATGCACTCAATAAATATGACTGAATGAATGAAGTGAGAGACCAGCCAGCAACGATTGTCAACTGGGACAACTGGGAATTTACCTTTCGCAGTTCCTATTCAGACCCAGGTTCCCTCCAAGACCAGTCTGAACCCCACAGAGGCAGTTTGGAGCCGAACACAGTGATTATCTTTCTTTCTACATTTACATTATCCAGGTAAATGAGGTCAAAAATGATACTAAAGAGCCAGAACATTCAGGCCAAAGCGTATTTTGGGGACCTGAAATTTGTACATATCCACACATTAAGTACAAGTTCAGGCCTTCTTCTCTCTGCTTTCTCTCAATTTAATAATCGTGATATTTGTTAAGTGCTTACTACATGCCAGGTACTGTACTAAACGCTGGGATAGATACAAAATAATCAGGTTGGACACAGTCCCTGTCCCAGATGGGGTCACAATCTTAATCCCCATTTTACAGATGAGGTTCCTGAGGCATAGGCAAGTTAAGGTCACACAGCAGACAAGTGGTGGAGGTGGGATTAAAAGGCAAGTCCTTCTGACTCCCAGGCCTGGGCTCTATCCACTAGACCATACCGCTTAATTTACTTTTTCCTATGTCGTGCAAGGTTCTGGGGGTGGGGGTGGAAGGCTTAGGGACCCCAGAGGGCTGGGGAGCTTTGCCAATGGAGACCGACTTCCCCAGCTCCGTCCTCTCTTATATCTCCTACCCGACGTGCTTAGCGCTGTCCACGTGAGGCTCCTTGGGACTGAGACCCAGGTAGGTGGGATCCAACACAGCCCCTGAATTCAATTGATCAAACAACCAGTCGATCCATGGTATGTATTGAATGCTTACTATGTGCAGAACACTGTACTAAGCATTTGGGAGACTACAATACAGTTGGTGGACATGATCCCCGTGCTCAAGGATCAGTCTCTGGACTGTAAGCTCACTGTGGGCAGGGAATGTGCCTGTTTTTTTGTTATACTGTACTCCCCCAATTCTCTCTGCACACACTTAAGTGCTCAATAAATGAGCCTCCCGTGGGACAACCCGATGACCCTGTGTCTACCCCAGCGCTTAGAACGGTGCTCTGCACATGGTAAGCGCTTAACAAATACCAACATTAATATTATTATTAAATACAACTGACTGACCCAAGGAGCTCGCAGTCTAGTGGTGAGACAGACGATAAAATAAATTTCTGAGAGGGGGGGAAATGGAATATAAAGATATGTTACATAAGTTGTCTTCAGGGGGTGAACATCGGAGCCCGTCAAACGGCAGGGACCGTCTCTATCTGTTGCCGACTTGTTCATCCCAAGCGCTTAGTGCAGTGCTCTGCACATAGTAAGCGCTCAATAAATACTATTGAATGAAGTGCTCGGTGGGGGTTGAACTTGATTGCGTAGGTGATGGAGAAGAAAGAACAGAGCGGGGAGATAATAATAATGTTGGTATTTGTTAAGCGCTTACTATGTGCCGAGCACTGTTCTAAGCGCTGGGGTAGACACAGGGGGATCAGGTTGTCCCACGTGGGGCTCACGGTCTTCATCCCCATTTTACAGACGAGGGAACTGAGGCACAGAGAAGTGAAGTGACTTGCCCACAGTCACACAGCTGACAAGTGGCGGAGCTGGGATTCCAACTCATGAGCCCCTGACTCCAAAGCCCCTGCTCTTTTAGACAGGGAAGGCTTCCTGGAGGAGATGTGATTTCAGTGGGTCTTTGAAGACGGGGAGGGAGTTCCATGCCAGAGGGAGGAGGCGAGCAAAGGGTTGCCGGTGAGAGAGATGAAACTGAGGCCCGGTGAGTCGATCGGTGTTAGATGAATGAAGCGTGCGGGTTGGGTCGTAGTAGGAGATGAGCGCAGTGAGATAGGAGGGGGGACACGTGACTGAGTGTTTTAAAGCCAATGGTGAGGGGCTTCTGCTCCGCGCAGAGACGGATGAGCAACCATCTGAGCTGGAGAGCAACGTGGCCCCGCGAAAAGAATCCTGGCCTGGGAGTCAGGAGACCTCGTTTCTAAATTTGTTTCAAGAGAAGCAGCGTGGCTCAGTGGAAAGAGCTTAGGAGTCAGAGGTCACGGGTTTGAATGCCGGTCCTGCCACTTATCAGCTGTGTGGCTGTGGGCAAGTCACAACTTCTCTGTGCCTCAGTTCCCTCGTCTGTAAAATGGGGATGAAGACCGCGAGCCTCACGTCAGACAACCTGATTGCCCTGTATCTACCCCAGGACGGTGCTCTGCACGTAGTAAGCGCTTAACAAATACCAGCGTTATTAATCCTGATCTGTGACCTTGGGCAAATCACTTAAAACTTCAATGTGCCTCAGTTTCTAGTTTCCTCATCTGTAAAATGGGGATTAAATACCGGCTTTCCCACCCTCTTAGACGGTGGGCCCCAGTTGGGGTAGGGACTGTGTCTGAGCTGTACTGAATCTACTCCAGCACTTGATACTTAGTAAATGCTCGATAAACACGACCTTTTTTTTATGGTATTTGTTAAGTACTTACTATGTGTCGAGCTCTGTTCCACGCACTGGTTAGATCCAGGTTTATCAGGTTGGACACGGTCCCCGGCCCACCTTGGGCTCACAGTCGCAGCGTGGCTCAGCGGGAAGAGCCTGGGCTTCGGAGTCAGAGGTCATGGGTTCGACTCCCGGCTCTGCCACCTGTCAGCTGTGTGACTGCGGCCGAGTCACTTCACTTCTCCGTGCCTCAGTTCCCTCATCTGTAAAATGGGGATTAACCGTGTGCCTCACGTGGGCCGTCCTGACGACCCCGTATCTCCCCCAGCGCTTAGAACAGTGCTCTGCACGTAGTAAGCGCTTACCAAATACCAACATTATCATTATTAGAAGGGAGAAGGCAGGTGACGGAACTGAGCACAGACAGTGAAATGATTTGCCCAAGGTCATGCGGCAAGCAGTTGGTGGAGCCAGGATTAGAACCCTGGTCTTCTGACTCCCGGGCCCGTGCTCCTTCCACTAAGCCATGCTGCTTCTCTTTATTACTGATGACAAAACTCTGGCTCACTTACCCCCGGCCCCTGCCCCATCTCTTCCGGTCTGCCCAGAATCCTCAAGGCCTGTCAGATTTCCCAGGATTCACGTCTCAGAGAGGGATTTGGCCCAACCTGGCATGGGAACCAGACCCTCTCCGGGGGCGGAGAAAGGGTTAATGCTTAGCCTCCGGCTGTTCCTACCAACAGCTGGATAGACAGAGCCCGATGTAGTGCCCTGTCCTCTGGGAAAGAGAGGCAGCCAGAGAGCAGGGAGACATTTTGCTGGCCCGGGGAGAAGGCCCTACCTCGATCTAATCGAGGTCAGGGCTGTGACAGCCTCTGCCCTATTGGGAAACCCGAAGGGAGCGAGAGAAATGACAGAGGCGGCCCTTACCACGGAAGCCCGAAGGGAAGGGATGAGGGGGAGAAGCAACGGAGGCAGCCCTGGCCTTCGGAAGCCTAAAGGGAAGGAACGAGGGGGAGAAACGGCGGAGGCGGCCGTAACCTTCCAGGGCCCTGAACTAGCCTCACCTCAGGGGCAGAGATAATGACTAACCTAAAAGGGAAAATCGTGACTTCTGACCCGGGATCATAATCTTCCTCCCACCCAGCTCTCCGCTCACCCTGACTCTGCCCCTCCGGCTGCTTTTCCCAGTCCTCCGTCCCGGCACCTTCCGAGGCCCCCCCACTTCCCGGCTGCCCCTGGGATAACCCCCCACCCCCGCCACGCGGCGAGATTCCAGGCTGGCCAGATCTGGGAACGGCCCAGATAACAAACACAGGGTCTATCGGCCCCTTAATCTTGTTTTCGAAACGCCGGCCAAGTGCCACGCCACCGATAAACAGATTCCTTTTTATGAACAACAAATGTTTAGCGGCTTCCTAAGGCTTGACACAAAGCAGGGTGATTTGGCCACTGTTCTCCCTCCCGTGCTTTCTCCGGGCTCTTTTGCACGTTGTCCCCACCCCACTGAGGGCCCCGGACAGTGAGGAACCTGCCCCTAATCGCTGGTTTCCAGAGAGAGGCGATCGGGAGGTCAGGAGCGGATGGGACGTGAGAGGTGTGTTTGGGGTCTGGAGCTGTAGCAGTGGAAAGATGGTGGATCAGCCAATCAGTCGGTATTCGCTGAACACGAGAAGCACCGTGGCCTCGTGGAAAGAGCGAGGTCCTGGGTTCCAAACCCAGCTCCGCCACGTGCCTGCTGTGTGGCCATGGGCAAGTCACTTCACTTCTCTGTGCCGAGTTCCCTCATCTGAAAAATGGGAATCAAATCTTCCTCCTTTCTACTTACACTGGGAGTCCCATGTGGGACAGGGACCGCGTCCAACCCGATTACCTTGTAAATACCCCAGCGCTTAGAACAGTGCCGTCACCTAGTCAGCGCTTACCACCATCATGATCATCATCGCTGTGCATCTGGGAGACATCGTTGGTAGAAATATTCCCTGCCCCCCAGGAGTTTACAGTCTAGACGGGGAGACACGCATCCTCAGGACCAGGGGTGGGAAGTGGAGGGTGACTTTTAGGTGTCGTAGCCAGGAGGGTTTCCGACTTCGGACGCCTCCCCGGCTCCCCCAACCCCTGCAGGCGCCTCTTCGGGAGACTGGTCTCCCCGCTGCCCATCTGGGAGCCACCACGCTGCCTGTCTGTGCGGGTAAGGGAGGGAAGTTGGAAAGACACGCGTCACCTCGACTTGCTCCCTTTGTTCATCCTCCCCTTCCAGCCCCACAGCACTTATGTACGGATGTCATTTCTCTATTTTTATTGCTGTCTGTCTTCCCTTCCCTAGACTGTAAGCTCATTTGGGGAAGGAATGTGTCTACTGTTGTACTGTACTCTCCCAAGGTGCCTAGTATAGTGCTCTGCACGCAGTGAGAGCTCAATAAATATAATTAAATGAACGATGGAGTCGAGGGCTCCGAGAACCGGACCCTGGATTTGGAGTTAGGAGGTAGGATTTTCCCATATCTACTCGTTCCCCTGTGCACACTTACAGGTGGGTTCTAATCTCGGCTCTGCCTCCTGTCTGCTGTGTGACCTTGGGCAAGTCACTTCACTTCCTCTGTGCCTCACTTAACCTCATCCGTAAGACCGTAAGCCCTATGCCGGACAGGTACGGTGTCCAACCTCATTCGCTTGTACCTATCCCAGTGCTTAGAACAGTGCTTGGCACATAGTAAGCGCTTAACAGATACCACAGTTATTATTATAATCACTATTATGGCACAGAAGTGATCAATCAATCATATTTATTGAGCGCTTACTGTGTGCAGAGCACTGTACTAAGCTCTTGGGAGAGTATAACAAAACGGAGTCGATAGACACATTCCCTGCTCACGAGAAGCATACAGTCTAAAGGCAAACACCCCTCCCCGACCCACTGACCTACACATACAAGCTCAGACACATAATAATAATAACGTTGGGATTTGTTAAGCGCTCACTCTATTCAGAGCACTGTTCTAAGCGCTGGGGTGGATGCAGGGTAATCAGGTTGTCCCCCGTGGGGCTCGCAGTTAATCCCCATTTTACAGATGAGGTAACTGAGGCGCAGAGAAGTGAAGTGACTCGCCCACAGTCACACAGCGGACGAGTGGCCAAGCCGGGATGCGAACCCATGACCTCTGACTCCCCAGCCCGTGCTCTTTCCACTGAGCCACGCTGCTTCTCTGCGGCTAACTGTGGTGTTTGTTAAGGCACCTGGGAGGATACGAAAGGTCTCGAATCCTTATTTTACAAGTGAGAAAACATAGACCCGGAGAAGTAAAGTGACTCACCCAAGGACACCCGGCGATCCAGGGGGTAGAACTGAGATTAAAATCAGCGTGACCTAGTGGATAGAGCAAAGGCCGGGGAGTCCGAATGACATGAGCTCTAACCCGGCTCTGCCACTCGTCTGCTGGGTGACCTTGGGCAAGTCACTTCACTTCTCTGGGCCTCAGTTCCTTCATCTGGAAAATGGGGATTGAGACCGGGAGCCCCACGTGGGACAGGGACGGTGCCCAGCTGATTTGCTTGTATCCTCCCCAGCGTTCAGCGCAGTGCCTGGCACCTAGTAAGCGTTTAGCAGTTGGCATTATCCTAATAATTATTATTATTTAGAACCCAGGTCCTCTGACTCTCCATCCGCTAGGTCACGCTGCTTTTCGCGCTCGCCCGGCCTCGGAGGTGTACACGAAACCTCGTCCAGAACCGTGCACACTCTCCATAGATACACACACACGCACACACGCAAACACGCAGACACATACACATACAGACACACTGTTCATTCCCTCCCGTCCCCCCGCCCCCCCCCCCCCCGCCTTATCTGAAGTAAAACTGTAAGAACTGCACCACAGCAGGGAGCTCCATGCTGTGCTTAAAAAGGGCACTTAATTTTTCATCCTTAAATGCTGTGAGGCTCTTGTCTTCCTGTTCACCCAAACCCCTCCGTGGAGATGGATGGGCGCGCTGAACACAGTTATCAGAAAGATTAAGCCAGGACTTGTCATTTTTTTATATCACGGAGCAGTCAGGCTGACGAGTGATGTTCCCGTCGCTGCTAGGATGAGTCCAGCTACCTTTAGTGCCAGTAGTAAAAAGGACGATAAAAAACCCCATAGAAGAAAGGGTAATGATGAAATTTAACTGCTCCCTATCACACACCTGGGGTCTGCACGCCAGGAACCGGGGGTCCAGGTGCTCTGGCGTTTACGGCTTGTCCTTGTCTCCGAGTTTAAGGTCCTTCCACCGAACCGGAACGGATTACGGTCAGTGCCCCGCTCCCGGCCCGGGCCCCAGGACTCCTGGGAGTCTGCTGGGGGCTCTGGGGGCCGCTCTGTCCCGGCCTCAAGAGGGGACGTGGTCCGGCAGAGAGGCGGGGGGACACGGGTTCCGGTGCCTAAGCGCCACATCCTCGGAGAGAGGCCAACAGTGGGGAGACGGCAGACGTTCCCTGAATAGGACTTCTTCCCCGGCTCCCTCCGGGCTCCAGAGATTCCTCCCTCCGCTGAGGACTTTTTTTAAAAATATATTTGTTAAGCGCTGATTCGGTGGCAGGCGCCGTTCTAAGCGTTGGGGTAGACACTAAAGTAGTGAGGTTGGACACGGTCCGTGTCCCACTTGGAGCTCACAGTCTTCATCCCAATTTTACAGATGAGGTAACTGAGGCGCAGAGAAGCTAAGCGACCTGCCCGAGGTCACACAGAAGACAAATGGTGAAGCTTGGCCTCGAGGATCTAAATTCACCTCTTGGGAGCGGGCCAGACCTGGAAGGGGAATGGGAATCCCTGCTCCAGGGAATGGGAAGTGGCCGCAGAAAAGGAGAATGTGAAGGAGACTCTCTAGGCTGTAAGCTCACTGTGGGCAGGGAATGTGTCTTATGCTGTACTCTCCCAAGTGCTCGGTGCAGTGCTCTGCACACAGTAAGCATTCAGTAAATGTGATTGATTGAGACGGGTTGGTTCATTCATTCAATTCAATCGTATTTATTGAGCGCTGACCATGTGCAGAGCACTGTACTGAGCGCTTGGAATGGACAAATCGGTAATGGTTAAAGCTGAATCCTATAAAAGAATAACTTCCGCAGTATTTTATAAAACACGGAGCTGCTACGCTCGCTAATGAAGGCCCCCAACCCCGACGGATCAGCTGATCAGTAGTATTTAACGAGCACCTTTTGCGCTCGAGCGCACTGTACTAAGATTTGAGAAGAGTACAACGGAGACGGGTGAACTTGATCCCAGCCCTCAAGGAGTTTACGGCCTAACGAAGGATGTTCCCGCATCTGCCAAACATTCGGGACACGTCGCTCTGCTCCTCGGGAAACTCCAGTGGTTGTCCATCCACCTCCACATCGAATAAAAGCTCCTCACGGTTGGCTTTAAAGCAGTCCACTACCTTAGTACATTGTACTTTTCCAAGTACTTAGTACAGTGCTCTCCATTCAGAAAGCATTCAGTAAATACCACCGATTGATTCATTGATTTCTCCTGAGCCGCCCTGCGTCTCCTAACTCTTGGGGGATGCGTCCGCCTCGAGAGCCTATGGGCTACTCCGGACGGACACTACGAAGCGGCGTGGCTCAGCGGAAAGAGCACGGGCTTTGGAGTCAGAGGGCATGGGTTCGAATGCCGGCTCGGCCACTTGTCAGCCGCGTGACTTTGGGCAAGTCACTTCACTTCTCGGCGCCTCAGTGACCTCATCTGTAAAATAGGGATGAAGACGGTGAGCCCCACGTGGGCCAACCCCGATTCCCCTGTGTCTACCCCAGCGCTTAGAACAGGGCTCGGCACACAGTAAGCGCTTAACAGATACCGACATTATTATTAAAGCCCCCTGTCCACAGTCAGGCCCCATTTCCTGCGTCTCCAGCGGTGATCGATCGATCGATCGATCGATTGGTGTCCCCAGGGTAAAGCGACGGGCCTTTTACCCAACACGACTCCAAACCCATCTCGAAGGGTCCAGATTCCATCGTTTCATTTAGGGCTGGTGTGGAGGGGGGAGCAAGTTTCACTGGCGCCCCTCAATTCCCTCCGGATGTTGAAGCCTGAGTCTCCAGTCACCTCCAGAAGAGCCCTGAGAGTGAGCGATAGCGCGACGTTAACTATATAGACCTGTGCACGGAGCAGCGGTTGATTTTCTCTTTTCCCCCAGCAGCAGCAGCTGATGATGGATGGCAGATGGCGAGGACTCGAGGGGAGCAGAGAAAGGGGAGCCAGACGGGAACTGGAGAAGACCTTCGGGGGGGACCCCCTTGCTGAGCAGTAGCTGCTGTGTGACCTTGGTAAGTCGCTTGACTTCTCCGTGCCTCCGTTGCCTCGTCTGTTAAATAGGGATTGAGACCGCAAGTCCCGCATGGGGCGGGGACTGTGTCCAACCCAATTTGCCTGTGTCTACCCCAGTGCTTAATACAGTGCCTGGCACACAGTAAGTGCTTAGCAAATACCATAATGATTATTATTATTAGTGGTGCTCCCCCCGCCCTGTGCATCTGGGCCAAGGACTTGAAGAGCACCCTCAGGGTTCATGGGATGCTTGGCTCTGTGCCCTTTCCCAAGCCTCAGTTTCCCCACCTGGGAAATGGGGACGAGGGCTCTGGCCTGGGTAGTGTCAGGACCAGCAGAGGCTGGGGGGCCTAGGCACAGAGATCTCTTCCCAGGGCGTCTCACCCATCAGACCGGTGGGAGTTCTGGGGGAAGGGGTAGTTAGAGACAAAGATAGGCAGACAGTCTACCCTGAGTCCCTGTCTGTGAACTGGGTGTACTCTCCCAAGCGCTTCGTACGGTGCCTTGCACACGGTAAGCGCTCAATAAATTTGATAGAGTGAATGAACTGGGGGCCAAGAAGCGGGGAGACAGGGATGCTGACAGTATTTCGGACAGTATGGCCTGGTGGAAAGAGCACGGCTTGAGAGGCAGAGGAACTGGATTCTAATCCTAGCTCTGCCACCTGTCTGCTGCGTGACCCTGTGCAAGTCGCTTCACTTCTCTGTGCCTCAGGTTTCTCATCTGTAAAACGGGGATTAAGACCGTGAGCCCCGGGCACGACGGGGACTGCGTTCTACCTGATGATCTTGTATCTGCCCCGGAGCTTAACATAGTGCTCGGCACGGAGTAAGTGCTTAACAAACACCGCTCCAGTCAGCGATTACTCGTAGCAACGATAGCAGTGGCATTTGGTAAGCGCTACTGCTCATAATATTAACAACACACGACGAACCTGGAGTCAGGGTAGGGCACACGTCTACCAACTCTGTTACGCTGTAGTCTCCCCAAGTGCTTAGGACCGGGCTCTGCACGCAGTAAGTGCTTAATAAATATGACTGATGCGGGGGACTTTTGAGCAAGTGAAAGAGAGTGGGGAATTGAAGCTGGGGTTACCCTATCGTGTGGAGGTAAGCGACCCCTGTCATCTCCGCTCTCCCTCATCCCTTCCCCCTTCCAGGCCTCCGACCTTATCCTGTTCCTCATGGTGTCTTTAACCGCCTCTGACAGACTTTCATTCCAACGAAAACGGTCTTGATTTCCGCAGCTAATCATGGAGGTGTTTTGTTTTGGTTCCTTTTCCAGCTGAACCTCCCCACTCACACACTGGCACAGGCGGGTACCCGAGACCCCAAGGCCACTCACGCACCAGCACGGGCGGGGACCTGAGACCCTCAGGTGCCTTAAGAAGGTCAGAGTACATCTGACATAATGTTTGATTCCCTCCCAATCAATCCCTGCCCCCCAGTGTTCCCCAAGTCTGGGGCGGGGTGAGGGTGAGAGGTTTGGCCATATCAGCTCAGCTCCCAGCACGCTCTGTGGCCCTGCATTGGCTCTCAGCCACAGCCACTGAGGGGGTCATGGGACCGAGAAGCAAAACAAGCAAAAACGTCCTGAGAAAAGGTGGACATCGTGCCCCACAGAATGTCTTAGCTGCATCTAGACCGTAAGCTCTGCACACGGTAAATGCTCAATAAATACGAATGACTGACTACCTACTCGACGTTGCCCACAAGCTGGCATCGGGCCTCCTGGGCTCCAGGAGGGAAGACTGAAACCGGGGTTCCTTGGGGAGCCTGAGGAACAAAGAGCAGAGCCCCATTTCACAGGCCGACCTTCCTCCCCTTAAGACTAATCCATCAGCCAGTCGTAATTTGTTGAGCGATTACTGTGCTCATTCAATAGTACTCACTGAGCGCTTACTACGTGCGGAGCACTGTACTGAGCGCTTGGAATGGACAATTCGGCAACAGATAGAGACGATCCCTGCCCAGTGTGTTCAGAGGGCTGTACTAAGCGCTTGGGAGAGAACAATATAACAGAGTTGGTAGACACATTCCCAGCCCACAAAGAGCTTCCCCACAGCCTTTTTGTACATATCTCTAAATCGTGTTATAACGTGTTTATATTAATGTCTATCTCCCTCCCTAAACTGTAAATTCGTGCGGGCAGGGAACGTGTCCACCAGCTCATTTGCACTGTACCCTTCCAAGCGCTTAAGACAGTGTTCTGCACACGGAAACCATTCAGTAAATAACATTGATAATTGCAGCTGATGAAGACTTGGAGTGGAAGAAACCACTAAGTCCAGGGAGCCTAATTAGCCCAAGCCAAGGATCCATCTTTCCATCCCTCTCAGCCCCCAAATCTCCCCAGTTCAAAAGGGGTCTAATAATGCCATTAGAGTGTCATTCTAGAGCCAAAATTCCCAGGGTGAGATTGGAGGTGCTGGAGTCACTGCTGGAAGCAGCCGGAGCCACAGGCTCTATAGGTCGTCCGCTTTAGCGCTTTCCACACCGTCACCTAGATCCATTCTTTAAACCCCTCTCGCCTTTCAAATCCCTCTCACCCCTTCTGCATTTGGAAACAGGGGCCTACTGCCCCACCGGCCAATGCCTTGGATGAATCCACCCAAAGTAGTCCCAGATGGTGGCGTAGCTTCGGGGTGCGTGAATGAAAACTCCCCTCCTGACACCATTCCCCCACATGAACATGACTCTCCCAAGCCAATCACCCAGAACTGATGATTCGCATCGCGCTCCATCTTGGACTCAGAGCTCTTGCGTTCTGTGGGCTGGATGGAGAGTCAGGGAAGAAGAAATAGGGGAGGGAGCAGGCAAAGGGAGCAAAGAAACACCAGCCTGCATAGAAGAAAGCTCTCTCAGCAGTGGTGCAAGATCTCTGCTCCACTTTAGCAAAGGCTTCTCAGGTGCAACGAGTATGGCCCCAGGATTCAAGATCCCTACCTGGAACCATTCCCCGTTAGGGGCTGAAAAACATCTCTGGGACGGGCCGGAGTAGGTGTCAGTCAACCAGTGCTCTCTGGAGCACCAGGAAGAGAGTCCTGGGTTCTGATCCTGGCTCTGCCATTTGCCTGCTGTGTGACCTTGGGCAAGTTGCTTTGCTCCTCTGTGCTGCACGTATCTCATCTGTAAAATGGGGATTAAGACCGCGAACCCCGTGCGCGACAGGGATTGGGTCCAACCTGACGACCTTGTATCTGCCCCAGAGCAAACCAGGAAGAGACAGGGCGGCCACGGTAATAATAGTAATCGTGGCATTCGTTAAGGGCTTAGCGTGTGCCGAACACAGGGGACGATACATTCACTCATTTATTCAGTCGTAGTTATTGAGCGCTTACCGTGTGGAAAGCACTGTACTAAGCGATTGGGAGAGTGCAATATAACAAGATAGGTCAGGCAAAGTCGCTTGCCCAGATGGGGCTCCCGGCCCAAGTAGGAGGGATTCCCCATTTTAAAGATGAGGAAACTGAGACACGGAAAAGCTGTGACTTGCCCAAGGTCACAGAGCAGGCAAATGATGGAAACAGAATTAGAACCCAGGTCCTCCATCTCCAAGGCCCGTGGTCTTTCCAACGAGGTCACGCTGCTACTTTTACCTGCCCTTCTCGCCAGGCCCGAATCACCCTCTCCTCCTCCTGGGGGTGAAGAGAAGAGACAAGACAAAAGAGCCAGTCCCGGAACCCTCGGGGTCTGTGGTCCTCAGGAGACCGGGAGGACACCCGGCTCCCGACAGCGGGACCGCCCATCCCCGCACCGGGGCCTGGTTCGCCTCCCCTCGTCCCACCTGGCTGGAGAAGGACTCCGGTAGAAAAGAAGCAGAGAAGTTTCTGATTGAGGGGGGCAGATTAGCCTTGGCAGCTCCAATGTTCTGCTTGTCTAGCTGAGTCACCAGTGCTTTAATAGCAAGTTAAAAAGGAACAGGTTAGCATATCTTAACGTGACAGAACTTTTAGGAGATTGGACTGCTTTTCTCCTCTTGTTAACGTCCCCCGGGGCCCCTGGTCTCTTTAGTACCGACACAGTGACGAAGGCCACAGCCTATTAATTGCAGTGACAATGATAAAGGAAGAGTCGGAGGGGGCTATTTGTCTTTCGTGTAACCTCGCGCATCATCACAAGATAAATGAAAACTCATTTTCGGCTTTGATTCAGTCTAATGTCTCAGGGCCCCGGAGGCTGGTTATGGGCCCGGAGCAGCCGGCCCTGGAACGGAGGTGGAAGCTAGGGTCAAAGGTCGGGGGGAGTGCAAGCCGACTGCTCGGGTCTGCCTGAGCCCGGGGAATCCCCAGGGGAGCAGGAAATCAGGGATTGGAGCAGGGGCCGGGGGAGACGATCTGGCTCCTCGACACTAAATCCTGTTGGAGACCAACGTCTGTGGCCCAAGAGAGGACACCCCATTGCCAGGAAAACTTCTAGCTCTGGGCGGTGGGTTAGGAAGGGGATTTAGGCCAGTCCAGCCCTATGGGACCACCCCTATTCTTGACTGAGATCCATTTTCAGGATGATTAATCACTGCGGTTTGTTTATTTATTAACTGTATTTGTTAGGCGCTTACTAGGCACCAGGCACCCTACTAAGCGCCGGGGCAGCGACAAGCTAATCAGGTTGGGCACGGTCCCTGTCCTGTATAGGGGGTCACAGTCTTAGTCCCCATTTTACAGATGAGGGAACCGAGGCCCAGAGCAGCCTCGGAATCGGGGACATTAGCAGTTCTGATCTGGGACAGATGACGAAGGGGCTCAGATGGTCAAGATGCTCGTGTCGGACACAATCTCTGTTGCTCACAAGACTCACATTCTCATGGTGAGGGGGAACAGGTATTTAATCTCCGTTTTAAAGGTGAGGAAACTGAGGCACAGGGAATTTAAGAGGCTGGCCCGAGCTCACACAGAAGGCGAGTGGTGGATCCAGATTAGAACCTAGGTCCTCTGACTACCAGCTCAGCGCTCTTTCCACTAGGCCACACCGCTGCTCCGGGCAGCCGCCAACGCCTCGTCCACATCTCGCTTCTGGCCTGGAACGCCCTCCCTCCTCCAGTAATGATGTTGGTATCTGTTAAGCGCTTACTATGTGCCGAGCACTGTTCTAAGCGCTGGGGTAGACACGGGGGAAATCAGGTTGAACCCACGTGGGGCTCGCAGTCTTAATCCCCATTTTACAGATGAGGGAACTGAGGCACCGAGAAGTGAAGTGACTTGCCCAAAAAGTCACACAGCTGACAAGTGGCCGAGCTGGGATCCAACAGACAGTTACCATCCCCCTTCAAAGCCTTATCGAGGGCACATCTCCTCCAAAGGTCCCGAGTCCCTCTTCTTCCACCCGCTTCTGTGCCGCCCTGACTTGACTTGCTCCCTTTATTCGTCCCCTCTCCCAGCCCTGCAACCATTATGTACATATCTGTAATTTATTTATTTATATTAACGTCTGTTTCCCCCCCCCCCCCCCCCGCCTCTGGAACGTAAGCTCGTTGTGGGCAGGGAATGTGTCTGTTTACGGTTGTACTGTACTTTCCCAAGTGTTTAGTACAGTGCTCTGCTCACGGTAAGCCTCAATAAATACAACTGAATGACTGAACGATCACTTCCTCTGCCCACAGTGAGCTTATAGTGTAAAGCATAATAATAATGGTGGTACTTCTTATGTGCTTACCATGTGCCAGGCACTGTACTAAGTGCTGGGCTGAATACAAGCAGATTGGGTTAGACACAGGTCCCTGTCCCAGGTGGGGCTCACGGTCTGGAGCCCCATTTTGCAGATGAGGTCCGGAGAAGTGAAGTGACTTGCCCGAGGTCACACAGCAGACAAGTGGCCTGTCCGGGATTAGCACCCGTGACCAGGCCCACGCTCCATCCACGACGCCGGCAGGCAAACGGTGGAATCGGGATTAGAACCCAGGTCCTCCGTCTCCAAGGCCCGTGTGGTCTTGCCTCTAGATCACGCTGCTACCTTAACCTGCCTTCCTCGCCAGTTCCGGTTCCTCTTCTCCCCCGGGGCAGGAGACAGTGGGTGAGCCTGCGACCAACCAGGGCTCCTCCACCGTCAGGCTCCCCCAGATCTCTCGGGATGACCTGAAGCGGCTGGGCCAACTGTCCGCACCGAGGACGTGGTCCAGGGTTTCCGGCGGCTCTGGAACTGAGGCAGACGGGCTCCCGGGAGAGTGGGCATCTGGCGCGGGAAGGCCCCGGGCCACCGGCTCTGTGGGGGCTTCCCTGGGTCTGGGCTGATGGAGCCGCTTGGCTGTCCCGGGAAAGCGGAGTGAGAGAGGCCCAGATGGCTCAGCTTGTCCCGGACCCCGCCGCCCTGGGCGAGGAGCCCCGAGAGCCCCTTCGGCATCTGTCCCAGATCAGAATTGCTAATGCCCCCAATCCCGAGGCTGCTCTGAGCCCTATCCTATGGAGAGCCATCTTCACCGTCCCCCTCCCCCACCTTACCAGCCGCCTTCTCTCCGCCAACTCTCCCTCCGACGGGCTCCTTTGCTCTCCTCCCTCCCCAGCACCACCCCGCTACCTCCTACCTCCTCTCCTGCGGCTGGGCCTAGTGGAAAGAACACAGGCCCGGGAATTCTGTGCTCGGCCCGCTCTCCCGGCTCTGCCAGTTGCCTACCGTTGGGGCGCACACTTAACTTCTCTGTGCCTCAGTTTCCTCATCTGTAAAAGGGGAATTCAAGACCTTTTCTCCCCGATCCTCCATCTGTGAGGCCCCGGGTGGGACAGGGACCGTGCCTGACCCGATAATCCCGTATCTGCGCCGGCGCGTATTGTATAGTGCTTGGCCTATAGGAAGCGCTTGACAAATACCGTGGTTATTCTTGCTGTGACCGGCCTGAGTGCAGAAGATGGTGCTGCAGAAGGCAAGGGTCTGGGGCGGAGGCGGTCCTCGGTGGGCCGGGAGGCAAGCGGCTTTCCCAGCCCACAGCCACAGGTCACCACATCGACTTGAAGCCCGAGGACCCAGCGGAGAGGAGAGGTCGCTGGCTCCTTTGGGTGGCAGGATCTTCCAAGAGGGCTCCTACTACGATCCAGCGCCCACACTTTGCTCCTCTAATGCTAACCTACTCACGCTACCTCGCTCTTGTCTAGCTCACCACCGACCACTCGTCCACATCCTGCCTCTGGCCTGAAGCACACTCCCAACGGTGCTTCGCACATAGGAAGCGCGTAATAGATGCCACCGTTATTATCTATCTGACAACTACTCTCCCGCCTCCAAAGCCTTATTGAAGGCGCACCTCCAAGAGGCTTTCCCTGACTAAGCCCTCATTTCCTTTTTCCCCATTCTTAATAGCAATGTGGGTATTTGTTAAGGGCTTCCTGTGTGCAGAGCACTGTTCTAAGCGCTGGGGTAGATAGAGGGTAATCGGGTTGTCCCATGTGAGGCTCACAGTTGATCCCCGGTTGACAGATGAGGTAACCGAGGCACAGAGAAGTTAAGTGACTTGTCCACAGTCACCCAGCTGACAGGAGGCAGAGCAGAGATTCGAACCCATGACCTCTGACTCCCAAGCCCGTGCTCTTTCCACTGAACCATGCCGCCTCTCCACTCTTCTGCGTTGCCCTGATTGCCTCCCTTTATTCACCCCTCCCTCAGCCCCATAGCACTTACGTACATAACCGTAATCTATTTATATTATTATATTAATATCTGCCTTTCCCTCTAGACCAGGGCGGACTCCAGGCTCTGAGCTCAGTCTCTAGACTGGTAGCTCGTCGTGGGCAGGGACTGTGTCTACTATCTCTGTTGACTCATACTCTCCCAAGCACTTAGTACAGCGCTCTGCACACGGTAAGTGCTCGGTAAATATGATTGATTGACTGATCGATCACCTTCACTGAGAACCTGCTGACTGGGTACAGAGCACTGACTGAACTAGTTGTTGGGGGAACGTATAAGGGAAGTCGAGGCAGCCTTCTTGGCTCCCAAAGGCACTTCACAATCTCCTCTGACACCTTTTGAGGAAAAATGGGGGTTTTAGAGTCCAGTCTTCCCCAGAGTGTGCCCCTGACTTGGGGGTTAGTCAGGACAGAGACCCCATCCCCTCCTTCTTTTCCTTCTCCTTTCTCCTTGCCCCCTTTCCCCTGCCCTCTTTCAACCCCAGGCAGTTTCAAGTCCTTGCTGGAAGAGCTTTTGGATCCGGTCCTTTTTGCTGCTCCATTGCTTTTGACAGTCACTTCCTCTCTGAAGTTCCGGCCTTCCAGCTGAGGAATGGGAGGGAGTTTTCTTGATTTGATTTTTAACATCACTGGCAGGAGGGATGAGTTTGGCAGGGGCGGAATGGAGACACCTTGGATTCTGTAAATAATGCAAGTGCGGGAGAGAGAGACAGAGAGAGGGAGAGAGAGGGCGGGGGGAGGGAAAGAAAGAGTAGGAAAAAAGGGAGTTTTAAAAGAGCAAGCTGAGACAGAATAAATGCAGAATCTTCCTGTACTGCAGTAACACAGAGTGGTTCTCTCTCTAGATTTTCTGCTGGTGGAGAAAGAAAGCCTCAGCTCACACATTCAAATGAATTTGATATTCAATCAATGAAGATTAACTTGCCCAAGGTAAGATGGTTTTTACATTCATAAGGAAGTCAAATACGATTATGCATATGAGGAAATTATACAGAGATGAGTAGAGTATAATATATGATAATTATTTGAAAGGGTATACTTACACACTGATTAGCATATCTTGAAGACCAGACAGAGATGGAAGAGTAGAGGAAGGTATAAGAGATTCCAGAAGATGAACGCTCTGGGTAGAACTGCCTGGGAAATAGGTACCAAGAACTTAGTCAAGAAATAATGTGATTTTTAGAGGACAGAAACGTAGGAGCATTTGATCACTTCCCCCAGGGAGACCAACATTTGGGATGAAATCTCCATAATTTTGCTCAGGGCATTTTGTGGAGGAGAGATCAGGTCAGAGAGAGATGCCCCTGTGGGCCCTCTGCATTTTGGGGGTGTTTCCTCCACTCGTCTGATTCCCCCATCTCCCAGACTCTCCGGGTGACGGGGCCATTTCCACGTTTCAAATGGTAGCCTCAGGAAGTTCGTCTCCTGAGGCTCCAGGAAGGCTTGGCGTGAGTTTGGGGTTGAGAAGCCGTAGGGTCTAGCGGTTAGAGCACGGGCCCGGGAGTGAGAAGGACCTGGATTCTAACCCTCGTTCTGCCGCTCGTCTGCTGTGTGACCTTAGGCAAGTCAGTTCAGTTCCTTCCACTGTAAAATGGGGATTAAACCGTGAACTCCTTTGGGGACATGGACTGTGTCCAACCTGATTAGCTTGTACCTGCCCCCGTGTTTAGAACGGTGCCTGGCACATAGTAAGTGCTTAACAAATACCATAAAAAGAAAAAAAAAAAGTGAGATGCCAGATGTTGCATGCAGAGCCTGAGGGAGGGAGGAGAAAGATGTGTCCCTGAGACGGTGAGACAGGGAGCACAGGGTAACCAGTCTGGGCAAACGGTCTGGGCTCCCAACAGGCTGGTAAGAGTAAGTAAGAAGAAGAATGGTTGATGTGAGATATCTGTGGGCGGTTGGGGGTGGGGGAGGAGGTGGAAAATCACTTCCTTCCCTGAATCACAACCGTGGGATCCGAAACAGGGGAGTTGCAGCTGGTGCTTGAGGGCCAGAGCCCCTTGGGGGTAGAAAGGACCATGGGACAAGACTCCAAGCTTGGGTTGGACCTACCAACCAGGCCCAGACCGGAGGGAGAAGGAAACCAACTGGAACAGACCTATGCAGTTTTGTTTCTCTATCCTGATTCAGGAATCCGAATCCAGTCTTCCCAATGCATCTCCCTTAGCTACCACTTCAGCCCACCTCCGTCACCGAACCACTTATCACAATTCCCATAGCAATCACGCACCCATCTACGCCTATCTGAAATTTATTTCAGGGTCCGTCTCCCCTGCTAGATTGTCAACTCCTTGAGGGCGGGGATTTTGTCTTCTAACTCTATTGTCCTCTCCTAAAGTATATTACACGCAGTTGGCGCTCAATAAGTGCAATTGAAATTGAAATTAAAGTCTTTCGGGGGGGCGGGGGGGGGTCAGGGAGTTGGTGAACCACTCACAGGTGCAGCTGAGCCCAAGGTCCCAGCTGGGATTGAGAGAAGTGGGGAAGAGAGGTGTGGAGAGGGAGGAGGTATCAAGGACAAGGATAAATGGACAGGGGGAGTGGCCAGAGGAGGTTGGAGGAGACAGTAATGACACTCTGGTAATAACCCTTTCTCATCCTGGGTTTCTGGGTTCCCCCTCCCCCGTGGTTTGGCCACCTAGCCCCTCTGCTCTGGTCCCGAGTTCAGTCTCTTGTGACCAAGAGGAAGGTGAAGCGATGGGAGGCTCTTGCTTGGCTGTTGACCTAGAGAGCGGAGACATCAGTGAGCGCTCCAGTTGGGCGCAGTGTATCTGCCATTTTAGAGACGGTCCTCTGGCTCCCGCTCACCCCACCACCCCCAGTCCTCCCCCGTAACCAAGAACTAGAGTGAGAAGAATGAAAACAGCCTGGGATTCTCCACAAAGAAGGTTAAAAAGGAGCCTAAAAGATTGGAGCGAGTGGGCAAGGACTGGCAGGATGGGAGAGTGTCACGTTTTCAGTGTTTATTCCTAGTCTCACTGGCCTAAAGCCAACTTGTGCCGTGCCCCGGGCCCGTGGGCTAGTGATCAGCTGCTGTGCTGGCTTACGTGATGCGGAATGACCTTGGAGCAGGACAGATCATCTATCCCGCTAACAAATAGAATGAGGTTCGCCGTCCCTCCACGGGGAGGCTGGAGGAGCCGAGCTGCTCCTTGACCCGGAGGCTGCAGGGGTCCCTCCAGGGGGAGGTAGGGCTGACCACCCCCAGGGCGCTCAGACAGCTCCTCTCCCAGTGAGGTCAGCACCCCGCTGGCCACAGTCCGGGCCCTCCGGCTCTGAATTTACTCTAGAGGAAAACCTAACCTGAGGCCAAGAGAAACATACCTAACAGGTGACTCCAGCCTCTGATCAATTCAGCTCTTGAAGGAACCAACATCATTTGCTGGCTGGGTTCAGAAGATCTGGGTTTAGGCCAGTCGCATGAGGGAAAGAAAGAGAGAGAGAGAGAGAGAGAGAGAAATGGGAAGAGGAAGGGAGGGGCAGAAAGCGAGAGAGAGAGAGAGAAAATGAAAGAGGGAGAAAGGGAGGAAGAAAAGAGGGAGAGAAGAGGATGGGGGAAAGGGAATAAGGAGCAGGGAGAAAGGCGTGAGGGGGAAAAGTGAGAGAAAAGAAGAGGAAGGGAGAGAGGGAAGAGGAAGGGGAGAGGGAGAGAGTGAAGGGAAGGGGGGAAGGAAGAGGGGAGAGGGAGAAAGAGCGGAGAAGAGAGGGCAGAGGGAGAGAGGGGGGAGAGGAACGGGGGAGAGGGAGAGAGGGAGGGAAAGAGAGAGAAGGGGGAGGAGAGGGAGAAAGGAGACCAGGAGCTAATCTGGAATCCATCCCACCCTAGCATCTGCCTGGATGTGAAAACGGGGCACAAAAGCCAGGGCCAGAGTAGAACCAAAGAAGGCTGTGAAGTGGGAGGGGGTGCACAGGACAGGGTGAAGGAAGGGAGGCAAGACAGAAAAAAGCAAAGTGCCTTGGTGGAAGTTGGCTGCGTTCGTCTGGGAGAGTCTCTCCACCTCCGTGCCGGCTCCGAAAGAGGCAGCACTGTAAATTCATCAACTCCCCATGATTTTGTCAATTCTGACAGCTAACTTCAACATGACGACAAATCTGGCCCCAGAGGATATTAAGCAAAGACACATGAGCCTATAATTTTCTGCTTCCACGTGTGAGATGCTATAATAATCAAAAGAAAATGACTTTCTAACTACCCCATCTCTTTGTGCTGTTTTCTTCATGCCTGCTGCACTAATTGAATCACCCAGAGCCACTGTATCAATTCTAACTTGTGTATTGCGGGGTAATCAGGCATGTGGACGGACCAGCTTGGAGAGGTGAGGGGGGCCTTTGTCAGGGCCCATCTGCCTCCCACATTAAAGCCGCTTGCATTCAGTGGGGACTGATGAGCATCTGAAGGGACACATCAGCGCGGAAGGGCCAAGAAGGGTCTGGGGAGGGGGATATGCCTGGGGGACAGAGAGCAGGAGGGGGCTGACAGAGAGGGGCTGGAGGCGGGTGGACGGGGGCGGGCGGGGAAGGGGGAGGCCGGATTCAGACCCGGGCCGGGCAGCGGCAAAAAACAGCTCACGCCGCTTCCCCGCGCAGCCTTGACTCTAATTGTCTGTGAGAGGGTTAGGGGGCAAGGTGAGATGTCCAGAGGAGGGGTGACTGCTAAATCTGCGGTATGGGACTCTCCCAAGCGCTTAGTACAACGTTCTGCACACAGTAAGTGCTCAGCTCGCACGGCTTCTCCCCGCAGCCCTGACTGTAATTGTCTGGGAGAGGCTTGGTGGCAGGGCGGGATGTTCAAAGGAGTCGCGTCTACTCATTCTGTTGCATCGTACCCTCCCCAAGTGCTTAGTACAGTGTTCTGCACGCAGTGAGCGCTCAATAAATGCCACCGATTGATTGACTGATTGAGGTCCAGATGGTGCACCCTCTCTGTTGTCTAGACAGACCACACCAATCAATCAATCGATCGTATTTATAGAACGCTCACTAGGAAGCACGGAGCCTGGCCGGAGGCACAGCTCAGGGGCTGGATGGAGAAGCCGGTCGGAGAAACTGATCGGGAAGTCCAGCTGGAGAATCTGGTCCAAAAGATTGCCCAGCGCCCGACGGCCACCTTGCATTCATTCAGTCAGTCGTATTTATCGAGCGCTTAACAGCGCGCAAAGCACTGTAGTAAGCGCTTGGGAAGAGACAATGTAACGATAAAGGGACACATTCCCTGCCCTCTCCAAACAATCGCCATCCAAGTTGGCTTTGAGAAGCCAGCACCTCACATTCCAATCGAGAGGGAGAAGATGGCGGTAGGGAGGAATGGGAGGGATGATAGGGAAAGGAGTGGAGGGGTGGGGGGGTGGGGGAGAGTGGAATCAAAGCGCAGTAGGGGTGAGGGCTCATCCTCACTGTGGACAGGAGATGCGTTTTTTATTCGGTTAGATTGTTCTCTCCCCAGTGCTTGGTACAGTGCTCTCCACACAGTCAGCGCTCATTAAGTACGATTAACCGACTGATTGACTTGGGCCATCCTGTGAGATGGGCTGAAAAGGCTGGGACCGCGGACTAGCTCAGAAATGGGTCCCGCCCTCCCACTGGCATCAGGAGCTGGAAGACTTAGATTAGAGTCTTACACTGGGAGTCCCACATGGGACAGGAACTGTGCCTGTCCCGATGCTCTTGCGCCTACCCTGGCGCTCAGTGCACTGTTTGGCACCTAGTAAGCACTTAACAGATACTACAATTAATACCCCAACGGAGTTTTTCATCAGTCAGTCAATCGATAGATCCAGGGGGTTTGTCGTTTACTGGGTGCCGAGCACAGTGCTGACCAGCGGGGAGAGCACAATATAATTGGGGACACGTGATCCCTGCCCTCAAGGAGCTTACAACAGGGTACCTGGGTCCTGATCTGTCAGTTGTCCGCTGCGTGACCTTGGGCGAGTCACTTAACTTCTCTGTACCTCACCTTCCTTGACCCTGAAATGGGGATTCTATACATTCTCTCCCTCCTGCTAATACCGTAAGCCCCTTGTGGGACAGGGATTGTGTCCAACCTGATTCATTTGTATCTACCCCAGGGCACAGAACAGTGTTTGACGCATAATGAGAGCTTAACCAATACGATAATAAATAAAATAGTAGTAGTAATACCTAATGGGCTCTGGGGAAATAATAATAGCAATAGTAATAATTGCGGTATTTTTAAGTGCTTTCTTTGTGCCAGGCATTATATACTAAGCGCTAAGGTAGCCACAAGGTAATCAGGTCGGACACGGTCCCTGCCTCACATGGGCTCATAAATGAGGCCCAGAGAAGTGAAGTGACTTGCCCAAGGTCACACAGCAGACAAGTGGCAGAGCCGGGTTTAGAACCTATGACCTTCTGACTCCCAGGCCCAGGCTCTATCCGGTTGATGGAGATGAACTAGGGGTGCGCTACAGTTCCGCCAGGTACCTGGACCCATCAGGGAACCCATCCTGTCCTAGGTTCGTGGGGGCAAAGGAGAGGGATCGCCCCCAGGAGTGTAGTAGATGACGCTCTGAGGTCCTTGTTCAACTTAGAGGCCCATCTTCCCGGGGAAGGCCGCCACAAAACTCAGGGGCTGGCAGCAGGGGAGAAGGGAGAGACTCTTCCACGGTCAAACGGGAACGAGGCAGCCAACGAGACCAGGCCGCAGACCCCGAAGGAAGCAGTACCGGGGCTGTTTGCCCAGATTGTTCAGGTGGGTAGGAGAGGAACTGTTTCGAGAGCTGGGGAGATGAGAGAGCGGCAAGGCAAGGAGGGGAGTGGCCCGGGGGCAGCGGGGAGATAGGGGGGAGCAGTCAGAATGGAGGAAGGGGAGGCAGACAGGACCGATTTGTCGCTGTTTTCATGGGCAGACTCCCGAATTAACCGGCATGAAATTGAGCACAGACCTCGGTCCCCCAGAGACAAGACTGTGTAATTCACGGGAGGAGACCGAGGAATGGAGAGGGAGCAAGAGGGGGGGAAAGGCTGGGGGGGTGGGGGTGGAGCCGGGGCTGCCATGCTCTGTTTTGAGTGCAGATGGAGACAGAATGGAAGGGGGAGGGACCAACTCCACCCGCCCCTTTCCCCCCCCCTGCCCCAGAAGGGCACAAGTGGGGCAGGATGTCTGCCCAAGACAGAGGAGGAGGGAGAGAGAGAGAGAGTCCTGCTCCCAGTGGACTCCCGGATGGGAGATGCCATATGCTGATGGGTGGGATGGGGGGAGGGGACGGGGACTGTCCAAGTCACTTTCCCCAACTCGGCTCCACCGCCCCAAAATTGGCACCATTCAGCAAGAGAGTCCTCAGCTGGTGTCCACACCCCCTCGACATGTCGGTGACCTCTTTTTTGTGGGTCTCCAAAAGGGGCGGGGATGGGGAAGGGAGGGGAAAAGAAAGGAGAAGAAAACCTGGCATCTCAGGCAGACTGGGGGAGGGATCGGCTCCCAGCCCTCCCTGAAGAGGGGCCAGCCTAGCGGGTGAGGTGGAGGGGGACGGGGACGTAGGGAAAGAAGAAGGCCTAAGACCGTTGGGCCCGAAAGCGTCACAGAGAGAGAGAGACCCTGCCAGAGAGAGGTAATAATAATAATAATTGAGCGCTTACTGTGCGCCAGGTACTGTACTAAGCGCTGGGGTAGAGACAAACAAATCGGGTGGGACACGGTCCCCGTCCCACACTGGACTCCCAGTCTTAATCCCCATTTTACAGATGAGATCACTGAGGCACAGAGAAGCTAAGTAACTTGCCCATAGTCACAGAGCAGGCAAGTGGCGGAGCTGGGATGAGAACCCAGGTCCTTCTGATTCCCAGGCCCCCGCTGTATCTGTACGTGTCTTTTTCTCTGTCTGGAAGTCAGAAGACCTGGGTCCTAATCCCAGCTCCTCCACTTGACCCCAGTCCCTTTCCTTCTCTGTGCCTCTTTTTCCTCATCTGTAAAATGAAGATTCGTCATCATAATCATCATCGTCAGCGGTATTGATTGAGCACTTACTGGGTGCAGAACACTGTACTAAGCACTTGGGAGTGTACAACTCAACAGAGTTGGTAGACACGTTCCCTGCCCACAACCAGCTTACAGTCTAGCGTGGGAGATAGACGTTAATGTAAATACATAATTCATAGCCATGTCCACAATGTAAACATAATGTATAATTCGATCGTATTTATTGAGCGCTTACTATGTGCAGACTATAATGGAAAGGATTAAAACCCTGATCTCCTTCCCCTTAGACCGTGAGCTCCGTGTGGGATCCCAGTGCTTATTACGGTGCTCGGTGCACGGGAAGTACCGCCATTATCAGTATCATCACCATTACCACTCCCGCGTGTCGACACTGTTGAAAAGGCCAGGGTGTTATCACCATTCCCCAGCGCAGCCGGGTAAACATTGTTTTTTGGTTTCCAACTGCCCCTGATCCTTGCAGTACTTGGCACTGTACTCCTCTTAAGAATAGTAATAATGATCATTATTATTATGGTATTCGTTAATCACTCACTATGTGTCAAGCGCCGTTCTAAGCACTGGGATAGACACAAGGTAATCAGGTTAGTTGCCACTGTTTTTAGGAGATGTTCTTCCCCTCGACTCTATTTATCGCCGCCGTTCTCGTCTGTCCGTCTCCCCCGATCAGACCGTAAGCCCGCCAAACGGCAGGGACTGTCTTATCTATCTGTTGCCGACACGTTCATTCCAAGCGCTCGGTACAGTGCTCTGCACACAGTGAGCGCTCAATAAATACGATTGCGTGAAGGCAAGGTTGTCCCACGTGGGGCTCGCAGTCTCAATCCCCATTTTACAGATGAGGTCACTGAGGCACAGAGAAGTCAAATAACTAGCCCAAGGTCGCACAGCGGACAAGTGCGGAACCGGGATTAGGACCCACGTTCTCTGACCTCCAAGCCCGTGCTCGTGCCACTAGGCCATGCTGCTTCTCTTGGCCTCTTTGGCTCGTCACCTAAGGGAGGCATTGGTCAAGGAGAAGCACCGTGGCCCGGGCCTGTGAGTCAGAAGGACCTGTGTTCTAATCCCGGTTCCGCCACACGTCTGCTGTGTGACCTTGGGCGAGTCACTTCACTTCTCCGAGTCTCGATTACCTCATCTGTAAAATGGCGATTAAATTTGAGCCTAACGTGGGTCAGGGACTCTGTCCAACCTGATTAACTTGTATCTGCCCCAACGCTTGGAGTAGTGCTTGGCACATAGTAAGCACCTAATTACTACCATTATTATTAGGAGCCACACCATTACAAACCACCACCCACTGCCTGCCTGCCTGCCACTGATATAGCCCACTTGTCCCATCACACTGTGCCATTCCAATTTGAGCCTTAATAATAATAATGTTGGTATTTGCTAAGCGCTCACTATGTGCCGAGCACCGTTCTGAGCGCTGGGGTAGACGCAGGGGAATCAGGTTGTCCCACGTGGGGCTCACGGTCTTAATCCCCGTTTTACAGACGAGGTAACCGAGGCACCGAGAAGTTAAGTGACTCGCCCAAAGTCACACAGCTGACAAGTGGCAGAGCCGGGGTTCGAACCCATGACCTCCGACTCCAAAGCCCCGGCTTTTTCCAGTGAGCCACGCTGCTTCTCTAGTGTGCTTTTCTTCTACGGTATTTTTTAAGCGCTTACTATGTGTCAAACACTGTTTGAAGCACTGGGGTAGATACAAATTAATCATGTTGGGCAAAATCCCCGTCCCACAAGGGACTTAAAGTCTAAGCAGGAGGGAGAACATGTAGTGAATCCCCATTTCACAGTCGAGGAAACCGAGGTACAGAGAGGTTCATTGGTTCATTCATTCAGTAGTATTTATTGAGCGCTTACTATGTGCGGAGCACTGTACTAAGCGCTTGGAGTGTACAATTCGGCAACCGATACAGACCATCCCCGCCCAGTGACGGGCTCCCAGTCTAAGCGGGGGAGACGGACGGACATGGTAATTTGTTAAGGCACTGTAATAGTAATAATGTAAGTGACTTGCCCCAAATCACGCAGAGAACAATTGTCAGAGCCGGGATTAGATCCCCGTCCTCTGACTCCCGGGCCCGCGCTCTTTCTACTAATAATAATAACTGTGGTATTTGTTAAGCACTTAGTACAGTGCCTGGCACATAGTAAGAGCTTAACAAATACTGCATTAATTATTATTATTATTACTTTGTGCCTAACTACTGTGCCGCCTCCCTCTTCCCCCCCCCCCCCCCCCCAGCTTGTCCAATGTCCTCTAACCCTCTCAGGGACTTCTCGGTCCATTCATCCTGCCCAGCCAAGGTTTGTTGTGATGCCTGTTTCTTTGATGCTGGGAGACTGAATACATTTAAGGACTCGATTGTTTATAATCCTGTCCTGTCATCTGATGTTAAGTATGGTACATAAGCCACGCAGATGAAATGGCTCAAAGAGCTGGACGTGATGTCACTGGTAGGTTCGGTTCGGGAGGAGGGAGAGAGTGTGTCTGTTGATAGTTAAATTTATATATAAGGAAGATTTTTGAAAGTTAAAATACTTACAATAGTCCCTCTGACACATGTGCAAGCGCTACTTGTTTCAGATGTAACGCTGTTGGGAAATTAGGGAATGTTCTTCCGACAAAGTGCATCTGTCTGGACAGACAGAGAAGCGGCAGGGCCTAGTGGTTAGATCATGGGCCTGGGAGTCAGAAGGACCTGGATTCTAATCCCGGCTCTGTCACTTGTCCACGTATGACCTCGGGTATGTCAGGCAGCGACTTAATCACTTAGTACGGTGCTCAGCACACAGTAGGCGCTCGATAAATACTAACTGCCGCCTGAGCTAGGGCGTATCATTTAACTTCTCCGGGCCTCGGTTTCCTCTCCCGTAAACTGGGGACGCTGGACCGCGAGCCCCAAGTGGGACAGGGACCGTGTCTGACCTCGGATCTCGGATCTTGGATCCTTGTCTCGTCTTGTGCTGTCAAGTCGTCTCCGACCCGCAGCGGCCCCATGGACGCATCTCTCCCAGAACGCCCCACCTCCACCTGCAGTCGTTCTGGTAGTGGATCCGTAGAGCTTTCTTGGTAAGACTGCGGAAGTGGTTTTCCACTGCCGCCTTCCAGGCAGTAGACTTGAGTCTCCACCCTCGACTCTCCCGTGCCGCTGCTGCCCGGCACGGGTGAGTTTTGACTCGTAACAGATGGCCTTCCACTCGCTAGCCACTGCCCAAGCTAGGAACGGAACGGATAGGCCTCTGCTTGACTCTCCCTCCTGTAGTCGAGACTGGCGGAGGACTGGAAACTCTCCAGGTGCGACCCTGAGAGGGGAAGTTGGATCCACCCGAGGGCTAACGGGCAAGAAGGGGTTCTAGGAGAGGGCGAAAGGGCGTCCGGTTGAGCCCTGGGGTGGAGGGGGTCCCCCCATCCTCAGACCCCATGGGCTCCCTCACGGCGGAACTGGACTCCCTTCCCCGGCAGAGCGGCCCCGGGGCCGATCCGGCCTGGCCGCGTCGCACCTCCCGCACGCTCCCGAGGCTGAAACGTACAATTTGTCCTGCAATTAGGGTGGATGCACCGCTCCGTACAGGCGTGACGCTCCTATTAATGCCACCGGGAGCCACGCGCGCGGCCGAGCGGGAGAATGGACCCCATGGTGCTTAATGTGGCCTAATCTCGCTCCGTGTTGGGGAAAATGAAAATGAGAAACAGCCCAGATAGTGTGGTTTAAAAATTAGCATCTGTGCCTGTGCGGGAAGCTGCGCCCGCAAATTTCCATACAGATTTATCCCGGGCACAGCACGCGGCCAAAATATGTAATTACACGAGAGGCTGGAGGACGCGGGAGGCCCCGTTCTGGTTTGCTGTATAAATAATTCGCCTTTAAAAAAAATTATAAATATGGATTTTAATGAGAACGACTAGGGACTAACGGACCCGCCCGCACCTCGGCGAGAAACGGCATGGCGCAGCGGCTAGGGCACGGGGCTGGGAGTCGGAAGGTCCTGGGTTCTAATCCCGGCTCTGCCACTTGTCTGGGCAAGTCGCTTTGCTTCTCTGGGTCTCGGTGATCTCATCCGTTAAAATGGAGATCGAGGCTGTGAGCGCTCTGTGGAACAGAGACCGCGTCCAACCCGACTGCTTGTAGCCACCCCAGCACTTAGTAGAGGGCCTGGCACATCGTAAGCACTTAACCAACGCCACGATTATTATCATTATTATTTGGAAACTGCCGACCCACCATCCCCCAGGAGGGATCAGCCCTTGAGGCCTACCACCTCTCATGTACAGAGTTCGTGCACGGAGTACATGTACAACAGTGCCCTGCGTGTAATAAGCGCTCGACAAATACGACTCACTGATCGATCTTTCTGTTGATCTGCGTCCGTGCCTCCGGCCCGTTACCTTCTGTTCGATTCATCTATCCTTCTGCCGGCCGATCAGACGGTGTCTACTGAGTGTGCATCGTGCGCAGAACGTCGTACCGAGCACTTGGGAGAGTACAGGATCACGATATCAATTTAAGAGTCCCGGCTCCCGGCCGACGACGGCCGCCACAGCTTCTGCAGGAGCTCGGCTCTGTGGCGACGGCGAGGACGGAGGGGCCGCCGATGTCCACCCCCCTGTGGGTCCCTGAGGGAGAGGCCCGGTCAGGGCCCCGACCACTTGATGCCCCAGTGTTTCCCGTCCGGCTCGGCCAGCCCCACCCCCAGGGCTCCCCTTTAAAGCCAAGACTGTGTGTTAATCACACCCGGGCTTGGGTCACACCACCTCAGAGGGCTGGGATTTTAATTTGCTTCCCAGCCTCTCGGGTGTGAAAGAGATCGGAGAAGAGGAAAGGAGGGCTTAATCAGGGAAGGCCTCTTAGAGGAGATGTGCCCTCAGTAAGGCTTTGAAGGCGGCGGGTGGGGGGAATAATTGTCGGATTCGAGGAGGGAGGGCGTTCCAGGACAGGGGCCGGGACGTGCGCGAGGGGTCCGGGCGAGATAGATGAGATCAAGGTTAGCATTAGAGGAGCAAAGTGTGTGGGCTGGGTTGTAGTAAGAGAGTAGAGAGGTGAGCTAGGAGGGGGCAAGGTGATGGAATGCTTTGAAACCCATGGTGAGGAGTCTTCATTTGACGAGGAGGGCAACCCCTGGAGTTTCTTGAGGAGCGGGGAAACATGTCCTGAACGTTTCTGTAGGAGAACGGTCCTCTCTCACTCCCTTCTGGGTAGTCCCGACTTGCTCCCTTTATTCATTCCCCCCTCCAAGCCCCACGGCACTTATGTAATTTATTTATTTATATTAATGTCTGCCCCCGCCTCCGACCGTAAGCTCTCTGTGGGCCGGGAATGTGTCTGTTTGTTGTACTCTCCCATTCATAAGTGCTCAATAAATCTAATTGAATGAATGACCTTGATAGTATTTTATTGAGTGCTTACTGCGTGCAGGGCGCTGTACTAAACGCTTGGGAGAGTACAAAAGGGCAATATAGCAGACGCATTAGATACAGCCCGATAATAATAACTGTGGTGTTTGTTAAGCTCCTACTATGGGCCGGGCACCGTTCTAAGCACTGGGTTGGATACAATCAAATCACAGTGGACGCAGTCCTGTCCAACGTGAAATGCACGGTCTTGATCCCCATTTTACAGATGAGGTAACCGCGGGGCTCATAGCCTTAATGAGAAGCAGCGTGGCTCAGTGGAAAGAGCCCGGGCTTGGGAGCGGAGGTCATGGGTTCGAATCCCAGCTCTGCCACCTGTCAGCTGTGTGACCGTGGGCAAGTCATTTGACTTCTCTGGGCCTCAGTTATCTCATCTGTAAAATGGCGATTAACCGTGAGCCTCACGTGGGACAACCTGATTACCCTGTCTCTAGCCCAGCGCTTGGAACAGTGTAAGCGCTCGACAAATACCAACAGTATTATTATTAATCCTCAGAATCTGGGTCACCTGGCTCTGTTCTCCCAGGATCCCTAGGGCCGGGGGGGGGTTTTACACCATGGACAATCACACCCAGAGCGAGCCAAGCTCTTTGGAACAAAGCTATGAGCTTCTATCAGTTGCGATTGGATTGACCTGGGCTGGTGTTCTTCCTTCATCAGTCAATCATATTCATTGAGCACTTACTGTGTGCAGAGCCCGGTACCGTGCGCTTTGGGAGAGTACAGTACGGCGGAGTTGGAAGACACGAACCCTGCCGGGAAAGAGCTGAGAGTCACACTCTCATACTACGAGCCAGGGGACCCCCGACTGCTGTTTGCAGATCTGGTCCGGCATCTAATGACGACGGACAGTAGGATCGCACTCCCATTCCCCCGGCCTCTCTCTGGCGGACTCTCTCCCTGGATTAGGTATTGATATGGAGATATCAGCTACGTAGCTGACTCTGTCGGGACTCTCCCTGTTAGCGGGTCATGGGTTCTAATGGCGGCTCCGCCGCTTGTGTGCTGCGTGATGGCGGGCAAGTCGCTTCGCATCTCTGGGCCTCGGTCGGCTGGTGGGTCAAATGGGGATTTAGACTTTGAACCCCACGTGGGGCAGGGACTGTGTCCAACCTGATTTGTTCGTATCCACCCCAGCACTTAGTACAGTGCCTGGCACTTAATAAATACCACAGTTATTATTATTATCATCATCACTCCCTCCATCACACAGCTAGCCCGGAGACCCGTGGGCCACTTAAAAAAAAAGGCTCTATGTTCCAGTTTCCCCACCGGCCCACCTCCCCAATCCCCAGCTCCATTTTTGAAGTGGCTGTCTTTCTCCCCCCCTCCCCCCAAACTCCCTAACCCACCTACCGCGCCCGGCTGGTTCTGTCTCCCCTACGGCCCAGGTGACGATCCCCCCGGCAGCCCCCCGTTTACGTGGGACGTGGGAGAGGCGGGCCAGCTTCAGCGGGCCGGGAGCCGGGGTGGGGGGAGGGAAAGCAGGGATGGAGAGGGTGTGATTTTCTCTCGCTCAGACAAAGGCCGAGGCTCGGGCCGTGGCATCTGTCAGCCGACTCCGCGTCATCTGCTCCGCCATCCCAACCCGTGGCAGGTGCCAGTTTGGAGTGGGAGGAAACCCCTTCCCCCCTCATCCCCCTCCAATCAGGAGGGTGCACTTACATGCGCACGTTAACACTCACAGACACTCGTCTGCCCGCGTGCATGAATGTGCGGATGGGCACGCGCACACCCTCACGTGTACACACACGCACTCTCACGTACGCACCGCACCGCCATGCCGGATAGAGGGTCTGCGGCGTGACACCTCACGGGCCCTTTCAGACCTGTAGTAGACTGGTCTCTTTACTACCATAATTATTATAAAAGGGAGCTCAGATCTGTGTTGAGTCCCCCTGTATACCCACCGTGTGTACTCATCTTGGTGTAGATTCAGTGACTGTTCCCAAATATACCACACTTACCGACATACGTGGCAATGCCCTCCCTGTCAGTCTAACACAAAGACACTGATACACTCAGGCTCACACTTACTCCCGTATAATCTCACATATCCACTCACACACTTATCCCGTCGCACGCCCCTCCCCCACCCAACGTTTGCATTAATAGGTTGCGAAGGGTTTATTTCTGTGTTCCGGTCGGCTTGGAAGATCGAGGGTCGGGTTTTTTTTTTTTTTTCTAATTTTATGTTTTATGGATTAGATGGGGAGGACAAGAGGATGGGGAGTTGAAAACGGTTTACGAAAAGGTGGTGGGGGAAAAAAAAAGAATGTTTTTGTGCGGAGTCGTGCGGGGGTGGGGATGGGGGGGTGGGGGGAGGAGCGTTCCGTGAAAAAATGGCAGCGCCTCGCCAACCCCCACTCCAGGCTCCGAGCGAGAGCTTCCCCCAGTCCCCTCCCCAGATGCAATCCCCCTGCTGTAATTTCTGGGGGAATTGCTTCATCTCGGGTGCAGATATATTTGTGTCAAGGTGCAGCTGCACAGATAGCCCGACTCTATGCATAGTAAGAGGCTTTCAGAGAGAGAGGTTGTGCCCAGAGCAAGGCCTTATCAGAGCAAGCTGCCTGCCATTTATCTGATTCCCCATCAAATAGGAAAACGGGCTTCAAGCTGCCGCTTCCAGTTTCCTTGGGAAAGCCACGGGGGGAATAATAATTTACTCCAATCTTTTTGTTTCCAGAGGTAACCTTCTGCCCAGTGCAGCCCTGGCGCCCTACGCTGGATCTCCCCCGCCCGCCCAAGATGGCGGGCCTGGGGGTCTGGGAGTTGCCCGTTTCTGTGGGTGCATAAGCGCACACACCCACACGCTCATTGTCATAACACCCTCTCGATCTTGAGACCCTCCAAGTTGGATCTCTATTCACCTCCTTTGCCTGTCTTGGCCTCGGCCTATCCACGGCAAATCACTGCGCTTAGAGGTATCCCCACATAGGGAAAATCAATGGATCGTATCTACTGAGCGTTTACCGGGCGCACAGCACTGTACTAAACTCTTGGGACAGTGCATTATAACGGGGCCGGTAGATACGTTCCCTGTTCACAAGGAGCTTTAAAAAAAAAAATCCTCTTTTTTTAAGCATATTTTTTGAGTGCTTACTGTGTGCAAAGCACTATGCTAAGCGCTGGCGTTGCTACAAGCTGATCGGGTCGGGCAAAGTCCGTGTCCCCATGGGGCTTCAGAGTCTTCATCCCCGTTTTACAGATGAGGTAACTGAGGCACGCAGAAGTTAAGTGACTTGCCCAAGGTCACATACCAGACAAGTGGTGGAGTCAGGATTAGAACCCAGGTCCTTCTGACTCCCAGGCCTGTGCTCTTTCCACTAGGTCATGCTGCTTCTTACTTTCAGTCTAGAGGGCAAGACAGACGTTAATATAAATTAGGGATAGGTACATAATAATAATGATGTTGGTATTTGTTAAGCGCTTACTATGTGCAGAGCGGTGTTCTAAGCACTGGGGTAGATACGGGGTGATCAGGTCGTCCCACGTGAGGCTCACAGTTGATCCCCATTTGACAGATGAGGTAGCCGAGGCACAGAGAAGTTAAGTGCCTTGCCCACAGTCACGCAGCTGACAAGTGACGGAGCCGGCAATCGAACCCGTGACCTCTGACTCCGAAGCCCAGGCTCTTTCCACTGAGCCACGCTGCTTCCCACCCACATAGGTGCTGTGGGTGCGAGGTGAATAAAGGGTACGAATCCAAATGGGAGGGGGATGCGGAAGGGAGGGGGTTAGAGGAAATGAGGGCTTAATCAGGGAAGACCTCTTGGAGGAAATGTGATTTTAATTAGGCTTTTACAGTCCTCAAGACTATAAGCTCACTGAGGCCAGGGAGCATGTCTACCAACTGTGTTATAGCGTACTCTCCCAAGCACTTAGTACGGTGCTTTGTACCCAGTGAACGGTCAATAGATACGATTGATTGATTGCTTGATCAGTTTTAATGCCCATATCTGCTGTGAACACTACACGTCATCTAAGACAAGACTCCAGAGAGAAATGAGTTATCCAGAAGCTGACGGTCTTTGTATTTTTTTTAATGGCATTTGTTAAGCATTTCGTACGTGCCAGGCACCGTCCTAAGCACTGGGGTAGATACAAGGTGATGAGGTCGGACACGGTCCCCGTCCCACACGGGACTCACAGTCTCAATCCCCATTTGATTCATCCATTTAGTCGTATTTATTGAGCGCTTACTGTGTGCCAGTGAGTTACATACGAGCTGACTGAGGCGCAGAGAAGTTAAGTGATTTGCCCAAGGTCACGAGCAGATAAGTGGTGGAGCAGGGATTAGAACCCGGGGCCTTCCGACTCCCAGACCTACGTTCTAACCTTTAGACCCTGCCACTTCTCGTCTGTTTCTGTTTCTGTATTTGAATAGTGCTTTTGTATGTATATGTGTCTGCGTCTGTTTCTGCAATGTGTGCAATACATGTGTATTTTTGCTCACGTGGGTGTCCTGTGTCTGTGTCTGCCCACTGCCGTGGGTAGGTCTGTATTTTCTCAAACCTTGGGCTTCGACTTCCCAACGATGGGCAACGACGGCAATCCCGAAGAAGAATCTGGGCAGGACGGCAGATACAGAGATGAGAGAGAGACAGAGAGAGACAGCCAGAAAGAGACCGAGGGAGACAAAAACGGAAAGACCGAAAGAGAGAGAAACACACACACACCCTCTCACGC
The DNA here is from genome assembly GCF_004115215.2 of Ornithorhynchus anatinus. NCBI lineage: Eukaryota > Metazoa > Chordata > Mammalia > Monotremata > Ornithorhynchidae > Ornithorhynchus > Ornithorhynchus anatinus. The sequence goes on from NC_041744.1 coordinate 14,236,306, forward strand.
ACGCACCGCCCCCCCCCCCCAGAAGCAGAGATGCACGGCCTTAAAGGGATTTGGGCTACAGAGGGGCCACTTCCACGCTGACGTGAGCTTATCGCGGGAGCAGCAGACGGCCCATCTGGTGCGGGAGCCGACCGTGAGAGGCAGAGCTGCTCCCCAAAGACCTTGGAGCCAATAAATCACGCCGATGGGCCCGGGGCTCAGGCCGACTCCACCGCATTCTGGACGGGACCCTAGAAAGCGCAGACCGGGGTCAGGTGCAGCTATAAATTGTCACCTAAACGGTCCCAATCCCCAGCTAATCAGGGGCCAGTGACAGAATGCGACCCCCCCCGTGCCTGTGTACGCACACGCACACACACACACACACACACAGTGCGAGGGAAAACAGAGTGATCTAGTGGTTAGAGCCCGGGCCTGGAAGTCAGAAGGACTGGGTTCCAATCCTGGCTCCACCGCTTGTCTGCTGTGTGACCTTGGGCAGATCATTTAATCTCTCTGAGCCTCAGTTATCTCATCGGCAAAACGGGGATTAAGCCTGTGAGCCCCACGTGGGACGTGGACTGAGGCCAACTCGATTAGCTTGTATCTACCCCGGCGCTTAGTACAGTGTGTGACAGATACCATAACACACACCCCCCAAAACATGCGCACAAATGCACGCACACTCACATGCACACACACATAGCCCCTGACACTTCCACACAACCACCTAGGAGAGAACGCTACAACAATAAGCAGACACGTTCCCTGTTTCCCAGGACTTCATGCCCCAGAAAGAGAGCTCAGTTCCTCCTAGGTGCTCAGTACAGTGCTCTGCACATGGTAAGCACTCCGTAAATACGATTGAATGAATGAGTGAATGAATGAATGAATAATCCGGTTGCTGAACAGTGGTACCAGGACTGTATATCCCAAAAAAGCTGTGGGGCAGAAAAATCCCCTCCCCCGGCGGCCTATAAGGGGTCCCATTTCCATCGGTCAGTGGTCTTGCGCACACAGACACCTGCGTGTTACCAAAACAACAAGCTCTCAAACCCACAACCCCACGGAAACCCAGCGGCGACCGGTCCGTGTGGTTCGGCAAACTGAGCTTAGCCAAGCACATGGTCAAGCCCACGGAACTCACAGAGACACGTACGTAAATCAATACCCCTATTAATCACGTAATTCACACAGGCCAACTTCCTCTGATGAACAGGTTGGGGGGGGAGGGGGAGAGATGAATCCATCAGTGGTATTTATTGAGCACTTACTACGTGCAGAGCACCCTACCGAGCACTTGGAAGAGTACAGTACAACAGAATTAGACGATGCGTTCCCTGCCCTTAACCAGCTTACAGTCTAGAGATGGACTGGATGGGTGAGATCTCCAGATTCAGGGGAGCCCCAATTGCTCAAACCTATGCCCACCTTTCTCCCTGGCCCTACCTTATGACTCTGATCCATTATTTCCCCCCTTTGAGCCCTTTCTGGGCCTCAGTTTCTCCCTTCTTGGCTCCCAGGGAGACTGCGAGGATGAATGAGGTGGCGGGAGAGAGGAGATTGTGACCACGCCCCTGGATTTAAGGTGCTATTACTATATATGTTGGTATTTGTTAAGCGCTTACTATGTGCAGAGCACTGTTCTAAGCGCTGGGGTAGACACCAGGGAATCAGGTTGTCCCACGCGGGGCTCACGGTCTTAATCCCCATTTTACAGATGAGGAAACTGAGGCACAGAGAAGTGAAGTGACTTGCCCAGAGTCACACAGCTGACAAGGGGTGGAGCTGGGATTCGAACCCATGACCTCTGACTCCAAAGCCCGTGCTCGTTCCACTGAGCCGCGCCGCTTCTCATGATAATAATAATGGTGATATTTGTTCAGCGCTTACTAGGTGCCAAGCTGGGGTAGATACAAGGTGATCAGGTTGTCCCACCTGGGGCTCACAGTCTTAATCCCATTTTACAGATGAGGGAACTGAGGTGCCGCGAAGTTAAGCGACTTATAACAGTGATAACAATCGTGGCTTTTGTTAATTGCTTTCTGTGGGCCAAGCACTGCACTGAAATCATAATAATGATGGTATTTGTCAAGTGCTTGCCTTGTGCCGGGCACAATACTAAAAGCACCGGGATCGATACAAGCAAGTCGGGTTGGACACAGTCCCTGTCCCTCATGGGGCTCGCAGTCAATCCCCATTTTACAGATGAGGGAATTGAGGCCCAGAGAAGTGAAGTGACTTGCCCAAGGCCACACAGCAGACAAGGGGCAGAGCTGGAATTAGAACCCATGACTTTCCGACTCCCAGGCCCGTGCTCCATCCACTGAGTCGTACGTTCCCCACCAGATAAATGAACGCTTTCCCCCTCCCACCCCGGCTATCTTCCCTCTAGATTGTGAGCGCGTCGTGGGCAGAGATTGTCACTCTTTGTTGCTCTAGTGTTCTTAGCACAGTGCTCCGTACACGGTAAGCGTTCATTAAATACGATCGACTGTTTGATCGGTTGATTTAGCTAAATTGAGGAACTGAGCCCTGGCGAGCGAGATGTCTCCGTGTCAACAATCCCCACTGGTTTAGGAAGCGTCTCCCTCCCCACCTCTTTCCTTCCCTCTCCTCCCACCCTCTCCCCATTTCTCCCACGAACTGCGGATGGGGGAGAGGGGGGCCAGGAGTGAATGGATTACAGAGCTAGGGAGGAAGAACAGAGGATTTTTCATTAAAAAATGTTCTGAAATAATTCATATTTGCTTTGTAAGAAGGCACCGTGTCCTGTCAGCTTTATAATAACTCCCAGCCTTTTATTTATTGTTTCGCCTTAATGATTTCGTGTTGCCCGGTATGGAAAATTCTCCGCATCTTGTAAAGCGTTAATAGCAGCGGAGTCCGGGCCCCTCCGAGTGAGGACCGAGAGATCCAGATCATCTCTCCGCCCCGAGCTGTAGAGCTGAGATCTCTGCTTCCAGCATCTCTATAGAGCCCCTCACAAAGCCTCCGCTATACCTCCCGCCCCCTCCCCTAACAGCCTCCCCCGGCGCACACACACACATACACACATGCAACGTCCCTGTAATTACTCACATACACAACTTGCCCTGAAATGACATTAAAAGGCCACCCACAGCTTCTCTCCCTACAAATTTACACACACACAACTTTCCAGAAAGGCTGAACTTAGTAGAGTGTCCCGCACACAGTAAGCGGTCAATAAATACGATGTATTGATTGAATACACACAACACATACCCCTCTCCCCCCTCCCCCCAGGGCATGGCATTCCTGGCTACCCACAAAACACCTTCTCTCTCTCTCTCTCTCATCCTCTTCTTCCCTTCCCTCCCCTCTCCTCTCTTCTCCTCCCCTCTTCTCTCAGCACAGCACTGATGTACAAATCTGTAATTATATTTATATTAATGTCAGTCCCTCCCTCTAAGCTCATTGTGGGCAGGGAATGTGTCAGCTATGTTGTCATATTGTACTCTTGCAACTAGTTAGTACAAAGTTCTGCAGACAGTAAGCATTCAATAAATACGATGGACTGATTGTCTTCTCTTTTCCTCTCCTCTCTCCTCTCCTCCTTCTCTCCCTCCATTCCTTCCGTCTCCCACTCAGCCTCCACCTCTGGTTAAAAATCTACCTTCACCTACCCTCTTTGTGTCCCAGCTGCTCTGAACCTTGGGGAAGGGGGAGGGGGAGCCTCTGGGCTGGAGGACACCCAATCAATCAATCAATCGTTGGTATTTATTGAGTGCTTACAGGGCGCAGAGCACTATGTGAAGCACTTGGGAAAGTACCGTTCAACAGAGTTGGCAGACGTGATTGCTGCCGTCAAGAAGGTTACAGTCTACAGGGGGCTTATGGTTTATAATCGATCAAGCAAGCGATCGTATTTATTGAACACCTACCATGTGTGGAGCAATGCTTCAAACGTTTGGGAGAGTACAATAGAACTAGTAGATGCCTCCCTTCGAAGTCTTAATCCAGCAAGGGAGGCGGGCACTAAAATCATTTACAAATAAAGGAAGTAATAAAAATAAGTGCCGCAGTGGCATAGTGGACTTGAGCACAGGCCTGGGAGTCAGAAGGGCATGGATTCTAATCCTGACTCCGCCACTTGTCTGCTAAGTGACCTTGGGCAAGTCACTTCACTCCTCTGTGCTTCAGCGATCTCATCTGTAAAATGCGATTGAGACTGTAAGCCCCACTTGGGACAGGGACTGTGTCCAACCAGATTTACTTGTATCCATCCCAGTGTTTAGCCCAGTGCCTGACACATAGTAAGCACTTAATAAATACCATTATTATTATTACAGAGTGGGGGAGTTGGGGAGGGACCCAAGGGCTAATTCAGAGCAGAGCCCAAAGCGGGGGGGGGGGGGGCGCGAGTTACGGAGACAGACACCCAGAGAGACAGGCAGAACGTCACGAAGGCACAGAGTGAGAGATGGAGACAAAGAACCAGAGGGAGAGAAAGACGGTGCGAGAGATCTGGGAGATGGAGGGCAGGAAGGGTTGGGGCTCTATCCCCATTTTCCCGGATATGCTGCCCGCGTGACTCCTCCTGATGGGCTGGGGGCTGGGGGGGGGATCAGTCTGGGAAGTGGGGAGGCTTCAGGGTAGGATGGCTGAGGGCTACAAACTTTATAGGGGGCTTTTTTTAACTGATTGATTGGTATTTGTTAATAAGCCCTTACTGTGTTCCAGGAACTGTTCTAAACGCTGGGCTAGATATTAATAATAATGATGGTATTTGTTAAGCACTTTCTCTGTGCCAGGCACTGTTCCAAGCACTGGGAGTGATACACGGCAATAGGATTGGACACGGTCCCTGTCCCACATGAGGCTCACGGTCTTCATCCCCATTTTACAGATGAGGTCGCTGAGGCCCAGAGAAATGAAGTGACTTGCCCAAGGTCACACGGCAGACGAGCGGAAGAACTAGGTCCTTCTGACTCCCAGGACTGTGCTCTATCCGCTAGACCATGCTGCTTCCCTATTTATTGAGAGCTTACTATGTGCAGAGCACTGTACTAAGCGCTCGGGAGAGTACAACAGAGCTGGTAGACACATACCCTGCCCGTGATGAGTTTTTATTTTAGTAGAGGGATTAGCACATGGTAAATGCTTAACAAATGCTAAAATTATGGTCTCTCAAGTCCAACTAACAATACAGAGATCTCTAAATCTATATGTATGTAGAAAAGGCCCATATTCAGTGATTCTCCACATGCCTATATTACATATATTTTCGGGAACATGGAGGGTGGATACATAAGCACATAGTGTAGTGGATAAAGCACGAGCCTGGGAGTCAGAAGGTCATGAGTCCTAATCCCTGCTCCACCACTTGTCTGCTGTGGGACCTTGGGGATGTCACTTCACTTCTCTGGGCCTCAGTTCCCTCATCTGTAAAATGGGGAGCAAGACTGTGAGCCCCAAGTGGGACAGGAAGTGTGTCCAACCCAATTAAGCAATTATTATTATTACGACCCCCCCTGCATGCTCACAACTGGACTATAGAATTTAATCCAGCACATCACCCAGCCACATAAACTCAGTAGCAGTGTAAATGACGATTTTTTCCATCTTGGTCCTAGGGGATGGTTCCGGGTGTCGAATAATTGCACTGAAATAGAAGGCCTTGGCTGGGAAACATAAACAGTTCCCGTCGGTTTGGTGTTGCGTGTGTTTTTGTGTGTGTGTGTGTGTGTGTGTGTGTCCCTTTCTTCCCGAAAGCGCTTTCCAAAACCACGACTGTTTGCTGTTTGGCAGAGATGGACCCCTTTAAGGACGTGCCCTAGATCGAGTGCAGGACGAGAGACCTGCGAGCTATAAATCCCAGATCCTACTGCTGTGCCCAGCAGACTGGAGACAGCGCACTTGATGGCACTTGAGCCCTGTTGTCATGACCCCATATAATCCAGCCTCGTGGACCATCTGACACACATTTATACTTAACATTTTGTTAGAGACTCTACAAATGAGATCTCTTTGACCTTCAATCCTTGGCTAATTGCTAGTTTCATGTACAAGACTAGCTTAATTTTACGTGATAATTACCTGAAAGTGGCAATACATATGGCGTTGCATGTTTGAAATGTCAGGTCTGGAAAAATATCAAAAGGATGGAGTCCTGGGTAGAAGGAGTGTGGGAAGCAGCATGGTGTCGTAGATAGAGCACGGGCCTGGGAGTCAGAAGGTCGTGAGTCCTAATCCCGGCTCCACCACTTGTCCGCTGTGTGACCTTGGGTATGTCACTTCACTTCTCTGGGCCTCAGTTCCCTCATCTGTAAAATGGGAATTGAGATCGTGAACCCCACGTGGGACAGGGACTGTGTCCAACCCAATTTGCTTGTGTCCACCTCAGCACTTAGTACGGTGCCTGGCACCTAGTAAGCGCTTAAAAAATGCCCCAGTTTGACCCTGCTATGGAAGATAAGCTTGGGGTCCTAAACCTGAGGAAGCAATCTGTAGGTGCTGATGGGCCAGTTTGGTCCTGGGAAATCATGCTCCAGGGGAGATCCCCCCGCCTCACTGTAATAAGAATAATAATAATTATGGGTTTTTGTATTTTTGAGTGTTTTCTAAGCGCTTGGGAGACCACAGTAGGTAAGTAGACATGACCTCTGTCCTCAAGGAGCTTACTATCCAGAGCGGGAGATACGTTAAAATGAATTACAGATAGAGGAGGCAACAGAAGAAGGCAGTGGTAAACCACTTCGGTAACTTTACCAAGAAAACTCTATGGATACATGTACCAGAACAACTTTATGATAGAAGATGGGACTTTCTGAAGAGGATGTGTCCATGGAGTCGCTATGGGTCGGAAACGACTCTCGGGATCTGAAGAAGAAGAAGGGGAGGCAACGGTACAGTTAGACTGTCAGCTCGTTATGGTCGGGGAACGCGCCTGCTAATTCAGTTGTATTCTCCCCCAAGTGCTTACAGTGCTCTGCACATAGGAAGTGCTCAATAAATACCACTGATTGATTATGTGTGTAAGTACTATTTGAGGGAAGAGTCGAGGAATGAATGTGGACTCAATCGACTCAGGAGAGAGAGAAATAATAGGGTCGAGGCGATAAGAGATTAGTCAGGAAGGTTTCCTGAAGCCGATGTGATTTTAGTAAGACTGAAAGAGTGGGAGAGCAGTGGTCTGTCAGATGTGGAGGAGGGGAGGGAATTCCAGGCAGGAGGGAGGACATGAGCAAGGGGTGGATGGCTAGAAAGATGAGAGCGAGGTACGGTGTGTAGGGTTTTTTTATTAATGATATCTGTTAAGTGCTTACCATGTGCCAGGCAAAGCACTGGGGTAGATACAAGCTAGTTAGGTTGGACACAGTCCACGTCCCGCATGGAGCTCACAGTCTTAACCCCCATTTTACAGATGAGGTAACTGAGGCCCGGAGAAGTGAAATGACTTGCCCGAAGTCACTTAGCAGACAAGTGGTGGAGCTGGAATAGGAACCGGGTCCTTCTGACACCCAGGCCGGGGCTCTACCCACTAGTCTACGCTGCTTCTCGTTGTTATTATTAGTAGTATTATTATCGGTTTGGGAGGAGCAAAGAGTGCAGCTTGGTTTGCAGTGGGAAAGGAAAGAGGTTAGGTAGACAGGAGAGAGCTGCTGGGGCACCCTAAGTAGCTGTCGGCCTGATGGTTAGACACGTAGCAAAGGAGTGAGCCCTCCTATCTACCAGAAAGTCCGAAGTCTTGGCCAGAATCCATTCCAGGCCTCCTTTCCAGCTGCCCCAGCGGCTTCCTGAGCCTGTTAACGTGTGTGCCGGATTGAATTATTTGGCACTGGTTACTAAGATTATAATTAATGAGAATTCATTCAGATCCTTTTGTTCCTTAAGCCACCCGAAAGGCTTTGCCAGCCTTCCTGTGAGATACCCTAAAGCACCTCTTTTTCTTCTTGTTTTACGGTATTAAGTGCTTACTCCGTGCCAGGCACTCTACTAAACGCTGGGGTAGATACAAGTTCATCAGGTTGGAAACGGTTCTTGTACCCCATGGGGCTCACGGTCTTAAACCCCATCTTGCGGATGAGGTAACTGAGGCCCAGAGAAGTGAAGGGACTTGCCCAAGGTCGCACAGCAGACAGGTGACGAAGCTGGGATTAGACCCAGGTCCTTTTTACTCGCGTGCCTGGGCTTTATCCAGGGTATTACGCTGCTTCCTCCTCTTCTCTTCCTTCTCCTCTCCAGCCAGGTCCTTCCTCCATGTTGAAGCTACTGGGTTCCGCTTCATGTAATAGTAATAAAAATTATTAATAATTGTGGTATTTGTTAGGCACTGACTATGTCCCAGGCACTATTCTAAGCTCTGGGGTAGATACAGGCTAATCGGTTTGGACACAGTCCCTGTCCCAGTTGGGGCTCACAGTCTTAATCCCCATTTTACAGATGAGGTGACTGAGGCCCAGAGAAGTGAAATAATAACAATAATAATGACGATGGTATTTGTTAAGCGCTTACTGTGTGCCAGGCACCGTTCTAAGCACTGGGGTAGATACAAGGTAATCGGGTCGGACACAGTCCCTGTCCCACACGGGGCTCACGGTCTTAATTTTACATTTTGCAGATGAGGTAACTGAGGCCCAGAGAAGTGAAATGACTTGCCCAAGGTCACCCAGCAGACAAGTGGAGGAGCCAGGACCTTCAGTCTCCCAGGCCAGCGCTCCATCCACTAGGCCAAGCTGATCCAGGTAAGTCTGCTATCTAAAGTGCAAGGACGGACGAAGTTCAGCGTGGCGTTCGGACATCGATGAGGACGTCTCTCCCCCACACCGTCTTCTCCACTTCTGGTTCTGTGGACTCTGGATCGTTTCTACCGACTCTGTTGGGTTGTACTCTCTCAAATGCCACGTTCGCCATACAGTAAGCGTTCGCTACATGCCACTGATGGAATAATTGACTGATTGATGAATTCATCACATCCCAGTGTTCTCCAGGCATGGGTCTGGCTCACCCCAGGGTGTGGGGCATAGTTGAGGGAGACAAAGTTCATTCGGAGGATCGTGCCATCACAAAGAATGTGACCCCCACGTGGGATGGGGACTGCGTCCAACCTGATTACCTTGTATCTACCCAGTGCTTAGAATAGTGCTTGGCACATAGTATGTGCTTAACAAGTACCATTATCATTATTATTATTATCGTTGTTATTATTCGGTTTTCCTCCGTTGTTGCTCACCTTTACTTATCCAAAGTGGTTTCACATCAGGTGCCTTGTTCTATACTCATCCCTCACAATACCCAGGAAGAGGCAGGAATTATTATCCCCATTTTATAGATGAGGAAAGGGAATCCCAGAGAGATTTAACTATTCACTCAAGATGGCATACAAAAGACCAGTGGCAGAGGAAGGCTTGAACCCCGGGACTCCCGACTCCTAGCCCCATCCCCTTTCCGCCAGCCCACACCTTGTGAGGGAGTCGCTGTCGCCAAGCAGTCAGAGAACAGGGTGGTGGTCCACTCGCGACCGGAAAGGCCTGTCAGTGAGGGATGCCCAGAAAAGGAGTGGCGGTTTTCTAGAGGTCTCCCAGCAAGGGAGCCCGGGATTGAATCCAGAAATTCTGTCTCCCAGCTTCGGAATCAGCAGGCGACTCTTGTTTAGGAGTCCCTGAAAAATCAGATTCAGGGATTGAGCTCGGTAGCTGGGGTCTTTCTGGCCAAATGGTCCCAAGAACCACCCCCCCCCCAACACACACCTTCCTCACTGCTCTCCCACCCCAGAACCCTCAGTGGGAGGCAGGAAGCCCCAGCCCCACGCTCTCAATCTGGGCCTTATTCCAGGGTTGGCATCTCATCTCCATCTTTCCAGGGGCTTTATGGAAAATAACTAATAACTATCTCTCTGTATCTGGTGTGTCTGACCCTCCTATCTGCGCAGTTCCTGCTCCGCCAGCCCCCCGGGGAGAGTACAGGCTTGTAGATAAGCCAACTCTGCCTCCTGCTCATCCCCCTCCCACCAGCCTGGTTCTCTTTTCCCGTCCCCAGATCTGGCACCGTTAAATCCTGGAAATTGCCCGGGGGACCGTTTCGGCTTCCTAGAAGCAGAGTTGCCTAGTGGAAAGAGCTCTGGCCTGGGTGTCAGGGGACCTGCGTTCTAATGGCAGCCCTGCCACTTGCCTCCTATGCCGCTTAACTTTCCTGTGCCTCAGTTTCCTCATCCGTAAAGTGGAAATTAAATCTTCTTTCTCCCCGCATAGACAGGGAGCCTCATGTGAGACTGGGACTGTATCTGATCTGAGTATAATGCATCTACCCCAGTGCTCGGCACACAGTAAGCACTACCTTGGCTTGTAGATAAGTCAACCCTGCCTCCTACTCCTCCCCCACTCTCCAGTCTGCTTTTCTTTTCCCATCCTCAGATCTGGCACTGCTGAATATTGCAAATTGACGGGACTGTTTCTGCTTCCTAGAAGCAGCGTGGTTTAGTGGAAAAAAGCTCTGGCCTGGGAGTCAGGGGACCTGGGTCCTAATCCCAGTTCTGCCGCTTGCCTGCTGCGTGGCCATGGGGAAGTAACTTCACTTTTCTGTGCCTCAGTTCCCTCATCTGTAAAATGGAAATGAAATACTTGTTCTCTTCCCCGCATAGACAGGGAGCCTCGCGTAGGACAGAGACTGTGTCTGACCTGAGTGTAAGGTATCTACCCCAACGATTAGCACAGTGTTTGGCACGTGGTAAGTAGTTAACAAGCATCAGAATTATTATTATTAGTCACAAGCCAGGTCTACGCTGCCACGGTGCCCTCGATAAAGGAAAAGCTTCTTCCCTATCTCTCTCTCTCACATTTCTCACCCTCGCCGACCTGCCACCTCCGTATACACCTACTGAATCCCCACATTCCCTTCCACTCCCCCTTCCTTACTCCCAACACCTCGAGCCCTCTTCATCACTGCCACTATCCAACACCTCTCCTATCCTCTGGAAAGGAGCCGTGGCCATGTATAACTTTGAGTTGAAAGATCTCACCTCCGCATCAGCATGGCCTAGAAACGGCGTGGCCTAGTGGATGGATCCCAGGCCTGGGAGTCAGAAGGACCCGGGTCCTCATCTGGCTCCGCCGCTTGTCTGCTGTGTGACCTTGGGCAGATCACTTCGCTCCTCCCTGCCTCAGTTCCCTCATCTGTAAAATGGGGATTAAGATGGTGAGCCTTGTGCGGGACAGGGACTGTGTCCAATCCGATATACGTGTATTCACTCCCGCGCTTAGTACAGTGCTTGGCACGTAGTCATCACTTAACAAATACCACAGTTATTGTTATTATTATCTTACAGGGGACTCGGAGCAGGATCCCCATTGGAGTGGTCATCTGTAGGTCCTTCTTACTGGAGACACTGTCCACCTCACAGGTAGCAGGTCCCTCAGATACGGCTCTCTCTCCTTGCCTCTGGCTGGGCAGCTTGGTGACCATAGCTCCACTGAACTCTGGTCCACTACACTGACCTCAGGCTGAGGGCAACGGGGCCCATCATAGGGCGGGAGAAGTAGCATGGCCTAGTGGATAGAGCACGGGCCTGGGAGTCGGAAGGACCTGGGTTCTAATCCCAGCTCTGCCCTTTCTCTCCTTGGGCAATTTACTTCTCTTCTCCGCGCTTCAATTACCTCATCTGTAAAATTAAGACTGTCTCACATGGGACAGGGACCGTGTCCAACCCGATTTGCTCGACTCCTCCCCGGTGCCTAGTACAGTGCTTGGCACACAATAAGAGCTTAACAAATATCACGATTATTATTATTATTACTGGGAGCGAGGCCAGGCTGTGCTGCTGTGGACCAGCTCGTTCTGCTGTGGGCCCGCCTGTGCTGCCGTGGGCCACATACGGCTCTTCCGGCTTTCAAGCGCGCATCATATTTTGTGCTGACTTAATGCAACACGGATAGTTGTACTTTCCAAGTAGCTGGCAACCCTTAATCAATGTTAATTGGTTCTAATTAGCATATGTTAATTAATGATATTTACTACAAATTAAAGGTATGAGTGCTCCCAGAGGGTTTCCTGTTCATCCAATTAGTGCCAATTAGTTGCAATTAACACGTGTAAATGAGATGCCATTGAACCCAAAACAAACAACAGAGTCTGCTGGATTCCCTCACAATGGAACCGCCCTCTCTTCCCCTGGAGAAGGGAGAGGAACCAGGCCCGGAAGGACCCAGGCACCATAAGCAGCGCGGTCCAGTGGAAAGAGCGTGGGACCGGACGTCCGAGGACCTAGGTTCTATTCCCGCCTCTGCCACATACCTGCTGGGTAACCTTGGGAAGGTCTCTTAACTTCTCTGTGCCTCCGTTCCTTCATCTGCGAAATTCCAGGATTCCATACCTGTTCTCCCTCCCTTGGGAGCCCCGTGTGGGACCAAGCGGCGTGGTGTACCGGATAGAGCACGGACCTGGAAGTTAGATGGTTCTAATCCCGGCCCTATCACTTGTCTGCTGTGTGACTTTGGGCAAGTCGCTTCCCTTCTCTGGGCCTCAGTTACCTCATCTGTAAAATGGGGACTGAGACCGTGAGCCCCACGTGGGACAGGGACTGTGTCCAACTCGATTTGCTTGTCTGTACCCCAGCACTTAGTACAGGGCCTGGCACATAGTAAGCAATTAACAGACACTTTCATTACCCCAGCATTTACTACAGTGCTGGATACGCAGTAAGCACTAAACAGATACCATCATCATTACTAGAGGGATCGAGAGCAGTAGCAAAGCTACTGGGAAGATTCATTCATTCAATCGAATTTATTGAGCACGTACTGTGAGCAGAGCACTGTACTAAGCACTTGGGAGCGTACAATACAACAGTAAACAGACATTCCCCGCTCACAACCAGTTTACAATCTTGAGTGGGGCAACCCAGCATGACCAGGCTGTAGGGGGCTAGGAGGGCTGGAACCAGGGCTACCAGCATCCAGGGCTGGTCCTGAAGAGCCTCTAGAGAGAGAGAGACCAACGGAGGGCCAGTTCAGGGGCCAAGGCTACAGTCTGGAAGCCGGGCCCTGGGGCTTGAGCTTGCCTTTAGGAGAACAGGAAACCAAAGGGAACCCTGAAGACCACTTGAAAGATTCAACTGATAGACGACTGTCTTAGAACCACTCATTTTATGAGACAAGGGTCATCTGGCTACCGTAATTTATACTAATGCCTGTCTCCCCCTTTAGACTGTTGCTTGCTGTGGGCAGGGAATGTATCTGTTAAATTGCTATATTGTACTCTCCCAAGTTCTTAGTACAGTGCTCTGCTCACAGTAAGCACTCAGTAAGTATGACCGACTGACTGAGTGACTGACACTGAGTAGAGCGGGCTGGGGTGACATCGAATAGGAAAATGAGAAGGCCCACAGGGCTATGCCCTGTTACTGTGGTGGAAAGCCTGCACGAGCTGTGAAATGGATTCAGGCCCAGGACCATCTTTTTATTTACTCATTCAAAAGTATTTACTGAGCACTTACTGTGTGCAGAGCACTGAACTAAATGCTTGGGAGAGTACCATATAACAATAAATAGACACATTTCCTGCCCACAACGAGCTTCCTTTCAATCAGATTTACTTTGAGTTGGGAATTGGAGCCTGAAGATCAAGCATCCATTTGCACGTCTCCTCCCCACCTTCTCCCGCACACATAGGAAGACCCAAAAGATCTGATAGTAGCAGGGCTCCAAGACTTTGACAGGGGTTTGACCAGTGGAGCATTCATCTCCTTGAGCCCTCACAAGGGGTCTGCCTTTTAAGAAACAGAATGGAGACTGAGTCCGGGTAGACCCCCCTCCCACACTGTTGAGCCCTTTCGGGCCTCGATTTGTCAGCAGGGAAGCCTGGGTGAATGCCACGTTCCCAGTTGAAATAGTTGTCCGGAAGACTGGCAAAACAGATGGGCTTCAGTGTCATCTCCCCCTCCCCCTCCCCTGATCCTCCCACCCCTCTCTAGCCAAGCTTCTGCTCACCCATTGCCCCAGGACCACAGAGTAAACCCAGTCCGTCCAATCTGGACCCCTCCATTTTTCAGAGGGGATGCCTACTCTGCACCCAGCAGAGAAGAGTTGGGTAACAAGGCCCAGCTTCCTGGTCCCTGGCGACGTGTGGGATTCCCTTTCCTCTCTTCCCAGAACGATGGTGTCAGCACAATCAGAATCATTTCCAGCCTCCCAGAGCGCAACACCGTCTGGAAAAGTTTTTTTTTTTGCTCTCAGCTGAGATTCTGCTGGCAATCTGGCAGGCGGCAGAACAAATTGCAGTAATTGTGTTTAATTAAAAAGCTCAAATGGATTATCTTCAGGTAGGGGCAATTTATTTAACAAGTCGATCAGAGTGCAGGGGGCACAGTGGGAGAGGGTTGCGAGAGGCTCCACTTGCCTTCGTGGGTTCTGGATAGGACTCAACTCCCCGGTGGCGATGGAGGGTCAGAATCAGACATACTACATCCAGGGAAGTCACTCCGGAGCAGAGTACGTTCAGTACTCCAGAACAAAGTCGTTGGAATTGCAGAGCAGAGTTGCGGTCAATCGTATTTATTGAGCACTTACTGTGTGCAGAGCACTGTAATAAATAATAATAATGTTGGTATTTGTTAAGCACCTGTGTGCAGAGCGCTGGGGTAGACACAGGGGAATCAGGTTGACCCACGTGGGGCTCACAGTCTTCATCCCCATTTTACAGATGAGGTAACTGAGGCCCAGAGAAGTGAAGTGACTTGCCCACAGTCACACCGCTGACAAGTGGCAGAGCCTGGATTCGAACCCATGACCTCTGACTCCAAAAACCGTGCTCTTCCCACGGAGCCATGCTGAATGCTTAGGAGAGCGCAGGATAGCAATATGAAAGACACATTCCCTGCCCCCGGTGAGCTTACAGTCTAGAGGGGGAGACAGATATTAATACAAATGAATCAGACTACAGATACGTCCATAAGTGCTGTGGGGCGGGGAAGGGGGATGACTACAGGGAGCAAGTCAGGGTGACGCAGATGGTAGTAGAAGAAAAGGAAAAGAGGGCTTAGTCAGGGAAGGCCTCTTGGAGGAGATGGGTCTTCAATAAGGCTTTGAAGCGGGGTCGGGTGGCGGGGGAGAGTAATTGTCCGTTGGATATGAAGCGGGAAGGCATTCCGGGCCAAAGGCAGGATACGGGAGAGAGGTCAGCAGCGAGATAGAGAAGATCGAGGTAGCGTTAGAGGAGCCAAGTGTGCGGGCTGGGTTGTAGCAGCAGAGGAGCCAGATGAGGTGGGAGGCGGCGAGGTGATCGAGGGCTTTAAAGCCACAGCTGCAGCTACGGAGCACTGATGATCTGGAGCAGAATATGGCTGACCTTCTCGAGCGGAGTGTGGTTGGCATTCTAGAGTGGAGTGAGGCTGACATTCTAGAGCAGAGGGTGACTGCTTCTTCAGGGAAAAGTTCCTGCTGCTGGATGTTACAGGTGTTCTCTCAAGGGAGCCCCAGATTTAGGGAAGCAACTTGGCCTAGCAGAAAGAGCATGGGCCTGGGAGTCAGAGGACCTGGCTTCTAATCCCGACTTTGCCACTTGCCTGCTGTGGGATCTTGGGCAAGTCGCTTAACTTTTCTGTGCCTTCGTTTCCTCTAATTTCTCCCTCCCACTTAGACTGTGAGTCCCATGTGGGACAGGGACTGTCACTAACCTAATTATTCTGTGTCTTCCCTGGCACTTCCCTGTGATGCTCGACACATAGCAGATACTTAAATACTATCGTTATTATTTAGACACAGGCCACTGGCCTGAGGAGACCCCCCCCCCCCCCGCCCAAGAAGAGAGTCTTACGTGGATTGGAAATCCATGGGCCGACCTGATCCTGTAGTGACCTCTGCTATGGTCCAGTGGCAGGGGTTCTAATGGACTGGAAATCTACTGGGCTGAACCTAGGTCTGCTTTTCCCAGAACCCATCAGGCCCCCTTGGTTCATTCCGGGCCACTTCTGATTTGGCACCTCTGCAACATCCCTCCTAGTAAAAATAATAACAATGATCGTGATATTCGTTAAGGATTTACTCTGTGCCAAACAATAGGCCGAGCACTGGGGTAGATGCAAAACAGGTCGGTCACCACCCCTGTCCCTCCCAGTCCAGGACTGGGACTGTCCCATATTCACAAGATGAGGGAACTGAGGCACAGAGAAGTTAGGTGACTTGCCCTAGGTACAAGTCCCTGTCCCACACTGGGTTCACAGTCTAAGTAGGAGGGAGAACAGGTATTGAATTTCCATCTTACTGGTGAAGAAACTGAGGCACAGGGAAGCTGTGACTTGCCCCAGGTTACACTACCAGGACCGAAGATCATCCGTCCAACTCCAAAACAAAGGATAATCATCGCGTGTGCAAAGTGTGGAAGTGACTTTGCACACTCAGATGAAGATCACCGTCAGTAGCTCCTTAAACTCAAAGAACTACTAAATATGATATATTGCTTGCCATAAACCAAGCAAGATGTAATTTCCTTTTATCCAACACTTTTCCAAATCCCCTAACCTCCCAGCTCACTACTACAGTTAGCGAGAAGCCAGGTGAGAGGGAAGAAGGGGAAATGAGAGACGTACATATAAGGGCGAACAAACAATTTTTCTGCAGAGATTTCTCATGAACTAAAGAATCCACACTTTGGAGAGAGGCAGCTAAGCTGCAAACCCCGGCAACCTCCAGTGGTTGCCCGTCCACCTCCGCAACGAACTGAAACTCCTTACCATCAGCTTTAAAGCTGTCAATCACCTTGCCCCCTCCTACCTTACTTCCCTGATTTCCTACTACGACCCAGCCCGCACACTTCGCTCCTCTAATGCCAACCTACTCACCGTACCTTGATCTTGTCTATTTTGCCTCCCGACCTCTTGCATCTGCCCTGTCTGTGGCCCGGAATGCCCCATCTCTTCATATCTGACGAACAATCTCTCCCCCGGCCCAGCCCTTCAAAGCCTTATCGAAGGCACATTTCCTCCAAGAGGCCTTCCCCGACTAAGCCCTCGCTTCCACTTCTCCCACTCCATTCTGCGTTGCCCTAGCACTGGGAATCTCACCCTTTATTCACCTTTCCCTCAGCCCCATAGCACTTATATATACATCTGTGATTTATTAGTTAATGTCTGTCTCCCCCCATAGACTTTAATAAGCTCACTGTGGGCAGGGGATGTACCTATCAACTCTGTTATCTTGTACTCTCCCAAGTACAGTGCTCTGCGCCCAGTAAGTGCTGAATAAATACAAGCGGTAGGTTAAGTGATTGAAGAGCTAAAGGGAAGATAGCCCTCAAACAATAAGAATAATAATTATAGTACTTGTTAAATACTTACTATGTGCCACACACTGTTCCAACCGCTGGGGAGGATACACGTTGGTCAGGTTGGCTACAATCCCTTACCCCCATGGGGCCAACGCTCTTAATCCCCATTTTACAGATGAGGTAACTGAGGCCCAGCCCCCATCTCAGGATGGCACCAGGATCGCAGCTATGGGAGGAAGAGTCAAAAAGAGGCCTCCCCATTCCATTCCTAGCTTGAGCAGTGGCTAGAGGGTGGAAGGCAATCTGCTACAAGTCAAAATCCACGTGTGCTGGGCAGCAGTGGCATGGGAGAGAGTCAAGGGTGGAGACTCAAGAAAGACAGCATAAATGAGAACGTGGCAAGAAAGGGATCCTCAAGTCCCAGGGTCGGATTTGGAATCACTGTGGAGAGGACCGGGAATCCAGGTGGGTTGATAAGAAGCTGGCAAATAGGAGAGAAAAGAGTGAAGCATTTAATTTTTAGCCCCTTCATTCCTTTCAAGAAGTGATATCTCCATAAAACAAAAATTTCTGAAATGCAGTTTCAAACAGCCACAATGAAAATCCTCAGCTCAAGTAATATAACAACAGAAAATAATTAAGGTCTAATAAGGTCAGTGTTCCACCTTAACACCTTTTCAGTTCCACTTAAAACCTCTACTAATTTGCCAAGAAAAACTAGCCTCACTGGAGTCTTATTATTTGAATCACGTTCGGCCTCTTAATTTAAACGAGAGACTCACATAAGGATTTTTTTTTTAAATTACAATGCCGACTTTCTTCCAGTTGATTACGGTATATGACTCTCGGTTGGAAGGCCATTATTTTTTGCTATGATTTACAAAGCATTTAAAGTGAAATCAATGTAATAAATATTGAAGTATTGTAATAGATAATTCCATATATTTAACTGAAGCCGGGCCACGGCACAATATTTGGTTAGTCAGGGAAGGAGCTGAGCTCGGTTGAAAAGCCCAGAAAGGGGATAATTTTGGCTTTTTCTCCTCTTTTTCTTTTTGCATCAGGTCATCTCGGCATGGATTTCGGCCACCGTCCCGGAGCCCTGAGTATTTCTCGCTGCTGCCGCGCAGCACCCATGTAGCAGAGCCGCTTTGGCAGTTTTTCTGTGGTCGGAGATGCGATTCATGGAGGACTTGGCTCCCCCTCTCAGCAAACTGAGTGTACAGCCACAGGAGTCTGTGTACCTCACCAAGTGGACCAGTGTTTCCCCAAGACTCTGTGTAAGCACACTTGCGTTACTCCTCCCAGCCCCCAGTATCCACGTAAATATCCCCGTATGCTTCTATTTTCTCTAACCCTAATCCGTTTCGGTATCTGTCTCCCCCTGTAGACTGTAAGCTCCTTGTGGGCAATAATAGCACCTATCCACCGTGTCGAATTTTCCCAGGCGCGTCGTACGGTACCCTGCACACGGTGAGCAGTCGATAAATTCCACTGACTGACAGATTGTTTGCGGTCTACCCCTGAGCATGCAGAGGAGCAAGCTGTGTGTATGGGCTCTCGAGCACGCTCGCACACATGTGCACAGGCGCGCGCGCGCGCGCACACACGTGTACAATGTAGCCTCCCTTCCATATCTCTAAGCGGGCAGTTGTTCCAACTCCAGATCAATATCGCCTGGCAGTACGATCCAGACATGAGCACGTCCAACCATCCTCCATATCCAGCTATCGCTTTTACGTACGCGCATGGGGTTAAGTGTAGATCTCTCTTGATGCGCTGCACACACACACGCGCACTCCATGCCCAACTCCATCCCTTTGTTTTCCTTTGCCTCCGGAGTCAGAAAGCCACAGCTCCTCCACCACCGTCCCACAGCTGGACTCTCCCGAGCCAGCTTGGCTCTGTTCAATCATTCAGCTACAGAGCGTGGTTCTCATGATAACCTACCAGCTTTGTACCGGATCCCTCTTCTCCTCCACGGTTTCCTGCTGTTCCTCACTGATGACCGCTTAATCCATCAATCAGTCGATCTCCTCAGATCCGCGCTCCTCACCAGGGCCCAGGGCCCAGTCCCATCTCCTCAGGCTCACCCAGTTCTAAGTCCCGAGACATTGGTTTGCCCAGCGTCTGGGCTGCAACGACGTGTCATGGTGGCTAACTCGGTTGGAGAAGGCAGTGATTTACACTGTCTCCCCGGACTAGACTGTAAACTCGTTGTGGGCGGGGAACGTGTCTGTTTACTGATGTATTGTACTTTCCCAAGCGCTTAGTACGGTGCTCCGCACGCAGTGAGCTCTCAGTAAACACGACTGAATGGATGAATGATTCCCTTAGAACATTTCAGCTAGAGGGACCAAGAGAGATCAAGTCACAGCCCTTTGTATTTCCCCTCTCTGTCCCCTTTCTTCTCATTCATTCAATCGTATCTATTGAGTGCTTCCTTTGTGCAAAGCACTGTACTAAACGCTTGGGACAGTACAATACGACAACAACCAGACACACTCCTGTCCACAACAAACTCACAGTCTCCCATCCGCATGTGTTGAGGACCCTGCGTTTGAGATCCACGGTGGCTGAGGGGGTAATTTCCAGCTCTCATGGAGAAGGTGACAGGGTGAGGGCCTAGGAACTAAACCTTCAGAACAGGATCCTTCCAGCATCAGGTTTTCTGCTCGCTGCGCTGGCTGGGCTGCCCACTCGAGCCCAGAGATTCCCAAGGGAAGAGCCGCCTGTGGTCCCTCGTCCCCCAGAACCTGACTCTGAGCCTCAGGGGTCTGGTCCACTCAGTGATAAATCCCAGGAGTGGACATTCCATACAGATTCATTGCAGCCGAGAGTGGCCGAGGGGAGCAGGACGGAAGCTGAGATTTACGGCAAACCCCGCGCTGACACCGCTTTGTTCCGTTCCGTAAAGTAGTGCTATCGGCAGATAAATCATGTCCTGTCTCCGGGACCCACACCCTCCCCATCCAGGGACTCCTCCCAAGAGCCCCGCTCCTGGGGATCGCCCTCTTCCTCGCCACAGTCCCTCTCCCGGTGGGAAGGAAGGAGCCGGGAAGGAGGGAGTGGGGCTCATATTTAACCCCCCTGGAGCTGAAAGGGGATGGGGTTTCAAAAAGGTGAGTGGCTCTCTGCACTGATGCAGCATGACCTAGTGGAAAGAACGCAGGCCTGGGAGTCAGAGGACCTGGGTTCTAATCCCAGCTCTGCCCCATACCTGCTGTGTGATCTTGAGCAAGTCACTTCACTTCTCTACGCCTCGGTTCTCTCATCTGCAAAGTGGGGATTCACTACCCGTTCGCCCTCCTACTTAGACTGTGAGCCCCTTGAGGGACCTGGTTATCTTATATCTGCCCCAGCACTAAGCACGGTGCTTGGAATATAATAAGCTTTTAGCAAATACCGTAATAATAATAATGGCATTTGTTAGGCACTTACTAATTGCCAGGCACTGTAGTAAGCACGGGGCCGCGTGGATATAGGCAAACTGGATCGAACACAGTCCCTCCTGTCCCATGGGGGGCTCACAGTCTCAATCCCCATTTTACAGATGAAGTAACTGAGGCACAGAAAAGTGAAGTGACTGGTTCAAGGTCACGCAGTTGGTCTATGCCCCTGCCGGAGAGCTGAGTCGCCACCTGTCCAGAGCTCCGCAACAGACGGTATCTCTCTGATTAAGGCCTTGTCAGTGGCACCATATTGACTAACCATCACTCCAGAAGCCAAGGAAGGAGCTATCCTCAAAATGGCAACTAGCCGCCTATGGTGGCCACTGGCTCTGCACTGGGTCCTGGGGCTTTCCCTCCGAGGCTTTTCTGGCTCCACCCCCTTCCTCTCTGAATCCCATTCGGTCCCTGCTACCGTCTTCTTCTATATTGTTCCTCGGGTTGGTGGGAATGGGTGGAGAGGCAGGGAGATATGTCCCTTTAACCTCTCCTTCCCTGGCTCTCAGTTCCGCAGGACTTCCTCTGTCGAGCTGACACTAGTTTGGGGGTGGTCCCCTCCGGAACCCACCTGCTCTGTTGCCTCAGAGCAGGTAAGACGTTCGGAGAGCATGAGGGGGTGTAATAGGCCGGTTGGCATGGGGAGTGGGCTGATATATCCCGGCCGCTACTCTGGGAAGTTTCTGTAATGGTGCTACTGGGTACCAATTCACTGTCCTGAAAGAGAAGTGGTACGGCCTAGTGGATAGACCTTGGTCCTGGAAGTCAGAAGGACCTAAATTCTAATCCTGGCCCCACCGCTTGTCTGCACTGTGACCTTGGGCAAGTCACTTAACTTCTCTGGGGCTCAGTTACCTCATCTGTAAAATGGGAATGAGTATGAGCTCCATGTGAGACAGGGACTATGTCCAACTTATATCTACCCCAGCGCTTAGAACAGTGCTGGACACATAATAGGCACTTTACATGTCTTGTCTTATGCTGTCGAGTTGTACCATTATTATTATTATTATTGTTATTATTATTTATTATTAGACGCCCACCAAGGAACTGCTTGATTGACCTCTCCCCACTCAAGTTGTGGGACCAGTCGGGTTCTTCCCCAGGCATCTCTAATAATAATAATAATAATAACGTCGGTATCTGTTAAGCGCTTACTATGTGCCGAGCACCGTTCTAAGCGCTGGGGTAGACACAGGGGGATCAGGTTGTCCCACGTGGGGCGCACAGTCTTAATCCCCATTTTACAGACGAGGGAACTGAGGCCCAGAGAAGTGAAGTGACGTGCCCCCAGTCACACAGCCGACAAGTGGCAGAGCTGGGATTCCAACTCATGAGCCCTGTCTCCAAAGCCCGTGCTCTTTCCACTGAGCCACGCTGCTTCTCCACCACTGGGGTGTCTTGGGCAGGGAAGGTTGGGGTGAGGAGGCAAATCTGGGGTGAGGAGGCAAGTTTGGGGTGAGGAGGCAAGTTTGGGGTGAGGAGGCAGGGCTTGGGGAGATGGTTTTGTTGGGAAATTATTGACAGACTCTTGTTGGAGGTTGGTTTGAAATGATCTGGAATTTCAAGGGGGTTGACTTGGTGGGGCTAAAAGATGATGATGATGATGATGATGGTATTTGTTAAGCGCTTCTCATTCATTCGATAGTATTTATTGAGCGGTTACCTTGTGCAGAGCACCGTACTAAGTGCTTGGAATGTACAGTTCGGCAACAGATAGAGATAATCCCTGCCCATTGCCGGGCTTACGGTCTAAGCGCTTACTATGTTCCAGGCATCGTACTAAGTGCAGGAGTGGACACAAGCAAATGGAATCGGACACAGTCCCTGTCCCATGTGAGTTTCGCAGTCTCAATCCCCGTTTTACAGATGAGGGAGCAGAGGCCCAGAGAAGCGACATGACTTGCCCAAGGTCACACAGCTCAATCATATTTACTGAGCACTTACTGTGTGAATAGCACTACACTGAGCATTTGGGAGAGTACTATACTGTACTGTACAGATCTGGTAGACTCGTTCCCTGCCCACAACAGGCTTACGGCTTATTGATATAGATAAATAAATCATGGATGTAATAAATACATTGATGTTGAATTTGGTGGATGGAGGTTTAGGGGGCTTTCTTTTTCTTTGTGCTACTGGCTGTGCTCTTATTACCTCAACCGGTCATGCTTAATAAAATAGGACTTTGGAAAAAGAAGAAAGAGTTAAGGGTCTTTTGCCAACTAAAGGGTTAATCGTGGGCCAGATTCGGAAGGTGGAGGAGGTGGCTCGGCAAGTGTGTTAAGTGGGTTTCAGGAGACCCCAGACCCAAGCCGAACTCTTCAGAACAATTTAACCACTTCCTCTCCCTTATCCGAGTCTGCGCTTCGATCCCGTTCGACTCTGTCCGTGGTTCCTCTCCTTGCTCTGCCTCGGTTTCCCCGCCTGTGAAATGAGGAGAACAGCATCCCCCACCTGGGCCTTCCTCCAATGGCCACCAATAATAAAAAAAAAAAAAAAAAAAGGCAACAAGTCCTCGTGGGACTCTAAAGCAATTGTGAAAACCAGCGTACCAGGCCAGAGGCAGCTCCTGAGAGAAATCAGATTGCCGTCAAGAAATAATTGTAATGACAACGACATCCTGAGCTTTCGACTGACTCTTATGCACCTTTCTTTTCCCCTTCCCGCCGCGGTCGGGGTGACCAACTGCTCTGACCTCACTGGCCTCGGCAGTGCCGTAGCGACGCTGGGGTGTCCGGGGCTTGAGGATGGAACTGGGGGAGGGAAAGAGCAAAGGCTGAATTCTCTCCTTCCCGCGGTTCCTCGATATTAATGACACTGGCTCCCTCATCTCTCCGTCCTCCTCTCACTGGAGCCCCCTGACTCCTGCCACTGAGGGAAAAACCTGAGGGAGGAAGTGGGGGACGGGGAGGGGTCGGAGCGGGGTGCAGCATTGAGGGGGCTCAAGGGCCTGGGGGGCTCCCGCTCCGTCTCCTCGGGGTATCTTGTCCAGCAGAGGGAGATAGGGGAGTTCAGGCACAGGGCAACTGTCAACATCTGAGCCAATGAATTAATAAAGAGGCCTGCCAGGGAGATGTCTTCAAATATAAATGAAATGAGCATCTCCAATAAAATAAAGGGAACATTTAATAATGCTTCCCTCGGGGGCCTCCCGCCCTTCCTCACAGTGCTCCCACAGACCATCTCATCAGGCTCGCTGTGGGGGCCGAAGGGGCAGGAAAGAGTCCGGCTGCCAAGAGGGTAGGTGGACCCGCTACAGCCCGGGGAGGCACGGAGCGCGTCACCAAAACTCGTTCCTCCCTTGGAGCCGGTCGCCTGCTGGGTTGGCAGAGAGACGGGCTACCGTCAGGGAGGAGCTGTGGGATTGCATGCTTGACTAAAATGGAGAGGGTCCCCCCTCCCTCGCTTCCCATCCCCTCTCTGGGAATAAGTGAGTCGAAGCAGCGTGGTCTAGTGGTGAGAGCACGGGCCTGGGAGTCAGAAGGCTCCGATCCCGTTTCCGCCGTTGGTCTGCTGCGTGTCCTTGGGCAAGACACTTTATGTTGCGGTGCCTCGGTTATCTCACCTGTAAAATGGGGATGAAGTCTGTGAGCCCCATCTGGGACCGGGACCGTGTCCAATCTGATTAGGTTGTATCTACCCCAGTGCTTAGTACAATGCCTGGCACTTTAGTAAGCACTTAACAGATGCTATTAAAAAACACTGCCACCCTCATCCCTTGCCCCATATACCCCTCTCTAGACTGTAGGCTCATCTGGGGCAGGAAATGTGTCCACTACTTTTGTTGTACTGTACCCTCCCAAAGTGCTTAGTACAGTGTTTTGTACATAGTAGGCACTCAAAAACATGATGAATTCATAATAATAATAAATACCACTGATTGATTGATCGGTAGAGAAGCAATGTGCCCCATGGAAAGAGTGCGGGCCTGGGAGCCAGAGGACTTGGGTTCCAATCCCGACTCTACCACTTGTCCGTTGTGTGTCCTTGGGCAAGTCACTTCGTTTCTCTGTGCCTCCATTACCTCGTCTGTAAAATGGGGATTAAGAGCTGCATCACATGGACAGTGCACCTCATCCAACCTGATTATCTTTTATCTACCTCGGTGTTTAGTACAGTGCCTAGTTCATAATAAGCACTTAACAAATTCCATTTAAAAAAAAATGGGTCCAGATGGACAGGACACACTCTGGGGGATTTCTTCCTTCTAGTAGTGAATTACTTGCTCTAGTCGTGTAGACGCCTGAGCTGAAGCCAGGACTTCAGAAGCGAGTAATTGGTCCAGTGTAGACTTGACCTAGAACAGATCATGTTGTGGGCCTCAAAGTGAAAGCTCCTCGTCAGGGAGCTCTGAGATCAGAAGACCACCCCACCCCCCAGTGCTTGGCACATAGTAAGCGCTTAACAAATAGCAGAATTATTATTATTAAGGCTCTCCCAGCGCTGCCACCTCTCAAGGACGGGAATCTTGTGGTCGGGGGAGGGAGAAAGACAGGTCAGTCAGAGCCAGGAGAAAAAGCTTCGGTTCTTCACAGTTAGCTGAGAAAGTTCCTCCGGGTGGGTCTAAGGCCCCTTTCCCACCAGGGCCAGATGGGTTGACAGAGCTTCTAAAGCCAGCGCCAGGCAGTTGGACCCCAGGACCCTGGCTGGCCTGGCAGGAAGAGCTGAGGACTCTGGGCAAAGGCCAAACCTGCAGGGCTTTGCCAGAGCAGGGACTGGGGAAGAGACCAGGGGAAAGGTGAAAGAGAGAGACGGGAGTCAGAGGAGGACTACGCAGGGGCAGGTGGACGGCTCCCCTCCCCTCCTTTCTTTTTCTCTCTCTCTCCCTCTCTCTTTTTGTCAATTTCTCTGACTCTGTCTCTCTATCTGGCACTGGCATTTCTCTGTTGTCTATCTTTGTGTGAGCCTGTTCGTCTAGCTCTCTGTTTTTCTGTCCTTCAGAAAACCTTTCTGAGACTTTCAGACTCTACCTCTCTCTTCCTTTCTCTTTGGCTCTAATAATTGTGGCATTTGTAAAGTGTTTACTATGTGCCAAGCACTGTACTAAGCACTGGGCAAGAGACAGGATAATCAGGTCAAACACTTGATAGCTGGGGAAAAGCAGCATGATCGAGTGGGAAGAGCTCTGGCCGGGGAGTCAGAGGAACTGGCTTCCTCTGCTGTATCACTTTGGACAAATCGCTTCACTTCTTGGTGCCTCAGTGATCTCATCTGCAAAAAGGGAATTAAGACTGTGAGCCCTATGTGGTACGGTGACTGCATTCAACCTGATTAGTGTTCGGTACAGTGGCTGGCACATAGTAAGTGCTTAACAAAAACCATTAAAAAAAAAACCACCGGAAAAAAAGTAAACATACTTCCTGTATCACATGAGACTCACAGTCTCGAGGATGGATAACAGATATTCAATCCCCGTTTTACAGATTAGAAAACTGAGGCACGGAGAAGTTATTTGTCCAAGTTCACGCAGCAGGCAAGCGGCAGAGATAAGATTAGAACCCAGGTCCCCTGACTCCCGGCGCCCGTTCTTTCCACTTGGCAGTGCTGCTTTCTTTCTTTCTCTTTGAATCTCTGTTTCCCTTTCTTTGTTTCTTTGGCTCTCACTGATATTTTCTCTCTGTGTGTGCCTCTCTGTTTCTCTATTTCTCTGTCTCTCTCTGTATTTATCTATCAGTGTTCGCATCTCTGTCTCTGTCCTTTTCTGGCCCCCTCTAGACCGTAAGATCCTTGTGGGCAGTGAACATGTCTATCAACTCAGGTGTTTCATACTCTCCCAAGCACTTAGTACAGCACTCTGTCCACAGTAAGTGCTCAATAAATTCGACTGATTGATGCTCTCTGTGGCAATCAGCTTCGAACACCCAATCTCTAACTCTGCTTACCCATAGGCTCCCCTCTGCCCTGGGTACTTTTTGCAAACATATCTGCCCCTTGATATCCCCAGCTCTGGGTGGAAAAGGTCCAAATGCCCATAGGGTCAACTTCAGCCTGCAGCGCTCTCCTTTTAGGAGACTACCTGGATTAACATGCAGAGGCTGTCGGGATTTCCTGCTTAAAGATATCTCCTCAGATCAGAGCCCCGAGGCAGGGCAGGCCTATTAGAGTCCTTTGTGAGTGTAGGTTAATTTCCAGTCGCAGGGACTGGATAAGGCAGAAGTGGGTATCAGGAAATCTCAGTGCTAAGCTGCCTCTTAAAGGCACCAGCATCTGACCCAGCTCCAGGTTTCCATGAAGGAGCGTCAGCCCTGGAGGCAGCAGCATCTCTTCCTCCGCCTGAGCTGGCATTTCCATTGGTCACTGTTCATGGCCCCTCCTTGGGATGCACCAGCACCAAGGGGCTCAGATTCCAGGAAGAAGAAATGACCCTGGCAGGATCCCGGGCAGGAGACCAATGACCTTCCGATTCCCCGTCCTCAGAAAATAACCGTAACTGTGGTATTTGTTATGCACTTACTCTGGGCCAAGCACTGAACTAAGCCCTGGGGTGGATAATAATTATAATAGTTATTATGGTATTTATTAAGTGCTTACTATGTGCCAAGCACGGTTCTAGACACTGGGGTAGATACAAGGTAATCAAGTTGGGCATAGCCCCTGTCCCACATGGAGCTCACAGTCTCAATCCCCATTTTACAGATGAGATGACTGAGGCGCAGAGAAATGAAGTGACATGCCCAAGGTCACAGAGAAGACAAGTGGCAGAGCCGGGATTTGAACCTATGACCTCTGACTCCTAAGCCCATGCTCTCGCCACCAGGCCGTGCTGCCTCAGCATGATGATGCATGCAACATCATCACGTCAGATATAGCCCCTGCCCCACATGGGGCTCAAAGGAGGGAAAATAGGTATTGAATCCCTGTTTGGCAGCTGAGGAAACTGAGGCAAAGAGAAATGAAGTGACTTGCCCTTTGTCACCCAGCAGGCAAGTGAGAAATAACGCGGCCTCCTGGACAAAGCACAGGCCTGGAAGTCAGAAGTACCTGGGTTCATAGCCCGGTTCTGCCGTTCGTCTGCTGTGTGACCTTGGGTAAGTCGCTTCACTTCTCTGGGCCTCAGTTACCTAATCTGTAAAATGGAGATTAAGACCGTGAGCTCCATACGGTACAGGGACTGTGTCCAACCTATCTACCCCACACTTAGCAAAGGGCCCGGCACATAGTAAGCACATAACAAATGCCTTAAAAATTAAAAAGTAACATATGCGGGATTAGAACACAGGTCCTCTGACTCCCAGGCCTGCTCGGTCAAGCTGTTTCTCAAAGGCCCCACGCAAGAACCCCCAAGACTTCTGTCCTGAGGCTGGACTAGAAAGATCTTCTCCCTGAATTCCCTGAGTTCCCAGAGCACAGGGTATGTCTGGGCCCAGAAATAGGATGGAAGGGGGATCGGGAATCAGATCTTGGTGGGCAGTGGGAGTCAGGGGGCTGGGGGTGGTGTGGAAAGCAGGAATGACCCTCTCATTTCATTTCCTTTTCCCACGAGGTGCTTCCCCCATGGAACTCCACCTGGGGACTCCCCACAGAGTCAGTGATCCATCACTTTCAGCTCCTCTCAGCTGCTTCTGCCTGGGGAAGGGGAGGAAAAGGGGGGCAGGGGGGATTCTAACCTCCAAGCCCCCCAACCAAGCCCCCTCACCCCCCATCACCTCCTCACACCAGGATCCCACCAAGCCTGGGACTGATCCCCGTCCCCAGATTTGGAGTCAAGGTGAGAATCATAGCCTCCTCCAGCTCACTACCCTGTTAATGGCTTTATGGTCCCTTGCCCTTTCTGTTGGTCCTAGTCAAAATAAACAGCATTTATGATGAGCAGGATTCAAGGTCCGCACTGCAAACAAACAGAGGACCTTTGAAGCCGACAGGGAATCCATCACAGCTGGTATCTGCTGTGCGGAGCCTCTCTGATGATGCAGGAGAGGTGAGCAGTGTGCCTTAAGCACGGATAGCTAAGCTCCCCAGTTTGAGGGCCCTGGTCACTATTTAGGGATAGTTCTGAGGCCACTCATTCCCACCACCATCTCCAGCCACAAAAAATGTGTGTGTGTGTTGGGGGACTCTCCCCATTTTTTCCCCAAGCCCCTGAGTCCTTCCCTCCTACCTACAGACCTGCGAGAGGTGAAGCTCCCCTTGGGACCAAAAGCTCAGGCCCGAGATAGGCAGAGTCCAACTGAAGAGAACTCAAACTGGACGCCAGAAGAGGACATAATTTGGGTGTCTGAGGCCCAACTCATTCATTCATTCAGTTGTATTTATTGAGCACTTACTGTGTGCAGAGCACTTTACTAAGCACTTGGGAGAGTACAATATAACAATAAACATTCTGACCCCACTGGACAGACTCCCACATCCCCACACCCCCCAGTTCATCTCTCTCTGGCTTTCACAACAGGGATAAAACCAACTCCTATTTGCCCATAATGTGAATGCCATTTTCCCGGAGTTTTAAAATGAGGTTTATTTTTAGCTCACATTCCTCCTGCGGCATCTCTCCTCCAGGGTACTCGAGCCGCTGCCCCAGGTTTGACTCTCTAGAGCTATTTGGGATCACTGGGCTTTTCTCGGGACCCCATAAGGGCATTGACGATGAAAGGAAGCAGGCTAAACGCTGGCACATCCCTTTAGGATGCCCATTCCTTGTCCCAACTTGCTGAGTCACCGAGGCAAAAAAAATCCCTTAACTTATTCTAGGCCTTGGTCCAGTCCATTTACCTCACCAAAATGGGAAAAATGATCCCAGCCCTCTGGCTACCCCCAGAAGTGTGATGAAGAGTGAGAAAGAAACTCATCGAGTAATTGTCCATCATAGTTCACTTCTAGGTGAATAACCAAGAGACAGCTCAGGGTGTTTCTGAGTTGAGAAAAAACTTAGGGCTCCTAAGCACTCACTAAATATCATTGATTGATTGATTCTAGGCTAAACCCCCAGCCCATCCCCAGATGAAAGCCAGCAAAATTAGTTTCCTTTTAATGACCCCTCAATCAATCAATCAAAAGTATCTCTTGAATGCTTTTGGTGCGCAGAGCACTGTACTAAGAGCATGGGAAAGTACAGTCACAGACGTGACCCCTATCCTCACGGCTCTTAAAATCTAGATGGGGTGACAGTTTCTAAAATAAATTTCAGGGAAAGGGAAGAAACAGAGTTTAAATCAATCGGTGATATTTAGCGTGCACTTACTGTATGCAGAACTCTCTACTAAGCACTTGGGAGAGTACTGTAGAGTTGGTAAACACAATCACTGCCCTCAAGGAGCTTACAACCTAGTTGGAGAGACAGACATTAAAATAAATTATAGGTAGGAGAAGCAATGGAGTATAAGGATATGTTACAAAAGTTCTAAGGGGATGGGGTGAGTAGCAAAGTGCTTATGGGGTACTAAGATGTGTACTTAAATGCTTGATATTGTGGGGTGGCTCCCAAGTGCTTGGGTGACTAGGACGTTCTGATACGGTAACCGAGGTGGGGAGAAGAGATTTATCAGGGAAGGCTTCCTGGAGGAGATGTGATTTCAAGGGGTCTTTGAAGATGGAACAGCGGTGGTCTGTAGGAGTGTGAAGGAGGAGGGAATTTCAAGCAAGAGAGAGGGCTTAAGCAAGAGGTCAGTGGTGGAAGGTGAGAACAAGATACAATGTTGGCTTGAGAAGAATGAATCTATCAATCATTGGTATTATTGACCCCTAAGTATGCACAGAGCGCTGTACTAATCACTCAAGGGAATACAATACGATGGAAATCGTGGACACATTCCCTGCCCATAATAAGCTTACAGTCTAAAGGACTGTCTAGGGGAAGAGCTGAATGAATATTTTAAAGCCAGTACCCAGGCGTTTCTTCTTGATGCAGAGAGGACTAGGCATCCATGGAGACTTTCGAGGAGTGGGAAGATGTGTGCAAAACGATGCGTTAGAAAAATGAACTGGGCAGTAGAGTGAAGTAACGACTGGAGGAGGGAGAGATTGGAAGCAGTGGGTCTGTGAGAAGGTACACAGAGTAGCCGAGCCGGGATTTGCAAAGCTCTCGGAACTGGACGGTGGCAGTTTGGATGGAGAGTAAGAGGGGGTTCTAGAGATGTGAAAAAAGAACCTGCAGAATTTGGTGACTAATTAAATATGAGGATTGAAAGAGAAAGCAGAGTCAAGGTTGATGCCAAGGTTGCAGGCTTGAGAGACAGAGAGGACAGAGGGAGAGGAGAGGATTTGAGAGGGTAGACAAGGAGTTCGGTTTTGGAAATGTTGGCTCGAGGTGCCCGTGGGATATTCATGTAGAGATGTCCTAGAGGCAGGAGAAAATGCAAGGCTGAAAGAAGCAGAAAGGTTAAGATTAGTGAGGTAGATTTGGGCACTGTCTGTTTAGAGGCTTAGAGAGGATGAGTTCTCCAAGGGAATGAGTGTAGAAAGAGAACAAAAGGAGACACAGAACTGAGCCTTATTAGTAATAAGAATCATAATAATAATCATAGTCATCGCTACTATGTGCCAAGCACTGTACTCAGTTAACAAGATAATCAGGTCCCACGTGGGGCTCATAGTCTAAGTGGGAGGGAGAACAGAGATTCAATCCCCATTTTACAGATGAGGGAACTGAGTCACAGAGAAGTTAAATGACCTGCTCAAGATCAAACAGCAGGTACGTGGCAGAGCTGGAATTAGAACCCACCAGGTTCACTAACTCCCAGGCCCGGGCTCTATCCACTTGGCCACACCTTGAGGGACTTCCACAGTGAGGAAGTAGGAGACAAAGGAAGAGACCAAAAAGGAGCAGCCAGAGAGGTGGAAGGAGAACAAGGAAAGGGCAGTGTCAGAGAAAACAAGGTTAGACACCTTCATTAAGCATTTTAGACATTTAGGCTGTGCTTCTCTGAAAAGCAAGTTCCCTCGGCTACCGTGCAGCCACAGGCTTTCTCAAACTCTTTGTTTCAGCTTACTGAGCCTGCATTTATGCAAACTAAATAAGATGTCTTGCATTAAGGATAGGAGCTCAGGTGTATGGATTTAAAACCAGACACATGTTTTTAACTGGAACCTCTTTTTCCTGGAGAGCTCCTGCTGGAGAATATTAATCTGGGATTTTATAAACCACCATCTGAAATCAGCTTTCTAGAGCACACACAGCCCTAAACCATTCTTCAAATATTGAAGCCAGCCTCCAGAACCAGAGCACATTGTTTCGTGACTAGTGTTTGCTCGCTCGGTGCTAGAAATAGCATAATCATCCAACAGGTGGGACTAGAGGAAGATGTGCAAAACAAACACACAAACATGCACGCTCACAACCGGAGACAGAGATAAAGACTGAGAAACAAACTGAGAAGCTCAGAAAGACAGAAACAGAAATAGGAATAAGACAAAGGAAGACTGGAAGACAAGAACACTTAGAGGGAAAATTCAGTATATGCAATTATGTGAAAATTGAGTCGAATCGAGAAAATTCCCTCAAAGAAAACCATTGATTTATACGTATTCATGTCTGTCTCCCCCTTTAGATTGCAAACTCATTGTGGACAGGGAATGCGTCTGTTTATTGTTATATTGTACCCTCCAAAGCGCTTCGTGCAGTGCTCTGCACCCAGTTAAGTTCTCAATACATATGATTGAATTAATTAATTAATTTTAAAATTATTTTAATAGCCTTTTAAAAGTTATGAGTTAAAGCAATATGGATTTAGAAAGGCCTCTCTATTTGTGTTATACAGTAAAAACCATCCCCTCTCTTAAGTCATTGTTTTTACTAGTTTGAATCAACGTAAAGGCATCAAAATTCCACACCCCCTCCAGCCCCCCAAAAATAGAGAGGAAATCTTGAGCCTATGCCAAATGTTTCAGATTGCCTTTGCAAAAAGCAGCGTGGCCTCGTGGAAAGAGCATGGGCCTGGGAATCAGAGGACCTGAGTTCTAATTCCAGCTCTGCCAATTGCTTGCTGTGTGACCTTGGGAAAGTCACTTAACTTCTCTGTGGCTCAGTCTCCTCAACTGTAAATGGAGATAAAAGGTCCTCGCTTCTACTTAGACTGTGAGCCCCATGTGGGACAGGGACGGTATCCAAACTGATTCATTTGATATCTACCCCAGTGCTTGGAACAGTGATTAACACATAGTAAGCACTAAACAAATACGGTAATAATAATAGCAATACAGCATTTACCAATCTTAGAGCCAGTTTGAAACCACCAGTCTCATGTATACACTGGTTACTGGCATATACTCTCCCAAACAAGCGTGTGAGTGAATACACAGTCAGCATTTGTGTGAAGGTTGACATGTTGTGCAAGTACATAAGCAGGTGTGGATGTGCGAACGTGCGAGATATGCAATTAATCATTCAGTCATCTACCCAGCATTTAGAATAGTGCCTGACAGATAGTAAGCGCTTGACAAATACCACAATTATTATAATTACTATTATTAAGTACCTACTCCATGTAAACCACTGCACCAAGCCCTTGGGAACATAAATAGAAGACCATAAGAGGGTACAGTCCTTGCCCTCTGAGAGTTTCAGTCTCACAAAATGAAATACGTGTGTGTTAATATTTGGTAGAGTGTTCAGTGAAGAAGTATATTTAAGGGTCTCTATGGATTGGTGAGTATATAATTATATGTGACTGAGGGTTTTTTGGAGGTGTTGCTTTTTTTTAAGACGAGTATCTATCTCACCCCCAAGTACTTATGTATTTATCCTCATTCTCGCCACCAGTGTATATATAATAAAAATTATGGTATTTGATCAGCGCTTACTATGTGCAAGGCACTAGTACTCCGTATGTTCAGTTGTACATTCCATTTTTTTCCGACTTGTTTCCTGATTTCATCCGACATATTCCTTCTACTCTACATATGATCCTTGTTCTTCTTACTATCCCTAATTGAAAATTTACCTCTCCCTTTAGACTGTAAACTCTCTGTAGGTAGGGAATGAGTCCTTTGCTTCAGCTGCACTTTCCCAAGTGTTTTTTCTAGTGTGCTGCACTTGGTAGGAGCTCAATTGCTACTTCTGTTACTTTTATGTTTTTCTCTGGAAGCAATCAGAAAATATGCATCTTAAAATAGATATCTTTCATGCTTAAAAATGGCTTTACATAGTGAAAGAAGGCATGCCATTCTACATTCTGGAATGTTAAATATGAACATTATGTATCATTATTAAAATAAATAATCCAGAAGAGATGCTGGTGTGTCATTTTAGACAAGTTTATTTTAGGAATGTTTTTGTTATTTCAGTAAATTCAAGGAAAAATGATGTTGAGAAAATGGCTACATACAGCTTCAGGTTACTATAGATGTTAATTAAAATTGTGTCATACAATTTGCTGCATAGATTTTAAGCATATCACAATATTTCCCACAAAATGCCTTTATTACCTAATCCTTGCAGGACAATATCTCTTCTCCCATGGTTTCCCACACCCATCCAACAGGCTCAAGGATTCCCAAATTCTGGAACTCTCTGGGTAAGCAAAGAAAAGGGGCAGACTGACAGGGAGACTTAGGCTTTAGTCAGGCCGAGTTCTTATCTCCACGTTCCGTCGGAGGCAGATACGGGTCTACAGGATGGTTAACGAGGAGACTAATAGATACAGGTTAGTGATGGCCCCAATTCTGAGTGACAGAGTCTCAGGCATCTCGTGAAAGGTCATTAATAACATGGGGCAGAGGAACAGAGGAGCTGAACTCAGTTTGTTACTCACCATCCTATCTGTGATCCGCTCATGCTCTCTTGGGCGACCCTTAGGCGGGGCGGGGGGGAGTAAATCAACCAATCAGTGGTATTTATTAAGCATATTTACTGTGTGCTGAGCACTGTACTACACGCTTGGGAGAGAACGATACAAAAGAGGTGGTAGACAGGATCCCTGCCCTCGAGGAGCTTACGATCTAGTTCGTATCCCTCCCAGAAGCCTTGCAGATAGCCACAAACCTGCCAACCCAGGGCCAGTAAAATGTACACTGGCCTAGTGGGAAAAAACATCAACTGAACGTACTTCGTTTCTCGCACGCTGGCTAAAATGAAGAACAGGGTCAAAGAAAAAAAAGGATTTAAGAGCCGGTAAGATTTTCAAATGTGTCTTCAGAGCTGAGCTTAACAAGATGGAGAAAGGAAAATAGATTTTTGTGATACAAAGTTAAGAGGCCCCTCACCCCCTGAGAGAGCGAGGTCACAAAGCGTTCCTCCCTGGGCCTTGGCAGAGGAGGGGGATGGATAGAGGATATGCCTCCAGACTTGTAATCCCAGGGATGATCTTTGGTGAGTCCTGTGGTCTCCGCATCTCTCGGGAATCCCAGTTCTGGGGTGACTTTGTCCCCGTTCCTGCTCCCTGGACTGCTGGAGTGCAGCCGAGCTCGGTTTTGCAAGTCCAGAACCTCCCGGGTGTCTGCCCCCACCCCACCCTCTCCCAGGCCACTTCATTCATTCGGTCGTATTTACTGAGTGCTTACTGTGTGCAGAGCACTGAACTAAACGCCTGGGAGAGATTTACAACGATAAACAGATACATTCCGCGTTCCACTCCCACCCCACCGGATGTAGAAGCCCCCTCCCCACCTCATCTACCCCCAGGCTGTCACAAGTGCTCACCCCAACCCCTATTTTTTTTTGAGGGGGGACCTCCCACACTCGTCCCTTTGGACTTTGCAGGCTGAATGATGATGAAAAATGACCTTCAGACACGGTACGAGCTCAGGGCTCCTCCGCCCCTTACCCAGAAAGTCAGGGTGACTGGGGGGAGGGAGGAAAGTTGAGGGGGGGGGGATGAGGGGCAGGGGGGACAAAAAGGCAGGACCACCCCAGCCTCTCCGCGGGCTGGAGCCAGAAGGACGTCTCTCCCTCCCGTGTCTTCCACCGGCTACCTCCGGGCCCCTCGAGGCTGCTCCTGAAACAGAAGAAAACTTGCCTGAGGTTGGATTTTTAAGCCCCCCAGTTACGACCCCCTGCAAGAGCTATTAGCCCTGCACAAGGGGTTTCCCGCTCGGGCCGGGGTCCGCCCGCCGGCAGACATCCCCACCCCTCCGGGAGGGAGGAGGGGGAATCATGGGGGTCGCCCTGGACGCACTGTAGACCCATCGATCGGTCAGTCGTATTTATCGAGCGCTCACTGTGTGCTCAGCACTATCCTAAGCGCTTGGGAGACCTAGCAACATTCTCCCCCTCTAGACCGTGAGCCCGTCGTGGGCGGGAATGTGTCTATTGGTCGTTATAGTGTACTCCCCAAGCGCTTAGTACGGTGCTTTTGCACACGCCAAGCGCTCAATAAATGCGATTGAATGAATGAGTGAACAAGGGTTGGCAAATATAAGAGACTCTCGGTTTCACTCCCACGGAAAGAGGGGGTGCTAGAGACCCGGGTGGGGGGGGGAGCGTTGGACAAGGTTGACTCTCCATTTCTCCCCCACCCCCCAAAAAGGAGAAGCAGCTTGGCCTAGCGGAAAGACTGGAAGTCGAGAGACCTGCGTTCTCGTCCCGCCTCGTCCATCCTCCTGAAGGCCTTTAGGCAAGTCCCTTAACTTCTCTGTGCCTCAGTTTCCTCATCTGTAAAGTGGGGATCTCAAACCTATCCTCCCGCCCCCTTCGACTGTGAACCCCACCTGGGGCAGAGACCGTGTCCGTTCTGCTTGCGGCGTGTCTACCCCCTGCCTTGAGCACCTAGTAAGCGCCTCACAGATATCACAGTTATTATGATTAAGGAGGAGGCGGCCACACAATTCCCACCCAGAGTATCTGAGAGGAGGAACTGAGAGATCGAACACCAAGCGATGAGGCGCTGGCGAGGCCGGAGAGGGGCGGGGGGAGAAG
Organism: Ornithorhynchus anatinus; assembly: GCF_004115215.2. NCBI lineage: Eukaryota > Metazoa > Chordata > Mammalia > Monotremata > Ornithorhynchidae > Ornithorhynchus > Ornithorhynchus anatinus. The sequence continues at coordinate 14,272,741 of NC_041744.1, forward strand.
GAGGAGGAGGAGGAGGGAAAGTGAGGGTGAGGAGGGGTCCCCAGAAAAAGGACTTAACCACGTCTCCTCCCCACGCCAAACCCGCCGAGCGAAGCCTTACCGCAGCTCGGCTCGAAGATAACCTGCCTCATTAATATTCATTAAACAAAAGGAGGGGTTTTTTTAATAAAAGCCCAGATAATTAAAAGCTTTCTGGAGAATAAATAGATTGCCTAACGGTTGACTACATCTCCTCCTGAGTTAAGGCCTCTCCTTGCACCGGAGATGTTTATATTTCACTGTCCACTGTTACTCAGCCGAGGTCCTTGTGTGTTTCCGCGTTGATTTGTCAGTAAGACACCAGGCAGGTGGACGGATGGAAACAGAGACACATCCATCCTGCTCCCCATGAAGAGCACACGGACTGTGAAATTACACCCGGGCCGGAGAATTTAGCACAAGACTCTCACCCTGGAGGCACCGGAATCATTAACTTGCTAATCAGCTCCACCTTGCTATTTTTTAAGGTTGGAAAAGAATCCTCCGTTCGGTTTCTTATTTCGTCACCCCCGAAGAAGGGAGTTGTTGCTTTTCAGGAAGATGCCTGTCCATCTCCAAGTCTGAACGGATGCCCATTCGTCTACCTCATCCAGAGGGAAAGGAGAAGGCTTCTTTACTGGGAGCAAGCTGTAGCTTCGGGGATTTGGGGGAGATCGTTTGCTCCCGGATTTGCCTCCCGTTCCGTCCTCCCTCTCCTTGACCTTTGGGCATGAAAAGCCAGGAGCCAAATCGGACGGTTAATATGACGGTGATGTGTGTTGAGAGGGTCGAGCGTTTTATTACCTATTATTTTTCATAATATGGATTTATACCAAAAAGTCAAATAATGAACTACATGGAAGAGGGAGGGGGAAAGGAAGCATCTCCTATAAGTAATAGCGCTGGGCTTTTGAGCTTTGAATTTAATGTGCTAACTAAATCCCCTTGGGTTAAAAGAAAAAAAAACCCACAATGGATGTTGTTGCAGTTTGGGGACACATATTTTAACTTTCCAAAAGGTCCCCAAACAATCTCGCACCAGGGTTTCCGATAAAATCCCAACCTGGAATGTGCCTCCCAACCGAGAACACCTCTGGGTTTACCTAGAGGGGGATGTGTTTGTTTGACAGCAAAAAGTCTGGTGCGCTGAGAAGCGAAACCCAAGATTTCGGTCTTTCCCCAGACCAACTAACCAAAAGTTAGGATGCGTTTCCCTGCAGGCTCATGGAAAAGATTAAAAAGAAAATCTCAAAAACGATTTCAATTGGGGAAAAACCACCTCTGCCCACCAAAGGAATATTTTATGTGATGAGTCTGTTGCTGAGAATGGGAACGGGTATATTTGTATGTAGGAATATACCCCTATCTTTGTTTCTGAAAAGACAGTTGAAACCCCCCAGGGTTATAATTGGGTATGCATATTGAAAGATAACTGATTCCTTTGTGGATGTGCATTTATGCCTAGTCCCAACTCTTTTCCCTAAAATTCTTTCTTCTCCCTGTTGAGCTGACCATGCTTCTGAATTTATGAAGAGAGATGTTTTAGCAGAAATCCCCCAGAGTGTCCCATCAGTCCTAAATCCCAGGCCTGCTCTCCCCCACAAGACCCCATGACACACAGCATGCCAAAACAGCTTCCTTTTGCCTATGCATTAGCCATCCATTGTACCTTTTTGACATCTCTCACACATAAAACCGTAAGAGAGAAATAAAATATCTGTCTCTTGGCGAAAATAAAGCTTTGCCTCCCTCCTGATCTATAGGATATAAAATAAAGCCGCAGCTTCGATAGTGGCTTTTCCTTATGCCGGAGTTGCTTTTGCACACACGGAGACAATGAAGATGGATGGATTAGGATTGGGTCGGCCTCCTGGGGTTGGTTTCACCCTCTTTTATTATAGTCAGTCTCTCTCTCTCTTTTTTTTCTCTCTCTCTTCTTTACTTTCTTTCCTTTCCAGTTTTATTTGTCTTTTATTCGCCCTTCCCTTCTGGAAAGTTATTCCTTCTCTTTTATTAAAAAAAAAAAGGATTCCCCCCCTCATTCCTCAAATTCCTCATCCCCTATCCAAGATCGTTCTCCCTTGCTTCTGATTTGTTCTGTTGCTTTTTCGGGATGGGGTGTGATCACATTGAGGATTTTTTTTTTTCCCCAAAGTTTGCCTTTTTAAATTGTCTAATCATTCTAACTGATCAGCCCTCAGGAGTAATTTATATGAGAAGACAAACACCAGGTTGTCATTTCTCTCAGGGATTTCTCCTTCTGAGAGCCTAGACTCTGTGTGTGTGTCTGTGTGTAAGCAGTCCTTTGATGTGGGGCCAGTCTGGAAAAACGAAGTTGCAGACCTTTTCTTAGCATTGTCAGTTCAGCAGGTTTGTGAACCACAGAGAGTTTGGGTCAATTTCTGGGTGGGAGAAGGGAAGGTCAACCTCGCAACCACCAGCCCCTCCCCAGGCCCACCCTTCATTCATTCATTCGATCGTATTTATTGAGTGCTTACTGTGTGCGGAGGACTGTACTAAGCGATTGGAAAGTACAATTTAGCAACAGAGACGATCCCTACCCAACAGCGGGCTCGCAGTCTAGAAGGGGGAGACGGACATCAAAACAAGCAAGCAGGCAGTGGAAGCAAGAAGGGATGGGGAGAAAAGGGACGGGAAGAAGAAGGGGCTTCTACACTTGAGCTTACCCACTAACAGATGCTCAAGGGTTTTTCCCTGCCCTCTTTTTTGCAAGCTGATACTCACGTTGCTTGTCCCACTCACACACCGCTCAGGCAGTCACGCTTACAGCCCGTCACCGTGTCACCTTCTGCACTCCCACTCTGTTCCACTCACCCACTCTATCACACCCATTCTCATACACAAAGGAAGACACAATCTCAACACACAGGCGGGCTCCCCAACAGCCTTACGCGGTCGCCTACACCGGCTTTATCAAAATACCTCTGTACTTGTATCGCCCTCGTATTTTTCCACAGCCCTTTGGAAACAATGATCTCATCTCATCCTTACAACATCGCCTGGGAGATAGGAAGAGATAAGTATTATTATTCCCATTTTAAATATGAGGAAACTGAGTCAGAGCTGAAACGAGACTTCCAGCCCCTCGCTATTTCTACTAAACCATATCCCCAGCGCCTAGTCCAGTGTTTGGCTCACAGTAAGCGCTGAACAGATGCTACAATTAACATTATAATTATACCTAAAGGTAGGATATCTCCCTGCCTCTGTCTCGCTGCGACGCCCACTCTTGGGGAGCAATAGGAAGGGAGGTGGGCGGGGCTTTGTGGGCGGACCGAAAGTGAGGAGAATAATAATGATAATAATAATAATAATAATAATAATAATGGTACTATTTGTTAAACGCTTACTATGTGCCAGGCACTATTCTAAGGGCTGGGGTAGAAACAAGATAATCAAGTTGGATGCTGTCCCTGTCCCACATGGGGCTCAGAGTCTTAATCCCCCTTTTTCAGATGAGATAACTGAGGCCCAGAGAAGTGAAGTGATTTGTCCAAGGTCACACAAGTGGCAGAGCCGGGATTAGAACTCATGACCTTCTGACTCCCAGGCCCATGCTCTATCGACTACGCCATGGGGTCGCTGGGGGGGCGAGGACCAGATCCCCTCGGGGTCAGAGTTGACGGCCCTCTGTCCCTTGCATAAAACAAAATCTCCGACCATCAGCTGACTCCTTCTTAATCCCGCCTCTGCTACTTGTCTGCTGTGGGATCTTGGGCAAGTCTATTCACTTCTCCGTACCTCACTTACCTCATCTGTGAAATGGGGATTGAGACTGTGAGCCCCAGGTGGAACAGGGACCGTGTCCAACCCGATTTGCTCGGATCCACCTCAGCGCTTAGTACAGGGCCTGGCACATAGTAAAAGCTAAACAGATATTATTATTATTATTATTATTATTATTCATGCAGTACCGCCAGGCCCTGATGTCCTGCTCTTCCCTCCTCTCGAGATGATCGCTCCCTTGCTCTCAACTCCCATCCTCTTCTCCCTCCACCCCCATCAGCTCGGGCCCTTCCTCGAAGCCCTTCTTTAAAAGGCCTCCTCCTCCGAGAGACCTTCCCTGATCTATCTCGGGCAAACCACCCCTCTACTAGCCTCCTCGACCTTTGGGAACGTCTCCTCGCCGGTTCAAGTATTGTTTATTTGTTCCTGGGACTTGTTTTTACCTAGGCTCGCTACCCTCAGCTAGTCTAAGTTTTTGAGCACTCTTTTCCCCCCGATAAATTGTAAGTTCCTGGAGGACAGGGATCGCGTCTCCTATCTCTTCGGCCTGTCCCCTGGTCTCTGCACACCCCGGGAGGCTGCCAGTGCTCGTCTGCTCGTCTCCTGTGTGACTTTGGGAGAGTCGCTTCACTTCTCTGGGCTTCATTTACTTCATCTGTAAAATGGGGATTAAGTCTGTGAACCCCGTGTGGGACAGGGACTGTCCAACTTGATTAGCTAGTATCTATCCCAGCGCTCAGTACAGTGTCTGGCACATAGTAAGCGCTTAACAAATACCATTAAGGAAAAAAAAAAATGCTGCGGATGCAACTCCTCCCTCTCCTTCCTCCAGCCTCAGCGCGTTATTCAGGAGCGTTGGTGTTCTCTGGAGCCCCGTTTAAGGATTTCTCCTTGTTTGGCACATAGTAAGCGCTTAACGAATACCATTATTATTATTTTTCTCCCTCTTTTTCTCTTTTTTTGGTCTCTCCAACTCCCTGCGAATCTTTCCCGTCTCTGATTCTGGGCTACTGTGGTTCCCTCCTCTCTCCCTTTGTCTCCCGCGCCTCGGCGTCTCTGACCCCGCGTCTCTCTCCCTGCCTCTGTTTCTCCCTCTGAATCTCTGGGTGGTTGCGGGCGATCCGTTCCTTCCCGGCCGAGCCTGATCTGGCTGGTTGGGGGTTCCGTCTCCCCTTCCCCTCGGCCCCGAGGGGGGATTCCCGCCACGACCCCGACACTGAGCTGAGCTCAGGAAAAAGAAAAGGACATGGAATCGCGCTATACCCGAGAGGAAGGGTGCTATCGCAGAGCGGCGCAAAGCTAACCTCACCACCACCCGCCCCCAGTTGGGATGGGATTCACAGGAGGAGATGGTCCTAGGAGGAGGAAGCCGTCGGTGGGCACTGGGTTCCTCTCGGGTGGGCCGTGCCAACCCCCTCCTCTGGAAGCGGCCGAGGCTGGAGATGGGGGAGCCCCCCCCCCATCCCCCAAACCCGATCTGAAAGCATCCGTTTCCGAGGCTGGAGGAGCCCGGACGTCGGACTTTTCCTCTGATTTGGGATCTTTCCAGATATCGGCAGTGACTCTCGCCGTTAGGTAAGGAGAGAAAGTCAATTAGAGAGAGGATTAATTACTCGGAGGCTGCAAGCGTCGTTTGTCTTCCTTCCTGAAAAGTGCGTGCATGTCCCTGTGTGTGTGTGTGTGTCCTATGCTCTCTGGGCACTGTTTCTGTGCCCAGAGAGCATAGGACACACACATGCATCCATTCCTCTCCACTCTTGAACAAACACTGAACAAGCAGACCCACTCCTCCTCTCCTGTTGCTCAGAGTCCGATTCTTCCGTGCTCACTTTCGTTCACTTTCATTCAGTGGAATTTATTGAGCGCTTACTGTGTGCAGAGCACTGTACGAAGCGCTCGGAAAGTACAATTCGGCAACAGATAGAGACAATCCCTACCCAACAACGGGCTCACTTTCAGTCACTCTCCCCCCCCCCCTTCTCTCTTTTTTGGGGTCTCTACAAACCCGCGCAGACCTGGGCCGCCCCAAACTTTCAACACGAACTGCGTCCTCGATGACGCACGGGGATACTTGTAAATTCCTGAATTCGTTTTCAATTAGGGAATGGGGACAGCACAGGATTGGGAAACAAGAGATCCGGGTTCTAATCCCGGCTCAGCCACTTGCCTGCTGTGTGACCTTGGGTAAGTCACAACTGCTCTGTGCTGAGGGCTGTTTGGTTTTTTTTTTACCTGTAAAGTGGGGATTAAATTCCTGTTCTCCCTCAATCAATCGTATCTACTGAGCGCTTACTGTGTGCAGAGCATTGTTCTAAGCGTTTGGGAGAGAGTAATCTAACATAATTGGTAGACACATTCCCTGTCCACATATACGAGGTAGACTGTGTCCGCTTCGATTATCTTGGACCCACGCTAGCGCTGAGTACAGTGCTTAGCACATAGCAAGCGCTGAAACACTGTTATTATTATTACTATTATTATTATTAGCGGTGGTGCGGAAGAAGAAACGGGTCCTCGGGAGGGAAGAGGAGGAAGAAGTGATGTTGGCTTCAGGAAGTCGGCGACCCAGCCGTTTCGCGCCGTTGGGGTGAATCCAGCTTCCTCATGGGTCCTAGGAGCGGGAAACAAAAAGCCACAGGGCTTCGAGGAAGATCATTTCTGTCGATGATCAAGCAAAGGGGAAGGGCAGAGAACAGGAGTCCGAGAGGGGTAAGTCGGGGTACAGAGATGAGGTAGGAAGGTTAATAATAATAATAATAATTGTGGTATTTGTTAAGCGCTTATTTTGTACCAGGCACTGTCCTAAGCGCAGGGGGTGGACACAAGCGGATCGGGTTGGACACAGTCCCTGTCCCACGTGGGGCTCACAGTCTCAATCCCCATTTTGCAGATGAGGTCACTGAGGCTCAGAGGAAGTGAAACGACTTGCCCAAGGTCACATAGACTAAGAAGTAGTAGGGTTGGAGTCTCTTGTACACTCCCAAGCGCTTAGTATGGTGCCCTGCAAACAGCAAACCGCTCAATAAATTCCATCGATCGAGTGATTGATTGATTCTGTCACACGTGCCAGTTCTTATTTCAATGAAGCCCTCGTGGTGTTCGCTTCGGCCGCAGCACCTCGGCGCTGGGAAAGAGCTCAACCACCCGGATTCTGCCCCAGGACTCAGTGGGAAAGGACAGGTCTTGCTCCTTTCGACCTTCCTTTTGGATTTCCGTTTGCGGCGCCTTTATTTCTTGCTCTGGATTTGAGAGGAGGCTAAAGTCTCTCGTTCATTCCCTTTTCCGACCCGGGGTTCCTGCCTGGGCCGGGGAAGCGACCGAAAAGGCTTGTTTCTGTCCTCAGGGTCGAAAGCAGCGCCTTGGTGGGAGACCCCTGAGGGGGCGGGAACGCAGAATGGGGGTGCTAAAGGTGGCAAGAGGAGGAGACCCCCAAGGATTGAGACTGTGAACAGAACGCCTGGGACCGTCCAAGATCGCTCTCCGAATAGGTCACCGGAGCCTTCCACTCCCGGCTCCCCGGGAGCTTCTGGAGAAACTTCTCTGGGCCTCAGTTTCCTCACCTGTAAAATGGGGATTAAGACTGTGAGCCCCACGTGGGACAGCGACTGTGTCCAACCTGATTACCTTGTAACTACTCCAGCTGCTACTCCAGTACAGTGCCTGGCACCTAGTAAGCTCTTAACAAATACCATTTTAAAAAGATGAAAAACAAAACAGACAGTTGGAAAAATCTCATCCGGTCCAGAGAGGCCCAGCTCCTTGGGCAGAAGGCTGAACGCTAGAGGAAGATTGTGATGGATCCTAACGGGATTTGCCTATATCCACCCCAGCGTTTAGTGCAGTGCATGGCACTAGTAAGAGCTTAACAAATACCACAACTGCTATTATTACTACCAGCAAATGGGCAGGTGTGTGTGGGTGTGTGTGTAATCAGGAACTTGTATCCTGTGCTTGCGTCTGGAAGACTGGATGTGGATGCCCCAGCGGAGGGCATACAGTCACTAGCCCGTTTGTAACACGAAGTTGCCCGGGTGACCACAAAGCCATCCCCAAACTCCAGTCCTGGGCCGGGGTCCGCAGCCGTCAGGGGAACGGGCCCTACCTCCCGCCCCCCGATTCCTCTTCCCAGGCCTCCCCTCTCCACGGGGGTGTCCAGTATCTTGCCGGGCAGCTCGACCCCGACCACAGCAACGGCTTTTCGGCGGCGCCAGAGGCTCAGCGGGGAGCGGGACCTGACTTTACCTGGGTCCGGCCTGCTCTGTCATCTGGGCTTCAAGAGCTTCGATTCCTCTCGCCTCCACGCTGGGAGTCGAGAGGTCAATCCACCCACCCATCCATCCATCCATCCATCCATCCATCCATCCATCCATCCATCCATCCATCAATGGCATTTATTGAGCTCTCCGCGCCGAGCACTGCACTAAACTCTTGGGAGAGGAGGGTAGGATCCCCTTTGCCCAGCCGGGAAAGGAAGCTCCCTCGTTCGACCGCCGGTCCTTGGAGGCCCCGGGCGACTTCCTTCTCCCAGGGTTGGCTCTGGGCGACCCGGGTTGAGAGGGGGCAACGACCCCTCCAGCCTCACTCATCCCGGCGGCGGCCAAGGCGGAGGGGCGGACAGGGTCTCCAGACAGCTGAGTCCAGCTGTCGCCCTGGATGTTCCCGATCCCCAGGGTTCTCCGCTACTTTGCATGAGAAGGAGCCCAGCTGGGTGGAGGGGGGCGGTCGACCTGGCGCTCTGGTCTCTATTGATTCCAGCCAGCGCCGAGCCGTTTGGCTGATGGACGGGGGGCGAGGGGAGGGGGCGAGAACCGCAGCAGCTGTTGGGGGAGGGCGAGAGTCCCAGGCTTGGCGAGACCCCCCTCTCCCCCCCCCGTCCCAGGCCCCGACTCCGACCCCAGCTCCGCGGTGGACCGGGGAGTGGGAGGTGTCGCGTACGTAGGACCTCGCCTGGATCTCCAGGACGTCTAACTAAGCGGACAGGGGCGTCCGCCCAAGGGTCGGCGGGAGGATTTCTCGCCCCGTCCTTGGCTTGGCTTAGTGGAAAGAGCACGGGCTTGGGAGTCAGGGGTCGTGGGTTCTAATCCCGACTCCGCCACTGGTCGGCTGGGTGACTTGGGGCAAGTCCCTGCACTTCCCTGGGCCTCAATTATCTCATTTGTAAAACGGGGATTAAGACTGTGAGCCCCACATGGGACAACTTGATAACCTTGTATCTACCCCAGCGCTTAGATCAGTGTTCGGCACTTAGTAAGTGCTTAACAAATAACATTATCATCATTAAGCGGCTCGAACCGAGGAAGAGGACAAGGAGACAGGGAGGGGGAGGAGGGGCCATGATGGGATTAGGGAGACCACGAAGCCCCCCCCCCCCCTCCAGCGGCTGGAGTCGGGGGGAAATCCCCGGCCTGGTTTTTGTTTCCTTGGAAATATTTTCCCTCCTCCCTCGAAGCCGGGAGCGCCCCCACCGAGAGCCAGCACGAGTCTTCGGGAATTTTCCACGGGAGAGCCACCCGACCCTGCTCAGGGCGAAGAAGAGGGTGGCCCGGGAACCCCCAATTTGGGCGAAGGTTTGGAAGCGAATTCGCTCTAATGAAGTCCCTCTTCGTCCGAAGGAAGAGTTCGTTCGCCCAGACTGAAGTGGGCCTGGGACAGGGACACTGTCCCACCTGATTAACTTTAATCTGCCCAGCGTTTAGAGTGGTGATCGGTGCATAGTAAACGCTGAACAAACATGGTTATTATGATCATCATTCTTCTTGTTATTACTATTAGCAGCTCCGGTCCCCTCTCGACTGTGAGCTCGTTGTGGGCAGGGATGGTCACTATTGCTGTACTGTATTTTCCCAAGCGCTCGGTACAGTGCTCTGCACACAGTAAACGCTTAATAAATACGATTGCATGAAATATTGGCCCGTCCTGGCGCCCGGTCGGTAAACGGAGGACCCTCCCAGGTCAGGCCCGGGCAAATGTCCGGATTTACACATTCCCGAAGCGGGAGACAGCAATTGCCGCCGGCGGCGCCGGCTCCGACACCCTGCTCTGGCCCCCCGCTAACGCTAGCCCCAAAAGGCCCTGGGCCTGCCCGCCCCCCCGCCACCCCCGGCTCCGATTTGGGGGAAAACCTGGATCCTCGGAGAGTCCGGGGAAGATGCCTCGAGAACGAAAATTCGGCTCTGATCCCTCGGTGGCCGGAGAAAACCAGCCCGCCCAAAGCCGCGGGTTCCCCCTCGTTGAAACTCAGAACCGGTAGCCGAGTAATACCTGTCCCCGAAATACCTGTCCTTAGAGGACGCCCACCGGGAAGAGGGGCTGAAGGGGAGGGGGTTGGGAAAGGTGAGCCCGTCCCTCGGACCCGGGGAGGGGGGGATCTCCTCAGGGGGTCCCCGGGACACCGAGGAAACAAGCACCTCTATTAATAATAATAATTAGGGTCTTTGTTAAGCGCTTACTACGTGCCAAGCACTGCTCTAAGCGCTGGGAGAGACACAAGGTAATCAGGTCGTCCCACGTGGGGTTCACGGTCTCCCTCGCCCTTACGCCCACGTCCTCTCCGGGCGGCCGGGATCCCTCGCCCCGGGCGGTGCCCCTCGGACTCCGCGTCCCCGGGGGGCTCGTCCGGGACATTTTGTTTGTCGATAAAGCGGTCACCGGCTGACGGTTGCCTCCCTCCTCCGCCGCAACTTCAAACCTGCGAGCTAGTTTGCCCCCCTCCCCCGCCTCTCCCCCCCCCCCCCCCACTCTTCCTCGTCCCGTGGAGACCCTCGGTCCGGCTTCTCTGCACCGGACCTCCTGACGGGTGGGTGTCTGCGCTGGAGGGCGGGCCGTCCCGAGCCTGGACCCCCAAGAAACCTAGGCGGAGGCCCCGAAATGCCGGTTCGGCGCCCGGCCCGAGGGAGGCTCCCGAAGCCTCCAGCCCCTCCATCCCCGCAGGTCCCAGTCCCCCTCTCGCCCCGCCGGCGTGGGGAGCGGGGGCCTTACCGAAGCAGGAGGGGCTCCGGCGGGCGGCGCGGTCCCGCGGCTGAGGCTCCATCAGCGGTCTGGGCGCACTCTCCGGGACCGGCCCGATGCTTAATGGTTTCCAGGGGACCGCGAGCCGCTGATTGGCCGGCGGCGGCCGTGACGTGTCTGGCGGTCCATAAGGCCCGGGCCGCCAGCGGCTGCTGACAACATGCGGGGCCGGTGACGGGCAGGAGCTCCGGACCGGCGCAAAGACGCGCCAGCGCCAACGACGGCCGGCCGGGACCGGCCCTGCCCCGGCCGGCGCCCCCCACCCCGCCGAGGACCAGGAGGACCCGGCGGACCCCCCCCTCCCGACCCCCCCACCCTCACCCCATCCCGCCGGCCCCGACTGGGCTCCCGCACCCTCTGCGCCAAGGACCGCCCAGCGCGCAGATTTGCGCCGACGGCCAAAAGGACGAAAAGAGAGAGGGGCGACCGCTGCTTTTTTTTTTTCTTTCTTTCTTTCTTTCTTTCTCTCTTTCTCTCTTTCCCCCACCCCCTTCCTCTCCCCTCCTCCGCGAGAGCCACGCCGCCGGCCGAGCGATGCGGGGCCGCGCGGGGACCCGGAGAGGAGTTGTGACTCCAGCGAGGAGCGGGGCTCGGTGAGGCCGCACCGCCCGGAGCGGGCCCGGGGGAGAGAGGGGGAGCGCCCGGCTGCAGCCTAGTTGGAGACGCTCTCCGCTTCGATCGCTACAAACATTTCTCCAAAAAAAAAAAAAGCCACCGACAAGCTTCACCCCCCGCTTCCTCCCTCCCTACAGCCGCCTCTCCGGGGCTGCTGGCTGGAGCGTCCGTGACGGACCGGACGATGTGGGCAGGTTAGGATCCAAAAAAGCTCCTGTATTTATTTTGCATTTTAAGGGGTTTCCCTTTTTGATTTCGCTTTGGGGAGCGGGGGGGGGGGAGAGAGAAAAAAGGAAAACACGCGTGCACACACTCACACATACACAGACACTCACGCACACACACACACACACACACACACACACACGCACACTCGACAAAAGCAGCTGCACTTTGACTCCTGACGGCGCTACCTCAGACCCGAGAGAACCCATCGCGGGGTAGATCGATCTTCTTTCTCCTCCTTAGCCATTTCCCGCCGCGCTCAGTGACCTTGGTTCTTCCTCCGGCTCCTCGTCGTTTTTCGGGGAGGGGGGGGGTGTCGCTCTCCCCGCCGGGATTCCACCTCCTCCCGAAGGGCTGCGTCTGTCCGAACCGGGAGCCAGAGTAGCGAACAGCTCCGGTTCCTCTTCCAGCGCAACGTTTTTGTTGGGTTTTTTTTCCCCCCTCCCTCTTCTCTTCGTCGTCGTTGTTTGTTTTGCTTTTTCTCTTTTTCGGGCCACGCGACCAGTCCTTCTGCTTTTTTCTTCTTCTTCTTCTTCTTTTGCTCCTGGTGCCCGCCCGCTGGGGATATTCCCCCTCTTCCCCAACCCCCGATCTCCCCCTACCCCCTTTCCCTCCTCAAGCCCCCGACGAAACCAAAGACAATGGTGCACTGTGCCGGCTGCAAAAGGCCCATCCTGGACCGCTTTCTGTTGAACGTGTTGGACAGGGCCTGGCACGTGAAATGCGTCCAGTGCTGTGAATGTAAATGCAACCTGACCGAGAAGTGCTTCTCCCGGGAGGGCAAGCTCTACTGCAAGAACGACTTCTTTCGGTGAGTACCGGCCCTGTCCTTTCCCTCGTTCGCCCTGACCTTCCGTCCACTCTCTCGCTCCCGCCGCCGAACTCCTCCGGGGTAAGGCCCCCGGGAGGCCGTGGGTGCGGGAGGGTCGGGGGTGGATCTCGGGGCCTCCTGGACCAGAGGTCAACCCCACCGGCCTCCCCGCCTCCTTTCTGCGGGCCCGAGGAACGACCTACAAAAGTTGCCCTTCCTTCGCAACTCCGATCTCCGTCCTCGCCCTGTCCGCAGACCCCCCTGCCCCTTAGAAATTGGCCCGTCCGGCCTAGTCGTGGAGGCTCAGGAAGGCCAGCGCTGCCCGCGACTCAACGCTGGAGAGCCAGCCGCCCCCTCGGGGCATCAGTCACGGTCAACGAACACAGGGAGCCGTTTCCACCTCTCCCGGACCAGCTCCCTCCCCCGACTTCCCCTCCTGGCCCGGGGCTCCGATCGCGCCCCGATCTCGGGGGGGGGAAGAGGTGGGTGTCTCCCACCCGCCGTATTTCCGTCCCCTTTGGCCCCTCGCCCCCCGGGGCGAGCTGGGGGGGGGGGGGGGCACAACCAGCCCCGGGCCGGGTGGCTGCAGAACGGTGGACCGGAATCCCTAGCTCTGCGACCCCCGAGGACCCGGCTCGGGGCCCGTTGAATTGAAGGCGCACCCGGCTTAGGTCTCCGGGCCTTCGGCCTTGATAAGGGCAGAGACAGGAGGCTCGGTCCCAGGCCCGGTTGGGCCCGGGTGCCCGCTTGGGGGGCCGAAGAGACCCCCAAAAGACCGACTTCAGCCTCGCCGAGGGCCGGATGCTGGTGGGAATCGACGGGGAGCCTTGAGGCTGACTTTTCTGCGGCCCCTCGGCCTCCCCGGCCTGGCCCCGGTGGCCCCGAGAAGGAGGGCAGAGAGGGAGGAGGGTTCGGCCCCTCTCTGTCTCGTCGTCCGGCGGATTCGTTCTCAGATGGCCCCTCCGGCCTGCTCGCGGCCTGGCCGCCCGCTGACCCCTCTCTCGATTTCGCTCTCGTTGTTTCGACATGGAGAAAGCCCGACAATCAGCTTCGCCCGATTGGACTCAAGCGGTCCGGCTATTTCCCTCTCTGTAATGTGTATACTAATATATAATATTTATATAATCTATATTAAATAAGGTTGAACTTTGTAAATCGCATCCCGAAATTGAGAGGGGAACCACCACCCCCCCCCCAAACACACGCACACACCACACACACATAAATTGATATTTTACCTGAACTCGCCACCTGGGCCCAGCTGCCTCGCGGCATTTCCCTCTTTCCGTTTTTTGTTTTTCGGTCCCTCGCCCGGGACGGAGCCGACCGGCCGGCGGTGTCTGGTAGCCGAGAGGATCTTCTTACTCGCCGGGGGCTTCGGGGCGGCGAAGAGTCGGTCCTCCGAGAAAGCCACGACCCGGAGTTTTCCCAAGTCGGGACCCCGAGGAGAAAGGGAACGGAATATAGACTTATTTTCGGGCCAGAGGGGAGACAGAGGAAACAGAGGGAGGACCTATTTTCGCGCTGTTCGTCCGGGGGTTCCAGTCGCGGTGGACGGAAGATGCCCTCCACCACCGGGCCGGGAGCATCTCGTCTCCCTACGATCCCCCGGGGACCCCGGGGGAACGGGTTGCTTCGAGGCCCGCACCCCCTTCCCAATCCTGTCCCCAAGGGGACCGCTCCTGCCCGAGGATCAGCGCGTCGTTCATCAATGTGTCAGCCCAGGAAAGCCCGGCTCCGACGTTTTCATTAATCTTCCCGCGAACCTTCCTCGACGTTTTGTAAATAAATAAATACACACGCGCGCGGGAGACAGCCGCGCCCGAAATCCTCGGAGGTTTATTTATTTACATCGTTTATGGGACCCAGGCCAGAGGGCCAACCCGGCGGGGAGTTTAAGTTATTATTTGTAGTTTGATGAAAGCGAGCGAGCGAAAGAGAGAGAGGGGGGAAGAGCGAGAGATTGATTGCGGCGGTGTTGTTGTTGTTGTTGTTGTTATTTTCGACGTTCGTGGAAATTTCAGCGGGAAACGGGAAGGAAAAAAAATAACTTTCAGGGGGGCTGCGCTCTCAGATCTCTTTGTCCCTTCGCCCTCCCCCTGCGCCCAGTTTGCTTCTCCGAGGTCTCGGCGTTCCGAGCCAGGAGAGACACTTTTAGAGCTCCGTCCCTAACACGGCCTGTCCTTTCTTTTCTCCTTCTCCCTATCTCCCTCGTCCCCGCCACCTTAATGTCTCGCCTGAATCCTCTCCCCCCGCCTCCGTCCCCTGTCCGTCCGGGCCTCCTCCAGGTGTTTTGGTACCAAATGTGCGGGATGCGCTCAGGGCATCTCCCCCAGCGACCTGGTGCGGAGGGCGCGGAGCAAAGTTTTCCACCTGAACTGCTTCACCTGCATGATGTGCAACAAACAGCTCTCCACCGGGGAGGAACTCTACATCATCGACGAAAACAAATTCGTCTGCAAAGAGGATTACCTAAGTAACAGCAGCGCCGCCAAAGAGAACAGCCTCCACTCGGGTGAGCGGGCCTGGGCGGGGTCTGGGAAGGGGGTGCGGGGCTGGATCGGGGGGCTCGGAGCCCCCCTCGGAGGAGCCTCCGTCTGTGCCTTCCCCAGGAGGAGACCCCCTCCCCCCCCCCCCAGCCCACGCGGGAGGCCTCGTCGACCTCCCCCCGTCCAGCTTGACCCCTGGGGTCGCCGCCTTCCTCCCCAATTCCCCGCTGACCAGTCCGTTCGCTCTCTCCAGCCACCACGGGCAGTGACCCCAGTTTGTCTCCGGATTCTCAAGATCCCTCCCAAGACGATGCCAAGGACTCCGAGAGTGCCAACGTATCGGACAAGGAGGCGGGCAGCAACGAGAACGACGACCAGAACCTGGGAGCCAAGCGGCGCGGCCCAAGGACCACCATCAAGGCCAAGCAGCTGGAGACCCTCAAGGCCGCCTTCGCCGCCACCCCCAAACCCACGCGGCACATCCGCGAGCAGCTGGCACAGGAGACCGGGCTCAACATGCGGGTCATCCAGGTGAGCAGGGCCGGGACCTGCTGGACCTGCCCCCCTCTCCAGGATCCTTCCTCCGCCCCGCCTCGGACACCCCTCGCCCGGGGGGCGGGGAGGGGGCTCCCGAGATACTAATACTTATTAACGATGGTCACTGTTCAGCGCTTACTCTGGGCCCAGCACTGCTCTAAGCGCTGGGTTAGATCCGGGGTCATCAAGTGGTTCCACGTGGGGCTCGCAGTTTCAATCCCGAGATAATATTTCACAATGATATTATGTGTTAAGCGCTTACTCCGTGACGAGCACTTTTCCACCTGGGTCTCGAAATTTCTATCCCGAGACGATACTTAATAACGGTGGTATTTGTTAAGTGCTTACTATGTGCCGAACACTGTTCTAAGCGCTGGGGTAGCTGCGGGGGTCATCATGTGGTCCCACTTGGGGCTCACGGTTTTAAACCCCGTTTTACCGATGAGGCCACTGAGGCATAAGGAAATGAAGTGGCTTGCCCAAAGTCACACAACAGACAAGTGGCGGAGTCGGGATTAGAACCCACGTCCTCTGAGGTCCCGGGCTGCTCCAGGCCCTGGCCCTTCCCGCCCCTGAGGGCGCGGGATAGTCGGGACGCGGAACCCTCTTTGGGGAGGAAGAGGAGGCCCCGGGCCGGGCCTGACACCCCCGGGGGGAGGACTTCGAAGCTCCGCCAGCTTCGTGGGAAATTAGCCTTTTTTCTCTCCCTCCCCACGGGCCCTCACGCCCAGGGGCAGAGCAGTGCCGGTGGGGAGAGACCTTGCGAGAAGCGTTAGGCTGCGGGGCCTGAGCGGTTTAAGGTCAGACTAGGCCCCATCTCCCGGCCGTCCCTCCGCGCCTCGCCCGCAAAGATGGGATTTACTGAGCGCCCGCTCGGTGCAAGGCACTGAACTAAGCACTCGTGCTGCCTGGCCGTCCGCGGGGATCGGGGTCCGGGGCTTCTCCCTCCGCGGCTTCCCCTTCCCCTCCCCTCTACATCCCGGCAGTTAATGTCAATCGCTGGAAACTTTGTTCGTTTGATCGCGAAGGGAGAAACCCGGATCCCGGCTCCCAGCCCTGCACCTCCCTCTCCCGCTAACCCCGTGGCCTTTTCCGGGAAAGCTGGGAGGCCCCGTGGCCTCGGGAAAAGTTGAGAGGCT
Source organism: Ornithorhynchus anatinus (assembly GCF_004115215.2). Taxonomy (NCBI): domain Eukaryota; kingdom Metazoa; phylum Chordata; class Mammalia; order Monotremata; family Ornithorhynchidae; genus Ornithorhynchus; species Ornithorhynchus anatinus. The sequence goes on from NC_041744.1 coordinate 14,289,330, forward strand.
CCGGGAAATGGTGGGAGGGCCTCTCTGGAAGCCTCTCTGGGCGCTCAGCTGAAGGAGAGGGGCTCAGTGCAGGAGCTGGGGCTCCCGAAAAAGAAGTGGGGAGGAGGAAGACGGAGGGCAGAGGACAAGAACGAGGAGGAAGAGGGCGGAGAAGGAGGCGGAAAGAAGGGTGAGAAGAGAAGGAGGACAAAGAGGAAGAGGAGAAGGAGGAAGGAGAAAGTGGAGAAGGAGGAGAGGAGGGGGAGAAGGAGGAGAGGAAGAGGACAAAAAGGAGGAGAGGAAGAGGACAAGAAGGAGGAAGAGGGGGAGGAGGTGGAGGAGGAAGAAAAGGAGGTGGAGGAGGAGAAGAGAAGGAGGATGAAAAGGGGGAGAAGGAGGAAGAGAAGATGAAGGGGGGAGGAAGGGAGGAGGACGAGGACAAGAAGGAGAAAGAGATGAAGGAGGAAGAGGGGAAGAAGGTGGAAGAGGAAGAAAAGGAGGAGAAGGAGGATGAGGAGAAGGAGGAAGAGGGGGAGAAGGAAGAAGAGGAGAAGGAGGTGGAGGAGGAGAGAAGGGAGACGAGGAGGAAGAGGGGGAAAAGGTGGAGGAGGAAGAAAAGAAGGGACTGTGGCCATCTGGGATCAGATGGGGTCTCTGTGGTGATCGAGTCAAGGAAGGGGAAGGAAGCGGGACCTCAGTGATGTGTTTTTGTATGAGCCGGGGCTCAACCTAAGACTAAGGCTGGAATGCTGAGGGTGTGTAAACAGAGCCTATTTCTCTGGGTGTGTGTAAACGTACCTGTGTGAACGTGGGAACCTGGTGTCTTTAGAAGACTAGAGGGGGTGTGTGTGTCTGTGTGGAGCATGAGAAGATTGGGAGGCTGCGTGTGTGTCTACTTGAGAATCTGTATGTCGTGAGAGGTGTGGGAAGATGTGTGTGTGTGGGGGGGTGCGCACTCGCGCGCCCATCGTGGGAGGCTGCGTGTGCATACCTGTGAACCGGTGTGTCATGAGAGAACTGGGACCTTGTGTGTGTGTGTGTGTGTGCGTGTATACACTTCATAAAACTGGGAGGCGGTGTAGAGGTGTTCACATCGGTGAACTCGTATGTCATGAGAGAGGGCTAAAAGTGTGTTTTGTGTGCACGCGCGCGCGTCATGAGCAGACTGGGGGGCTCTGTGGGTGTGTGGGGGGGGGGGGCAGACCTGTGAACCTCTGTGTCACGAGAGGACTGGGAGGGCCTGTGTGCGTACAAACCCGTGAACCTGTGTCTCATGAGGAGACTGGGAGGGTGTGTGTATGTGCGTCATGAGAAGACTGGGTGGCTATATGTTTGTGTGTGTGTGTATGTGTTTGTGTGCATCCCCGAGATCCTGCGTGTCACCGAGAGGAGGTTGTGTTGTGTGTGTACCATTAACGGTTAAGTCACAGCCAGACAGTCTGACGGGCAGATAGGGAGGTCGGGTTAGAGATTGTGTCTGGGGACCGGCACAAACCAGGGGCGGTACAGGGCCCGCGTGGCTTCGTGGAAAGAGCCCGGGCTTGGGAGTCAAAGGACATGGGTTCTAATCCCAGCTCTGCCACTTCGCTGCTGCGTGACCTGGGGCAAGCCGCTTAACTTCTCTGGGCCTCAGTTCCCTCCTCGGTAAAATGGGGTTTGAGAACATGAGCCCCGCGCGGGACAAGCTGATGACCTCGTATATACCCCAGCGCTTAGAACAGTGCTTGGCATATAGTAAAACCTTAACAAATCCCATCATCATAATAATAGTGATTATTAAAGAGCTACTCAACAGCCGGGACAGGCCGGGTCACCCCGTCCGGGTCTGCGTGGGGATCGAGATCTCCGGGCGGCGGCTTTGGGGAGGGGACTGGGGACTGGGGGACCTCAGGCCCATCTCGGGGTCTCCCCCTTCCGCCCCCCAGGTTTGGTTCCAGAACCGTCGCTCCAAGGAGAGGCGGATGAAGCAGCTGAGCGCCCTGGGAGCCCGGCGCCACGCTTTCTTCCGCAGCCCTCGCAGGATGCGGCCGCTCGTGGATCGGCTGGAGCCGGGAGAGCTCATTCCCAACGGACCCTTCTCCTTCTACGGAGGTGGGTAAGGGCCGGACTTCTAGGGCCTTGGCCTTGTTCGCCTTAAGCGGGTGACGGAGAGCCGAGGGTCGCAACCCACCCTCCTCCCCCCAGAATCGGAAATTGGAGCAGGAATCAGAAGGGGGGCGGGGGGAGGGGGCGGGAGGGATGGAGAGAAAGGGGGTGGGGGGAGAAGGCAGACGGAGACCCCCTGGCGCAGCCTCTTCAGCTGCTCATCCTTCCCAAGGGACCCACTTCTACGGAGGTGGGTAAGGGCTGGATTTCTGGGGCCTTGGCCTTGTTCGCTTTAAGCGGGTGACGGAGAGCCGTGGGTCGAAACCCACCCACCTCCTCCCAGAAATTGGAAACTGGAGCAGGAACCAGAAGGGAGGGGAGGGAGGGGGAGAAAGGGGGTGGGGGCGAGGGGAGAGGGAGACCCCCCGGCTCAGCCCCTTCAACTGCCCACCCTTCCCAACGGACCCTTCTCTTTCTACGGAGGTGGGTAAGGGCCGGATTTGGAGGGGCCTCGGCCTTGTTCGCCTTAAGCGGGTGACAGAGAGCCGTGGGTCGAAACCCACCCACCTCCACCCAGAAATTGGAAACTGGAGCAGGAACCAGGAGGGAGGAGGAGGGAAGGGATGGGGAGAAAGGGGGTGGGGGGCGAGGGGAGAGGGAGACCCCCCGGCTCAGCTCCTTCAGACCCCCCACCCCCGCAGCCCTGGAGAAAAATAATGGAAGGGAAGGGAAGGGAGTTCCCGTTCCCGGTGGGCGACCCTGCGGGCCCGGCCCCCGGGGTTCGGCTCTTGGGGGACCCCGGAGCTCCTCGACCCGGGCCGGGGGGAGGGGACCTGGCCCAGCCCGGGTCTGATCCTCTGTCCCCCTCCCATTGCCCCCCACCCCCTCCGCAGACTACCAGAGCGAATACTACGGGCCCGGGGGCAACTACGACTTCTTCCCGCAAGGCCCCCCGTCCTCGCAGGCTCAGACCCCCGTGGACCTCCCCTTCGTGCCGTCCTCGGGCCCCTCGGGGACCCCCTTGGGCGGGCTGGAGCACCCCCTCCCCGGTCACCACCCGTCCAGCGAGGCCCAGCGCTTCACCGACATCCTGGCCCACCCGCCGGGGGACTCGCCCAGCCCGGAGCCCAGCTTGCCCGGCTCGCTGCACTCCATGTCGGCCGAGGTCTTCGGCCCCAGCCCGCCCTTCTCCTCGCTGTCCGTCAACGGCGGGGGCAGCTACGGCAACCACCTCTCCCACCCCCCCGAAATGAACGAGGCGGCCGTCTGGTAGCCCCTGGCCAGCCGCCCCCAGGACCGGCCGATCCGCCGTTGTACAGAGACGAATCGTTGTTGAGATTTGTGGTTGAGAGTCCCCCCCGCCCCCCACCCTCTCCCCCCTCCCCGACCCGAGACCACCCCCCTCCTCCGGGGGAGGGGGCCCGGGGAGACCCCGACCCCGCCATCCGCAGGCCCCAGGACCCGCGGCCGGGACGGCCGGGACCACCAGGACGAGGGTGGGGGGGATCTGTCGACCACCACGAGCGGGCCCGGGCCGGGGGTCGCGGCCGGAGGGGTTGGCCGGAGCTTGGGACCCTCTCGGGGTCGCCCCCCGGACCCCCATCCCCTCCCACCCCTCCCCTCCCCGCCCCCCGCCGGGCTGAGCGTTAGGACTCACAGTGCCCCCGGGTGAGGAGGGGGCTGGGGGGGGGGTCTGTCTAGTGCTAGAAAAAGAAAAACCCTTTATTAGTTTTATCTCTCAGAGTTCAGTGACAGCGACGACAACAAACTTTTAGCTTCAGAAACGCCAATCCGCTGCGCATCAGGTGGGACAACTATTTTTTTTTTTTTTTGCTTGTCTTTTTTTTTTTCTTTTCTTTTCTTTGGCCAAAATAACAAATCCTAAATGTCAAGCCCTCGGCATCAACTCTTCTACCTTAAGAAAGCCACACCACACACACACACACACACACGAGTACACACGTGCACGCACACACACTCGCACACGGATACACACACAGATACACACACACACACGCTCACACACCCCTCCTCCTGAGTCTCCAGCCAGACCTCTCACTAAAATGACTTGAAACGGCTACAGAGCTACACAAGGAAAGTATTCTACCTTCACAAAAAGAAACGCTCAAACAACAACAAAAAGACTATTGAACTAAAAGCAGTCAACTGTTTACGTATAATGTTAAATTCAGGAGTTCAGTGTTTTACTAATATATCCTGTTTTAAACCTCTTGTTCAAGAACAAAATGTTTTGAGCAACCAACCAAAATTGTTCATTTTTTTTTCCTCTGTAGATGTTCTATTGACAGATTGCAGGGCTTGCGGTTCACTGTGCTAGTTTGTAAAAGGTGTTGTTTACAGGAGGCAAAGAGAAATTATGATATCCAGTCAGTTGCCAAATAAAGTAATTATAGCACAAATACTGTAAGGTGCGTGGCACCAGCAACCTGAGAAAGTGTTTAAAAAAAAAAGTGTTACAAGGTTTAAAAAAAAAAGCATCTTTGCTAATTTTTAGTCCTGTTGAACATTCATGGAATTGTTAATATGTCTTATATAGACCCACACAGGTTTTATTTTTGTGTCTTTAAAATAAAAGTCCAAAATATTTAAATTTTATGGTCAAATATGCAGTCAACAGCTGCTACTCTTTTCTTTATATATTAAATTTCTCATATGTCTTTTATTGTTCGAATAAACCTAAGCTTGTGTGACCTCCAGTGCATATTAGACCATTCACTGTATGAAAGAAAACATGTTGAATAAATTTGTGAGTTTTTAATAAAAATAGAAAATCTGATGTTTAGATAATCGGCGTTTCATTTGATCTTTCAACGATTAAAGAGGCTTTCTAATGAACGGAGCGACCCTGCGGAGGTGGTGGGGAGGGTGGGGAGAAGCCAGAGGAGAAACTGTACTGGAAGTGATATATCTGTCTTGCCTTAGTCGGTGTGCTTAAGCCCGTTTTCCAGTGGAGAGCGAGCTTTTGTTTGTAGCTTTCTACTGTCATTAACTGCAGATTTGCATTTGTACACTTTTAGCGGACGCAACGGAGGAGATGTTCGCTGATCAGTTAAATGACAAAATGGGAATACGAATCAAAGAGATGACTAAATACATCATATAAGGTTATCCTCGGTCGGGCCCGAAAATCTCTCCAAAACCTTACTGTTATCATTATCATTATTATTATTTCAAAGCAGATCCCAAAATGTGTATCGGGAATATCAGAAATCTGTAACTATATGGTTGAGGATGCACATTTTCTGTTCGTGTCGCTTTTCACCCACTTCTAATTTGGTGGTTTGAAACATAAAAAACGTAAAATGAATGTACAGCTAGAAATGAAATGTTTTAATCCCTTTTTCCTAACTGATCGGAAGTCATTGTTTTAAAACATTTGATTCCATTAAAAGCTCCCCGGGAGGGGAAAAATATTTCACCTCGCAGTAGATACATTTGAGTTTCCCTGAAAGAACAAGAAAAAACCCAGTCATTTAACCGTAAAGAAATCAAATTTCAACTGTCAATTGTTAATAGACTTTGAAAGGTAAAGTAGTTAAGTCCTTTTCAAGTCTTTATTAACTACGGGGGAAATTAAATATTTTATCTACCAGGAAAGAGGTGGGAGTTTGTTTATTTTCGGAGTATCAGAAAATCAGTGCAAGAGCCTTAATTTCGTCTCTATGGCTTGGGCATTCCTACTGACCAGATTCCAGTCTATTTTCTTATTTATTTTATTTTTTTTTTTTAGAAAAATCAAAATGTTCTAAAATACGCAGCTTGCCATTTCCGGACTCGCTTTCACATTTTAAGACACAACCAACTTTCTCTCTCCAGGAGAAGCCCTTACAATGAGCGATATTTCAGTACATTCCTGAAATATCCTTATCGTTAAGTATGCCTTATCGAACAAGGTAAAATGTAAGTTATCTGGAAGGGATCTGGCGGTGTTCTTTCAAAAACGAAAATACTGAATGCAGGGTTGACTTTTTTTTTGAAACTCACACTCTCTGTGTCCAACTCCTTTCTTCATCTGCCTCTAACGATATTGCCAGACTGGGATTTCTCCGCTTTTGCGTTTGTATACATTCAATGGTGGCCAGTTTGTTCGCTCAGGCTTTTCTTTTTTCATTTTCTTTAAGTCGACGGATGTTCACTGGTGACGGAGTTTTTCATCTCAGAGCTGCTGAATTATTTAGCAGTTTTATTGTTGAATCAGGTATTTTATTTGAAGAATTTCATCATTAGGCGTGATTTGTAGAAGCAGCTCCAGTTACTATTTCTCCCTGTTGGCAGTGGAGAAACATCCCTGGCTCTGCCTCCTTCTTTTTCTGTCTGTCCTTCTCTCGCCCAGCCCCACTCCCACTCCCACCCTGGGTGAATGGAGAACAGGTGGGCGCGTTCTGTGCGAGGGTTTGAACCCAAAAGCGCAGGATTTGAACCCCAAAGCAGAGAGGCCAGAGACTCTCCGGCAAAGAAGAGATCAACGGCGCCGCAAGGCTCTGTCTGAATTAGCTAGCGGCGAATGGGGCGGATGTTTGTCGGCGGAGGTTGGGGAATACATATATGATTGAATGAATGATAATAATAATAATGATGATAATGATGGTGTTTCTTAAGCCCTTACTACGTAGCAGGCATTGTACTAAACGCTGGAGGGGATACAGGCAAATCAAGTTGGATACATTCCCTGTCCCACACGGGGCTCACATTCTTAATCATGAATATAAATGTATATATATATATATATACATACATATTCATTCAGTCAGTCATTTTTTAAGCGCTTACTGTGTGCAGAGCACCGTACTAAGCGCTTGGGAGAGTACGATATAATATTCCCTGCCCACAGCGAGTTTACAGTCGAGAGGGGGAGACAGACACTAATATAAATAAATAAATTACAGTTCTAGAGAGAGAGAGAAAGAGAGGGAGATATCTGTCTATATCTATCTACCTGTTTGTATTAATGGTAGTTGTTAAATGCTTACTTTGGGCCAGGCACTGTACCGAGCGCTGGGGTAGATATAATAATCAGGTTGGACACAATCCCTGTCCCATTCTCGGTCTCAATCCCCCATTTTACAGATGAGGTAACTGAGGCACGGAGAGGTAAAGTGGCTTGCCCTAGATCATGCAGTAGACAAGTGGCGGAGTGGGATTAGAACTTGTACTTTCCAAGCGCTTAGTACAGTGCTCTGCACACAGTAAACGCTCGATAAATACGATTAAATGAATGAACTCAGGTCCTTAGGGAAGCAGAGTGGCTCAGTGGAAAGAGCACGGGCTTGGGAGTCAGAGGTCATGGGTTCGAATCCCTGCCAGCTGTATGACTGTGGGCAAGTCACTTACCTTCTCTGTGCCTCAGTTCTCTCATCTGGAAAATGGGGATGAAGACTGTGAGCCTCACGTGGGACAACCTGATGACCCTGTATCTCCCCCAGCGCTTAGAACAGTGCTCTCCACGTAGTAAGCTCTTACCAAATACCAACATTTTTTTTTCTTTTGACTCCCAGGCCCGGACTCTACCCACTGGGCCACAACACTTCTCTATTAGCTCGTCTGGGGCAGGGAATGTGTCTGTTTATTGATGAACTGTACTCTCCCAATCGCTTAGGCCAGTGCTAAGCGCTCAGTAAATGCGATCGAATGACTGGATGAATAAGTGCATATTAAAATAGCGACGATTCATGCTGATTAACATTAACCGCCAGGCCAAAGGGCCTCGTTCCGTCCGGATCCATTCCCCCCCCGCCCCGTCCCGGGCCTTCTGCGCTCCGCTCCCTCCTGGACGCCCCCGGTTGTGCCCCGGCGGTCGGAGCGCCCCCTCCCGGCCCCGCTGGGAGCGGCTGCGGGCAGGCGGGGCAGAGGGGGCTTCTCTGCCCCTTTGGGGCAGGAGGGCGAAGGGAGCGCGGAGGTTGCCGGTGGCCGCCGCGGCCCACCGAGACGAGCGGGGGCAGCCCCCGCCCTCACAGCCGACCACCCCCGCCGCCCCTCAGGTCGCCCTCTCATAGGGCCCCCCGCTGCCCCTCCTTCCTCCCCCTGCTGCCCCTCTGTCTGCCCCCCTCACAGCGCCCCCCTGCTGCCCCTTCATCCTTCCCCTGACGCCCCTCTATCTGCCCCACTCACAGCTCCCCCTGCTGCCCCCTGTCCTCCCCCAGCTGCCTCTCGGTCCACCCTCTGACAAAGTCCCCTGCCACCCCTCCATCCTCCCTCTGCTGCCCCTCCGTCCATTCCTGGCGGCAACCCCTGCTGCCCCTCTGTTCTCTGTTTGCCTCCTGCTGCCCCTCTGTCTGCCCCCTCACAGTGCCCCCTGTTGTCCCTCTGTCCACCCCCTACTGCCCTTCTGTCCTCCCCCAGCTGCCTCTCTGTCCACCCTCTGACAAAGTCCCCTGCCACCCCCCATCCTCCCTCTGCTGCCCCTCCGTCCATTCCTGGCAGCACCCCCCTGCTACCCCTCTGTCTGCCCCCTGCTACCCCTCTGTCCACCCTCTGACAGTGCTCCCTGCCGGCCCATCCTCCCCCAGCCGCCCCTCCTTCCGCTCTCCGATAGTGCGCCCTGCTGTCCCAAATTCCACCCCCTGCTGTCCCTCCATCCTCCCCCGACACCTCCCCATAACTTGCCCCAGCAGAAGTGTCGACCTGAGGACCCTGTGACCTTTCCCCCCTGATCCCAAGGCTCCCAGGGTGGTGGTTCCACCGGGCAAGAGGGTGGGGTGAGGAGGGTGTGGATTCCGGCTCCTGGCCCTTCCCTGTCCAGTCCACTGACCCTCTTTGGGCCTCAGGGGGAAAGCCCTCGACTCGGGTCCCCGTGGCGAGCCCCGGGTCGCCCCTCCAGGGTCCGTCCAGCCCCATCCCTCTGCTTCCAGCCCCAGGGGAGTGGGCAAATGTGGGAACAAGGGGCACCAGAGGCCGAAGAGCTGAGAGGCCGCAGCTGGCAGACGGGGTTGGGGGGGGATGTGACTCGAATCCCGGGCCCTGGGTGCCACAGGGACCCGCCCTTGGACCGATCCAAGAGGTTATGCTTCCTGCCCTCTCGGCCTCCGGCGTCCAGCCTCGAAGCGTTGGAGACGGGTGAGGATCTCAGCTGTTTCTGCCTCCGCTTACAGGTTGTGAGATCTCTGTTGCTGCAGTGTTTTCACCAGGCAGCCATGACCTCCAAGGGAATGACAGTGAAGGGAGAAACGCAAAAAGGGGGAATGGAGGAGAAAATTAACCACAAAAGGCTAGAGAGCCCGGGGGGGGGGGGGGGGTCACCGGGTAGCCGGAGCTACTGGGCACAGATTCTCCCCGAGGCTCTCCCGCTTGGTGAGGCTTGGTGGGGAAGGGGATTTGGGTGCCTGGGGTGTTCAGCTGCCAATGTTGCTGAAGGCCGAAGTTGTTTTTTTCTGCCATCACAGCTCCCTGTGGTGGCACCTCCCTCGTGCCCGGCCTGGTGGAACCCCAGCTCCAACCACCGTTACAACTTTCTTACCTAATAATTTCTGCGTGAGACGGACCCCGGGGAGATGGTGAGGAGGGAATGGGCTGAACGTGGGTGATTGGTTCTGTCGTATTTGGGGGTCTGGGGCTTTCCTGTGTGATCTTTTGCCTCCTACCCTGCCCGTCCTCTGCTTCCAAGACTCCCACCCTATTTTCTCTTCAAGATAAGTGCATACCCACTGAAATTTAGGTAGTCTCCACCCATGCCCCAGCACTTAATGCACTATCCTTAGAGTAGGTTGCTTCCCCTACTTGTAACTTGTTTTTACAGCGCTCAGCCCAGTGCTTGGCACACGGTAAGTGCTTAACAAACACCATAATTATTATAATTATTAACGACTGTTAGATTGTAAATTCAGGAATCATGACTGCTATCTCTGTTGAATTGAACTCTCCCAAGCATTTAGTACGGTTTGCTATTGTTTTAATGAGATGTTCATCCCCTCGATTCTATTTATTGCTATTGTTCTTGTCTGTCCGTGTCCCCCGATTAGACTGTAAGTCCGTCAAAGGGCAGGGACTGTCTCTATCTGTTACCGATTTGTACATTCCAAGCGCTTAGTACAGTGCTCTGCACATAGTAAGCGCTCAGTAAATACTACAGAATGAATACAGTGTTTTGCACACAATAAATGCTCTACAAATATTGTCTCCTCCCAGAGGCCTTCCCTAAGCCCTCTTTTCCTTTTCTTCCACTCCTTTAGGTGTGGCCCTGACTCGCTTACTTTATTCACCCACCCTCCCAGTCCCACAACACCTATGCCCATATCTGTAATTTATTTATTTATGTTAATGTCCGTCTCCCTCCTAGACGATAAGCTCACTGTGAGCAGAGGATGTGTCTGTTACAATGTTATAGTGTACCCTCCCAAGGGTTTAGTGTTCTGCGCACAGTAAGCGCCCAGTAAATCCAATTAACGGACTGACTTTTTTCCCCCCAATCTCCCTGTGGATTGAAGACTCTAGGACCAAAGGGGAGACCTGTTCTGTTGGCCAAGATAGCTCAGTTGGGTAGACATTCCATTGCTGAGAAGCTGCTGGTTGCTTCAATCGATAAATCATATTAATTGAGCACTTACGGTGTACAGAGCACCGTACTAAAGCTCTTGGGAAAGTACGATTTAAGAGAGATGGTAGATACGTTGGCTTCCCCGGGAAGGAAAGACTACGGCTTCGTACGGGCTGGCAGCCTGCACGGAGGCTGCTGGATGGGCAAGTGGGGCATGAGTCGGAACCGAGGCAACTCCCCAGCTTTGCCTCAGTCCTCTACACTCCCTTTCGGTAGCCTGTGGGCAGGGATTGATTCTGGCGGGGCTTTTTTAATTTTTATTTTGTGTGTGTGTGTGTGTGATTCTTGCCCGATCCAGTGTTGACACAATCAATGGACCCTCAAACACAGAAATGCAAGTCACTTAACTTCCCCTCTAGACTGTGAGCTTGTCGTAAGCAGGAATGTGTCTGTTTTTATACTGTACAGTCCCAAGTGCTTAGTACAGTGCTTTGCATATGATAAGCACTCAGTATGAATGAATGAACAAATAAATGAATTCTCTGTGCCTCAGTTACCTCATCTATGAAATGCATGACTGTGGGACGTGGATTGTGTCCAACCTTTTACCTTTTATCTACCCCAGTGCTTAGAACATAGTAAATGCTTACCAGATACCATGAAAGAAAGACAGGAAGAAGAAATCTTTGCACTGATGGGCACGGGAAATATATGTCATCAGCACTGGGGAAAAGTTGAGGTGAAGAGGAATGGTTGTATGTAGGGGGATGGGCAGGTGTATGAGTGTGGTGAGCCATGTGTTTATTTATTTATAATAATTGTGGTATTTGTTAAGTGCTTTCTGTGTGCCAGGCACTGAACTAAACACTGAGGTGGATACAAGCAAATCAGGTTGGGATTAACATCCTGTAAAACATCCAAGTGGAACTCACACTTAGTCCCCATTTAACAGATGAGGTCACTGAGGCCTAGAAAAGTGAAGTGACTTGCCCAAGGTCATGCAGCAGACAAGTGGAGGAGGCGAGATTAGGAACCATGAGCTTCTGACTCCCAGGCCCGTGCTCTATCCACTTCGCCATGCTGCTTTATGTATGTATGTATATTAATGTCTGTCTTCCCCTCTGGACTGTGAGCTGGTTGTGGGAAGGGAATGTGTCTGCTCATTGTATTGTAGTCTCCCAAGCGCCCAGTACAGAGCTTTGCACACAGTAAGCACTCAATAAATACGATCGAATGTGACAGGAGGAGGACTGTGCATCTCCTTCAGCCTCTAGACCTCCCTGCCTCTTTCTCCTGAGCCCGAGTTGCGTTTATTGTGCTGCAGGCATAGGGAACTGCAGAGACACCAGCGATGACCACTGGTCGTCCATGACGCTGAGGGCGGCGGATCGCCCGGCTGAGGGAAAGTTGTGGGACCATCCCACACTTTCCAGCGTGGCTTAGCGGATAGGGCACGGACCTGGGAGTCAGAAGGTCATGGGTTCTAATCCTTACTCGGCCCCATGCTGCGTGATCTTGGGCAAGTCGCTTCACTTCCCTGTGCCTCAGTTACCTCATCTGTAAAATGGGGATAAAGACCGTGAGCCTTATGTGGGACAGGGACTGTGTCCATCCTGATTAACTTGTATCTACCCTAGTGTTTAGAACAGTGCTTGGCACGTAGTAAGCGCTTAACAAGTACCGTAATTATTATCTCCCACTCCTTTCTGCGTCACCCTTTGCTATTCCCCCCTCCCAGCCCCACTGCACTTGTGCACAGATCTGTCATTTTATTTATTTCTATTCATTTCTGTCACTCCCTCTCTAGACTGTAAGCTCGTAGTGGGCAGGGAATGTGTCTATATATTGGTGTATTGTACTTTCCCAAGCGCTTAGTACAGTGCTCTGCACACAGTAATTGCTCTGCTCAAATAATACGATTGAATGAATGAATGAATTTGGGCAATCAATAGTCAGTAGAGAAGCAGCGTGACTCAGTGGAAAGTTTAGACTGTGAGTCTGTCATCCGGCAGGGATTGTCTCTATCTGTTGCCGAATTGTACACTCCAAGTGCCTAGTACAGTGCTCTGCACATAGTAAGTGCTCAATAAATACTATTGAATGAATGAATGAATGAAAGAGCCCGGGCTTGGGAGTCAGAGGTTGTGGGTTCTAATGCTGGCTCCACCGCATGTCAGCTGTGTTACTTTGGGCAAGTCACAACTTCTCTGTGCCTCAGTTCCCTCATCTGTAAAATGGGGATGAAGACTGGGAGCCTCATGTGGGACAGCTTGATCACCTTGTGTCCACCCCTAGCGCTTAGAGCAGTGCTGGGCTCATAATAAGCGCTTAACAAATACCATCATCATTATTATTATTATTACTATTAAAAGTCACCCTTCACTTCTCTGGGCCTCAGTTCCCTCATCGGTCAAATGGGGATGAAGATTGGGAGCCCCACGTGGGACAACCTGAGCACCTTGTATCTACTCCAGCGCTTAGAACAGGGCTTGGCACATAGTAAGTGCTTAACAAATTCCGACATTATTATTATTATTAGTAGTAGTACAGCGCTGGATAGGCACTAAGTGCTATCTGTTGCGGAATTGTACATTCCAAGCGCTTAGTACAGTGTTCCACACCTAGTAAGCACTCAATAAATGAGAAGCAGCGTGGCTTAGTGGAAAGAGCCCGGGTTGGGGAGTCAGAGGTCATGGGTTCAAATCCCGCCTCCGCCGTTTGCCAGCTGGGTGACTTTGGGCAAGTCACTTCACTTCTCTGTGCCTCAGTTCCTTCATCTGGAAAATGGGGATGAAGACTGTGAGCCTCCCGTGGGACCACCTGATGACCCTGGATCTCCCCCTCAGCGCTTAGAACAGTGCTGTGCACAGAGTAAGCGCTTCACAAATACCAACATTATTATTATTATTGTTATTATTATTAAATACGGTTGATTGAATGAATGAATCAAGAGATACGATTGACTGAATGAATGAATCAAGAGATGGGATTGACTGAATGAATCAAGAGATAGGATTGACTGAATGAATGAAGCAAGTGATACGATTGATTGGATGAATGAATGAATGAATGATCCGGGCCACGCCCCCAGCGTTACGTCACCAGCCCGCCCGCCTCCAGATCGTGCGCATGCGCCGCCCCTTCCCCATTTCCCTCCCGTTCCCGCCCTCCGGCCGCGCACGCGCCCGGCGGCGCTCGCGCGGGCCCCGCCTCCCTCCCCGTCCCCCCGCCCTCGCGGCGGCCGGAAGCGTCCCGCCGGCGGGGCGCAGGCGCAGACGCGGCGGGGTCCCGGTGGCGGCGGCGGGGTCGGCTGTGGGAATGGCCGGACGCTCGTTGGCGCAGCAGCTGGAGCAGCTGCTCGATCCGCGCCCGCGCGAGGCGGACCCCGAGGCCGACCCGGAGGAAGGTGAGGGCGCCGGGGGGGGGGGAGGGGGGCGGACACGGGCGGGGCGGGGCGCGCGCGCGGGGGGGGGGGCACGTGCGGGGCGCGTGGGGGAGGGGGGCGCGAGGCGCGAGGCCCGGGGCGCGCGCGCGCGCGAGGCGCCTCTCACCTCAGGCCTCGCGCCTCAGGCCCAGCTTGGGGGCCCCGAGCCCGAGCGGCCGCCCCGACCCCCGCCCCTCACACCCCCCCCTAAAGTCTATCATGATCATCATCATCATCACCACGGTGCCCCTGCCGAAGCCCTGACCACCTGCCGAGCCCCGCCCGCCCTCCGCGCCGGGGGGGGGGGGGGAGGCGCAAGCGCCTCAGGCGGCCCCACGTGGGCTCCCCGTCGTCATCCCCATTGCACAGATGAGGGGCCTGAGGCACACGGAAGGGTGACTTTTAATCATGATGCTGATGATGGTATTTGCGAAGCACTTCGTCTGTGCCAGGCACTGTTCGGAGCGCCGGAAATAGACCCAAGGTCATCAGGTGGCCCCATGTGGGGCTCCCGGTCGTCATCCCCATTGCACAGATGACGGAACTGAGGCACAGAGAAGGGTGACATCATCATCGTCATAATGGGGGGATTTAAGAGCTTACTGTGTGCCAAGCACTGTTCTAAACTCTGCAGGGAGACCCAAGGTCCTCAGGCGGCCCCACGTGGGCTCCCGGTCGTCATCCCCATTGCACAGATGAGGGACCTGAGGCCCAGAGAAGTGTGACTTTTAATAATAATGATGATAATGGTGTTTGCGAAGCGCTTACTATGTGCCAAGCACTGTTCTAAGCGCTGGAGTTAGACAGAAGGTCATCAGGTGGTACCACGTGGGGCTCACAGTCTTCATCTCCATTGCACAGATGAGGGACCTGAGGCCCAGAGAAGTGTGACTTTAATAATAATAATGATGATGATAATGGTGCTTGCGGAGCACTTACTATGTGCCAAGCACTGTTCTAAGCACTGGAGTTAGACACAAGGTCCTCAGGCGGCCCCACGTGGGCTCCCGGTCGTCATCCCCATTGCACAGATGAGGGACCTGAGGCCCAGAGAAGTGTGACTTTTAATAATAATAATAATGATGATGGTATTTGTTAGGCACTTACTATGTGCCAAGCCCTGTTGTAAGCGCTGGGGTAGACATGAGGTGCTCAGGAGGTCCCATACAGGGTTCACGGTCGTCATCCCCATTGGACAGATAAGGGAACTGAGGCCCAGAGAACTGAAGGGTGACTTTTAATAATAATAATGATGATGATGATGGTATTTGCGAAGTGCTTACTATGTGCCAAGCACTGTTCTAGGCACTGGGGGTAGACAAGGTCATCAGGTGGTCCCACATGGGGCTCACAGTGTTCATCCCCATTGCACAGATGAGGGACCTGAGGCACAGAGAAGTGTGACTTTTAATAATAATAATAATAATAATGATGATGATGGTATTTGTTAGGTGCTTACTATGTACCAAGCCCTGTTCTAAGCGTTGGGGTAGGTACAAGGGGATCAGGTGGTCCACGTGGGGCTCACAGTCGTCATCCCCGTTTTACAGACGAGGGACCTGAGGCCCAGAGAAGTGAAGGGTGACTTTTAATAATAATAATAATAATGATGCTGGCATTTGTCAAACGCTTACTATGAGCCAAGCGCTGCCCTACGCTCCGGGAGTGGACACAAGGCTATCAGGCTGTCCCATGTGGGAGTCGTCATCCCCATTTTACAGATGAGGGAACTGAGGCACAGAGAAGTTAAGTGACTTTAAATAATGATGATGATGGTATTTGTTAGGCACTTACCATGCGCAAAGCACTACAGTGAGCACTGGGGGTAGACACAAGGTGCTCAGGTGGTCCCACGTGAGGCTCACAGTCTTCATCCCCATTTTACAGTTGAGGGAGCTGAGGCACAGAGAAGTGAAGGATGGCTTTTAATAGTAATAATGGTATTTGTTAAGCATTTACTATGTGCCAAGCACTGTTGTAAGCACTGGGAGGGGTACAAGGTCATCAGGTTGTCCCATGTGGGGCTCACAGTCTTCATTCCCTTTGAACAGATGAAGTACCTGAAGCATAGAGAAGTGAAGTATGACTTTTAATAATAATAATGATGATGATGATGATAATGGTATTTATTAAGCGCATACTCTGTGCCAAGCACTGTTCTAAGGGCTGGGGGTAGACACAAGGTGATCAGGCTGTCCCACGTAGGGCTCACAGTCCTCATTCCTTTTGACAGATGAGGGACCTGAGGGATCGGATGAGAAGAGAAGTGTGACTTTTAACAATAATAATAATAATAATAATAATGGTGTTTGTTAAGCACTTACTATGTGAAATCACTACTGTGAGCGCTGGGGGTAGACACAAGGTAATCAGGCTGTCCCACTTGGGGCTCACAGTCTTAATCCCCATTTTACAGAAGAGGTAACTGAGGCACAGAAAAGTGAGGTGTGACTTTTAGACTGTGAGCCCGTTGTGGGGCAGGGATTGTCTCTATCTGTTGCCGAATTGTACTTTCCAAGGGCTTAGTACAGTGCTTGCATATAGTAAGCACTGAATAAATACGATTGAGTGGATGGAAGTGACTTGCCCAACGTCACACAGTTGACAAGTGGCGGAGCCAGGATTAGAACCCACGACCTCTATCCCTGACCCTGTGTGGCTAACCGTCTCCATTCCCATTGTACACCCAAGCTACCACTCGTCTACTGTGTGACATTGGGCAAGACGCTTCACGTCTTTGTTAGCTCATCTGTAAAATGGGGATTAAAACTGGGAGACCCACGTGGGACAACCTGATTACTCTGTATTTACTCCTGCACCTAGAACAGTGCTTTGCACACAGTAAGCGCTGAGTAAATACGATTGAATGAATGAATAACTATCTCCCTTCCGCCCTTCTTCCTCTTGGAGAATCAATCGATCAGTTGAACTTATTGAGTACAGGGCACTGAAAAGCAGCATGGCAAAATGAAGAGAGCACAGACGTGGGAGTCAGTAGGTCATGGGTTCTAATCCAGGCTCCGCCATTTGTCTGCCGTGAGGTCTGGGGCAAGTCACTTAGCTTCTCTGTGCCTCAGTGACCTCATCTGTAAATGGGGATTGAGACTGTGAGCCCCATGTGGGACAGGGACTGTGTCCAACCTGGTTTGCTTGTATCCACTCCAGCACTCAGTATAGTGCCTGGCACATAGTAAGCGCTTAACAAATACCGTTATTATTACTGAACACTTGGGAGAGTACAAGGTGACAGAGTTGGGAGATAGGTTCCCTGCACAAACGAGCTTACAGTCTAGAGGGGGAGACATATCAATATAAATAAATATTAAGAATATGTATGTAAGTGATGTGGACTGAGGGATGAGTGGAAAGAAAAGAGCAAATCAGGGCCTGGACCTGCCTCTGAGTCAGTTGTTCGCTCACTAGAATCCTATTATTTTTCTTTTTATAAGTATTAATGTCGTTGGGTTGGCTTTGGGAAACACTTGGCAATAATCCTTCAGTTGATCAACTTAATTTAGGCTATAAGGCTTGATCAATATGACTTTAAAAACCTGGTTGCCAAGATTACATATCTGCCTGACAGTCTGTTTAGCCACTGCTGTGGGGAGTGGGGTGGGAAAGGGAAATATGGGACCTCTTCTTGGTAGGAAGCTGAAAGTTTTATGATATTTTCACCATAACTGCTGGAGGTGGGTGAAGAGAGCTAAAAGAGAGGGCAGAATTATTGGATTTCCTGCAGCTACCTTCACGGAATGCGTAAGCTTTAAGACTTTTGAGCCATTTAGTGTGAATTACTGCTTTGGAATGAGTCTTGAGGGTTGCATTTTCACCTGGTCTTTTGAAAACATCTCCTCCAAGAGGCCTTCCCAGACGAAGTCCACCCCTTCCCTCCTCTCCTACTCCCTTCTGTTTCGCCCTGACTTGCTCCCTCTGCTTCTTTCCCCCGCCCAACCCCACAACACTTCTGTACATATCTATAATTTATTTGTATTGATGTCTGTCCTCCCCCTGTCTAGACTGTAAACTCATTTTGGGCAGGGAATGTGTCTGCTTATTGTTATACTCTTCCAAGCACTTAGTAAAGTGCTCTGCACACAGTAATGCTCAGTAGATTGAGTGAATAAATGAATGAATAAGTATGTCTTCTTGCCCTAGAGTCTTGGTCAGGCTTTGGGGCTGTGGCACATAAGCAGACACATTCCCTGCCAACATAGTATGCACCTGGTACATACCCTAGTACTAGTATATATGACAAAGAGAGAGGGGTTTTGGTGAATATAATAATAATGATGATGGTATTTGTTAAGTGTTTACTATGTGACAGGCACTGTATTAAGCACTGGGTGGATACAGGCAAAATGAGCTGGACACATGAGTCCTGTGTGGGGCTCATATTCTCAGTCCCCATTTTACAGTCTATTTGTGCTGGGGTCGGGAGGCATTAGACAAGGAATTTAATCCGGGTCGACTGCTGTATCTGTTACTTTGGATGATGGAATTTTTTAATGATCCTTTGTTTTTCTCTCCACAGCCACTGCTGCCCGTGTAATCGACAAGTTTGATGAGGGTGAAGATGAGGAAGGAGTTGCCCTGGGCGTGGGCAGCATTAGGAAGCGGGCATCTGTGTCCCTTTTAGACGCTGACAAGCGGTATTCGGGTAGGGCTACTTCTCGCAAAGCCTGGAAGGAAGATCAGTGGAAGGAGATTCTGCCAGGAGCATCTGGTGAGATGGACACCACTGTACTCTACTTCTCTCCTCTTGGGTTTAAAAGTTTAGAGAGACCAGAGATGATGATCTTTGCATTGCCGTATACCCTCATAAGCTTCATCCAGGGCTGCTAAATTCAGGTGCTAAAATTAAACATATGAACTTCCCAAATGTTGAGCTAAATAGCAAAAGGGGGACTTAGGGGACAAGTTCTCGGCCATTATGTTTGAGACAGACTTCGATCTGATTCAGTCAGTCAATCATATTGAGCACTTCCTGTGTGCAGAGTACTGTTCTAAGCACTTGGGAGATTACAGTGCAACAGAATTAGCAGATACGTTCTCTGTCCATAACAAGCTTGCAGTCTTGGGGAGCCAGACATTAATTTGAGTAAATAAGTAATTATCTGGTAGCTACCTCAGTGGTTAGCACAGTACTGGGAACATTCATTCATTCCCCCGCATTTACTGAGCGTTTACTGTGTGTACAGCAGTATACGGAGCACTTGGGAAAGTACATTACAGTAAGCAGACACATTCCCTGCCAATACAGTATACACCTGGTACATTCCCTAGTTCTAGTACATATGACAAAGAGGGAGGGGTTTTGGTGAATATAATAATAATGACAATGGTATTTCTTAAGTGCTTACTGTGCGATAGGCACTGTACTACCCGCTGGGGTGGATACAGGCAAATTGAGTTGGACACAGTACCTGTCCCATATGGGGCTCAAAGTCTCAATCCCCATTTTACAGAAGAGGTCACTAAGGCTTAGAGAAGTTAAGTGACTTGCCCAAGGGCATACAACAGGCAAGTGGTGGAGCTGGGCTTAGAATTTATGACCTTCTGACTCCCAGGCCCGTGCTAACGATCAAACACTGAACTGAGATTTTGGGCCTCTTAAATAAGACCTTAATTTCACCAAAGGACTCCTGGTATGTGATTGGGCCATGTATGTGCATGCTTCTGATTTTCCATTAAGCAATGGGGCAGATTTTTCCTCTGTCCCTCACAGTGATGGTGTGGGAAGAGGGTGTCAGCCAAGAATTGTAAATTCCTTTGAGAGGCAGTAAATCAGTGGTAACATGGCTTCAGTTAAGATGTCACCAGCTAGGGCTGAATACTGCAGTGCCCTGGAGTGATCCTGAGGGAAAGACTGTAAATTACACAGGATCATTTCTCTGAATTTGTTTCAGTCCTGAATGCTCAATTCTTCATTCACTCTCTCCAGCGCTTAGTACAGTGCTACACATTCAGTAAGCGCCCAACAAATACTATGGATTAATCGAGTTCGATGAGAGGCTGAGTAGTAGCTCTTTGTTTAGAATGCCATTTTCTCATCTGTTTATGGACAATTTGTCATTACCAGAAGATGACATTGAAGCCCAATTACCCTATTGGTTTAATGCCTTTTTAATGAGTCGCTTTTGAATAATCAGTGAATCAGCATCCTAAAGTGAGGGCTGTGTTTTAATTACCTAAATGGACCTCTGTGACCTGCCATGAGGCAGCCCGCTTGATCTGGAAATCTGGGCAGCATCAGGAGAGATCCAGGGTTGAAGAATCCTGTGGAAGAAGGAGCGAATGGCTAGGAATCTCTTGCCTTTTCACGGAAGAGTAATGAGAGCCAGAGTTGTTGAAGGAGTAGGTGAAATATGCTTTCATCATGCAGTGGGGAACAAAAAATGCTTTCACTAGTTTTACACTTCTGAAGCTGTTCATGCAGCTTTGTCTTCTGAAGCGATCTCTCTGCTGAGGAAATTGTGATTCCTCCCTTCACAGTGGAGTTACAGATCTACTTCTGTACACATGTGGTCACAACTGTTCATTCTGGCTCTCACAGGGGAGTTGGAAAAGAGATTCCTAAATTGCCAAGATCAGGTGTACTTCTGTTAGGAACCACACATGGTCATAGCAGGGTTCATTTTGGCTGTCCCAGGGGAGTAGGAAAAGACATTCCTAAATTGCAAAGATCAGGTGAAGTCTCGATTGTGCTGACAGTCCTAGAGTTTCCTGGCCTTCAGAGGTGAGTGTTAACTTTCAAAAAATACCCTCGTGAATTCAGTTAGTGGTTAGTATTGTTTTCACATATGTAACTCTGGTTTCCCTTTTCTCCTTCTTCAATTGTTTAGACAAGGACACATCAGATGAGGAAGAGTCAGGTGATGGAGGCCCGGGGAATCTAGGGCTGGTGGCGTCTGACGAGGAACAGATTAGTGCTGCCGAAGAGGAGGAGGAGGATGAAGATGATGATGAAGATAGCACCTCAGAAGACGAAGATGGAGAGGAAAGGGAGCACTCATTCCATGGCTTCAGTGCCCAAAACATCAGCGATTTTGAGAAGTTCACTGAGGGAATGGATGATATTGGGAGTAGTGAGGAAGAGGAGGAAGAAGACAGCCAGGAAGGTTCTGGTGAAGAAGAATCCGATGTTGAAAGTGGAAAGGGTCCCACCACAGCCAAGAAATACAGAGATGATGGGGCAGTGATGACTTTCTCTGGTGCCAAAGTGACAGAGGAAATTGAGAAAGGAAGAGCTGTGAAGAACCAAATAGGTTTGTATATGAACTTTGCTAAGGTTCATTTTGCTCTGGCCTTTTTTAACTAAGTATGTTAACTAAGTATGTTTAACTATGTTAAGTAAGTATGTTCATCAAATTTGGATAACTAGATTTTGGCTTAGGCTTGAAGACTTGTTTTTTTCTGTCCCTGTTGGGTATAGGGGGAACAGCATTGGGAAGTCTATGCTCCCAAGTTCCAAAGCTCACATCATGTCTCCTGGCCTGGGTTGGTTGCAAGGCAGAAGCTTGCCGTTTAGCCAGAGGGGATTCCCATTTTAGGAAACAGTAAGCTGAGGGATGGTGAATGACGAACTTCTGTTTCCCCACCTTCCAGCGTTATGGGACCAGCTTTTGGAAGGAAGAATCAAATTGCAGAAGGCCCTGCTCACCACCAACCAGCTTCCACAGCCAGATACGTTCCCCATATTCAAGGACAAGGGAGGATCAGAGTTTGCCAGCATCCTGAAAAACAGTAAGTGCTCTTACAGATTATAATATTAATGTTTCTAAGGTAGCTGCTATTCCAAATGTTTAAAAGTGTTAGAAGAAGGGCACCTGGATTCAGTGGTCCTAAGGAGATATGTCAGAACCTTGTCATTGTGGGCACTGAATGTATCTGTTTATTGTTGAATTATACTCTTTCAAGTGATTAGTATAGTGCTCTGTGCACAGTAAGCACTTAATAAATATCATTGAATGAATGAACTGTCGAGCTCTGGTGTGGCAACAGTGATTCTTGTGGCTCTTCTTGGTATAGTAATTTTTCACTTTATCCAGGGGATTTTTTTTAATGTCTAAATCACTCTCCTGGTTTAATTTAATTTTAATTTTCTCTTGTCAAGCCCTATTAAGGTCACATCTTCCAAGAGGCCTTCCCCAGTTCAGCCCATTTCCCCCCCCACTCCCTCTCTCTTCTGCATCATCTTTGCATTTGGATCCATACCATTTGGACATTTGGAATTCACCCCACCCTCAGCCTCACAGCACTTATGATTATTTTAAACACTTTATAACTGGGTTTCCCCCTCATCTCACTGTGGACAGGGAACATATCTACCAACTCTGTTGTATTGTACTCTCCCAAGCACTTAGTACAGTGCTCTGCAGACAGTAATCGCTCAGTAAATACAATTAGTTGATCCTATTCCATCCTCTGTGATCTTAGAGAATTATTTTAAGGCATTGTTGTATCACCTCAGATTTTCTTTGACCAAATAACCCCCACGAACTCTTCCTTATAGCCCTGTTTAGTAGAGCATTTTTAATAACAGCTCACCATGGCTAATTCAGATTTAATTTTTGTTTCCTTACAACCCTTGTGCTCTTTCTGCTTGTACCTTACTTAAAATTTCCCGTGTTTGTGGTATTTGATTTCACCTGCAAATGAGCCGTTTGGCTTTTTCCCATTTGGGTGTATTTACATTGCACTTGATGTCCATTTCCAGCATGGATGCTCAACTGGCTCAGCTTCAGTGTGGGTTGTGATGTATTGAGCGGTGTCCTACAGGGTTCAGTCCTGAAGCCAGGCCAGGATTTTCCAGGCTCTTTATTAATGACCTGGATGCCGGAATTGAGGATGTTCATCAAATTTGGAGATGACACTAATTTGGACAGGGTTGCCAACACCGGGGAAGACAGGGATAAATTTCAAAGTGACCTTGAAAAAATAAAAGCTGGTCTTCAAAATAAGGATAAAATTCAGTAGGTTTAAGTGTGAGCTATAGAAAATGCCGAGAATGCTGGTTTGCAGAAAGATGGACTAGGTGTAAGTATGTCAGGAAAAAAAAATCCCCCAAGGTTCTAATTGACTACAAGGTGAAAAGGAGTCGGCACTGAAGTGCTTTTTTTTTTTTAAAAAAGAGGTTGTGTTAAAGGAGTATGGCCTGCAAAATCTGAGTCATTGTATTGGTTTAATCTGTGTGTATCAATCAATAGTATTTAATGAGCATTTCCTCTGTGCAGAGGTCTGTTCTAAGTGCTTGGGAGAGTATAATACAATAGAGTTGGTAATTACGATCCCTGCCCTGTAGGAGCTTTCAATTTGTTAGGGAGACAGACAATAAAATTCATTACAGATAGGGGAAGCAGCAAAGTATAAGGATATGTACGTAAATCAATGATATTTATTGAGCGCTTTCTGTGTGCAGAGGACTCTATTAAGCACTTGGGAGAGTACATTACAAGAGAGCTGGCAGATGTGTTCTCTGCCCACAAGAAGCTTAGAGTCTAGAGGGGGAGTCAGACATGAATATAAATAAATTACGGGTATGTACATAAGTGCTGTGGGGCTGAGGGTAGTGTGAATATCAAAAGCTTAAAGGGTACAGATCCAAGTACATAGGCAAGAAAGAAGGGAGAGGGAATTGTGGAAAAGAGGGCTTAATTGGTGAAGACCTCTTGAAGGAGTACATTAAGTGCTTTTGGGGTCGGGGTGATTATCAAAGTTTATAGGGGTCCGGACCCAAGTGCATTGGGGATGCAGAAGGAAGGAGAGGCAGGGTGGAGAGACGGGAGCTATCCTCTTAAAAGAGTATAGTGCCAGTTTGGGGCAATTTTAGAAAGGATATAAAGAAACTGGAAAGCATCAAGGGGAGTCTGGCAAAATTGAGATGGAAATAAGTTCCATGAGGAAAGGCTGAAGGAATTGCGGTTGTTACGTCTGGAGAGGAGAAGACTGAGGGATTTATAGTTCTACCAGCAAAGGCAATGGGTGCCCCCAATACAAACGTGTGGCAGAACCCTCTGGAAGAGAAACCTGGGGAATATGTGGTTCAGCGTGATTCCCACCGGCTCACTTCTTGCTGGCAGTGCTCTGGCCAACAGGCCGTGACCCTCCTGCTCTGAGGTGAGGGAACTGCAGATTTGATGGAGGGGAGAATTGAATCCACCTCTCTTAGAATTGTAAGTAAACGATCTCTCGGGTTTAAAGGAAAGTGGAAGACTTTTGCATGAGGAAAATCAGTGACTGAAAGAGATGGGAATGCTGAGTGAGAAGTGGCATTTGTGTAACAGTGCATCTTCCAGTTTGTCTCAGAGTTAGCCCTGAAGCTTTAAAAGAAGTGATTTCAAAAAGCCAAACTCCAACAATAATAAGTTGACCTTTTAGTGAAATGCATGTTATTAACGTATTTAATGAGATGCATTACAAACTGCAGCAAGCACCATGTTTCATTACAGGTCTAAAATGCAATATCATTAAAGACCTTTAACAGAAACAAAGGTTGACATTTTGATATTTCCCAAAAGCAAAATACATCCAAGAACACAGAATATAATGTAATATAAGTACAGGAGGGATGTAAATTTTTTTAGTTGCCCAAGAGTGTGAACAGAAAATGCCCTGTTTAATAACAGATTTTGATTCCCATCTCTTTCAATTTAGTTTGAATAGGCTATTTATAATGTTCACCTGCACAGTTTTACCTAGTAACACTCGCTTCCCAGGTTGTGAGTTCAAGCCATGAACTAAGACATGAACTTGGTAGAGAGCTAAGAGATCCTGTATTTCAGCATGTTGCCAACTTTGGTAGGAGGATAAAAACTTTTGACCAGGCTACTGAGAGAAGATGGGCTGATGGGCTGATCTCGGTAAAGCTGAAAGTACTTGTTGTAATGAAGATTGGAGCTCACAGCAGTTCTTTTATACACATTATGATTTGACAAGAAGATTTTTCTGTTAAAACTCCAGTTGGTTTTTGTTATGGTCATGGTCTTTAGGGTAGCAGAGGTTCACCTGCTAGAAAGGCTTTGTTTTTACTCAGATGAAAGTGACCTCATTTTGGTTGATTGAGACAAGGCTTATTAATAATAATAGTTATAACAATAATCGTTCTTAAGTGCTTACTGTATGCTAAGCAGTGTTCTAAGTGCTGGGATAGCTGCAAGGTAATCAGATTGGATGCAATCCCTGTCCCACATGGGGCTCACATTCTTGTCCCCATTTTACAGACGAGGTAACTAAGGCACAGAGAAGTTAAGTGACTCTCCCAAGGTCAGGCAGCAGATGTGTGGCGGAGAGGTGATTGGAACCCAGGTCCTTCTGACTCCTAGGCCTGTGCTCTATCAGCTAAGCCACGCTGCTTTAGCATCTCCTCTACACTAAGTTTTTTTGTGGGTAGGGATCATATCTACCAACTCGTATATATCCAAGTGCTCAGTACAGTGCTCCACACAGTAAGGACCAGTAAATACCATTGATTAATTTTTTTTTCCGAATATTTCAAATTGTCATGAATTGCTCCAGTACAGAGAGGAAGATATCTGCTAACCTTTCAGACCCGAAAAGCCCTCTTGAGACTTTTCCTTCCTCCTGAGCGATTGTAGCCCTCAACCAGCTCAAGAGGCTGGTGTAGAAGGTCTTCCCCAGGCTTGGATTAGGATGGAGGCACCTGTTCTGTCCAACAGATGCAATATATTTACAGCCTTAACAGTACAACAATAGAAAGTGTGCCAATAGAAGGTGTAGAATCTGAATTTTTACACTGTCTTGTGAGTCAATGCTTAAATACTTTTCCCTGTCTGGGCCTTAATTTCCTCATCTGTAACAAGGAGATAATAGTAACTTTTCTACTTGGTCTCCTAGGGTGAAAAGGCTGCGAAAAGGAGGACTTAAAAGATTATTCCTTAATATATGTCTGTGAAGTAGAAAATTCTCATTGCTGTTGGTAAAAGTGAATTAGAGAAGGGAAATTGACTTGCCCAAAGGCACAGTATCATTGTCATCAATAATGCTTATTGGCCACCTACTTTGTACAGTGCATTGAATGAAGTATTTGGAGGGGTACAGCCGAAGGAAGGGACACGGTGTCTGCCCTCAAGGAATTTACAATCTAACTGGGGAGACAGGCAGCCCCAAATTATTTTCAGTTGCGGTAGTAGGTACGGAGCCGGGTTTAGAACTCAGGTCCTTCTGACTCCCAGGCCCGTGCTCTATCCGTTAGGCCTTGCTCCCTGCAGGTCCCTTATATTCTCCAACCCTGATACACTGAGTGAGCTACAGATTAGTCACGAAGATGTAGCCAGTTACTCTGCAAAAAAAAAGAGTTCTAATAGGAATTCTGCTGGTGATGGTGGAAAGGGGGTGATGCAGGATTGGGGTCACCCTGCCACCAGGACAAGGAATGAGGCGGTGGTCTTTAATAATTGTGGTATTTAATAATAATGATATTAGTGCTTACTATGTGCCAAGCACTGTTCTAAGTGCTGATGTAGATACAAGGTAATCAGGTTGGACACAGTCCCTGTCCAAAATGGGGCTCACCATTTTACAGATGAGGTAGCTGAGGCCCAAAGAAGTGAAGCAACTTGCCCAATGTTACACAGCAAACAAGTGGTGGAGCTGAAATTAGAACCCATGACTCTCAGACCCGTGCTCAATCCACTACACCATGCTGCTTCCGCTTACTATGGGCCAGGCACTGTACTAAGCGCTGGGCTGGATACAGGCAAATGGGGTTGGACGCAGTCGCTGTCCCATGTGGGGCTCACAACCTAAATCCCCATTTCACAGGTGAGGTTATTGAGGCACAGGCCCAAAGTCACTTGCCCAAGGTCTCACAGCAGGCAGTTGGTGGAGCCGGGATTAGTAGTACCCACAGCCACGACCTGATTCCCAGGCCCGTGCTCTACCCACTGGGCCGTGCTGTCCCTGAGCCAGGCTGGGGATCGCGTTCTTCCAGGAGAGGGCAAGGAGTGGAAATGCCACCACGGATCTCTTCCAAACCCTGCTCCGTCCTCCTTCTGCCTCCAGCTGCTAGCGACCAAGAGACAGCAGGGATTGGGGGAGGGGCCCGCCCCCGCCCCACCACCCCAGCCGTGGCCTGCTGCTCTTGCCGCCGCTGCTGTGGCAAAACAATTTTCAGCCCAGAACCGTTATTTTGGGATTTTTCTTTTATTGGAGTTGGAACAGGTTTGCTTCTAGTGCTGGTGCATTGTCAGAACTGAAGCCAAATAATCCAAAATTCCCATCTGTTTTCTTTTCATGGAAGTGAGTGCTTTTTCTAAAGAACCGGATGTATTCTCAGTATTGGAGACAGGGTCATTGCTTAATAAAAGAAATCAATCAGTGTTGCTCCCTTGCTCATCATTCTCCCTCTCCATACCTGATAAATACTATTGAATGGTAAACTGGCACTGTCCCTGTCTTCAAAGCGCTACTGAAGGCACATCGCCAAGAGGCCTTCCCTGATTAAGCTTCCACCCCCTACCCCACTCCTTCACCCCTTGACCCAGTTTTCCATCACTACTGCCTCACCTTTGTTCTTATTCCCACCCTCTGAGCACTTAGGTACTTGTTCCCACCCTGACAGCACTTATATACCTATCTTTTTACTTGATTGCTTCCCTTGTTGGAATTGATTTTAATGTCTGTGTACCCAGCTAGACCGTCAACTCCTTGAGGGTAGGGATTGTGTCTATTTATTCTGTGATACTCTCCGCAAGTACTTAATACAGTCCTGTGCCCAGAGTAAGCATTCAGTAAATAGCACTGATTGAAGCAGTGTGGCCTAATGGAAAGAGGACGGGCCTGGGTTCTAATCCTGGCTCTGCCACGTGGGTGACCATGGGCAAGTTACTTAACTTCCCTCTGCCTAAGTTCCCTCATCTGCAAAATGGGGTTTCAATACCTCTTCTCCCTCCTATTAAGACTGTGAGCCCTATGTGGGACCTGATTATCTTGTCTCTACCCCAGTGCTTAGTACAGGCCGGATAAGCGCTTAACACGTACCCAGGAGGGAGCTATCTGTCACTAGACTGTAAACTGTTGGCTGGCTGTGATCATGTATACTACTTCTGCTCTTCCAAGCAGGCGGAGGCAGGATTAGAACACAGGTCCCCAGGCTCTTTCCATGAGACTCTACTCCCGCAGTCATCACTCAATAAATGTCATTGATAGATTGAATGGATGATTCATTGATTCAGCAGTCAATCAGTGGTATTTTTAAAGCACTTACTATGTGCGGAGCATCGTATTAAGTGCTTGGGAGAGGACAGTTCAAGAGATCAGCAGTGTTGGTCTTGCATAAGTTTTGGAAATGATGTCTGCCTTGTATTATGTCCATCTCCTCCGTAGCTTGGCATCATGGTGTTGCCGTCTGAACTGCGGCCACTCAGGCTACAGAGTATCTCCTGCTGATCCACAGAGTAGTTATACTACCTGGACCAAAGAACTGTAGTAGGTCCCTTTCGTGAACCGAGAGCTCAGTAAACTCCTCGAGGGCAGGGATCATGTCTGCTGACTTTATTGTGTTGCCATAGCACTTAGTATCATGCTGTGCACACAGTAAGCCCTCAACAAATTCCATTGATTTAGCCAAATACAGTCTGGCTACTGTTTAACTCCCGAAGTCGAGCTGGTTCTGCTAGAACCAGTGTATACTTGTGAGATTCCCCTGATGCGGTCTGGATCTGGCCTGGAAGTCTTTGGGACTTTAGGAACCTGGGAAGTGGATTGGTTTGGATCACCCTGAACTGTGATTGGTTGACTCGAGAGCAGTGTGGCTCAGTGGAAAGAGCACGGGCTTGGCAGTCAGAGGTCATGGGTTCGAATCCCAGCTCTGCCGCTTGTCAGCTTTGTGACTGTGGGAAGGTCACTTCACTTCTCTGTGCCTCAGTTACCTCATCTGTAAAATGGGGATTAAGACTGTGAGCCTCATGTGGGACAACCCGATTACCCTGTATCTCCCCCAGCGCTTAGAACAGTGCTCTGCCACATAGTAAGCGCTTAACAAATGCGAACATTATTATTATTATTGACTGTGCCATAGTGTTTTTTAGATTGCCTCAGTTCCATGTGGCATTCGCCTTCTCTTGCTGGTTTTATGAACCTAGCTCTTCTGATGATGGTATTTGGCTAATCTGACGCCTTTTTTTCCACGATGGGCTGGCAGGATTTCAACCACTGTTTTGCTCTTTTTGTTCTTCCACTTACACAATATAACAATAATAACAGTGTTATTCGTGAAGCACTTACTATGCGCCAAGCACTGTTTATGGTATTTGTTAAGCGCTTGCTATGTGCCAAGCACTCTTCTATACACTGGGACAGATACAAGTTAATTAGATTTGACACAGTCCCTGTCCCACATGGGGCTCATGCCCTTAATCCCCATTTTACAGATGAGGTAACTGAGGCCCAGAGAAGTGAAGTGACTTGCTCAAGGTCACGCAGCAGACACGTGGTGGAGCGGGGATTAGAACCCCAGTCCTTCTGACTCCCAGGCCCGTGCTCTAAGCACTAAGCCATGCTGCTTCTCACTATTTTACGTGGTCTTCCATTCATTTAATTTCCCTGAAAGTTAGCTTGGCTGTTTTCTCCTCCAAGTTTTTCTTTCAAAACCTACAACTCTTCCTTAGTTTGGCAGTGGATATTTTTAGGGATATAAGCAGACGAGGTTGTCTTTTCAGCTAGTTCTCCGAGAGATCTTCTTTTTTGTACTGGAGAAATGATACAGTTTTTCTAGGGTAGGAGGTCGTACTAGCCTCCAGCGGCAGTTCTGCCAAAAAATATATCTTTCGCTCTAAAGTCAGGAGAGAATAATAGATTACACACAGCTTCCGGACTTTGATGTGGGTTCAAACTGAAAAATGAGATGTCTTTAAAATCTCTTTCCCACTCTTTTTGATAAGTGATGTAACGTGCTTTGGACACTCTGAGATTCCTGAGATTCCAGGTTCTGGTTGATGATTTACTGCAAAATTGCTTATAAATTGAAGTAGAAAATGTTTTGCAGACCTGGCAGCTTTCTGGCTTCACACCCATTTGTCACCCAGCATTTCCCTTTGTGTATAGAACAAGAATTAATTAGGCTGCACTGCAGGAAAAGTTTATGGCCATAATTTATATAGGATGAATTTCTTTTTAAAGCGGCCGCATTGCTTTGTTTGTACTTTCCTGTTTTATATTTATTTCCTTTTTTAAAAAAGGAGAAAAGAGAATATTAGTTTGATCTTTTACCTTAAAGCATTACCTAGAGCCTGTTGAAGTTGGGAAATTCATATTTTTCTTTTTCTGCTTCTCATAGGAGCTTTGCGATCTTGTGATACAAATGCACTGTTTTTAAAAATACGGACTAGATCCCGCATTTGTGAACAAAGATTAGGTTTGCATGTACATGTTGGTCAGAATTGGCTATTTATAAAATGGTTTTGTGTTCCCTGTCTATTATCTTCCAGTTTACTGTGGGACCTGGGATTTTGCCTTTTCTTAGGGTCTTGCTCATCCAATTAATGTTTTCATAATCAATGCAAGTCAGAACTTGCAATTTGCACATTAAAGAGTCCCATTAATTAAAAATCCTGGTGTTTGGCATGTTCCCATAGGATCTGTGCATTATTTACACGGCAAAAAGTGTAAGATGCAAGTTTCTCTATTGTAATGACCATTGAAGTTAATACTGCATTTTCGAAGGTGTGAATGACAGTTTTCTTCAGCTCACTCCTCAAGAAAAGAGATGTTTGGAAAATGAGTGCTTTGTCTCAAGGAAAATATTCCTGGGAAAGTATGTGGCAGGTGTGCTTAGTAATTGTTGATTTCTGTCACTTAGTATTGTAGCCTTTGACATTAACTATGATAACTTAAAATTGCAAACCCTTAATGCTCTTAACCTTGGTCTTGGAATCGTCTTTCGCATAATATTAAAAAATCAAATTCTGATGTTAAACACATAAGTTTGTCAGTCGGTTGGCATTTTTCTAACCACCTCTATTGCAATCGGTCAATCGATAGTATTTACAGAGAGTGCTTATTGCATACAAAGCGCTGTACTAAGCACTTAGAGTATGATCGAACGATCAGTGGTGTTTATTGAACACTTGCTGTGTGCTAAATACTTGGGAAAGTATATTACAGTAGAGTTGGTAGACCTGATCCCTGCTTTTGAGGAGCTTACTATTTGTGGGTTCTTCCCTGAGGGAACAGTATTTTAGATGGTTTATTTGTGTCGTGTCTGTTTGGCCCTCAAGTGCTGAGTTGGCACTCTCAGCTTGCTTTGTAGTCAGGGAAGGCTTGAAATGTATTGGGGGACTTGGTCAGATCTAATAATACTAATGTTGGTATTTATCTATTATTTATCTAGATATGGGGATTTCAGTTGGCGTTGGATGGGGAAATTGCATGGGATTGCATTTCATTTGTCCAAACAACCTCTGCCAATAAGTTTGTATCTAGTGCTTAGTACATTACTTGGCACATAGAGAGCATTTAACAAATGCCATTATTATTTTCATTATTATTCCTTGTGAAATCGATCAGTGACATTTATTGAGCGTTTACTATGTGCAGAACATTATACTAAGCGCTTGGGAGAGTTCAGTAAAATAGAATTGGCAGACATGTTCCCTGCCCATGACAAGTTAGCCATCTGGGGAAACATTTGATCTAATTTTCTTGTTCTCTTTTTGGGTGGTTGGCCAAGAGATGATAGCTTTTTCCATAATATCATATTGTTTAAATATCAAGTCCCTGCCCCTGTTCTTGGTCCAGTGGAATGAGCATCTGCTGGGAACCAGGAAATACGGGTTTTAATTTCCACTCTGCAAGTAGGGCAAGGCCTGCTGGGATTATGCCATCCCTGGTGTTGGACTGAAGAACAGCCTAGGTTGTTTCACAAAGTGGGCGGACTGGAAATAACTGGGTGGCAAAGGCAGCTATGGCTTTCAAAGCAATCTCCTGTTAGGCAGCAACAGCACTGTGCTTTTGTCACTGTGACAGTGAGTGTGTCCTGCATGTAAAAAAAGAACAAACCCCCCCAAAAAACACCTTTGTGAGCATTTGGCGATATAATGCGCTCTTATCCACCTACTCTGTCATTGCACTCAGTGCTCCTGTGGGAGTGTGACCGGCAGGCACTGCATAATCCTCGATGACCGTAATCGATTCCTTCGGGCAGGTTCTCGGTTCTGAGGTCTCAGAACCCAGGCTTGTCCATCATTCTAGACGGGAGATTCCTTGTCACGTCCCACAACGCATCGCCCCATGTCTGGGGAGCAGCCTTCCAAAGGTGTAGATGTAGGCTATACATTGAATTTAGGTGCAGTAATTAATTGCGTGATCTAGGCTAATGATCTAGGTACAGCGTTGGAATCCCAAGTGCATTTTCTGGAGTAGCTGATGCTTTTCTTGGAACAGGTCTGTGAACAGGCCGCTCGAGCTCAAAAGGAAATTCTCTGAGAAGCAATTCTGTAGTTTAGATAGTTCCCACTGCCTCTATTATACTTTGCAGATCTCGCCCAGGTTGGCTCCTGGGTGACTTTAAAATGACTTTTATTTGCCACTCCAAATAGAAACAGGAGCAGGTGGCTTGAGAAAAGAACTCCAAAGGGCTGGTTTTAAGAGGAGGCTGCTTCAGGCAATACAGGAGAGACTTTTTCTAGTTTGAAGGTTTTTTGAAGTGAGCATGTTCAGGTGGGTGAGTTTCAAATAATTAGGGCAGCATTAAGAGTTGGGTGAAAATGAACGTGGAGGAAAGCCCCAAACTAGCAGCCCAGGGTAGAGCAAGTCCTGGGCTGTTAATTATTTAATTGGTTAATTCATTAATTGCACTATTTGTTAAGCACTTACATTGTGCCAGGCACTGTACTAAGCTCTGGGCTGGATACAGGCAGATTAGGTTGGACACAGTCCCTGTTCCACATAATAATAATAATAATGATGTTGGTATTTGTTAAGCGCTTACTATGGGCAGAGCACTGTTCTAAGCGCTGGGGTAGACACAAGGGAATCAGGTTGGCCCACGTGGGGCTCACAGTCTTAATCCCCATTGTACAGATGAGGTAACTGAGGCACAGAGAAGTGAAGTCACTTGCCCACAGTCACACAGCTGATAAGTGGTGGAGCAGGGATTCGAACCCATGACCTCTGACTCCCAAGCCCGTGCTCTTTCCACTGAGCCACACTGCTTCTACATGAGGCTCACAGTTTCAATCCCCAGTTTACAGATGAGGTAACTGAGGCACAGAGAAGTGAAGTGACTTACCCAAGGTCACACAGTAGACCTATGGTGGACCCGGGATTAGAACCCATGACTTTCTGACTTCCAGGCCCCTGCTCTATCCGCTATGCAATGCTGCTTCTCTAAGTCCTAGGTTGTTCTTAGATAAGTTTAGGGGGCAGGGGAGAAGGCAGCTACATCAGATTTTATGGGTTGTTTTTTAAAAATTAAAAATCACTTGCTGTTTCCCCGTGAAATTTTCATGGTATTTTGTTGCTTCTCTTCCAGCCTCCCTCCCCCAAGTCATTCCTCCCAGTCTCTCCCCAGCCTCTCTGCTTTTGTCTTCTCCCAGTTCCCCAGTTCTCTTTTCCCAACTCTGTCCTTCACAGCCTCCTTATCCCCTCCATCTTGTCTTTACTCCAGGATCAAAAACTGGATTCAAATAACTAACTCCCTCTCTTCCAGAAGTTCTGGGCTTCCAATCAGAGGGGCTCTTTAGTTAGCTTACCTTCTTTCCAGAGGCAGGGTCCCTTCAGAATTCCTACCAGATATAATCCTCTTTGATATAATCCTTCCTACAGTAAACCTCTTTTACACCGCCTTTGATAACAGAACAGAGTTTGATCTAACACGATGGGAGAATCCCAACTCCTCCACCTTCCTACTCTGGGGAGGGGTCCAGCAAGAAGTCCTCCTGGATCCCTTACCTGAGGCAAAAACAGGCTTGTTCTCTGAGCTACATTCTCTATTATTGCAAGTGGAGGGAATGTAACTCACCACACTATTTCTAATCAGTATGGCTAGCGGCGATATTTGAATAATAAAAGTTGCTGGCATAAGTTTGGCAAACTGAAAACAGAAGGGTGCTGAGTGAAAATGCCAACTGATTATGTCACTGCTTTTAAGCTCTCTGTACCTCAGTCAATTATATTTATTAAGTGCCTTCTTAGGGCAGAACACAGTACTGAGTGTCTGGGAGAGCGAAATAGAAGTGAAAGACATGATCCCTGCTCTCAGGGAGTCTACATTCTAGTAGAGGAGATGGACACAGGATAAATCACCAACAGAAAATGCACAGGGTAAAAGAATGGAAAGGTGAATAAGTGCTTAAATAGTCTTGTCTTACGCTCTCGAGTCATCTCCGATCCAAAGTGACTCCATGGACACTAGAACACCCCACCTCCATCCTCAGTCATTCTGGTAGTGAATCCACCGAGTGTTCTTGGTAAAATTACGAAAGTGGTTTACTATTGCCTCCTCCCGCAGAGTAAACTAGAGTCTCTGCCCTCGACTCTCTCCCACGCCACCGCTGCCCAGCCCTGGTGAGTTTTGACTTGTAGCAGACCGCCTTCCACTCACTAACCACTGCCCAAGCTAAAAATAATAATAATGATGGTATTTGTTAAACGCTTATTATGTGTTGAGCACTGTTCTAATCGCTGGGGTAGATACGAGGTATTCAGGTTGTCCCACGTGGGACTCACACTTTTAATCCCCATCTTACAGATGAGGTAACTGAAGCACAGAGAAGTTAAGTGGCTTGCCCAAGGTCACCCAGCAGACAGGTGGCAGAGTCGGGATTAGAACCCACATCCTCCAACTCCCAAGCCCTTGCTCTTTCCACTGAACCATGCTCCTTCTCCAAAATGGAATGCCTCTGCTTCTGCTTGACTCTCCCTCCCGTAGCCGAGACTGTTAGAGTAGTGGCAACACTCCAGGTGCCATCCTGAGAGGGAGTTTAAATGGGAGAGTCTGTTAATTGATATTTTCAAAGTGCTATGGGTGGCTGTGGTGCCCATCTATTGAATATTTAAGCCCCTCCTCAGCATTCTTGTGTGTCTTCAGTTGAACATTCAGTTATTTTTGGACTACTTCTGAAAATATTTTTATATATGTCTCCCCATTTAGAATGTAAGCTACTTTTGGCAAGGGAACGTGGCACTTCCTAATTCTTGTATTTCCCAAGTTCCTAGTACTTCCCAAGTGGGATGCTCAATAAATACTAATGATTCTACTACCAGGTTTTCTTAGAGCTATTCTGAGAAGTAATGGAGCCCAGGAGCCAGGGGACTTGGGTTCTAATCCTGGCTTTGCCACTTTCCTGCTGGGTGACCTTGAGCGAGTCACTTAACTTCTCTGTGCCTCAGGTTCCTCAGCTGCAGATTGGGGGCTCAGTACCAGTTCTCCCTCTTACTTGACTGTGCACCTCATGTGGGACAGGGACTGTATCTGACCTGATTAACTTGTATCTTCCTCAGCAGTAGAACAGTGCCTGTTACATAGTAAACACTTAAGTCTAGTATTAACAAGTCCTGTAATTAAAATAAATGAAGTAAAGAATAATGTCAAAGTTATCTGAAAATCTTTTGAAAGAGAAACTATTCCATTGGTTTGGAAAGGGGGAAAGGTAAATTTAAGTACAAGCAACCAATCCGGGGGATAGGGAGGGCGAAGGAAAGCTCAAATGAGTTAAAATGAATAGGACAGAAGAGAGGGAAGAACATCAGAGAACTGAAAAGAGTGTCAAAAGATAGGAAGGAGTAGAATCCTCAAATTGAATTAACGCTTAGATGGGAAAGTGAGAAAGATGAATATTTGCAAGATACCATGGGGTTTGGGGGAAAAAGTTCTAGTTTCTTATTTTGTAGTATGTTTTGGTATGGGATAACACAGTGGAACTACTTATAGTTGTTTTTTTTTTTAACAATTCACAGCTAGCTCTGTAGTACTACAGTTGTAGAAGATATCACAAGCAGTCAGTGATTTCAGTTCATTACCAGCAGTTAAGTTTGGAAGACATATGGGATGAGTGTCCTAGTGTTTTCCAAAGTCCACATCCTCTGTATATTTAGCAGTTGTAGAGGATGAGTGAAGTGTAAATGACGGTAGAAAATTCATGCTTAATCGGGATTGAAAGAGATTCCTTACCAAGAACGGTATTTTCCCACTGTGACATATAGATGTTTTTTCTGTAGCCTTATTGAGAGTCTTTGTCTGCTCTCCACATTCTTTATGGAAATTCGGGTATATGGTTGTATTTCCTAGGGAGGATTTTGCCACCTAACTGGCTATTTATTTACCTAAAAAGAAGAGCAAGATATTTTATTTCATATGAGAGGGAGAACCTCACTTGGAATTAATTTCCTGTCTTATTCCCAATAAGACTACTGTAAAGTACGAACATGCCTTTTACTATCTACGGGTACCATACACCCCCAATTTTGCACACACCCTCATTTCATTGTGCAGTAAGGAAAATATGAATTTCTCCTCCTCAAGGAAGAGCACCACCAGGAAAAGCGAAGGGATGTGTTCCCGGGAAGGTGTAGGTAGTAGTTAAGGATTTGGGGAAGTACATTGATCTGTTAGATTGCTGTGTCCTATAGGGCTTGTTAAGGATTTATTGACACACTTCATCAAGGCTTTTGAGAGGGGTATTCAGGGAAGCCTAAGAAATCCCCCAGTTCTTTTTCCGTCCTTGCAAATTCATGCCTGGTCAGGAATTACTGCTCGAATGGGATGTCCCTCCGCAGAGCTCAAATGCCCGATATCTATCACGTTGCCGAGTGTGGTAGTAATGTGAAATGTTAGGCCTTTTTTTCTTTTGTTTCTTTGCAGTTTGCGTTCCCACTTAGCGTGTATTTCAAGGAAAGAGCATCTCTACATCTCTGTCTCTTCCACCCCCCAACTTCCTATTTTCTCAAAATATTGTTCACAGAGTTGACTTTGCTGTGTGGTTTAAGTAACGCAATGCTTTTCACATAAACACCCCGCAAGCTATTAGGTTCATTGTTGGTTTTAATGTTTTTTCCCCACAGGCCCCTGCCTCAGTTACACGTCCGCTAGTCCTTGCCCTTATGGGTATCAAAATGGTAGTGCTCGATGCTCCTGAATTAGCTCTTGTTCCTCTAGAATTCAGTCCCCATGCTCCCCTTGGGATGTAGGAAAAGTCACCTGGTGTGTGGGTGCTGATGCCACCTAAAGATCATCCGTGCAGAACTCCAGGTGACTGTCTTCCAGGTAGCGTGGACATGCGCATCCATGTGGCATACTTCGCATCCATGTGGCACGCTTCGCCCCCTCGGCCCCCACCAACATTAAAAACCCTCTTTGCAGGGAAGACTGAGAAGTCTCTCCAAATAGTCCATGTTAAGGAATTAGTAACGGCAGCATCTTCTCCTGACCTCCCCCACCTCCCACCCTTTTCCTCCGGTAATGCCATTCTGCCTGGGGAATACAGAACAAACCCAAACAGAAATACTGACAGAATTTGGAATTATGATACAGTGGAGCCTTCACGTAATTCTTTGTTGAAGAAGTTAGGGCCTAAATGTTAAGGCTTATTGTTATTCTGAGTTGATAATCTCTGCCTTGCTTTAATAATTTTTCCTCATGCCTGGGTAGCCCGCGAGTTGCACAATAATCACTCACACAGCTTTGTAATCAATGCCCAAAGTAATAGGATTCCTCTGGCCACCGGCAATTAATAAATTTGTGTCTTTTTTAAAACACTAGCAAGTCGGGCCTGAAATACGACTGACTGGCTTTCCTCATTTGCATATTTATTGCAGTGGAAAAATTCTTACCAGATGATTGATGCTGAGCCTGCCTCTTGAATTCCAAGCAGCACATTATTATGAAATGAAAAATGCCGGCCATACAGTTGATTAAAGTTGAAGACAGTGGAATCGGTGTTTTTTAAGATTGTGGGAGAATTAAAGGCATATTTTAATAGATGTTGACAAGAAGTGAACTAACAAAAGCAAAGCAAAGGATTTGCTTGAAAAGATTTAATCAAACGTCTTTCTTGGGGGATTAATTGCAGGGGATGACTAGTGCAAGTGGCAGGCTTGTGGATTTGAATGAAAAGTATTGTTCTCAGGCCAATGTATTGTGTGTCATTTTGACCTATAGTTTAACTCTAGTTCCGGAGTCACTTTTGAAGGGGAAAAGAAAATTCCCCTGAAATCTGCAAATTCCATTAGATATGTGTGCCTCACTCAATGTATATAGATATCTATATATATTTAGTGACCTTTAATATACCAAAGTGTTAAAAAGGGAAAAGGAAGGCAGCTGTTTTTTTTCTTCCTTTCTCCTGGGTGTCTGATTGCAAAGTACATGCATACATATCTCCAAAAATACCAAAGCCCATACTTTTTTCGTATTCCAGAGAACAGTTTAATTCTTTCTGACTTATTTTGGTTGGGTTACAAACATTTGCAAATCTCAGGGTCTCTTAAGATGTTAGCACATTTGTTCCTAGGTGGCAAACAACTAGGTTACAGGTGTAGTCGCCACCTAATAGTTCGACCATCGTGATCTAAGTGCATTAGCATTTAGTATGGGTTCAGCTTTAGGCATTCTAGCTTGAACCCATTAAATATGTGCTAGAGCTCAGGCCTGGAAGTCAGAAGGACCTGGGTTCTAGTCCCAACTCTGCCACTCGTTTGCCATGTGACCTCGGGCAGGTCATTTCTCTGTGCTTCAGTTACCTCATCTGTAAAATGGGGGTTAAGACTGTGAGCCCCATATGGGACATGGACTGTGGCCAACCTGGATTAGGTCGTATCTATCCCAGCACTTAGTACAGTGCCTGGCACGTAGTAAGTGTTTAACAGATAGCATTGACAAACAAATATCCTGCTTAGAATATATCCATATGCTTATGTATACTTGTTCACTTGTTTTCACACACATGGAGTAAGAAGCGGTTTGTAAATTTGGTCCTCTTGAATCAGAAGTCAGTGACCAGCAGATGGAAGTAAGCTGGATTCTAGTCCCGGCTCTGCCGCTTGCCTGCTGTGTGACCTTGGGCAAGTCACTTAACTTCTCTGTGCCCCAGTTCCCTCATTTGTAAAGTGGGGATTAAGACTGTGAGCCCCATGTAGGTCATGGACTTTGTCCAGCCTGATCAGCTTGTATCTACTTCAGCACTTAGTACAGTGCCTGGCAGATAGTAAGGACTAAATACCTTAAAAAAATCAAAAAAGGTTTGGCTGGCTCCTTCCTTTCTGTGAGATTCCTCAGATGATTTGGCCCTGGTCTGGGAAGAGTACATAATTTTCCATTTTATCCCTTAGGACAGTAGACTTTTTGGCTAAGACGAACGGGAAGAAAAATGCTTTTCTTGCTTTCTACCTTCCTGACTCCCACTGTTCATAGCTTGAGAGAAGAATTCTCTTTTTAGTGGGAACCTTGTGAGTGCATTTGTCGTGATCTGTATGAGTGACAGAGAAATACTGTAATCACTTTTAACCAATTAGTATGTCGTGCTGTTTTTCTGGCAGCGGTTGCTTTGGTGGGGACCCCCGGCGCTGGCGAAGTTATGACTGAGGCCCATGCCAGCCTCTTAGAGAAATGCTAAATTGAAGCACGCGTGGCCTCTTTAAAACCGTGGTCCAGAGAATAAGGGCAACATCCTATCACCTAAAACTGACCAGAAGGGACAGTCTGATATCAGACCCCCAGGTAATTTTGTTATTGATAAAATCCTTTTTGTCTCTTTGGGGTTTTGTGGGTTTTTTTTTTTTTTTTTTTTGGTAGCGTGTAAGAACAGAACGACAGATTTCATCTCCGGTGGGTCTGCTGACACTTTGATGCATGGTAGTGTTATCCCTGAATGAAGCCTAAATACTCCAGGGCTACTTTCTAACTGGGTGAAGGGATGTATAAAATGAGAACATATGAGAAGGTATTAACAGAAAGGCACATTTTGATTTACTGATATTGGCTCCCAGCTTTCTTTTTGGATTGATATGCCGTCTGTCTGCAGCAGTTTAGTTTTTACTGGCATGTGAGAAATAAAGGGACTGGTGTAGATTCTGGAAAGAGGTTCTGAAGAGTTGTTGCCTTTGCTGCCCATGTTGGGGCAGTTATAAACATTACACCCTCATGTCCTCTGCTTTTACAAAGTTTCTGATTCTGTGTTTGGGAAAGGGGACAAGGAACATTAAGAGAAGCGAGGGACAGGTATTTGGTCATCCTCTTTTTTTTCTTTCTGATGAAGTTGAGAGTATCACGGGGCAAAAATGTGCTTGTTTCCAGTTCTGGATTGACGTGGGGATGATAAAGGTTGTTCATTGTGCCTGGTTCCTAGCACATTTTAAAGGGAGTTGCAAGCTCAAAGCTAATGCGTGTCTTTCATTAGGTAGTTTGATGATGATGATGATGATGATGTTGCTGATTATGGTATTTCAGGGCTTTTGCAAAATGCTGTTCTAAGTACTGGGGTAGATACAAGCTAATTAGGGTCGACACAGTCCACAGGTGCTTACAGTCTAGATGGGGGGGGAACAGGCACTGAACCCCCATTTTACAGATGAGGAAACTGATGCACAGAGAAATCAAGCGACTTGCCCAAGGTGACACAGCAGGCAAGAGGTGGAACTGGAGTTAGAACCCAGGTCCTCTGACTTCCAGATACATGGTCTTTCCAGTAGGCCATGCTGCCCTTTGAGATGCAGCTTTTTTTTTTATTTTTCAAAGGGTATTTGTGATTGCTCTGTGCCAGGCACTGTACTAAGTGCTGGGCTAGATACAAGTTAATCAGGTTGGCTGAAGTCCATGGGACTCACAGTCTTAATTCCCATTTTACAGATGAGGTAACTGAGGCAGAGAAAAGTTAAGCGACCTGCCTGTGGTCACACAGCATAAAAGAGGTGGAACCGGGATTAGAACCCAGGTCCTCTGGCTCCCATGTCCGAGCTCATTCCACTAGGCCATGCCGCTTCCTTGTGGCTTCTGAAAAGCATTGTAAAAAATGTGAGAACCTGCTCAGCAGATGCTCAGAAGATGAATGTGCAGGATGTTTTTTAAAATACGACATGGTGTTTTGAAATTAAGCTCGAGGAGTAATTTCCAGTGCTCAGAGCGGTATTCCATAGACACCTCAGTGTCCATTGTTCATTTCAGATCCTGTTTGAGCTGGTTTGAAAATTGGGGTAGTCTTGATAGTTCCGAGAGCCAGCTTCTGCTTACCTTCAGCTTTGCGTAAGGGGGTGTGTTTGATTTTTCCCTTTCTGACGGTCGTGGGGATCACTCAGAATTTTTGCGGTGACTAATTAGGCAGGCTGGACCAAGGCTTATGTCTGTGACCTGGGAAAGCCCAAGAGTTGCGGAATATTTTTAGGTGAATGAGGTGGTAGGTGGGGTGTATTTGCGGGGAAGGCAACTTAAGAAAAGAAAAATGAACCCACTTCTTAAATTACTTTTTTCAGTGGAACCCATAATTTACGAGAATAAATTTATGAAGAGCTGAACCTTTAGAGAGGAAAAAAACAAACCAAAAACCCACATACCCCCTGCTTAGAAATGGGTTCCCTAAATATTTATCTTCCTCTTTCCTCTGTAGCCTTCCTAAAACCTGGATGAAATTGAAACCCGACAGTAATCGTATCTTGAATTTGAATGGCATTTTAATTTTTCTTAAGCCCCATAGCACGTCCGCATACCATCCCTGTGATGTAAAGAGGGGTGGACACATTATTCCACTTATTGTACAGATGAGGGAAAGGACACAGAGGTTTAGAAACTTGCTAGAGGTTCCACAACAGGACCGGTGCCGGAACAACGACTGATCCCAGATCTCTTGCTCTTTTCAGTGGGCCCGTGTCATCTGCAAGAGAGAAATCATCTACTGAAAAAAAGGGGCATAGTTTAAAGTCTTCCCTTGGAGCACAATGTGAGGAATTACAAATAAACGTTGGCCGAAGTCTCCCGTCAGACGACGGATCGGCTGTCATCAGAGATGGAGAACTTGCACGAAAGGATTGATTGGAGTACCGGGGGTTTGCTTAGTGTCAGCTGCCTGCTCGCATCCCTGCTGGCCGTGGTTTCCCTGGGACATTGGAGGCACCAAGCAAGTAGGTGAGCAGGAGTGCATCACATTTCTCAGTGCAAGCAGGGATTTTACTCACCGAACCCATTTTAGCCAGACTGATTCTGTCATAGGGCGGTAGACCAGCAGGCCGTTGTCAGGAGGGCAGTGCTTGGCACAGAGTAAAGGCTTAAGAAGTACCATAATTAATATCACTATTATTTATTATTAGGTTGGACACAGTCCCGGACCCTCGTTGGGGCTCAAAGCTTTAATGCCCATTTTGCAGAGGAGGGAGCTGAGGCACAGAGAAGTGAAGTGACGTCCCCAAGGTCATGCAGCAGACACCTGGGCCACCTCCAGGGCTGCAGCAGGTGGTCCTTTGCTCCTAGTGGATAGATCACGGGCCTGGGAGTCAGAAGGACCTGGGTTCTAATCCCAGCTCCGCCACTCATCTGCGTGACCTTGAACATATCTCTGGGCCTCGGGTGCTTCATCTGGAAAATGGGGATTAAGATGGACCACCTACAGCCTTATTAGCTGTAGCAGAAGCTGAGTGGCTCAGTGGAAAGAGCATGGACTTTGGAGTCAGAGGTCATGAGTTCAAATCCCAGCTCTGCCACTTGTCAGCTGTGTGACTGTGGGCAAGTCACTTAACTTCTCTGTGCCTCAGTTACCTCATCTGTAAAATGGGGATTAAGACTGTGAGCCCCACGTGGGACAACCTGATTCCCCTGTGTCTACCCCAGCGCTTAGAACAGTGCTCTGCACATAGTAAGCGCTTAACAAATACCAACATTATTATTATTATTAGCTAGTATGTATCCCAGCGCTCAATACAGTGCCTGGCCCATAGTAAATGTTTAACAGATGCCATTAATAAAAGAGGAGAAAAATATTTGCCGTTAACGGCATAGAACTAACACGTATTCCCCAGCTTCTGGCTGTTTGAACCCTCACTCCATGGTGTGGTATAAGTCGGATATTTGGGGGAGTTTAAAAACAAAAATGAATGAAGGGGAAAAAGTAAATAAATGTTTTATTGATTGCATTATCTCTTTCAGGGTGTGATTTTTTTTTGAGGCTTTTTCCATATGCCGTGTAGTTCAGCCAGTCTTAGTAGTGCATATCAACCGGTGGTATTTACTGAGTGCTTACTGTGTGCAGAACACTGCTGTAAGCACGTGGGGAGTACTATAGAGTTGATAGACACAATCCCTGCCCTCAAGGAGCCTACAATCTAGTCACCTTACTTTGCTTTCATATAGTACATGTGCAAGCAATAACAGCAACAAAGTGAGGATCTTGATAGGAAATTCTTAATTTGGGGGGAGGGGCATGGCCTAGTGGTTAGAGCACAGGCTGGGACTCATTAGGACCTGGGTTGGAATCCCAGCTCTGCCATGTGTCTGCTGTGTGACCTTGGGGACGTCACTTCACTTCTCTGTGCCTCAGCTCCCTCATCTGCAAAATGGGGATTAAGGCTCTGAGCCCCAATGAGGGCCCGGGACTGCGTCCAACCTAATAAATAATAGTGATATTAATTATGGTACTCCTTAAGTGCTTACTATGTGCCAAGCACTGTTCTAGCCTTGGGGTAGATAAAACCTAATCAGGTTGGACACGGTCCCTCTTCTACCTGGGGCTCACCAATGCTTATAGGATGCTTGCACCTTTCTTATTGAATCTACATAACTTCTGTCAATTTTCATCCTAAAGTAGATTTTTTTCCATCTTTGCCTAAACCCTCATGTAGTCCCCATTCCGTAGTTATCAAGCTATGACTTGAATGTGATTTATTCATGTTCAGAGTTTTGGCCTTATTTTTGACCAAGTCTTTCAGCTCTTTGGGATTAGTTAAGTCTGAAGTATTTTGAAATAAAGGTTTACCTGAAAGATTCAATGAAAAATGTACTTGGTTTGCATATATTCGCAGCTCCAAAACTTAGACCCAGACAGTTGGCCTT
This sequence comes from Ornithorhynchus anatinus, assembly GCF_004115215.2. NCBI lineage: Eukaryota > Metazoa > Chordata > Mammalia > Monotremata > Ornithorhynchidae > Ornithorhynchus > Ornithorhynchus anatinus. The sequence continues at coordinate 14,333,295 of NC_041744.1, forward strand.
GCCTAGCGTATTCCCAAATATTTAGCTTTAAATGGTGGGCCACCTGTCTGCCTTCTTTAATTTCCTGAAGTAACAGGAAAGCAAATAGCCTTGTACCTGGGATGGAGTATTTTTAAAGTTACCCCTCAGAAGTAAATGGAGGTGCCTTAAAACTCTTTCAGGTCAACAGGGCACCATTTATTGCATTGCAGCCGTAAAGCACTCAATTGAACCCAGTGAACTGAAAGAATTAGTGCATCTCCCAAAGTGCCGTTTGACCATGGGATAATTTAGGCTCCGAATCGGGTGCAGAAGGAGAATAAATTTTGGTGTCTGTTTTTTAAGCTCTTTTCAAAAAGCCAGAAAAAGGGCCTGTACAGATTTGTCACTGTTTCTTTTCTTTACCGTCTCATAATGTCGAGCAAAAAAATGATCAGTTTTCCTGAAAGATAAGACCCTAAGAGAATTCTCTTCCTGATTAGCAGCTTCAGAATTGAGAACTGTGGAGCTACAGGCCTCTTTCCCCCCCTTTGTATTCTCTCCAGAAAGGTGATGTCACCCCAACAGTTTTTTCTTAATAATGCTTACGTCTGAACCGTATAAGAAGACAGCCTTGGAAAATGATTACATCATTTTTTGTTGCCGAGGGATCTGAAAGGAAATTTGTGTGGATTGCATCTGTTTCTGTTCTTTTACTCACCTTTCCTCCTCAGCTGTGGCTAGTTCCCGAAAGTCGTGCCATGATTTTTCAAAACAGATCCAAGATTTTAATATTGTAGATCCAGCGTCAATTTCCCCATTTCTCTATCGGAATCAGCAGCATTTATCGAGGGGCTGCTGTGGACAGACCATGGTACTAGGCACCTAGGGATCATACAGAAGAAGCCAAATTCCCGATCCCTGTCCTTGAGGAATTTACAGCGTAGCAGGGGAATCAGTAGAAAAATACTGAATATATGAGCTCAGAGCGAGAGAACAGAACTCCGTGAACAAATTAATCAATAACAGATAAACAGATAGATACATGAGCGCTAATGGGATGGCATGAGGGGGAAGATGGAGGGATTAATTGGAAAATGCCTCCCAGAAGAGGGAGCTTTGTAGGTGGGTAGAGACATGGCTAATGTGGAGAGAATTCCAGATGGGAGAAATGCTCACAAGCGACGGATTGGAGGTGGGAGTGTTGAGAGTGAGGGACAATTAAGTCTGCATGAAAGGAGTGAAGAGTATGAACTGGAGCATAGCCAGAGAAGAGAGGGAGCCAACCCAAACCAAGAGTCTGGGGTTATTTTACACAAGAAGTTTTAGGGAGACTTTGGCTATTTTAGGAGAGGGGCTATGCCATGAAGGGTGTTTTAAAATGATGGGTGCAGTTTTTTATGGTATTTATTAAGCATTTTTTAGTTTTAGACCAGTTTGGTTTCAGTTTTAGGTCACTCACCATTCTTAGAACTGGGATAGATACAAAGTGATCAGGTTGGACCAATTCCTGTCCCACAGTCTTAAACCCCATTTTTTTTTTTTTTTTTACAGATGAGGTAACTGAGGCCCAGAGAAGTTGTGACTAAATAATAATAATAATGCTATTTTTAAATGCTTACTATGTGCCAGGCACTGTGCTAAGCCCTGGGGTGGATACAGGCGTATGCCCAAGGTCACACAGCAGTCAAGTGGCCGAGCTAGAATTAGATCCGTGCTCTATCCACTAGGCATATAATACAACTATGCCCTGGTTTGCGCTCTTAATTGGTTTCATGAACGGCTGCTAAATGAATTAGTTTCCCATTTTAAATAATGTAAAGGGATTTAACATGTCTCCAAGACCCAAAAATGGACCAAATAACACTTTACCAAAGCGACCTGATCAAATAGCAATAGTAATATGACCCAAAATAAAATAATGTGGATTAGGTATTTTAAATGTGCATACATATATATGTTTAATTCATTTTCAAAGTGCTGTATTTCACATCACTTCAGCATAAAAAACACCTTGTGAATAGATACGAGGGATCAGGCGGAAGGGAAGGGAAATGTTTGAGAGGTAACTTTGTAGCATTGTCTTGAGTGAATGCAAGCATTAAAATGAAAATGTGCTGTCTGAAAGTGCTGAAACAGCATTATCATGGAAGACTCCTGTAGTTATTCTTTGCCTTGAGTAGGGTGGAACTGTTTTAGTCCCAAGGTTACACTAACTTTTGGAGAGGGTAAGAGCTGTTTTCTGCAAATATTGTTTCCTTCTTTGCCATCTCTTGTCTCTTTATCTTTCTTTTCCTTCTCCAGAATCGGCCCGAGCTTTCAATAAGTCTCTGCTTTTACATAATTGGAGAAATCATTTTGATGTTTTCAGAGTAGTCTTTTTTAGATTTTCTCTATCGTTTTATTTATCTGATAACCTTACTCAAGAACTGTCACCCTCCAGAGAAGGAGGGAAAAGAGAAAATCTTTCACCCCCTGAATATCATTTTATTCCCCTTCTAGGAGAGCACTTCCCCCAGCTGACAGTTGGAAAAAACAGGTTGAAGATCAGTGGTGTAACTGCATTTAGTATCCATTTTTAAAAGTTTAGTTCAATTTCATATTTACATTCAGGCATAGAATAGCTGTTTTTGAGTAAAAAAAAAAAAAAAGCCTGCCAGCTGATGCAAATAGCAGTAACAGCAATGAGGAAGATAATTTTGAATGCTAATCAGTCTCTTCGGCCATCTCCATACACAGATAGTGATCACTGTCAGTTCCATCACCTGCAAAAGTGAAGCACAGTGATATATATTGACAGAGCCCACAGGGGTTCTGTCACTGAATTAAGTTCTGCAGGGGAGGGCGTAGAACATATTCGACACAGCTGCCCTCAAGGAACATATAAATTAATTTAAGTAATGATGGTCAAATATGCACAATGCCACAAACAGGATATATGTGTGTAAATGAGAGAGAAGAGCTGTGGTTTGGTTGGGTCTGTGCGTGAGTCAGTTACTTTCTCCATCTAATGCAGGAAAACATTCTGAAGGAGGAAGGCTCTTAGGAGGAGAGTGAGGTAGGATGGTCCATGGAGGAAGATTATTATCCAGAGGTGGGCTGCAGGCCCGAGCTAGAAGGAAGGGGCGATCTCTGTCGTCAGTTCTCCAGATGGATGGATAATCAATAGCCCCAGTAGCCGGTTTAGTTCCATGCACGTGGAATTTATGGGGAAGGATTGAAGATGGGCCAGAGAGGAGTCTGGAATGGACAAGGGAGGGCAGGAAGGTCACAGGAAATGAAGGTAAGGGAGTAGAGTGAATCTTGTGATCAAGAATTTGATCCTGACTTGGAGCCAGCAAGAAGGGATTACAACAGTCCAAGAGAACGAGTACTAGAGGCCCGAATGAGGGAATTTACAGTGAGAAAAGAGGAGGCGATAGATTCAGTTATTTTATATAAGGTGACGTGACAGGGTTCAGCAAATGCAGAGGGCGAAAAAACCTCCCCCCAAAAAACAAGGGACAAAAAGAAGGCAAGGATGACTGTGGTTTTGAACTTTGGAGCAGACAGATGGTGTCATTTCCAACAGAAGGTAGGAAGCTAGGCAGAGGGTTTAGTCTTTAGTCTTTGACATGTTAATTTTGAGGTGGTAGCAGAACATCCGTGAGGTGATTTAGTAGAGACAGGGAATGTAGGATTGTGTTGTAGGAAGAGATCAGGAGAGGAGAAAGATTTGGAAGTGATCTGCATATATATGGTAGTTTTAGCAGTTGGAGCAGATATGATCCACCTCATCAAATCTTGTCCCTCCAGTCAATAAAGATCCATTAAAAACCCATCTACTCTATGAAACCTTCTGTCATTCCACTCAGTCCAATTTTCTACTATATTACTGCAACAAGGAGGTTTGTTGGTTACTAGAACTTCTGTTCTGGGAGTTTCCGCCCAATCAATATTTAGCGACAGAAGTGTTGTGGAGAGAACCGGCTGGAGGAGCTCTGGGGAGGGGGGCAGGGTTGCAGCTGGCGTCAGACCCAGCTCCTGCCAACTTTGCCGCAGCTTCTGTAACCTCTGCTCCAGCTCTTACCCTCTCCACCAGGGTTGCCACTGGACTGTAAACTCCTTGAGGGCAGGGATCTTGTCCTCAAAATGTATTGTATTTTTCACTCACCCAAGCACTTAGTACAGGGCTCCACACCAAGTAAGCACTCGCTTACACTGATTGAAGAACTGTGTCTTTGCCCTTCATATCCCTCCCAGGACCTAATCACAGGGATTTGCACCTAGTGAGAGCTCGTTAAATTGAGAATTGTTACCAACATCTAGTTTGGGGAGGAGTAGTTAAGGAAATGAAGGATTGATCTTTGTGTGCATTTTGTTTTGTAGGTCACAAGGCACTTAAAGCATTATTGAGGTCTCTGGTGGATCTCCAGGATGAACTGCTTTACCAGTATCCAGACACGAGGCACCTCGTAGATGGGGCGAAAGCCAAAGCAGAAAGGTAAGAGGAAATGAGATTAAAAGATTTCTCAGGGTCCTGTCATCCTGTCCTTCAGCCAGCTCATTGCCTTTGAGTCTTTAACCTGTGTGGAAATCAGTGACAGCTTCCAAATCCTGGCTAGTAGCTGGCTTTTCCACTGGAGGAGGTAGCAGCTGAATGGAAAGTTGATTTAAAAAAAAGCGTGATGGAGAGGAGGCAAAGTAGAAGATCGAAGGAGGAAGAAAAGTGGGCTGGGCTGGGATAATTTAGGGTTGACCAGAGGAGTGATGTGAGAGAGGGAAGAGAAGGAAAGACTAAGAGAAGGTAGAATGAGAGAAGATGGGCTTGGAAGGAGACACTGGAGAAAAAGGGGAAGTAGACCTCAGGAAACTAACCAGAAAAGATAGCGTAGCAGAATTTGTGAAGCATTAACTCTGCACAGCTCTGTATTAATAATAATAATAATAATAATAGTGTTGGTATTTGTTAAGCGCTTACTATGTGCAGAGCACTGTTCTAAGCGCTGGGGTAGACACAAGGGAATCAGGTTGTCCCATGTGGGGCTCACAGTCTTAATCCCCATTTTACAGATGAGGTAACTGAGGCACAGAGAAGTTAAGTGACTTGCCCACAGTCACACAGCTGACAAGTGGTGGAGCAGGGATTCGAACCCATGACCTCTGACTCCAGAGCCCGTGCTCTTTCCACTGAGCCATGCTGCTTCTCTAAGCACAGTGAGAGATTGCGCAGGTGGGAATTTGAAACTTGTTTCCTGGAATATAGAGCTAACAGTCAGATTTGGAGGAGTTGCAGAAGGGAAACCTAGAAAATACTGAAAGAGGAGAGGAGCAAGATGGGAGAGGAAAAAAAAAAATCAGCATAGGGAAAAAGAATAGAGGAGCAAGGCAAAGAGGACTCAAGCCTGGGAAGACAAAATATCACACACTGAGCCTCTTCTGAAGACTTAATTTCACTTCTTTGATGAGCCATAGTATACTTTTCCACTGTGTTCATTTTCATCTTTCCACCTTTTGGGCCACCTTTTGCTTCTGCTGTTTATCCCTGTCCTTGGTTTTTCTGCTCTATGATCATCCTGGATCCAACCCTCAGGTGGAGAGTTTCACTTTCATACAACCCCGAAGATTAACTGTAGAAAAGTACCAAACACGAGTTGGTTCACTCTGCTCTTTCCTCCTAGATTTGTGGCAAAAGAATTCCCAATTTCAAAATTGGACAGGGTCGTGCCTGTTTAATTGAAGGCTGATAGTCAACCAACTCTCTTTTATTTATTCATTCATTGTCATATTTACTGAGTGCTTATTGTGTGCAGAGCACTGCACTAAATGCTTGGGAGAGTACAATACAACAATAAACAGACACATTCCCTGCCTGCATTAGTAACAATTGTGTTGTCTTTTGCCATAGCCCTGTTTGTTTCCTCTGACTCTTTGCTGCGGAGATTTCATTAAAAAGTAAGGACCCAATCATTCTGCCACCACAAAAAGGATACCCTGAGCCACATTTAAATATTAATATTAGTTTTAGGGTCATATGTGGGAATGTGGTCATGTGTTGAATTGAAAAGAAATGTATTTTTGATGGTTATACTGAAAAAGTCTTTATTTTTCCTGTGCTTTTTTTGAGTTTTGGATATGCCTCCATTTTGGCCAGTAAGACCAATTTCCCTTTGGTACCTATGAGAAAAATTTCTTGAGGACGACCGAATCAGGAATCTTAGTTGATCTCCATAAAATGATGTTTTTAGACAGAAGGATATATACCCACAACTCTCATTTACAATGTTCTGTAGGATTCGTGGAACTAGGGTAGGCAGGACCATTGGCTTTTAGTTGTCAATTGGAAGACCACTCTCAGTTAATCTTTCAGTAGTATTTATTGAGTGCCTACTGTGTGCAGAGCACTGTACTGAATGCTTAGGAGAGTAAATTAGAGGCATTCTCTCACAGTGCTCACAACCTAATGGGCGAGACAGATACCAAAATATAGACAAGAGGAAGAAAGGAAAAGTGATATGTACACAAATTGGTATTCAGATTTCTTGCATTCAGCTCCCAATAGACTGTAAGCTTGTTGTGGACAGGGAATGTTTCTGTTTATTGTTGTATTGTACTCTCCCAAGCGCTTAGTACAGTGCTGTGCACACAGTAAGCACTCGATTGAATGAATTTTCTTCTGGTTATTTAACTTGGGTTCAGATTATAACTGAAGATCTGCAATTGCGTTTCCAGGAGGATTTCTGAGTTCATCTCCTAACCACCGTGGAACCCTTATAAAGTATAAAATTAAATGAGAGTCATCTGTCCCTCTCCTCTGACCTTGGCCCTTGATAGAGCTACTTACTGTTCTCAATTCTAGTGAGGAGGAAATTTCCGGTGAAGAGGAGGAGGAATTGCTTGCAGAGGAGGGACAGCAGCAACAGCAGAGGAAAGGGCCACCTAAGCGGAAGCTAGAGATGAGTGACTACCCTGGCTTCATGGCAAAACGCTTTGCTGCCTTCACATCCTATCGTAACCGGACCCTGCAAAAATGGCACGACAAAACCAAACTAGCTTCTGGCAAGCTGGGAAAGGCAAGTATATATCTATCTGTTGCACAGTTGGGTGGTATGTGCTTAACAAAAATAATAATAATAATAATGATGATGGTATGTGCTTACTAATGTTCCAGGCAGTGTTCTAAGCGCTGGAGTAGACATAAGATAATCAGGTTGGACACAGTCTCTGTCCCGCATTGGGTTCACAGTCTTAATCCCCATTTTACAGATGAGGTGACTCAGGCACAGAGAAGTGATTTGCCCAAGGTCACACAGCTTCTCTGCCTGCCTGAAAAGTGTGGCTGTAACTGTCATAAAAGCTGTCATGCCTTAGGTAAATGGATGAACTGGTAGGTTTTCCTCCCCCAATACATCTCCTTGAGTTTAAGCCAAAACTCAGATTTGAAAACCTCAGAAGGCAGAATGTTTTCCTTCTCATTTGAGATTTCCAGTTACCAAGAACAGTGAAAATGAAAGGCATTTTCTGAGTGATGGCATTCCGTATTATAAATTGTGAGCTCGAGCCTGTCTAACCGAGAGTGGTGATGCTGATGTGTTAAGTTGAGCTCTTGGTTTTCCTTGGGTCAGTTTAGAGAAACAAAAATCCACAAGCACATTTGGAAACAAAACAAAGACTCCCTTCTTTAAAAAAACAACAACAAGAAGAAAACACCATGTGCTTATTCACTGTCACAGAAAGATAGAGAAAATAGTTTTGCTGCCTTGAGCACCGGCTTGCCGCATCATCTGACATTGGTTAATATTGTTGCAGGGTTTTGGAGCCTTTGAGCGCCCAATCCTGACTCAGATAGATCATATTCTGATGGACAAAGAGAGATTACTCCGGCGGACGCAGACTAAGCGCTCTTTATACCGTGTTCTTGGCAAGGCCGAGCCAGAAATCCAGCCTATCCCTGAGAGTGTGCCAGGACAGCAGGTAAGAGCATTGTGATGCTGAGGGAACAGGGAGCAATTTCTGTCTAGCTGATTAGCTAGAAACCTAAATAGGTTCTTGTGAACAAATCCCAGGTCTGGACCTGCCACCGTCAAGTTGAATTAGAGGATTGACCAATCATCTGTTTGATTTGCGCTATGGAGTCGGTCCAATTGGTTAATTTAGGTCCCAAGTTGGATTATTTGGCCTGAATTATCTGTTTGGACTGGCTCCATGGAACAAATCAAACAGGTAATTGCTCAGCCTGTGTGCAGACCCACCTGATCCGAGAGGGGAAAGAACTAACGGTTTGCAGAGAAAGTAGAAACAGAAGTGAGGGTGGCAGAGAAGGGGAAGACGAGAGGTATAATGTAGGGGATAGAAAACCTTTGGGAATAGTCTCAATTTTCATTTATTGAGTCTGAAGACAGGTAAAGGAATGTTAGAAATCCAAGAGTTGGTAGCCTTTCAAAATTCCTGAAACAAGCTAGGTTTGTCCTGGCTTCAGACTTCTCCTGGGCTTGTAACAGAACTCCAGAAAAGGGTGTGAAATTTGCTTGGCTATGACACTGTTATCGAGTGTTGTTATACACAAAGCAAGATGATAGGTGCTGAGAAGAGGAAATCCTTTTAGAATGGTCTTACATTCTAAAATGAGGAACAACATTAACAGGGAAAACTGCCTTAATCTAAAACTTGAGAGAAGCATTTCAGAGGAGGCACTAATAAAAATGTGATAATCATCCTGCTTTGGTAAAGCCCCCGTTCAGTGCCTGTCTCCCCGTTTATCTTCGCTGATGTAGGAGATTGTGCTTCAGGCTGCAGCCAATGCTCACCTGAAGGACCTGGATGAAGAGATCTTTGATGATGATGACTTTTACCACCAGGTGGGTACTAAGAATCTTGTCTTATGGTACAAAGGAGGTTGGGTACTTTTAAACCGACCTGTGGGTTCTCTGGAGCAGGAGAGGCAGCTTTGACAGATGCCTGAAGCATTCGATGGAGAGTCAGATCTATCTAGTTCTGCTCTTGACTTGCCGTGTAACTTTGGGTAAATCCCTTCCTCCTACTGCTTCAGATTCTCCCTTTGGAAAATGGGAATTATTAGAGTACCTCACTGAGGGCTGCTGAAGGTGAGTGGACTCTAGTTTGTAAATTGCTTTCAGCTTCTTTCTTGAGGTGATGTGTTCTTTGCTAAAGACTCCTTGATAATGGCTCCTTGTTATTTGATTTTAAGTCTGTTCACTGTTGGAGAGAGGGCTGGAGCACGGAATTAGAATTGTAACTCATCCTTAGGCATGATCCTGTCTAGAGATAAAGTGTAGGGATGTAAGAGGGGAAAATTAGAGGGCTTAAAAAAACTTTGTAGAGTCCATGTCCAAGATGAGTTTATTTGAAGCAAAAGTTAGGGGTAAGATTAGGTAAATCCCAAACCGCAGGAATGATATGAGGAGGGGGGGTCCATTACACTTTTCCTTCAAGTATTTTGGGGGATCCGCCATCTGACCCAGAATATTGGACCAGATGGACCATTTGATCTCAGAGATTAAACAATAAAATGCATCTACAGCAATTCATTCGTTCAGTTATATTTATCGAGCGCATATTGTGTGCAAAGCACTATACTGAGCACATGCGCTGCCTACAACGAGCTTACAGTCCAGAGGGGGGTATGAATGTACTTTTTTTTTTTTTTTTAAGTGTTCCCTCTAATTCACCGACTCGCTGAAATTGTTGTCTAGTCTGTTTATGTGGTTCTGCAGTATTAATGAGCCTATGGAGTTTAATAAGGAAATAAAGGTTCTGATTCTTTTGGAGGAACCAACGTAGAATTTGGCACATTTTAAATATTTACCGTGTGCTAAGTGTGGGATAAAGAGAAGATAATCAGATCAGGAACAGTGTGTTTCATATGGGGTTCATAATGGAGTTGAGGAAATGGGCACAGAGCAGTTACGTGACTCGGCCCAGGGCACACAGTAGGCCAAGTGCCAGAAGCGGGACTAGAACCCAAGTCTCTCAACTCCTAGCCTCTTGCCTTTTCCACTAAGCCATGCTGTCCTTTGGTTGTTTTTATTTTCCCCCACTGTCGTACTTTTCCTAACCAGAGAAAGAGCATTGCTCAATGGAATGAGTGTAGGCCTGCAGGAGGACCTGAGTTCTAATCCTGGCTCTACCACATACCTGCTGCGTGACCGTGGGCAAGTCCCCAGACTTCTCTGTACCATAATTTCCTGTCTATAAAATGGGGATTAAATAGCTGTTCTTCCTCCTGTTCAAACTGTGAGCCCCATGTAGGACCTGATTATCTTGCATCTATCCCAGTGTTTCTTGTAGTGCTTGGCACATAGTAAGTGCTTAACAAATATTATTAGCAATAATAATAATTAACCTGAGGATCAAGGATGTTATTCATTATCTTGAAAGCCCTTCCCATTAAGTTTATATTTGAGACTCCTTTTCTTTTTTTTTTTTTTTTTTGGACTCCCTTGGAAGATGAAAAGATTATATCATGTCTGTGCCCATAAATACCGAAGAAAACTCCTTCCCATGAAAGTTCCTGATTGTTTAGAGCCAGATGAATGGGAGGGATTCCCTCAGCTGTTCCATACATATTCATTTCTCTTATTCTATAGTTTCCCTTATAATATTCTCCTATAATTAAGTCTCCCTGTACTGAATTGAAACTGTAGGTGAATCACTATGATTAGATCAATGGAGAAGAGAGTAGGTGAGAGGGGTGGGTATGGCCTTAGGTGTTTTCAGTCAGAGTTCCTGATTCTCCCTCCTCCTCCCCGGCCTTTTTTCTTCCCTACATTCTCCTGTCACCTGAAAAAGGAATGCTTTTCCATTAAGTGACCATGGGAGAACCTGATCCGGATCTGGAATATTAATGCTGGGATAATTGGGTGAGATCATGAGAGAGAATTGAAAATGTTCCAGTCCCGATTAATTCAAGTGTGTATTGTTAGATGGAAAGTGCATTATCAATTAAGTAGGCTTAATAAAACAAGCCCAAATTACTGGGGAAATATAATTCTTAGGATGATAGAACTTTTTTTTTTTGCCAGAAGAGGTAGGTTCAAAGAAAAATAACATTAGTTGGTTGGCCCTTCATTCCAGCTAATAATTTCAACTTCGATAAATTCTGATTTCAGAGTTATGACTAGTCACATCTTAGCTTTTCCCCTTGCTGGTTAATTGGGGTGCCGGGGTTAATCTAAATTAAAACTTAAACTAATAGAGGTCAGTGAGGCAGCTGAAACACCTGAGTAAAACAAATGGGGCTGCCAGTCGCAACTTTATCTTGGCCGTTTCCCAAGAGGGAAGCGGCAGCAAATTGGAGTTGTTTCAGCCTTCTGTAAAAAAGGTGAATGATGGGTGACACTTGTTAATGTACGGCATCTCCGGAAGCGTTCCAGATTGCAGTGCTATAGTACCAACTGCTGCCATCCGGGCACAGTCAGTAGGAACAGGACCAGTTGCCAACATCTGGCGGCACAGCAAGGAATGGGTGCAAGGCTGGAAACCCCGCAGACTCTAAATATGGTGTTTAGAACTGTGCAGGCTTTAATCACTTACCACTCTTTGGCAGCAGGCTACGACAGCTTATCCTAGCCTCGTACATCACACACCGACATCTGCTGAGCCGCCAGGCAGCTGCACATTCATTTTCCTTTCTTGCTTTTCCTGTCTCTCGCTCCCTCCTCCTCCTCTCCTCTCCATTCCCCTTCCCCCACCACTCTTCAGCTTTCCTCTCCCTCCCCAATATGCTTCTTGGGAGAGATGATCTGTAAAGATTACTGCTTCATTGTGTCCAAGTAATTGTGGGGATGCCAGGCTCTTGACAGACACAACGTAGCACCTGTTCTGCTGACCTGGTTAATTTCTTCTGTTGAGTGGGATTTGCCAGAGATTGGAGCTGAAGCCAATTCAATGATAAGGCTGAAGAAAATGGCTGTATGTTTTCTGTCACCTCCCAATTAAATTGGTTTCATAAAGTGCTTTCCTTTATTTGTCAGGGTGGTAAGCCAGAGCTAAGTGTTGCATTCAGAAGTGGGACAATGTATTACAATGGACCCGCGAGTTTTCATTTGTGTTTTTTGTGAGGCCCTAACGAAGAGCTCTGCTGGTGTGTGTACCAAACAATCCACTCCATTTCAACTGAACTTAAAGCAAAAATCTTTGAACCCATGTGTTTTATAAGGGAGAGAGATTATAGCAACAGTGAATTTTAATGTGTCTCTGCAAGGATCTAAAGACCGGCTCATTAATTCAATTGCCGGGGAATCTGGGCAAATGCCCTTACAGCGGAGAGCCAAACCCCATCCGACTTCTACTCCCTTTCGGTGAGGTTCAGCAGTTCCAGGTTTAAAAATTGTTTTTGTTGTCAGATTCAGAGATGTGTTTTGGAAACTGTTTTCCCTGGCTTTTGAAATATCACTTTTTAAAAATTTTGTTTTACCTGATCTGTATTTTCTGAGCTAGTTTTAAAAAAATGGTATGTATCAAGCACTTATTAGGTGCCAAGCATTGTACCAAACACTGGGATAGATACAAAATAATCAGGTCACATACAGTCCCTGTCCCACATGGACCTCACAGTCTAAGTAGATGTGGCGGAATGGTCTATTAGAGCAATACATTCCCTCCTTGGGTAGGTAATGTTGTATAAGAGTGTTAATTAAACATCTTAATTAACAAGTTCACTTTTGAAATTTTATGATTGGTTAGACGGAAACTAGAATTACTATGGACCTGAAGTTCACTCCGTTGAAGGTTTTCATTGAGGAAATGATCTCCTAGAAAGGGAAGTGGGCATGGTTTTATTTCCAAATGGAAATACTCTAATGTGGACATAGCACATACATAATGTGGACAATTGGGTATGCCTACAAGTAGTCAGTGGTCTTGCTTCCTGTAGACTGTGACCTTACTTTTTAAAATGAACCTCCTTTGCCTATGGAAAATTCCTCACCGCATATGTATCTCCCTCTCTGAATTGCTCTTACTGACTTCCCTTTGATAAAATGTGATTTCTCACAAGACACTCTGGGCACTTTAGTAATACAGAAGTGGCTGCTTTAATTCTTTCTCTTTAGAGGCATTGCACAGTCTTTAAACTTGTTGCCAGCTCATATTGTTCCAAAAAAACTAATTGAACCGAGGTTGCGACAGATCAATATTTGGATTTCTGAGGGCTCATTAGGATTTTTCACATTGCTCCCGGCTCTGTTTAGTTTTGATCCGACTGCTTCCGTCACTCTGGATGTAATGGGGGCAAGTCTTCAGAACAGCATCAGGGGATTTCCTCTTTAGAACCCCAGTTTGACCAGCATTCTTTTCTCCGCTGGGTTTCTGTCTGCGACCTGTCTAAATTTGTCCTGGTGGCATACGGGGTTCTTGTCTTTCAGCCATTTGATAATGCCATAAACAAGTAATTACCAATCCAGTGAACTATTAAAAGTCGATAATCTTGAGGAATAGAGATGAGGTAAGCTTTCTGACAGGTTGGTTTACCTTAATTAAATTGGTATGTGATTAATTTGGACAGTTGATCTGGTGGCTTTAATTGGATGCATTTAGATTTTAGTGAATAAGAGATATCTCAAACCATTCTTAAGGTTAATGGCAATACGATATTCTTCCAGTTGGCGTGTAGCTTTCCAATGGTTCAGTTGATGGTTAATGGCACATTTTAGAGTTTGATTTGAATTCTCTTCTCATAATGAGCTGTTGGAAAACCGAACTGATTTTCATTAAGAGCAGCACTTCATTTTTAATCTTATTTTTAAATAATGCTGCCATTTAGAGTCTGTTTGGTTTTTCCAGAAAGTCGCACGAAGCCTTTAAATAAAAAAAAGGGGCCTGGGCACACGTCCTTGAATGTTTGGGTTTGAAAAGCATCAAATTGCTCTCTCCAGATAACGAGGGAAAGGTATCAAAAACAAGACCAGTGTAGGTTTAGTCATCTTTTGACCAGTAACAAATATTGGATCAAGAGTGCAGTTATTTTTATGTTTCGTCACCTTAAAAAAGGATCTTGTGAAAATACTTCAATACGCAAGCTCCTTGTGGGCGGGGAACCTGTTTACCAACGCTCTTGTATTGTACTCTCCCAAGTTCTTAGTACAGTGCCTTGCACACAGTAAATGCTCAGTAAATACCATTGATTCACATGCAGCTCTTTAGGTCTGTCAACTTTCAGATCCACCCAGAACATCAATATTGGCATTTGAATCAATAGCCCGTCCTTAGTGTAATGTGGTGTGCACAGGGTAGAATGCCTGGAGCCGTGCTCTAAATTCAAGGCCTGGAAACTTTTATCAGATTGAAACTGGGGGGTGGAGGGGATGGGGAAGATACCCATGGTTTGTCCCTCATTTCTTCCAAAGTTCTTGCTTTAAGAACCAACTGAGCAACCTCTCTAAACTATATAATCTCACAAGGCTGCGGTGTGTACTTTTAAATTTAGTGGTTATCTCTAAGGGTAAAGTGTTTCCACTGATGTTATGAAAAATAGAGTGGAAAAAGTGTTGGTGAAAGAGAAACAGGATTCCTGAAAACAGCTTTTTTCAGACACTCCCCCAAATTGGTGGCCAGATGGAGATGATTAGAGGGTGGGTCATGCCTTTCTGAATTGTTAAGTGTCAGCTTTCTATTATTAGTGCTGATCAGCCATTAGTAGTAAAACCTTCTGACTCTAATGGCCTTCATAATAATATTCAGAGCATCTCAGTCACAGTTGAGTGTCATTTAAGAGGGAAATCCCCATAGGTTCTGTAAGAGGTGGCTGTTGGACTTTCCCAAGTGCTTAGTACAGCGCTCCGCACACAGTATCCGCTCACTAAATACCTTTGATTGTTTGGTCGAACCAGTTCTCCGGCAGGGTTTTCCCCTCCTCCTCCATACCTTATCTCACCTTGGCTTCACGGACTCTGTCCTCTCCTGGTTCTCCTCTTACCTCTCTGGCCGATCATTCTCGGTCTCCTACGCTGGAGCCTCCTCCCCCTCCCATCCTTTAACTGTTGGAGTTCCTCAAGGGTCAGTTCTCGGCCCTCTTCTGTTCTCCATTTACACTCACTCCCTCGGTGAACTCATCCGCTCTCACGGCTTTGACTACCATCTCTACGCAGATGACACGCGGATCTACATCTCCGCCCCTGTCCTCTCCCCCTCCCTTCAGGCTCGCATCTCCTCCCGCCTCCGGGACGTCTCCACCTGGATGTCGGCCCGCCACCTAAAACTCAACATGAGCAAGACTGAGCTCCTCATCTTCCCTCCCAAGCCCGGTCCGCTCCCAGACTTCTCCATCACCGTGGATGGCACGACCATCCTTCCCGTCCCGCAGGCCCGCAATCTCGGCGTCATCCTTGACTCGTCCCTCTCGTTCACCCCACACATCCTATCCGTTACCGAGACCTGCCGGTTTCACCTCTACGATATCGCCAAGATCCGCCCTTTCCTCTCCACCCAGACGGCTACCTTACTATTACGGGCTCTCGTTATATCCCGGCTAGACTACTGTGTCGGCCTTCTCTCTGACCTCCCTTCCTCCTCTCTCGCCCCGCTCCGGTCTATTCTTCACTCCGC
The DNA here is from genome assembly GCF_004115215.2 of Ornithorhynchus anatinus. Taxonomy (NCBI): domain Eukaryota; kingdom Metazoa; phylum Chordata; class Mammalia; order Monotremata; family Ornithorhynchidae; genus Ornithorhynchus; species Ornithorhynchus anatinus. Next base: position 14,348,796 of record NC_041744.1, read on the forward strand.
CGCCCGGCTCATCTTCCTGCAGAAACGATCTGGGCATGTCACTCCCCTTCTTAAACAACTCCAGTGGTTGCCTATCGACCTCCGCTCCAAACAAAAACTCCTCACTCTAGGCTTCAAGGCTCTCCATCACCTTGCCCCTTCCTACCTCTCCTCCCTTCTCTCTTTCTACCGCCCACCCCGCACGCTCCGCTCCTCCGCCGCCCACCTCCTCGCCGTCCCTCGGTCTCGCCTATCCCGCCGTCGACCCCCGGGTCACGTCCTCCCGCGGTCCCGGAACGCCCTCCCTCCTCACCTCCGCCAAACTGATTCTCTTTCCCTCTTCAAAACCTTACTTAAAAATCACCTCCTCCAAGAGGCCTTCCCAGACTGAGCTCCTCTTCCCCCTCTACTCCCTCTGCCATCCCCCCCTTTACCTCTCCGCAGCTTAAGCCTCATTTTCCCCTTTTCCCTCTGCTCCTCCACCTCTCCCTTCCCATCCCCACAGCACCGTACTCGTCCGCTCAACTGTATATATTTTCGTTACCCTATTTATTTTGTTAATGAATTGTACATCGCCTCGATTCTATTTAGTTGCCATTGTTTTTACGAGATGTTCTTCCCCTTGACGCTGTTTAGTGCCATTGTTCTTGTCTGTCCGTCTCCCCCGATTAGACTGTAAGCCCGTCAAACGGCAGGGACCGTCTCTATCTGTTGCCGACTTGTTCATCCCAAGCGCTTAGTACAGTGCTCTGCACATAGTAAGCGCTCAATAAATACTATTGAATGAATGAATGAATGAATATCCTCCTGTCTCACGCTAGGCCCCCATGGAGACTATTGTCATTGCCCGGCTGAGGAATCGTAGAGTTGTCCTTCAGTTTGAAGATGCCCACAGGAGACTGGGCAGGTGATTGTGTGTTTTTGGGACCTGAGCAGAGATAGTAGGCAACTGAACCATCAGAGCCCTCTGTGCAAGTTCCTAGTAGAAACCTGTTTTGTGTACCTGTTCCAGGGGTGATAAAGGGAAGAAATAGAGGGTTAAAAGAAGTGGCTTTTAGGGTTAGAATTGCTCAATTCCTACTCTGTTATCACATGAGAGGGTTTAATGCTGATCGTGATTTAAGGGTTTAATGCTGATAGTGATTTACTTACACTTCCAAGTTAATCATTAGACATTGGGAGACACTATATATCACTCCCGATAGAATATATGGTATCTCATGAAAAAGTTTTCTGTTTTGACTCGTAAATTTTAGTCTCGTTCACCGAGTTTGGTGAACTACAGCTTTGGAAGGATTTTAGACCTTATGCTGGGAAAACAGTGTTGCTTTATTCCACAAATGAATTTATCATTCATTTTCGAATCCCAAGCCAAAGCTAGTTCAGAAGAATAGGTGGAGTGCAACATGGTGAACCAGAAAGCGGAAAAAACCAATCAACTCTTGAAAGACCAGAGTCACCGAGGCAGGGCTACCCTGACTTTTTAAAAGTGGTAGCCTCTGGCTACATATCCTCTTTCATTTTAGTAACCAGTGCGAGAGTGATTTATAACTCCAGTACTAAGAATCGCCCTATTTAGATATAATGAGATGTTTCGTGATTTTATTTGCATAGCCTGCCTTCCACCTCTGCCTGCTTTTATTTCCCTTTAATATTATATTTGCTTCTTCACCACTTGTCCTCCATTTCATCCCAGGAGGTCTAATAACCTTCATTGATGTCTAATACCACCACTTTATTCTTTTTCACAGTTTTCACTGTTGATTTCAGTCGTTAATAAATTTGACCACTGGTTTTGGAGAAGGATAAGTTGAGACATGAAGCTTGGAAATGACTGGATTATGGGCACACTTTTTTTTTTTTTAAAGGTTAGAACCAGGGTCCTCACAGGCCACTCCCTCTGGCTCAGGAGTGCTCAAGCTGCCGCCTGTAGCCAAATATGACCTGACACCTGTCCCGAGTCCACCGAATGTCAGACCTGGTAACTCATGACTCCCGACAAGTGGCACAGCCCCCAGGGCACGATCAGTAAATCGAGGGATTTTATTGAGTACCCACTGAGTGTTAGACCCTATTGTTAGCACTTGGGAGAGTACAACAGTAGCCAGATAGACTCTCTCTCTCATACACACACCATGTTTCCAGGGGCTCATTTGAAGGGGGAAGGGGAAGTGTGGGTGGCTTTTAAAGGCAGAACGACTGCACTGGCAAGGTCATCATGCCCTTTAAACCCCCCACCACCCTCGCCGTCACCACCGACAGGCGGAGTTTATTTACTGTGACTCGTGGTGAGAAAAGTTGGTACTCCCTATTCTAGCCATCGTATGTTCCGGTCAGCCTGAGCGTCATTGCCCAACAGGTGTTAACTCTCTGTAAATCTGCCCCCTTAGTTTTGATGGAACAAAGGAGTAGTTCTAGATTTGTGATTGTGAGGTTTGAGAAAGCTCAGATGCAAAGATCCAGCTTATACTGGAGGCATATTGAATTTTCTCCCCCGTCTTCATCCACTGACAGTGGGCCACTGGGCAAAGCAGGCAAGTTCCTGCAAAGCCTAATTTTCTTTCCAAAGCAAATTCACTACCCGATCTGCTTTTCCCCCACTGAAGCCCTTCTCACCTGTTTCCACTGAGGAATCGTTGGTGCTGAATTATTAAAGCCCAGGTCCCTGGGTAATGGTTCCCTCGCCAAGATGTGCTAATTGTTTTCTCTACCTTACCCTCCTTCCATTGTAGGATCCTAGGGTAGGTGGTGACAAGACTCCAGTGAGCTTTCTCTGTACCAAAGTTGCTTTAACACCTGCTGGATTCAAGTGTTTCAAGTGTTCTTTAGTATGTAAATTTGTTGCGGAATTTGTGTGTCCAGTCTGTAAGATAGCACAAGAAGAGTAATAGTGAGAAAATTGTTGGGTGCAGAAGATTTTTGAATGTAACTAATAAATAGCCTCAGTTTTGTCAGGACATGTATTTTCACCACGGTTTGTGGCTAGAACATTGTTAGGGAATTAGGGAATGTTTGCTAGTTTGGGAACAGTTGGCTGTTGTCTTGGGAGAAGTAATTTGTGTGTGTACGCCTGAGACTGGAACAGGCCAAGACTATTGTGTGGGTTTCTCTTAATATAAGCGCATGGTATAGTGGATAGAGCATGGGCCTGAAAGTCAGAAGGTCATGGGTTCTAATCCTAGTTCTGCCTCTTGCCCGCTGTATGACCTTAGGCAAGTCATCTTTTCTCTGTGCCTTAGTTATCTCATCTGTAAAATGGGGATTAAGACTGTGAGCCCCACATTGGACAGGGACACTGTCTAATTCACTGTGCTTGCAGCCTCCCCAGTGCTTAGCACAATGCCTAGCATGTAACAAGCACTTAAATACCAACATCATCATGTAGGACTTTGCAAGAGAGCAGCCCCCATGATATGCAAGAACTGGATGTATGCTTGAAATACCAAGTAAATACAGAGCAAAAGATCTTTTTCAGAAGTACAGATAAACTGAATCTTTGGCAGCCCGAGACAGAAATTTGGTATGGCCAGCAAATTCCCAAGAAATAATTCATCTGTTAATGGTATTTATTGAGTACTTACTTTGTGGAGAGCTCTGTACTAAGTGCAAGGGAAAGTTTAGTAGAATAGTGTTGGTAGATATAATGTCTGCCTGCAAGAAGCTTACAGGACTTGGTACCCAGGAACGAAAGCAAGGCGGAATGCACTGAAACGGGGCACTGGTTAAAAAAAAAATAAAATGAAAGGTGTATCGTTCTGGTTATAATTGTTTTAAAGCAAATACTACACATGCACTAAACAGAGCCATCTGGGCCAAGGGCTGCACAGCAGCGGACAGCAGAGAACTCGGAGTCTAGATGGGGATGGGGCCCCGGGCAGGGCCTAGGGGGCTGACACGGGAGGAGGAGAGGAAGGTAAGCTGGTCCATAGCCCTGCTCCTGTTCTCAATAGGCAGGATGTGGCTGGGCTCAGGATTTGTGGTACTTTGGCATCCTCTCTGCTTCAGGGAGAGTTGGAGTCTCGCTGTCACCATCTCGCAGTTTCAAGTACCTTGCTTTGCCCCTCCATATCCCTCTTTGCCTGTGCAGTGCCGGTCTCCCCCCCCCCCCCCCAATGGTGTTTGTGAAGTGCTTACTATGTGCCAGATGTACTAAGCGCTGGGGTAATAATAATAATTATGGTATTTGTTAAGCCCTTTTAATGTGCCAGACACTGTTCTAAGCGCTGGGATGGATACAGGCAAATCGGGTTGGACGCAGTCCCTGTCCCACGAGGGGCTCACTTGTCTCCATCCCCATTTTCCAGATGAGGTAACTGAGGCCCAGAGAAGTGAAATGACGTGCCCAAGGTCACAGAGTAGGCAAGTGGCAGAGCAGGGATCAGAACCTATGACCTTTTGACTTCCAGGCCCGTGCTCTATCTACTGTGCCATGAGAAGCAGCGTGGCTCAGTGGAAAGAACCCGGGCTTGGGAGTCAGAGGTCATGAGTTCGAATCCCGGCTCTGCCACTTGTCAGCTGTGTGACTGTGGGCAAGTCACTTCACTTCTCTGTGCCTCAGTTCCCTCGTCTGTAAAATGGGGATTAACTGTGAGCTTCACGTGGGACAACTTGATTCCCCTGTATCTACCCCAGCGCTTAGAACAGTGCTCGGCACCTAGTGAGCGCTTAACAAATACCAACATTATTATTATGATGCTTAGATACAAGGTGGTCAGGTTGGACGCAGTCCCTGTCCCGCATGGGGCTCACGGATGAGGCCACTTTTTCAGAGTGGCCAGGGCCCCGCCTTCTGGTGTGAGGCCATTTTTCACTTTGATCCTCAGTTGTACCACTAGATGTTCATTCTGGTTTTCCGCTCACAGTCTAGGAAGCCGATACTAAAAAAAATTTAGATCAATACGGTATACTCTTTGTTCTGCGACAAGTTATCCAGTTCGGTTATTATTCATACCTTAGGCTCCTCCCCGATCAGTGCCTTCCTGCCATTTTATCACTCATTAATGCGACAACTCAATTTGGGTATTGTTAATAATAATACTAATAATAATTATTACAGTATATAAGCGCTTACTAGGTGTTCTGAGCCCTGGGGTACATACAAGTAATCAGGTTGGACACAGTCCCTGTCCCACCTGGGGCTCAGTCTCAATCCCCATTTTACAGATGAGGTGACTGCGGCACAGAGAAGTTGTGACTTGCCCAAGGTCACACAGCAGTCATGTGGCAGAGCCAGGATTAGAATCCATGACGTCTGATTCCCAGGCCCTTGCTCTTTCCGATAGGCCATGTTGCTTCTCTGTTAACTCTGGTAGAATGTTTGGGGGAACAGGTTATTTCTAAAGGCCAATTATGTGTTGGGATTATCTCTGGATTTCACACATTCGTGTTTTCCTCCTTTCCATTAACATAGGTAATTCAAAGTTGATGACATTTCAATAAATGATGGCATTTCCATATGTCTGGTTGCATGTTGAACTTTCCCATCCCAGAGGTATGTCAGTTTGTCAGGAAAAAAAAAATCTGACAGCAAACATTCTGTAACCAGTTTAAAGGGCCCTTTACGTGTGAGCTCGTCCTCTAGACTGCGAGCTCGCTGTGGGCAGGGAATGTGTGCGTTGTTGCATTGTATTCTCCCAAGTGCTTCATACAGTGCTTTGCACAGAGCAAGCGCTCTATAAGAGCTGTTCCCATCAAGATGGAGATAAGGAGAATGGGGGAGAGAGAGAGGCTATCCTGGCTTCCCTGCCACCCCTTTGATTAAAAATAGCCATCATTGAGCTCACAGCTCAATGTCCATTTTACAGATGAGGTAACAGGCCCAGAGAAGTGAAGTGACTTCCCCAAGATCACACAGCAGAGCTGGGAAGTGGCGGGCTCTTCTGACATCCAGGCCTGTGCTCTATCCACTAGGCCCCGCTGCTTTCTGTATCTGAATCTTAGAAACGATTCTAGGTGTGGTACCTAGATTTTATTGGATGTACTGCCTTCCAGGCCATAGAAATGGCAGTTGGGGCTTGCTTGTGAGCAAGGGATTCTTCTTATTTTGGGGCCACCTACCATGCATTTACTCCCTAGTGAATCCGACTGCACTCCTGTAGCTCAGGACGAGGGAAGTGAGAAAACCTTACGGCAGCTCTGATCCGTATGCAGCAGGAAGCAGAGTAAGGGGCCTTCATTCCTTTCTTCTAAACTCTCCCCCCCACCTCACTTTTGACAGAATATTGACTAGAAACCAGAGCCTATTTTTGCTTAGCCTTAAGGGCAGCTGTTTACAGAGCAGCAGTGTTACATAGGTTTACTGTGTCGTATGTCTGTGTAACACTGGATTTGGATCTTGTATTTAGCTGCCAGAAGTGACTGTGATGAAGTAGCAGAGATAAACTGATAGATTGGCTGCCAGAAAGATGTTGGGAATCAATCAGATAAACAGGGCAGAGAAATAGCTTGCTGTTTTCTAGTGATAATAAACCAGTGGCCTCTAGTCCCTGCATTTTTAAAAGTAATTGCTGTGGTAATAATCGCCAAAATAAGCAAATGAAAAGAACGTCGTGGGAGGCTTCGTAATTGTGGTCGAGATCCCCCTTTTCATATTGCAAGAAAAAATATACCTAGCGAAGGGAGCGTTTTTTAATACAATTTGTTTTGATTCTCGAAATTTTTACCTAAGCCAAAATAAAGAACGAACTATTTTGGTAGAAATATATTCCAGTACTCTTAAATCCATCCAGTGGTTTCAGCCGTCTAGCTTGATTGAACTATCGCTATAGCTACGCATGGCATATTTCGTAAAGGTTTTTATAAAATTCATGTGGGTGAACAATCACGTTTTAATGTTACATCTGTACTTCTGGTGTATAATCAGCAATATCTAGTTTGTTGTCCTGTCTTCCTTGAGGTTTTTCACCTTAAACATTTTTGCCATTTTAATCCCTGCTGCTTCTCACCTGCCTTTGGTAGGGGGCTTTGTAGGACTCTTTTATTAGCAGTTTATCATTATAACTTTTTTTATTTCACTCTTTTCCAGATATTCTTTCTTGTCCCTTTTTTTTTTTGACTCCTGATTCCACAGCTACTGAATCCACTCAGGATTCATAGATTTTAATGTGAATTCCAAGGTCGGTGTGATTGCTACTGTTTTGGGCTCGTGTTCAGGACTGTAAAGGGAAGCAGGGGAGTAATTTAGAGTTCCCTTAAAATTAATAATACAGGGTGAGGTACGGTCTTATGTACTGTGTGACTCAGCCTCCTAAGACTTCTTCCCAGAAATCTGACTCTAAATAATTGTCTTATGTACAAGTATATCGCCTTATTAATCAAGATGGTACTCGCTATGGGAAGTTGAAGGAAATGGAGAAGTCTGCATGAGAAATGCTGTTATTGGGTCAGACCAGTGGTTCATGCTGCCCAGGATTTTGTGTTTTACACTAGCAACTTTTAATTATATGTTATAATGAATTTTGCCTCCGGAAGGCCTTCTTGCTTGCTGGGTGGGTCATAGGTCGTAAGCCAGGCATTCACTTTTGTCCTCTTGGTGAGAGAGTAATGCTCACTTCTCTCTGCCGTGCAGCCGTTTCTGCCTGACCTTTTAAAGATTTTCTATTGATATCAATGAGGTGGATGAAACTAATCATAAAACGATGAAGGGAATGCCACACCATACATTGATCTATCTGAAATGAACTGCCGGTTAACAATAAGTCTGCTTAATAGGCTTCCGTTTTTTTTTTTTCCCTTTTGCTGCAGCGAAACCTCCCTTTCAGTAATAATGATAAAAAGAGTAAGAAGGGGTTAACACGTCCAGTCGTACTCTTGTCACAGAATTGTGTCTTATTGATTACAGTTTTAGCACCTTCGCTGTGTCATTCAGAATTCCTACTGTGCCCGTTTTAAGTCATTTCGGTCCTTGGAGATGATTAATAAATACATCAACCTCTCTATTCCCCTAGCTCCTGCGAGAACTTATAGAACGAAAGACCAGTTCCTTGGATCCGAATGATCAGGTGGCCATGGGCAGGTAAGGAATCAGTTGTAGCTTCTTATTCATCCACAACTTGCTCGCCTTCGAACTTCCGTACCTTTATAACCCACGGCAGAGGTGGACCTGTTAGAATAAACACTGAGAACAAAAAAGAAAGGCACTGTTGCAAGAGTGAAAGCGGAGCGATCCCAAGAAACCCTGAGGTGTCTTGAACAAAGCTTTGAACTCTTGGAATAGCAGGCATTTGTGTTCAACTTTTTTAGTCAACATAAGTGCTTTTTCTAGATTAAACGGTGATCCTTTTCTGCTTGCTTTCCAGCCTCCAGGTTTGAGGCTTATCTATTGTCAAAATTCAGCTCGAGAGGCTCTTGTAAGGAGTTTAAGCTTTTTCTCATTCTTTTTTTAATATACGGGCTCCACCTCTTTTGTTTAGAGGAAAAAGAGATGTCACCCCAGTTAAAAATGGCAGTGCTACCCAGGTGTCAGGAGAGAATGTAAAATAAGCCAGGAAAGCTCTTGTGGGCATCTGCTTCATCTAGTAGTTGGAAAGTAAAAAGAGCGTTTGCGAGTGCTACCTAATGAATAGTGCAATTTTAAATAGTCATGAGTCATGATTTGCAAAATCATTAAAGGAATGAAAACTGAAAAAGCCAGAGTAGAATTTGGGGCAGGATGGTAATTGGGTAAAGGGAAAGGTGCAATACAAAATTTGTGTTGATTAAATAATCAAATTGAAATAAAATCTTACCTGAATTTTAAGGCAGTGAGTCACATTTTGTATATGTCTGAAATTTTATGGATAATGATTCACTATAAATTTAATATGATGGAGCAAAACTGCATTTAAGTGGTGATTATATTGTACTTTTATCTGACTTTACAATAAAATAGATTATGGCAATTAAGATTATATTAAGATTGCAGTAATTGGATTTTGCTTGATTTTTTTTTTTTCTGATGTTGAATTTTCATTGTGTAAATCAACTAACATGACTGGCTTGTTTTTTCACATTTGTTCCTACTAGCAGTTTCTTTATAATTTTCTTAGCCAAGGACTCTCCTATTGAAAAAATTAACACTTTATTGTTTATTCATTTAAAATTACCATAGACTCAAACTAAATTTTCTGAAGTTTGTTGCCTTTTTACATGAAGAGTTAGGGTTGCTAATTAAAAAAAAAAAGAGAGCACAAAGTTTAAAAACAAAACAAACTGTTTTAGCAAATTAGACTAGAGTGGGTCTTAGATTTCAAGCCTCTTCATAATTAACCTAAATGTCAAACCAAATCATTTGGATTAAAAAATTTTTTTCAAAGAAAACTCCTATATAAGATGAAGTTTGATGTGTTTTTCGGCTGATATGTGGATTTAACTTCTATCACTGCAGCTTGAATCGCCAGGTACTAAGTGACATTGCTGACCAAATTTGGCAAAATAATTATCCAACTATTTTTTGCTCCTTTCATTGTACAAGTGCTTCTCAATTGATTAGTCTCTTTGGCCTCAACCTAAGAAGAATTTAGGGTGATTCGATGATTTCCTGCCGCAGAGTTATCAGTGTAAAGAAACTCCATTTGTGATGTGGCATAACTTTCATTTTGACCACTGCAGGCAATGGCTGGCTATTCAGAAGTTACGGAGTAAAATTCACAAGAAAGTGGATAGGAAAGCCAGCAAAGGAAGAAAACTCCGGTAAGTTACCTCAAGTAAACCCTGAAATATTGTGTTTTTGCTTTTCACCTTTAGTCTTCTGTCATTCTGTTTTGCTGTTAGTATTTATTTCTTTATTTTGGTAATTCCTCCCTTTTACCAGAGACATAATGATGGGAAAAGTAGCCAAGATAATATCTTCTCTTTGCCATTTACTTAATATGTGACCTTGAGTAACATGCTTCATTTCTTTGTGCCTCAATTTCCCAGACTCTAAAGTGGGACTGACAGTCCTTGCCCCCTTCCTCAAGGGTGGTGTGTGGATGAATGAGATAATGTGTGCAAAATGCCTTGAGTCCTCAGAGAAAAGCACTAGAGGAACACAAAGTAGCAATATTATTCTTTGGGTGTTTTTCATCCTGCAATGTACTGTTTCTATCTTTTAATCGGTAAACTCCTTGAGAGCAGGATTATGTTCTTTGGCCCAATTTCATGGGTTGTATGGAACCACGTATCTACACAGAGTAATAAAATGCCATGCCGTGCTTGTCTGTGTGGAGAATGTGAGATAGGAGGGAAAATGTAGCCCTTCACCCATAAACAAAATTTTTTTGTGGGGGGGAGAAAATAAGAGTTTCTGCCTTTGGGTAGGTTCCAGTTCTGCAAGATGCCTAAATGATTCCCTGACTGTGCAGTTTATACAAAAGACCAGAACAAAAAATAGAGTTGCCAGATGCTTCAGATGCTTTAATCCAATTCTTTCAATGATTTTTGTTGTTTAGACCTTAATTTCCTACAATAAAATGAACTGCTGTATGCTCAAAAGAGGCCATTTATGATTTAAGTGTCATTGAGGGATCGTGCAGCCAACAGGATTGGAAGGGATTTCTAGATCACACTCTTCCCTTCAGGGAGATTTGCACTTAAAAAAAGACTCTCCCCAAATAAGAATCTGTCTTATTTTAAAGATTATTTTCCAACCTCTTGTAGTAACCCATTCCAATATTTAATAACCTTGGCCATCAGGAAATTTTTCTTTATGCTTAAATCCCTCAAGCTACAGTTTATACCTCTCCTTCAGTCCTCGTTACCCTCCTTGTGGTTCACCACTGGTCATGAGAGTGTGGGGCTTAAGACTGGCGCCTGATCAGTATGCTAAGCATACTGGGAAGACTACCTCCAACGTTCTTCGTTTTTATTTATACCTCCCAGAATCAGTCCTGCTATTGAAAGTACAAAATCCATTTCAGCTCTTGGACCGGATCTGCATGAAAAGCCTACCGATGAATCGGATCAAGAATTTTCCTGAATCAACATCTCTATCATAAAGTTATAAATGATATTTAACATGCCGTCCAACTAACCAAAGGGAAATTTGAATCCCGTAGCTGCAGTTCAGCTGAAAGCAATAGGTTGTGTTAGTGTTGGCAGAGTATTTTGCCTTAAGATTGTGTCCTCGGGTCCTCCTCATCTCCCCATCGCCCGATCCATCTGACTGAAAAGTTCTGGGGTCATTGACTGCCCAGGTGTGGGAGTATTCTTGGATTGATTTTGGAAAATCAATCAGTGGTATTTATTGAGCACTTACTGTGTACAGAGCACTATACTAGGTGCTTAGGAGAGTAAAGTACAACAGAGATGGTAGACAGTCCCTGCCCACGGTAAGCTTTCAGCCTAGAGGCAGCTTATAATCACAGGGAGCAAAAATACTGGTTTTGTCCCCTAGGCAATCCCGGATAACTCTGTTGCAGAATGTAGCCCAAACTGCATCTTTATTGTGAAGACTTGTCATGCAAAAACACACTTACTCTCTCCCACTTCGAAGCCTTATTGAAGGCACATCTCCTCCAGGAAGCCTTCCCTGACTTGAGCCCTCCTCTCCTCTTCTCTCACTCCTTTCTCTATCTCCCTGACTTGCTCCTTCATTCATCCTCCCTCACTTTCCCACAGCACATGTAATTTATTTATTTATATTAATATCTGTCTCTCCCTCCCGAGTGTGAGCTTGTTGTGGGCGGGGAATATGTCTGATGTTATAGTGTACTCTCCCAAGCGCTTAGTACAATGCTTTGCACACAGCGCTCAATAAATACGATTAATAAAAATAATAATAACTTGTCTTTCGCAGGCATCATCTTTGCCGGTCTTTTGGCGTTTCATACACTCCTAGCAAAAATAGCTATGCTTCCCTTGAGTTACATGAGAATAATAGAATGTATGTTGAATTTGTATAGCATTTTTCTCTCCAGTGTGCATTCAAATCAGTAATGTAGTTTATATGTATAATATCTCGGTGAGTAGTGTTCTTTTTCTCATCTTACAAATGATGAAGCTAAGATTCAAAGAGATTAAGTGACTTCCCTGAGGTCTCACAGCTCAGGGAGGTGGCAGAGCTAGTCCTGCAGCCCATGTCTTCTGACTCCCAGGGCCTTGCTCTTTTCCTGAGACCATGTTGGCATTTTTTAAAAAATGGTATTTAAGCGCTTTCTATGTCCCAGATACTGTTCTAAGCTCTGGGCGTAGATACAAGGTAATCAGGTTGGACACCGTCCATGTCCCACATTCATTCATTCAATAGTATTTATTGAGTACTTACTATGTGCAGAGCACTGTACTAAGCACTTGGAATGTACAAATCGGTAACAGATGGGGCTCACAGTCCTAATCCCCATTTTTCAGATGAGGAAACCGAGAGAAGTGAAGTGACTTGCCCATGGTCACACAGCAGCTGAGTGGCGGAGCCCTGATTAGAACCCAGATCCTTCTGTCTTCCAGGCCCGAATTTCTTTTTAATGTCACTCACTTTCAGCATAGCTACCCACAGCTCTTGGAGATACCAGATGCCTCTTTGATCTGGAAGTTAGCAGGCAAGTTACATGCACAGATTGCAAATTCAGTGACCCATCCGAGACCCTTGTGCTGAAATCCACCAGAGTGTGTATCCCTGGAGGTCCTCTGAACTACCTCTCTACTCCAGAATCATGGTAGTGGCAGGATTTTAGTGGCAGGCCTCAAAGACCTAGTCCTAAAAGCATCTGGGTGTGTATCGGTACAAGAGAAGGGACAGACCAGCTGAAAACAGAACTCTGGTATTCATTCAGCCGTATTTATTGAGTGCTTTCTCTATGCAAAGCACTGTACTAAGCGCTCAGGTATAGAATTGAATGACTAGCCATCCCATTCGCTCTCTCTTTCTCACTGCTGTGCCCCGTCTCCTTTCCTTCCTCCCTCTTCTTTCTTTTCCCACCTGGGAGGGTCCCGAGGAATGAGTTATTTCTCTGTTCTAGAAACTTCTGGGCCTTTCCCCATTAGCTAAGTGCTAGGCTAGCCTGCTGGACTGTCAGAGAGGGCAACCCCATTTCGTTTTTATGTTTCCTGATTATAACTTGAGTTACCGGTTCGGTGCTTGGCCGCGGTCGCTCAGAGCTTTTGATGTTGATGATAAAATATTCATAAAGTAATAAGAACTCCGTGTAACTATGAAACAAAGTATAGACTGGGGAATCTCTTCTCAGGGCGATAGATATTTCAACTTATGAATATGAGCTCTGCTGAGTTTTACATTTCATAAGTTAATCAGATTTGGTGGAGTTTCTCTGAGAACGTCAATATCAATAGTACTTATTGCGCTGTAACTGTGAGCGGAGTATTTTACCAGGTGCTTGGAGAACATATAAAAGAAGTTAACAGACCACAAGCCCTGCCCCTCCGAGAATTTAGTCTTAATGGGTGAGGCAATAGATATGAGATATAGTGGAGAAGTATACCGAAACTTGAGAGAACAGATACAAGTGATTGAGAAAAGTGAATGAATAATAAATGGAGTGCTAACAGCAAATCTTGGTGGTGCTAGCCTTTTTCATAAGTTTGGTAAGTAATTGTTTTAAGCCATTCATTAGAAGTCAAATGGAATATGTCTTCGTTTGATCAGACTAATTATTTGGACCGTGAAAGATCAAATGCAGTAGCCACAATGTGATAATATAACACACTTTCTGATTAACTGTGGTATTTATTAAGCATTTACTATGTGCCAAACGCTGTACTAAGTTCTGGGGCAGATATAAGACAATCAGGTTGGACACAGTAGTTGATGCCATTTCAGTAGTAGAGGTCTTTTTTAAAAAATTATTTTAAGGAATTCAAAGCACTTACCCAGCGATTTTTCCCCACAAACCATTTGGGCAGGGAACATGTAATTTTCTTTATTCCTGTGTTTTTATAGGTGAGAGGAATAGAGGCACTAGAAACTGAAATCATTTATCCATGCTTACAGAGTGAATCTTTGGAGCTGGGCACTGAATCTAAATTATTTTTCTCCCAAAGATGATATCTATTCTGAATCTCTTTGTATATTTTTTGCAGAAGCCTGACATAACTGCGACCCACCAGGAGTGTACTAGTGTGATGCCTGGCACTTATCCCCACATTGGGAAAATGTGTAAACAAATAAAACAAAAAAGCACACACATTTAAAAGTAACACAAACCCCATCCCGGGTGCATCAAAAAATGACACGGGGCAGAGGGAAAGGTGACATGAGACACCTTTAACTAATCAGCCTCCATGTCTCTTCCACTTACGGCCTGGGCTCCCTCCAAGTGCCCAGGAAGACATTTTGTCCTGGGTTCTAATTCTGGCTGAGTGACCTTGGGCAAGTCACTTCACTTCTTTGTGCCTCACTTCCCTCATCTGTAAAATAGGTATTAAGACTCGGAGCGCTATGTGGGACAGGGACTTTGTCCAAGCCAATTATCTTGTATCTACCCCAGCACTTAGAGTGCCTGGCACATAGTAAGTGCTTGACAAATACCGCAATTATTATTATCATTATTATTAAGGAAGAAAAAAATTCCACATGTTATTGTGTTGTCTTGTTCTAATCGGAGCAGAGGAAAAGGAGTGAGTGTGTTCAGATAGAAATGACTCTGGACGTAGTCATTTCCATCTCTCCGACTAAATTTAAGGGTGTGGAATCCCAGGTTAAACCTGAGCTCAGAGCAGTCCATTTTTAAGTAGCAGCTCCATACCCACAGGAGCCCAATGGTTGATCGGCCTCTTTGCCAAGGTCACGGGCAAACAGACCCAGTGCTATGCCCCCGGTCCTCATTTAGGAAATCACAACAAATTGCCCCAAGTGCCTTCTCTGTAGGCCTCTGAACTAGTAAAGCTGAGGGGTTTGCTTGGATTAATGAGGCCCAGAGAAATTTCCCAGAGACCTGTACTTATTATATTATCTATATTATCTATATGTAGTTTAGATATATTATCTGTCTTACCTCCAGAAGATGGTTTAGCTAATGGTGGTGCCTGAAGAGGGATTAAGATTCGGCAAGAAGAGGGAAATTGGTAGTCAAATCTCTGTGGGTTGGAATGCTATTCAAGTGTTGTTATGAACTCCAGAACACAAACATGTCCACTTTCTTCAGACCGTGCTAAAAACGAAAGTGATATTGGACTGCTGCCATTTATGGATACGCTTGTGAGCATCCTTGGGACATTAAAGAAAAGGGGAGATTATATTTGTGACTGGTAAAGAGACGTGAATTATTTCACATTTCACCGGATAGCCAGAAAGTTCTGTGATACGTGCTGGGGTCTGTTAGCTCACATAATCTGTTAGTTTTTCTATGTTAATAGTAACTAACGTGCTCCCTGTTTGTTTGTGGCTCTGTTCAGGTATCATGTCCTCAGTAAGCTGCTGAGCTTCATGGCACCTATTGACCACACTACAATGAATGATGATGCCAGGTGAGTAATAGATTAATTATGTGTCTCAAATGGCTTCATGACAGCCCGATATTGACCTATTCTACAGCCTGTCGCCCTCTCCATTTCGTCTTATCAGGGAACCATTCGTCTTGGGCATCATAGCAAGGGTCTCTGAGTTGCATCAATCCATGCAATCCAGCTGAATGCTCACTCCTGTAATTACCTTAAAATCCAACCAGAAATTTTCCATAAAAATTCATGCTGGTTGTAGGCCTTTTTGCTACCTATAGCCCACTTGGCCCCGACAACGAAACCCGGCACTTGGACAAGTAGGGGGGTTATTCTGAAATGCTAACTTCACAGGGTGCGCGGGAGCGAATTCATTGTGGGGAAAAATGTGTGTGATTTTGGCACAGTTAAGAGAATGCAACGTTACCTCTTGTTTTGGAAAGGCCCTCCAATTATCTGAAGGCACTCTGTCTCTGTACAGCTGATGGTGCTCCTGTGAAATTGTCTTATAAGTGGATGTGTTCATCTTCCCTAGTTTCTCACAAATTTGAATTCACTGTCATTTTTCAAAGCTTGTGTTTTAGTCTTCGAATCTGGGTCAGATTTTCTTCATCTCAGAGTAGTTCTGAAAGTTCATGTCCCACACTGGGCTTTGAATTTGATTTGTCTAGGACTTTAAATGCCAAATGGGAATTTTAGCATAGGGGGTTTGAGGGTGAATCTCTATGTTCTGCCCCCCTCAGAAGGCACAGTCTGGGTGTACGCTGTTCTTTTATTCATCTCTGATGTAGCCTGGCCATCAGACTTTCCAATATACTCTAATATCAGAGCATCTTTCTAGGGTGTCTGGGGAAAAAATAAACTGCCTAATTAACAAGCAAATGATTAAAAATAATATTAAAATGGAATGAAACTTAGGGTTCTGTTGATAGGTCAAGATGTGTAATGATTTAGATGATGAAGTTGTGCTTTATTAATGCGTAATAATTCCACATTTTGTGTAGATCCGGTTATTGATGCTATGAGTCAAGAGTTTTTCTTGGGCAGACTCAGTTGGGCTGTCCCAAAACGCTGAGGGCATCAACTGTGTTCTAGATAAACCACAAGCCTTTGGCAAAGGAACTTACATGTAAATTCCTTGATATGTAGTGTTAGCGCAGTGTACTCCCACAATTAGTATGAGAGAATAATCCTCCATGCCCCCTTCCCACCCGCCCCAAACCTTGAAGGCCCTTGTTAAAAAGCTTGCTCCTTGATCAGGCACCCTCTGGATATGTCGTCCCATCAAAAACCCTTGACACTTTTATATAAATATATATACATATATATATATATATATATATATATATATATATATATATATATATATATATAAGCCTCTTCGATCCCTTTTCATTAATTTCCTTTTTTTACAAGTTGTATCCGTGAGTTTTTTTCTTTGTTCTCGTTGCCGGTGTGCAGTCTGTATCTGCCTGTCTACCCCATTAGATTATCAGCTTTTCAGGGCAGTCAAGCACAAATGTAGATGCCTGCTGAATGTACAGAACACTGTACTAAACATTTCGGAGAGTACAGTAGATTTGGAGGCACAGTCCCCGCCTACAGTCTAATGGAAGAGACAGAAACATAAGTTACAGATAGGAGGAAAACTTGCTTAAATATTACAACCAGTAAATGGGTTTGCACATGAGTGCAACAGGAGGCTGTGAGTGCCAGATTGCTAAAGTGGTACAGAAGTGCTGAGAGGAATGTCACCTGTGGAAAGGAAAAGTTAATTTGGAAATGCATCTTGGAGGGGTTGGGATTTCAGAAGAGCTCTGAAGATGAAGACAGCTGATGTCTTGTCGATTTGAAAGCGGAGGGGGTGGGGTGGGTCCTTCCAGGCAAAAAATGGGGTGTGAGTTAGGGGACGAGGCAGAAAAGCTGAAAATGAAGTACAGTGAGAAAGTGGCTTAGGGAGGGACAGAGAATGCAAGCTGGGGTGTAGTTAGACAGTGAGCCCCATGTGGGACAGGCATTGTATCCAACGTGATTGCCTTATATCTACTCCAGTGCTTAGAACAGTGCTTGGCACATAGTACTTAAGTGTGAAAATTACCATTATTGTTAATAAAGAGAATGGTCAGGTATGGGGTAAAGAAAGCTGATGGAATTCCTTAAAGTCAATGGTTAGGAGTTTCTTTTTGATGCCAAGACGTTGGGGACGACTGCGGACATGAGTGCAGAACAGTATTTTAGAATAATAATCCAAGTAGCAGAGTGATGTTGAGATTGGAGAAGGGGGAGGCTGGAGGCAGGGAGACCAGTGAGGAGGCCGAATCAGTAGTCTAGCTAGGACATGACAAGCACCGGACCAGTGCGGTGATTATCGATGGAGAGGAATGGGGTGTTTCTTGGCTATGTTGCGAAGGAAAATCTGATGGATTCAGGGGCAGACTGTGGGTGAGAGTTGAAAGAGTAAGGAGTCAAGGATGATGCCAAGGCGGCGGGCTTTGGAGGCAGGGAGGGTGGTGGTTCAAATGTGATGGGATCTGTGTAGATAGAGGTAAGGAGTTCGGTTATGGACATGTTGAGCTTGAGGTGCCACAGGACATCCAGATAGAGAGGCAAGAGGAAATGCAAGACTAGATGGGTTGAGGTTGGGGCTAGTCAGGTAGATCTGGGAATCATCCTCAGAGAGGCAAATGACAAGTTGTGCCTAATCTGAAGATAAAAATGGAAATACAACAGCATGTTATTTGTAGAACATGATGGGCCTCCAAAATAATTGGTACCTGGGGTTTTCCTTTACTGGCCAATTTACCAGTTGTCAGTATCGTCCAGTTTTTACATGCGTTGGAGAGGATCCTGATCTATTTTTCCCGGGGGCAGAGAGATCAGTGAGGAGGGTGTTCCAGGAGTCAGTGAGCACTCAGATACACCTACTAATACTAGTTCCTCTTCCTACTATCAATTTTGTTACATTTGGGGTTCCCAGACTCCAAGGATTGGGTAAGTTCTATCCTTACCCCGGTGGATTTTTAGGAAAAAGGTAGGGCCCAGGTCCCTAAAGTTCAAGCACGTCTGTTTTAAAAGTATTCCCTTAGCATCTATCCCCCTATGGGATGTGATGAAGATCTAATTCAGATTAAAAATAAAAATTCCAGTAAAAATCCATTTTCTAAAGAAGTTACCTCCATGTACAGAATGTTTCAAAAATGAATTTTCCACCTCATATTTTGTAAAAAATAAAAAAAACAATTAGCAAGTAGCACAAGGGAAAAAATTCAAGACCCAGGTCATGCTGGTTTTGATATTTTCCTCTTATTATCTTAAGTCGAGTGTGACTTACGTCTTGAGAATTTGAATAGGGCCAAGGAGCGTCTTCATTTTCTTTCCATGTTTGTAGAGTTTATTCATCTCCAACCAGTTCATTTTTTATTAATAGGTTAGGCTATCCTTTGCCTCCACTCATATGCAAGTTCAGACTTTTAGCTGTTTTGTAAAACGTAACGTCTTGCCGGGCCCAGAAGTGTGACTGTAATTCTCTTTCGATTCCAAAGGAGTGGTTGAAATGAGCTCAAAGTGTATCTTCTCCATGTTTGATGGGCCTCAGTGCAGTGGTTTCCCTACGGGAGAGGAAGCTTAAAGAGCTTCCAGGTTCGGAGGTCACCCCCTTCCTTCTCGGAAGCACTCGTTGCCCGGAGGTGGGGAGGGGAGAGTGTGTGTGTGTGTATGTGTCAGAGCCACGGGGGTTGAGTGCCATAGGAGAACTGTCCATTTCCCATACACTTTAAGCTGCTCTGAAGATGGATGTTGATTGTCATTACTCTACCTTGCCTCTTTTTCTAGAAAAGGGCATCACTTCACTCACTGCAGAGCTTTAAGTGCTTACTATGTGTTAAGCACTGTACTAAGCACTGTTAGATTAAAGGTAATCAGTCCCACATGCGCAGGATGTAACAGGTATTGACCCCCCCAATTTACAGATGAAAAAGCCGAGGCACAGAGAATTAACAGCAGGCAAGGGGCAGAGCCAGGATTAGAATCCAGGTCCTCTGACTCCCAGGCCCGCGCTGTTTTTACTAGGCCATGCTGTCCCTCATTTCTTCTAGAATACGTTGGGCCGCAGATATTGGCTGGGAAGTATAAGTACGCTTCGTGAATGTTCCATATACTTTGCTTGGGTTACGGTAGGCTCTCCTTTCATGACAGGGACAGCCAAACTTCCAAACTAATTTCTGCTATCCATCAGAATCCTCCTACCTAAGAGGAGCTTCATAATGTGGTCCTGTAGAGACCATTATCAGCCGCGGAAGGAAGAGAGAAGGTTTGACATTTGGTTTTCGGAGGATCTCTCTGGGGGCTTCTCACCACTTAGAGCAGGTTATTACATTACATGCACGCTTTTCAGATTCTCTCAGTGGCAAGAGCAGGTATATTACGACTGTTGCACTCTGCTCACAGAATATGAGGATTGGTGCTATTTCTTGCCTGAGGTTTTTTCTTTTTGGTTTTGTTTTTTTTAGGGTTTAGTGTGCTGTGGCTCTTGTCATTTTGACATTTATCCTATCTCCCCTGGATTACTGTGTCAGCCTCCTTGCTGACCTCCCAGCCTCCTCTCTTCCTACTACGGTCCATACTTCATTTCGCTACCCGGATCAGTTTTCTACGGAAACATTCAGTCCGTGTTTCCCCACTTCTCAAGAGCCTCCAGTGGTTGCCCGTCCACCTCTGCATCCGACAGAAACTCCTTACCATCTGCTTCAAAGCACTTAATCACCTTGCCCCCTCCTACCTCACCTTGTTAATTTCCTGCTACAACCCAGCCCGCACACTTGGCTCCTTTAATGATAACTTTCTCACTGTACCACAGTCTCGTCCATCTCATCGCCGACCGCTCGCCCACATGTCCTACCTTTGGCCTAGAAAGCCCTCCCTCTTGATGTCTGACGGTTACTCTCCCCCCTTTCAAAGCCTTATTGAAGGCAGATCTTCTCCAAGAGGCCTTCTCTGACTGTCTTCCTTTTCTTCCACTCCCTTCTGTCACCCTGACTTGCTCCCTATATTCATCCCCCCTCCCAGCCCCACAACACTTATGTACATAACTGTCATTTTATTTATTTACATACTTTATTTATTTACATCTGTCTCCCACTCTCGACTGTAAGCTCACTGTGGGTAGGGAATGCCTCATAATCATACACCTAATAATAATAACTGTATTTTTAAGCACTGTTGTCGTCTGTATTGTTCTCTTGTACTCTCCCAATTGCACTGTAATATGCTCTACACTCCTTAATCATTCAAAAAATACAACAGACTGACTAAATGAAACATGTATAATAGTTTATATTGACATTTAATATCTAAGCTCTTTCTCCAAGGTGCGCAAGGTTATCCAGTTAGTAAGAGCCAGAATGTTCTGCTGTTGGTATCTTCTTTTTTTTCCCCCTTTTATGGTATTTGTTAACCACTTACTATGTGCCAGACTCTGTACTAAGTGCAGGGGTTGATAAAAACTAGTCAGGTTGGACCCAGTCCATATCCTACATGGGGCTCACAGTATTAATCCCCATTTTACCGATGAGGAACCTGAGATCCAGACAAGTTAAGTGACTTGCTCAAAGTTACACAGCGGATAAATGGCCCGTGTTCTAGGCACTAGGCCATGCTGCTTTTCTCTAATTCCAAAAAGAGCAGCACACCCTTTGTACAGCATAAATAAAACATAAAGGGTTACTAATATCATGGAGTTGGTCTTCAGGAGAAGCCACATGGCTTGTTGGAAAAAGCACGGGCCCGGGAGTCAGTGGACCTGGGTTCTAATCCAGGGCCTGCAACTTGCTATGTGCCCTTGGACAAATCACTTAACTTCTCTGTGGCTCAGTTTCCTCAATTGTGAAATGGGGATTCAATATCAGTTCTCCCTCCTTCTTAGACTGTGAGCCCCATGTTGGCCAGGAAACTTTGTGGCTCACCTGATTAATGAGTATCTACTCCAGCTCTGAGAACAGTGCTTGATATGTAGTATGCGCTTAACAACCACCGTACAATAATAAACGTAATAATGATAATAGCCTCAGTCCTGAGATTTCAGGACTGAGAAACTGCATAGCGTAATTGAGTATAGTGCTTGTGGCTTGTGCAGCCACTCACACTTTTACTGTTATTTTCATGCTATTTTTTAAGCACTTACCATGTGTCAAGCATTGTTCTGGGAGCTGGGTCACATACAAGTAAATCAGGTTGGACCGTTTCTGGCCCACACAGGACTCACAGTCTAAGTAGGAGAGAGAACGGGCATCGAACCTCCATTTCAGAGATGAAGAAACTGAGGCCCAGAGAATTTAAGTGACTGTCGCAAGGTCAACTAGTAGACAAGTGGCAGAACGGGGATTAGAACCCAGGACCTCTTGAGTTCCAGGCCCAGCCCCTTTCCATTAGACCACGATGCTTCTCCACTCTTTCGTTCCCTGCCAGTCATGGTCCCATTGGGGCACGGGGCAGCACGAATGAGTAGGTGGACAGGTTGCAGCATACTGACAAGTGCATGTGTGGTCTTCCCCTCCGTCTCTGGACTGTAAGTTCATTGTGGGTAGAGAGTGTATCTCCCAAATCCAAGGTATTGTACTCCCCCAACCACCTAATGCAGTGCTCTGCACACTGATTTTTCAGTAAGCGTCGTCAATGATGATGTTACCCCGCTTTGGGCAGAAGCAGGCCAAGAATGTAAGCCTCCTGCTTTCCAGAACGATGCACTTTCCCCCAGACCACCAGCGGGCCTGAAACACTAATAACAGCGTGAAAAATGGGTAATTGAGAGATGCCTAAAATTGTCACTGTTAGAATCTTCATTAACAAGTTATCAAATCTGGATAGAGTTTCGGTATAATCTTGTCTGGAGGCATTGTGTTGTGTTGACCAGGTCATGGTCATCAAGTGGTGTGCCACGAGAAACTGGGTGTGCGGTGGAATTTTACTGTCATCCTTTAATTTCAGCATGCAAAAATGGACAGCCGCTTTGGCTCTGAAATGGCCCATTGGCTATAAAGAAATCAAAATTGGGGGTAAATACAAGTTGGAAGCCCCAGATTATCTTACCTGATAAAACCTAATAAGTATTTTTTTCTGACTAGTAATCCTCAACAGGTCAGTGTTGTCAAAAGAATGTTCTGAAATTTCCTAACAAAATTCTAGCCGAAACAGTCAAAATTCATACCAGGGCAGAAGTGTACAGGATTTCTTAAATTACCCTTTGGTTCAGTTAAACTTCACATATCACTCTCACCTTATTCTAGGGAAAGTCTCTTTTATGAAATCATATTTTATGAATCATTCAGTTAATGGTAGAGGAGGAAGTTTCTGAGGACTTAGATTTTTCTTAAATTAGAAATTTTTTTCTACTCCTTTCCTATTCTTATGTTGTCTTCTGCTGAAGTGGAAGGATATTAGTTCTGATTGACTTTGTTTTTTATTATAAGATGGATGATTGACATATTCCATAGTGCTTTTTATCCTTATAACCCTGATTTCCAGATTTCAGTTTTGTTGATGAGCACATTAATAGTTTTTTTCACTTTAGGAGCCATTTTCAAAGGAGAGCAAAAAATACAGAGTTTAATATTTTTACTTTTTAAAATGGTATTTGTGAAGCGCTTACTATGTTTCAAGTGTTGTTCTAAGCACTCGGGTAGATACAAGGTAATCCCCACAAGGTTCACAGTCTAAGAGCGTGGGAGAACAAGTATTTCAATCCCATTCAACAGGTGAGGAAACTGTGGCATAGAGAAGTTAAGGAGTTTATCCCAGTCACACAGCAGTAAGTGTTGGAACTGGGATCAGAACTAAGGTTTCTTGACCCCCAGCCCCTTATCCCTCCCCCTAAGGGTCTTAAATGTAGCCAGGGAGACAGAGTAAAATAAAATTACAGATAGGAGGAAGCAGCCTGGTTTAGTGGAAAGAGGGAATCGGAGGCCTGGGAATCAGAGGACCTGAGTTCTAATTCCGCCCCCGCCACTTGTTTGCTGTATGACTTTGGGCAAATCACTTAACATTTCTGTGTCTGTTTCCTCGTATGTAAATCTGTAAAATGGGGATTAAGTCGTAGTCCCTTCTTCTTGGACCATGAGCTCCATGTGGCATCAGGTTGGATGCCTGATTATTTTGTACCTTCTCCAGCGTTCAGAAAAGTGCTTGGCACCTAGGGCTAAGCTAGTACCATATTAATAATCAATTTTATCGGTAGGGAATAGAGACTTGGTAGCAACAGCCAGAAGTAAGAGAACCAAGAGAGGAGACTCTGACAGAAAAATCACTGGTAGATTGTATTTTCAGAAAAGAGTGTTTTGCAGTGTCAGAGGTGGCCGAGGGGGTGAGAAGGGTTAGGATGGAGTAGAGTCCATTAGATTTGGCAAGAAGGAGGTCATTGGTGATATTGGAGAGAGAGACATCAGTAGAGTGAAAGGGGCAGAAACCAGATTATAGTTGATTGAGAAAGGAGGAGGAAGAGGTGGAGGCAGTGGGTGTATATACAATACGTTTCAACAGTTAGGACATGAAGGAGGAGGGAGTTCATTCATTCAATATTATTTATTGAGCGCTTACTATGTGCAGAGCACTGTACTAAGCGCTTGGGATGAACAAGTCGGCAACAGATAGAGACAGTCCCTGCCGTTTGACGGGCTTACAGTCTAATCGGGGGAGACGGACAGACGAGAACAATGGCACTAAACAGCGTCAAGGGGAAGAACATCTCGTAAAAACAATGGCAACTAAATAGAATCGAGGCGATGTACAATTCATTAACAAAATAAATAGGGTAACGAAAATATATACAGTCGAGCGGACGAGTACAGTGCTGTGGGGATGGGAAGGGAGAGGTGGAGGAGCAGAGGGAAAAGGGGAAAATGAGGCTTAAGCTGCGGAGAGGTAAAGGGGGGATGGCAGAGGGAGTAGAGGGGGAAGAGGAGCTCAGTCTGGGAAGGCCTCTTGGAGGAGGTGATTTTTAAGTAAGGTTTTGAAGAGGGAAAGAGAATCAGT
Source organism: Ornithorhynchus anatinus (assembly GCF_004115215.2). Classification (NCBI taxonomy): domain Eukaryota; kingdom Metazoa; phylum Chordata; class Mammalia; order Monotremata; family Ornithorhynchidae; genus Ornithorhynchus; species Ornithorhynchus anatinus. The sequence continues at coordinate 14,373,144 of NC_041744.1, forward strand.
TTGGCGGAGGTGAGGAGGGAGGGCGTTCCAGGACCGCGGGAGGACGTGACCCAGGGGTCGACGGCGGGATAGGCGAGACCGAGGGACGGCGAGGAGGTGGGCGGCGGAGGAGCGGAGCGTGCGGGGTGGGCGGTAGAAAGAGAGAAGGGAGGAGAGGTAGGAAGGGGCAAGGTGATGGAGAGCCTCGAAGCCTAGAGTGAGGAGTTTCTGTTTGGAGCGGAGGTCGATAGGCAACCACTGGAGTTGTTTAAGAAGGGGAGTGACACGTCCAGATCGTTTCTGCAGGAAGATGAGCCGGGCAGCGGAGTGAAGAATAGAGCGGAGCGGGGCGAGAGAGGAGGAAGGGAGATCAGACAGAAGGCCGACACAGTGGTCTAGCCGGGATATAACGAGAGCCCGTAATAGTAAGGTAGCCGTCTGGGTGGAGAGGAAAGGGCGGATCTTGGCGATATCGTAGAGGTGAAACCGGCAGGTCTCGGTGACGGATAGGATGTGTGGGGTGAACGAGAGGGATGAGTCAAGGATGACGCCGAGATTGCGGGCCTGCGGGACGGGAAGGATGGTCGTGCCATCCACGGTGATAGAGAAGTCTGGGAGCGGACCAGGTTTGGGAGGGAAGATGAGGAGCTCGGTCTCGCTCATGTTGAGTTTTAGGTGGCGGGCCGACATCCAGGTGGAGACGTCCCGGAGGCGGGAGGAGATGCGAGCCCGAAGGGAGGGGGAGAGGACAGGGGCGGAGATGTAGATCTGCGTGTCATCTGCGTAGAGATGGTAGTCGAAGCCGTGAGAGCGGATGAGTTCACCGAGGGAGTGAGTGTAAATGGAGAACAGAAGAGGGCCGAGAACTGACCCTCGAGGAACTCCAACAGTTAAAGGATGGGAGGGGGAGGAGGCTCCAGCGTAGGAGACCGAGAATGATCGGCCAGAGAGGTAAGAGGAGAACCAGGAGAGGACAGAGTCCGTGAAGCCAAGGTGAGATAAGGTATGGAGGAGGAGGGGATGGTCGACAGTGTCAAAGGCAGCAGAGTGGTCAAGGAGGATCATAATGGAGTAGGAGCCATTGGATTTCAGGCCAGAGGGAGGATGTGGGTTAGGGCTCGATGGTGAGTTAGACAGGATCGAGTTATAGTGACTAGATTGGTGTTAGAGGACCAAAGTTCCAGGCTGGATTGTAGTAGGAAGTCAGCGAAGTAAGATGATAGGGGGCAAAGTCATCGAGTGCTTTAAAGCCAATGGGATTCTGTTTGAGATGAAAGCAGATGGGCATCTGCTGGAGGTTCTTGAGGAGCGGGGAAATAGAGACTGAATGGTTTTGTAGAAAAATGATCCGGGCAGCAGAGGCAAGTTTGGACGGGAGTGGGGAGAGTCAGGGAGGTCAGCGAGGAGGGAAACGAGTTTTTGGAGCAGCACAGTAATGTTGGAATTTGTTAAGCGCTTACTATGTGCAGAGCACTGTTCTGAGCGCTGGGGTAGGCACAGGGGAATCAGGTGGGGCTCACAGTCTTAATCCCCATTTTACAACTGAGGTAACTGAGGCACAGAGAAGTTAAGTGACTTGCCCACAGTCACACAGCTGACAAGTGGCAGAGCTGGGATTCGAACTCATGACCCCCGACTCCAAAGCCCGTGCTCTTTCCGCTGAGCCACGCTGCTTCTCAGCACAGTAGCAGTTTGGTTGGAGAGGAAAGGGTGGATTTCAGTGATGTGAAGGTAGATGTGACCAGGATTTGCCGACCGATTGAATATGTGGGTTGAGTGAGAGAGATGAGTCGAGACTGAGGGTATTTATCGAGCGCTTACTGTGTGCAGAGTACTGTACTAAGCACTTGAGAGATTACAGTGCAGTAGAGTTGGTAGACACGATCCCTGCCCACAGGGAACTCAGCGATAATGCCAGGTTCGGGGCTTGGAGCTTGAGGGAGCTTTTGAATCCAGAGAAGACTTCTTTAGAATAGGGGAAATGTGAGTGTGTAAAAAGTCGTTGGCAAGGCCGTCAAGTTTAGGGAGGGAAGCAGTGGGAGTACTGGAGACTTCAGGAAATGGTAATAATAACTGTGGTATTGGTTAAGTGCTTATTATATGTCAGGCACCGTACTAAGCTCTGGGTTAGTTACAGAGAAATCGGGTTGGCCACAATCCCTGTCCCACACGGAGCTCCCAGTCTTAATCCCCATTTTTACAGATGAGGGAACTGAGGCCCAGAGAAGTGAAGTGACTTGCCCAAGGTCACACAGCAGGCAAGTGGCAGAGCCAGGATTAGAACCCATTTCCTCCTGACTCCCAGGGCCATGCCCTATCCACTGGGCCATGCTGTAGTTGCATATTTTATGTCACGAAGTAGAAATATGCACACAGTTGAATGGGCCCGGCCTACGTGCCACTGCCCTCTCTTTCACTTGAAGGATAAGTGGAAGCTTAAAATAAGACTGGAAGCCTTATTGTTACATTAACTACACTGATGTGAGAAAATTTGTGACCACCCTAACTAATGAAAATATTCAGAAGTCGTTTTTTCATACACATGTTCCCTGACAGATCCTATAAAGAGGATGGATAGTAAAGCCATTGTATGCATTTATATATTTCAAGTCACAGTTCATCATAGTATTAATGTTTTTAAGAATTCAGTCTCTTTTGTCAGGAAATTGCCAGAAATTTTACCCACGAAAGTGCATTCCCTTTGAAATCCTCTGTCTCTCTGGAGTGTCGATGGTGTAGTTCAAGCCGAAGGGGTTACCCTTTTCACCTCGTCTCCTAAAACAACTGGCATCAACAAAGGCCAGGAGGAGATCCTTTCATATTAAACACCAGCACCAGCTACATTGTTGCTTTACATCTTGAGTTTTTGAAAAGGAATGTGTAAATGTAATTCAGTCTTGTAAAGTGCTTTGTCAACATCCCTGCCACGTTGTTCTTGCCTTGCCTTAGAATAACAGAATTTGTGTCGGTAATTTATCTTCGGCTTGCCATTTTTGCCTTCCTTTTTGGTACCTTAAAGCTAGGCATATTTTGCCACCCAATTTGTGATAAGGTAATAACGTCTAATAATCCAGAAGTTGCAGGAACCCAATTAGCTTCTATTATGTGCTTAGTACGGTGCCTGGCACATGGTAAGCACATAACAGATACGGTTAAGAGAATGCCGGATTCCTCGAGTCAACCTATTGAATTGCAAGGATAAAAATGTGTAGTTTGTGTATCTGTTAGCTGTTGATTTTTTGAAGTTTTAAGTGTATGAGCTAGTGCCCCTCATATCTTTCACTAAATAATCTACTAGGAGTGCCGCTAATACTCTTCAGAACACATTTTTTTTCCCACCCCTGAGTAGTTTAAAACTTGAACACGGGGGTTCTTTAAAGAATATAGATGTTTCCTTTGAGTCTCCTTATCTCCCGAGAAGGCACAGGTTATTCTGACAGGTGAAACAAGCCTGGGCAAATATGCAACATTGATCTAATCAGTGGGAACAAGAGCAATATTTTAACTGGCGCTACCTTTTAACAGCATCATTAAGGGCTCTCATTACTCTTTTATTAGAGGTTCCCTCTCTTTCTTATCAGATTATAGAATGAACATAACTCACGGTACTGATTTGATCTCTTGTTAAAGAGGATTACAGCTTTGCATTAACTTGGATTGACACAGTTTATAATTCGTGTGTTGATACACGGGTTGACGGCGGCACATGCCTGACCCCTCCCCCCTCCTCCCTCCCCCCCCCTCCAGGAGTGCTTTGGACCCGTATACATCATCATTAAAGATGGCATCCAGGCCAGAAGTGGAAGGCATGGTGGCTTTTTTTGTTAGTGATGTCAGGAAGGACAAAGGAAACGTCCTCAAGGGCAAATTGAAACTTGGGACCGAGTTTTGCAACTAGGAGGAAAAGAAAGCGTATCTACTGTCTCTTCTCTTTGCCGTGATTTGCTCTCGTACATTCTCAAGAGACTTTGCCTGCACAAATTGAATTCCTGATATCAGCTGGGACCTAGATTAGTGACAAAAGGTACTTTGGGGGGGAAAAAAAAAATCTTGATTCCTGAACAGAAATTAAGCCTTCTCTTGAAATTGGTCTGCCTGGTAATAAAATGTAGTCATCTCTCTTCTCAAAGTCTTAGAGTTTCAGCAAAGTGAACATTTTCAGATCTGAAATAAAGAAGGGGCTTCTCTCTGGGGAAAGTATCACTGCCGGCTTCTTCAATTTGATCCTATTGCCACTTTTAAAACCTTCTTCTTCCAAACGCCTCCCAACTTTTACAAATAAGGGGCTCGATTTCCCCCTATTTCAAAGAACGTCTAAATCGTCTTGAGCTGCTAAAGAGAAAACGGGATGCAAACCCTAACACAGATCACTCTTTCCTAGTTTGGCCCTGTTGCATCAATTAGAGAAGCAGTGTGGCTTAGTGGCAAGAGCCTGGGCTTGGGAGTCAGAGGGCGTGGGTTTTAATTCCGGCTCTGTCACTTGTCTGCTGTGTGACCTTGGGCAAGTCATTTAACTTCTCCGTACCTCATCTGTAAAAATGGGGATTAAAACGTGCCCCACGTGGGACAGTCTGATTACCCTGTATCTACGCCAGCGCTTAGAACAGTGCTCAGCACATAGTAAGCGCTTAAATACCATAATAATAATTATTATTATTACTGTTAACTCCATCAACTTGAACTTGTAGTCTTCTAAACAGGAAAGAATGTTCCTATTGTCTCATGTGCCTAATTTTGCTTACATTAGTTGTAATCCTCCGTTTAATCCTTCCCCGAGGGCAGAGGGTGTGATGGAAAGTTTGAAAATTCTTCTGTGTGTAAGTGGCCTGCTCCTCTGCCCGCTTCCATTTCATTGGCTTGTATCTGCAAAAGAAACAACCGGGTCCCCATTCTCTATCCAAGTCCTGCAAAATCCACAGTTTCACCACACCACCTTTCCAGACGTCAGCTGCTGCCCGAAGGAAGCTCTGTGGCCGCAGCTTTCATTTTCTGTCTGAGCCAAACGAAGGGTGCTCTAGCAGGGCTAAAGCTGCTCCCGAACCTCCCAGTGGGGTGATGCATGGCATTTTCATGTGTGATTTTTTTTCTGTTTGTTTTGGCTCTCTGTCTTGTCCCAGGAGATGGTTAAGATTTGCATTTCCCACAGCTCACTGATACATTTGTGCTGGGGGAAACTTCACACACACACACACAACCCACCTCCACCCCCACGCCGCCCCACCCCCTCCTTTCGTGCCTGCCAGTGCCTCCTCCAGATTGAAACAGTCCTTACCAGGGAATCTCTAACCGAGCCTGCCCACTGATTCTTTTGGGTCAAAATCGACAGTTTGGATCCAACTGGCACAGGAATTTATTCTTTTTGCTTCCAAAGAGTTGTCATTTCTCCATTTTTCGTCTCCTCACATTTGCTCCTCCCATCCCCCCCCGCCCAGTTTCCTCACTTCAGTCCACCAATCAATGGTATTCATTGAGCACTTACTGCATGTAGAGCACTGTACTGAACACTTGGGAGAGAACTGTAGAGTCGATAGACACGATTTGGCGTCTTTTATCATCATCATCGTCATGTAGCATTTCTGGGTTTACTGTATTTTCTGCAAAGTCCTTTATGGTTGTTTGGCATCCAGGTGCCTTGATCGTTGGGTCTCCAGGCTATTCATGAACCTGCCACCCATTCACTTGCTTGATATCGAATAGGTCATTTCTTTTGTCTGGGCAACAACAAAATGAGGCTAATATTTGCACCCCGTCGGGCCGTGCTGATATAGAAAATTAAATTGACATACTTTTCCGGAGGCTGGGAGAGAAAATGTTGCCAAGAGTGAAAAAGTGTAAATTGGGGGAAGTGAAAAAATGGATTAGAATTTAGGGTGTTGGACTGTATTGCAAATTTTAATACCAACAATGCTGTGTTCTAAGACCTAGGGCATGTAAACACACATTTTCTTTCCTACACACTATCACTTACGACTTGCAGTTTACACAAACTAATTTTCCCTGAATATAAAGCAACTAACCACATTCATCTTTTTGGGCCAAATATATCTACTTTTATCTTCATGTAACTTCTTGAATTTTATTATTGATCTTTGTATATACTTCTCAGAGAGCAAAATCTCATACAGCTGATACAATCAATGCATTCAACTGATGATGGGAATGTGGATGCAAAATACATACAGGAAATCCTAGGATCAAAGGAGCTGGCAGTAGAATTGCTCCCCAAACCTATTCCATGATGTCAGAAATTAGTACAATTAGGGCAGATCCACTTTTCATGAAACTTTTTGTGGGAATTCAGTGCGGTTTGCATCCTAGGAAATTGGTTCAGAAAAGGCTTCAGTTGTGGGAAACGCTTCATGCACGCTGGGATTTCAGTGAACCTTGAATTCCAATACGTTGGGTTTTTAAAATATGGTTATTTAAGTGCTTAATATGTGCCCGTTAGGCACTGTACTAAATGCTGGGGTAGATACAAGATAATCAGATTGGATACACGTCCTGTCCCACATAGGGCTCCCAGTCTTAATCCCCATTTTGAAAAGATGAAGTAATCGAAGGACAGAGAAGGTAAGTGACTAAGCCAAGTTCTCCGACTCCCAGGCCCATGCTCATTGTCTATGACAATATGAAGATAGGTATACTTCAATAGCGTTCATTTGCTTGTCACTAATCCCACCTAAATTTACGGGGTATTATTATTTGCATGTGACCAATGCAAACGGGACGGAGGGTTTCACATTGGTCTTTTTGGTTTTTCACACGCACCCGTGGGTAAATTTTACCCATCACTGATGTCTTAGAATATGAAGGTCAACACAGATACACACACCCACACCCACACGAATATATGTGTGTATAATATAAAAATAGAGAGATGTTTGTATATGCCTACAGCAAAAATGCTACAGGCTACAGATTCCCAGGAAAACCTCAGGGTGTGTTTTTAGGCTCATTTGCAGCTTTTTCAAAGCCCTAGCCTCGTGGGCATGTATTAATTTGCATTACTGTTTTCCTAAGGGACGCTCTTTGAGTTAGGGTTATGTTTCCTGGCCCATTTTGCAGTGGGCGGCCTGAACGTAATGGAGTAAGAAGCTTTGTTGGGCCCTCTGATAAGGCCACAGCGGAGCGGGAACTATAGAGCACTCATCTCCTGGCTTGGGTGATCTGCCCCCGTGAATTGAGCTTTCTAAAGAGTCTTACAAATTCCCACTTGTTGAGGTGAACCACGACTCCATCTGCATAGCCCACTTGGAGCTCCATCATGCATAATAAATTAGCATTCTGAACTCTGCATGGAAATGATACTGCATGTGGTCCCCCTGCCCCCATCTGGTTTAGCGTAACAACCGGTTTGGTTTCTGGCAGCCCTTCTCCATGAAGACCGTTACTATGGCAACAGAGCGCCGCCTGACCTCTGTGTTGGCCAAATACAGTCACAGATCAGTTGCTGGCTGATTACGATGCCTTTTCTGGTTTAGGGAAGGGGTGCCTTATTTTGGTGGACTTTGTGGCTTCAGACCCAGCGATGTAAAATATTCCAGGGCGGGTGGTATTTTTTTTCTTTTTTTTCGGTCAGTTATTCAACGTGAAGTGGAACAGGGCGCCGACTGATACAGACTGTTGCCCTAAAACGCCTCTGATTTCAAGTTGCTAGGATTCCAGACCTTACGATGGAAATGAAGTCTTAGAGATAATCACACCTTGTTTTTATCCCCATGGAGCACTTTATAACACGATCACCCCCGCCCTTCTTGGCACTTCCACTTAAGATCAGTCAAGTGAAGATTCAGTCTCTCTCTTTTTTTTTTTTTTTGCAATTGGGGGAGCATTAGACAGAGAGATGAAGCGATTTACCAAAGGGGTAGAGAGAGCAAGGAGACTGGAGTGGCCTGGACCTAGAGCACCGACCACATTTCTAACCGGCAGCATTGGAGAATTGTTCTGGCAGTGTTGCTTTCCTTGCTGTTTCTCGGGTGGTGCGGGTTGAGCCATTGTGGTCCCCGCCCCTCGCTGTGTAGAATCTGAAATGCTTGCAAAGACAACCTCTTGTTCCCTGGTGCTTTCTGCACCTTTGTAAGAAAAAAGAAATCAATACACATTTTCTCCCATGCGTACTTGGCAGCCCTCCACTCTCTTTGCGTGATCCCCAAGCCCTCCTCAGTTTGCAGGGAGGAGGAACACCTCTTTGCGGCCCAAGCCCACGCAGCTTCCGCTTGAAGAAAACACACACCCGCCGCTTTCCGAACACTCAAAAACCAGCTTTTTAAAACTTGAGCCCGGGACTGCCACGGGGAACAATCAGGAAAGACTGGGTGGAAGCAACTTGGTCCCAGAGAGTAAGATCCATGGCTCCAATCGCTGCTCTTGCTATTGAGCTGGTGTTAAAGGATAGACATATCGGGACCGAAATAGACGAGAAACAGGATAATGTCTTGGGCTAGCTCATCTAGGGGAAGGGCGTATGCTTTTGGGTAGTATCGTTCTCTTTCCAATGATGGATCTTTACTCCAAAATGCAGAAGGGTCGACAGGGAGAGAGTTAGAAAGAAGTTGCACAGATGAGAAACATGGATTTTTTTTAAAAAACATCATTTTTATGGTATTCTGTTAAGCATGTACTATATGTCAAGTACTGTCCTAAGTGCTGGGGTAAGCTACATGCCCCAGACCTCTGTTGTGCATGAGGTACAAAGGATATTTGAATTTTGCCAACTCGGAGAAGAGAATCTTGATTTCCTTAATCTCTTTGTCCCTAGTCTCTTATGGGGACTCCCGGTGTCCGGGGCCCAGCAGTCTCTTCGAAAGAACACATAATTGCGAGCCGTTAAAGTAGAAGTTTCTCATGCGGAACAGATTAGCTACCGGACTAAGAGCCAGGAGAACTAGGTCTGTCAACGTGCGATTTTGGGAAACCACGTTTATCTCAAATTCTGCTTCCATCACATGGGGATTAATAAATGTCCTTATTTCATAGAGAGATGCAGGGACAAATGGTATAATATATGTGAAACCACCTGAAACTCACCGGTTTAGAGGTGCTAGATAATTTTGATATGAAGGTGGTGGTATAATTGCTCTGAAAATCTAGGGAGCATAGCAAAAACTTGAAATCTCAAGGAGGCCAAAAAGTTGCTGTGTGGCCATAGATTAATCTTTTAATTCCTTTTTACCTAGGTGTTCCTAAATAAGTCAGTGTGGCGTCTTCCCATGTGGCAGGAAGAAAAGGATGGTCTTGTTGACTTAATAATTATGTTACTCGCTAAGAGCTTACTGTGTGCCAAGCACTGTCCCTAACGCTGAGGCAGATACAAGTTAATCAGGTTGGATACAGTCCCTGTCCCAAATGGAGCTCGCATTCTTAATCCCCATTTTACAGATGAGGTAACTGAGGCCCAGAAAAGTAAAGTAGCAACAATAATAATTATTATGGTATTTGTTGAGCACTTACTATGTGTCGGGCACTGTACTAAGCGCTGGGGTAGATACAAGGTGATCGGGTTGGAGGCAGTCCCTGTCCCTCACAGGGCTCCCAGTCTTAATCTCCATTTTGCAGTGGCGGAGCCAGTATTAGTCAGGTCCTTCGGTCTCGCAGGCCCGTGCGCTGTCCGCTAATCCGTGCTGCTTCTAAGTTGTACGCTGTCTTGTTCAGAGTCTGAAATAATAATCTTGACTCCTGGGTAACAGTCTCCAAACTGGGTCTTCTGGTTAACTTCCTTACTCCTATGATTTTGGGGCCCTTGACCTGTCTGCTTTGAGTCCAGAAGGAAAGGATCAATTGGCTGTAATAAAGGAGAGAACTTGTTTTAGCAGGCGTGGGAAGGAGACACTGAAGTTAATTGATTGGGAGGTAATTACAAGGTTTCCTTGGGGGAGCTGAAGTCTCGTCGTCCTCTTCTTTACCATTCGATTGGTCGTGCACACTCCCTCCAGGCCCGGAGCTCCCGAAGACTTCCACCTCCTGAGATTTTCTCATACCTTTGCTCCGTAGTTCATTTAGTTCCGAAGAGTGAGACGAGGGTTCGTCCCAGACTGTCGTGGCATTGAGGGTGAGACCCCCCCCTCCTCCGCCCCCGCCAGCAAATTACTAGGAGCTTGAAGGCCATAAATCCTTTCCTCTCCTGGGAGTACCCAGAATCGTCCTTATAATGAGGTGGTGCGGATCTAAGTTTGCGAATTTACAACTGCAGTTCCGTTTCCTTGTATTTCGTTAGCTGTAGTGTTTGTGGGTGGGTGGGGGGCTCCCCCTCTGTTTCAAAATGGAGAGCTGTGTAGCCTCACGCTTGTTCCTCGCAGGAGGGATAGGTTGCACGATCCTACCAATGTAGCTTCGCCACTTGGCTGCTCTGTGGCCTCGGGCAAGTCGCATCACTTCTCTGGGCCTCAGTCACCTCATCAGTAAAATGGGAACTGTGACTATGAGCCCCATGTGGGACAGGGACTGTGTCCAACGTGATTTGTTGGTATCCACCCCAGTGCTTAGTATAGTGCCTGGCACGTGTAAGTGCTAACAGCCATCAGAAGGTACCACTCCTCTCCTCAAAATCTGCAGCGGCTCTCATGTCCTTGGTTTTAAGAATCTCCACCGGCTGCCACCTCGCTACCCTACCTATTGTCTCAACTTCTCCCCCTCCCCCCTCCCAGTGTACACTCTGCACTCTTCTCAAGCAAACCACTATTTTCGCACCTTGCGTTCTACCTGGAACACCTGTCCCTTCTTCACCACCCCCCAGCTCCACCAAGCCATGTCTCACCCCCCCTCCAAGGGACATGGCTTAATTGTCACCCTTTAGCCCCCATGTCACCCTTTCAGCCGCCTTCCTGCAATTTAAATTCTTTGATAACTTTTTTTATTCTTTCAGTCGTATTTACTGAGCATTTACTGTGTGGTTTTTTTTTTATCATTTGTAATTTCTATTACTCGTTTACCTAGTTACGTATGTAGCTGTTTCTTTTCACCACCAACTCCAGGCTCCACTAGTCCTCATTTCCTCTCCTCCCAACTCTTTTCTGTGTTGTCTTAGCTCTTGGATTTACACTCTTTATTCACCCCTCTCGCAGCCCCACAGCACTTATGTACGTATCCGGAATTTGTTTACGGTAATGTCTGCTCCTCTAAACTGGAGGCTCATTGTGGGCAGGGGATGTCTACCAACTGTTATATTGTACTCTGCCACATGCTTAGAACAGTGCTCTGCACATAGTAAGTGCTCAGTAAATACCGTTGATTGATCGATTGATGAGCTCCTCTAGGGCTCTGCTCCCCAAGCACCTAGGACAGTGCTTCTCATACATAGAGGAACACTCTTTCCGATTAGATATTTGAGCTAGCCACGACCCTTTTTCACCGGCTTCAGTTTGTCGGAAGCCTCGGGAAGAGTTCCCCCAAAGACCGGACCATTTTTGCCTGTACTCTTCAGATTCAGATGTTTTGCTGTTGCGCTTAACTTCCAGTCCAGTGATCTATCTAAAGAGTGAAACATCCTCCGACTTTAACGGGAGTGGCGAGAAGGGCTGGTGTCTGAACAAACAGCGTCATCTTTCTGAAGCTGGCTGATCCCGAGCTTTAAACACAACATGGGCTGGGCCTTTATTTATTTTTGGGTGTGAAATCCTGGTTGTATGACGTTGTATTAAACAACTCCAGCAAGGCAGGGAACTCCAGCTACGGGGGGGGGGGGGGGGGGGGAGATAAATAAATGAAGAGAAACCCCCGTTAGAAACAGTGAGATGATTTGTCATCTTCCTTTTGTGAGGTGATTTGTCATCTTCCACATCAAATCTGTTTTAAAACAGTCAAACTGTGAAAGTAGAAATTATTCCAGGAACATGGAATATTAATGCCCTGAAAGGGAGAAAAGATCTTCTTTGTCTGCAGGGCTTCTCCCACTTCAAAAATGTTTAGTAATGTCCGAAGAGATCGACAAAGGACATCTAGGGAAGAGTTGAAACCGGTGGCAGGGATTTAGAACGTTGTCTTCCTGTCTTAGTCCAACAGAATACGAGGCCCGAGCAGGAACGGGGATGCGGAATCGTGACCGTTTATTTTGGTTCCGAGGTCTCTCCTCTAGACGTCTGGTTGGCCAAAAGGGTCAAAGGAGGCCAAGCCAAAAAGTAGGCCAGGAGGAGGTGTCGGTCTGCGTCTGAAGTGCGTGGGGCCTTTTGAAGGGTGGGCGGAGTTTGAAACGGCTTTGAAGCCTGTAAGGGGGAGGGAGAAAGCATTTACAGGGAGAAGGCTTCTCCCTCTCGCTTTCCTCAATAGTCTTTTGCGTTCATCTCCCCCCCCCCCCCTCCTTTCCCTCTTTTATAGTTGGGGGCCTGAACCAGTTTTCTCAAACATTTATAAATCTTGTGCCCCATCTCTAGGAGACAAGCCAGAGGCCACATGTCACTGTCCATAATTTAAAGCTTCAGGGCTAAAAGCATTTGCCGGAGCTTTGAAGGCCCTAGATCTGACCTGACCAAAAAAGAGAGGGAATTGAAACAGGCCGTCTAGAGTCTCCTTCAGGCACCGGGGAGGATGGCGATGAGAGCAGTGACACCAGGTAATTTATGGACTCAGGTCGGCGCAAGAAGCTTCAACCCCGTTTCCTGGCGGGCGCGGAAATGCATCACGCACTGCCATCTTGTGGCTGGCCGCGGGGCCCGGCCGCTTTTATGCCCCGCTGGCATCATCCGGAGGAAAACTCTGTCAGAGTGCGAGTGGAGAAGCAGGCTTCCTCCTTTTAAAACGCGTGCCGGTCGATCAGTCGGTCGACGGTGGTCGAGTGCCTACTGCGTGAAAGCCATACGGGCCAACAGTCCGGTCCCGAGTACAGTCCACCAGAATTAGCAGATGTGTTCCCCGCCCATAACGAGCCACCGTCTTCTCCGGTTCGTTCAGTTTGTCCACCCTGTCCCGGTTGGGGAGAGGGAGAGCCACGCACTTAAATACTCAGTTCCCAGAGGTTACGGTGACTCTCCAGCCGGCTTAGGTGGGCACGAAAGAAATCTCCAGAGGTCACTTATGGCTTGAGAAGTGGTGGTCCTTCAGAAAGCAGGTTAGTAGATGATGTCGTGCTTCCCGGGGATTGCGGGGTTGTTCTTGCCCTTCTGGGTGCTGCATGAAGCCATGGAGTGTGTTGAGGTGTTGGAGGATGCTGTAGTACGGGAGCAATTGGAGAAAGACCTAGTGGATAGAGCCCAGGCCCGGGAGTCACGGGGTGATGTGTGGCGTCTTTCGCCGAGAGCGGAGGACCGAGAGCCTGCGCAATGGAGCGGAGGTTTGGGGGTAACTTTGCAGTACCTCAGTTTCATCATCTGTAAAATGGGGATTAAATTCCTGTTCTCCCTCCTCCTTGGACTCGGAGTTCCCTTTGGGAAAGGGACTACATCCGATCTGTCCATACTGTATCTAGAACATAACGCTTAACAAATACCCCGATCACTGTTGTTATCAGAAACCTTGCCCATTGATGGCAGAGCCCCGGAGGCACTCCCGTTCGCTGATACAGGATTAGAACCTCGCTCTCCTAGGCTGTAAATATACAGCAGCAAAGGGGATTGAATGACAGATTGGATACTCCCCGACTGACACGAGATCAAAGTGAGGATTCAAAAGGCATTATGGGGGAAAGGGGTGTGCACAACTATTTATTTCTCTTTTTTTTATGGTATCTGTTAAGTCCTTTCTATGTTCGCGGCACTTTGCTAAGCACTAGGGCAGATACCAGCTAATCAGGTTGGACACGGTCCATGTCCCACATGGGACTCATAGTCTTAATCCCCATTTTACAGTTGAGGCAACTGAGGCACAGAGAAGTGAAGTGACTTGCCCAAGGTCACACAGCAGACAAGTGGCGGAGCCAGGAGTAGAGTCCAGGACCCTGAGACTCCATTAGGCCACACTACCTCCCAGGCAAAAGCACGGGCCCGGCAGTCAGAAGACCTGAGTTCTGTTCCCAGCTCTGCCACCTGCCTGCCCTAGTGACCACGGACAAGTCACTTAACTTCTCGGTGCCTCAGTTCCCTCATCTGCAAAACCTCTTCTCCCTCCTACTCAGAATGTGAACTTCATGTGGGACCGGATCATTTTGTACCTATCCCAGCACTCGACAGTGCTTGGCACTTACTAAGAACTCAACAAATATCATAGTTAATATCGTAAATTATTATGAATCTGGGGCTTCAGTTTGCAGTTGACCGGAGGTCTTACACAAAGAGTCAGGCAGCACGTGACTTGGAGCTGCTTCCTTGAGTGGGAATAGCACGATGTTCTCTGCTAACTAAATCCTAAAGAAAACAAGAGTGTTCCCAGCCCAGCTTGGAATACTCCACCCTCAGACCAAAAATTTTCATGGGCATCTCAGAAGTTAATGCCATCACTGAATTCTGCCTCCTTGGCAGGATGCCATCTAACGAGGCGCGGATCGTCAGAAAACCAAATCGAGATGGCTAGTGTATTGTTCTGAGAGGTCGGCAGCGTGGGGCAACGGCTTAGTATCAAATCTCATAGCAAAGTAATCGATCAGCGGCATTTGAGCACTACTATATGCAGTAAGGGGAAGTACGATACAGCAGAGCTGGTAGATGCGATCCCTGCCCACAAGGAACTTAAAGTCTACAAGAAGGAAGGATTTTCAACGCCATGATAGTGTCTTCTAAGCTTCCGTATGACCAGGACGCTCTAACCCACTACCAAAGGGACCCGTGGTCTCTCGAGTAGTTTCAGCAGGTTCACCCAGGTACCAGACCAGGTCCGGCAGGGAACGCGCCTGCTAAGTCTGTTGTATCGTACTCTCCCAAGGGCCTAGAACAGTGCTGTGCACACGGTAAGCACTCGGTAAATACCCTTGATTGATCTCAAGGCAGGACTGCCAGAAACGGGGTCTCGGGACTTGAGCCAGTTCACCAGCAGCGCAACTCCTCTGGCCGGGATTTGGTCTGAGAAGGCTGTCACAAGAAGCCTAAGAGTTGCTCTTGGGTGACCCGAAATGAAGCCCGGGTAAAGAAGGAAGGCAGAAAGCCGTCGAAGACCGAGCCGAGAAGAGTCTCAGACGATAATAGCGGTAATGGTATTCAGCCATCTGAAAAAGGATTGAACAGTTCGGCAGAGCTGCGGGCTGGGTGCAGGGACCCAGCAGCAGGGGAAGCAAACAGATCAGCCTGTGATGCTGCAGTCAGCTGAAAGGTTGACGTCCCGGAGCAGAGGCTTTGGGGAACTTGGGAGAACAAGTCAGATTAGAAAACAGCAGTGGGCCCTCCAAGCAGCAACCACACCATGAGGGAAAGGATGCTCTCTCTGTAAAACCGATGGGAAAATGGATCGCTGGGCATGGATCTGCCATACCTGCATCCGCGGATTGAATTTCCCAGTCGAAAGCATCAGCGTCGACTGTGAAGGGAAGTCTTGTATCTTGCTGGGGGTTGGCTCTTCCGTTTGGTGTTCGGAGGAGAGAAGAGCTGTAGGAGATCCCAACCGCGTGATTTGCGAGAATCGTTAAGTATTAGAATGCCCAGTGTGTGCTGCTTTTTAAGCAAGAAAAGAGATCGGATAATCTTACAGTTTTGTAAAACAAATCCCATTTATGAAGCCCGTTTTGCAGGTGAAGGAAGCTAAGGAAAGATGTATTTTTTAATTTCCTTTTTTGGGCTCTATTAAATGGTTTTTATCGGAAGAATTTAGGGCTCAGATTTGATCCCGGCCAAGTCAGAAGTCTGCAGTAGTGGCAGTCGTGGAATTAGAACTCCCAAATTCCTGCTTCCCGGTTGTGTGATTTGTCCCTTGGGCCTTGCTGCTTCTCTAATCAAACTGTGCTGTGCTCCACTGTGTCTGCTAATCCTTCCCTTGCCTGTTGTGGAGAAATTACCCATGCCAAATCCCATTTTTATAGCAGTTAATATCTATATACTTATATCTATTTTGTCCACAAAAAGATTCCCATGTGGGAGTTTCCTAAGTGTATGTGTGTGTGTGCGCGCGGACCCGCGTGCCTTTAATCAAGAAAATCTAGTAGCGTTTGATTTGTTTACCCTCCTGTTCTCAGGCCCTACGGTGTTTCCTCACGCAGGCAGAAACGATGGATTCGGTTGCCTGGAATTGGTGACTTAAGACAGTTTGAGGATTGAAACAGTCTCTACACCTTTCCTACCTCGGCTGCATTTGTATAGTTCTGTGTACCGTACAGACAGCGACTCAGGACTCCAGCTAGGTGGTAGGCAAAGGAGCGCTTTTGTATGGTATTTGTGAAGCACTTATTATGTGCCAGTCACTATGCTAAGCGCTGGGATAGGTACAAGATGATCAGGTTGGACACAGTCCATGTTGCACCTGGGGCTCACGGTATTAATCCCTATTTTACGGATGAGGTGATGGAGGCACAGAAAACTTACGTGACACAGCAAACAAGTGACGGAGCCGGGATTAGAACCCGGGTCCTTCTGACTCCCAGGCCTGTGCTCATATCCACTAGTCCGTGCTTGCACTGCTGGCAGGTGGGGGGAAGCCCAGTGCCTCCATTAGTCATTTGTTCAGGCAGCTACCTGAGGGAATTGCCATATCTCTTTTTCTGAGCCCACCTAATGCCCTGAGGTTCAACTTTGTCTGTTACACTTGAAGAATTGGTAGAAGACAGAATTGGTGTGAGGTAGAATGGAGAGAATATAACCTAAAAAAACAGGAATGGGTACATATGTCCAAATGTATACATTCATTGAGAAGTAATGTGGCCCAGTGTATAGAGCACGGACCTGGGAGTAAGAAGGACCTAGGTTCTAATTTCAGCTCCGCCACTTACCTGCTGTGTGACCTCGGGCAAGTCACTTCACTTCTCTGAGCTTCAGTTCCCTCATCTATAAAATGGGGAATGGGGATTCGATACTTGCTCTTCCTCCTACTTGGATCGGGAACCCCATTTGGGACCTGATGATCTGTATACCGCACTGCCTAAGTACAGTGCTTGGCACACGGTGAGCATATAACAAATACCACAGTTATTATTATTAAACATTGGGCATAAGTGCTTAGTGTAGTGCTCTGCACACAGTAAGTGCTCAGTACTATTTACTGGTGGAGTTGGGTACGTGCAGTTTTATTATTTAAAGTATAACTACTCATCAACCTTGTTTTCCTTTTTTAACACACACACACAGTCTGCCTAAGCACATACCCCCCCCCCCCCCCATACACACGGTTTATGGAAAATGGCTGAATTACCACCCCCTCCCCCAGAAACAGGTTTTATGATATATAGTAAAAATATTAAATTAGAAAATGCCTCACTAAGGGTTATAAAATCTTACTACAGTAGAGATAGGTAATTATCCCCTCTATAGCCTAAATGACAGTTTAAAAGAAATAAAAATGTTAGTGCTCATTACTTGCTTTTGTAGGGTGTAATAAAGGGTAAGTTAGATTTTAATTCAAGGAAGAGCCCCTGCCATCGACCTTCTGCCTCTCTACCTCAGGTGTAAGTTCTGTTAATTACTCTGTACAGGTTATTTCCTTGTGTAGAACTAATACCAATATATCTGGTGCTAATTCTCCTTTTCTCCATTGGACAGTCCCACCGGTCGTTGCGGTGGGGTATGTTTGTGGGGAGGGGGCGGTGAGGGGCGGGAATGGATTTCAGTTCACTGACTCAAATCTCGATTCTTAATGTGATTGGGAGGGGGAATTATGTATTAAAAAAAATGCCAAGTTCATTATGCATAGCCTTAAGGGGGCCGAGAGTATTAAACCCTACACTTACCCTGGAGAATGAGAACGGAGACAAGGTTAACCTGAAGGATTGATAGCTCGCCTCTCTGCATGGATAAGCCCTGGTTAGAAAAGATGCTGCAGGGAACCAGATCCGTGCAGTGGGGAAAAAAAACCTGACTTGTGATTCCTTGGGGTTGATTCGGGCTTTTTAGGCATTCCCCCCCTCCCCCCCCCCCCCATTCCTCTTTTTTGGATATGGACACCCGAGTAGCTTGCTGGGGCTGTGGAGTCAGCATATTTCCCAGAAAGGCCTGGATCTCCCTTCTTGGGGCACAGCCGGGACCAAGGGCATTTACTTCTAGCCTTGGGCTAGCAGGCCACAGCTGGGACGTTGACTGGCCTTGCGGAGGGGAGGGAGCGAGCCTGAGGTACCTCAAACTTTTCCCTTTCGTCCGCAGAACTGCCCCTTTGGGCGAGGGCATGTTTCTGCCTCACGGGAAGATGCCACCCACCATGAGGAATTTCTGGCCTCGAGAGAGCACTTCAGAATGAGCCTTGTAAAGAAGGCTCTCTTTCATGCAGTGTGGCTCACCTGGAGCCCTTGTGGGAGCCGGCACCTCAAGCGCCATCTTCTTCAATTTACCCGACACGATCAGAACTGCTCTGCGAGGAAGAGAGTGAGCAGTTGTTAGGAGTAAAGAGCCTGGACTCAGTAGGACTCAGTAGCATCCAACGGTAACTTCAGGGCTTTCCCCTCAGACGTCAGGCCTAAACTGAAATTCAGCCAGTGCCGAAACCCGTGAAGTTCTCTCCTCTTTGATGAGGTATTCCACTGTAGGATTTCGGCTCCTAGATGAGTTGTTTCTCATCTAGTCCACTGTCAAATCCCGCTGGTTTTCCCCTGCACGGCATTTCTCAGAAAATAATAATGATGATGATTGTATGTGTTAAACGCTCACTATGTGGCAAGCACTGTTCTAAGCACTGGGGGGAGATTCATTCATTCATTCAATAGTATTTATTGAGCGCTTACTATGTGCAGAGCACTGTACTAAGCACTTGGAATGAACAAGTCGGCAACAGATAGAGACAGTCCCTGCCGTTTGACGGGCTTACGGTCTAATCGGGGGAGATGGACAGACGAGAACGATGGCAATAAATAGAGTCAAGGGGAAGAATATCTCGTAAAAACAATGGCAACTAAATAGAATCAAGGCGATGTACATTTCATTAACAAAATTAACAAAATAAATAGGGTAATGAAAATATATACAGTTGAGCAGACGAGTACAGTGCTGAGGGGATGGGAAGGTAGAGGGGGAGGAGCAGAGGGAGATGGGGAGAAAAGAGGGTTAAGCTGCGGAGAGGTGAAGGGGGGGTGGTAGAGGGAGTAGAGGGAGAAGGGGAGCTCAGTCTGGGAAGGCCTCTTGGAGGAGGTGAGTTTTAAGTAGGGTTTTGAAGAGGGGAAGAGAATCAGTTTGGCGGAGGTGAGGAGGGAGGGCGTTCCGGGACCGTGGGAGGACGCGGCCCAGGGGCCGACGGCGGGACGGGCGAGATCGAGGGACGGCGAGGAGGTGGGCGGCGGAGGAGCGGAGCGTGCGGGGTGGGCGGTAGAGAGAAGGGAGGAGAGGTAGGATGGGGCGAGGTGATGGAGAGCCTCGAAGCCTAGAGTGAGGAGTTTTTGTTTGGAGCGGAGGTCGATAGGCAACCACTGGAGGTGTTTAAGAAGGGGAGTGACATGCCCAGATCGTTTCTGCAGGAAGATGAGCCGGGCAGCGGAGTGAAGAACAGACCGGAGCGGGGCGAGAGAGGAGGAAGGGAGATGAGAGAGAAGGCTGTCACAGTAGTCTAGCCGGGATATAACGAGAGCCCGTAGCAGTAAGGTAGCCGTTTGGGTGGAGAGGAAAGGGCGGATTGGGGCTCACAGTCTTAATCCCCATTTTACAGGTGAGGTAACTGAGGCACTGAAAAGTTAAGCGACTTGCCTAAAGTCACACAGCTGATAAGTGGCCGAGCCCAGATTTGTCCCTTCCTCTCAAACCGCTTTCACGGCGGTACAAACTCTGGCCTGCCCACCGCTAGACTATTGTATCGGCCTCCTCGCCGACCTCCCCACTCCAGTCTCTACCACATGCTGCTGCACAGATTATCTTCCTGAAGTGCCTCCCACCTCACCTCTCTCCTCCAAGCCCTCCACTGGCTTGCTGTGTCTCTTCTCAATCTGCTTCAAAACTCTCCCATCCGCTTCGCCCTTGCCTATCTTCTCTCTTCATCCACTCTTCCCCAACTCAGATTTTCTTCTTCCCAAGCCAGCCGTCCAAACCGCCTCACTCTTGACCCTCCCGCCTCGTCCCTTTGCTCTCTCTGTTCAGTCAGTCAATCATTTTTATTGAGTGCTTACTCTGTGAAGAGCACTGTACTAAGCATTTGGGAGAGTATAATATAACAGAGTTGATGGACATGTTCTCTGCCCACAGAGTATGTGCCAGGGTGCCTTTGGGCAGGCACTCTGTACTTCTAAAGGGTTTGTGAGAGGTGAACGAAAACTGTAACATTGGGGTATCTTAAAAAAGAGAATTGAAACCATTCAGCTTCCCGAGTTACTCGGACAAAAAGAGCGGCATGTGTTTGTCAGCTTTGCCCACCTGAGTGTGAAATGATGTTTTATGAAAACACCGGTTTCAGCACTCGGCTCTCCTCCACTCTTGACACGCGAACCCCGCTGCGGACAGTAAACTGCCGCTTCCTGCCCAGAAATTTCCCCGAGGTCGTAGTACGGGGTGGAAGCGTTTGCTCAGTGGTAATGACGGGGTTTGGCGTCTGCAAGCAGGGCGAGGTGGGAAGGGTGTCATTGCGAGGGACTGAACAGCACCAAGCTCTGCATTTCTTCTTGTCAAATGACGGTGCCTTAAAGTCACATTGTCCTTTTTGTCAGAGAGTCTGTCCCCTTTCCCCGATCCAGTTTCTCAGGGGAAATAGCTCTGGCTGATAGGCGGCGGGCACCAGATCTGGTGAGCCCTGGCGAGGGCACAGCCTGCCAGTTTCAGTGTGACGGAGGGGGGGGATTTGAAAGCCGCCGGCACTGGCGAGAAGCCTGAGGATCATTTGCATTTCATCAGCGGCTGCTCTTATCCCTTTGTGAGGGCTTGCCTGAGGCCCGTGGAAAGGCGACCTCTGCCTGGAAGGAGAGCACAAAAGATAGAGCTGGCTACTGGACCCACTTCTTGGGCTCCCCTCCAGCCCCCATGCTGGCAAACAGGAACTGACTTTTCTGCACCCACCTTGGCTGTGTTTTTTCTTGGATTTGTGAGCCAAGGGTGGTTCCTGAGGGTACAGGTCAGTTCTTGAAGACATCAAACAAATCTCTCCATTTGGCCTGTACATCGCCCAATCCCCTCCGAAGGGAATCACGGGCCCAGTGCACCGCTAAAGATTAAGATCGGGATTAGGACCCAGCATGTCAGCTTTTTCAGGAAAAAATTCTTCGGACCTTGCCCACTGTAACTGGATTTCTTTTTCCACTCTGATCAGGGGTTTTGGTGTCACCCTTTTCAGAAGTACATCTGGAAAACTCCCAGTGCTGTCAAATGACCATTTTTTTTCATTCCAGCCCAGTGTTCTTGCCAAACTCAAATTCCTTTCAGAATTTTTTTTAAACCGGGTTTTGTTTGTAATCATCATCATAATGATTGGTTTGTAGTAAGTGCTTGCTTTGTGCCAAACACTGTGGGTGGAAGCAAAGACCTCAAGTGATGTGGGGTTATAATCCTGCCTCCACCACTTGCCTTCGATGTGGTCTTGACCGAGTCACTTGACTCTCTCTGGGCCCGCCTTCAGTGTCCTCATCTGTTAAATGGTGTTTCAGTACTTGTCCTCCGCCCTTAAATACTAAAATCATTATGAATAATACTATTAATAATGGTAATAAGAAGTGTGGGGGTAGACACTTGATAATCAGATCAGAGACATGGAACTTCTAATCGTGCGATTTGTATAAGCCTGCATCTCTGCAGGGCAGAAACCAAATCTAGCAAGGAGTAAAACCTAAGTATGGCCTCTTGGGATTTTATCAGGAATTCCATTTCCTTCTTGGTTTTACGTTTGGTATCTTTTTGCCAGAACTGCCCATCTTGGGCAAGTTTTAGTACGTATGATGTTCCCGTACCCAGGCCCGCTATCGTCCCTCGTTTCTCGGCCACCACCGTCCCTCGATTCTTTCTCACTGGGCGTAAGTGGGTGTAACCCCATTGATGGGCGTGGGCCCCGGTGGGTGCAGCCACGGTCGTGGCCACCCCACCCCACGATAATGGAACGAGCGGGCACAACCTGCCCCTCCCAAAGCACGTGCCGTGACCTGGAGGTGGATCTCCTCTAGCCAACCTGAGGACCAAATGCCCATGGTCAGTGGAAGAAAACAGATGTGGTTTACCACCTCCCTTTTTAAGGCTTAGTGAAATTTATTATTATTATTATCATTTTTTAAAAAGCACAACCCAACCTCAGAAAGGAATGACAGTTCCGTTCTCTAGGCGAGAGGAGAGTGTTGGGGCATGATTGGAGGGATGAAAAACCCCCGATTCTGCTCGCGGAACAGCTGTACATAGGATATTAATTGGAATCTTGTTGCTGGGTCATTTTCATTGTTTTTCAAGTACCGTCAAGCCCAAGAAAATGTATGAAAACTAAATTATATTCCCACATCCCATGTCTGATTGAATCCTCCTTATAGTGAGGCGGGCTCATACATCCTATTAAAATATTCAATCTTGTTTTCTTACTTGAAGAGCCTGTCTGTAAAGGGCAAACTTATAGAAAACCTCATTCCCCAGAGACAGAGTATCCAGCGACAGTGGAATATTTGCATATTTCTGTGCAGCATTTGACTGGCTGCTTGCAGGTTCCCTTCCTTCCTTTGTGTCTCTGAATAAGGACCCTGGATTGCATTTGTAATTACCCAATTGGGTTTTCGGTCGCAGCAGCAGATCAGGGTGATTCCCACCCGGGGCTCCGTTTAACCTTGAAAAGTTCCTTAGCGTTCTCCTGCTTCTGTCCCCTCTCTGTGTCTTCTAGGACGGAGCTGTATCGATCCCTTTTCGGGAGAGTCACCCCTGCTGAAGAAGGTCAGCAGAATTAGCACCTTTCCCCCCCTCCATCCTTACCCCAAGCCCCCAGTCCGGCTCTGTGCCTTCCCTTCAGCGCGGACGCCCTGGAGAGACGAGAGATTCACAGTTGCCCCGACCCACAACCCAGTTGACTCCCGGCGACGACTCCCAGCAGAGGCGATGGTGGGATCCAACCTTCCTCCGAGAGGCGGAGTTGAGGTGGGAGCTGACCGAGTCCCAGGGAGGGACCACCGCCCCGGGCGCCGTCCCGGGGAGCCCCGCGCCCTTCGGATAGCAGAGAGCTGGGCGCCTCGCTTGCTTCGGGTGTCGGAGGACTTCCTGTAAATGCACAGTGGACACTGTTACTCCGTTTGGTTACTGTTGTGTAAAGCTGATAATAAACGTTTGCTGAGCACCGGTAGCATGTGGGATCCCGAGTAAATGTTCTGTTTGGAAGTGGAACGGCTAGGAATGTTCTGTAAAGCAGGTGACTGTATGCCCTGGGAGGAGACAGGTAGGTACTGCAGGTAGGTGTGAGCCTACTTAGCCCAAGAACACCGGTCAGAGCTTCCTTCTGTCTCAGCTCGGAGTGGCAGGGGGTGCCAGGAAATTCCTGTGGGGGGAGAGGGAATTTTCAGTGAGGACATGTCTCCGCTGAATTGGGTCCTTCTCGGTTTTCCCTTTAGCTGCGACGGGTTCTTTCAGCATCTCCGTTCCCTTCCCACCACTCATGTCCCCGGTGTAAATCTGGCAGGAGGAGATGATTCACTTGTTTTTCATCCAAAGGTCAAAAGCTGGAAATTAAATCCCCATAAGGGGGATTTATTGGCCTGCTGTGGTCAATCTGCAATGAAGATGATCTTGCATAAGTAATGCATGCAGATGGACCTGGCAGGGCATGTTACATAAGTTATTCTTTTGGGTGCCTGAGTCTGATAGGAGATTCCAGAAGTGCTAACTGGGTGTCATCGGGTCTGGCACTGTTGCCGAATTGTACATTCCAAGTGCTCAGTACAGTGCTCTGCACATAGTAAGCTCTCAACAAGTACTATTGAATGAATGGCACATAGCTATCCACCGGCACGTATCTATCCACCCTGCAGTAAAGAGTGCTTTTTAGAATTTTATTGAGTCTCAAAACAGGGTCCACATTTTTAGGTTTTGACACCGAATCCGCAATAGCTCGATGTCCAGTGAAGCTTCGTGTAAAACGGCTGAAGGCTGCGAACTTAATGCAGTCAGGACTGAGCTTCACAGGCACCCGAACCCTTCCGTACCATAACCAGCTTTCTGGGTGCTGGACTCAGGTCAGGCACAGAGGAGGGAGGAGAGGTTTCTGGCCCCAAAGGAATTGGCCATTTGTATCTGAGGATTTGCCGTTCACGTCTTGAGCTCAGCTCTCGGGGAAGGCTAATATTTTGTGTGTTGCTTTATTTCCTAAGTATGTCAATCACAAATGTGTAATCTCCACCCCCATCCCACTCCCCTCCCTCCAGTGATCTCCGTTTTGAAAGGTAAACAAGGATCCTTTGAGTCGGGCATCGTGGACGTGCAGACGATGCAGATTATAACCGTAAGTAAATAACTTCCAGCAGGTACTTTATTACTGAAGTTTCTAAGCACAGGACGTCATCAACCCACAGATTTTATAAGGGATCAGTGTTTTATCACAATTGCATCTTCGGAGAAGAAGACTGCGGTTTAAACGTTTGTTCCGGAATATTTGGAGCAAAATACACTCAATTTAAATTGAATGAAAAGTCAGGAGCGATGTGAAATACAGAACGGGCAGAGGAGTTTTCGGTCAAAAGAGGCCCGTCTTTTAAAATTCAGAATGCCACCCTCCTTCCAGCCAAGAATAAATTGGAAACTATTTTAATTGACACGGATACTGCAATTCAACTGTTACTAGAAAGACAGATTAGTAGATTGATTTGCATTTTAATAAAAACTAATACTTTACATTTTGGTGGATTTTTAAATGAGTTCGGAACTGTTATCTAGAGTCTCGATCCTGAGCCCTTTTCAGAGTTGACTGAAGCAGTCCTCTCCATTGTATGGAGTTTGCTTATTTTATTTTGGAACAGCTGACGACTCTTAATACAGTCACAGGCCACAGACCATGAAGAGCCCACCATCCCAGTGTGGGAACCCGAGGAAAGAAATTTTTTTTTTTTTTTTGGTACGTGCCAGCTAACGGGTTCTATCAGAAGCCTGGCTGCATCTCTTACCGTACTTCCGTCTGCCTCGTTCACAGACACGGGAGCCACGGTGATGGTTAAGTCTCTTTCTTTTTTTTCAGGGCGTGCGAGTCCTTTGCCGGGCCTGGTTTTAAGGGACTCCAAGCTACTGAGCGATCATGGATAAAGGGAAAGAAAGGGTACCTTGCTCTCCCAGGCAACCTGAGAGTCAGTTTCTTCTTCTAGGAAGCGGAGAGAATTCTTATCACCCACCTTTGCCACGGTGCTAAACGGATTAATTAGCTCCGGCCTGTAACGTGCTTCGAGATGCTTCCAGTTCAAGGCTGTAGCGAAATATAGGGACAACACCAAGTCCCCTCCTTTCCTTGTTTCCTCCTCCCCCATTCCTGGATTCTGGACTCCATTGGCCCATCTAGTTGATCCTCCTCTCTCACCTCCTGCTCTCTTGCCATTGTTAGGCTAAATGTGTTTTCATTCCTTAAATTCCGAGATTTATTTTGTAGCCCCCGCCAACTCTATGCTCTCCCAAGAGCTCAGTACAGCGCTCCGCACAAAGTAAGCGCTCAGTAAACGCCATCGATTGTCTGTTTGATGGATTGATGGATGTAGCTTGAACGGGCTTGAGTTTCTTGTTGGTTTTTTGCCACTGACATTTGCAGCGTCCCCCCAGTGGGGTTATTAGCGTGCACTGTTTTACCCTCCCTTTTGAAGCAGCAAATAAAGGATGTTGGACGAAGTCTGCTTGACACCAGGGGGCCTCATTGGACACCTCAGGCCTGTTTAGCCCTTCCCCTCGCACTTGGCTGCCGATCAGATCCGTGGTCCGGCCGGGGGAAATCCTGGCCGAGGAGATTGACACAAAAATTCCACGATGATTTTTATATTTTTTCCTGCAGGCCTCAGGGTCAATTGGCTTGTTTAAAAAAAAAAGTCCTCACCCAGAATCTTCAGAGCCCACAAGCCCTCAGCCAGCACTCATCCCCCCAGAGGCTCTGAAACTGCTGTTTCATCATCCCAGCCTTCCCATACTGTTCCCTGGATTGTTTTTACTGATGGATTTTGGAAGCGTCAGGGCCGAGGTGGACTCTTCCTGTAGCCCAGGCAGAAACTGCTTGTTTCGGCCCAATCGTTTCAAATGAGAAGGGCCAGTTCCCATCGTGGCTCCGGTTTCGGCCTTCCAGAGCCCAAAATGCCGAGTGTCTGGCTCCAGTTTCCCTGGCGACGTACTCAGATGTCCTCCGTTGCGCATGTCGTCCCATGTTCTTTGTGACTTCTCCCGTCAACCGTATTTGACAAGCACATTTAATAACAGGATTTTCAATGATGTCTGGTGTTAGTAACCAGGCGGACCGAGTCTCCTTCCGTAGTTGTGTCATACAGGAGATGGGGACTTCCTCTGTTGTTTCCTCAAATTATTTCCCCCTATATGATGGTTTTATCGTAGAAAGACAAACGGTTCCCCAGCCTTCCGCCTCTTTTACAGGTTACTACTTTATTTTCTTTTCAGGCTGCTCCTCTTCTCCCTTTTGCATAACCCTTCAAAAATAATTGCCAGTAATTTGTAAGTTCATTAGCTAATTCTCTTTAAGACCCTGGGATCTATATCGCCCTGCTGATTTGTATATGTTCAATTTGTCCAACAGGTCTATCGATGAAGTCTTCATTACCCTCTCCTCTCCTTGGCAAGTGTGGGTGTTGTAAATGCAAAGCGAGTATGCCTTATCTAACTTTTGTTTTTCTTGTATGTCGATAGATTTCCTTTAGAACCCCTCCTCCGCCCAGGCAGGGCAGCTAAGGATGTGCCGGCACTGCAGAGCTCTGAGTTCACAGGTGAGAAAATCACAGGTTAAGAAAACAAAAGTGACATTTTTGGCGTCGTGTGGTGAGTTGGATCGGTGTCCTGTCGGCTCTTCTGACGGTGGTCCCTAGAAACTGCCAGAATGTTTTCCCCCCTTTTGTAGTTTTGACTAATTTTAAGCCGTAGAGGCCGTAAGGCAGGGAATGTGCTACCAACTCGGTGGTATTGAACTCTCTCAAATGCTTAGTAGAGTGCTCTGCCCACAGAAAGCTCTCAACAAATACCATTGATTGATTGACTGATGGAACGGAGCCTGTAGAGCTAAGCATTTGTGTCTGGAGGATACGTTTCCTTCCCTTTGAAGTGACTCCAGGTGTTGAGAATCCTTCCCCCGCCCTCCTCCCCCCTCCCCGCTACCTATACAGCTGAGCATTTCTCCTGGGCTGAAGGAGGGCTGCCTGTTGCTCAGTTCAACACCACCGCAAACTCCGGAGGAGCAGCCAGTCTGCATGTTTGGAATCGTGGGGATGAAGCCCATAGTTTAATCCCCTCGTATTTGGGGGGCTACCTGTTCCCCCTCCCCTCCAGGTAAGAAAGTTGCTGGTATGAAGCTGAAGCCTCAGCAGCTCTAAGTCGTGGCTTCCTCGGGCCCCCAGCCTCATTGGAAATGAAGGCTCTGGACCCGGCTGTTTCACCAGCCTCGTGCCCCGACCGGCTTTTGTGGGCCCTACCTGTGTGTGCCTATTAGTTGGTCCTGTTTACTTAATGCTTACTGTGTGCAGAGCACTGTACTAAGCACCTGGGACAATACAACAGACACCGCCCCTGCCCACAACGAGCTTATGGCCTGGTCAATCAATCGATGGTATTTACTGAGCACTTACTGCGTGCAGAGGCCTGTCAGAGAGTTCAGTGCAATAGGGTTGATAGGCCCGATCCCTGCCCACAGGGATCCTCCCCTTTCCACCTCAGGTGCCTTCTGTGGCCCTCCTGGTTATGAGTCTGCTTGTCCCTCTCCACGGCTCCATGGGGGTGGTTAGGTGGGTCTTGCAGGTCTATTGCCCCAGACGGCTGACGTCTGCAGACTCACTTTCCCAACCTCATGATGTCCTGAACCTCCCGCTTCCTTCCCTCCGAGCCCCGTCCTCTAGGAAGCCTGCCTTCCCCATTTGTGTGCACCCCCCTGCCCCCACACACCACCGTCCAACACCATCTCCCTCAAGGTTCAAAAAGAAAAGCTCTGCCGGTAGAGGTATTCTCATTTAGAGCCTGGGGTTAACCATGGGGTGGGGTTTGAGGGCATTAGACTTCAGAGGCTGGGAGGAACTGAGGAGGAAAGGAGAGGGAGAGAACGGGGAGAAAGAGTCAGAGGGAGAGCAGGAGATTGTGAGGAGGCGGAGGAAGGAAAGAGGGCACTTCATATCCTGCCACTTTGTCTTCGCTACCCCCAGCTGAAATCACCAGCCAAGTAAGAACGTGACTCTGCGTTAGGTATTAGAGCGGGAAGGTTGACACTCTGTGCTCTCTACAGAGAGTGACCCGATCCATCATATGATCCCCGGAGACTCCAGTTCTGAATCCCTTAGCCCGGTCTCATTACCAACTGGAGCTGGAGCTGCCACCCCTAGTTCCCTGACGCCTCCCTTTACATTTGAAAGCTGAAGGTCCACTCACCTTAACACAGTTCTGAGCTCCGGGTTCCAGTTCCGTACTCTCCGGGGCCGAGGGAGACCAGCCAGCCCGGTGACTTTAGCCCACTGGGCCGAGTGTTCACGCAGCTGTGGGTCTCGAGGGACATGGCTCCCCAGGGCTGGGTTGGGAATAATCGGTCCATAACAGAAAGGGGGCAGGCACCCCGAGTTCACCCTGGACCACGAGCGTGTGAGAAACCAGGCTGGAAGATCTGTTGTTTTGGGTCAGGTCATGAGAATTAGCCGCTGTTTGGCACAGAGCAATTAGCCTACTGCTATGAGAGGCCCGTGCAGTGCGTCCTAAATCCGCTCTAGGGCGATGTTTAAAACAGCCCCTTGCCCCCTGCTAGGCTCCGACCCACCCTTCTAACGAGCCCGTCCTCTGTCCACATAGCATTTCCAAGCCTGCATCGCTGCTTCGATTTCTGGGAGATCATCAAGATTGATTTTTCTCTACTTGACTGTTTCCACAGCACTTAAGTACATAGGTTTAAACTCTATTCCTTCCCCCTACCCGTAGTGCCTGTCTTCCCTGCTAGACTGCTATCCATTCATTCAGTCATATGTCTTGAGCGCTTACTGTGTGCAGAGCACAATACTAAGTACTCGGGAGAATTCAATACAAGAATAAACATATTTCCTGCCCACAACAGGTCTAGAGGGGGAGACAGGCATTAATACAAGTCCCATCAGTTCCTATAGGGCAGGATTGTGTCTAACTTGATCGTGGTGTGCCAAGCACTTAGTACAGGGCTCTGTCCAGAGGTAGTGCTCAGGAAATATCATTGATTGATTGAGGTCCTGGAATGTAAGGATTGTTCGCCATCCTTTTATTTTCTGACCCCAGCTCTGTCACTTTCCTGATGTCTGGCACTGGGCAAGTCACTTCACTCCTCTGGGCTGCAGTTCCCTCATCAGTAAAATGGAGATTAAGACCGTGAGCCCCATGAGGGACCAGGGACTGTGTCCAACCCGATTTGCTTGTATCCACCACAGCACTTAGCACGGTGCTTGGCACACAGAGGGCACTTAATAAATACCATAATCATCAATCATCTTTAAAGTGGGGATTCAATATCCGTTCTCCCTCCTGCTCAAACTGCGAATCCATGCGGGAAGGCGACTGGGCCCGACCTGATTGTAAGCCCATCAGTGGGCAGGGATTGTCTCTCTCTGTTGCCGATTTGTACATTCCAAGTGCTTAGTACAGTGCTCTGCACGTAGTAAGCGCTCAATAAATACTATTGAATGAATGATAATCTTTACTGTAGCACTCTAGTCCAGTGCCTGGCTCATTGTGAGTGCTTAACAACAAAGACCATTGCTTGATTATTGGTATTATGTAATGGACTGCCTCCCAACTTTGTGCCCAGAAAGACCCTCTTGGTCCTTACCCGGCCAGAGCCAAGAAGGCAGGTGGGAGGGCAGACCTCATGGCGGGCTGCCGGTGACCCCCAGACCTCTCCCCACCCCCTGCCTTTTCTGGTTAGGATGGTGTTGGCAACTGACCCCGTTGGGCTTTGGAATTCTCTCCCAATTTGACTCGTGTGTCCTTTAAAGTTGCAGCACCCTGTACTTGGTTTCAAGAGCTGAATGTAATGTTAAAAAGCTAATATGAAGCACTCTAAATGCGATAACTTGTACTTCATATTGTTCCAAGACATAAGCAGTGAAGGGAGATTCGAAGCTCCACTTAGGATGCTTTTGAATTTGCCTAGGCTTTAAGCAGTCTCCCCTCTGCCTTCCCCTCCTTGGCTGCTGTGATCTACTGGGCGCTTGTCTACTGTGTCACCTTGGGCAAATCTCTTAACTTCTCTGTGCTTCAGTTCTCTCAACTGCAAAATGAGGATTGACTGTAGGCTTCATGTGGGACACTTTCTTTCCCCGCGCTTAGAACAGTGCAGGCCACATAGTAAGCTTTTAACAAATACTATTTAAAATATATTTATATATATATGTGTATGCCTAGAGAACTGGGAAAGGAGGTTCCCTGGGCTCATGAACTGCCTTTGCTAGTATGGTTGTAGCTGTGAGGAGGGCTCATTGTGGGCAAGGATTGTGACTGTTTGTTATACTGTACTCTCCCAAGTGCTTAGTACAGTGCTTTGCACACAGTAAGCGCTCAATAAATACGATTGAATGAATGAACGAGTGAATGATTGGAGCCTGGGTTCCTTGGTGTTGCCTCTGCCTGAGAAAGGACCCGCAGTTCCAGGGCAAGTGTCCAGGAGTGCTGGCTTCTATGAGTCTCCTGTGAGCCAGGAGCTGGAATCAGCATATCTCTCTTGGCTGTGGGTGAGGCTTCCCAGGCTGTTGGAGACACCCCCTGCCCCCCAGGGCTATATGCAGAGGACCCCTCCTCTGCCAGCAGCTCTCGGCTCCGATCAGGACACGTCTTTGCTTTTGCCAGTCGCAGCCTTTGAGACGGGATTGGTTCCTGAAGCCTTTCCCTATTACAGATCTTAAACCAGGCATTTTCCTTGCTGACAAGAGGCCAAGGACGGCTTAATTGAGACCAGAATAGACCGAGACCATCTTGGGACTGCCCTTCTAGGATTCCATTGATCACGAGGAGATTCAAGGCTTTTCTTTTCCTCGCTGCCGTAGCAGTAGGTAGACCCCATAATCATCGGGCTATTAGGTCATGGCGTCGACTAGTGTTATACAGGCAAGAGAATGGGGTGTTTGGCAACCAGGAGGGTCTTTTCCTTCAGCAGGGAGAGCGGTGGGTTTGGGGAAGTTGCCCCGAAGGATGCCAGAGCAGTCCAGGCTTCCCCTGGCCTCGCCATCCATTCGGCGGGCAACAACGGCCAACAAGCGCTGAAGTACGGACCACAGGGGCAAAGCCAGAAACGTTCCTGTGGGTGCCGGGTGTGAGCGGTGGTCCAGGGTCTTGCTCCCGAAGTCAAGTACGAGCCACCAGCGAGCTCGGTCTCCCCAGTAGGACCAATTCCCTAGTGATTCGTGATAGGGTTGCTAATGAGCAGCTTTGTGGGGATCTTTGTCTTACCTGCCCAGGCAGTTGGCCGGGCGGAAGAGGTTACGGGCGCTGTGAGGAGAACCCTTGGTTTCCCCCTACTTCCTCCTCGTTGAGCCCCCACCCTCCCTCCTCTCCCGGTTCCCCCGCCCCTGAAGAAAATCTCAACTTTCAGACAAACAACTTCATTTACAAGTGTGTCTCTAATTAGCTGCAGAATTAGTAAAGCTGAGTTTCCCCCCATAGATCGGAGAAACCCTCCAGGGAGACTGGTGGAATAGAGAGAATCGCATTTCCAATTATTTTGTTGAATTGCTAATTTAGTTATTGTGCCTGGTGTAATTGTGATGGGTATTGGGTGTGCAATTCAATTTGTTTTAAATATTTGTGGGAAGGCTGATCAGTAATAGAGCTGACCTATTTTGTGGCCCAAATTGAGAGGAAAGACTAAAACAAAAACAGCTACAAAGATACAGTTTGTTTCCATTTTTATTTTGATCTCTCTCATCCCTCTTAAGACTGTTGATGCAACAAAAGGCTTAAAGGAAAAGATGATAGCACTTTGATCTCCAGCTTTTGAAAGCTAAGTCTCACTGCCACTTTCCCTTGTATTTTTCTAGGCAGATATTTTAAGCTAAAGAGTTTTTAATAAATGTCCAGAGTTCAGTAGTTTCCCTCACATGAATTTTATTGTGTGTGAAGGTGATTTATGTATTTAACCCCCAAGGTGCTGTTTGGGCAAATTCATAAAATTACAGGAACTGCTGTGGGTACTGATCAGCTGATGCAATTTGAATAGACACCCAGGCTTGCTGTTCATTAGAATGTATAGCTCTAGAGTGGCTGGCAGGGAAAAATGTTTAAATTCACAACTCTCACAATTGTTTTTTAATCTTTCTAAGAGTGTTTAAGCAGAAAAGCTGGGCTGGGGCAGTTAGGTCGGGCGAGGATGCTTATTTCAAAAGACAGTTGAACCCTTTTTTTTTTTTTTTTTGCCCCTAAGCACCCTCCCTTCTGTGTCGAGTATGAACTTGGCTGTATTTCCCTTAAGCACTCTTGATAGCTGGGTTCTGCTCTGCCGCATGTCTTCTGTGTGACCTTGGGCAATTGACTTAACTTCCCTGTGCCTCAGTAATCTCAGGGTCCAATTTGATTACCTTGCATTTACCCCAGCGCTTACAACAGTGCTTGGCACATAGTAAGCGCTGATTAAGTACCATAATAATAATTAGTAGTAGTAGTATTGTACCAAATGCTTAGTACAGTGCTCCGCACACAGTAGGGCTGAGTGAATGTCATTGATGTGCTTCCCAGGGGATCTTCCAGTAAAGGTTCTTTTTTGCGCTTCAGCCTCGGAGATGCCGAGTTCTGAAATGGGCACACTGGGGAGTGGAGCTGGTGGAGGTGGGAGGCCAGAGTGGCTGAGAGAGAGGTGGATAGATGGACCGCTGCTGCCCACCGCTAAAAGAAGCGCACCTGTGTTCTTTAACGCCAGCTTGGAAGCAGCTTGAGGGTGGGTTCAGCAGGACCCAAGTTCAAAGGGAAAGAAATGGGCTCCAAACTTTGGCCACTTTCCCCTTTGTTAAAAATCAGCCATTGATCTTTTTAAAGAGTGAACTGATGCAGCAGTGGCTAGTATCGGAACAGTAATCTTATTCAAGAGTAAATCCTATCAAGACACATCACTGACTAGTAGGGGAACAGTAATGGTTTTCCTCATGCCCCAAGGGCATAGTCCTCAGAGAATAGGAAGAGAGCTTCTTCAAGGACCCCCGGCTTAGTCCTGAGGGACCCTGAACCTCAGGGTTAGGGTGGGCCAAGCAGGTCTCAGGGACAGGCACCACAATCAGAGATGGGGTGTAAACGCCGACTTGGGGTCAGAGTCGGGGAAAACACTGATGTCACGAGCCGCAGAGTCGGGGAGGAGAGCCATCTAGATCCAGAAGCACATCCAGGCAAAAAATACACAACACCTGACCCAGATCATACAGCAGACATGTGACACAATGGGGATTAGAACCCAGGTCCTTCTGACTCCCAGGCCTGTACCTTATCAACGAAGCGGGAGTCCCAACCAAGAAGGGGAAGGGGGCGTTTTCTCCCTCAGCTGCTCCCTGGAATTGGCACCTGTGGCCTTTTGACCATAGGAGACCCCGAAACACTTGTGGGGCCGAACTCATTTCCTGGGTGGGTCTTACCAGTGCAGTGCCCGAGTCCGAGCCAGGAACCGAGTGGAGACCCCACCCACCCCCGACTGCTTGGGAAGAGGATTGGAGCCAAGCCTAAGCCCTGGGCGAGGGGGACATCCCTGAGAAAAACACAAGTTCTTGGTATTTGCTGTTTTTTCTCCTTTGCCTCTTGAAGTCAGTTTGTGCTTTCAGATATTTTTGCCCTTTGGATGTGCTGCTTAGGATCATCGGCCTTCTTTTGACGATGGTACGTTTGACCGGATGTGCTTCTGGATCTAGTTCCCTTTCCACCCCTCTCTCCACATCCCGTGGCATCAACCGTAGCCCAGAGTCAGCATTCAGCATTCGTGAAAGAAACACGATTGAGTGCGATGTGCCTTCCCAAGGTAGGTGTGGGGGTTATTATAAGTGATGTTTAATAAGTGCTTGCTTATATAGTGCACTGTACAACCAAGTACTAGGGAAAAATACCAGGACATTGATTCTTACCGGGTCCCTGGCTCACAGCGGCGGGAGGACAGATGCAGGACTAGAGAATGCCGTGTAGACGCAAAGGAGGCAAGTGCAAGTCCAACGATCAAATTAGCAGAGAAAATGTTTGTTAAAACGCACGCTCAGTTCCTGGGTGCGAGGGGCAGGCCCCGAATTATAGCAGAGCCGCACGGGGGAATGCAGGCCTGGAATGGTTGTACCCACATGTCCAGACGCACATGCACCGCCCCCTCCCCCCCACTCCAATTGTATTTTTTGAGTGCTGTGTGCAAAGCACCGTACTAAGCGCTTGGGACAGTAAGTCTAACAACAAACACACATGCCTGCCCACAGCGAGCTCATAGTTTAGAGAGGGACGTCCCTCCACTACTTCTCCAATTTAGTCAGGAGCCTCTGCTGCAGACTAAACACTTTGGGCATTTTCCTCCACTGTCATATCTGGCGGGGCGGGGCTGAGTAATTTTCTATAAGTCAGCTGTATTTATGGAGCGCTTACTGTGTGCAAAGCACTGGACTAAGTGTTTGGGACAGTACAGTAGAGTGTAGAGGGGTTCAGACGTGAATAAACAGAGGCCCATGTCTTGCCCAGAAAGTCGGGGATCGTTCTGGAGATTTAGGACAGGAAACCTACCTTCCTAGCCAGGCCTCCGATCACTCTAAATTTACCCCGAAACGAGGCAGTGCTCCCTCCAAGCAAGAGTCGACCATGGATTTAAAATTTTCTTTTATTAAAAGAAACTTGTGAGGTAAGTGAGACTCTGCAGCAGCAGAGAGTTCTATACGTGTCAGTCAGCTTCCTGAAAGGAACAGGCATTAACAGTATTTCATGATCTTCTCCAAAGTAACAGTGCTCCCCTTCCTCCCAGAACCAACCGGGGCTAAGAACCGCATCATTTCAGCCTCCCTGTCACAGGTAAGCTTGCTTGACTTCTTGGTGGAGGGAGGGTCACCAAGGTTAGTAGGCTGTGGTGAATCATTGCTTATCTAAGTGAGCCAGAGAAGGGCCAGAACAGTTGTCTCCTGGTTCCTCTACAGGTAAGCCGGCCCAGTTTTTCCCCTTGGCACTGAATTAAGACCACATTGCCAATTAAGAAACAGCTCGAAGCAAACCAGATTGGAATTCTATATCGCTTTAGCCCAACCCATTTCATTTTCCGACAGTGATTTTGGCGCCTGGATACACGAGCCACCTTTTGTATTATTTTCAGTAAAAACTCGAGTTGGGGTGGGTGAGAGGAGGGCTTAAATGTCTACGCGCTACTGCTGATTCCGGGGGATAGCTTGGGAAAGGCCCTCATCTTTCTTCCGCGGAGCCCCAACTGTCACAGGTCTCTACCCCCCTCCGGGGAAGGTTTGTGGCCCGAGGCCCCAAAGCAAGTAGTTACTGGGAAGATCAGTGAGCCCAGACCTCCCAGCGCCTAGACCAGATACATTTTTCCGCTAGCCCGCGGAGCTACTGCCAACCTAACAGTTTAGAAAGCGGCTCTCCGATCCTGAGCGGCTAAAACGAATAAGCTGGCTTGAAACCGCCGTATAAAATTGGTATCATCTGCCGCGGTGCCACCTTCGGGGTACCGGCTGTTAGAAGCCGCGTGCCCATTTGGTCCGGTGCCGGAAACTAAAGGCTTTCTGAGGATCGCCAGGGTTGGGTAGATGTTTACCATCTTTCCCCGCCCCCTTACTCTCCTACCCGCACGGTGATGTTCTCAGTGATGCTGATTTCAGGGTGGATCCTGCTTCTCACCTCTGGCGTCAGTCAGCCGCACCTCACGATTCCGCCAGCCCGAGGACCGCTATCTGTGCCCTCTCTGCCCCCAGATCAGGGCGAGCCGCAGAAACGAGATGGGCGCATCCCAGCTTCAACAGAGAGCAGGTTATCTGGGTAGCAACTTCCTCTCTTTGAAGTCTTCCTTTCCTCCTGTGCTCACGGCGGGTTGAACTTGTCTCCTGACCAGAGAGATGGTGGCTTAAAGGTGGCCTTAAAACCAAGGAGGCCCGGGTCAGGCAATAGCCTGCATGCTGGTTCAGACTTGATTCGAATCGTGGAGTTTGACTTTTTGCTAAGATATTTCATTCCTAGATAGGTCAGAAACAGGTCCAGTCGCGGCTCCTCGGCTGCCATTACACGTCGAACATCAAGTACCTGCTCCTTGTCTCCTCCTCACTTCTTCCTCCCTCTGCCCCCAAGGTAGAGGGTGGTTTGGGGGAGAAGGGAGAGCGGAAAAGAACCTCAGCACCGTCCCCCTATCAAAAATGGAGCAGAGAGGAGAGTAACCACAAGGATGAATGTGATATGACAAGCTGGGCCTTGTCTATTACTCTATTGATTTATTTCAGGAAAATAATGTACTAAGAATGCATTGTCTGAAGCCCCTCCATTCCCCCTTGGATACGTATCCACTTGAATTTTCTGTCGAGACAAGTGAACGTTGCTTTATGAACAGAATGAAAAGGGGGGTGGTGACAGTCTTGGTTTGAGCAAGTTCTGGTCAATACATCATTTGTAATCTCTTTGCCTCAGTAAACCTGTATCTGATGGGTAGCGACATTATTTTGACATCTCACATAGGAGACTTTTCTCCCTGCTCTTCCTCATTTGAAAAAAAAAAAAAAAAAATTCCCAGTCCCGTGTACTGCTTTTATCCAGCTCATTTGACGTTCGTTACTTCGAAGCCTTTGTGATGTGCCGTAACTTCGGGTGAGTGAAAAATCAGACCCAGGAGTTGTGTGTGCAGGCCTTGAGAAAATACGATAGCACCAGCTTGTTGTAAGAGCATTACTTTACGGTAAAGGGGTAGTTCACGCTCCTTAAAGGTGGGGTTGAATTTTATGCAGCAGCGTGTGTTAAGCTCTTTTCTGTAACTTGTCAAAAAAAAAACCCAGCAGCCCAAAAACCAGACGGTTCACAACCGAAATCCTTTTGAGCACTTGATCGACTCGGATGCTTTCTGTCAGTAACTGTCCTTTACCCGTCTTCCTCGACGGGACGGAACCGACATCACCTTTAGTTTTTCGGTGCCGAAGGTCGTCGGACACTTCGGGGCAGTATCTGTCCTCCACTGGTCGTCCTGGTTCGTTCGGACCCGACAGACCTGCTTTTCCCGGCCAGTGCCGAAGGTGGTGAGGACACGTATGGGCAGCGGAGGTCGAGGCGCCCCTGCTGCCCGGCAGATGGAGACCCACTGGTCGGCTGGCGACTAGCTTAGATCCAGTTGTCACTGCAGAGGGGCAGAAATGGTGGTCTGAAGGTAAGACATCAGTGTTGCCGGTGGCTTTTTTGTTGTTAAATTTAAATTGTAGAGTTAAGGCGCAGAGTTGCAGCTCGTAAATGCAACTGCCTGCTTCGGAAACGACGTCTTTGCCGTTTCCTCCTTTGCCAGCACTTACGATACCATTTTGAAAAATCAGCCATCATCCAATGGTAGCTGTTGCCTCCTGTGTGAAACCCTCACTCTCTCTTCTTTAGGTTAAAATTAGGGAATACCACTGCTGCCCCTGGGATATTCCAGATACCCAGTACAAGGTAAGATCTCATTCAACTGAAAGTTAACACTCCTTCCTCAACCAGAGCATCAGGCAGCGGGAGAGGGGAAGGGGAGAGGACCACTAACCTTAGAAACAGGCAGCAGCACCCGCTACCGCTCGATTCGGAAAAAGAGAGGCAAGGAGGGCTCCGTTCCCCTCGGGAAGGTTCCCCTGCCCCAGCCTTGTTGGGACACGTTTCATCTTCCTGTCGTTCGGCTCCTGAAAATTCCCCTCCCTCAGATCCTAAGGTGGGAAAGGGGATGGGGCGCAGGGCAGCCGCCGATTCTAGCAAGCGAGGCCGGGGGTGGTGGGGCCAGGAACGCCACTGGGTCGGCTGCCAAGTGCTGAACTGTTCTGAAATGGAAAAGCCGGCCCCCTTCCCTCCCGGGCAACGGCCAAGGGTGGGCAGGCCGAAGCCCGTGCATGCCAAGCCTCCGGGAACTGGGTCTGACCGCTTTTTCTCGGGGCCAGACCTAGAGTGCCGGGGATGACGCGGCTGCCCGGGGCCCAGTACGGAGACGTCCCCGCGCCTGCTCGACCAGTGACGACTTACTGGCGGCAGTGGGGGGGGCAAGGCCCTCGTATTTCTTTCACTGTCACTACTGCCTCCTTTCTCCCTTCCCCCTCCCCATTTCCATGATTGCTATTGCCCTCGGCTCCCCTGGAGCCTGTGGTCAGTCTTTTGAGTTCCAGTTATTCTTGTCATAGGGTAAAAAAAAAAAAAAAAAAAAAAGCAGAAACCAAATGGGGACCCGGTGAGGCCCGGGGCCCCCACGACACCATGAGATGAGACCAAAGTGGAGTTTCCTCGTCGCCGCCGCAACCGTTCCGGGATGAAAGCTCCCGCGTGGGGGTGGGAGGAAGCCTGGTCCGGAGCCCCGGCTCACACATCGCTGGTAAGGCCTCAGGGCACCGATCTGTACCCTTCATTGCCTTCTCCCATTCAAGTGTGGCCGGACGGCGGTTGCGGGAGCGATTTCTGTTCAATAAATACCTTACGGGACCTTCGTCCCAGTCCCGGCGAAGCTCTCTGGGGCCCGTTCGACATCCGGGCTACCCAGAGATAGTCCCAAAGGGAGGTAAAATGC
Source organism: Ornithorhynchus anatinus (assembly GCF_004115215.2). Lineage (NCBI taxonomy): Eukaryota > Metazoa > Chordata > Mammalia > Monotremata > Ornithorhynchidae > Ornithorhynchus > Ornithorhynchus anatinus. Next base: position 14,411,865 of record NC_041744.1, read on the forward strand.
CACTCGTTCAGTTCAGTGCTGCGATTTGCTTCCTCCCCTCTCTACGGCAATCCCAGCCGAGGAGCGGGGCCGCCGCTAGCCCCGGTCACCGTACAGAGGGGAGGGGCGGAGGGAGGGACGGACGGGATGGGGCGGAGGGAGGCAGGCGGGCCCCTGCCGGCCCTACGTCGAAGGAGGGGAATCCATCGTCGAGAGGATCCGCACCACTTCCGCGCGTTGAGTCGGCGAGATGTGTTGGGTCATGTGGACGATGGAATCCATGGCCACCTCCGGATTGGCCTGCACCAAGCTGGATTGGGGGCAGAGCAGGGTGAGACGTTAAGAGCAGGCTCCCTTACGGCGAACCCCCGAGATCAAGAATTTCCCCTTTCACTTATTTCTCTCCAAGGGAGAATGGCCATCGGCAAAGAACCTGGGAGGCTTCCGTAGGTGTCCCGGTCTGCTTTTTCCCTTGAGACCCCTTTCTCCTGGGGGAAGACATTTGTGGGACAGCTAGGTTCAGCTGAGGCAAAGGTGGAATGGGTCTCAGCCGGCTGCCCCCAACTGCCTTTCCGGCAGATCCCCGGAAGAAAGGATGGGAAGGGATAGAAGTAGCGTCCCATCCTCCCCCTACCCCGAGCAGGAGGGACCCGGTATTCAGCTAACATTTCCTTTTCCTTTGAGAAAAGGAAAATGACCAGAATTAGAGTAACTCCGGCCTGCCGCTCCCCTAAAGGCAGAGTTCCCGGGATCCTTGTCCACCGAACAGGAGGCGGCTTCAGAAACGGTATTTCTTTCGCAGGGCTCACGGACTCCACCCGACTGACCGCTGGTGACTGTGCCGCCGGCGACGCAGCCCTCCTCCCCCTTCCCGGCCGCTGGACCTGGGGGGAGTCTCCACGTCAGGATAAGGGGGAGGGCAGGCGCACGCTGTTCCAACAGGGATCTCTCTCCCGCAGGCCTGCAGCAGGACTCATGGCTAAAACGGAACTTTCTGTTGAAGAGTGGGCTTAGAAAAATACAGTTTCTCGACGGGAACCCCGTCAGTTGTGGGATTTTCCTTTTCCCCCTCTTAGCTGCGGACCGAGGCAGGGCGGTCCGGAGCGGTCACGCTGCCCGGCTGGGCTCAGAGACGGCTGCAGTCCGGGTGGCGGGACCATTGGCCCTTCGCCCGTTCTTCTCGGGGTCTCCCCTCTGGGAAGCAGCCCAGGCCCCCTCCCCGTCAACCGCGACGCAGAGACCTCACCGTCTACTCCAAATCCCTTCCCACCTGTTTGGGGTTCGGAGGGGAAACGTTCCTGACCCGTCTTACCTACGGATCTGCTTGAGTATGTAATCTCTGGAGATGTACTTGATGTTTTCGTCGACCACCGAGCGGGCGCCCTCCTCTTCATTTAGCTGCTTCTCCAGCCACTCCACCAGATCCTTGTTGTTGTCCCACACGTAGGCCTGCAAAACCAAGGGCTTCCGGTCAGAACAAGGGTTTGCGCCCAGGTGAGGGGGGAGCTCCGAACCCGTGCCGGCACTGGCCACCTCCCCCGGCTCCTGTAATTTGATTAGCCGCACCCAGCCGGTTGAAAATGTGGAGGAGGCTGCCTTTTGCGTGGTAGTTCTCTGGATGCGGAAGGAAAGAGACAACTATATTAACGACGGTGGCATTTGTTAGGCGCTTACTATGTGCCAAGCACTGTTCTAGGCACTGCGGGGGGGGGGGGGATACAAGGTAATCAGGTTGTCCCACATGGGGCTCACAGTCTTAACCCCCATTTTACAGACGAGGAAACCGAGGCACTGGGAAGTCATCTGCCCGAAGTGGCACAGCTGGGATTCGAACCCATGACCTCTGACTCCCAAGCCCCGGCTCTTCCCACCGAGCCACGCTGCTTCTCTGGCAGAGTCACAGGATGATTTGCTCGCCCCCGTTCCTTTCTCCTAAAACAGCAAGGGGTAGAGCTTGAGCCTTTCAAAGCCTCCGACGCCGTGTGGGGAGGGGAGGGGTTGCCCCTCAACCCTTCCTTCTGATTTCTCCGACCTCTCAGGTAGGACGCTGAAAGGAACGGGACCAGGCGCTCCTATCCTTGCAAAGCGTGGTGCAAGTCCCTGCCGCTTCGCTGGCCTCGGTTCCTTCCTTCCCGGGTACGGAAGTGAAACCTCCTCTTTAGGCACGCGCCCTCCGACTTCTCTGTGGCTGCCAGGGCAGCGACGGCTACGTTACAGTGGAGTTCAGGCTCCATAACGGTCTGCCGGCGGCCAGCCTCCGCCGTAGACTGTCCGCCGGTGTACGTTTGACCCGCTGGAAGGAGCAGCAGCGCGGGGTGGTGGAAAGAGCGTGGGGCCTAGCTGATCCCAGCTCCGCCGCTGCCTGCTGTGTGACCTCGGGCAGGTCGCTTAGACTTCTGGGCCTCAGTTTCCTCCTAGTCCAGTGGGGGGGTTCGACACCTGTTGTTTCTCCTCTCAGACCGTGACCGCCGCGTGGGACCTCGTGACCCTGTAGCCGCCCCAGCGCTTGGTACGGGGTTCGGCACACAGTGAGCACTCAACAAACGGCACAATCACCAGTACCCTCGGAAGTGTCACACGGCCCTTGAAACGCCTCCTGCCTTAAAGGACAGCGTGGCTCGGCGGAAGGAGCACGGGCTTTGGAGCCCGAGGGCATGGGTTCGAATCCCGGCTCGGCCACTTGTCACCTGTGTGACTGTGGGCAAGTCGCTTCACTTCTCTGTGCCTCAGTCACCTCATCTGTAAAATGGGGATTAAGACCGAGAGCCCCACGTGGGACGACCTGATTCCTCGGTGTCTACCGCAGCGCTTGGAACAGTGCTCTGCACAGAGTAAGCGCTTAGAAGATACCAACATTATTAACATTAAGATGCTCGCACCCTTCCTTCCTCCCCAGCTCACCTTCTCACCGCACCCGGCTCCTAACTCCTGCCTCTGCGGCTGTTCCCTCCCTCCACCAAATCTGACAGGCTGCAGCACACCCCATCTTCAACGCCACCTCCTTCAGGAAGGCTTCCCGGAATGGTTCACAAAGCCCCACTCTAACAGCCACTCTCAGCGCTTGTACCGCTCCTCCGCCCTTACACACATTTACCTCGATTGGCATTAGGTTCTTTAATTCCTTTACTGCGGTTTTCTGTTATCTCCTCCTCCCACTGTTTGTAAATAACGTCCTTGGGGATGGAGGCCATGGGTCTCGCGGTGCTCTCCCAAACTCCCGGTCCAGTGCCTGTCCCTCAGTAGACTGCGCCGTAAACCTCACCGCTAGGTGATCGACCCTAACAGTATTGAGCCCACACAGGCGGCTGCTGCTCAACCGGAGGATGGTTGCCATCCACCTCCGAGCTGTACGTGTCTTCGCCTCCAGCTCCCTAAGCTCTGACCCCTGGAAAGCGACCCGGCTGTCACGATCCCATCGTGCAGGTTCTGCCTCCAGCGCGAGACCCGCCTCCCGCTCGGAAACCGAACCCCCATTTTTGCGGCTATGAGCATCGCGGGGGAGGTCAAGAGGTCCGCAGACCGTGCTCTGTCTGTTTTTTTGGGGGGGGGGGGGAGGACGATCACCGCGCTTGGATATTTGCAAGGTAGTTGACCACATAATAATTCAGGAAGCCTAATAGCCTTCTCGTTGCTCTCTTCTCCTCCTCTCATTTTCTTTACAAATCATTTCGGAATCGTTTGGGTAATGGTTTCCGGAAAACCGAGTACCGCCATTAGCACTCATTCATATTTATGTCATTTTATTTGGGTAATTAAACACAAAGCTCCTCATTTAAAGGTGCACTATCCTTCTCTGTTATCACTAACAAAGTCAAAGTCGGAATGACAATGAGCACAGCCCTGTAATTTAATAGGTGGGGGCACCGAGGGGATCTTAGAGCTTCGAGGCCTGCAGTCCGGGCCGGGTGAAGGCTAAGTGACGGATAGACGCCGTTGCTCCTAGCACAGTCTCCCCCGTCCCAGGGACTCGCCGCCTCAGAGAAAAATGTGCTCAGGTCGTGGTCTTGTGGTCTAATTTCCCGGTTTTACCCCTGCCAGTTAACTGTTGCCCCCCCCCCCCCCCCCCCCCCCCGGCTCAACTGACCCTTGCCTCGAGGTAAGTTTCTGAGGTCCTGCCGCCGCCAGCCCTGAGACGATTACTCTCCCTCCCTTCGAAGCCTTAGTGAAGGCACATCTCCTCCAAGGGGCCTTCCCTGACTAAATCCTCTTTGCCTTTCCTTCAACTCCCCTCTCGTCACCCTGCCTCACTCCCTCTATTCATCTCCGCCCCCCCCCCCCCCCATCCCGGCCCCACGGCACTTACGTACATAGCTGTAATTTATTTATATTAGCGTCTGTCTCCCCGTCTAGACCGTAAGCTCGTTGTGGGCAAGGGAATGTGTTATACTATACTCTTCCAAGTGCTCAGTACAGTGCTCTGTACACAGTAAACCCTCGATAAATACGGTTGACCGACTGACTCCCCGGTCCCCGTTCCAGATTCCGCGGGCCCACCCCATCCTCTGCTAAGGGGCACGGGGGGTGGGTGGAGGTTGAAGCGAGTCTGGTCCGTCCCCATCGTCGAACTCCCCCAGTCTGACAGCGTTTCCCCCTCCGCTCAGCATGAGGGCCAACCATTCTAACAAGGAAAACCAGATCTGCAGATACACTGGAAAACAGCGAATTACTCAAGCCGCTCTTTTCCTGCCCGTTACGCTACTCGCTCCATTTATGAAATCTCTGCTTTCCTTGTCGCCTTTACTGTAAAGTGGCAGAAGCGTGACACGTCCCTTGCCTCCCCCGCTTCTCCCTTTCCAGCCACCTCGAGGCTACGGGGTGCGTGAGGAGAAAACCAGGATGGGAAACTCTGGCGCCAAGGTCCACTAAAAAACCAGCTCAGTATCACCGGCTAGACATCACCACGCCGGCAGGCCCAGGCTGATGAATTTTTTTTTTACAGCTCCGAACACCACAGCACTTCTCACTCTCTTCCTTGCCCACCACCAGTTCATCGGCTAGGGTTCGAACACTCACTTGAAGTTTCACATTGCCGACCACCGTTCATTTCATCTTTTTTCTCCAGGACTCTAAAGCACGCCTCCTGCTCACAAAGCGAAATGCTTAGGAAAGTTTCGGGGCCGGGGGGGGTGGTGGGTGGTGGTGAGGGGGCAGGGGAATAAAATAGTAAATGCTTCTTGATTTTCAGACCCGCAAAGAGTCAGATTTACCCAAGGATCCCCAAGCTTTTAGTTTCCGAGAATATTTAATACTCTTATTAATCATTTTTAATCCGTTTGCTTTTAATTAAGAAACAGCATGATGCTTTCCTATCAACATATGCCAGGGAGCAGATTAATTGTGGCTTAAGATAACTCCCCGCGATTGGTGTAATGTATTAGCTAACAAGATGCCTGCTTCTAAAGATGCTCCGACACCACCTCGGAAAGCCCGTCTAGGGGAAGCTACCATCCGCTCCCCGCTCTCCTCCACCCGCAGAACTCCATGGTGTTATTTTTTTTTTAAAAAAAAAGAAAAGGAGAAAATGTTTTAAAACTGGCCCACACCTGACTGTAGCAAGCAGAACGCTGGCAGTATTGGTCAGAGATAACCCCTCTGAAGAACAGAGAACCGGGGACAAAGCAATCAGATGACAGCACCAATTGGAAAAGCGTGCTGTGATCAGATGCATCTTTATAAGGAGACCTGAGAATTTAATTAGAAAATTTAACAGAACCATATCCAGACAGGGGCCTGCACACTCAGTTTTCTTTAGGGAAGGGAAAGGTTTTGTGCCTGTCCAAGCTCATTCTGGATCTGGGCTCCAATCCATCGTATTTAATGAGCGCTTACTGCGTGCAGAGCACTGGACTAAGCGCTCGGGAGAGGACAATGACACACAGAGCTTACCGTCTGGAGGGACCTCGCGGTCTACCTCCTTACTCTTCCCCACCCCCCCCCCCCGTCTCCACTGTTCGTAAATGATTTCTGAATGTCCGACTCCCTCGTTAGAATGGACGCTCCGTGCTCTCTCGACTTCTTAGCACACTGCTTTGCACGCAAATACCGTAGACGGATTGGATGTCAGCTGGTCCGTCTCTAATCAGGGAAGGACCCAAGTGCTGCTCAGTGTTTGATAAAGAAAGGGGGCCCACTGAGGTCTGAAAGACCTCGGGGGCCGAGGAGAGAAAGGCATCGTCCCTGCTGCTTTGCACCTGACTTTGCCCATCGCTTTCTGGGCTCCAGAAGGCCACTGCAATGTCCAGCCATTCTGAGATTCACAAATTAACTGCCCCACCCTGACAGACGCTCCACGCTTCTTTATCTACAGCTATCTTGATCTGGGTAATGAGTGTATCGCATTAAATCTAAATGAACTAATTTGGAAAGTTTCTCTCCTCGCGTTACCGAAGAGCGGAGCCCGATAAGGCTCGTCGGGCTAAAACAGAAGGCTGCGTTAAGTCCGGGTCGCTTCACCGCTAACGTTGAACCTCGACGCGGTCTCGAAATCAGCCTCGTCCGTAGGTAAGCCGGTGGGGAGAGGGGCCGGGAGACCACCTATTGCTTCCTTGGTTGGGCTGCTGGCGGTATCTGACAAGGAATGGAGCAAGGGGAAAACGGCTTCAGAGCCCAAGGGCCCCAGTCCGAGAGCCCTCTCTTTATTTTCCGTAAAGGAAAACGAATAGCCGCGTCGAGTCAGGGGAGGAGAACGTGGAGGTGGGAGGAGCATCTTTCCCCGGGGGACTGAGCTGTCTCCCCCTTACACGCTAATTATGGGGGCTTGCTCTGTGCCAGATACTATGCTAAGCACTGGGGAGAGTACAATGGAATCATCAGACATCATCTGGGCCTTCGGGGAGTGCACAGTAAAGGGAGGAGACAAAGGCTGAGATCAATTATAGGTAAGGGGAGGCCCCTAAGTTCCCATGCTGGACAGGGGATTAATTCCAGATTTCCCCTTAGCTCCTGGAAGAAAGGGCCGGGAAACGAGGAGAAGCCCTCCTCCCCTCCCACCTCACCCATTCCTCCCGCTTGCCTTCCTGTCCACTGCCATCTCAGATGCTGCCCGGACCATAGGAAACGCGGCCTAGAGGTCTCTGCCCTTGACCTCTCTTCCCCCCACCCCGCTCCGGTCCTCTCCAACCCCCTGCCAGTCAGGTCGATCGGATTTACTGAACGTTTACTGTGTGCAGAGCACTGTACTAAGCGCTTGGGAGAGGACACTATAACAGTAACAGACACACTGCCTGCCGTCATTTCCCTCTGACTTCATGTGCTGCTTGCCTCAGAGGGCTGACCTGGAGGGGAGGGCCTAGCAGGGTGGGCTAGGGATTTCATTTTCCTCTCCAAGTGGCGTGCATTTTTTTCCTCTGAACTCCCAGGCCCCCATTTCCAAACTGGGTTCTTGACCGCTTTAGAAACTAATGCTTAACTCCTTCCGCCAAAATCCCGGCTTCAAAGATGACGACCATTCTAACACTCCGGCAACTTCTGAGCTCCATACCAAAAATTTACTGTAACAGGCACCTCTTTGGGAAACAAAATTCTGCCATTCCAAATGTTCGCTCCCTGTCTCAGTCCCTTTGGGAGAGGGGCAGATATGCCACTGGAAAAAAGAAAATGATGAAGAGCGCAAAGAAGTCACCACGACTGAAAATATTTTCTCTTCATTCTCTTTTGGTCCCAATCTACTAAATTGTCTTCCCACCACCTCCCCAGACCCATAATCTGCCTGTCAGTCTTTTGGTGATCTTATGACCCGCAGCCCCCAGGCTCTAAACACTCCCCAAGCGGGCAAAATTGAGGACAATCTATATTTAGAAAACACTGATGAGCTGTTGCAGAGCATCCGAACGGAATGTCAAACATCTGACTACATCAGTATAACTCTTCAAGCAAGTAGGAGCGACAGAGAGAGCTACAGATATTTTGCTTTCTACTGAAGCTACAATTTAGAAGAGGTTTGAACGACCCGAACACCTCAGACACTGCTGCTAGCAGGGGCCTGGGAGTCAGAAGGGTCTGGGTTCTAATCCCAGCTCCCCCTATGTGACCTTGGGCAAGTCACTTCACTTGTCCGGGCCTCAGTTACCTCATCTGTAAAATGGGGATTGACACTGCGAGCCCTACATGGGATAAGGGACCGGGTCCCACTCAATTTGCCCGTATCCACCTCAGCGCTTCGTGGGGTGGTTAGTAAGCGCTTACTAATACCATCATCATTATTATTATGATCATTATTATTGCGCTCCGGCCCCTCGAGGCAGTCAGTAGTTCTTACCCGTTTCCATTAATTTCAGGTGAGACTGCATGGTGATAACCGAGAACCTCAGAGACCGCTTCGTCGTCATCATCGTGAGTGGTACTCGTTAAGTGCTCGCTACGTGCGAAGCACCGGGGTAGATGCCGATGTAGACACAGTCCCCGTCTCACATGGGGCTCACAAACTGAAGGGGAGGCAGACCAGGCATCAAATCCTCATTTTACAGAGGAGGAAACTGTTCTAGAGGAGGAAACTGAGGCCCAGAGAGGGTCAGACAGTAGGCAAGTGGCGGAGTTGGGGTCAGAGTGCAGGCCCTCTGACTCCCGGGCCCGTGCTCTTCTCCACTAGGTCAGGCCGCTTCCCTTTCGGTGGCTGGTGCAAATCCCCGGCCCCGGCCCTCCGCTCTCTGGGTGTCTCGGCGGCCACGGCCTCTCCCGAGCCCCCTCACCAGCGGTTTAAGCCGGGGTGGGGGGCGGCAGCAAAAGTGAAGGCTCGTGGGCAAACAGAAAACCTTTTTCCTCTCTTCACCGCTAACAGAAATGGGGATGACCTATTTCTTCTGCTGTTCCTTTCCCCTAAGGGCAGCGGTTTGAGGGAGCCCCGCCTCCCCGCTTGCTTCATGCTCAGAACGAAAACAGCTCCTCTTCCTCAAGCTTAGTGAAGAAAGGCACTACCCTAAGTGTCTCTCTCGCACACACACACACCATCCCCCCCCCCCAGCCCCCCTCAATCTTCCTAGGTTTCCACTCTTAACCGGAGACCAATCTCTTCATTTGTACTTGCGTGACTTTCGAAGTTCACTTTCCCCGGGTACTGCCAGTAGCCACTGAAACGATCCTCGGAGCCAACGGGGAGGTCCCAGGTGACTGGGGCTACAAACCGAACACCCTGTAAAGCTCAGCCTGACCAGTAGAAAACCGTGACTTCGCCTAAGTCGGCCTGTGTTTGCGGCTCTCGGACCATCCCGAAGAAACCAAGGTGCCCAAACCCGAGACGAGAACTTCCCGATGGTTCCATTCACGGGGCCGAGCGAGAGCTGTTTAGTTCTTTCGGAACTAGATCCCGAAAGACTGTGCCATCTCCGAAGACTGACCCTGCTGCCCTTGTGAATGAGAAGGGGGAATACCAGTGGATTTCCTTAGCTGAGAAGATGGAGGCTGGGACCCGTTTCCAGCTTTACAAGCCAGCACCGTTTTCAAGTCGACAGATAACCCCCCGAAGGCGCTTACGCAAACGCTTATCCAGGGGAAAGAAGTCAGCGCGGTGGGGGAGTAAGCGAGCCAGACGACCTGTCAGAGGCTGAGCCGGGGTGGGACCGAAGCCGTGCTAACGCCCTCCGCCCCACCCCCAGCTGCCTCCGTCAAGCCTGTCCCTCTTGTTTCGCGGTCCCGTGTGGAGATGGGCCTTTTTCTCTGAAGCTGAGCCCACGTGTACTTCTACTAATTATGGTTTTAAGTGCTTACTATCTACCAGGCACTGTACTAAGCTCTGGGGTAGATACGAGCCACATGGGGCTCACAGTTTTAAATCCCCATTTTGCAGATGAGGGAGCTGAGGCCCAATGGAGCGACTTGCCCGACGTCACACAGCGGGCAAGTGGCGGAGCTGGGATTAGAACCCAGGTCCTTCTGATGCCCGGGCCCGTGCTCTATCCACTTGGCCACGCTGCTTCCTGCCGCGTTGGCCTTCCGCTGCAGTCGGCCTGCCCTTGGCCTGAGCTGACCACGGAAGGACCGTCAGCTCTAGGCCCAGGCGCAATCACGAGTTTCAGAACGGGGACGCCACCTCCGAGGAGACTCCCGGATCCCCCTTTGGGGTTCTCGGCACACGCCCTCGTTCGGCAGTGAGAAGAGTAAACCTCCGGGCAGGATGACTTCCGTGAGAGCACGGGGACGGTCTCCTTTCTTCCCCAGAGCCACTCTCACTCACCTTTACCGTTCCCTCGACTTCCACAAACCAGCGCCTCAACATGGCTTGGATCTGTCCGTCCGTCAACTCGGGGTTGGCGTCGTGGATCTTCTTCTTCACCAAGTCCTCCAGCAAGAGGCGCCTCAGTCTCCAGTAGAAGAAGGTCCGGGAGGTTTTCCAGTCCAGGATATCCTACCCGAGGCAGGGACAAGCTAGATCATTGCCAGGGAAATTTCAGCTCGGGCCCTGCGGCTCTGTCACCGTAGGAGGCCCAGTATCTGGGTATCTAGGACAGAAAGCTGAAGCCCATATGCCAAAGCGAGATCAGGACACTTCCCAGCCTCCGGGGAAGACTCGCAAGTCATTTTTTTGGCTGGCTCGTGCCTCTCCTTAAGGGGGACCGAGCTAATACTGCCAACGGCGGGCAACTCTACGAGCGAGCGGGCGGACGGACGGAGGAGCGGGCAGGAAGGCCGAGGGACTAAAGACCTGTGTCCCCGGAGACCAACAGACAATCCTTAATTGGATTGAGGCAGTCACACCTTAAAGTGCCAATTACGCAGAATTCCTGCAGCCCACAGATCCCTCTGTCCCTGGGTAAACACCACCCCCACCCCCAGGGCCCTCAAACGGTAGCTTCCTCTCCAGCTGTCCGACCCTCTCTGCAAGCTTCCCCTTAGTCTTCGCTTCCTTTCTGCGTGGCCACCGTCATTTCTCTGGGCTCGCTACGCAGAACCCTGGGGGCCTCCCTGGGCCTGCAGCTGGTGCCACTGATCAAGAGATTCAGTTCTTATTTATTGAGCACTTACTGTGTCCACGGCACTGTGCTAAGCGCTTGGGGAGGTTCAATACAGTAACAGACACATTCCCCGGAGAAGCGACAGATTAGGGAGGGGCGGCGGCTACTGGTATTTCTGGAGACAGAGGAAGGTGACTCGGGTAACAAGCCTCTAGCTTTATGTTACTTGTCCCGGAACGGGCACCGGAAACCATGGAGAATGGCCTAGGCCACGGAACTGGAAAAAAAAAAAAACAAAACCCAGACCAATTCCTGCCGTTCCCCAAACTATCTCGGCGTCTCCCACGTGTACGGCGGCCCCGTCCGGACGATATTAAATGAGAACATCTGGAGAGGGTGGGAGAGGATCTCGGTATTTATGGGTGCTTCCTCTGTCCACAGCACTGTATTAAGCACCTAGAACAGTACAGAAGAGTCGGCAGGCACAATCCCTGCCCTCAAAAGAGTTTGACGGGCAGCTGTCTGACCTTACGTTCGGCTTTCCCGGGTGCAAGATTCGGTCCCTGAATGAATCGAAACACGAATGAATCGTACCGAGGGGACAAAATGATTGAGGGGTGCCTGACGGCCCCCGGCGCGCAGCAGAGAAGCAGCGCAGCTGGTGGAAAAAGCCCGGAGGCTGGGAGTCAAGGGAACTGCGCTCTAAATCCGGCTCTGCCACGTGTTTGCCGAGAAACCCCGGGTAGGTCACTTAACTTCTCTGTACCTCAGTCATCTGTAAAATGGGAATGAAATCCTCTCTCTTACCTAGGCTGTGAGTTTCGTGCGGAACGGGACGGCATCCCACCCGATGACTCTATCTCTGTTGCTTAGAACAGCGCTTGGCACAATGTAAGTGCTTCAGTACCATTAAAAAAAAAAAAAAAGACAAGAGGGCAAAATCGAAAGGGAACCGTCGTACTTACGTTAATGACCCCCTTCTCCTGCATCCGGCCCGGCGTGTCATGCAAGTCGGCAAACTGCACGGCGACCTGGTGGTAGATGGGAGTGAGGAATTCCTCCCGCTCCTTCAGCTTGGCTTCCAGCTCCTTCCGCTCGGCGGGGCTGAGCTCTGGGGTGCCTGGACACAGAAATAAGCCGGTCTGTCCGTCAGGGGCTCCGGGGCGGGGAATGCGTCTGTTAGAGCGTTATGCTGTACTCCCCCCAAGAACTCGGGACAGAGCTCTGCACACAGTAAGCGCTCAGTAAACCCAAGGGACCGACCGCCTTTTAGCCGAGGGGAAACCGCTCCGGCCAGGCTGGCCCGGCTCGGCTCTGCACCCCTTTCTTTTAGGCCCCCTCGATGCCCCCGGTCCTCGGCCAACCTCACCCAGAATCCCGGGCTGGGGGGCCCCGGGCCCTGAAGGATGAAGAAGGAGACCACAGACCCACCGGACCCCCACGCTGTCCGCCGTGCCGACCTCCGTTCCTCCCCTCCCCTCCCCTCCTGTAACGTCGCCTTACGCCACAGGCTCCAGTCTCGCCTTCGGACACCTCTGGCCGTGAACGAGCGCCAGCCGACCCGATCGGAGCCGGGTCGGCGTTTCCGGCGGTAGCTCGGTGGACGGCTTTTCGCCGCCGCAGTTACTCACTCCTGCTACCGGCGGGGGCGGGGGCAAAAAAGCCCACCGGTCGCCCTATTGAAAGCTGGAGGGTCGGTGTGAGATCCCACCTCTCCAAAAGGGATGAAAACCCCCGCTGGTATCAATGGCGTCCCAGGGGTGGCTCTGTCCATCTAAATTCTTTCCCTCTGTCAGACTGGGGTCCACAGCGTATACGCTCTTTAGGCAATTTATATTCACCTCGGCCCCGCGGCGCTTACGACGACGGTGGCATCTGTTAAGCGCTCGCTACGTGTCGTGCGCCGTCCTAAGCGCCGGGGTAGACACGAGTTAATCGCACCGGTCGCCGTCCTGCCCCCCACGGGGCTCACGGACTTGAGTGGGAGGGGGGACAGGTATCGATCCCCCATTTTACAGATGAGGAAACTGGCTCAGAGAAATGAAGCGACTTGCCCGAGCAGGCAACTGGCAGAACCCGGATTAGACTCCCAGGGCCCGTACTCTTTCCACTAGGCCACGTTGCTGCCGCTTACGTCCATATCCGTAACTTATTTTACTTTCTCCTCCTCTAGACTGCAGGCTCATTTTGGGCAGGGATCGTGTCTACCGCCTGTTATACCGCAGTCTCCCAAGCGCTCAGGACAGCTCCGCCCAAAGTGTTCCATAACTAGGGCTGACTGATCGACAGTCTGGCTGCCTGCCCGGGGAGGAGAGCCGAGCTGTACGGAAGGAGAAAGGGGCGACGTCTTCCTCTACGGGAGGGGCTGAGCTGGGCCGAGGGAGGCCGACACAGAGCTGAGCCTGGTGAGTCTCGGGCCAGCGTGGCAAGGCCCGACGCCAGTCCGTCCACCCTCCGTTTCGGAAGGGGGGAGGCGCGGTCGGCGTCAAACCGTGGCCCGTGCCGTGTGGCCGCTGGTGATGGAGGGGTGCCGACGTGTGCCTTCACCGTTACCCTGTGGTCTGTTCGGCCAGGTCTCAAGAAACTCAACTGGCAAATGCGTACGTGCGGCATCTATGGCGGAAAGTTCCAGGCCGGCTCCGCCCCGGCTCGCTTCTGGCCCAGCTGGTGGGGGTGGATCCCAGATTGGCCTTCTTGGGCGGGACTCTGACCCGAGGCCCTTTGACGGCCCGGCCGATAAACACGTGGAAGAGAGGGACGGCGCACAGGAGAGGAAGGCCGACGAGGTTATTTAAGGTCCCCCTTCGCCACGTGCAAAACGCAAACCGTTTCTTCCGCCGTCACATCGTGTTCTATACCGCTCGATCGAGAGTACTGACTGAGCATCTGCTGTGTGCGGAGCACCGTTCTGAGCATTTGGAAGAATGCGAATCGAGACTGTGTCCAACTCGATTTGCTTGTATCCACCGCAGCGCCCGGCAGAGTGCCTGGCACATAGGAAGCGCTTAACCAACGCCACCGTTAACAGGTGAAAGACACGCGATTGACCCAAACACGGGTCGTCGGGAGCACACTCCTTAAAAGTGCTCCGTCCGAAACACGTGGTGAAGACACGGTGTGGAAGAATGGAGCGAACACATTTTTACGCCATTCGAATCTTGTGCTGAATTAGCCCGTGGCACCAACTCGGGAAATAAAGACCGAAAACGAGCTCGTAAACATTATTCGCAAGCAGACGCGTGGGGTTGGGATCCAAGGAAAAACTCACTGCCTGGGAAACGGGCGCCTTTCCGACCGGTCAGGGAAGAGCCCGGGAGGAGAGTGAAGTGATGATGGGATGACGGGCCGCGGTCCGGAGGCCTCGGGAATGGGAATGGGCGCCGAGGAACTGGAAGGAGCGTTGGTGGCTCAGGCGCGGCCAGCACGGCACGCTCTCGTCTCTGCCAGTCGGGTTCCCGCCGGGGTACGGAGCGCAACGGGAGACCGGACGGCAGGGGCGCAGCCCACTGCAGAACGCACGAGCCGTCTTTCCCCACCCCGGCCCGCGTCAGGCAGATCCGAGGCTAGAACCCGGGGCTCCTGATGTCCAGAGAAGGGCTCTTTTCACAGGACCAACAGCAGAGGTCAGCGGAGTAGCAGGGAACAGGGGAACGACCGGCCCCTCTTCCTCCTCCTCACCCTCGACCAGGGTAGCCGGGGGTCCCCACTCGGATCTTTCTCCGACTGCCGGGGTTGATAGTCCACAGTTTCTGCCTCCCCACTTAGCCCATTTGGGAGTTTTCCCTCCCGTGTCCAACCTGACTTCTCATCTGTTGCTTTCCAAACGCGGAAGCGCTGATCGCTTCAGAAAGTCAGAGAATGATCGGCTTATTCGGACCCCGCCTGGCAGAGTTACTCCACGGGCTTCCGCGGGCCAGGACCAGTGCCCTTCCCGGGCAGGGCTCGCAGGCCTCCTCCTGCCCGCTTTCGCATGTGCCGCAGCTCCGTCGGATCGCGGCTCGTTGCCAGATTCCCAGAGATGGACTCTCAATAAAAATCGTCTTCAAAAGCAAGTCTTCCCGCGCGTTCTCCCCCCGAGAACTCAGCCGGTCGGAGAAGGCTTCTCCGGCGGCACAGACGCATTCACCGTAGCCGTCTATACTTATGACTCAATCTCGCTTTGATTTCAGAAGCCCGCAAACTCGGTCAAACGAGGGCCCCGGACGGAACGGTGCTCTCCGCACCCCTCCGTTGCCCCTCCATTCCGCCTCCCGATCCCCTTCCCGACCGGGGGGGGGGGCCGCGAGTTGGCCTCGGCACGCGTGAGCATGGCGCGGAGTGGCTAGGGCGCGGGCCTGGGAGTCAGAAGGTCGCGGGTTCTAATCCCTGTCTTAATCCCCATTTTACAGATGAGGGAACTGAGGCCCAGAGAAAGCGAAGTGACTTGCCCAACGTCACACAGCAGGCAAGCGACGGGGCCGGAATTAGAACCCCGGTCCTTCCGACTGCCAGACACGTGCCCTATCCACCAGATCATGCTATTTCCCACCCCCCGAGCGGGCGGAAGATGACGATCCGAAAGCCATTGGAATTTCACAGTTCCGCTCGATTCCCGAGAACCGGAGGAATCCCACTCAGTTTCTAAGGTCTAGATCGACGAAGCATTTCCTAACTTCTCCCCGACGATACCGGAGGAGGGAAGGAGAGGTTAGAATCATAGATGCCCACGGTTTCCTTTCATCTGATTTGTACAAAGTGGCCAAGATTTACGGTAGGGTGGTTGATTTGTACAGTTACAGATTTTGTATTTTATTTTTTTTTAAATAAAATGAAAGGTGACCCCAGCCTCGTGAGGTTCGTGTATTCCCCAGTGAGGGCCACTCTCTCCTAGTACCAGCAAAGCAGCTGGGCCCGGGAATGATTTAGGAGAGATTAACAAATATGTCAATGTCTATTTTCTGCTTAATTTAAAAGCGGCGTCTATAAAGATTTTTGACTTCTGAACCCTGTTCTCC
The DNA here is from genome assembly GCF_004115215.2 of Ornithorhynchus anatinus. Classification (NCBI taxonomy): domain Eukaryota; kingdom Metazoa; phylum Chordata; class Mammalia; order Monotremata; family Ornithorhynchidae; genus Ornithorhynchus; species Ornithorhynchus anatinus. The sequence continues at coordinate 14,427,724 of NC_041744.1, forward strand.
CGAAAGAAAGAAGGGAAGAATGAGGAGGGGGATAAGGAGTGATTATCCTATCATCGATCGTTTGTCAGGAGCATTTCTTAGTCACTGGACTATTGTAAAATGCTAAGCTCCCGATCAATCCCGAAAGCCCTCTATACAATTAAATATCTTGGAATGGTTTTCTTTTCTAGCCAGATCATGAAGCCCCGGGGTTTTTCGAGAAAGCCGGCTCTTTTAACAAACAGCGACGCTACACGGAGAGGGCGGGTGTCCCATTCTAGGATTCGACCCTGGAGGGCCGAGCAGAGAGAAGGGGACGTGGGTTGGGTGGGGCGGGGACGGCCGCAAGAATACTTCTCTCGGAGAAACAATTCGTCTAATAGCGGCTAATCGGGTTGAACAAATGAACGTGCCCAGCAGCCCCCGATAACTAGTTAGTGGATGCCGGGACCGGACACATTCACGACGTCACGACTACAAAGTGCTTTTTGTGAAGGCGGATCGTTAACGTTGGCGGAATCCCGGCCGATAAACAGAAGAACTTTTCCAGCGTGTCGAATCGGGGTGAGACTGGGAAAATCAAGGAAACCCCCATCCCAGCCCCCAACGACCCCGAGCCCGTCCGGCATCCGGGGTCGGATTGTTAAACACCTGTTTCGTCGTCCAGGCACGAACCTCAGAGCGCTTCCTAAGCTGTTGGCCAAGAGAAAGGTCAGAGGGGAAGCTAACGGCATACTAGAGGAGCAGTCCCCACTCACAAGCTCCTAAGGAAGCGTACAGCTGATGGACCACGGCGACGACAACGCTAAGACGAGAACAGCTCTGGAATTCACCCCTTCGCCACCCAACGCCCGCCACGCCGGTCCAAGCACTTATCGTAATTTTGCAGACTGCCTCGGCCTCCTCGCTCACCTCCCCGTCTCCGGGGCCACACTTCACTTTTGCTTAATAACAATAATGATTATGGTATTTGTGAAGCAGATACAAATATCTGCCTAATGCTCCCTTCTGGTCAATCCCCTAAAGCATTCATTGGGCCTCATGATTCCGTTTTGTTTCTTTAACTTCGCCTCTTCACGCACTGGGTAACAGAACTGGGGGACGGCATTAACGTCCGGGTTGCCGAAGAAAATCTTTGCCGGCTTCTCTGGTTCGGGCTGGAACGTAGCCTTGGCTCTTTTCAGGCTTACTGTCAGCTTCTATTGCTGAACTAGTTCGTGAAGAGGCTTATATTCATTTACATCTCTTTTTGTGGAGAGCCTTCCCAGACATCAGTAACTCCTGCATTACTACAAGCACAGCGTGGTTCAGTGGAAAGAGCATGGTCTTTGGAGTCAGGGCTCATGAGTTCAAATCCCAGCTCTGCCACTTGTCGGCTGTGTGACTGTGGGCAAGTCACTTCACTTCTCTGTGCCTCAGTTCCCTCATCTGTAAAATGGGGATTAAGACTGTGAGCCCCACGTGGGACAACCTGATTCCCCTAGGTCTACCCCAGCGCTTAGAACAGTGCTCGGCACATAGTAAGCGCTTAACAAATACCAACATTATTATTATTATTAAGCACAGACGGTCGAACAACAGATCGAACACTCTCTGACTCTGCCGGTCACACCAAGGGTACACGAGTGTGGGAACTGCCACAACCTTACGGACTACGTGCCCGCAGAAGATCCGGAAATCACTTAGCACACCTTAAGTACTCTGAAAAATTCCTCTAGGGCCCGAGGTTGCTCCGTGACGGCCTGGGCAGAGCAGACTGCGCCTTGTCCCATCCATTCCTCACGGGCGGGGAACGGATCCGCTGATTCTGTTGTACCCTACGCTCCCGAGCGCTCGGTACAGTGCTCTGCACACATTAAGTGCTCGATAAATCCCACCGATTGATTGACTGCCCACTGCAAAAGGACTAAAGCAGAGATGTGTAGTTGCCCTGATCCCGTTCTACCTGTAGCCACGACGAAAGATGGGATAAGAAGGTGTTAGATAGGCTTCTCCATCTCTAGGAAACTCTTCCACCTCAAAAGACCCTGTGCATTAGCCCTACAGTCATTAGAGAATTGCTGTAAGCAGATAACCGCATCTAAAGCCACACACCCGCCAAGACGGGCAGCTCGTCTTAAACGGTCTCACCAAATCAGCCCGACGTTTCAGGCCGAGTCTAAAGGAAACGGAGTTGAGGCATCGATCGGCCCACACCGGAGAAGCCACATACACCAACGCAAATTTATGTCGGCGGCACCGAGCTAAAAACCGTTCCGGCATTTAGCCGCTCAAATCTCTGACCGACGCCCAGGCAAGGAAGTACGGAAGTGATTCAAGAAGGCTGGCTCATCCTCCGGGGGACTTTCAGAGTCGGGCGGCACGGGCAGGCTCTCTCGGGCTCCGGTCCAAACTAAAGGTCTCCGGAGCTTTAGTGCCGCCCTAACCTCCTCCAGGCCTTGGAAACCTGGACCCCACACAGCCTCCACATCGGGCTGTTGGAGCGGCGTTGGATTGCCAGGCCATCAAGATGGCAGAACAAGACGGCAGACGAACTCCGGAACAGCCTCCTCCTACCGACGCCACGCCTACAGCTCCGCCGGGCGGCTGACCAAGAGAATGAACGACGGCAGGATAGCCGGATGACCGCTAAATTGGAGAGCTGAAACTGGGAGAGCAGCGGCAAGGAGGACGGAGGGAACGTTTCGAGGACTCGGTACGCACAGACCCTCAGACAAAGCTGCACGCCAGCCGAAAACCAGCATGGCATGCTGCTATTAAGAAATGAGAGGCTGTTTCTGAGCAAAGGCTTTGTGAGAAATGAGAAAACAGTGCCAGGAGATGCTAACGTTAAACATGACTCAACAGGAACAGCCTTTTTCTGTGCGCGTGTTCATACGGAATAGACGTGGGGTCTCGAGAAGCAGGACAGAGCCCGAGCCTGGGAGTCAGGTGGAGCTGGGTTCTTAGCCCGGCTCCGCCTCTTGTCTGTGTGTGATCCTGTGCAAGTCGCCTAACTTCTCTGTGCCTCAGTTCCCTCTTCCGTAAAAGGGGGATTAAGACTTTGAGCCCCATGAGGGCCATGGACCGCATCCAACCTGATTACTTCATTTCTACTCCAGCGCTCAGAACGGTGCCCGGCACGTAGTATGTGCTTAACGAATACCATCATTTTTTTTTTTTTTTTTTTAACAAAAGGAGAAAGGTGCTGTGAATTGCTGATCGCCCTGCCCATGTCTTACTCCCCTGAAGTAAGCCTCCCTTTTCCCAGACTAAGCCCCCCTTTTCCTCTGCTCCCCCTCCCCACCCCATCACCCCAAAATTGCTCCCTTTGCTCTACCCCCTGCCCCTCCACGGCACTTGTGTATATATGTACATATTTATAATTCTATTATATTAATGCTGTGCATAGTTATAATTCTATTTACTTATATTGATGCTCTTGATGCCTGTTTACTTGTTTTGATGCCTGTCTCCCCCCTTCCAGACTGTTAGCCTGTTATGGGTAGGGATCGTCTCTATTTGTTGCTGAACTGCACTTTCCGAGCGCGTAGTACAGTGCTCTGCACACAGTAAGCGCTCACTAAATACAACTGAATGAAGTGCAGCAGCAGCACCGAGGGTGCGAGGATGAGTTTGACGGAGGGAAGATCACGTTTCCACATGCATCCTTTGACCTTTCCTCCCTAGTGCTGCTTTCACTGCTGTCCGGTTGGGCTGTGTGCCTTCAAAAAGGGAGCTGAGGGAGGAGTATGGGCGGGCAGAACCCTACTGCTGATTAATCGATCGATCGATCGATCGATCAATCAGTGGTATTAAATGAGCACCTACGATGTGCAAAGCACCGTTTTAAGCGCTTGGGAGAGAGTAATACCACCGAATTAGCAGCACTTTCCCTGCCCATAATGAGTTTATAGTCTAGAGGGAGAGACAGACATTAATATGAATAAATAACTTATAATAATTTAAAGATACGTACACAAATGCCGTGGGGTTGGGGCGGATATCAAATGTCGACAGGTCGCAGATCCAAGCGCATAGATGACGCAGAAGGGGGAGTGAGCCGGGGAAGACTGTGAGCCCCATGTGGGACAGGGACTGGGTCCAACCTGATTCTCCTGGATCTACCCCGACGCTCAGAACGGTGCCTGGCACATAGTAAGCACTTGAATACCGTTAAAAAACAACGCTCCAAAACCAAAATCCACATAACAAAGAAGGTCTCGGGGAGAAGATATGCCCTTAATTGTGCTTCGAAGGTGGAAAGAGTGGCGGTCTGGCACCTAAGGAGGGAGAGGGAGTTCCAGGCTAGGTGAGATCGGGGCACAGCGAGTGCGCAGTAGTAGGAGAAAGTAGTAATGCTGATATCACCAGCCTTACCCTCAGTGTTCACCGAATGCCTTCCTTGTACCCAGTACTCAACCAGGTGCTCAGTAACACACAACAGGGGACGACAACAAGAGAGTCCCAAACCTCGAGGAACTCAGGATCTGATCAGTGGTTCCCGATCCCGCTCTCCACTCCCTCATTTTATGGCTCCACACAGACCACTCCCCTCTGCTGTTTGCCACCCGGAACTGAGGAAAATCACTCATCTGCCAAGTAGTAAAAGCATTTGGCTAAAGGCTGTAATTTAGCATTTATCCAGATTGAATTTTCAACTTTTATGGGGATCTCCTCCTCCTTATCCAGCAGAAGATTCATTTGCTTAGGCTGATTAAAGTCTTATAATGTGGCACACAGGTAATGAAAATGGAATACAACCAGGCTTGATCCTAAAGTCCTCTGGATACTTCTTACCATCAGACACTAACCCACCCCTAACCTCCGATCCCAGTCTCGGCAACATCAGGAATATGTTACTGAACTGCTGCTAAGGGATCTACATAATCGCTTTTGCATGTGAATGGATTTCCTATTGGGAAGTCTCTCTGAAGGGAGACAAAAACAATAGCCTAATAAATAATTTATACGCGTAAACAGTGATGATAATTCTTTCTAGATAATGCTTCCAGGGGGTTTGTCCCTCAGGTCCCTGGGTAAAACAGGTATAGCCTGTCTATTATTGTGTGAGATTAATAATAATCTCACATTAATAAACCCACATTCACTCATTCGCATTTACTGAGCGCTTACTGTGCACAGAACACTGTACTGAGCGCTTGGGAGAGTACAGTACGATATACAGATTCCCCGCCCACCAGGAGCTTACAGTCTAGAGGGGGGGAGACTGACATCGATACAAATAAAAATAGATCCCGTGGGGGGAATCAAGGGGAAAGAACAAAGCCAATATGAAGAGGAGGAAGAACCTGCGGCAAAGGGACCCAAATTGTAACTGGAGTTCTTATTAGTAATAATGATGATAATAGAAATGGTATTTAATTGCTTTCTATGTGCCGAGCACCGGGGTAGATACAAAATAATCAGGTTGGACACCATCCCCGTGCCTCTTGAGGCTCATAATGTCAGAAGGAGGGGAAACAGGGAAGTGGGAAAGAGGACAGGTATGGAATCACCATTCTACAGATGAGGAAACTGAGGCAGAATAGGAATTAGTAATGTGCCCACGATCACACAGCGGGCAAATGACGGAGCTGGGATTAGAGCCCGGGTCCTCTGCTTCCCACGTCTGAGCTCTTTCCACTGGACCCCACTTCTTCTTAGGAACCTGGGACAGATTTCTAGGGACTTGCTTGGTTTCCAGCCCGGGCCCTGCCCCGACCTGACCTTTGGTGCTACAGCAGAGGACCTGAGGTAGTGGGGGAGGAAGAGAAATGTGCACAGGCACCAAAAAGATGGAAAAACAAAATAATCAGGGAACTCCAAGGGGAGCAAAAGTACTATTTGGAAAACGTGGCTCAGAGAACCCCCTGCGACAAGTTCTCCCTCCCAAGGGGTTCAAGGGCTCGGTCAACTTGTGACCCTCCGGAACTCGCTGTTTGTTCAAGACCCAGTTGGGTCTTTCAGCGTCCCCTGATGCCAGGTTGTTGACAACAACATCGACGACGACAGCTGTGGCACTGGTGAAGTGCTTACCGTGTGCCAAGCACTGTTCTGAACCCTGGGGTAGACGGTGTATAAGCGGATCAGTCACCGTGCTAGGCACACAAAGGGCTCCCAGTCTAAGGGGGAGGGAGGATAGGGTCCTTATCCCTATTTTTACAGATGAGGAAACTGAGACCCAGGGAGGTTAAGTGACTTGTTTAAAGGTCACTGAGAGGACAATTGGAAGAGCCGCGATGAGGAACCGGATCTCCTGACGCCCACTTCTCCGCTCTTTCCAATAGGCCACGCCGCTTCTCTCCGGGGAGGTGGGAACAGCTTCCCCGGGCAGACTTTTCTTTCTTTCATTCAATAGTATTGATTGAGTGCTTACTATATGCAGAGCACTGTACTAAGCGCTTGGAATCTGCAGTTCGGCAACAGGTAGGGACAATCCCTGCCCAATGATGGGCTTACAGTTTCTTCCCCCCGGCTGGGCTCTGGTTGGAAGGCACAACTCCTCGGCCTCTCCGTACGGCTCCGGACAAATCTCTCCACTCCTGCGTCTCAGCCTTCCCCTTTCAGACCACACTCTCAGATCGTAAGCCGCCCGAGGGACGGGGGCCGTGTCTAATTGGGGAAGCAGCGTGGCTCAGTGGAAAGAGCCTGGGCTTCGGAGTCAGAGGTCATGGGTTCGACTCCCGGCTCTGCCACTCGTCAGCCGTGTGACTGTGGGCGAGTCACTTAACTTCTCCGGGCCTCGGTTACCTCATCTGTAAAGTGGGGATTGACTGTGAGCCTCACGTGGGACGACCTGATGACCCTGTATCTCCCCCGGCGCTTAGAACCGCATAGTAAGTGCTTAACAAATACCAACATTATTATTAATTCCCACCTAGTCTCTCCCAGCGCTTAGCGTTCAGCACACAGAAAGCACTTAATAAATACTCCTGCTACAAGCACCACTGTGACGACGATGATGACTATTACTACCGCTCTTCCTCTGCCACTTGTCTGCTGTGTGGCTCTGGGCAAGTCACATGACTTCTCTGCACCTCAGCTACCTCATCTGTAAAATGGGGATGAAGACTGTGAGCCCACGTAAGCCATGGGCTACGTCCAACCTGATTAGTATCCCAGTGGGCCTGGCACAAGGTAAGCACTTAAATATCATCAAAAACTATGAAAAGATGATAAGAAAAGGGTTCTGCCTGCCCGGTGCCGATTACATGATGATAATAATAATAATGTTGGTATTTGTTAAGCACTTACTATGTGCAGAGCACTGTTCTAAGCGCTGGGGTAGATACAGGCTAATCAGGTTGTCCCACGTGAGGCTCACAGTCTTTGTCCCCATTTTACAGATGAGGTAACTGAGGCCCAGAGAAGCCAAGTGACTTGCCCACAGTCACACAGCTGACAAGTGGCAGAGTCAGGATACGAACCCATGAACTCTGACTCCCAAGCCCGGGCTCTTTCCACTGAGCCACGCTGCTTCTCAACACGAAAGTGTTTACAAGGTGTTTAAAGCCAAGCCAAAGGCTCCCTTGGTCGCACGGTGGCCAGGTAAGGCACGGGCGGGGCCTGTGATCCAGTGGCCGTCACAAATGGGTAACGTGCCACCCCTCCTTGAGACACTTCGGATGCCGCCTCATAATCCTTAGTCCCTCTAAGGGCAGCTGCTTTTGATTTTCTAAAAAATACTACTAGTAATAAGGATGGTGATATTTGTTAAGTGCTTACTAGGTGATAGGCGTCGGACCAAGCGCGGGGGCGGATAGCAGCAGAACCAGTTGGACGCAGTCCCTGTCCCATGTGGGGCTCGCAGTCTCAATCCCCATTTTACAGATAAGGTAACTGAGGCCCAGAGAAGTGAAGTGACTTGTCCTAGGTCACAGAGCAGACAAGTGGCAAGCTGGGATTAGAACCCAGGCCATTCTGACGCCCAGGTCCGTGGGCTATCCATTAGGCCACACTGCTGTAGGCAGGCGTTGATCATGTTCATCCTCAGGAAATAAAAGCTCATCTTGCTTTCCATCATCTCTCGCTCTTTGCCCAGCACAGATGCTCCCAACAGGTCATCCTAGGGGGAAACGTGCCGCTAAACAGGCAAGGGAGAGTCCCGCCTTCCGCCTCAGCCTGTCGGGTTGTATCAACCGGAGCAGAGCCAGAACCCCCAGCCTTCCTGACAGACATTATTAATCTGGCTCCTGCTGGAACCAACCTCCTTTGAGCGAAGTCCTGGCTCTTCTCCCCTTCAGCTCAGAGCTGAGTGGGTTAGCAGGCCCACCAGTCTCGGCCCTCTCGACTGCTCTGAGTGCCCGATCCGGGGCACGCAAGCCTCTTTCCTCGGGCCCCTCCCTAAAATAAGAATAAGGATCCACTGAGCCTCCCCGCAAGGTTGGAATAAAGGGGAATCTCCTCCTCCCTACCTTCTGCTCTCCTTCCCCAGGCCTCTCCTCGCCAGCCAGAGAAGGTCCGACGGCAACGCGGTCTTGATGTCCTTTAGGGAGTCAGGCGGTCGATCGCATTTACTGAGGGCTTACCGTGCGCAGAGTACCGTACTGAGCAACGTACGCTATAACAGACACATTCCCCGCCCAAACCGAGCTTACGGACAATAATATGGGAGTCACTGGTAGACACTAGAGGCGTCATGGATTCACACCACCAGGCAGCAAGCCCAATCTGGTCAGTTCTAAAGCGAGCTTAGGTCGAAGGTGATGGGTCCCAGTGCACGGCGGTTAAGTGTCGGGCTGCCTGGCCAGCAGGCTACCAGAGACGATGGGCAGAGGCACCTCCTAAGCAGAGCGGGCTTCCCCCGACCTCCTCCTCAAACCTGGTGAGGCAAGGCCTGGGGAAGGAGGGCAGAAAGGAGGGAGGAGGAGATTCCCCTTTATTCCAATTTTGGGTTTCCAGCTGTGGCCTCTTCCCCCGTACATCGATTTTATTTCCTTCGGGCAACAGGGGTGAAGACCCTGGAGACGACACCACCGCGGGACACCCTCGCTTAAGAACATTTCTGTTAGGAAGGCCTTTTACTTCTTCAGTGGCCTGGCCTTTCTTACCGCAGCTCCTAAGCGGAGGCCAGAATCACAAACGATAGCCTCGTCAAAGGCCAGAACCAGTTCACTCAGAATCTCTCAGACAACGCGTCCCCAGGAAACACAAAGGAACACCAGAACGGCGTCGACCCAGAGCAAGCCATGACCTTCCGGAACCAGTGGGCCCGAGAAGCCGACCCCAAGCTTCAAAAGGACTTCCCGAGGCTTCCGCGTCCGACAGGAAAGTCTCCAAATGGTTCGGGTAACAAGCGGAGATATGTTTACCTCGGATCATATCAATTTACTGTGTAATTGTTCCCTGAACTTTAGCAAGCAGTAAATGTTTGCACTGTTGCATATATTCCCCGTTAAAATCTTTCAAAGAGACTCGGCTAGCCCCTGCCCCCGGCTACTTAAGAATGCTAAACGGGATCGCTTCCTCTCAGAATTAAAGTTCTGAGGGGGAAGTGAGGTGAGAAATCTAGAACAATATTGTTCTTCGTCCTTTCGAGGGGCTGTTGTTTGGGGAAGCGATGCACTTACCGGAGTACGTGAGATCCGATTGGTTAGCGGAACCTGAGCCCCGCCTGGTCTAAACAGGTCCAGTACACGGTTGGCTCTGTTGTAATCGTTCGGGGCCGGGTGAGATCGAGAACGTGAGCTAATGCTCATCTGATGTGTTCGGTAACGATCTATTTCCGGAGGGAAGGGAAATCGCGTTTACCCTAACGGAGGCCCAGACGCTGACGGGGTGACATCCGGGGATGCAGTCCCGGGGTCTGAGGAGGCCAGGCTCGTTATGCCTCGCTGTAAGACCACGTGCTCGGGAGGCCTTTCCCGCTTTAGATCCCCGGGCTGGGAACGAACGAGGGGTGTTAGCCCAAACTTGCCGAACGAGCATTTGGAGATAGAGGGGTCGGGGCCCCGTGATCCCGGGCCGCCGGGATCACGGGGCCCTGACCCAGGCCCCCGTTTCACTTTCGAGGGGCCTCTTGCTCCGCCCGCCTCGTTTCCACCCTGGGCAAGGTCAGGGCTCGACCGCCTGCTCCGCAGTCAGCGGTTTCTGCCCTTCCAGGTGTCACCGGGTTCGAAGTCAGAGAAAGCTGGATTTCCTCAACCCCGATGTAAAGTTGATAACGAGATGATTTACATCGAATTATTAAATATCCGTCACCTCCCCCACGCTGGAGTCGAAAAAGCCGGAGGGAGTGAAGGTGGGAGCAGGGTCTCGACTTTTGGAGAAAGATCACCTCCGCCCCGAAGAGCTTTAGCGCCCAATCCCTTGAGGGTTTGGAGAGGCTCTCCCGTCCCGCCATTCACTGGATCCCGAGATGATAGCAGCCATTCAGGGGTTAAAAAGAGGCAGTGAACCCCCAGTTAATGAGTAAGAATTCAGCAGGCAGTGTAAGATAAATGGAGCTCTCTCTGCTTCTGCTGGAGTCAGCATGAACTGCGGCCCCGCGGCTTGTTTGTGGCAAATGGAGTGCGCGAAATATCAAAGGGCAGTGATCCAGAAGAAGACCGACTTTGACAAATTTTAAATTGGCCAGAAAGAAAACCAGCAAAAAAAATTATGCAATTCGCTGCGTCCTGCAATCTGGGCTTTGCTGCCTTTTGTACAGAATTAGTGGCAAAACAACAGCGATGATCGCCCGGTGCTGGGAGCAATTATGAGCCATCTAAGGGAGATGCTTATCAGTGGCTGAAGCTTTTAGAGCTCTCTCTGTGTTCCGTTGTAAGTGACTTGCTCTTGTGCTGCAGTCATTTTAATTAAAGTGTATGGAGTTGGTTGGGAGTAATTATCCTGTTTAGGGAAAGAAAGAAAGAAAAGAAAAAAAAAAAGCAACACCCAGCCACCACAGTGGGCAGTAGATTTTCAAGCGACAACTTTGACATGGTCTTCTTTTTTGAGGGAGGTGGGGGGCTTTGTTCCACAGCATTTTGGGATTTGATTAAATAACGGGATCGGGCGGGCTCAAGTCAGAGTTGTGTGAGGTTATTTCCTAATGGCAGTTCTTGCAATAGATGGGCTTTCCTGTAAACAATATCATCACACAAGACCCAAAGGCAGTAAGTGTAACAGGTTATCTCCCTTCTCATCCAGTAGCACTGAGCAGAGCAGCGGTCTGTTTTTTGGTTTTTTTTTTTCCCACTGGTACTTGTTAAGCGCTCACTATTTGCCAGGCACTGTCCTAAGCATCGGGATAGACACCAGGTAATCAGGTTGGACACGGTTCCTGTTCCAAGTAGGACTCAGAGTCTTAACCCCCATTTTACAGAGGAGGTAACTGAGGCACAGAGACGTTAAGTGACTCACACGGCAGACGGCGGTAGAGTCGGGATTAGAAGCCAGGTCCTCCTGACTCCCAGGCCTGTGCTGTATCCACTAAACCACGCTGCTTCTCAATGTTCAGCTTTCCGGAATGGGACTCATTGGAAAGCCACCGTGGAAGTATCCATTTCGATTACTTTAAATAATAATAATGAGAGTAATAATGATAATGATGGTATTTGTTAAGCGCTTACTATGTGCCACGCACTCTTCTAAGCACTAGGATAGATACAAGGAAATCAGGTTGTCCCACGTGGAGCTCACAGTGTTAATCCCCATTTTACAGATGAGGTAAGTGAGGCCCAGAGAAGTGAAGTGACATGCCCAAGGTCACACAGCAGCCAGTGGCGGAGACGGGATTAGAACGAATAACCTTCCGGCCCCCAGGCCCGGGCCGTATCCACTCAGGCCATGCCGCTTGAGGTGGGCCTTGAGACGACTAACATCTTGAGGGCACGGATCGTGTCTATCGAATGCTCTCAAATATCTGGTACAGGGCTCTACGCACAGAAAGTGCTCCAAAAACGACGATGACCGTGATGAAATAGAATTGATCTCAAAAGGCCCACCCGGCGGTAACATTATCATGTGGATGACCGGGCTGCCACGGATTCTCCGCCTCCTTCCATCTCTCCAGTTTCCCTTGTTGAAAAGAAGAGCTTCCCCACGGGAATCGGTCTCTCACCCCCCTCTCCCCTACAGAGACGCAAGAAATTATTTCTGGAATGCCGGGGCAACAGACGGGCAAAAAGGTCCTTTAATAAAGCAGTCGTAGATGGGAGCAGCGGGGCCTAGAGGAAAAAGCACGGGCCAGGGATTCAGAGGACCTGGGTTCTAATCCCGGCTCTGTCAAACTGCTTGTTGGGTGAAGTCACTTAACTTCTCTGTGCCTCAGTTTCCTCAACTTTAAAATGGGGATTAAGTGCCTGTTCTCCCTCCTATTTAGACGGTGAGCCCCAAGCAGGACGGGGACTGTGTCTGATCTCATTAACCTGTACCTACCTAGGGCTTCGAACAGCGTTTGCCACATAGTGAGCATTTAAGAAATACCATAAAAAAATAAGAAGCTGCTGAAGGCACAGTGCCCGAGACTGCTACAAAGCACCTTCCGCAGAGCAAACAGTCAAGTGTCAAGACCGACCGCATCAGGTATGAGCAACCCACCGGCCTCTTAGAACTCTCTTGCTTCAGCTCCACCCCTGAACAAAGTCAGAAAGTTTCCTAGGCCAGAGAATCCAGCCTCCTGTCCTCAAGGCAATGACCTGACAATATGCTCAGAAATAATCGGTCTAATCAGAAGCCTGATGAATTAAACAAGAAGTTTAGCCGACAAAATGTGGAAGCAAAATCTCAGAGTGCCTTGCACTTGTTCTTTTTACCACTCAACAGCTCCATAAGGCCAGCATCGAAACCAAGGATCAGTTCTCTTGAAGTGGGACCTGAACAGTTTCCTATTGTCCAATATTTGTCACCCAGAAAAAGACCATGAAGCCTACAGATAGGAAACATTATGCATATATATAGTATATATACACACACACACATATATATGTGTATATGTATATAAATGCACGCACATATATATATATATAAATGTACAATATATATACATTAAGTCTCCCCACACACAACCGCGACTCAACCCAAATTTTTTAACCATTTGGATATAAGTAAATACAGATCATCGTGAACCCGATCGAACGCCCCATCTGCCCCCATCCCCAGCCCAAGAACATTCTCATTTCAAAGCAGCAGAGTGACTCGGTGTACTGCTGGGAGGACCCACCAGACCTACCTAGACGCTCCGCCAGGTGGATGTAGACTGGGTCCACTCGGCGCATGGTCTTCACCAAATCCTTTTTGCGGAATTTGATTTCCACCGTCCCCTCTGGTTCCAGGACCGATCCCCTAATGAGCAAAAGACAGAGAGAGGTGCTCTCAGTTCATAAAAGGAGAAGAAACGGGCCAGGTTTAATCCCAATTTAAGGGTCGGAAGATGGGTATCATAATGCTTTTCGGCCTTTCCGTGTTTTGGGAAAGGAAGGTCGGGGTGGAGATGGGTCTCAGTGAAGCGCAGGGGACGGAAGCCTTGCCTAAAGCAGCGAAACAAACTGCACGACGGGTTCAGTTCACTTCCCATCTCAGGCTGAGGTGGACATCGGGACCTCCAGAGGGCGAGGGCATGAGTTTTATATTCATTTCTAGACGTACCCGCCTCTGAAAAATGACATGGGTGGGAAGGCAAAGAAATAACCTCTTCCATTTCGGATGCACACGAGAGCTCTAACGTTTACCGGATCACACACCAGAAAGATCCCGCCCCATTGTCCCAAGAATCGAGACCACGAGTAGGTCCGAAGTGAGAAGTGAACCAGGGATGACCATTCCGGGGGTTGCTCTGCAAATGGTCCACAGCCAAAACATCCCATTCTTCTTAAAAGGCTGATGATGCTGGGAGTCAATGTTGAAAGACATCCCCCAGATAAAACTCCCAGTTCAGGGGAGTAAGACTCCTGAAGCAGGACTCAGATTATTAAAACAAATTCCAAACGACCCAAATTGCTTTTAAAGCATGTAACGGGGTTATAATCAGCATTTCGATGGAACGGCAACATGGAGCAGGGGAAAACTCATGGGGACAAATTGCCAACATTGGGATTTGGGATCATTTTAGTCTGAGAGGTGTTTCAAGACACTTGGGAAATGGGAAGTCAACTCCTAAAAGGACTAAAGAAAAACCTTCAACACCTCCATGGCAAAAAGCCCCACAAAAACCCTGGAAAATTCATGTATGTAGATACAGATATATATCCTTCGTTCTCGAAGGCACCAACAATGATATACCGACGTTTCCCAAATCTCTAATCTATTTTAATGCCTGTCTTTCCCTGTAGACTGTAAACTCCTTGAGGACAAGGACCACATTTAACAACACTATTGTGTTCAATGGTGACACTGACTTATGAATGAGTGTGCGGCTCAGTGAGCAAAGATGACGCCCAGAACCACTGCTGCTTGCTGTGTGACCACATTACTGGCACTGCCCGGTGTTGTTCAGCTGCTATTCCTTTTCAAAGATGGCCCTGCTGATGGTGAAATTCCATTCGGGAGTATGAACGTGGCCGAAAAGACCAACCCGTGACCTACTGCGCCTCCCACATCATTTCTATGTAGAGGTACCAGTATAGGGTCTGCGACAGTTCATGAGACTGCCTCTTGGTATCCCGATCTTTGTAAAATCTTGGTTCAAAGACAGTAACCCCTCTCCTAGTTGCTGCCTCCAGGCGGGTCTGTCTGCTGCAGTGGTCTCTCAGCCATCTACAGTTATGCTGCACTGTAACAGATTGCTTTGTGGGTCTTTATTATTATTGCTAATACTTGTCTTATGCCATCGAGTCATTTGCGACCCATATTGACACCACGGACACATCCCTCCCAGAATGTCCCGCTCTCCACCTGCAATCGTTCTGATAGCGGATCCGTAGAGTTTTCTTCGTAAAAATAAGGAAGCGGTTTACCACTGCCGCCTCCTGTGCAGTAAACGTGAGTCTCCACCCTTGATTTTCTCCCGTGCTGCACCTGCCCAGCGCGGGGGAGTTTTGACTTGTAGCAGATTGCTTTCCACTCGCTAGCCACTGCCCACATAGCCCATTAGGGGCTATGTCTAATTCCCACCCCTGTATTCTCTCTCAGCACTCAATGTAGTACTCTGCACATAGTACGCCCTTAATAAATACTATTTCTACCGTGACTACTTGCACTCTTTGAGGTGGAAAGGCTTCCTGGTGAGTTGGAAGTAAATTCTGACTCAGTCTCCACATCCCTGGTCGGTCCTCTAGCATGGCAGCTATACTGGGTCGACTGTCAGGGTCAGTAACGGTCCCTTCATCTCCGTTTCCACTGACCACACATACCATCGTGGAGTAGCCTAAAGATCTTCCTGCATTTTCTAGAACAGCTGAATTCACGTAGCGATTGCCAGAGCCCTGATCTGTTGAGGGTGTCAGATGCTTTTTGAAAGATCAGTGTGCCCGGAATAAAAATCTTGGCATATCGTTCTCTCTATTTTTTCCTGTATTCAGGGTGCGGTGCTTTGTTTTGAAGCCATACTGCGATCCTGGTAACACACAGCTGACTGTGTTAGGCAGTAGCTTGACCAGAAAGAGACTGGCGGGAATTGTGCCAGCAGAGAGAGCATAGAGATCATCTCCCAGGAATTCTGGTCACGAAGTCAACAAATTCTAGGAGAAGCAATGCGTTTACCATTCTGAGCGGAAAAAATAGCTCTGAGAAGCCACTAGAAAAACCTGGTTTCTTGAATTTAGGAGTTTCCAATGGAAAATCTTCTTGTCGACTATAGTCCAGGTAAGACTCTGGGAGAGGGGGAGAAAAATCAGAGTGTTGACCTATACAGTACTTGCCTCTAGCCAAGACTCAATGTACAGCTAATGCAACTAAATAATATGAGTCAGAAGTAGTGACTCAGCTGTACATTCTGGGAAATATAGCACAGGATTGTCTTCTTTTCCTTCCCAGGTGAAAGACTGATGAACACCCCCTTCCCCTGTGAACGCTATTGGCTCTCCTTGCCAAGAGAGTAACCCAGCGGAGTTACTTCACGGAAAGGGGTTTCCGGGCTTAAAAATATTTTGTCCACACTTCCAGATTTGTTCCTGACTCGGAATAAGCCGAGAAAAGCAAACTGGCAATATTCCCAGGGTTTCCCTTGCCAAAGAAGAAAGCCAAACCAATTCCACCCGGGAGAAAGCTAAAGAAGGGGTGTATCTTTGCCACGGCCCCCGTGGCGAACGTGGAGAGAAAGAACATTCAGTATCGCAAAGTCTCTCCAAGGAGTCTTCCCTGATTGACCTCTCATTTTCCCCACCTTATTCAGCCTCCGTTCTGCATAAGCTACGCACTTGTGCCTGTTCTCCTTAGAGTCTTTGATACCCCATTTCCAACACCACACCACTTATGTACATAGAGTATACTCTGCTGCTTCCCCTAACTGTAACACATCTGTCTTCCCCATGAGTTTGTAAGCTCCTTGGCAGAAATCGTGTCTACCAACTCTATTGTACTGTACACTCTCAAGCACTGTGCAGCGGCCTGCACACGGTAAGTGCTCGATAAGGATCATGGACTGATTGACTGATGCCAGTGTCTTTCTTTTTGAGAAAGCGGGTGGAAGGTGAGGTGGAAAAGGTACCAAAGTGTCCCAGGGAAAGGGCTCTTAGCACTGCCGAGAGAAATGGGGCCGATTTCACCTCCCCGTATTTCCGGGAAGAGATTAAGTCGTTCCGTGGCCAACCCCAATACGGCCAGGGCCATTTCTTAACACGTGATTAAGTCCTTGACAAACAACCTGGGTGTCCGCCTCTTGGCTGGATTCTTTCTTCCATCCAGATTTCTTCCCTAGAGACAAGCGAACTGGATAGGTAGAATCTAGCCAACACGGCAGAAGCCCGAGGAGAAGCTACTGCTGGGACATTAGCTGGGACAGAAAATTACTCTCCCCTGCTTCAAAGCCTTATCGAAGGTACATCGACTCCAAGAGGCCTCCCCTAAGCCTCCCCTTTCCTCTTCTCCCACTCCCTTCTGCTTCACCCTGGCTTGCTCCCTTTATTCATTCCCCCGTCCCAACTCCACAGCGCTTATGTACATATCTGTAACTTATTTATTTATATTAATGTCTGTCTCCCCCCGTAGACTGTATGCTTGTTATGGGCAGGGCATGTGTCTTTTTATTGGTATACTGTACTCTCCCAAGCGCTCAGTACAGTGCTGTGCATATGGTAAGCGCTCGATAAGTACAACTGACTGACCGACAGGAGGACCCCAAAGGGACAGTAGATTGTACCTGCTTTCCCGGTCCGCGTACATCTCCATGTGCCGGGGGTTGATGGTGGGATCGATGACGACCCAGGACCCTCCCCGGAGCTCGGCCTGAGGAGGGATGTAAACCAGGACCGGCTGAGAGCACTCGCGTAAGCCGTCCACGATGTAGGCGCCGAACTTCAGCACCTGGTCGTACATGTCTGTGGAGGAGGAGTATGGAAGCTGAAGCATCACAGAGCTCGCCACCCAACACGACGGCAACTCAACAGAGCTGTGTTTGCTAATTAAAATGCACAGACACACACAAACTCAAACCCAGAGACCCGTGCAGCCTCAAAAACAAACAAATCCCTAAAGCAACCTTGCACTTTGAAAATCTAGCTTTGGAAAATAGACCAACAAAAAACAAACCGAACCTACGGGTTTACTTTCGGATTGTCATTCGCTAAGATCGAAGCAGGATTCCTAATATAGCGCCTTGGGTTTTCAGAGAGAGATTTTTCACTGATGAATTCGCCCAGCTCCCATGGGGCCGGGCTGAATCAGCATCCTCACTACGGATGGGTAAGGGGAGGATGTGCCCAAGGCCACAAATGAATTAAAAACCCCATTGTCCAAAGTTGTCAATGAGGCCCTGGAAGAAATGGTAAGTTATTTCTAGCCTAATATTCTATCAACGTGTGTTAATTCCTCAGTTTACCAATGATGCTCAGTTACCCGTAGCGTCATCTGTCCGGTCATGTTTTCGGAATATTAAAAAAGACACGGTTGATCGTTCCTAAACACAGAAATAACGAGCCAAATGAGCTCAAACATTCCTCTAAAGTCGGGGTGGGGGATGGGGGGCAGCCTTTGTCAGTCGTATTTATTGAGCACTTACCGTGGGCAGAGCACTGTTCTAAGCAGTTGGGAGAGTACAATATAACAATAAACAGATTCGCTGACCAAAACGAGCTTAAGAGCTCCAAAAGAGAAACCTTTGAGCAGCTGGTGCACCGAGGGTCGATCGTACAATCTGTGGGCCCTCCACGGCCGCCGGGTGGGCAGGGATTCCCCTCGGCAGAGGGATGAGAACTTCAGCCTTAGGGGGAACCGGTTCAAGATCCCTGGTCTCAAAGTCGTCGGCTGGGTGGCCAGAGCAGTGCTTAGTCCACTTGCCCTCAGGGCTGGCTGCCAGACTCCGGAGTCGGCTGGGCCTCCCTGGAGGCCAGTTCTGTGGCTTTCAGGGGGTCAGTGCCCACCCACCCACCCCCCTGCCTGCCGGAGGTCCCACACACAGGCGGCTCTTCGCTGACGAGCTCTCCGGGCAGGTGTCGGGGCTGCCTCCCCCTCTCCATCCTCCTTTCACCGCCGGGGATGGGCCAGCGGGAGCTCAGTGGCCCCGCACTATCCGCCCGGGTATTTAGATAGGCGGTGGCCACAGTGCCGTACACAGTAATGGGGCCAAAAACGGTAGCCACACCTCACGGGTTAGGGTGTTCGGCGGGGCTCACCCTTAAACCTGAGGCCCTGCTCGACAGTCCCCTCTCCTTCCCTCTAGACTGTAAGCTCGTTGTGGGCAGGGCGAGTCACTGTTTATTGTTGTGTTGTACTTTCCCAAGCGCTTAGCCCGGTGCTCTGCACACTGTAAGCGCTCAATAAATATGACAATGAATGAAAGAATTTAGCTCCAAGGGTCACGGGTTGCCAACGATCCCTGCTTAATCCTGGCGAAAATGATAAAACAGGCCAATCTGCTTCAGAAGACCATTTAACAAAGTCAACATTGGGGCCGGCTGCCATTTTAATAATAATAATAATGATGATGGTATTTGTTAAACACTTACTATGTGCCAAGCACTGTTCTAAGCGCTGGGGTAGAGACAAGGAAATCAGGTTGTCCCACATGGGGCTCACAGTCTTAATCCCCATTTTGCAGATGAGGTAACTGAGGCCCAGAGAAGTGAAGTGACTTCCCCAAAGTCACACAGCAGTCAAATGGCGGAGCTGGGATTAGAACCCATGACCTCTGACTCCCAAGCCCACCCTCCTTCCACTAAGCTACGCTCCTTCTCTAAACTATGAACTCTAAAAACTCTAAACTTCTCTAAACTATTTTAAACTATGGACTTCTCAAGGTAGATCCACATCAATTTTGGGGTTTTTTTTGTAAATGGTGTTGGTTAAATGCTTACTATGCGCCAGGCACTGTACTGAGCGCTGGGGTAGATCTAAGATAATCAGAATGGACACAGTCCATTTCCCAAGTGGGGCTAAGAGTCTTGGTCTCCATTTTACAAATGAGGTAACTGAGGCACTGAGATGTGAAGTGACTTGCCCACGGTCACAGAGCAGACACACAGCAGGGCCAGGACTAGAACCCAGGTCCTTCCGACTCCCAGCCCTGTGCTCTTCCCACCAGGTCACGCTGCTTCTCCTCCCTTCTTCCCTATCAGCCGGCTTGGCCTCTGAAGACTGGGGAAAACAGTTGAAAGCTTGTTAATAAATTCCCTCTCTCCATGGAATATGGATGGTTGGTAAAGGAGATTTCTTGTTTATAGAAGTAGAAAAAAAGACATAGAGGAATGATAAATTTATTGCTAATTATACAACTACTATATTACCAAGTGGTGAAGGGTTTGGAATAAAGTGTTTTAAGTACTTAAGCTAATTCTGTAGTTAGGAAAATAATTGCTCGATTCAAATTATTTTAACTGAACTAATCCTTTAGTAGTGCTACATAACAAAATAATTGTGTAATTAGGAGTACATTTTTCACTGTTACCCGTAGTTTACATTCAGAAGAAGAAATAGAAATGAGGGGCACTCAGCAGGTACTGCCTGCAGTGGGGAAATGAATGGAAGGATCCACGGCGAAGGTAGCAGACGGAAAGGGTGAACGAAAAAATCCAGACCGCCTAGACGACACTAGGCGGAATAAAAACAGGAATTCGGACCTCTTCATTCCACACTCACTACTTTGTCCCTTCTGCTCCTAGACTCAAGCCCTCCAAGAAACATGGCAGCTGCCTTATTGAAAAGTACCTTCATTTTTAATAAGTAAGTGTGAATTTGTTAATGCTCCCCCTGCCATTGGGAGGGAAGGGTAATGAGATCAATCTGACACCCACCCCACCGCTGTGCAGAAATGGGGTTCCTGGGGTGCTGCTGCTTTGATCGCCCTCATCATCGGAGGTTTCTTCTTAGCCTTATTATTATTGATTAATAATCAACACTAATTAATGATCACAATAATCAGAACTGTGGTATTTGTTAAGCGCTGGCTCTGTGCCGGGCACTGTACTAAGCCCCGGGGTGGACACAGACGAGTCCCCGTCTCAAATGAGGCTCACAGTCTCAATCCCCATTTTACAGACGAGGTGAATGAGGCACAGAGAAGTGAAGAGACTTGCTAGAGGTCGCACGGCAGACAAGTGGCGGAGCCAGGATCAGAACCCAGGTCCTTCTGACTCCCAGGCCTGGGCTCTATCCACTAGGCCAACGCCGCTTACAAAAAAGCGGTCGGGAATTGTTGACTTCTGGGTCTGGGCCGGCCCGGAATGGGGAACGAGGGGCCGGGGAGGAGGCAAGGATTTTTCAATAAATGTAAGGCACAAAGATGAAAGCTGGTGGGTCTCTGAACAATTACCTGCAGCAGCAGCAGCAGCAGCAGCACAGAACTCTGTTTCCGTTGGGATTCCCTGGGGTCCCTTGGCTTGGCAACTGAACCATCAGGGCCTCCTCTCCTGCCTTCCCACCAACCCCTGAGGAGAATCCCTTGTCACCCTCCATGAAGTGAGCAAGGCATCACCAGCCCATCTTCCCATTTAGCATGTGGAGAAGCCTTGGGGATCTGAGGCCCCGCGTCAGTAGGAGTCGGAGAAGCAGCATAGCTTAGTGGAGAGAGCACGGGCTTGGGAGTCAGCAGACAGGAGTTCTAATCTCTCCTCGCCACTCTGCTGTGTGACCTTGGGCAAGCCACTTGACTTCTCTGGGCCTCAGTTACCTCATCTGGAAAATGGGGATTGAGACTGTGAGCCCTATGTGGGACAACCCACATGGCATCTAACCCAGTGCTTAGAAGAGTGCTTGACATATAGTAAGGGCTCAACGAATAATAGAATCATTATTATTATCAGGATCCTCCAAGGACGGTTGTATTGCTTTGACTCTCCGGTTCCATCATCACGGTCACGAGTGAGCACGTGCTGCATCAACAGCATGATATGAGGTGCTTGGAAGCCTAAAAATGATAAATAAATAAATAAAAAGGTAGACGATATCACTCCGGCCCATAAGGAGCCTACAATCCAGTGGAGGAAATGCTTCCAGTTCTGAGAATGAAAATTTTCTTTCAGTGCAGTCTCTCTTCCTGCCTATTCCTAATTATTATCTATAATTTCTCTGTGGATTTACTCCAGTATTTAGAACAGTACCTCTTACATGGTAGTGGGCTTACTAAATAATTTGTAATGACCATCAGGCTGGTTCTTTAAAAAGAATAAAAGCCGTCTCTTCTCCATTTTTCTTCTTTTTCTCATGGTTGACAATGGACATTTATCGAACTCAAGCACGTGCTTTTCAATTCCCCATTAACAGGGGTAGGGGTTCCAGTATTTTTCTTCCAGAAAAAGTCATGCTTATCGATATTAAAAATCATTTGGAAAAAAGGGAGAAGAGAATAGGCCTTCCTCTCTCGACCCAATAGACGGAGAAAATGGCACACTAGGATGATTCTTGAATCGATAGAAAAAAATGCCCAGGTTTTGTCTGGACTCTGTGTGATCGAAAATGGCCCAGAAAGCTCCGCCGGCTACAAGCTCTCTCTTCCTGCCGTACAGATTCCTTTAGATCCAGGGATTGCAGAGTCAACGTGAGCGTTGAGAAAAAAGAGCGGCCAGAGCTTTGCTAGAATTTGCAGGCTCGTGCCAGGAGCTGTTTCAGGGTCCGGTACAAACCCTGACAAATAATTTAATAATCAGAGGGGCTGCAGAATAACATCGATACTTCCGGGCGACAAATGGCTGCGAAAAGAAAATGATCTCTACAAACTGTCAGAAGACTTCGGCCGGCAGATAACAGGGCTTGCAAACGCAAGAATATCTAGTCTTCCCTGCGGAATGTGGAGGTGGGAGGGAGGGGGAAGGTAGCGTCAAATCCCTAAATTTCAGAATGCATAATTGGAGAAAGGGAACGTCCAAATGGAAAAAAAACAAACGACAAAAAACAGAGGCTGTCGGCTGCAAATGTGGTCTTCCCCATCTCAGAGCTAGTCTCCCACTGACCGACGCGCCTCTGTTGTCCTGAAAGACGGAGGTGGAGCGCGATATAGGCTCTACCGAGTGACAGGAGCTGGGTGCTTTCCAGTGTTACAATCGTGCGCCAACCTCCCTCCCTGCCTCCGAGGGTGCCTTTCGCCTGCAGACAAGCGCCGGGACGCGAAACCTTAGCCAGGAGCCCAAAACACGGGCAGCCGCATCCATCAGGCTTGGGAGAGGCGTTGCAGGCTGCGGTTTCTGCGGTGCTCTCCGCCCTCGAAAAGCGAGCCGGGCGCGTCAGTTAGGGCAGGATTATCAGCTGGAACGTCAAGGTAAACAACAGGCGTTCGCTAGCTGCGTTGGCGGGAGGACCCCCGTGAGCCCATCACAGACGGCCCGGTACCGTCTTTCGACACCCAAGTAATCGGAGATTGAAAATAGCCTTTCATTTGGGTTAAAGTTTTCCTGAAAGTGGTTTCTGTTGTGTTTTTTTTTTTTAATTGTTATTTATAACCTGTCCCGGGGAAAAAAAAATAATAAGTATAACATGAAAAGCCAACTGAGAGTGACCCTGTAGCACCAGCAGTGAGGCAGCTTAATATCACTGGGATTTGCATCCCATCAAACTATTCATGCTGAGGCTGGGACCCTGGTGCTAATTTCGAGTAAATTTCACGCTTGATGTCTCCCTGTTGTGGGTCATTGCCGGTTCGTCTAAATAAACTGCTTCCAAATGGCTCTTCCATCTAAATATTCAGCCAGTTTTTATAATTTAATTTTGCATTATGCTGAATAGCCTTCCGGCCAGATAGAGCTCATTGGAGAAAGCACCAATACCATCTTGGTAGGTCTTTTCTTTATTTATTTATATTTTTACTGCTTGAATTAGACCTCCTAGGCCGACTAGTAAAGAGTTTTTTTTTTTTTCCCTCCACTAATGTCAATTTTCAGCATAGCAAGAGCTGTCTCTAATCTTTTCCTACTCATTACACACAATTTTGGAGTCATTTTACCCACAGTGCAGTCGGCTCCTGGCTGTGTGTTTGTGTGCACTGAGGGATGGCATAATTGTTTATTTTCCCTCCCTGCATAATCCCCAGCCAGTATTGAAACCCAAACTGCCAACATCTCCCTAAGGGAGGCGGGGAGTGACAGGGGAGGCTCTCTGCTCAGGTCCCCGTATGGGAGATAAAGTGTACAAAACATCCTCACCCACATGTAGCTACAAGAGAGAGACTCTTTTCCCTCTTCCCTCCTCCTTCCGCCTCGCTCGATGCCCTCCCCTCTCTCGAAGGCCTCGAGCTTTGTAATCAACGACGCGGAAGGGGAGTAGTAGCAGTTCCTCTGCGGGGCAAGATTCCAGCCCAAAGGGACACCTCCTCACCTCACTGAAGACCCCCTCCGAGACGGAGCCCGCCCTGAGCGTGGACACCAGTACCAGCCCGAGGATGAACCGGGCCAGGAGTTACAGTTCGCCTTGGAGTCCCGGACATTCCCTGACTGGCCCTTGGGGCCGTTCATCCGATGGGAGTTATTCATAATCAAGGATGAGAAATCAAGCCCACATGATTATCGAAGGGGATTACGGCAATCCAACTTGGGGAGGAGGTGGGCAGGAGGTTAAATCACTTCCAAATGACTTGGATCCGGGCCAGGATTATTCCCCCAGGGTAGACGAGGGTCGGAGCGTCAAAAACCTAGCCGGTCGGTCTTAGGGGCTGACCGTCCACCCTGGCTTCCCGGCTGAAGCCGGGAACAAAAAATAAAACTTTAAAAGTCGACCCTCCGAAGGGGATTACTTGAGGGCATAGTAGAACACGGAGGTCCTACGGTGCAGTGGGTTTGAAAGGTCGTATTCCGATAGGATGTGAATACGGAGAGTTTGCCAACACCATCGGGGACCACCCTTACTCTATCGGGAAAACAAGAATGGGGTTTTGTTCTATTTTAAGACCTCCCTCCCCACCTTAAAAACGATATTTAAAGAAAAACCCAAGTCATGGTACAAACAGAACTGCCGCTAGCGTCCCGGCCTGCCTTCCGGGAGAGTCCTAACGGTCCTCGGCCACCCCAGTTGGGAGACGCTCCGCTGCATC
This sequence comes from Ornithorhynchus anatinus, assembly GCF_004115215.2. NCBI lineage: Eukaryota > Metazoa > Chordata > Mammalia > Monotremata > Ornithorhynchidae > Ornithorhynchus > Ornithorhynchus anatinus. Next base: position 14,452,214 of record NC_041744.1, read on the forward strand.
ATCGTGCAGTGCTAACTCTGTTCTTTCCCTCTGTTCGTGGGGCTGCTGGAGGTCACAGCCCGCCGCAAGGTTTTAAAAACTGGGCTGCCAATCCCATCATCTGAAAGGCAAAGGAGCAAGAGGTGGGAGGACTCTGTGAGCAGAAGGGGAGTGAGTGAAGTTGGAAGTGTGAGGATGGGGAAGGAGACTACTCATATGTAAGTGTGTGACTGCTCTGGGCTGGGAATGCTATTGAAAGGGCTTTTTCAAATTTTACTGAATGTACCTATTTGTTGATCGGATTTTGCAAAAAAGCAAAACTAACATCAAGCGCTAAACACTTGCTTGCAAGGAGGGCTCTATACAGACAAAACTCATGTCTTTAATGGCCGGTACTTCTCCTGATAACGAATCTGCTCCAGAAACACTGACATCCACCTCCTGTGGGCTGAATTTGCCTTTTCTACCTTTGGATGCTATACTGTGACCAGTCTTGTACCAGTGGTTTGGTTGGGAAGCCTTGTGCTCCCTAAATCTTTCTTCCCTCTACCTCACCACTTTCATTCATTCAACCGTATTAATTGAGCGCTTACTTTGTGCCGAGTACTGTACTAAGCACTTGGGAGAGTACAATGTAACAATAAACACACGCATTCCCTGCCCACAACGAGCTTACAGTCTTGAGGGGCTTAAAAGTCTCAATTTCCTTGTGTTTAACAAATACCATTGAAAAAGATGCTGCTTTTTTACCGGCAGAAAGGACTCCATTCCTGGATTCCCCTCTGAGCTCTCTGAAGCACACTAACTACATATTCACCGTAATTACTCAACACAGATTCAGTTCCCACCACACGATAGGGGTTGTTGAGAAAGAACAGATCAGGTAGCAAGGGGCTAATCTAATGAAACCACAGGTTCTGGTCATTATGGAACGAGAATGTATTACAAATGATCTCCAAGGGAAATTCTTGGGTGTAATTCACTAAATTCATGCTTCGTTTCAGGAACCATTTTTAGGCAAAATCCTAAGTAAGAAGATAAGCATAAACAGAGATTTTTAAATAGATATTTGGGACCCACTAGTCCGAGCTAGGCCAGGAAAACGGACGTGCCCCAAATCTACCAACAGTGGGCATTTTGATAATGTCGGGCATGACTATCCCTCAAGTTTGTACATGGGGGGAACATACACCTGAATCATCCTCAAGTGCAACCCAGCAAACATATATAAGCGAAAAAGGTCCTCGGGAATTTTTCTACCACTGCACGCTACGTCAACCCCAGGGGCCGTGCGAGCTCTGCTCAGCCCAGGATTAGACTCCTAATCAGGAGTATTAGACTCCTCCTTCTCCCTCCTCCTCTTCTCTCCCTACTCTCCCGAAACCAGCGAGTCAGACCCAGCAGACATCTTGAAAGAAAAATCACCTTTCATTCCACCAGAAAAACCTCTCCAGTTGGCAAACACCATCAGAGGCAGCCCCTCCCGGTTGAAGTCCTTGATAGCTTGATACGTCTTGAAGGCCGAGTCTGGGAACCAAACCTGGCCAGCCTGTTGGATGATCTGCCAGGGAAAATTAGAGGGGGACACCCTGTTAAGAAGGATTTCTGAGATGAGGACGATCTGATTGAGAAAACAAAAATCCCCAAACCCACAACCCCACTCCAGGCCCATTTCAGAATCTCCAACTCCATTTAGTCCTGTTTTGTCTGAATTGCATAATTAGGGGGGAAACGGATTCAAGAGAATCTAGTTACCCACAGAAGCACCTCAAGAGCAACCAAACCACCTCTCGGGCAAAATACGCAAGTCAATCTGAGCAACGTGACAGGGCAACACGAGAACGCCAGCCCATCAAACAACACGTTTCCAACAGAGTCGAGGTGTATTTGATTCTCGGGCAAGGCAAGACTTGCGGCCCGTTTCGATTCATCTTGCGGCAGAGCCCGAGGAAGTTTGGAATGGCTTGATATCCCTTCTCGCCAAATTGATAGGTTGCAACGTTCCCGATACAACTACGGGCTCCGCAGATGGAGATTCTGCCGGCGAACAACTCCCGGAGACACACGGCCTGCTCTAGAGATGACGTACCTTGGCCTCAGAATCCAGGTTTGCAGGATCAGCTGGGATACTTAGCTCCACCGTTCTGGTTTCTACGGCAACCACTCCTACAGGTATTCCTCCCAGCCTGATAACAGATGAGGCACATAAGAACCTACGTATGTTACCATTACCCGAATAGTCATTTATTTTCCAATCTCCCATCAAAACTCTTGAAAAAAGAAAAAAAAAAAAAAGCACGAGCTGAATAATGCGTGTGGACTCCTTGCGAGAGAGGGGCCGGGCCGGGGACCGAGTCGGACACCATTATCTAGTAACACCCCAATGCTTGGCACGGTGCAGAGTCTTAATCGACGCTAGTGAAAACAATTAAAAGAGGAGAGAGAGCACCCAGAATTGGAGTAAATGAAAAAGCAGGTGAAGGAAGCATCAGGTCGAATCTGTGGTTTCACCCCAAATCTCTCCCACTCTATCAGGATGAAACTGGAATTTCTAAGAAAGATGGCGTGTCCACGAACTTTCCGTGGATAGCGGTACACGTCTGGGCTTTCCACTACAAATTCATTCATTCAATTGTATTTACCGAGCGCTTACTGTCTAAAGAGAACTGTACTAAGTGCTGGAGAGAGGACAATACAACAATAAACAGACACATTCCCTGCCCACAACGACCTCACAGTGATCCCTTGGGGTAAGGGTAGCTTATAGAGGCCGGGAGAGGAGATGAGAAGACCCATCTTCTCTTTTCCAGACCCGCAACTAATCTTCTACCCTATGAGATGCATTACCGTCCCGCTGACGCCAGATTTTTCCCAAATCAGCCAAGAAAGAACAGACGTCCTGCTTTACTGCTATTGGGGTAGTTGGGAGAGGGGACCCCTTCAGATGTGTGTGAATGAGGACCTTGAGGGGTGGGAGGGGAATCGAGAAAGAGTTTCCTCGCCAGCGGGAACAAGATTGGGATGGCGCAGTGTGCTCGGTTTTCGGGAAATGGGACCTAAGTGCCAGAAATACAAGAATATCACCTCACGCAGGCTCAATCACAGGAGAATCTGTGTAAATCTCGGCCACTTCACCTCAGCCCTACTGAAGATTTCCAGCGGAAATCGAAAGGGAGACAGAAGAGAAATTGAGAACCGGCCCCCGGAGCACCAAGCAAGAGTCCCTGCTTCCCGTGACAGGGAGGGAGGAAATCTTCCATTTCAGTGGCCCTCATATCCATTTTTTTTTTTTTTCCAGTTCTTTGGGGACCCCGAGGTGTGATACGGGTTGCTTGTTCCCAAAGGTTATCATCATGACAAATACTCTCAGGAGAGATTCTGGCCATAGCAGTGGCTGCTGGAAGTGTCTTCGGGGCCCTATTGGAGACCAGAGGTGGGACGGGGACGACGACAGGGCGCGTCGAGACCACCCACCCCCTCGCCGCTCGCCTGCACTGAATCATATGCAAAGCACTTCAGATGGTCCCGACGAGCCATGGGTACACGGGAGGGTTTGGAAATATTCCTATTCACGATGATTAACAGTCCGGCTGGAAACTTGTAATTGCAGAAGCCGCCCTAAATCGGTAACTTATAACTTCTATATTAGGGCCCATGTGACCCAATAAAGAACATCTTTATCCGGGTATTACGGTTATTTATTGAACTGGAAAACAGCTCAGAACAACTTCTGTTTTCCATTATACTTCATATAAATTTTATCAGGCTAGCACATGAAGATGCTACATCTTGTTTTATAGTGGGTCCCTGGACAAGGTGCCATGGAATAATAAAAGACAATTTACAACCAATAGCACACGTATTCCAAACATACATACCAAAGATGAGTTTTGGCAGCACTTACAGTAACAATCCCAGAAGAATATATTTGTATTTATTTTTTGAAACGCCACTGCTTTTGAAAGAAGTCAGCACCATTTGGTTTTTTATATTCGTGTGAGGACGTGTGCGTGGAAGGAAGAAACTCGGAGCTCATCAGGTGAAAAGACAGGAAAAAGTCAAACTAAAGCCAGCTGGAAACAGTGACAACTCGAGCCACAGAAACATCCTCTTCCCCATAATTGGTTTGATCTCAATCTCGGGATGAACTCGGTTTTCCCCACACTGATCAAGTGTAGAGAAGCACTACACTTGTAGAGAAGAAGCCTCTCCTAGAGGAAAGAATCCGGGCCTGGGAGTCAGAGGACCTGGGTTCTAATCCCTTCTCCGCCACTTGTCTGCTGTGTGACCTTGGGCAAGTATCTTCACTTCTCTGTGTCTCAGTTATCTCATCTGTAAAATAGGGATTAATACCCTGAGCACTGTGTGGGACAGCAACTCTGTCCAACCCAACTATGTCCCCTGTGTCTACCCCAGCGCTTAGAACAGTGCTCGGCACACTTAACAAATACCAACATTATTAACTACCTTGTACCTATCCCAGTGCTTAGTACAGTGGCTGGCCCATAGCAAGCGCTTAACAATTACCACAAGTATTATCGTTAAGCGTACAGCTTTGTTCTCTGCCGCTTGTGGGGGGGACCTCAGGGTACTGTACAGGGGTCCGCTCTGCTTGGGGGGCGGGAGGTGTCAATCTCAGCAATTCTTCTACTCTTCATTTTTTGAGCAGGGAAACTGAAGCAGAAGTTTAAGTTGCTTTCCCAAGGGGTTGAAAGGGTCAATCCCAGCCTGAAGAAAGGACTCATTCTGCCTGGTGGTTAGCTTACATTTGCATATCTTCCGACTGACTCGGTCTCTGTGTCGGAATATTAATCCGTCAATGGTAACTATTGAGCGCTTACTGTGTGCAGAGCACTGCGCTAAGTACCTGGGAAAGTACACTATAACCGAGTTGCGAATGCGATCCCTATTGCCCTGAAGGAAAATAAAGACACTAGGCAGAGAAACCTGCAGGACGAAGGACGAGCGCTAGACTGTCGAAGGAAATCAGGAAGCCCCATCTAGAATGGGTCGGCTTCAGATGGTGGACAAAGAAAGCCACTGCCTCGGCGGTCGATCTTCCAGAGAAACTGTCTTCTCAGAGATGGTGGCCGCACAGCCAAGATGGCAGCGGGATGGAAGTAATCCATCAGCGGGGTGGAGGTCAGGGTCTCAGAACTGAGCTAAGGGGGTGTCTGGTCAAGAGGCAGGCCCGGGAGCGACAGACACCCTCGCAAAATGTGGTGCACGACGCCAGGCGGAGATGGGGAAGAGGAGAGGCGGCCCACTTTTTCCCCACCTCAGGGCGGCCAGATATCTGAAGCCGCCCCCGCAAGCTTGTACTGATTTTTCTTCAGAGCTTCCGGTTTTGCCATCTGATGGCCCCCCGTCACCGGCAGCATGAGGTGGGCTGACCTGCGGTACTGAGAGACCCACAAAACCGAGAATTACTTTCAAGGCTGGAATCTCAATCTCAAGCCATCGGGGCATGTTGGGGAATCTCAAGCAGGTGCCATTTTCCACAAAGATAAGGAAAAGTGATTGCCCCTGAGAGGAAGGTGAGCTCTAGATGCCGGTCCCCGGGGCAGCATGTCTCTCTGAGGCACAGAACTAGATTAAGATCAGGCTTGGCAGGTGCTAGTTATAGGGAGCACTACAGATTATTCCATGCAGGGCTTGCTGTTGAGTGAAGCTCTCTTTAGAGTGGGTATTAACATTTAATGGAAACTTCAATTTCCCACTTGAAAAATGCAGGTATCCCAGCAACCTATTGCTTCTTGCAGTCACTCCGGTTTTCGCAGAACTTTTTTGCAAGTCAAATTTGATTAGGAGACAATATAGTGCGCTTACTACTTAAATCATCTCAGAGCCACTGAGGGGGTCGGTTCGTGTTTCCAGGCAAAAAGCGCTGGAGCCGCGAATTCACCTACCGCTTACCCTCCCTGTTCCCGGATTTTTAAAAATGGGCTACGTTTTCAAGAGAAGCACACCGCAAACATCTACATCTCACGCCGAGCATCCTTGGTGAACGCCGACCTGGTCAAATGGTCTCACCCCGGGCCACAGGTGAACGCTTTCGGGAAGAAAGAGCCATCGGTAAAGGGCTTGGGTTGAGAGGGGTTGTTTTTTTTTTTCCCCCTCAGAAAAGTTTACCCCCAAAAAAAAAAAGAAAACTCATTCTTACCTGGCTCGACCAACCACTACGGTCTGGGCCCAAGGTTGCATAATCTCCGAGAAGGAGCCGTAGTCAAAAAATCCACTCAGCCACTGGCCTTTCTGGCCTAAAGACGGAGGAGAGAATATGTCAGGGACAGGGGAAGGAGCACAACTGGCTTAAAAACCTTCAGCAAGATGGTCAAGTGAAAACCTGCAGGGTAATTTGGGGGTTATTTTTTATTAAAATAGAAAAAATTACTCAAAATGAGAATACAAGGGAGCATTAGGAGGCTGAGCGTTCATCTGCCTTCAAACATCATCTCCTATTTCATTTGCTAGCTTGTATAAAGACAGTCATTTATCAGCAAAGGCATCATTTATTGTTAAACGATGGGGTTCAGCTAGCAAGAGACGAGTCTGCATGCTTTTAAATAAATAACTTATCTTTTTGCAAGACACCGCAAACATCTGTCAAAAGGCAACCAAGTCATTTAAAGTATTTTCACAATACTTATTTCTAGTTTACAACTCAGCTTAATATTTTTTTATTCTGTTAATTTTTAAAGAATAAAAACCCAAAGACAGCCAATCAATAAGTACAGACAAACCGTTGGTGTCTGAAGACCAGGCACTGAATCTGGGAAAGGAGGGGATAAGATTTCTGGCCGGAAAAAACACGGGATTTATTTACCGCCACTACAGGAAAGGCCCTTCATTTCAGGTTTAAATGTATTTTATCAAGAATCTTGGGCTTTGAAAAAAGGCTAATTCTTTCCCCACCACATTTAAATCCCAATGTCTGGGTGGAAAAAACACAACAAAAAACCGTGAAGAAAAAATACTGAAGAATCTTCCTCTTTCTAGCACTCACTCACTCCAGGCACCCCCGATTCCTATGCTACCTCAGATAACGATCACAACACCGTCTTGGTTTTCGTGCAGTGTTTTTACTTTTCCAAGACTATTTTCCTATATCCTCCCGACATCCCTGGGAGGAGAAGAGAGGTAAGGCTCTATTATTCCCACTTTCCAGATGAGGAAACCGAGGCCCAGAGCCGTGCTTCTTCCACCAGATCAGACTGCTTCCTCCCCGAGGTCACAGGGAGTAAGAGACCAGCTGCCTTATTTGTCACCTCCCGCGGTGTGGGTCTCTGGGGTCACAAAACCGCACAACTTGGAAGTAAATTTGGGGGTCCTGCCCCTGCCACCTATCGAGATATCCCGGACAGGGGGCAGGGCCAAGTGGGAGGTGAGACCAGCTGTTTTTCTTCCTGTTTCCTCAAACACTGCTGCTGAAAACTCCTGAAATGATCGGCACCAAGGGAGGCAGCAAATTAAGTCCCAGGGACCTTGGAGAGCTAGGTTTCCCTTAACACCTCTAAATATCCTATTCACCACCCTTCCAATCAATCACTCAACCAACTGTATTTACTGAGCACTTCCTGTGTTGTGCAGCTATCAATCAATGGTATGTATTGAGCACTGACCGGATGCAGAGCACTCTACTAAGTGTTAGGAAGAGCATAATACAACAGAGTTGGAGGCACGTTCCCTGCCCACAAGGTGCTTTCGGGTCTACGGGGGAGACAGACATCGCTTTCACTGTCCTATTATCCAAAAAGGTGACAGGAGCCGGGGTAAGGGAGAGAGATGGGAGAGTCCAGAAGAGTTCGTTTTGGGTATTTTTGGAGTTTCATTCATTGTCCGTGTCCTGGACACTGATCATTTCTCAGGAAAAATTATGAAAAATACCCAAACCAAAAACAAATCAATGGTATTTACCAAGTGCTTACTGCGAGGAGAGCACTGTACTGAGCGCTTAGAACCGATTTATTATCCACAAAGGTCACGACACTTTGTGAGTCATCTATGTCATTATGCAGCCATGTTCACCACTGAATTCAGTCACGTGCAGGCAAGGTGACAGAAAAGGACCAGGTCCTCTTTCTTTTATTGGCAGAAAACAAATGGCTAACAAATGCATCTTCAGCCTCGGCATTCTTCCAAGCACCTCGGTCGGGTACGTTCTCCTCAATCAATCAATCAGTCATATCTATTGAGCATCTACTACGTGCAGAGCACTGTTACCAAGCGCTTAGGAGAGCACGATATAACGGAGTTGGTAGCCACGCAGAAGGGAGTGGGAGAAGAGGAAATGAGGGCCTAGTCGGGAAGGCCTCTTGGAAGAGATGTGCCTTCAAATAAGACTTTGAGAGTGGGGAGAGTGATCAAACAAGAAACCTTCCATTCGACAGGTAGCCACATTGACCCCACAAGACGCCTGCAAATCACTGTTTCCCAGCTTTTCTCTCGTATCCTGTAACTCTCAGCCATTCTTTTAATTCAAACAAGTCTCTCCACCCCTAAAAACCCAAGTCCAAAACCAATTAAAAGTGGAGATCTGAGCAAGCTAACCTCTGCTGACTTAAACAGGATGGAGAGTGTTTTATCAAGACCAAACTTGTAATTACTGTGTTCTACATTCCCTGCCTCCGTGGCCTTAGTGTAAAATGTGATCATCCATTTCAAAATTATCTCTCTATCGTGAGCCCAGAGCTGATCGTTTAGATTCTGGTCTCGTGTTGGGCGTCAGTTTGAAGAATATCGCGGCACTATCTCCTCTAATAAATGGCTTTAACTTTTCACCTAGGAGATATCTGCTTTAACTTATCACAGGGAATCATCTGCTTTCCTTAACGCTTCCACTAAATTAAAATCTGAAGTCACTCGATTTGGGAGCGGTCTGAGCAGTACATAGACAGCAGGATGAATTACTGTGGAGATGATGAAAAAATATTATCCAAAAAACGGAAAACTTAGTTTATCGCAAATCTCATTTTAGCCCAAGAAACTCATTAATAACGGCCGGGATAATGGCCGCTTAGTTTGGAACTCCCATGCAGACGTCTCATCTGCCGGCCCCTTAAAAGGGCTAGGCCGGAAGGAGTTCATTTCTCGGGAAGGTGTGAATCTCATTACTCCCCATGACCATTAGGGTCCTTTGAAAAGGGTCCTTTTAAGACAGAGGTTGCTTTATGTGCTTTCATTTAATTAAAGAAACAGGACGTTTTGGAACCACTGAAGGAATTTTATCATTGGGAAAATTCTCTTCTAAAACCCTTCTTCCTTCTGGATGGGTGTTGAAACGGCAGTTCGGCTTTGAGGGAGGGAAGGTCCTGCTTTGCGACCTCCGAAGATTCGAAGGCACGTTCAGTTCAGATACTGTTCTTAGAACCCACCTCTGCTCAGTTTATCTGTTCCCTGGGGAATACTACATCAAATTCTGATCTGAGTTAGTCAGAGGTGCTGTGATTTCACCACAACGGAGGACAAGGGAAGAGAGGGAGAGGAAGAGAAGCGGTGGAAGGAGAGGAAAGAGGGAGACCAGGATTATCTTCAAATGAGAAAAATCTAGGGCAAATGATTTCTAGTCCAACAACTACCATGGGGAAGAAAGCAGAGAGAAGATACCTGGGATGGGTTTTCCCTTGCTGACTGTCTGAAACCGACAAACAGAGGAAAGTACGATTTAATAGCCAAATCTGAACAAAAGGCGACCTGCCTGCACCTGGTCACCTCAGAGCAACAGCTGCACAGGTGAGAGGCTCGATAATTTAATTTCCCACCTCCTCACTGGGCGGGGGAGTCTCTGAACTGATCCCGACACTTTCCCTTATCGCAAGCAAAACCATCTTTAAAGCCGGTGAACCTTTTCTAGAGTGTTCAGCCTTCTATTCAGCCTTTAAAGAGACTTACCCAAAGGCACAGAGAAGAACAGATGTCCCCATACAAAAAAAAAAAAAATGACTACAGTGCAGCAAGAAGAGTTTCTTTTCTTCTAGATTGTAAACTCCTCTTGGGCAGAAAACTTCATTTTACTCTCCCCAGTGGTTAGTACATACAGTGCTCTACATCCAGTAAGAACATAATAAATACCACTGATTGACAGAAATATATTCCTTGCCAGGAAGGATTGAAAAGTGGAGGATTTGGAGACTCCCTCCTTGGAGACCACAATTAGTTGGGAATGGGTCTAAGTGAGGCGGCCACGCAATCACCTCCTAGTGGTTTCTTTCCTCTATACATTCTGTGAATATAAAATACTATCCTATATTTGAATCTTCTAAGAATAGTTGTTCCCTAGGTAAACTTAAAAAGAAGCTTGGGTTGACCATCATATACACCTGTTTGCCAAATTAAAGTCAGCACCAGGTATATATTTGCTGCCGGTTAAAATTTGGTGTGGATTCCTTCCACCTAAGGATCTCAGAAGCTTTTTTTCAATGTCGCCTCAATCTTCACTTACATCGGGGGGGGCGAGGAATGCTCACCGCTTCTCCTACTGCTCAGTTTTTAAAATCTCGTTTCATTTACTCAACGCCAGGGTTTCCCAACTCTTGCTAAGGAGGTCTTATCTCGGCTTTTCTTCTTGGATGACCCTGGCTAGCTCGCTAGTTGCTTGACACCACTGCCTTGTTCTCCTTCTTCCCTCATTACCAAGTTACACTGGATTTGCTTTCCTGGTCACACACCGCGCTGCAGGGAGCGGTCCAAAAGTCATTCGGGAGAAAGAAGAAAACAGGCAGGAACCGGACGGCTCGGGTGCCGGCTGAGGTGTGGAGTTGCACGTAAAAGGACGTCAGAAATGTCAACGTACCTGGGTGTGGCCGTCCTGCCAGCATCCAGCGGGGATCATATGGGGCTTTGGTAGGGACAAATTCAATGATTCGGTCTATAGGATCCTTGGAGTTGAGCATAGGAACTGGACTGTATACGTTCTGAAAGGAGATTGGGAGGAAGAGACATAAGAGTTAGTGAGATCTCTCTCAACCTATCCTCTATTGTAAAGCTACAACCCAGGTTGGAGACAAACGGAGCAGAAGCCATACATGGGATTACAACCTCCAAACCCTACAAATCACCCCACAGCATCCCAAACATTTGGTAAACCCGGAGGAGCGCGGAGAGGCTGTTCATTTTCACTCGGTCAACTGACACGAGACTGTGCCTGGCTGCGAACTTTAGCCTTCGACTCAAGGCAGCCTGGGTTTTCCCAGAATACGATTTGAGAGTGTCAACCTGTCTGAGCCGTGGGACTCTGAGACTCCCCGGCAGCAAAGCTTCTGAGGGATATTATATGAAGCCTCACTCGGAGTCCAAGGAACTGCAGTCGGTTGTGTCACCAAAAAAAAAAAAAAAAAAATTGGGTAAGAAAACCATTTAGGAAAAAGGCACTCAATGAAGTCTTCAGGCTAAAAAAAAATAAAATTGGGAGATGTGGGATTTTCAAGCAAAAAGGGTACAAAAGACCAATTTAGAAATGCTCCAGGTGAAAAGGACAATTGGGTTTTGCACGTTTCAAATATGAACTAGATTGACCTGGATGGATAACGGCAGGGACGGTACTTTAGACTCAATGACAAGGCTAAGGCGCTCACCTTCGGCATGTAGGATAGCCAGTGGAGGATGGTCAGAACCCCTTCAAAGTCATCGCACACAGTGCTATGCGTCACCCCATTGTTGTGCATAATCTGGATGCCCCCAAGCTGATTGTTGGAGGTATACACCTCCCGTCCAAGCACCTGAAGAATAGAAAGTCAAGGGATTGGGTTAGGAAGCACGGGATGCTATTTTTACGGTGAATTCTGAGACGAGGGGTGAGATCGACCCAGCTGTTTCTTCCCGTCCTATTCCTTAAAATGGGCCGTAAATTAAAGGAATTATATTAAAAGGTGTCGATTCCTAATTCAGCATAGCATTGGCTGAGATGGGAAGACTTCAAACTTATCATGCACAAGCATAAAGGGAACTGTGCACCTAATTTTTTTCCCTTTTTTTTTTAATAAAAAAAGTCTACCACAAGGATTTCCTGTTCCAAAATGAAGCAGCAGCACAGGATGAGAGAGAGGGAGAGGGAGAAAGGGAGAGAAGGGGGGGAGAGAGAGAGAAATTAGGTCGACCAACCAAAGAACAGGCAACGGGTCCCACCCAAGCGCAGAGTGTAACCCGCAGTGCAAGTGGCCACGCAGAACTGTACTCCCTCAAATCCTCATTGTGGTGACGAGAAAAACAGGGATTTGATTTTTAAGATGAAAACCTGATCGAAAAATTGACAGGGCAGGAAATGGTCACCCCCCGCCCCTCTCATGCTATGGCTCGCCAAATTGAGAAGCGATTGAACGAACAACATTTCCACACGCTAACCCGGGACTCTAAGCTTCTCTTTGTGTGCAGCTTGGCTCTGTGATTTATGCCCGGGTTCTCCCCCTGCTCTGCCTCCCACCCTTCCAGGACCCAGAGGAATTAAGTGCTTCAATCCCCCACATATCCCTGGAGGAAAATAAAGTCTTGTAATGTCAAAGGGCACTAGCGATTGGAAACCACAAAGTTTCTTTAAAAGAAAGAGAAAAAAGAAAAGGGAGAGAATAAAAAAAAAATTGAGAATTTCTTGGGCTTTGGAAATTGTAGGGTTCTTTTTCCCTTGAAGATTGGTTAATAATTTCTTTCAGGGAGGGAGGTTTTCTGACCCGGCAGATGGAAGCAAGGCAGCCTGATCACTGACTATCGTAAGCTGCTGAGTGTGGAGTAATTGCCAGTCATCTGGGGGAGCCCTGGAGAGCTCTAAACAGTTGAACAGAGCTTACTGTATCCCGCTTTTTTTCCCCCTTTTTTCCATCTTTATTTTTTAAAAAATGAAAAATCCTTCCCGTCAGTTGTTTTATTCACTGCCTATTGCCCAGAAAGGGCTACTGAATTGAACAAATGACTGATTCTTCTTTCCTAGCCACCACGTATTTATTTCCATCACCCTCACCCCCAAACTTTGCAAAGCTTCTCTGGAATCTATGGGACACCCCCTCCCCCCCCCCACCGCCGCCCCCAAGTTATTCAATGTGCTCCCCCACAGCAAGAGATATTACAAAACACAAATCACCAAAGCGGGTTGACATTGGTAACCTTAGTTTTTCTTTGGATTAGATTGGGGGCAGAGAGACTCTCAGAAGAGACTTGGAGTGAGCTTCCTCTGCCTTTGAACAACCTTATCCAACGACGTTGTACACAATCTCGACAACAGCTCCTTTAAAGGGCCAAGTAAGTGGCGAATAAGTCCACTGGACTTTCATTCTCCTCTTGACTCTGTCTTTAATCTCAGCCCAGGCACCATGGCTCTTTTCTCATTCTCCTGCTGTCTCTTTCCATTTGCCCTCTCACTGACTGATACACTGATCTCTCGGTCACTCGGCTTTCTGCTCCACTGAGTCCATATTACTAATAACACCTCCGCCACGGCCAGTTTACCTCATGAAGGCAGGAGCACATCATTACAAAATAAACTCATAACTTTGACATTCTAGCAAATACACGCCGTTTGTTATTTTTATGGCTTTAGTATTTCTAACAGGCAGAGGGCATTACATACCTGTTTCATTTATATCTTTAAACACACACGCACACACACAAAACCACACCCACACAACAAAAACCCAAACAATCAAAGCAGCCAGTTGATACCGGAGGAGGAGGCAGTGGCCCTGCCAATCAAGGAAGCCACGCTCTCACCTGGCTCCAATATTCTGAATATAATCTACTGAGAGCCTCCACCCGCAAGTCTGCGAGTATTTTCTTCGATGGAGAAATTCTCCTCCACTTAATCCACGGTGTTTTAAATTATTAAAATAAAATTGGAAAAGCCAAGAGGGAATAACAGGGGGATTCAGTGGATTGCTTCCAGGTTTCTGATCATCCCCCACCCCCCCCCCCCACCCCCGTGGCCCAGAGCAGTAGGAGGAGCATTTTCCCCCATGAAAGTCTGTCCCAATTCTAACGCGACTCCAAACCGAAGGATCGTCAAGGAATACCAAAAGACCCAGCGGATCGGGTCCACATCAGATGGCTATATGAATAAAACTCTTCCCCGTAGACTGAGAAGCTCGCTGTGGGCAGGGATTGCGCCTCCCATCTCTACTGCGCTGTACTTTCCCAAGCGCTTAGTATAATGCTCTGCACATAGTAGTAAGCACTCAATAAATATCATTAATTGATTGCAACCTTCTCCAATTGATTCAATCCTTCTCCAATCTCTTTCCACTTCTTTGTCAGGGGAAGAAGGGGGTCCCAAACTCACGTCCCTAGGTGAGAAGCAGCAAAGGGTAGTGGAGAGAGCACGGGCCGGGGAGTCAGAAGGTCATGGGTTCTAATCCTGGCTCCTCCACTTGCCTGCTGAGTGACCTAGGGCAAGTCACTTCATTTCTCTGGGCCTCGGTTACCTCGTCTGTAAAATGGGGATTGAGACTGTGAGCCTACACGGGACGGGGACTGTGTCCAACCCGATTTGCGTGTACCCACCCAGTGCTTAGTACAACGCCTGGCACGTAGTAAGCACTTAACAAATCCCACATTATTATGTCTAACATGTTCCACACACCCATCACCACCGGTCAGTGAGCAGAAAGATTGGCCGGGTCTGAGTTTTGGAGTCTACTGAAACCGGGGCAGTAGAACCCCAGTTGCTGGGTTCCGATTTGGCAGCTACGAGTTCCAAAAGAGGTTGACTTTCTGGATTTGTGTCTCTCCGACTGAGGTTTGACTGCAACGTGAACTCTCCGCTCAACAGAGAAGCAGCATGGCCTAGTGGATAGAGCACGGGCTGGGGAGTCAGGAGGACCAGGGTTCTAATTCCTGCTCCGCCACTTGTCCGCTGTGTGTGACCTTGGGCAAGGCAGTTCACTTCTTTTGCCTCAGTTACTTCATCTGTAAATTGGGGATTAATATCGTGAGCCCCATATAGGTCGTGGATTCTGACTAACTTGGTTAGCTAGCATCTCACGGTTCAGTGGAAAGAGCCTGGGCTTGGGAGTCAGAGGTGAGGGGTTCTAATCCCGGCTCTGCTACTTGTCAGCTGTGTGACTGTGGGCAAGTCACTTCACTTCTCTGGGCCTCAGTTCCCTCATCTGTAAAATGGGGATTAACTGTGAGCCTCACGTGGGACGACCCGATAACCCTGTATCTCCCCCAGCGCTTAGAACAGTGCTCTGCACATAGTAAGCGTTTAACAAATACCAACATTATTATTATTATTACCTCAGCACATAGGACAGTGCCTGGCACACACTAAGTGCTTAATGAAACCACTAAAAGAAGAAAAAACAAGGAAAGAAACACAGAGCTCTACTACCACAAGCGGTAGAAGGCACCGAGAGTTATCACTTGCCAAAATGATGCGCTACCTGTACACGTCACGTAATTATTAGCGATTGTTGGCATTTACAATAAGTGAAGAAAAGGTCCACCTCCACCGATCCATTTTGGATTACTGTTTGCGCTGAGCCGAGTTCAGTAGAATGAGGGCGCACACAATAGCTCTTGATTTATAGGGGTCACTGCTGACTCAAGCGGTTTTAATGATTTCAGAATACTTGGAGACAAAAGCCTCAGACCAAGGAGACGGTCTCACCCCCGATTCCCTCCGCCTAACTCCGTAATTAAAACCCGGGGACATCTGCGTGGTCACCTGCGATGAGAACGGATGCCATTTTCTCGGCCCACCGCGTAGTCTTTCTCGTAACGCACCCCGTCCCCTTTACGCAGAGGCGACTCAGGTTCGACCCACCCGTTTCCGCCGGCACATTTCATAAACTTTCCCACCTGCACTTCTATCCTCTGACTGATCGAGTTGCTTATCCTGATGTGCTCCATTTCCCTGAGTCATTTTTAAAGTGTTTCCTCGGCATGATGGAGCTGTAAACTATCTCTGTGCAACATACATTCAGATCTCAGAGGAGCCAGATACCAAACGGAAAGGGAGTGTATCGAGAGGCCCACATTTGTCTCTTTCGAAGACTAGCCGGGCAGATGGTGGTTGGCGACGAACTTTGGTTTTGGTCTCCACCGTACGGACCGATGCCGGAGTTGTCCCTGGGAGGATAAAGGGCTCCCAAACCGCACGCCTACTTTCTAGTGCCCTCTTGATCCAAGCTCGAGTCCAACCACTATTTCAGCTATCGTAGTTTCCAAATCAAAATTGGCAACGTGCATGGTTTTTGTCGCTCAGCAGAAAGACACATTGGCTAATCCAATGGGCATACAGAGAAATTTCAAATTTCCACAGCCGCAAAGGGGAAAGTTGCAAACTAACCCGGTCGTATGAACATACGAACGTTTCTGCTACTTATCTAGAGACACTGCAGACAGCTCGGGTTTACCACTGCTGACAGGCAATGAAAATGGTCTAACATACCGCCTGCTCTCTCCCTTAAATCCCGTTTTGGAGATCAAGATAAACACGGTCTTCCTTTTCCCGGTGCTCTAGACGTTTGAGTGAAGTGGCAAAGCACGGTGAGGTTCTGTGCAAATGAAATCACTGAGTGAGCGTCGTATTTACTTCTTGGTGTAATTGTCAGCCGAGGTGCTGGGGTTCCAAGAGGCATTTGCCAAATGGTGCAGTTGCACTTAAATGGCTCATATTTTATCAAGTTCGTGCTAAAATATTTGCTTTTATGCGAAAGTACGCAGGCACGGGAATGCAAGTGAACAAGTGTGGAGACCTGACCGTAGAAGGGATATTGGAAGGAAAGGTGGTTTTTACGGTAGCTTTTTGCGAAGGTGTAAAAACCAATCTTCCTGGGCCCGTCTCTTCATTCCCCGCTTCTCCGAGAGCCCTGCCGCTCCTGCTAAAGTGACGTGACATCTACCCCTTTGGTGGCTGCTTCTGCGGCAGGGGATGTGTCGGTTTGTTGTTGTACTTGAACTCTCCCGAGTGCTCAGTGCAGTGCTCTGCGCACAGCGAGCGCTCAATAAATACGATCGAGCGGACGAATGAATGAAAGCGGTACCTCACAGGGTTTCCTCCTGCCCCCTCCTCCTCTGCGGGGCGTTCTCAGTGCTAAAACGCTCTGTGCAAGGTTTCTATAACTTCATCCTGATGCAGCCATTTCCACACCTCGCCCACGGTCCAGAGGCTTAGGTCACTCTGGGTCCGCTACCCTAAAGACTCTGAACACTTGGTTTAGCCGGGAGAGTGGGAAGAGGGAGATTGAAAAGGAAAGGGAGGATGACACGGAATGAGAGGGAAAAGGAGAGAGGGGGAAACCTCCCCCTCCCCGCCCGCAAAAAAGCTGTAATAGCTCATCCACTCTGCGCTGCTAACGCTCTCCTCCCTGACCTGAGAGGACTACATTTTTAAAAGCTGACAAGTAATTCAATCTCCAATTAACAATTTTAAGTGGGGCAGCACATATCACTGTGTAAATGTTTCTCCAGGAATATGTCCAAGGGTGACAGAGAACTAAATCTCTGAAGGGGTGGAACCGGTGCTCGTGAAACAGCATATATTAGGGACCTCCCAGAAGGGGGACAGCTTGCCGACGCAAGGGTTGGGGTACGCGGGGGAGAGGCCGGAACCTGCGCCCGGTGGAGCGGGAATGAGGCCGCGGCCGGGCGAGGGGAGGCTAACGGAAGCCTCCGGTTGGAGGCAAATAAATAGGGAGGGCATCCGACTTAAATGTCACAGCTGGGATCGAGGCCGCTCGGCTGAGGTTAGACAGAACCCGGCGAGCGGCAATTTTCTAGCCTGAACACGCGTGACGAAGAGGCCGTTCGGCAGAAGCACCGCACCACGGACGGCCGCGGGAGAGGGAGAACGTTTGGGACCCAGGGGTGTCCGGACGCTGGCCGAAAGAAGCCCGGACTGGCCGAGGGCTAGAATTCGGAGTAGCTCCCGGAGGGAACGTCGGGTGGGGAGGAGGTGACGAATATACTGTAATGGAGAAGAACAGAGAAGGAGGACTGATTTTCAGAGTAATGATACACGGGGCAGAACTTGGTTTATGGCCTCATCCTGCCAAATGCATGAGAAAGGCTTTGGCTTCCTTCGATCACCCAGGCTGCCAGAAGAAATCACTCAGCACCAAGACAGATTTAAACTGCCCATTTAGCCAAAGACACCACAGGACTCCTAACACAGTGAATTACAAGAAAAGAAACCACTTCCAAATCTGGAATTAAAAATGCAAAAAATCTCAGCTTTTCAGATACAATCTACGGTGGTTCTCTAGAGCGAGAGCTCAGATGGAAGTGAGATCCATCCAGCATCAGGGTCCCTTGCCCTTTGCCACTGTGGTTGATCTATCGGTGGTATTTATTAAGCGCTTACTGGATCAATCAATGGGATTTATTGGGCGCTTACTCTGTGCAGAGCACTGTACTAAGCACTTGGGAGAGGTCGATATAACGGAGCTGATAGGCACGTTCCCTGCCCACCTCAAGCTTACAGGCTAGAGGGGGAGAATGTATAGCACTGTCTAAATGCTTAGGAAAGTGCGATACAACGGAGTTTGTAGACCCGTAACCCCACCCACAGGGAGCATCTGGTTTAGAGGAGGGCTCAGTACAGTGCCCAGCGCTTACTACAGTAGGTCAGTGTAAAGCACTTGGTGTCCGGCACATAGTAAGTGCTTTACAAACAGCATAATAATAATTATTATTATTACTGTATTGAGTGTGAGATTATCAATCGTTACATAACCGCTTCCTGGAGGAGGGAAAACGTTCCAGAATTCGCCTCAGGTCTCGTTTTGTTTGTTTTTCAATTACACACGAAATTTCAACCACTTCTTCAAGTGGTTGCAGATAACCATTTTTATTGTTGCTAAATATCACCACACTCCTGAAGGTTTAAGAGCTCTGGGTGAAGCTCACCTTTAGAGGTATCAATCTCATTTGCCCTCAGCTGAAAACGGGGTGCCCGGATCCACCTCAGTGATGCAATAAATGAACGGGAGCTTCATACATTTTTCCTACAAAGGGAAACTGCGTTCTTTGGGGAAAGGGAATGGCTGGAATTTATTAAAGCCCTCACCCTAACTCCCTGCTCCCCTCTTACATGGGGACTCAACCCCATTTTCCATTTTCAACCGTTTCGCCAACCACGCATTTAAACCGGTTGGGAAATGAACAAAGCTACCTATCTTCAGGTAGCTGCACTGAAAACTCCATACCTGTAGGGTGAGTTGGTTCGAAACATCCTGAGTCTGGATTAGAAAGGAAATTGAGATCCGTACCGGGCGGTTCTAATGGTCTTTGCTTCCCACGAATAGCGCAGTTAGCGAAATTTGGATTTAAAAAGAAGAAAAAAAGAAACCTGCAATTTCTTCCTTGCCCCCATCTAGTCTATAAGGGGTTGAAGTTCGGATGACACCGAAGACATTATTGAAATAAGGTCCTGGACACGAATCACCCAGAACGATGTGAAACCCGGGCATGGAGAGTCTGGAGTTCAATCTAAGCGGCTCTTGGAGCTTCTCTTCTCATAATTCAGCGCTTCGGACTGTGTGCGTTATCTGATTAGACTGGGTGATAATGGCCACTCTGAAGGAGAAGGGACAGGGACGGGTTTGGAGCCCAGCGCCGGGGACGTGCCTGGGAATGACGAACAGCCGGGAGTTGGGTTTCTAAACAGTCTAGTTTCTCCGGTCTTTATCATATTCACACAGGGGTCTGAACACGGAGCCACTCCTCAGGTTTGTCTTCCTCCTGGAAACAGATTGCAGGCCTTGCATTTCTAATCTCACCAACGTGTGCAGTTCTTGCCCTTTTAATTTATGAGTGTTCGGAGGGGACCTCTCTGACTTGGGAACATATTGGCTCGGTCTAATGCTTGGAGATTATTAAACTCAGAGCTATGTTCCCACTATCAAGTCTACAGATCTTTTATTTAGAAGATATGGTGCTCTAAATGCACAAAGAGCTCCCTGTCACCTTCACATTAAAGCCCCTAGTGCCTGGTAAATGGAATTATATAGCTGTCATCTCCTTTCCCCAAAGTTTTAAGAGTACAATGGGCTCATTTTTTCACACTCCATCCCGGCTTCAGAACTAAGAGACCTACTTTGTATTGATTTAAAGTCTCAGAAATAAATAAACCTGCTTCACCGCTGTGATTCACAACAAATTCATGATACACTATTGCATGATATATTTCAAGCTCCTGCTCTGGCTCTCTTTTTCCTCTGGTGAGTGATGGGGGGAGGTGGGAGGTGGAGGGGAGCTGCAGAGCTGACAGCCTGATGGTTATTGGAGATGGCCGCCGACTGCAAATCCGGGAGCAGACACAGAAGTCGACGGTATTTGGGGGCGGGCGGAGGAGCGCAGAGAGCTAATGAACTAAAGGCCGCGGAGAGGAGCGTCAACCCAACACCGATCCGGGGAGCCGGAGAAAGGGACGGGGCGGCGGCAGGGAAAGGAGGAGAGAACGAAGGGACGCGGGAGGCGGTGTGGCCTGGTGGAAAGAGCGCGGGCCAGGGAGTCGGAGGACCCGGGCTCTAAACCTGGCCTGCTGTGTGACCTTGGGCAAGTCACTTGACTTCCCGGGGTCTCGGCTTCCTCACCAGCAAAATGGGGGCCAGTATACTTGCTCTCGCCTACTTAGAATGGGAGCCCTATGTCTGAGCTGATTATTTGGGATCTACCCCGGTGCTTGGCACATAGTAGGCACTTAAATACCACAATCATTCAGAAGGAGGTAGACTGGGAGGTGGGATCTGTACGCCCTCAATAGAGTATTGCTAATTGCAGAAGAGAGAAGATGATGAAGCTGCCTTGATCAAATCAAAAGTATAGACTGAGAAGTTTTTTGGGTTTTCTTCAGGTGCTCTGTCAATCGCTTAGTATGTGCCAGGCACTGTACTGAGTGCTGGGGCAGATACAAGGAAATCAGGCTGGACACAGTCTCTGTCCCGCATGGGGATCGCGGCCTTAATCCCCATTTTACAGATGAGGTAACTGAGGCACAGACATAAACAAGTTCACCCAGAGCACAAGCGGCAGAGCTGGGATTAGAACCTGGGTCCTTCTGGCTCCCAGGCCCGTGCTCTATCCACTAGATGACCCTGCTTCAATTTACAGTGGGCAGAGCACTGTATCAACCGCTTGGGAGAGTACGACGCCATCAGGTTGGATGGCGTAATCCCTGCCCACAGGGAACTTACATCTATAGGGGCAAAAGAATAACAATAATAATAATGATGGTATTTGGTAAGCACTTACTATGTGCCAAGCACTGTTCTAAGTGCTGGGGTAGATACAAGGAAATCAGGTTGTCCCGCATGGGGCTCACAGTCTTAATCCCCATTTTACAGATGAGGTCACTGAGGCACAGAGAGGTTAAGTGACTTGCCCAAAGTCACACAGCTGACAAATGGAGTCGGGATTAGAACCCACTACCTCTGACTTCCAAGCTGGTCTTAATAATAATAATAGCAATAGTGGTCTTTGTTAAGCACTTACTATGTGCAGAGCACCGTTCTAAGCGCTGGGGGAGATACAGGGTAATCAGGTCGTCCCACGTGAGGCTCACAGTTAATCCCCATTTTACAGATGAGGGCACTGAGGCCCAGAGAAGTGAAGTGACTTGCCCACAGTCACACAGCTGACGAGTGGCAGAGCCGGGAGTCGAACCCGTGACCTCTGACTCCGAAGCCCGGGCTCTTTCCACTGAGCCACGCGGTTTCTCTAAAAGACGATCGCCCAGACCCAAGAGAGGAGTGAAGTGGAAGTAAAAGCAGTTGAAGGTGAAAGGGGTGGAGAGATGCTGCGTGGAGCTGGTGAAGAAGTGAATCCCAGTCGTTAATATCTATCAAGCACCTACTGTGAGCAAAGCCGACGACGGGGCAGAGTCAGCGGGGCCGAGCTGGCAACCGTGGAGACCATTTGGTTCGACAAGCCCTTCCGGGGCGGCTGGTAGAACTTGGACTAGGTGAGCTCCAACTCCAATTTGGAGTTCGGGTTGCCGGACGAGTGCAACCCTGGACCCGCCAGGGAGCTCGTGACTGTAGGCTCGTCGTGGGCAAGGAACCCGTCTTCCAACTCTGATATACTGTCCTCTCGCGACTGCTTAGAACAGCGCCCTGCACACGGAAAGCGTTCGATACACGTGACTGACTGAGCTGAGGAAACTATGGAAAGCCAGTTAACAAACCCAAAGCCAGGACTCTTGGCACTTGGTGGGAGCTCTGCCACCAAGCAGTGAGGCCTAGTGGATAGAGCATGGGCCTAGGAGTGAGAAGGACCTGGGTTCTAATCCCAGCTCCGCCAACTGTCTGGTGGGTGACCTCCAGCATGTCACTTCTCTGGGATTCCGTTCCCTCACCTGTAAAATAATAGTTGTGGCACTTGCTAAGCGCTCACTATGTGCCAGGCACAGGGGTGGATACCAGCAGAGAGGGTTGCACACAGTCCCCGTCCCACGTGGGGCTCACGGTCTCAATCCCCATTTTCCAGATGAGGTAACTGCGGCACCGAGAAGCGAAGTGAATTGCCCGGGGTCAAACGAAAGGCGTGGCCAGGATTAGAACCCATGGCCTCCTGACTCCCGGGCCCGTACTCTATCCACTACGCCAGGCTGCTTCTCGTGGCGAAAGCAAATGGTGAATAAGACTGTGGGGCCCACGAGGGCCATGGATTGGGTCCAACCTGACTGGTTTGAATCTACCCCAGTATTTAGTACAGTGCGTGGGACAGAGTAAGTGTTTAACAAATACCATTACAAAATACGGAAAAAAAAAAACCCCAAAACTCAAACCTCTCCCTCTTCTTTACACTGTGTCCTCTTCGTGGGAAGGGACCGTGCCTGATCGGGGGTCCGCGAACAGTGAGCCCTTAATAAATACGACTGAACGAACGAATGAATCTGATTATACCGATCCTTCTCTACTGATTAGTTCAGTGCGTAAGTACCACAATTACTAGGATTTGTTTTGAATCTTCCCCTGGCGAGGTTCAATAGGTGATACCTCATCGCCCTGCTGTTTGCCTTAAGGGCCAACAATTCTATGCTTCTCTATCATCATGAAGTAAGGTCAGTTATGTCCCTTCGCAAAATTTTTTCTTTATAAAGGCTCCTGATATTTTCAATCTACCTTCACTCCATCCATATTGTTCCACTACGTGACGAGTTCCTCTAAAACCTGGAAGCTCCCTGGGGGGAGGGATCTGGTCTGGCAACTCCGTGGTACTGTCATCTCCCAAGCGCTCAGTAAAGCGCTCTGCACACATTAAGCGCTCGATAAAACCCATTGATGATGGATATTGGAGAAATGAGTTTGAGGTGATGATTGCGCTGATCCTGCACTCTGGGCCGCTTGGGATTTAATGACTTTTGTATCTTTATGAGCACTAACCTACAAGCAGCGTGGCTCAGTGGAAAGAGCCCGGGCTTGGGAGTCAGGGGTCATGGGTTCGAATCCCAGCTCCGCCACTTGTCAGCTGTGTGACTGTGGGCAAGTCACTTCACTTCTCGGTTGCCTCAGTCACCTCATCTGTAAAATGGGGGTTAACTGTGAGCCTCCTGTGGGACAACCCAATTTACCCTGTATCTACCCCAGCGCTTAGAACAGTGCTCTGCACATCGTAAGCGCTTGAAAAAATACCAACATTATTACAAGTGAAAGGATGACTTACGTTAGTTCAGAATGATATCCAAGCATCGAGCACAGCACCTCGCACACAGGAGGAGCTCCAAAAACACTGATGATACCGAGTACAACATACTTTACTGCTCCCCGAAACGTTTTCAAGGGTCTGGCTTCTTTCATGGCTCTTCGGGGCTGAATTTTAATGCTGGGGTTCCTTACGGGCTCTCTCACTTAGTTGAGTGACGGGCCCAGGTCATACAGCGGACAGGAGGAGTAGCCAGGATTAAAACTCATGACCCCCTGGCTCCCAGGCCCGTATTCTATTCACTAGGCCATGTTGCGTCTCATGGTGAAAGCAAATGGTGGATAAGACGGTGAGGCCCACGTGGGACATGGACTGTGTCCAACCCGATTAGTTTGAATCTACCCCAGCGCTCAGTCCAGTGCCCGGAACAGAATAAGTGCTTAACAAATACCATTCAAAAATTAAACTAGCAGTGGCCACTAGTTCACCTTGGAGAGGGAAGTTAGGAGACCTGGGTCCTAGTCTGGGCTCTACCGCTTCCCTTCTGGGTGACCTAAGGCAAGTCACACAACTTTTCTGTGCCTCAGTTTCCTCAGCTGTAAAACGGGGATAAAATACCTGTCTTTCCACCTCGGAAGACTGTGAACCGTAGGCGGGGCGGGTATCGCGTCCGATCTGATTAGCTGGTATATGTACCCCAGCATTTAGTATAATGCCTGACCCATACTAAGTGTTGGGAGAGATCGGCGCTATTTGGTGTCTTTACGCTGCAGAGTCTGTCAGAGACATCCCCCTGGAACAGTTTTACATTGCTATTTGTTTACATACAACTAGCTTTACTGTATTTGAAAATATATTACCTGGGTGCGATTATTTGAATCTTAAGACACATAATAATGTTGGTATTTGTTGAGCGCTTACTATGTGCAGAGCACTGTTCTAAGCGCTGGGGTAAACATAGGGGAATCAGGTTGTCCCACGTGGGGCTCACAGTCTTAATCCCCATTTTACAGATGAGGGAACTGAGGCACAGAGAAGTTAAGTGACTTGCCCACAGTCACACACATCATGCACTTTACTACATTATTTCCTACGGGAAGCCACTACTTTGTCGTTTAGCATCCTCTCGCTTACCACCCTATTTCCACAGAAACAATTAAGAGCATCAACCAAGGTACAGCTCATTTCACCCGAGAACAAAAGAACCTGCAAAATCCCAGGGAAGCGGCCTCTTCCAAAGGCACCTATTCACCCCTTGGGATGGCAACTCCCTGGGAGATGTTTGCGGGGCGGGGAGGGGGAAGGATTAACTAATTCGGATAAGAGATGAGTTCTTTGCCGAGTTCTGAAATGTACCGACTCTCCTTACGTGCACATTGTCATACAAGCCTCTTCGTCTTAAACCCTGCTATCCCCCAAACTCAACAACCCATGCTACTTAGAGGCCGTACATCATCCACAATCTACGGGCAGAAATTCACACTATTCCTAGTCTCCAACCTGAGAATCCCCCTCAGGGGCATGAGGTCGGGGCACGCAAGTTTTGCGGCCCATGACCGACCATAAATCTAAAAATGTAGCGCCAACGCTGTACGATAAAATGCAAATGTTTTACTACCTGAGTTCATCCGGCTTACTTTCCCTGGGCAAGACAACACCGGTTTGCCATCTAATCTCGCATCACACTATTCTAGCCCCGGGCATTTTCTTCCTTCCAATGTTTAAAATCCTATCTTGGGTCCTCGTCTGACATCGAAGCCCACTTTGGAAATACGGCTCCAGGTTACGACAGTCCACCGCAGTGACCGAAATTGCGTACCGGGCACAGAGATGAGATACCGGGAGCCAAAAATCGAACCCCGACAGCCACGGAGATCGATAACGGAGATGATAGCTGTTGCTCTTTCCGATCCTTACTAATTGTGGCACGGTGCTGTTCTTACTGCAAGGCTTATTTTAAAATCCGACGAACAAAACACCACAGCAGCACCTGCGTAGCTCTTGGACCAAGAGAGTCACGGCAGGCAGTTTCCTTAAAGCTACTCTGAAAGACGGGGAGGAATCTTGGAAAAACCTCCGAGACGTAATGCTCGCGAGCGGGGCCTTTTGCAGTCCCCCAGCATGATACGACTGTGTTGAGCTCAGCGGGCAAGAAAGGGTCCCTCATCAAAGGAAGGAAACAGCAAATGAAAACCAAAACGAGAAGGCAGATCCACTAGCCACCTGATTGGCAGAATTCGAAATCCCAGAACCAGCCCCCTCTTTCCCGAAGCCTGCTTTTACACTCAAACCAGGAATGTTCAGAGAGAGGGCGGAAGTGCCTTCTTCAGAAAGAAGGAAAAATCCAAGGGATCTCATCGGGAAATAGAGAGATGCAGCAAACTGCCTATTGCACAAATAGGTAGTTGGGGAATTTTTAAAATGCAAATTGGCTGGACTGATCCTTGCAGCCATTATGGGCTATTGTATCTATCAACAAGTCCTTGGGGATCTTTTTATAAGCAGATGACTGATGCTATATTACCTTATCGTGATCCCAACCTGTTATCTATCTCTCACATTAACGGCCAAGAATGCAGATCGTGACTGTGGACCCCCTCAATAAAGGAAAAGCGACGGTTACCGGAAAAAGGTGATTTAAAATTGGTATTTTAAACTTACTTCCAAGACCCTCCAGGCTCTACCTTAAGCTACCCGACCGTAGAAGTCCAATATCAAACAGTTCAACGTGCCCAACACGCAGCCTATTCATTTGCCATTCTTTTTAAGGGCAAACTCTCCGGAATCCATCAACCGACGGCATTCGTTGAGCGCTTCCCAAGTGCAGAGCACCGTACTAGGTTCTTAGGAGGGTGTGATAGGGCAGAACCGGCAGACACGTCCCCTGCTAACGGGCTTCCACTTGAGATGGGAGCTGACCACCTCTAGTGCCCAAAGGCCACCACCCTGAACTTCCCCGGAGAGACTGCGACGCTCTCCCACCATTCGGCATCTGTTCGATTCCTCCGAATTGGCACCATCTCACTTACCTTTGCAGAAAGGCCGAATTATCTGCAGGGAACCAAAGTCTCCAGAGTCTGAGGCAAGGGGAACAAGCTGGCTGTGACCCGTTTTTAGCTTTCTGTTCTTGCGGGGCAATCGGCAAGGGACCACCGACAGCTGTTTCGTCTGGGGGGTTTGGTGGGTGAGATGACTGCCCACGCCAGTCGGTGCGAGAGCAGCACCCGACGGCTGCCAACCGAGCGCCGGCCTGCGCCGTTCTCTTTACGTCTTGCTTTTGGGGCGGGTGGGACCGGGAACGGCAGAATTCGGGGACGAGTGTGGAGAGGGCGGGGGCCGCGCTGCGGCCTTTCCCGCCTCTTCCCCGGTGACCGGCTTCCGGCTGTTTCAGCCGCGACCCCGGACTGCTTCCTGGCGGGCTCGGGAAGGGGAAGCCGGGAGTCGGCCGAGGGGGTCTATTTCACCCGCTTCTGCAGCCGCTGCGCATCTCCCCGAGGGCGGCAGCCAGCACCGCCTGCTCATTTGACTTCGTGCGGCCCTTTTGGGGTCAGTGACCCCAAAAGGTGAGTGACCCCAAAAAGTGAGTGGATGAATGAGTGAGTGAGTGACTGCGAATGCCCGTGAATTAGTGAGTGTATGAGTGAGTCGGTGAGTGTGTCTGTCTCCTTGCACATATACCTCTCTCTGCCGTGCCCTCTTAACCCATCCTTTCTAGTCCCCTTTCCTGTTTTTTTGACCCCTCCGAGCTCCTGAAAATACAGACTCTGAGCCGCTGGCTCCCAAGGCCGATGGTTGAGCAAGTAATAATAATGATAATGATAATAATAATGGTATTTGTTAGGTGCTTACTATGTGCCAGGCACTGTTCTAAGCACTGGGGTAGATACAAGGTGATCAGGTTGTCCCACGTGGGGCTCACGGTCTTAATCTCCATTTTACAGATGAGGGAACTGAGGCACAGAAAAGAGGTGGCTTGCCCAAGGTCACACAGCAGACAAGTGCCGGAGCCGGGATTAGGATAATAATAATAATGACGGTGTTTATTCAGTGCTTACCACGTGCCAAGCACTGTTCTGAGCCCTGGGGTACATCATGAAAGGTAACCAGGTTGGACACAGTCCCTGTCCCACGTGGGGCTCCCGGTCTCGATCCCCATTTTCCGGATGAGGTAACTGAGGCCCAGAGAGAAGTGAAGCGACTTGCCCAAGGGCACAGTCGCAGGCAGGCGGGATTAAAACCCAGGACCTCTGACTCCCAAGCCCACGCTCTTGCCCCTAAGCCACGCGGGTCCGGTGTTCCACATGACGGCTAGAGGCTCTAGTAAAAACGCCACCGTCAGTGGGGAGACAGAGCCCGGGGCACAGAGTTAGCAAGCCCCGGAACTTCAAGCCTCTGAGAGATGGGCACATTCCAATACGTATCAAAGAAAGACTGAGGCCCAGTGTCGTAAAGTGGCAGCGGAAGGATCGGGGGCGACGTTTCCTGCCGTCCCGGATGACTCGGCAGCAGGCTAGCTGCACAACACACACCTCCGTGTTTTCTAGGTAAGAACATTTCCATTTGTTTGGTTGAACCAACACCGAGAACAAAGGTTCAAAAACCCCGACGACTGCAATTCTGGCCCGTGTTGCCATTTGTTAAACATTGGTAATGCGTTTAGATTTGGGGCTCGCCATCGACCGTACTCCCATTTCGCAGATGAGGAAACTGAGGCCCAGCAAAGGGTGAGTGGCTTGCCCGAGGTCACGTATTACATCTTCACAAGTAGAATGCCTCGCTATCAGCTTGACGGCACTCAATCGGTTCAGTCCCTGCTCCTCACCCTCTCCCCCCTCCCACCGGACCTCAAACCACACACTTTGCTCCTCGAATACCAATAATAACGGTACTTTTTAAGCGCTTACTACGTGACGGGTGCCGTTCTAAGCGCTTAGGTACAGGTTAATCAGGATGGACACAGTCCCCGTCCCACACGGGCCTCACACCCTTAATCCCCGTTTTACAGACGAGGGACTGAGGCATCGAAAAGTAACGTGACTTGCCCGGGATCACACAGCAGGCATGTGGCAGAGCCAGGATTAGAACCCACGACCTTCTGACTCCCAGGCCCGGGCTCTATCCGCTAAGCCCCGCTGGTTCCCAACATACTCCCTGCGCCTCACTCTTACCTCCCTTGCCACTGACTCCTTGCTCGCGCCTGCTCTCCTGCCTGAAGTTCCCTCACACCCGACAGACCACCGTTCTTCCCATGTCCAAATCCCTACTCTAACTACATCTTGAGAAGCAGTGTGGCCTAACGGAAAGAGCGCGGGCCTGGGAGTAAGAGGACCTGTGTTCTAATCCCTGCTCCGACCACTCCTTGCTGTGTAGCCGTGGACAAGTCACTTAACTTCTCTGTGGCTCAGTTTCCTCATCTGTAAAATGGGGGTTCAATACTCGGTGTTCTCCCTCCTAGACCGGGAGCCCCGCGTGGGACAGGGACTACGTCCGCCCTGATTAACTTGAATCTAACCCAGTACTTAGAACAATGCTTGACACATAGTAAATGCCTAAAGATACGATAACAATAACAACCGCCACCAGGATGCCTTCCCCGACTAATCTAATCGGACAAATACCATTAATTATTAATCTTCCATCTCCCCATCTTATTTTCTCTCCCCGTGCTCTCGATTCCCCACCCCACAGCATCTAGGAACACATCTTTACACTTGGTAGCTTCCTCTACCGGTAATTTTCTTTAGTCTCCACTCCCCAGCTAAACCGTTAGCTCCTTCAGAGCATTGGTCGAGGCTACTTTGTCGTTCCCTCCCAAGTGTTTAGTATAGTGCTCTGCACATGATAAGTGTTCGATAATACTAATCGATTGACTAAATTCAGGTCTCTTGACTCGGTCCCATGCTCCTTCCACTACACGGCAACTGCCTCTCGCCCTTCCGGAGTCCCCAGTGAAAAAGCCTGTGACTTTGGTCCAGGCCCGGGGAAGATAGTTCCATTTACCAATTTTCTTCTCCATTTCTAACTCCAGGAATCGTGTCACTCAGAGAGAGAACAGAGTCTTACTTTCTCTCCTCCCCTACTGCACAAGGGCCACCCTGGGTCTGAAGCGTGTGAGCTCGTCCTGCGGCCTTCGAGTTCACTGTGGGCAGGGACGGTCCCTGTCTATTGTTGCATTTTAGTTGCCCAAGAGTCCAGATCTACTGATCCATCAAGAAGTGGTATTTGCTGAGCGCTCACTGGGTGCAGACCACTGCACTAAGCGCTTGGGAAAGGACCGTACGACGGAGTCGGTAGAGGTGATCCCTGCCCATTGTTCTGGTGAAGTCCCCGAAGCCCGTGTAAAGATATCGATGCCGTTCCCTGCCCCTCTTTATCTTATACACGGCAGAAATCAACCACATTGTGGGGCCGGGAGTGTACGTTTGGAGATATTCCTTACTAGCTGACTTAGCAATACCTTGCCACTGATACGGGGGGGGGGGGAGGGTGGTGAGATACCTCGAGAATGACTGCAATCTGATCTTTGCCTTTCTTCTCGAAGAAAGAGAGGGTGGTGGCGTCTTTGAGACCTCGGGGCATTTTCTCAGAGTCCCGTTGGTTAAGGAAAAGTTGTACAAGGGCTTAAGCAGGGAGTCTCCTCTCCATTCACAGGCAGAAACATAGCATATTTCGACAGCGAGCTGAGAATGGCACCACTGAAATTCTTTTTTCTGGGCCTGGACCTAAACCAATCTTACTCAGGGTCACTGGATCAATATTCTCTCAGTAACTTATTCCCACAGTCTTGAAGACGGGAACTAAACCTTCTTAGTAGGATGCTCCTAGCCAGTAAACACGACCGTCCCCAACTGCCCAGGCGCTAAAATTCATCGGTTATGGCGCGGAGACAAAAACGAAAGGCGGCTGCTATTCAGCTTTCATTTCGATGGGCAAATCCCGTTACCTTGAAATCTAGACGTTTATATTTATCACCAAAGACAAGGAGAGCACGGTCCTGGGAGTCAGAAGGACCCGGGTTCTAATCCTAGCTCCACCCCTTGCCTGCTGTGTGACCTTGGGCAAGTCACTTCACTTCTGTGTACCTCATTCCCTCATCTGTAAAATGGGGATTAAGACTGTGAGCCTCAAGCGGGACAGGGACTGTGTCCAACCTGATTAGCTTGTATCTGCTCCAGCGCCTAGTACAGCGCCTGGCACATATTTAAGCAGAAACCCCCCTCCCCCCCCCATCAAAATAAGAGCATTTATCGTGGGCCCGCAGACACTACATAAGACTTTGATACCATCCTACCCTACTTTCTCTTTTGTGCCCTAATTTTATAATTAAGCATTCTAACGTTTTCCCAAAATATGGAATTAGAAATGGGGAAGCCCTTTGGATGAGCTGGGGAAGCAGCACTTTGAGATCTCGAATAAAAAGCCTATGGTACAGGTTTTAGTAGTCGTTTCAACAAAAGGAGATAAATAATAATGACAAGAACAACAACTGGGGTATTTGTTAAGTGCTTACTACGTGTCAAGTACCGTATTAAGCGCTGGGATAGGTACAAGATAATCAGGTCCCACGTGGGGTTCACAGTGTACGTGGGAGGGAGAATAGGTACCGAATCCCCATTTTGCAGGTGAAGGGACTGAGGCACAGAGAAGGTAAGTGACTTGCTCAGGGTCACAACAGCAGGCCAGTGGCGGAGCCAGGATTAGAACCCAGGTCCTCTGTATCCCAGACCCATACTCTTTCCACTAGGCCACTCTACTTCTCCCAAGTTTACAAGACCATCAAAATAAAGAAAAACGGGAAATAAGCGGAAGCTTGCACTTTAGGGTTTGTAGTCACAAAGAAATCCTGTAATCTAAGACTGTCTATAGAAGTAAAAGGCACAAAGATCCCAACTAATTAAAAGCAGGTCAGTTAAGGATTGGAAACATCAGGTGTGCACTGAAATGGAGTGTAGTTATTAAGGCTTGAAGCGTGGACGCAATGCATTAAATTGGGAAATGCGAGCATCTCCAGCTCCACTTCTATTAAAAAAGGAACAAATTGAAATTTACATATTGCTGCATTCCAGCAGTACGGTGGTAGGCGATGTGTCGTCTCTTACTTTAAAACGGATCACGTTAAGCCAGTGACGAGGAAAAGTCGGGGTGGGGGGAGACGGAGGGAGGGTTGAGGGGAAGAAAGAAAAAGTTAAAAAAAAAAAATCTCTGCCTCAGCAAAAGTTTTCATTAAAATTTTAGACAAATGATCTCTGTGTCCTTCTCCCGTGCTGCCTGGGGCTCCATGCTATTTCTATGCAAATAACAACCTCGTGGTTTATATCTTATTATTTCCACCGGAGCTACAGCGACATGACCTGAGACGTGTACAAGGTAGACAGAGAAAGGATTGGGGAGGGGGGAGAGAGAGAGAGAGAGAGAAAGAGAGAGGGAGAAAAAGAAGAGAGAGAGAGAGAGAGAGAGAGAGATGGAGTGGGTGCTCACTGAAGTGTGAAAAAATATTGTCAGGAGTGAGCGTCAAGAACAAAAAAAAAAATTGCAGGGATAACGTGTTTATTTCAGTCCCCCACCCCGTTCCCCCCCTCCCCGCCTTGCAAACCAGCACCTTTTAAAATTCATTGGGCATCGGCGATCATGCACAATCCATCTGCTTTCACTTTATCATTTGCATTTCATGCCTCCTGGCTTTTGATGTGCTGATACTTTGATGCAGTCAGGAGACACGCATTATCATTATTTCAATTTTCAAAGGGGTCAACGGGATCGGCACGCGCACACACTCACAGGGAAAAAAAAAAAAAATCTGACAACCTCTACGCACCACCTCCCCCAATCTCCATCCCTCACCCCAATGTTCAACGGGAAAGGATAAAGGCAAAAAAAAAAAAAAAAAAGGAGGGGGGGAGGGACGGAGAATACAGAGGGTTTGGGGTTTTTTTCATATCCCCTCTCCCCCCAATCTTCCATACACACGTATGCACCCCCTTTCATATGCAGACGAATCGAGGCTAAAAATGAAAGAGATGAAAAAGCTGTTTGAGGAGAGACACAGAGACAGGCATGGAGAGAGAAAAATAGGCAGAGAGAGAGACAGCACATGAGCATGCAGCTTTCCTATAGTTTCCTTCTTCCCACCTGGCAGGCAAAGGGGTTGATAGGATGTTCTTAATGAATCTGCATGAAATCGGATGTCTTATGGGGAGATGACTCTATACTTAAGGAGCACTGACATGAAAACGGTGAAGGAGGCAGAACGGGATTAGGTAACCTCCAGAACTGATCACTACCTTCAGCTCAAAATGATAATGTCCTTCAGGAGACCTGCTTTCTTTGGTAAGTTATTGCTGCAGCCTGATTTTTCTTTCCCCTTCAAGTAGACATTTCCCTCAGCAATCAACCCCTTGGGCTGGGAGAAAGGTAAGTATAACGAACTTGATCAGTAACAGATCGGCCGACGCATTAGGAAAAAAATGGGAATGCTTTTCGGCCCGAATGAAGTTCAGTGAATACAAGCATGCTTCTGGGCAAAAATAACCCCACCTTTCCTAAGTGGGAGGAGGGGGGAGAACCTTCCATTTCTGCAAGAATCTACGCATACAACTTTCCACCTTGGGAGGAAAAAAAAAATCCAATAATAAAGGGATTGACTGGGGAAGTTAGGCTTCTGTATGGATGTGGAGCGCAATGCCCGGGCAGTGGGAATGAATTTCCTCTCCACACACTTTCTCCGCATCGAGTCGCACCAAAACTCTCTTCGACGTCTATCAGTACTCTTCGTAGGCAAGTATCCAAATGAGTAACCTGAAAACAAATCCCCTGCCAATCGTCGGCTACGATGCCAGTTAACCATTACTATGCAGGAGTTATTTCCCGTGGAGGGGGAGGGTTGAGTTAGTTGCTGCCGTTGGCGGAGGTGAGGTCCACGTTGTCTCCAAAAGGACAGGGCCCAAGCCGGTTTTATCTCCCGCCTCAGGGTAAGGCCAGGCCCCGGCATCTTCTCAAAGCCAAAGACAGACATATGCCCAGCCCTTCCACAGCTGACCGGCATCAGAAACTCTATGGCAAAGAGGCAAGTGAAGCAAGCCTAACCCTTTTATGGCCGGGTAATCGTTGGCCAGATTGGAAAAGGGCAAAACACTCTTGACTCCGAGACAGGGTGATCCTCAAAGGTCAGGTCAACACCAATAGCTGACCGAGCCGGGCCGAATAATTATCATCGGCTATTTCCTAGTGGAAAGAGAGTGGATCTGGGAATCGGGAGGCCCTGGGCGAGTCACTTTACTACTCTTTGCTCCAGTTTCTTCAACTGCCCAAATGGGGATAAGACACCGGTTCTTAGGCTGGGAGCTCTGTGTCCAGGAGAGACCGGGTCCCAGCTGAACATCTCGTACCTAGCTCAGCTCTTAGCTAACAGTAATTATTTAGTAGATAGTATTAATCAACTAACGGTATTCACTGATCAATCAACGGTATTTACTGAGTGCTTACCGCATGCACGGCACTTTACTAAGCACTTGGGAGAATACCATACAACGGAATCGGTAGATCTGTTGCCCGCTCAAGGAGCTTATAGTCTACATGGGGATTGGATTGTGCATTATTATAGCGATCATCTCAAGACCTGCTGAACTTGCAACTGTTTTTGTTAATCTGATTGGATTAGATTATGCATTATTATTAATAATAACAATCACATCTCCAGAAGTGGGATTTTTTCAGATTTTTTGTTTCATCTGAAAGGGTTAGGAGTGGGTGAGCGCTCAGGTTGGAGTCGGAACTGGCCTACTCAGGAAGTCTTTTGTCCCGCAGGGTGAACTGTATTCCCCTTTCTCTAGGGTTTCTTCTGAACTCTCAAAGGCAAATTTACGGGCCGGACCGTTAACCAAGATGGCAGCAAGCGGGGGAGAGGCTCCATCTCAGATCATGGAAGGCAACCCAATGACAGGCCGTATAAGGAGATGCAAGAGGCTCCAGTTCTCAGAAAAAAATGCCCTCTAGAAGAACAAGGGCAGAGGCACTTGGGTTCACATCACGGAGAAGAGGGAGACGGGTGGCTGGGGGGGGGAAGGGTCTGTAATGGGAGGCATGGGAGAGGGGAAGGAGAAGTAGCAGGGGCCCTGGAGCCGGAGCGCCTGGGTTCTAATCCCGACTGCGCCGCTTGCCTGCTGCGAGACCTTGGGCAAATCACTTAACTGCTTAGTGCCTCGGCTTCCTCATCTGCAAAATGGGGATTAAATCCCACTCCTTCTTAAACTGTGGGGCAAGGACTGTGCCCGACCTGAATATCTTGACTCTACCCCAGTGCTTCGCAAATTGCATGTGCTTAACAAATACCCCCCAAAAAGCAAAAACAAAAATGTTGAGCTCTAGTCTGTGGAGGAACAGGAGAAGAGGATAAGAAAAAATGACTTGTGGAAAGAGGAGAAAGCAACGTGGTTCCGCATAAACACTAATTTTTCTAATGTTCTAGCATCCCAAAGCAACATGTACAGAACAACCGTGAGGTACTCTCTGACCGAGAGCCCCGACACATTTGCAAACATTCGCCCATTCTCCTCCCAGCCGTCAAAGGTATTAACAGAACCACAAATAGAGCTCGGGAAACTGGGACAGAAAGTCAGTTCACGCTCCGTGGAGCGTTCAAACCTCGGCTGCTCTGAAAACCCGAGAGCCGGTGGAAGTGAACGATGACAGGGCTGATTTGGATTAGACAACCAATGCCCCATTCGGGCCTTGAGTTTAGAATATCACCTCGTGACCAGGAACACCCAACAACTTCATAGAAAGTTACCCCCAAACCAAGGCACTTACTTTATTAAGGGCTGCAGCTCCGGTCAAAATCAAATGTGAGTTCTCAACCTGGATAGTTCTCTGGGCTAATCGGACAAGATACGCCCCAATCCCAATGGCCCGACATGAAACCTTATTAAAAAAAGAAGAAGAAAGTAGCTTTAAAAGAAT
Organism: Ornithorhynchus anatinus; assembly: GCF_004115215.2. Lineage (NCBI taxonomy): Eukaryota > Metazoa > Chordata > Mammalia > Monotremata > Ornithorhynchidae > Ornithorhynchus > Ornithorhynchus anatinus. The sequence continues at coordinate 14,487,716 of NC_041744.1, forward strand.
GAATCTCCCATCAAATATCTACTCGCTCTACTCGAACAAACCTACTCATGGATGGCGAACTGTTCATGCTTCGGTGCTTTTATGATTACTAACTTTTTGACCAAACTATTTAAAAAACAAACCACCCGCCATGCCCCAGACTTTCTTTTCCTAATTTTCAAACTAAGCTGGGCTTTCGGTCTGCTTTGTCTTTGTCAAACCTCCTATATTTTGGCTATTTCACCGCAGATCAGCACCTCTACAGAGCGGCCAAGAAGAGAAGCGGTAAAATAGAGATCTGTCCAATTAGTTAACCTAATTTTGCGAAAAGGAGATTTAAACTGATGAGCAGAAGGGGGTTTTGGGTGCTGCAAACCCCAAACAACAAGGATCGGCCTTTTTGTTTGCAGGACTGTGGGTCCCCTCATTGGTCTTTGCGGGCACACACCACCCATTTCACTGTCGGTGGCGTCTTTACAAATGAAGGAAAACTATACATGGTACATTTCGATGATCCGTACTGTTCCAGCCACCCTGGAATTTCACAACTGCCCCAAGGAAAAAGGCAACTGCCCAAGGCCCTGACTTCTCCACCCCTTCTAGTGGACAGCGGAGCCGCTCTAGAAAGGATTACAATGGCCCCAAATCGGTCGAGTGGGAAGGGGTAAAAGGATGGCATTTGAAGGGGAGAACTACTCTACTGGCAAGGCGTTTCACTCATTCAATAGTATTTAGTGAGCGCTTCCCAGGTGCAGAGCACCGTACTAAGCGCTTGGAATGTACAAATCGGCGACAGATACAGTCCCTGCCCATTGACGGGCTTACAGTCTAATCAGGCAATGGTATTTATTGTTTGCTCTGTGTAGAGCGCCGTCCCATGCACTCGGGAGAGCAAAATTAAGTCAGTAGACATGATCCTGGCAATCAAAGAGTTTTCAATCTAGCTGGGGCAGGCAGGCAATAAAATCAATTACTGGAAGGGGGAAGCAATGCTTCCTAAATACTCCCCAGACCCAGAGCCCTACACTAGGTAACTTGCTCCAGCCCTTTCAGTTCGTAAGGAGGGCCCGGTGCGCCATCCATTATGGTAGAATCGCAAACGTCCGACAACTCTGAGGATCCCAGCCCGCCAGCTAAAAAGCCTTAAGCCTGTTATTTGGGCGTACAGCTCAATGAGGTAGCCTAGGAAGGGGGTGACCGGTCATTTCAGGACCCGGACGCTTCGGACGAATGTCCCTTTTAACCAGCTCGCCAACCCGGGCCACAACAGCAGCAAGAGAGAGAGGCCGAGGTGATATTCCGGCCCTCGCCGTGAAATATGTCTCAGCCGTGGTCTGAAAGAAGGGAATTTACCAAGCTGATGGTGATTATCTTGTCGTAGGCCAATGAGGATTCTCCAGCAATCATCCCAGAGCCTCTCAGGTTCTCTGCTCCAAGGCCTTCTTCCTTCCCGATAATATCCGTTATCTTGTACCTAAGGCAGATAATCAGGAAAACCTATGAAGACCAACGAAGCTCTTGTATCCGGAAGTAGCTGACCATGTCAGCGTGGCTCAGTGGAAAGAGCATGGGCTTGGGAGCCAGAGGTCATGGGTTCGAATCCCAGCTCTGCCACTTTGTCAGCTGTGTGGCTGTGGGCAAGTCACTTCACTTCTCTGTGCCTCAATTACCTCATCTGTAAAATGGGGGTGAAGAGTGTGAACCCCATGTGGGACAACCTGATCACCCTGTATACCCCGGCGCTTAGAACAGTGCTCTGCACATAGTAAGCGCTTAACAAATACCAACATTATTATTATTATTATTACGTGGCGGGGGCGGGGAAGGGCCACGATTAAAAGCCTGCAAAGAGCCATAGTAGAAACTGCAGCGTGGCTTAGCGGCCAGAGCCCGGGGTTGGGAGTCGGGGGTCCTGGGTTCGAATCCCGGCTCCACCGCTCATCAGCTGTGTGACTCTGGGCAAGTCACTTCACTTCTCTGAGCCTCAGTGACCTCATCTGTATAAGGGGGATTAAAACTGCGAGCCCCACGTGGGACAGCCGGATTACTCTGTATCTACCCCAGCGCTTAGAACAGTCCTTGGCACATAGTAAGCGCTTAGCAAATACCATCGTCGTTGTTATTATCAATGATTATTTAGCACCCGATCGCTCTTTCGATGCTTATCCTCTTCTGTGCGTACACCTTTCCCTTCGACTCTTTTAACTGTATTTGTGGCACGCCTCTCTACTCTGCTTTCCGGTAGCCAGCTCAAAAAGGGCAGGCATTACATGTATCTCTGTGAAATAAAAGGTGACCGCTGCCTTCTGGAGACTTCCAACGATCAGAGCCAACAGCCCGGCACCGACAAGTGGCATCCCTGGCCCATTCCCTCAAACTGACCCCTGGCAGCCCACGGAAATTCACAGGCCCAGCCTTCTGCAGGGGCATGTGGAGGGAGTGTGGAGGTGAGGGGCTGATGAAGTTGCCCAGAAAACCTCCTGTAGCTCTGGTGGGAGACACTCATCTGTCTTCTTGGCAGGGGATTAGGAGCAGTAGCTGATAATGGGAACTGGGAGATGGGGAATGGAACTAATAAAAGGGAGGAAAAATACAAAGTTGGAAAGTAGAGACGGGCATATATTATTTATTGTCGTACGTGTGCCCAGAGGGCTTGGCATTGGGCACGTTTTTGTAAATTGAAATAATAAATAAATATCCCATAGAGGCTGTTACTGCTTCCCTTTCATTTTCCTTTGCTTCCTTCCTTATTTCTATCCTTCTCGTCAGTTCCTTTTCTTTACCCTCCCCATCCATTCCTGATTTTTCTTCTCCGATTCCCATTCTCCCAAATCTTTCCGTATTTAACCCTTCCTCTGCACGCCCGCTTTCCCAGTCGATCTCTGTACTCGACGTCCCATTCCCACCCACAACTCTCCTCCCCCAGGGTTGAAGGCAGCGAGCAGCTCCAGCCTGAAACACGAGCCCTTTCCTCACACTCTCACCGTACATATTTATCCACAAATGGCCGAAGCCGTCTCCCTAGAGCCATAGCCCTGTTCGACATCCCCGGGAGGGCGAGCCCTCCCTCTTTCACCCCTTCGATCCCCCCCCACCCAACCAGGGTCTTTCCACTGTTTCTCCATTCACATCATTCTGTCACAGCAAACCCTACCCCTATTTTAATCTTGATAAAAGAATCCGAATTCCACATTTTCCCGTCTAGACCCACGATTTCAAAACGGCAACGGCGTACCAGATCTTAGTCACCAGCTGCCAGACGAGAACACCGCCTTTCCCTGCTACCCGTCCAGAAATCCGGAGTCAACCGGAATAACTCTGAATAGCCGCCGTCGATACGAGTGCACCTACCTGGATTCTCCTTCATCCTCCACATGCTCACAGTGAACCGAGTTCAGGGCACTGACTTTCTTGTAATCTTGAGGAGTCAGATACAAGTACTTGTATCCCTGTGAAGCACGGATGTTTTTTTTTAACTCAAAATCTGTCGACGACGGGCATCGGATAAGTACAACAAAACGCAATCGTCCCCCGCTCCAAAGATCTCTTCAAATCGCCACGACGCCTCTGGAGAGGCGCAGCCTCATATAATACCAACGGGGAGAGTTGGGTTTTGAAAGAAAGAGGTAGCTATTCCTCTCGTGACTGACTATCTGTCCGTGAAACAAGACACCTCCAGCTTTAACTGCAAACAAATTCCATTCGTTTCATTCCCACCAGCATCTGGAGATGGGCCATTTATCTGCTTTCAATGACACTTCTTAAAGAAATATAAACATCACTTGTAAAACTAAGCTAATGAATGTGATTGCATTTCGCCAATCCAGACTGGCACCCTGAGAGAACTCCTAAGGAGATGGGGAGACACAGAGATTCTGTTTATAAAGCAACGCGGTGGGAGATCTGGAACAGAACCTACAAGTCAGTGAGCAAACTGCTAAACGGTTACGCCCTCGCCTTTTACTTGAACCAACGTGCACCTCCCATTTTAGGCCGTTGAATAACCGGGCGTTTACGTCACACTCGGACGCTTACCGTCATATAAAACGTCGTGCTCGCTGCCTCTGTGCTTTTCAGTCTCCTTACCTTGTATGGATCGGCAGGATCCACCCAAGCCACGTGAAACATGTGGCGGATCTCTTCGGCTAATCCTATTCTCGCTCCGCTATTCGCCGCCACGTAAATGCGGGGGATGCCTTGCGCTCTGGCAAGCTCAGAGGCCCTCAGAAACAAGATGTCCTCCTGCGGCCCAAAGGAACCGATTCGGTAAGTGATGTCGTTGCCGATAACAATGATGTCTCTGCCCTCTGGGTACTCGGGGCTCTTAAGCGTCATTTTCCAGGCTACCATGCCAATCTGCAAAGGTAGAAAGCCAAGGTTGAAAATAAAATTGGAAGGGCCTTTAGGCGCTCGATAAATATCGCCGCCGAGTCCTACGGGTGGAGTGTATTCCTCAGAAAGAATTAGGTTTTTACCTAGCTATACTCGCAGGGCACCATGATTGGCAATGCTCACTCGCTGTGCTTTCAAGGAGATAAGAGGAAGAGGGGACCTGTGCATTTCACCAAATTAGCACCAAAATAGGGTATTGGTATAAAATCTCATTTACACTGCAGGAACCCCTTTACTGAACGAATAAGAGGAAGAGGGTACCTGCGCATTTCACCAAAGTAGCATCAAAACAGGGAATTTGTATAAAATCTCATTTACACTGCAGGAACTCCTTTACTGAACGAGCTCAAAGAGGTGGGGAAAATGGAGCGCAGAGCGTTCAAAGGGTTTATTTAATGCCCCAGTCAGGAGAGAGGGGACCGGTCAGAGCTGGAAATAAAATCCTAAAACTCCTAATTTGCAGCCCAACCCCGACATCTGCATATCTCCATCACTCCTCTTTCCCAAACTGGGAAGCTCTACGTCTGGAAATGACGGGGAAAAGAATGAAGAGACGGGGTGTGATGGAGGGGAGAGAGATAACGAGGGAGGGGAAAGGATGTGAGTGGAGAAAAAGACTATCTTTTACATTGGAAAACTTCCTCAGGAAGCTTTCGATCTAGTGGGGGAACAGACATTAAAATAAATTACAGATAAGGGAAGGGGCGGAGGGTAAGGATATGGATATAAAGTGCTGCGGGGCTGGAAGTAGGGCATCCAAGCCCTTGAAGGGTGGCTCGGTGGAAAGAGCCTGGGCTTCGGAGTCAGAGGTCATGGGTTCGACTCCCGGCTCCGCCACTTGGCAGCTGTGTGACTGTGGGCAAGTCACTTCACTTCTCTGGGCCTATAATAATAATAAAATGGGGATTAACTGTGAGCCTCACGTGGGACGACCTGATGACCCCGTATCTCCCCCAGCGCTCAGAACAGTGCTGTGCACATAGTAAGCGCCTCACAAATACCAACATTATGAGCCCAAATGTGTGACGGCAGAGGAGGTGGGGCGAATAGGGTGGGGAAGGGAGAGGTTAGTCAGGGAAGGCTCCTTGGAGGAGATACGACTGGAGCTCCTTTGTCCTGTGCTAAGGAGCCAGGGTAAAGGAGGACCTCGTTTCCTGCTTGGAGTGTGATCTGTTAGCGAACACCCGACCCTGTATTAAGCGTCATCCGGTCAATCACATAAGTCAACGATCCTGGCCTGTAAGCAGCGGGTGACATTTCCTTCTCCCTCCCGCTCAGATGTCTCCTGTTTTGACCTCCTATTTCGGGGGTTAGCTCTCTTTCATTTCCTCAGTTCTATTTCTTTTTCTTTCATTGCTTCTCCGCCATCGCTGCAGTTTTTCACCACCTGCCTGTCTTCCTCTCCATACCTGGATAAGTAATGCTTTCATTTGTTTTCCTTCTTTTCTTTCTCTTTTTTTTTTAAAAATAAAATACAAAGCCTGCCAGATGAGCTCTCCTGGTCCTGCCTAATGGAGCCCAGCAACATCTGCAGCTTCGGTCCCTCATCCGTCGGCTGCACATCACCTCATTGGGGAGCCGGCCAGCAAGAAGTGCCATTAACAGATGTAAATAGCAGCATCGCCGGAAAGCCACATGCATCACCTAGACTCGGCCGGGCCAGCGATCATAAGCTCTGAGTACACATTCCTCAATCCAATTGCACATCCGCTGCAATCACATTGGTTGTAGCCCTCCCCGCTGCCATTTGCGATTCCCAACGTTGGTGGTGGGGGGAGGGAAAAAAAAAAAAAAGAAGAAAAACCAGATAGATAAGAGCCATTTAATGCATCATACCTTTGGCCAAGTACAAATCAAAATGGATATTATACACAGAAAAAATCCAATCACCTTCTGAGAAAAGGTATTACTGTATCTGTTCATTAAAGACGGAGAAAGGGAGGAGAGAATCATCCGAAGCGCGGCACACGGCAACTGGATCACTACCGACAGTTTCTTATCAGTCCTGCAGAGCGGGGTAATGTAATGCCTACACAGAGGAGCAAGGGAAGTATTTTCACATTTCCCCCTCTAATTTAAAACAAAAGAAAGTAAAGTCATTCCATTTCCACTCCCCTCGCTATCTATTTCCAGGCAGAGTGGACCGTATCCGTATCAGAGACCAGGATTCCCAGGCTTGAAGGTTTAGCCCCAGAACAGTACAGTTCCTGACTTCCAAGAGCTGAGACTGCAAGCTCCTTGAAGGCAGGGATCCATCGTTTTAAATTAAACGAGCGATGCGCCGTGATTATTTGTTGCTTTAGTGAGTTTTTCATTCTGCGAGGGCGGTCTCGTTTCGGTTCGTCTCACCCGGTTAGACCGCGAGCCCATTACTGGGCAGGAATTGTCTCTATCTGCTGCCGAATTGTACATTCCGAGCGCTCAGTACGGTGCTCTGCCCGTAGTAAGCGCTCAATAAATACTATTGAATGAATGAAAGCTGCTGTATACTCCCAAGCGCTTGCTACAGCGCTCTGCACACAGAAGGTGCCAAATAAATACCATCGACCAACTGACCCAACCGTATCTATTGAGCGCTTTATTGTGTGCAGAGCGCCGTACTAAGCGCTTGGGAGAGTACAATACAACAGAATTCACAGAATTAGCAGCCACGCTCCCTGCCCGTAACGAACTTACAGGCGGTCAATCGCCACATTCTACAATTCCCAGAGAAGTCCACTTCCACCTTTAGGACACGGAGATTAGAGGAGATTAGACTGCGAGCCCGTCAAAGGGCAGGGACTGTCTCTATCTGTCACCGATCTCTACAGTCCAAGCGCTTAGTACGGTGCTCTGCACATAGTAAGCGCTCAATAAATACTACTGAAGAAGAAGAGATTGGAAGGGTGACCACGCTTGAGGTAATGCGTAACACTGGCTTCCATTTTGGGTGGCAAGGTCCATGGCTTTGTCTCTAGGAGAGTCAGGTCGGCAAGCGGCAAAGCCCAATCTGCACAGGTCCTCCCCCCGCCCTGTTAGTCACTCCTGCTTACCCAGGCCCAAGATCTCATTGCTCTTCGGGGCGCTTCTTCAGGGTCTACCACTACCCTGGCCTCCCCTTATTGAAGCATCAGCGAGGATTCTTCCCCGTGCTGCCCATAACGTACCGAGCCAAAGTTGAGGCGAGAGGGCCAGGCCATCCACGGCCGCAAGGGTTTCTACATCACTCTGTTGAAATACGACGCTTCTGGATCAGAGATCGACGTCGTCAGACCGACGGACACACTTTTCTTCTACCGCTCAGCTCTAATGCCCGGACCCTGGAAGTCAACCGCGGCCGGGAAGCTCCTACAGCGCTCTCCCGATTCAAAGACCGAGGGAGGCCCCCGCTTCGGCTGTAATTGGGAAACGCCTCAGGTTTTCTGCGGCGACACAGGTGACGAGGCTAAAAAGAGAGAGCTCCCTTCTCCGCAGGAGTGAAGCAGTGTAGCCTACTGGCTAGACCACAGTCCTGGGAGTCAGATGGCCTGGCTTCGAATCCTGGCCCTGACCCTCGCCTGCCTCGCGACGTTGGGCAGGTCACGTCGCTTCTCTGTGCCTCCGTCACCTCGTCTGTAAAATGGGGATTAAGAGCGTGAGCCCCATTTGGGATAGGGACCGTGTCCGACCTGTTCAGCTTGTATCTGCCCGAGTGCTTAAAACTGTGCTTGTCACAAAGTGCTTAAAAAATACCATTAAAAAAAGTACCCAAGCCCCCGGTGGATTTGGGTGCCCTTGGCTTGCCAGGGGCTCGGGTTAGCTTTGGGAGTCGTTATTATTATTAATAATAATAACAATCATTCTTAGCAACCTGTATTCTAGATGGGAAAAGTTCCATTTTGCTTGTGTCTATCTGGTGCTTTTAGTGTCAACAAAGTGCTTTCACATCAAGGACTGTGTCTTATCCTCACTACATCCCTGTGGGAAGGCAGGTGGCATTATCCTCATTTTACAGATGAGGAAACCCACGAGGTTAAGCAACTTGCCCAAGGACACGTGTCAGGCCAGCGGCAGACCCGGGGCTAGAACGCAAGTCTCCGGTCCCCACTCAACGCACCCGTAGCCTTCTCTACCTTTGATCACGCCATGTAGCTTTCTTATGGATCAATATTCAGATTTTGACCCATTTTAAAAAATGGTCCTTGTTAAGGGCTTACTGTGTTCCAGGCTGGGGTAGATGCAAGTTAATCAAGTTGGACACACGCCATGTCCCACGTGGGGCTCGCTGTCTTAATTCCGGTTTTACAGATGGGGCAACTGAGGCACACGGCATACAGGCGGTGGAGCTGGGATTAGAACCCAGGTCCTTCTGGCTCCCAGGACCATGCTTTTCTTATCTTTTATGATTGATAAAAACTTGTGGATTTAAAATGGCGGAGCCGGGATTGGAACCCAGGTCTTGCTGACCTCCAGTTCCATGCTCCAATCACTAGACCGTGCTACTTCTCAAAACCCTCCCCAAACCCCTCTGACTCCCAAGCCCGTATCCACCCCAGTGCTTAGGAAAGTGCCCGGCACATAGTAAGCGCTTTACAAATATCGTCGTTATCGTTACGGGTCCGGTGTCTCGGTCCCTAGACTCCCTCCCATCACTGGGATCCCAAATGAGGAAAAGCAAAAAGCTACAGATGGTCGGCCCTCCCGCTAGAAGCAGCAGAGGAGCGGTGCGGCTCAGCGGCAAGAGCCCGGGCTCGGGAGTCGGAGGTCGTGGGTTCTAATCCCGTCTCCGCCGCTTATCAGCTGTCACTGGCGAGTCACTTCACGTCTCTGTGCCTCAGTGACCTCATCTGTAAAATGGGGGTGAAGACTACGAGGCCCACGTGGGACAACCTGATTACCCTGTATCTCCCCCTGCGCTCGGCACATCGTAAGCGCTTAACGGAAACCGTCGTCATTATTATGATTATTATTACTACTGAGAACGGGCTCCCCGCCTTCCGCAGTCCTCGTTGTCCCCGTGCCGTTCCGCCTCGGTGGATCTTTTTAAGTTGCTCCCTTCACCAGCCGGCCCTACTTCAAGTGTGCGGATAGTCACTTGCTAAATACTTTTAATGGCGATAATGATCCGTGGGCGACTTCCCCAACCGGCCTCGGGGGGGGACCGTCATCTGCCTCCCAAATTCTGTCGGATTCATTTCTCTTAAAAATCAGGTTGACAAAAATTTAATGAGACAAGTACCGTCCCGAGACCGTGTCGATGGAAACCGATTTAGACTTAAAGCCTTCTTCAGTACAACGGCGCCGCGTGGTCTTTGAAAAGGAAATCAAAGGAGAACAGACTAGTCTTGCGTGACCCTCTCGAGGAGAAGACTGCAGAAGTACAAGCGGGATAAATGTTTCAAAATAAATGACATCGCTACAGTCAGGAGGAACTTGCGAGGATGCCATCGGTAGCCATAGAAAGGGGATTTCTGGAAGCAAGATTTTTAGCCTGAGAGTCCAGATTTCCATCTTTTCCAAGCAGATCTGGGACACTTCTGTACTTGATAATGTGAACAGTTTTCAAGAATAGCTGCACAAAGTCCCCGTAACCTCATGGAGCTCACGGTCAAAGAGTCATTTAGGCAGATGAAGAAACTGAGGTGCAGAGGAGGCCGGTGACCCGTCCAAGGTCACCCAGCAGACAACTGACGGAGCCGGGCCCCTCGACTCCCGATCCCGTGCCATTCCAACTACCCAAAAAACTTCAATACGAGAGGAGGAGATGGAAACGATCAAGAAATAACTTAAAAGGCTGAATTATTATCCTACAGACTTGAGGAATTCTTGGGCTCTGCCTCAGCATGGACAATTTCTTTCTTTCTGTTAAAAAAAAAAGAAATGCTACAATACTGATCTGACAGAAGTGTAACTATGTGTTACCTTTGATAAACATTTATAAAACATGGATGTGTCTTTCTGAAAAAATAATAGGGACTGCTTGAATATCATTCTGGCCCATTGGTAAAATACACATTTCTTACCTTTTTAAGTCAATATTTGAACAACAGACGAGAATACTGCCTATCGGACAAATGCGTATTTAGAGCAATTCCTCATACATTAAACACATGTTCTAAAAACAAAAGCTTCTATTTACCTAAAGCCTTTTGTCCTGAAGAGTACTAATGAACTTTACAAACAGACATGCATAAATGATCACCTCCATCTGCATAAGCATAAACAGCAGGCAATTTCAGTCACCCTCCAAGTTTACCTCACCCTGACAGCCCTAAGGAAAGAAAACAAGGCATCAACAGCTTCTCTCGTAAAGAAGCAGCGCGGTCTAGTGGACCGAGCCCGGCCCTGGGAGTCGGAAGGACCCGGCTTCGAATCCCGGCTCTGCCACTTGTCTGCTCTGTGACCTTGGGCAAGTCACTTCACTTCCCGGCGCCTCAGTTACCTCATCTGTAAAAGGGGGATTTGACACGGGGAACTCCACGTGGGACACGGACTGTGTCCACCCTTGATTAGCTTGGATCTACCCCAGTGCTTAGAACGGTGCCTGGCACATAGGAAGCACTTAACCGGAGAAGCGGCGTGGCTCAATGGAAAGAGCCCGGGCTTGGGAGTCAGAGGTCATGGGTTCGAATCCCGGCTCCGCCACTTGGCCGCTGTGTGACTGTGGGCAAGTCACTTAACTTCTCTGGGCCTCGGTTACCTCCTCTGTAAAATGGGGATTAACCGTGAGCCTCACGCGGGGCAGCCCGATGACCCTGTATCTACCCCGGCGCTCAGAACAGCGCTCGGCACATAGTAAGCGCTTAACAAATACCAACATTATTATTAACAAATACCTCTAAAAAACAACAACAAAAACCAGCTAGTAATGAAGGCAAGTAGGACCAACGATGAATGAAGAGGGGCTTTCGCTCTGGGAAAAGTGACTGTTCTCCTAAAGTCCGGGAGCTCTGTGGCTGCTTCAAATTCGGTGTTTTTGAATTCCGTCCTGCTTGATATGAACAAATCGGCAATAGGCAAAATTGAGTTTTAAACCCGAAGCGCTTTCAAATGCAAAGAATTCCTTTTTTTTTTTTTTTTTCTCAGTCAGGTGCAGAAAGCAAGGTTGGAAGAGTCATCGGGCTCCAGGGATAAAAATGTAGGTTAGTCAAGTTTCCCGCTTCCCTTATTAGGTAAAAGAGTGTCATAATATTCTGTAAAATGGTTCAAAACACTCCAACTAAAAATAGTGTTGTCTCAGAGGGTTGGGTCATTACGGCAGACTAGCAGCTTTTTTAATTAGGGCACCGAGAGTTTTTTTTCATCCAATTTACTATAGATAGATACATCTATATTGTATATACACAGTGGGAATACTTTAGTAAAAACGGAGTGCTATAAAAATATACGTGCCAATGTCAAAAATGATTGGCCGCCCTTTCATTTCACTATGGCTCAGGCTATTCTTCTTAGTAGAACAAAAAAACAGAGGGTCCTCCATGCAGACCCCTGCAAAAAAACCCCACGGGTTCCGGTTAGGAAGGATATTTTTATGCTACTCTCTCTTCCTTTTCTCTTCAAGGGTGGAACGCTCGGACGGTGAAGCTTACGGGCTGGCGTGCACCACCTAAAATAACCCCGTCGGGAAAGGTGAGCCGTGTCATGGGGGAATCAGGTGGCGACGAGGGTAGAACATCTCTCTCCGTGCAATATACATTTATTATCGGCTGAACAACGGCAGTTTGGGAACATTTTTACTGTCCACCATGTGATCCCCACAACAAACACGTACGCGCAAGAGAGGAGGGAAAGGGGAGGAGAGAGAGCAGTCTTATTTAACTGTTTTTATGTTGGGAAGATGATTTGTGCGCCGGTATTTCCATAAGAAGTGGGACCATTATTTTCCTGTAGAAACACATTTGGTTTGAAAAGTATCACCGGACAAGACGTGAAAATCAAACCGAATGAATTATTCACAACCTCCGATCAGAGGTGATCATTATTTTTGATGCTCCAAACAGTGATTAGGATTCTGCACTGAGATGTCATTTTCTCGCTGAGTAACACCAGCAATACAGAACGGCATTACATATCTATCTATATACATTTCTCCCCCCAGGAAGACCTTGGCTTAATGGTACTGTAACAGATACTAAAAACATGATAATATTAACATTTGTTTCCATGGTGCCCATAAATGTCATTAGTCTGATATACAACGTCAACATTAATCACGACCCCAAATTAACGCCAAAGTTCAGCTCAACATTAATTGGGTTGTCAATGAAAACGGTAATGCCCACCTACCCAGACACGCCCACCCATCGCAATGTTGCTGGGGCCACAGCCAAATCATCGCTAATGACAATCTTGACGACGAAACCTGAGGGACTGTGGGGAAGTTCTGCTTCTTAGAAGAGCGGCATCGGGAGCAGGAAGCAGACCGGAACTCTCGCGGGTTCTGTTTTCCCTCTCAAGTTTGGAGGAACCGCTCTTGAGAATCTGTTCTTTGTGCTCCCACTACGGCCAGCCTGCCACTGAAAGTTTGGCAGGCGAAGTGTGTTGTCTTCTATATTCGAGATGTACAAATTTGGTTGTGGCCTTTCTGCAAAATCATCAATGGCTAATTGGTTTTTCACTGGGCCACCTCAATATTACTCCTACACTGAAGGGAACCAGTGGACTGCATAAAGAGCTCCTTTTTAGCACAAAGCTTTCCTTTTTGGGGTTTTTTTTTTTTTTTTTTTTTGCATCTAGAAAGGATTTTAGTGCAGGGGTTTTGATCATATACCAGCAAGGATATAATTACCTTAGTAATATCAATGTATTAAGGTCTCTTATTGCGCATTTCAAACAGCACTCTTCACAAAAAACATAAAGTACAGAGATGTACCTACCACTTTCCTCAAAGCGAAGCTTAAAATCATAAGGCACAGCGCAAATCGACTTAATTTTGCCATCCGGAGGAACCATGTAAGAGAAAACTGCATTGTCTCTCCATATTATATTATCTGCTGGATATCATGTTCCATTGCCTAGTGTTGTGTGATCACATAACGGAGCTCAAAACAATTTTCTTAACAGCTGAAAAACTCTTTTCTTATGCTTGGATAACTCAAAAATGGCTGAAAAGGCTCCTCTCAACCATTCCCAAAAGAGATAAAAGGGAAGGAAAAACACAATCACCCAGAATACGAAGGATTTTAACCCCCAAATTGGGGGAAGAGCTGTTATTTTGCCACCCATAAGCACTGGTCTTAAAGCGACCCCTTCGTTTGAAGGGGAGGTAAAAAACAAAACAAAACAAAACAAAGGATGTGCTCTCTGACATACGGGGCTGTTCTGCTCCTGGGGTGAGCTCACTTCCAAGCCACTGTGATGTGTACAAGAAATCCCAACACACTGGTTACTGCTGTACTTTGCAACTGAAAATATTTTTGATACATATATATATATATATACACATATAGGGCACGTGGCATTATCGATAGACAATTTTGAACATTTCCTGGAACATCTCTACTTCCCTCTTCCCTGAAAAATTTGCCACTCTAGGTCAAGGCCAGTAGAGCCTGACCAAGAATCCACCTCGGCCCAGAAATAAATTTTTTGGAAATTGTCATAAGGAACTGGAAAGGATTATTTAGACTGGAGGAGCTATTTTTCTCCGCGATTTTTAATGTTCGTACTACGTGCCCTTGTCCCTGGACAGGAAATAATTTAATTTATACCGAGATTACCTAGAGCAGGGCAATAGTTCTTGGGCTAAAATGTACGAGAAGTGGATCGACCAAGTTAATTAGCTGAAGTGAACCCGAAGGAACCGTTGGAGTTCCTATAAGAGTCTCTCATTAGTTGAATCTGGCAGCTATGGACTCCACCTCACCTTCCGGAGTCATCGTGGAGAAGCGGGGCGGCCTATCGGGTAGAGCACGGGCCTGGGAGGCAGAGGGACCTAGGTTCCAATCCAGACTCCGCCATTTGTCTGCTCTGTGACCCTGGGCAAGTCACCTCACTTCTCTGGACTTTGGTTCCCCCGTCTGTCAAATGGGGATTAAGACTGTGTCCTCTGCGGGACGGGGACTGTGTCCAACCTGATTTGCTTGCATCAATCCCAGCGCTTAGTGCAGTGCCTGGCACAGAGTAAGTGCTTAATAAATACCACTGTTATTATTATCTGTCGCCATCCCAGGGGCCAGTCGGTTAAGAAGTTGGAGTTAAAATGGCTCGCTACACAGGGTGCCATGTGGAATCCAATTTTAGGCCCAGGAGAGAAAAATCCCCGGGGGCCAGGAGATGCATAAAGTGAGACTGACCAGTTAGCAACTGGCAAACTGGTGGGAAGTCGAAAGGTAAGGTCACTCAGCACTCAGGGATGTCCCAGAATACTGAACATCCTCTGGGCCTCAGGTAGAAGGCCAAGGGTTTTAAGTGATCCAGAACAAAGGACTGGTAGAAAACAGACTGACTGGGAAGTCCCAACTCTTGGCTATTACCAAATTGTTCTAAAATTATATAGGAGAGCCTGAACGTCGTGGCTCGACCACGAAAAATTAGTTGTATTTTTGTAGCCTTTATAGTGTGTAGAGCACTGTACTTAGTGAGACGTACAGTCCACGTAACGGACACGTATTCTCTAGGGCTTGATCACTCGAGACGTACACGGATCCTTTTTTTAGTACTGCTTGGAGGATCTACTGGTCTTTATGAAATTTCAACGCTTATGTTTCTCTCATAAGTGCGAGGCCGTTAACAGTCAACAAACTAGTATCTGGGAAAGGAGTGACAGAATCATTCACGATGTTGGATTTCTATAATAAGGGCGGGCGGTCACCGAAAGTGTTAAAACTATTTCATAAAGAACAACACTTCACTGCGGAATTAAGACTCTTTCCTGGCATTTCAGGAGATGCTGCCTTTGTTCACCAAAGAACTGGGCACTCGGAACGCGTTCCTCTCCTCAAAACACACTACTGGTTCTCTATTTCTCTTCCCATCAAGAGAAACTGGATTGCTGAATTCTAAGCTCTCCACCAGCTAGCTGTCCCTTTCCTTTCTCTTTTCCCACTCCATTCCAGCTTGCACTCTTCACAAACTGCCCTCTCGGCTCTCTAGACCGTAAGCTCACTGGGGGCGGGGGGGGGGGGGGGGGGGGGCGGGGGGGGTCTACCAACTCTGCTGTATCGTCCTCGCCCAAGCCATTAGTACGGCGCTCTGCGCAAGGAACACGTTCAGTATAAGACGAGGATCGGCTTCCCTTTGTCTCGACGCTCCAACTCACCG
This sequence comes from Ornithorhynchus anatinus, assembly GCF_004115215.2. Classification (NCBI taxonomy): domain Eukaryota; kingdom Metazoa; phylum Chordata; class Mammalia; order Monotremata; family Ornithorhynchidae; genus Ornithorhynchus; species Ornithorhynchus anatinus. The sequence goes on from NC_041744.1 coordinate 14,503,307, forward strand.
TGTACACCCTTCCCACTGCGTGGACCTCCCTCCTCCTTTAATTCTACCACATAGTGTCCCGCCCGACCTAAAGCAGCACCTCCACCAGGAGCCATTTCCCCAGCTAATCCCCACAGCTCTGATCTGGTCATCCCATCAACCGCCCATCCGTCAATCAATCGACGGTATCTGCTGAGTGGTTACTATGGGCGGAGCACCGTACTAAATGCTTGGGAGAGGACCACACACAAAGCAATCTCGGACGCAAGCCCTGTCCTCGGGAACCGGACAGACGTAACACTTAACATCCTATTCGTTCCCCTTAGAATTCACTTATCCTTTCATTTTAGGTTATGTGCTATTACCGACCCTAGCTACGATTTTTTGTTCCCACTCAATGCGTTCTAGCCGTCCCCCGTTAGATAATAAACGTCTAGCGCTCAGGCACAATTCTTCCAAGTTAACCGCAGGCTGCCGAGTGTTTAGTACAGTGATCTGCACCCAGAAGGCATCTGGCATTTATTTAGTATATGACATTATACGGGGTTTGATGGCGTCTCCCTTTTCCTCTGGGTCCCGAAAGCACTCTCTTTCTTGTGTCAGCCTCGTCTCCTCAATGCTAAATTAGCCACTTTCACCCACCCTCTCTCCCCAGAAGGTCTCTCACCTGAAAACCTAACCTTTCGACCTGTGTCACGGACCGCACCCCGAAAGAAAACTCACTCTTCTGGGGGCTGGATGCATAGGCACAAGCAGTTTCTTCGGTCGCTGGGGCAAGTCCAGACCACCGCGACTCAGATTATCGAAAGAACTTTCCCTAATTCCTAATCGCGCTCCAGCCGAGACATCGACTAAAAGCACTCGTTATGGCAGGGGAGGCTGTAGGACAATAGTTTACCATTCCACAGATTACATTCCCATACTTGGAAAAATCACAAATAGTAATCAGTTCCCTTTGATTTTAATATCAGAGGGAAGGTTCCATCTTTCATTCAACCGTATCTATTGACCGCTTACTGGGTGCAGAGCATTGTACTAAGCGCTTGCCTATTTGTGAACTCTGGGTCTCCCGATCACCGAGGTCCATACCTCAGCTCCTGTTCTAAGGGCAGCGACTCATAATAATGCTGGCATTTGTTAAGCGCTTACTACGCGCAGAGCACCGTTCTAAGCGCTGGGGGAGACACAGGGGAATCGGGTTGTCCCACGTGGGGCTCCCAGTCTTCATCCCCGTTTTACAGATGAGGTAACGGAGGCACAGAGAAGTGACTTGCCCGCAGTCGCACGGCTGACAAGTGGCGGAGCCGGGATTCGAACTCATGACCTCGGACTCCAAAGCCCGCGCGCTCTTTCCACTGAGCCACGCCGCCTCTCGTGAAGCGTTAGCCTCATGAAGAGACTCCCGGCCACATCTGTGAAACCTTTCCTATTATGCCAGGTTCTGTACTCAGCGCTGGGGTAGACACAAGCCCATCAAGGTTGGACACAGTCCCTGTCCCATATTGGGGCTCAGAGTCTTAATCCCCATTTTGCAGATACGGTAACCGAGGGACAGAGGAAGTGCAGTGACTTGCCCAAGGGCACACGGCAGGCAAATGGCGGAGTCGGGATTGGAACCCAAGTCCTTCTGGCTCCCTGGCCCGTGCTCTATCCGCTAGGCCGCACCGCCGATGTCTAAGTGTAGGTAACATCCTGGGGGATGAAGAAGTGGGTGAACTGAGGCTGGGGAAAGGGAGACCAGCCATTGTAGTTCCAGGAAAAATGCACAGACAGACTCATCAATTTATCCAGCTTCCTACTCATTTGTAACTCCTCTTCCTAGCCTTTCTTTATATTTTTTTTGGGTCCTGAAACTCTCCCAAGTGGCGATTTCTGAGCGAGAGCCTAACAAAAATAATCTAGAGATGAGAATAATAATGTTGGTATCTGTTAAGCGCTTACTACGTGCAGAGCACTGTTCTAAGCGCTGGGGCAGGCACGGGGGAATCGGGTCGTCCCACGTGGGGCTCACGGTCTTAATCCCCATTTTACAGAGGAGGGAACTGAGGCCCGGAGAAGTGAAGTGACTTGCCCACAGTCACACAGCTGACAAGGGGCAGAGCGGGGATTCGAACTCATGACCTCTGACTCCAACAAACCGATGGGAACGAACTTTTCTGGGAAACCTGTTTCTACAATGGCTAAATGATTTGCATCCCGTTGGGACAACGAGGCCCCGGAACTGAAATCCTGAACGTTCCCATTTAGTGATGATGATGATGATGATCATCATCATAATAATGTTGGTATCTGTTAAGCGCTTACTATGTGCACAGCACTGTTCTAAGCGCTGGGGTAGACGCAGGGGAATCGGGTCGCCCCACGTGGGGCTCACGGTCTTAATCCCCATTTTACAGAGGAGGGAACTGAGGCACAGAGAAGTGAAGTGACTTGCCCACAGTCACACCGCTGACGAGTGGCAGAGCTGGGATTTGAACCCATGTGCCAAGCACTGTCTTAAGCGCCGGAGCGGATACAAGGTAATCAGGTTTTCTCCGGGGGAGGGCTCACAGTTTGAATCCCCATTTTACAGACGAGTAACTGAGGCACAGACAAGTCAAGCGGCCCGTCACACAGCTTACGAGCGGCAGAGCCCGGATCGGGACCCACGTCTCCTGACTCCCAAGCCCGTGCTCTTTCCACTCGGCCATGCTGCTTCCCCATGTCTTAACGCTAGGAGAGAAGCAGCGTGGCTCAGTGGAAAGAGCCCGGGCTTTGGAGTCAGAGGTCATGAGTTCAAATCCCGGCTCCGCCACTTGCCAGCTGTGTGACTGTGGGCAAGTCGCTTCACTTCTCTGTAAAATGGGGATGAAGTCTGTGAGCCCCACGTGGGACAACCTGATTCCCCTGTGTCTACCCCAGCGCTCAGAACAGTGCTCGGCACATAGTAAGCGCTTAATAAATAAATACCAACATTAAGGCAACGAGAGAATAAGAAGAGGCTCGAGATTAAGTCAAGTTTGTTTTACGCAGTTACTTCTCCTCTTGGGAATCAGAAGTCGTGAGCTGGAATCCCGGCGCCGCCGCTGGCCAGCTGTGCGACTCCGGGCGAGTCACTTAACTTCTCTGTGCCTCAGTTACCTCATCTGTACAGTTAAGACCCTGAGCCCCACGCGGGACCCCCCGATCACCTTGTATCTAACCCTGCGCTTAGAAGAGTGCTTGGCACATAGTATGTGCTTAACAAAAACCATAATCAGCATAGAGAAGCAGCGTGGCTCGGTGGAAGGGGGCCCGGCTTGGGAGTGGCAGCTCGTGGGTTCGAATCCCGGCTCTGCCACCCGGCAGCTGTGTGACTGTGGGCGAGTCACTTCACTTCTCGGTGCCTCAGTGACCTCGTCTGGAAAACGGGGATTAACTGAGCGCCTCAGGCGGGACAACCGGATGGCCCTGGGTCTCCCCCAGCGCTCAGAACAGTGCCCTGCACATAGTAAGCGCTTAACAAACGCCAACGTTATCACTCTCGTGAAAGGAGGTGCCTCAAAGGCAATTCGGGTGTCTGTCTGAATGTGAAGGAAAAACTGTGACATCTAGTGTCCTCGGGAAAAAATGACAGTCCTCATCACGCAGCATATTGTCACTACCAGGGGAAGAGGAGAGTTGCCAAATCAGTTCGGGGACACATTTGCCGTAGACGGGTTTTTAAGGAAAAGCGTATCTATATGCAAATGTAAGGGACGACATCTTTCCCGACTATCAGGAAAACCTAGGCGCGCAGAATCTCACTGGGTCCTCGTCGCCCTTCCGCCTGACGGCGAACCGGTTCCAAATCCTTGGCACCTGCTCCCAGCCCTCCATTTCACCTTCCCCCGGCGCGGGACGGACATCGGTCGGTTCTCGGGGCTCAGCTGGAGGCAAGGAACGGAGCCTCGCTCGAAAGACCCGGAGGGGCGGGCTCCAACTGGAAAGCGGGGACTCCCGATTCCGAGTCGTTGAGAAACTGTGCTGGTCCGGAAAGCAGGCAAGGTGACCGGCCTTCTCTGCAAGGCTCTCGCCGGGAGCCGCGGAGGTGAAAATGTCTCAAGTTAAATGATGATGTCGGTATTCGGTAAGCGCTCACTACGTGCCAAGCACTGTTCTAAGCGCCGGGGTAGATACAAGGTCGTCGGATTACCCCACGCGGGGCTCACAGTCTTCATCCCCATTTTACAGACGAGGTAACTGAGGCGCAGGGAAGTTAAGTGACTTGCCCAAGCTCACACAGCTGACAAGCGGCGGAGCCGGGATCGGAACCCGTGACCTCCGACTCCCGGGCCCGGGCTTTTTCCACTTAGCCACGGCGCTGAAGCGAGAGGGAGATACGTTCCCTCCTCCTCGGTAACCTCCGACGACGTGCGAGTTGGCTATTCTTGGCCGGGAACCCTCTGCTCGGCCTGAGCCCTTCAGTAACACCACTGAGCCAGACGAATGGAATTCACGCAATGAACTGGGCACGGAAACTCCGATTATCCCCGACCTGCAATTACAGCTTTCGCTGAACAATGAAAACAACTGGGGTAGACCAAGAACAGAATGAGGATGATTCCGCCATATCTATAGAGATTCTGCAATAAAGAAGAGCTGCCGGTTTGCTACCTTTCTTCGGGATCCGGACTAAATGGCGCCCATCCGTCTAGCTGTGTATTTACATACCACGCCCATCGCCACAGCCCCATGGCAGCTGCAAATGAAATCACGGTTTAGTCTGGCCTCCAATCATATTCCCCTCCATTTTCATCTTTACATGAAACCATTAAAAAAAAAAAAAAAAAAATACAGCGCCCGGGACGACTCATCTTTGGAGCTGTTAGAAGGCAGCGCGGGTCGTGGCCCCGGTTTTCATTTATTCTACTCGCTTCTCCCGCTCGCTTTAAACGTGTACCAAGGACTGAGCTACTCAAATTGGACGGTGAGAAAAATTTGCTCTCCTGTCCCTTTCGTAGTCACGCCTTCTCTCGGGCGGGTGGGTCAGGAGAGAAGACGGAAGAAAGTACGGCGCTCCTCTAGGACCCAACTTGGGTCCGGCATTTCAAAATGCAGGTCACATCTTTCCTCAAACAGCCGATATTTCTCCTCAGAGGGTAAACAAGGTGCCAAAACTGCAATGGAACTGAACTGCACCATCTCTCTCCTTACAGTCCTAGTGGACAAGGCAGGGCCAGCTAACCAGGACTCCAATCAGGAGCCACTGGCCAGATAACGACGTGTCTGTTCGTTGTTAGGATCGGGGTCACTCGCCCAAGCGCTTAGCACAGTGCTTTGCTCACAGGAAGCGCTCAATAAATATGATCGAATAAGTCGCCGGCCTCCCATCCAAGGCAAGGCACCTTAATCCGACCGGTCGGACAACCCTACACCCCGTATCCTGGAGCTAACGCTAAGGCATTCAGAATTACAAATACGATTATTCAGCTTCTAGGCGGCGGCCCTGCATTTACACCGCGCTCTGCCTTTAGAAAACAACGTGTGTCTCACTTGAACGATCTTATTACTTTTTTTGTTTTGTTTTGTTTTTTTAAACGCTTTTTCTCTTGCAGCTCCGTTCAAGTTGTCGTTCCTCCGGCTCCGAAAGTGGATTAGGACAGGTTGGCCTCTGGGCACCATCCACCGGCTCCCTCCCCTCACCTTCCTATCTCTCGGCATCGTTCCGGGGGTGACAAGCGGGGCTCCCGGCTAACTTGTCACCCCAGCCCGGGCGCGGGAGGCGGGGATTAAACGGCGAAGGCCGAAAGTCCCCTGGCTCGGCACGAGGGAATACCTCCTCCTGACACCTCGTCGCCGCCCCGGTCACCAGCTGTCCCTCAGCCCCCTGACTGCTGAAACCCCTTCCTCGGATTGATCGACCTCTCGACGGACGGCTCCCGTTGTGCGTGTGGGCTATTGGTAACAGAGTCTGATGCTAACCCCCCCAAATCTAATTCCCACACTGCTGCGTCCAGGGGAAGCTAATCTGAGGGAGTCCACTGACGAGAGTTCTCCTGGCCTGGAGAAAGATCGGGCTGCCAGCGTTCCATCCATTTCTCTCTGCTCTAGCTGAAGCGCTCCGAGAAAGGAAGACAGGACTGAGACTCCGGGCTAGTGAGGCACTGAAAATTTGCAAAACAACAAACCGACATAAAAATCAGCAAGGAATGGGAACAAAGGGGCAGAGGGAGGTAGGTAGGAAGGAGGGAGCCACCTCAAGATCAACAAAGAACACTTCACCAAAATCTTTATGCAGAAAGGATCTGAAAGAAGCCAAAAAGCAGCACGGCCTAGCGGAAGGAGTCCGGGCTTTGGAAGCAGAGGACCTGGGTTTTAATTCTGGCTCCGCCACCTGTCTGTTGTGTGACCCCGGGCAAGTCACTTCACTTCCCGGTGCTTCACTTACCTCACCTGCATAATGGCGATTAAGACCGTGAGCCCCAAGGTGGGCCGCGGACTCTGTCCAACCTGATTAACCTGGATCCGCTCCAGCACTCAGTAGCGTGCCCGGCATACAGTAAGTGCTTCGACAAACGTGACTAAATGGAAGCGCTTGCCGGGTATCTCGGAAGAGTGTTTCGTCACAAACGTAGACCAGAGGGGAACATGTGGACCACTGGTTCCTTCCAGAACGGATGTAATTTATTTGTTTACATTAATGCGGGTGTCCCCCACGCCCCAGACTGTAAGCTCGTTGCGGGCAGGGAACGTGTCGGTTTGTTATTACATTGTACTCTCCCGAGCGCGTGCTTGCTGGGTAACTCAGAAGAGTGTTTCATCACAGATGTAGACAGAGGGGGACACGTGGACCACTGGTCCCTTCAGGAGCGGATGCAATTTATTTATATTAGTGCGGGTGTCCCCCACGCCCCAGACTGTAAGCTCGTTGTGGGCAGGGAATGTGTGGGTTTGTTATTATATTGTACTCTCCCTAGCGCTCAGAACAGTGCACTGAACACATTAAGTGATCGATAAGCACGACCATTAGGGGACCGACCTCTTCTTTTAAAAGCAAGCTATTTCCGTTTCTAGACCGTTTATGCTCAGTAGTTAAAGGGTTAAAAAAAAACCTTAATTTTTTTTTTTTTTATCCTTCTTTTTTTTTCCCTTGTCATCTTTGGGTACAGAGTCCCTTATAATAAGACTATTTGTATTCATACTGGCAGAGTAAACACTACATGTTCATGCCCAGGCAGCTCTGTGCTTGTAATTTCAGCAAGAACAGAGCTCCGTCCCTCTGGGACTCGGCTATTCCCCCAGCCTCCATCCGCTCAAATACAGAATGAGAGAGGAGAGAGAGATCACGGCAAGAGGGCTCGCCTGACACCGCAGCCGGCTTTTTCTTGGCCAAAAATTTCATTTTGTGTTTTAATTACATTAGTTAAAGCAGTTCTGCCTCTTGGCCCAGTCTTCATTAGAACACCTTCCATTCCTGAAAAATGCCGCTGCTCGGTGAGACGGAATTCAACTCCGACACAAAGAAGCGTTTCTCCCCTGCATCGAGGGGGGTGCGAGTGTGTGTGTGTGTGCGCGCGCGCGTAGGGGAGAGCTCACTGAGCAGATATTACAGGGGAACCAACCTCTCTGATTCAACTTCGTAGATGTGTATGGTCGGCGGGGGGCAGGCGAGGGTAAGAGGAAGGGGTGGGAAGGCAGGTGTGTACGAGTGCACACATGTGCAGGTTTGTCAAAATTGTCTTCCTTCTTGCCCTTCTGCCTCTCTGATCCAAGTGCCAGTCAAGGGCCCTCTTGCAAAACTGAATCTCTCCCTGTGGTTGGACTTTTGTATTCACCTGCACTCTCGATAACCTCACGACACATTTGACACTGGGGAAGATGCCCTATAAGCCCAACATTTCTCTTGTTTGCCGAAGACACATTTTTAGTGTGAGGACGGGATCTCAGCACGGAGAAGCGGGGCGGGGTGGGCCTGGGAGTCGGAGGTCATGGGTTCCGATCTGGGCTCCGCCACGTGTCTGCTGTGTGACCTTGGCCTCGTCACTTCGGTGCTCTGGGCCTCATTTACCTCATCTGTAAAATGGGAATTAAGAGTGTGAGCCCCGTGTGGGACAGGGACTGTGTCCAACCTGACTGCCTTGGATCGACCCCAGAATTCAGAAGAGTGTTTCGCACATAGTAAGCACTTAACGAGTACCATAATTATCGTCGTTATTATTATTATTTAAGGAGCAAAAGACTCCCTCTGAAAAGAAGAGGCTCGCCTGTGGCCGCTCTCAGCAACTGGGGTCACTGCCTGAAGCCCAAGTGGAATGTTTGAGTTACTTTCCTCAATGTTCCCTTAGAAAATGTGTCTGTCCTGACTGAATTGTACCTATCCTAGTGTTTAGAGCAGTGCTTGGCACACGGTGAGCTCTTACCAAACATCACAGTTATTCTTCATGTCTACCAACTTTGTTATACTGTAACTCACACACGCTGGGCAGCAGCGGCACGGGAGAGAGCCGACGGCGGAGACGGGAGTTTACTGCGTGGAAGGCGACAGCGGTCACCCGCTTCCGTATATTTCCCAAGAAAGGTCTTACGGATACACTACCGGAACGACCGCGCACGACGAGCGGGGCGACCAGGGAGAGATGCGTCCGAGGCGACGCTAAGGGTCGGGGACGACTCGACGGCGTAACACAAGATTCTTCCAAATGCTCGGTACGGCGCTCTGCGAACAGTACGTGCTCAAGTAATACATCTGATTGGCTGATTCTGCAGCGCTTATTTCAGGATATCTCAATTCCGGAATGTGCCTGTGGACTGGGGAGAGGAACTGGAAAGTTGGGGAATATGCCCTTGGGTGCCGATGGAAGGACTCCTTCACTTAAGATTCAACTTCGTAGATGTGTATGGTTGGCGGGGGGGGGCAGGCGAGGGTAAGAGGAAGGGGTGTCCTGATTTTCCGGGTAGCATCAGACCTAATTCACTCACCAATGCCCACCACAGTGTAGGACCGAATGAGCAGAACAAGAGAGGAAAATTATTATTATTAATCATATTTACTGAGCACTTACTGCGTGCAAAGCACTGTACTAAGCACTTGGGAGAGTTCAATTCAACGTCAAACGCACTCCCGGCCCACAGCGGGCTCACCTTCTTCAATCGGGCCAGCCCATTATGGGTATGACTACTGAACATCCAATGATGAGCAAACATATCAACCGCGATAAAACCAACACGCCACCTCTGAAGTGTTTTACAGAAACAACAATTCAACATTCCCGTCCCAGTCTCCCAGCCCGCACACTTGGCTCCTCTAGCGCCGACTCTCTCGCTGTGCCTCCATCTCGTCTATCTCACCGCCGGTCCCTCGCCCGCGTTCTGCCTCTGGCCCGGAACGTCCTCCCTCCTCCAATCTGACAATTACCGTCCCCTTCTTCAGAGCCTTACTGAAGGCCCATCTCCTCCAAGAGGCCTTCCCTGACTAAGATCTCCCACGCCCTTCTTCATCGCCGGGACTGGTTCCTGTTGTTCATTCCACCCCTCCCAGCCCAACAGCACTTACGTACATATATGTGAATTTATTTAATGTCTCTCCCCCGCTTCTTAGACCGTAAGCTCTTATGAGCGGGAGATGTGCCCGTTTATTGTCGGATTGTGCTCTGCACACAGTAAGCGCTCACTAAATACAACCGAATGAACGAATAATGAAAACTCTCTGAGGAACCCTCTTTGGGGGGATGGTTTGGAGGTCCAGGGGGGATATGACAGGGAAGGAGAAAGAAGGCGAACGCCAAAGACTTGCCTCATTTCCTCCTGGAAGCCTGTTCATATGTACTAGCTGACCTTGATCGTCCAACACCAGTTCGGTATACGTCAGTATGTCGGAAGGTAGGGGCGGTGAGGGCAGGAATGCCTGAGCGGCCATGGACTCCCAGAGTTTAAGCAGCGACTGCAGGAGAAAGAGAGCAGGGCGCTTCAATCTTCAGGCAATGAAATATCCAACGGTTCTAATGCCTTCTGGACCCAGCAAACACACAGCACCGTCGGAAGCTTCTCATTACCCTCCCCTCTCCGGGAGAGGAGACGGGACTCCGTCTTCCAGCTTTCACCCTGTGTGCGGTCAGTGCCGCTTCTCCGGCTTTTCAGGCGGAGGACTCGGGACCTGCCCCAACCCTGCAAGGTGTCCGGCGAGCGGACGACACGTCAGTAAGGAGGCGAGGGATTTTGCCGCCTCCCAGGCGAACGCATTTGAGCGGCCAGCCGGGCCCCTCTCCTGCTCAAGGGAAAACGCTCCGCCATGGTACCCCCTGAAGGGGCGGTCAAGGTGATATTGCCACCTGATGTTTAGCTAACAGGGGCGGGGGACTATGGGGGCGTGGCGGGGGTGCTGCATTCTTCCAATGTCACTCCAATTTTTACATACAAATAAAAAATAAATAAATCCATCCTAATTCACGGGCGCTCGTTTCTCCAGAGGGATGGAGCCCATACCCATGAATAAATCTAAACCCAAGTCTGTGAAGGTGGAAATGACACCATACGGTTTGCCATTTCCTAGTCTCTTCTCCATCACCTCCCTTTATAAAGAGGTAGATCTATAAAGACCTGAGAGACGCATCTACCCGCGGGGCCTGTTGCCCAGTTATGGATTTGTAAATACGAACCTCAGGATTGCCTCTGGGTTATTTACAGGGATACAGAGAGGCTCTAATTGAAATTCAAATGACAGGCCGAGTTTTCAAGAATTCACTTTTGAGGCTCGGGCAAAGCTCAGATCTCACGGATTCGTTACGGGGCAAATATTTTCTTCCCGAAACTTTGCAAGCTGCATTTCCCTATAGCGGTGGCCACATCTCCTGGAATTGCTTGCCTCTGGGTTATTTACAGAGCTCTGTATAGGCTCCATTTTGAAATTCAAATTACATTTTCAAGAATTCACTTCTGAGGCTTGGGCAGAGCTCAGATCTCACGGATTCATCAGGAGGCAGAGATTTTCTTCCTGAAACTTTGCAAGGTGCACTTCCCCGTAGCGGGAGCCACGTTTTCTGGAACTGCTGTCGCTAGAAGATCGGCAGCGGAAGCCGATCCAGCGTACAGATCAAATCGTTTGTTTTCGAAAGGGCACGGGAGTCCCCGTGCCACGATCCCATCTGAGGTAATTGTCATGCGATAACACGACGTCTCTCACAAAAAGAATTGCACTCTGAGTCACGTACCATGCAATCTCTGGCCATTTAGTGTCATCGCCTGTACCGATGAATAGCATATCGACACAGGGCAAAGGTAAGGGACGGCTTCTCTCGGGGAGTAGGGCCACAGGCCCTGGAGCTTCATACTTCTTGGAATCTAAATGCGGCCTTTTCCTTCGGCAACTAAACCGACGCCCGAGGTCTGATGCTACCCGGAAAATCAGGACACCCGCCTTCTCAAAACCACGTCAGGGGACCACCCAAAAACTTTACCTGTCGAAACATCTCCGGAATGTCATAGATGTAGGTCGTTCCTAAGGTCTGGGCCTGAAACCGCTTAGACTGCAGTAGGTCCTTGGTCACGTAGGGAGTATTGATCAGCATGCCATGCAGTGGTCCCTGTTTGTCTCCGTAGGCCTGGAACATAATCTGCAGGAAAGAAGTGTGACTTGAAGAGTTAGACAGTTGGAACCGGGCATGTGGCTAGGGGTTCTGGATTTGTTTTGAATTATTTATTCCAGCTCCAGACCGGCTAGCCAGGCAGGATCCTTTGATGTGACAAAATACAGGGCCAGACTGTGAAAATCAGCAGTGAGAGCATGTGTGAGATTTCACACAAGGGAAAGCTGGACCAACAAAAATGGCTACTTGATCCTCCAACCCTAGAGGCGGACTGGCAGGTTTAGGCTCCAGGACGACTCTCCCTATGACAATAAAAATGATTCGACTCGCTATTAAACGCTTACTATGGGCGAAAGGCGGAGAAACAAGAAAATCACTCAGTCATACTCGCCGACCTCTTACTGTGGGCAGAGCACTGCACGAAGCGCTTAGGAGAGTACAGTATAACAGCGTTGGCAGAAACATTCCCTGCCTACAACGAGCTCCAAGTCTAGAGAGGGAGACAGACATTAATGTAAATAAATAAATTAAGGATACTTAAGCAAGTGCTGTGGGGTGGAAGGAGGGGTGAGCACAGGGAGCGAATCGGGGTGACGCCGAAGGGAGAGGGAAAAGAGGAAATAAGGGTTTAGTCGGGGAAGGCCTCTTGGAAGAGACGTGCCTTCGATAAGGGCTTCAAGCCGGGGAGAGTAATCGTCTGTCGGATACGAAGAGGAAAGGCCAGAGGCAGCAGGATGCGGGTGAGAGGTCGGCAGCGAGAAAGACGAGATCGAGGCACAGTGAGTAGGTCGGCATTAGAGGAGCCAAGAGAAGGGGCTGGGTGTAATAGGAGAGCAGCGAGGTGAGGTAGGAGGGGGCAGGGTGATCAAGCGCTTTAAAGCAGACCGTAAGGAGTTCCTGTCTGACGCGGAGGTGGACGGGCAGCCGCCGGAGGTTCTTGAGGAGTGGGGGAACACGGACTGAACGTTTCTGTAGAAAAATGATCCAGACAACGGGATAGAGGCCTTGAGGAGGGACTTAAATGTCTGGAACGGCTGTCAAGAGCAAGGGGCATGGGCACCGATAAGGATGGAGAAATAAATTGGCCGGGCAGAATACAAGCACGCCGAGATAAACTCGAAGTTGACGAGCTTGGCCCGATATCTAGGCTTCGGCCGGCAGCGCCCTGCGGCTCGTGCCCGGGAGTGAAGCAAGTGGAGCTTGGAGGTGATCCAACGATGTGGGGGAGAGGTGAGAGATCGACGAAGTGATGGGGAGCGAGTGAGGTGAGTTCAGTGGAGAGGGTGGTGCTGGGGGCGCCAATCTGGACACCGAGGGCCTCCGAGGGCTAGTTTGGGCGAGGAGGCTAAATGGGGCGTGACGATTCGAGAAAAATCAGGTGGGGCCTAAAGATCGGAAGTCTCCGTGGGGGAACGGCACAGATGTGCAGGGAGGAGAGACGGTAAGTGCGGAGGCTGTGGTGAGACGGAGGGATTTCAGATATCAGCGGCTCTACTAGAGACGATGAGATCGAGTGAGCGTCCAAGTGGGCGAGCTGGGGTGGAGCAGGAGGTCGGCGGAGTGGACGAGTGATAGAGAGCGGGCAGCGGAAGGGTCGTCAGGAACACCTGTTCGGTGGTTCCATCGTATTTGTTGACCGCTCGCTGTGTGCAGAGCGCTGTACTGAGCACTTGGAAACTACAGTTCGGATACTGAAGTCCCCAAGGATCAATGGAGGGGTGGAGAAAGAGAAGGAATGTGAGAAAGGGATCAAAGAGAAGCGGCGTGGCTCAGTGGAAAGAGCCCGGGCTTGGGAGTCAGAGGTCATGGGTTCGAATCCCGGCTCCGCCACTCGGCAGCTGTGGGACTGTGGGCGAGTCACTTCACTTCTCTGGGCCTCAGTGACCTCAACTGTAAAATGGGGATTAACTGTGAGCCTCCCGTGGGACAACCTGATTACCCTGTATCTACTCCAGCGTTTGGAACGGTGCTCCGCACATAGTAAGCGCTTAACAAATACCAACATTATTATTATTATTATTGTCATCATCTAAACGGTTCAAAAATAGGAGGTGGGGGCTGGGGAATAGGAGGTGTCTGTTATTAGTATCCGGAGTGGGCGGTAGAGGCGGATGATATGGGGTTTGAAGGAAGGGAAAGAAAGGAAACGGGGGGCGGGGGTGGGGATAGAATAGTGCAAAAGCAGCATCGGGGAGCAGGAAGCCGCCCTCTCCCCCCTTTTCCAGTGAGTCTGGGGGGATTGGATGAGATGAGCCTCCCTCTAGAGAGAATGGCAGGAGAGGCCTGGTATTGGGGGGGGGGGGGGGGGGTCACGGTGGGGTCAGGAAAGTTTAAGTCTTGTAGGTTAGGTTATCAATAGCGATAAAAGCTTAATCGGGTGGCTCCCTGAGGAAACTGTGGCATTGCATGCAGGTCCTTGAGAGTGAAGAGGTGAGAGTTCAGGAGTGATTCCCCCGAGGGCTGGGGAGATGTGAAGGCAGGCAGCGGGTTGATATGTAAAAATCCAGGTCACCGCCGTCAGCTGGGTGTCTGACAGCCCCACGGGATCTGAGAATCAGATGGAACACAGTCTCTGTTCCCCAGCAGGACTCACAGTCAAGGGCCAGGTATCTCATCTCCATTTTCCAGATGATGATCTCGAGGCCCAGTGAGGTTAAATGACTTGTCCAGGATCACGGGGCAGACCGGCCGCAGAACCGGGATTAGAACCAGGTCTCTTAACTGCCAGACTATTGCTCCTTCTTCCCGGTTACGGCAATTAGGAGAGGGCTAATGTGGATGCAAGAGAATAAGCGATATCTCCCCCCCCAAAAAACAAAAATCCATTCCAGTTTTCTCCCTTTTGAGTGATAATGGTCCACTGCGTCACCTCTACTCTTTAGGTCCTCTGATTGCAAGGCATTTCACAACTTCTCTAGTATTACATTTGGCAAGAGCTTTCAAAGCCACAAAGATAAAGGGTCTGCCAGAAGCACAATATAAATTATCTCTATATGCACCCAGTGGTTCCTTCGCTATGAGGATAGACAGGGAATGACACTCTTGCAGAGATACTAGTGTTATCCCCGCTATGTCTGGCAGATCTCCTGAAATCACTTTGGGGAAGCTATTATGAAATCTATAACCCAGGCGATTTTTGAAAAGTATATACACAGTCGGTTCTCCTATAAAGGGTGCTTTCACTACCACACCTTTGGGTGACGAGGGGTGGTTCCTCCGACATTCCGACAACAGCCGACAACAAACACCCGACAACATCCGTCCGCCCCAACGCAACTCGAGCAGAAAGTCAGAGGCGAAGGTTAGCGAATATGCGGTGTCGGCTAAGGGGTGGGTAATAGAGCGCGAGGTTTTCCTGGCAAAGGGTTGGTCAAGAATATATTCATTCAATCGTATATACTGAGCGCTTACTCTGTGCAGAGCGTGGAGAATCCCCGCCTCGGAAAACCAACTGCGTGCACCTGGACTGATCTGAAATCTTTTAATGCCATTATTTCCAGAAAGAAGCTTTGAATCGTATATGTTTTCGATAATATTCTGTTTCCTGAGGCATATCTTAGGAAATTTAAAGGATACTACTTCACTCATTCAGTTGTATTTAGTGAGCGCTTACTGTGTGCAGAGCACTGTCCTAAGCGCTTGGAAAGTACGAGTCAACAACAAATAGAGACAATCCCTACCCGACAGCGGGCTCACAGTCTAGAAGGGCTCCAGTTTGGGACACTCTGACCGAGCGATTTAGTTCCCTGTAACCTTTATTCCGGGGGCAAACTGAGGCAGACAGCCACAATTTCTCAAGAACGAATAATTGGACCAGAATTCGAAGCTTCTGGCAGATTCTCCTCTGACCATAAGCCTAAAATCCTTAAAAGCATATGTTGTCGTCTCTATGTTTCTCATCTAAAAGAGCCCATGAGAAACTCCTCATAAAGGATAACTATGCTTTAGTTTGGAGAGAGTTGAAGAAAACTGGATGTTCTAAGTTCTGTAGGCACAAGGAGTAAGGAACTGAGAAATGTGAAAGAGTGCTAATAAAAAAAAAAAAAGTTATGAAGAACAAACATTTATCAAGAACATAAAATCTCCAGAGGCCATCTTATTTTTCACAAGAATAGAGCTGCCTTGAAGCCATTGTAGAAGTTAATTAAAAACATCCCTGCCCATGGAAAGCTTTTCCTGAAAATGTCTTTAAGGTTGTCCTGAAAAATATCAAATGTAGCAAAAATTACAGAACATTCTCTCTCCTTATTTTAACTGGTCATTTCTCATGGGCATAGATTTTTCTGACCGTCTGACTATAAACCAAAATGTAAAATGAAAGGTCACTCTGGCAATTGCCTAACAAACTCGGACTTTAATCTCAGCTTTGGAAGACCGGTAAAACATCTTTTCTCCCCAAGTCAAAAGGCAGAGAAGGACGCAGATGCAGGCGCAAAAAGCAGACGTACGATCCATCCCCAAAATCTCCAGTGCAAGAGGAGATGATTGATTTCACATGAAAGTTCTTTGAAGCAATTTCATTTTTTCAGCATTCTAAACCCTTCCCTAGGGTGTGACACTCTCGCATCCCTCCCGTCTAAGAGGACACAGATGACTATATAAAAATTCAAGTTCTCAATAACGTACTACTCAAGTTCTCAATAAATACTCAAAATCTAAAGCGACAGGACGGCCTGCTGGATAATCGCTCGTGAGGTCACTTAATCTTCTCACGGTTTCCCTTTCCTGATTTGGAAAATGGGGAAAAGGCAACTGCCTCGCCCCAACTCACAGGCGTAAGGAAGGACGATATGTACAATTTGCAGAGCTTCTGGGGAGTAAATCATGAATACGAACAAGTTGTGGTATGCCTGCCCCAATTTCCAGGCCTTTCCCGATTAAGCCCTCTTTTCCCTGACTCCCTCTCCTTTCTGAGTCATCCGTGTCATCCGTGACCTTTGGGCATTTGACATTCACCCCACCCTCAGCCCCAGGACACTCACGTAAACAGCTAAGTTACATATTATAAACTATTTATTTATATTAATAACGTCTCCCTCTTCTAGCGTATAAGCTCACCGTGGGCAGGGAACGCTTCTACCAACTCTGTCGCACTGTACTCTCCCAAGTACTCAGCACAGTGCTCGCCACAAAGTAAGCGCTCAGTGAATACCACTGATTGATTGCCAGCTACCCTCAGGCCGCTGCGACTTATCCTTCCTCTCCTTAAATGAAGGATCACTGCAACTTCACCATAGCTCTCAGACTCCCACTGATCAGTGACGAGTTGAATTAGTTCCAGATTGGGAGGAAACTGAAGAACCTAACGTGATGCTTTTTTTTTTTTCTAAAGGGGTTCAAGCTGCAGAGAAGCAGGATGGCCTAGCGGGAAAAGCACTGGCTTGGAAATCACAGGACTTGGGTTCAAATCCCAAATCTGCCACTTGACCACTCTGTGACCTCGGACGAGTCCCTTGACTCGTAAGTGTGATGTGGGCAGGGAACGTTTCTGTTTATTCTTACGTTGTACTGCTTAGTAAAGCGCTGTGCACACGGTCAGCGCTCAGTAAATACGATTAATGAATAAACGAATGACTTGAATTTTCTGTGCCGCCTTTTGCTCTGGGGTAAAACTGGAATTCCGTTCCTGCCCTCCGTCCTACAGGGACAGTGAGCCCACGTGGGACAGGAAATGTGTCTGACCGGATTATCTTGTGTCTGCCCCAGTGCTGGGTATACAGTGCTTGGCACACGGGAAGCACTTAAATACCAAACATTACTATCAGGCCCCTCTGAGGAGCCTGGGTTTACTGATCCTTTCCCTTCGAACCAGTACTAAAAGCCTCGGAGTCACAGCCCTCAAGACTTAAGGGCAGAGTTGAAGTTCCATTCTCAAAAACACAAGGAGCTATCATTCCGGGTGGGGGATAAGCGGAATTGATGTCTTAACGGGCCATTTTTTCCGCCTGAGTCCCTAAAGTTTTAAACAATCCTGTGACCTCACTCTGCAGAGCATCACTCGCACAGAACGGCATTCTTACCAGGCTCTCGAGAGATCACTCTCCCGTTCCGCCGCTGGACAACGTACCTGTGCTGTCCTGGAGTCGGTCACTTCCTTGTAAAGGCTAATGTCCAAGTAATAGCCGGACTCATTGGTTAGGAAGAGGCGGATGGGAATCGCTTTTCCGGTCGGAGTCAGGCGAATGTTGATTTTCAGTTCCGCCTGAAGGACTCGGAGTTTCCAGAGCCGACTCCCGTAGCGCATCACCATACTCCGCACCGACTCCTCGATCTGACGCGAACACAAAAATACACCGGACAAGTCTGACCGTTACTTGAATGGGTGAAAAGGGTGGGAGAGGACTCCTAACTCTCTCGGAGTGTGACTCGGGAAGTCTGCTCAAACGGATCTAGGAAGAGCTTGATTTCACCCTCATTTTGCCTGGCGGGGTTTAGGGGTGGTGGGGAGGCTGACGCGGGCGCCTCGGTGACCCGGCACTTCCACTGTTCACTCTGATTCACACCATGCAGGCTGAACCTTCTTTTATTCACGTTCCTTCAGCCTATTCCAAATATCTGCGAGATTTAAAGTTACGAGCCATGGGGCTTAAGAGAAAGCCCCAAATGAGAATGAAACTTCTGGTAAACAGCTATTAAGAAGCATTTATATGCATGATACCCATGTTGCGTTGCACTTATAAATACCTTAAATCCAAATGGTAATTACCGCTCCGAGCTTTCTTTTTTCCATATGGTTTTATTAAACTTTAGAATATACACCTATTTGTAATGCATAACCGTTAAAGAAGGGCAAATTGCGCGGAGTTCTCCGGGTTTCTCTCCAACGCAGCAGCTTTCGGGTTTGGCGAGAAGTGAATACGCAATTAGGGTTTTTAAGTAAACAGGGCAACAGCTCCCAAGTCCCTGCGAGCCCTGGTGGAACACTTAGAGTAACTGCTTTCAAATCTGCTTTTAAGGTGATGCTTCCTATGGTGACACTAAAGCAATGCCTGTTTCCCCCTACCGAAGCTCAGGGCGAGACGAGGGGCTTATTCAAAGTCAGTTATCCTCAACAGAATGTTTTTTGTTTTTTTTAACCATTTCTCTCTCAGCCTTTCGGCAAGGGTGGGTAGAATCGACAATTACCTATAGGATCAGTGAGCATTTAGTAAAACCAGACTTTCTGGGGAAAGGTCGTCTGCTTCCCGTAAAGAGAAACTTAGGCGACATTCATCCGCCAGACTTTCTTGAGGGGCATAAGAAGTATGTGGCTAATTTCTCTTCCCCCTCCCACCTATCTCTTCGGTACTTCTTTGCCAACCGTGATTTCAACACCGTACGTATGTTACTTCTGAAACATTAATTCACAATACGTATCCCCTTTCCCTTCATCTTCCTATAAAATTATTTTAGCTCTGCTCTTCCCCGCTGGGCTGCGGAGTTGAGGGCGGGGTGAATATCAAATGCCCAGAGATAACAGACCCAAGCGCAGGGAGGTTAAGTCCCTTGCCTAGGGTCACATAGCAGGCAAGTCGTGGAGCCGGAAAGCCCGAAACGTCTGACTCCCGGCTCCTTCCGCTAAACTACACTGACTCTACCTGCGGCTGAGACACGGCATGTATTTTAGGAAGGACATAATAGAGCTGCAGAAGGTATGGAAAAGGGCAACCAAGATGATCAGAGGCACGGAGAAGCTTCCACCATGAAAAAGATTAGGAGGCTTCAGTCTGGACAGGTCAGAGCTCAGAGGGGATGTAACTGAAGTATACTATTAGGAAGGGTATGGAAGGGGCAAACAGAATAAAATGCTTGAAGGAAAAGTTGAAGTTGGTTGGTTCAAAAATGAACAAATGGAGACCTTCCTTCCCAGAGCAGGAATTCACTATCATTGGGAACTGTGAAGGGGGAAAACATTAATAGGTTAATCTTGCCCACGTCCTGCCTCTGGCCTGGAACTCCCTCCCTCCTCAAATCCGACAGACAATGACTCTCCCCCACTTCAAAGCCTTATTGAAGGCACATCTCCTCCAGGAGGCCTTCCCTGACTAAGCCCCCCCCCCCCCCCCGCCCCCTTTCCTCTTCTCCCACTCCCTTCTGTGTCATCCTGACTTGCTCCCCTTGTTCTTCCCCCAACCCATCCCCACAGCCCCATGTACATCTCTGTAATTTCCTATTTTATATATATTATTGTCTCTCTTCCCTCCCTCCGCCACCATACTGTAAGATCATTGTGGGCAGGGAATGTGGATGCGTCTCTTTAGCGCTGTATTGTACTCTCCCAAGCCCTTAGTACAGTGCGCTGCACACAGTAAGCGCTGGATAAATACGACCGAAGGAAGGAAGGATTTAGCTAAGTCGATGGGCAAGCAGTCCATATTGAGCTAAGAAGTTAGAGGAAAAGTTAGGATTCATTCATCCATTCAATCGTTACCCGCTATATCCTTAATTGTAACGAGAGGTGTCAGGTAATTAGTTAGGGCTTCCCCGGAGAACCCTTCGGGGCTCCTGACTGAGAACTAATACTTGCCAGGAAGGACTATTGGACTGATGCAATAATGGCATTTCTTCGGTGACGCAAAAACCTATATCATTTCTCCCCTCTCATAACTTCTGCCTTGTAGCTCCTATACATAGCTTTACAGTAAGCTAGTAGGAAGCTGATTCCTATAGACTATAAGCTCCTTATGGGCAGGGAACATGTCTACCCATTCTGTTTTGTCCTTTCCCAGGCTCTTAGTACGGCACTGTGCACACAGTGAGCGCTCAAAAAATACTACGGATGGTTTTCCCGTTGGGCCCGAGGGTGTAATAGGGGATCATCTATCCCATCCCCTACTTTCAGGCAGAGCAACATCCAAATCAAATCGGAAAGAAATCCGTCTGCCTTTTCTTACGAGTCTACAGGGAAATGAGAAGTTTTCTCCAGTGCATCTGTTCACCTCTCACGAGCACAGGCAGAAATGTCTCATTTGTCCAATCCCGAGCTGCGCAGCAACCATTTTACGACCCAATCTCTGGGAGGTCGGGCGCCGCTTGCGCGGTGCCAAAAAGATCCCCCTCGCCTGTCGCCTTCTGCGTGTTCAGTCTAAGGTTAAACCAAAACACCAGCGGCTAAGAGTTTAACGCCCTCCATTTACGATCAGGGTCTCTAGCCACGAATCATTCCATCCACTTTGCCATAACCCGTGGATGAAATCTAACTTCAGAGGTAGGCCGCCGTGGGGCTCGACCAACCAACGTCTCCCTAAGAAGTGACCCAAGGAATTCCCGGGCCCTGCTGAGGGCTAGTTAGGGTGAGCGCCACCTCCCACGTTGGTTTGCCCTGGGGGGGGGGGGGGGAAGAGTCCGGATATAAAGAGTTACCTTGGAGGGGTCCATGATGACGGTGGGCACAAAGTTGAGGAAGATGTGGTTGCAGTCGGTGCGGACGTTTGTGTTGTTGAAAGCAACCTCCAGCTCATCCATGGCTTCCAGGAGCAGGCGCTCTCCTTCGTTCTGCAGATACTCAAAGGAGGCTTCCTGTTCAGAAGACCCAAACCAGCTTTTTAGGGCACGAGCCGACCATTCAGAAAGGCAAAATCGTCCCGGAACAACAGCCACGAACGGCGAGGCCCGGAGCCCGTGGGCGGGTTTCTCCATCAGTGCCCTCTTCTGAGAATCCAGACAATTAGCACCGGATGCATTATCTCCCTATTTCCCCGGCCCACTAGACTGTAAGCTCCTTACGGACAAGGAACCTGTTGCTCTGCACCGTACTCTCCCGAGCACTTAATACAGTACTCGGCAAACAGTAAGCGTTCACCAGACACGATGGCTAGACTGACTGACTTCCCCAGAGTGCCGGCTGCCGCCCCCTTGAGAAGCAGCACGGAGGAGCGGATAGAGCCCGGGCCCGGCAGTCAGCAGGTCATGAGTTCTAATTCCGGCTCCGCCACTTGTCTGCTGGGTGACCTCGGGCAAGTCTCTTTACTTCTCTATGCCTCGGTTACCGAAATGGGGATTAAGACTGTGACCCCCACATAGGACAGGAGGGTCTGTGTCCGGCCCAATTTGCTTTTACCCACCCAGCATTTAGTAACAATGTTGGTATTTGTTAAGCGCTTCCTGTGTGCAGAGCACTGTTCTAAGCGCTGGGGTAGATAGAGGGTGATTAGGTTGTCCCACATGAGGCTTAATACAGTGCCTGGCACATAGCACTCAAAAAATACCAGGATTATTATGAGAAACCTCCACTGTAACATTTCCTTCATACCTAACAGCCATTTTCCCAGATGCTGGAAGGACAAAAGTGAGCCTATAAGCCCAAGAGGCAAAACCTCAGAAGAACTGTACGTGCAGAGGCTGAGATCAAGATTTTTCTTTTTTTTTAAATGGCACTTGCTAGGCGCTTACTTTACGCCAGGCACTGTACTACACGATGGGGTAGATACAAGTTAAAGCAAGTTGGAAGCAGGCAGTGTCCCACGTGGGGGTCTCAGTCGTATTCCCCATTTTACAGACGAGAGAACTGAGGCCCAGAAGTTCAGTGACTTGCTCAAGGTCGCACAACAGGTTAGTGGCAGGGCTGGGATTAGAAGCCAGGTTCTTCTGATTACCAGGTCTACGTTCTATCCACTAAGCCTCGCTGTTAGTTGTAATCTATGCCTCACCCCCAACCCTGAGCAACATTCCGTTTCCTATAAGAGTCCCTGAAGAATACGAGTCACACACCCACCTTGGTGACCAGGTCAGAATGCCTGATGATCGCCCTCACGAAGAACCTGTAGTCGGTAACTTCTATACCCACTTCCACCTTGGCTGCCCCCAGGTACAAGTGCATCTTATGATTGGCGCACGGGATGGCAGTGAGGTCGAAGTTTCGCATGCGGTTTAGCTCCAGCTGAAAAGCCAGTGCGGGCTCTAAGTGTCGATAGATGCGATCCTCCTCAAACTAGGTTCGGGACGAGGAAGAAATAGAGAGGCGGAGGAAAAAAAATAGCACATTTAGTAAGCCCTTTGAAGAGTGTGAACGTGGGGAAGGCGAAACATAATAATAATAGTAATAACGTTGGTATTTATTAAGCGCTTACTATGTGCAGAGCACTGTTCTAAGCGCTGGGGTGGACACAAGAGGAATCAGGTTGTCCCACGTGGGGCTCACAATCTCAATCCCCCTTTTACAGATGAGGTAACTGAGGCACAGAGAAGTTAAGTGACTTGCCCACAGTCACACAGCTGACAAGGGGCGGAGCTGGGATTCGAACCCGTGATCTCTGACTCCAGAGCCCGTGCTCTTTCCACTGAGCCACGCTGCTTCTAAGGGTTGTGTTGAGCACCGTTACGCATCATATAAAATTAAACAAACTGGGCAGAAAAACTGAAGAGCCGAATGCCTCGGTTCAGATCGGGCCTGAATGTCCAGAGAACCTACTCATTCCTCACTTGGTGTGCAATGTCATTATTTCTAATAACCCCAGCTTTATAATGGGATTTAAGCCTCTTGAGCCTTTCAGGGAATTGGGGGTCCAGGCTCATTCCCTGCAGGTGGCCCTCTCCTGACCCAAAATGAACTCCGTATTCCAAATGAACAGCTACCCTCTGGCCCCTTTCCTGCTTTTCCTTCTACTGCACCGCCTGATTCCCACCTAAAAATAACCCAAGAAAGTTACAGAGAAGAAGAGGACTATCTAGTGCTGAGGGTGAATGCTTACTGCGGTTGGTTGCGAACGGGGCAGACTCTGGCCCGGGAGTCTCTACGTCTTCCCCTTTCCCAGGTCTACCAAAGCTTTAAAATGGTCACGGATGAGACACCACCACGGAGGCAAATATATTAAACTGGCAAAAAAACCTTCTTTTAACAATAGTTTTCCCCGTATCTCTCCATCCACAAAAGCCCATAAAAGGAATGAAGATCAGCGATCTCGGAGCTACCTCTACATCTCGACGGCTCAGAGCCTTACAAGAGTTCACTAATCCCAATGATCGGTCCATCAGGAAAGACTGTTCCCATTTTAAATACTTAACAGAAGGAAATGTGGGTGGTACAGAAGGGGAAAACACCCTGGCAGCAAAGGACGGAAGGGTTCTTTAACTTGTGTTCTTAAGAAACAGAGGTGATGGGGGAAATTACAAAGGAGGGAAAGCCGTGGCTCCTTACCTTATCTCTTGCTCGGAACGTGAAAAATTTGGGGAACTCTCTCTGTTTGAAAATGAAAGTAAGAGTCAGTCCACCAAACCACGCTTCTCTCGTGACAGAAAACATGACGGTAAGATCTACAAAGTTTCCTATTGGATATACATTCCCTACTGAACTGAGCAGACAATGAAATTTGGCAGGACAGTCAACCAATTCCCAACCCAAGGCCTAGGGCTCTAGCTTGCATAAAGACAAAAGCTTGTCCCTCCCTAAAGATGGTGGAGTGGTAAGAGGCCCTGGCCCAGGGCACCCCAGGGTGCTACCCTCACCTCATAGAAAACAATCACAGTGCAATTTTTTCCATTACAATTAAGACCATTTCCTTTACTGTTCCTCTCAACACACAGTACTTGTAGAGGACTCTCGCTCGATTTTCCAACCTTCTCTACATAAGTCAAATTCCAAACCATAGAACCAGCACAATGCTCCTTCACCGCAAACCTTTCCCACTCACCGTCAGGTCTACTCTTTCGAGTCAAAACCCACAGACACCGAGGCCAGATAGAAAGCCAGGCTGTTTCCTCGGTCACTAATCTTTGCAGCAAAAATGGAGATGGGGCCCGTGAACTTGCTATCAGGATATCTTGCTGATCTCTGGCTGGGTGTCATGCGGGAAAACCAACCAATTTGCTCGAATCTTATTAATTAACAAAGATTAATTCAATTAGCAGAGTTCATTAGTTTCTGAAATTTAACTTATTTACACGAAATACTCCTGGTTTTCGGATGGGGAGATCGACTAAGTGTAGGCATCAGGAAGTTCATTTCTATTTTCTTTTATAGGAGGTCTCATTTGGCTTCTACTTCATTATGAGCACAACAATCAGCTGGTTAGTGGCTCAAGGCAGCGCCACCAGGAAGAGTTACGTTACCCTCTCTCAGTGAGCTTCAGCAAGTGTGAAAGAATAAAAGGGGATTTCCTCTCCACCTTGGTGGAGAAGTACATTATCTCAGAGCCTCCATCTTTGCCTGGATAGAATCAAACGGAAGATAATCGCCAGCAACAAAAAAACTCATTTAAAGCCAAAGAACCAAACACTACTTGAGAGTAGAGAAGCAAGGGGGAAAAAAGTGCCATGCTGAAAATTTCGTAGTTAGGTCATTCTCGGGAAATTTGCTCGGGCTCTTTTGCCACGGAAATGATACTGCCTCTGAAACCGGCCCAGCCTTCTACACTTCTACCAGGTTCTTGGGCATTTTAACTATAAAATTACCAACTGTAAAGCTGCACTCTACTTGTTTCTTCTTTAACAAGGCTCAGGCTCTTAAAGGCAGATTTTAATTAGTCAGTCACTTTTGCCGAGCGCTTACTGTAGCAGAGCACTGTTTTAAGCGTGTGGGAGAGTACAACATAATGGTCTCTGTCCACAAGGAGTTAACAGTTTAGAGGACCCAGAACGGGTCTTTTGCCCATTCCGTTTAGACTTCAGGAAGTCCTCAGTCTTACATAATACAGGCGACCAACCACCTGGGTTCTAATCCCAGCTCTGCCACTTACCGCTGGGTGTCATTGGGTTAGTTCCTTAACTTCTCTGTGCCTCAACTCCCTCATCTGTAAAACTGGGGTTAAGACTGAGCCCCATGTGGGACACGGACTACATCCAATCTGATTAGCTTCTATCTATCCCACCACTAGTACAGTGCCTGACACAGAGTAAGTGCTTAAAGGCTATTAAAAAAAAAAAAAAAAAGAATACAAGGTTGGCTATTAAGCCAACAGGAAGGCATGGCGAGAGATTTTCTGTGGATGTCACATTAATGATTTCACAGAAACGTTTGGAGGCTTTGAGGGCACTGGGGAAAAAGAGATAAGCGTCAAAATAGAAGACTAAAAGAACAATTCTTCCATGCCGCTCTCTGTAGGGCCACGTAAGGGTAGAGGAAAGGGGCAATGGATTGAAACAACATTTTTCTTGTGGACCTTTTGGTCAAACCTGATTACTAAAGTGATTCCAATCCTTTGTCTTCCCCCGAAGGCCAAAAACTTTTGAAAACTCCTGCTGAGAAATATTAATAATAAGCTGAGGGGGCAAATGCAGTACAGTCTCTTGGCGGTGGCAGATTATTTATTGTTTAGCTCAGCCCTGGCCCCTGTTGTCTCTTTAGTTGCCAGCAGCCTCAGCCCCCTCCTTCAGTGACTGACTTGGGAAGACCCAGAGGCCGAGTGACGGAATAAACTTTCTCTACTAGGCGTAGACGGTATCTGTGGTCTTCCCTCAGAGAAGCAGCGTGGCTCAGTGGAAAGAGCGCGGGCTTGGGAGTCAGAGGTCACGGGTCCTAATCCCGGCTCCGCCGCCAGTCAGCTGTGTGACCTTGGGCAAGTCACTTAACTTCTCTGTGCCTCAGTGACCTCATCTGTCAAAGGGGATTAAAAGTGTGAGCCCCACATGGGACAACCTGATCACCTTGTATCCCCCAGCGCTTAGAACAGTGCTTTGCACATAGTAAGCGCTTAACAAATACCACAATTCATTATTTATTTATTCCCTCATCTGTGGGGATTTTCTCTAGCCGATCCCCTGTGAATGCGAAAAGGACTGCTGTACCTCCATTATTGCTAAAAATGCATGACAACAGAATTCACTTTCTCAAAGCAGATCTGACTCAGAACTCTACCTTCGTGCTTAAATTGAACAGATTTTCCACAAGGAAGAACTTCTTCCCTTAACTGCTCATCTCCACTTGTCTTTTCTTATGCCGTCGTGTCGTTTCCGACCCGCGGCGACTCCACGGACACATCTCTCCCAGAACGCCCCGCTCTCTATCTGCAATCGTTCTGGTTGCGGATCCACAGGCTTTTCTTGGGAAGAATCCGCAAGTGGTTTATCGCCGCCTCCTTCCGCGCGCTAAACTCGAGTCTCCGCCCTCGACCCTCTCCCGTGCTGCTGCTGCCCGGCATGGCTGAGTTTTGACTTGCAGCAGATCGCCTTCCACTCGCTAGCCACTGCCCAAGCTAGGAACGGAATGGGTAAGGCCTCTGCTTGACTCTCCCTCCCGTAGCGGAGACTGGTTGAGGACTGGAAACTCTGCAGGTGCGACCCTGAGAGGGGAGCTCATCTCCACTATCCCTTTCCAAAATGATGGAGAGGAGATTTCAAAGAGCAATTAAATACTTCTTCTGTGCTAAGAGAGAGAAGAGTTTTGAAGAATCATTCCGGCCAATTCTCTTTGGGACCAGGAACCCTACAGAGGCCCAATAACGACCGTGATCTGGGGAATCGTAGCCATTGAAAAGTGCCTGCGGGCAGAGTGTAGTGTCTTAGACCTGTCCACTCTCCCGGTGCCTTAAGAACTCTTTCCACCCACTTCTCATTCTGCCAATTTCTCCCTAACACCCTCCACGCTTATTCCGTAATTAATGTAATTGCTTTCCAGGCATTCTGCAAGTGTTATGGGCAAATATCATAATTGAATGTGCAAAAAGAAAACATTTTGAACGTTCTGGCCCCCAAAATTGAAAGAGTGCAAGGTTTCCCGGGAAGGGGAATTATACTCCTGCTGTGTTTTAATCAGCCAACCATCATCAAGACAATCAAAATAATTTGCTTAAATTAGCCAATCAAGACACCCCGCAAATCAGAGAATCTGAAAACTTGCAACAGAAATCATCATAGTTGATTATGATACTAATAATCGCGTTAAAAACCTAATGAGATGAGGAAATTGGAAGCTTGCTGGTGCAACTCTCTTTTACCTCAACATGCTGGGAACTAATTATATAGACTGTAATTAAAACAAAACCTAACCCAAACCAAGCTCCGGGTAACTTAATAGACAGTTGTGTAACAAACCGAACCCACCCATAAAAAATAACAAAAAAGAAACTCCTGGCAACAGTGGACATCCACTGGAGTCTTCCACCTTTACGGCGCCAGGAATTTCACCAACGTTCAGACATCATATAGCCAGCAGTAAAGGTCTTATCTTCAGTGTGACCTCTACCGACTCGACAGCTCACAGAGTTAGGGAATGGCAGATGGGGAAAGGGTAAGCTTGCCCTGCCACTGAGGCAAAGAGGCCCAAAGGGAAAGGTAGTCGAGAGGCTGCAGGTTGAGAAGCAGCCAGGGGGATCTAGGGGACGGAGAAGAGGGAGGGACAGGGGTACACCTGGCTGTAGGGGATTTATTCATTCAATCCTAATTACGGAGCGCTTACTGTGGGCAGAACACTGTACTAAGCGCTCGGGAAAGTACAATACGGCAACAAAGAGAGACGATCCCTCTCCGATCCCCTACCAGTCTGCCAAAAGGCAGGTTTCAACCAAACCTCCCGGCAGCTAGACAACACAGGAAAACAAAAGACCCTCCCATGCTTGCCCAACTCAGAAACTCCTTACAATCGACTTTAAAGCACTGTCACCTTGCCCGCTCCTACTCAACTTGGCCTCTCTTCTACTACAACCTTACCCGCACACTTCACTCCTCTAATGCCAAACTACTCACTGTACCTCGATCTCGTCGAGCGACACCGACTTCTCGCCCACGTCCTTCCACTGGCCTGGAATGCCCTCCCTCTTCGTATCTGACAGGTACTCTCTAAGCAGCGTGGCTTAGTGGAAAGAGCACGGCTTTAGGAGTCGGAGGTCATGGGTCCTAATCCCGGCTCCACCACTTGTCAGCTGTGTGACTCTGGGCAAGGCACTTAACTTCTCGGTGCCTCAGTTACCTCATCTGTAAAATGGGGATTAAGACTGTGAGCCTCACATGGGACAGCCTGATTACCCGGTATCCACCCCAGCGCTTAGAACGTGCTCGGCTCATAGTAAGCGCTTAACAAACGCCGCCTTCATCATCATCACCTTCAAAGCCTTCCAGAAGGCACATCTCCTCCAAGAGGTCTTCCCTGGCTAAGCTCTCCTTTCCTCTTCTCCCACTCCCCCTTCTAAGTCACTCTGATTTGCTCCCTTTATTCACTCCTCCCTCGGCACCACGGTACATACGTAGATATCCGTAACGTACTTATACGAACGACCGCTTCCCCCCCCTCTAGACCGCGAGCTCGTCGTGGGCAGGGATCGTAACTGCCGACGCTGTCGACAAAGTTCACTGGCATGTGAATGAAGGGTGGAACGTGTTCCGTTCATGACTTCTCTCCTTACCCAGGCCCTCCCTCGATCGGCCTCGTAGCCTGGTACAATATAAAGCGGAACGAATCCGTAATAGTAACGTAACGTCATTCTACCCCAGCCAACGCCGTACTTGAACCAAACTAGGAAACCTTTCTCCTCTCCTTGCCGTGCTCCCATTTTCTCTCACCTATCCAATAGCATAAGGATTTCACAGTCGACAATTGGGGAAGCTGCACACATCACAATGGATTACCATGAAGCCAGGGAGATCAAGGGATTCATCTCTAACACCCCCCGAAAGCTTCCTCTTTTTCACACTACACTAACTTCAAGGCAAGCACACGTCTGCTGAAGTGTTGTGATGCAGGCTGGATGCCTTTTAGTAAATGGCAGGCCACCATCACCGGAGGAACTGCGAGCGAGACCAAAACCTGGAGGGCTCCCGGCTGGGATTTCATATAGCAAAAACATATGTGGAGTTTAGATGTAGTAGCCCCTCCGCCTCCCCACATCCAGACATAAAATCCTGCAAATGAAAGCACCCAACACCTTCCACTCATTCAACTCCCAGGATTTCCAAAATCCTGAGACTGTCGGCTCCTCCAGGGTACGGAATGTGTATCTTCACCTGGTTCTAGCAAGCATTTAGCACAGGGCTTTGCAGTCAGGAGGCACTCCCATACCATCGACTGACCTTTCTTCACCTCTAAGAAAAACACGGGAAATGTACCCCTATATGCGCTTTGAAATTCCACTGATGCCTCGCATACTAGTAAGCACTTAAATATCAACATTATTATTATTATTACTATACTGAGACTCAAAGGTGAGCAACGTTTTCTGGGAGAGAGCCCCTGAAAAGATCCCTCCTTTGGCTAACCCTACCTGCACATATCCAGAACCAAAAGAAGTGTGGCAAATTGGGCCATTTCAACGCTGAAGCGCCGGGTAACAGAGTATGCGACCCTGGCATAGGAGGGGGTCAGATGCTATCTTCTGAAAGTTTTACCTCAGAAGCCGCTAATTGCCTTGGACGTGTGGGTTTATACTAATGAATGGTTCTTCTGATGATGGACTAGGCAGGTAAATCACGAGGAAATGAATTGCAGGCCACAGAATTAAAGGCCTTGTCCAAGTTGCTCAGTAGAGCCCTTCGCTGGGCCGAACATTTTGGGTCCGCTCAGCCCCCACACAGTGAACCCCAGGACTGTGAGGCCAGGGCCTGGTCCCTATAAATGACCGAGCTTGAAGAGAGTGTAACCTCTCTTCCAAAGACAGGAGGGTTGAGGTGCAGGTCAACAGCCTCACAAACGGGGCCGCTCATCCGCTCAACTCCTGTTTAAACCCATCTGCGCCTTTTCTTTTTCTTGTGGAGGGGAGGGAGGAGGGGAGGATGCAGTGGTTGATGTGACACAAAGTCAGGAGGCTGACCAGAGCCCTCGCAGGAGAAAGCAGCTCCTCGAGAAATGACCCAGTTTCTAAACTTCTTTCGAGAGACGTCACTTTCGTTTCAAAGACGGAAAAGACGGGGCTGGCTACACTGCCGCCGGCCCTCGAAACGCAAGTCTCTGTTTCCTTTTCTATAAACCGACTCGATGCTCTTCCTAAATCCAGGGCCTGGCTTGTGAAGTCTACGGTATTCAAGATTCTCCGCAAGCTTCCTGATTGGCATCTACCAGCCACAATATTTATTCATGGGCTCTCATATTCCATCCCCAAGTATCAATTTTACTCTCTAAGCTCCTGATTTTTCTTCCTAAAGCCCCGGGGTTCTTACTTAAGCTCCTCATACTTCTCCACTGACTCCGGTTTCCTATCTGAAGTTATTGATTGATACGTATCTGCACTCTGCTTGGTTTCCTGCCATCAATAACCGGGGGGGGAGCTGTACAGTCCACATCATTTCCTAAAGCACTCTGGAAAACCTGAGCTTCTTTAAGCTTGCAGAGTAGAGTCTCTTATTGCTCGGCAGAACAGAGCAGACAAGGCTAACTCTGTGAGAAGGGAGGCACGTCAAGCTCCGGAGAGCTCATAGACAAAAGGGCAATCGCGGCATCGCATCAAAATCCTTGGGTTCAGGAATCACTCTGCTCACTTAGCCAAAGATTGTTCACTTATTTCTTATAAATGGGAGAGGAGGAAAAACTTATTAAGTGGACTGCAAAGAAAAATTCTGAGAAAGAAAACTGAGACAGCCCACCCGCCCCCTGGGATCCTATTTATCCACATTAACCAACGTAAGCGAGCTTTACACTGTAGTAAGTCGGTAACTACAATCGGTACGCTAGCAGGGGAGTTACAGAGTATGAGTTAAAAACGTCTGATGATGTTGAGACTGCGACTGGTCTTTGACTTCATGGCTGTGTTGGCACTGGACTCAAAGAATACACCATAATTGAGATTCCACTATACTGGAGGCTTTTCTCTCTTTGCAATGGGGATGTGTAAATTCCAGAAATATTTGGCTAAACAAGTGTTCATGCATCACTCATTCCTCATTTTAAAATATATTGGTTGCTCCTGAAATTACTGCAGGTGCAACAAAGGACGCTAACTTGAACTCACCGACAAGACTTGAACCTCCCAACTTCTTTGCCCTAGACAGGTACGGTCAAATTTATGTTTGGTCGAAAAAAATGGGATTCAAACTCTTCTGGACCGATTCCCACAACAGGGGGTAAAGACATTACAATGGAAAGGACAGAGTTCCGCCATTCCATTTAAGAAACCGTTCTTCGCCACTGATTGACTTGGTGGGGATCAACCCTTGTCTCATCTCGACTTTTCCTCAGGCACTTATTGAGAATTCACTGTAGCGTAAAGAGGCGGTGGCCATCATTGGAAGAAAAACTATAGGAAAGTAAAGTGTGCTGCATTTGACTGGCAGTAATGGAGAAAATCAAAATTAGTCCAGTAGGTGGACTTTGGTTTCTCAATTCGTAAGCCACCAGCGTGAATATTCCATCATGAACACTGACCAAGTGGCTTGCAGTGCAAAACAATGGGTCGCCCTTCATCATTAGCCTTTTACTTACATGAAATCTTTGATCCACCTCATAGTTGACCTGCTTTCTGAAATCCTTACAAATGAAAGATAGAAAGGAAAAAAACAGCAGAAGCTAGCAATTAGTATTAAAATTAAAAATGAATTAAGACCAAATAAAAAAAAAATCACAGACGATTCAAGAGTTAAACTGCTAAATTTTTTCTTAAAAGAAATTCATCGACAGAAAATTTCCACCCCCCCCCCCACCAAAGTCCCTCATTTAAAAGAGTAAGAGTCCCATTATCGTAAACAAGATTTGTGAATTTAAAAAATTGAGACTGAGGCTTTAGCAACAGATAAAAAAGAGGCTCCAGACAAGAACAAACACTTGGATACCTTTTGTGCAACCAGGAAAGTAAGTCGACGGATCCCATGTTCTATGAGGACGGCTTTCTGTAAAGAAACAGCATAAAGGAAAAAAAGATGAAGCTTTTTTTCCTTCATAACAAGTCCCCCTTCGTTAATCTCCTGTCCCCTATTAGAGTTAAGCACGGCCAGTTACCAACCATCTAAATAATCCATGCCGGCCCACTTCCTCAAAACCTGGAAATGGGAATTCCTACAAGGCCCTTAGAGACAAAGCTTAAAGGAATATGCTTTTTATCGATCTGCTTGCAGAAGCAAAAGAGGTCAGTTGACGTCACCTCAAGTCCTTCCGTATTGATACCTGTTGGAAGATAGTTACTAGGGAGGGTTCGGACCAAACCTCTTCGGCATGGTAAATTACACCGATCCAGGACTTGTGAGAAACCACGCTAGGGGCAAAGAAAGAGTATTTTTTAAAATGGAAAATATGTCACAGTATAAAATTTGGCTCGGGTTGGTAAAAATTGAAGTAGTAAAGCAACCGGAGACAAGATTTCCGTTGTTTCGTGCCATCAGCTACAACACTGCTGGCCTGCTAGGGAGCGTGCAAAGGACAGTGGAATGCTTTGACTTTATTCTCGTTTACGGTAAGGATGGAAAACCAGACTTTCGCCCTGCCCATTGCAACTGGTCTATAAATAACTCCAAATAAGATCCACATCGGTGGATATTTCTCCTCCTCTATCCCTGGAGAATTAGGAGAGAGCAGATCGACAGACGCTTAGGGTTAGAAATTTTCCCACCAATTTTCAAGCCAGTCATATAAAGAGTGACCCTCCTGTGCCCGAGTACTTCTTTTTCTTAAATTAGGACGCCATTCGGTTCACCGAACTCGAAAGGTAGAGTGAAGACTAATGAAATAAAACTAGTCAGTCAACTGCTTTCTGAAGTATTTGTAAGCATCCAGCTTTAAGACAGCCTATTCAGAAAGGAACTCAAAAGCAACCAGGAGCAAAATGATGTTCCCCACACCGCAGGACAAAGAAACAAAAATCAACTCGGGGTTTTAATTGAAAAAAGAGTATTTTAAATCTAGTTTTTACCTTGTTCCGTCCCCAACTACGAGACAACTAAAATTTTACTTGCAGAAACATCTGTATTACTCTCTTATTACTACGATACACAGACAAAATATCAAAGAGTGGGAAAAGAGAGACATACACTCTCTCTCTCGCTTTCTCTGAGCTTCTCAGCATGCCCAGAAATGGAACCTTTCCTTCCGACACTGACAGAGCATTCCGTTAAGGATAAACCCTCCACACACAAGCATCAGTAGCTAGGTTCATGGCACGAGAAGAAAATAACTTTAATAACGCCGTGATTTAAAATCAAAATTGTTATTGCTTTTAAAATTCCACAAGTGGCTGACAATAACGGCAGAGCAACAGGATTCTGATTACATTGTAATAATGTGGGTCTCACAGCAAGTCCACAGCTATTACCCAGCGATTAGGCGTCAGCACCTGGAGAAACTCCATTTACACTGACTGCTTCAATCTCCTCCACAAGTCATTTACAAATATATGATCCTAATTTCTATGAGAGGAAAAGGGGGAAAAAAAAAGGCATGCTGGGACTAGAAGATTATTTGGACAATTTGGATCAACCTATTTGATAGTTTAATGTGTGCTCTTTTATTTTTACTTTTTTTTAAACTGCCTGCAGCATGATCACGCAAATGAAAAACAAAAGTAGTTTTCGCTTCCGTTTTTATAATTGTATTTTTCTTCTTCACGAGGGGATGAAAATGCCAAATATGCCCGGACAGGCTCAACTTCAGATTCAGCCAGCCCTACCACACTGACAGCCCCTTTGAAGTCTCAGAGTCTGAGGAATCAGGGGGATCTGGACCCCCGGTCGGTCAGTAGAGTGTAGAGACAAACGGCGGGGCAGGTGGCGTTTGGTTGGGGGGACGGGGTGTCAGTCAGATAGGTGTGCCAGTATTAGGATGCCCGGGGTGGATTTGGAAGGAGGATTAAAGATTCCCGTGACCCACTCTAAACAAATACGATTAAATGAACCCTACCAAGTTCCAGTTAGACTGCAAACTCTTAAGAGGGCGGGCAACTGTACTGCACTCACCCAAGCACTCGGTTCAGTGCTCTGCACAAAGTGAGCACTCAATAAATACCACTGATGGACTGGGTTCCTAGTTCTCAAACGTGGGCCTTGACCCCTTCGGAGCACAGTCACCCGTTCCAGGTTGACTGTATCGAACCCTCACCTCCCTGAGTTGAAAGAGTTTCTGGGTGGGTCAGAAGTAAATTCTGATAGAAGGTTCCAGAAGTGATTTTTAAGCGCCTGATGTTCACTTGACCTTCGGGCCCACAGCACTCGAGTAACGTAACCGTGACTTACTTATACTGACGTCTAGTCACAGTCACTCTAGACCGTGAGCTTGCTGTGGGCAAGGAATGTGTCTGCTTGTTGTTATATTGTACTCTCCCGGGCCGTGCGTGGAACAAAGTAAGTTAACAGTAAATATGACCGAGTGAATGAATGTCTGTATACCCCTCCGGACTAAGTCCTTTGTGGGTAGGAACTCCGTCGTACTGTACTTTTCCGTGAGTTTATTACGGCGCTCCGCACAAATCAATCAATTCCACTCACTCATTGATTGGTTCAGGTCCCCTGATATATCTTCAAGCACAGCAGGCCGGAATGCCATCTACTACCCAGCCCTGTCCTTCTCTAATGGCGAGGAACCACAACTGATCACAGGGGACACCAAATCTGACTCAGTCGGTCATCTTGTCCCAGATCTTGGTGACTGAGTCCAACATCTGTGCCCTGGTATTGCCATCTGCACACCGGTATCCGTGGGGTTGGGTTGTGATCTAAAAGCATTCTGTGATTCACAGAGGGTGGGTGGGGTTAATGATATTCTTCAGTAGCCTGCCTGAAATGACTCTGGCTAGGACGTTGCAGAGCCGGGGAAAATACGGAGACACCACGGTAGTTTAGAAAGAGTTAAACACTAGAAATGATTTTAGGGAATGGCCACCTTCCATGACGGTGAGCCCCCCCCGTTAGTTTTATTATCCCACACAGTCAAACTAGCTTACTGTGTCACCGGCAAATCTCCAATGTTGATGACGCAGTGTGGTCTAGTGGGAAGAGCACGGGCGTGGGGCTCAGATGACCTGGGTTCTATTCCCCGCTCTGTCACTTACTTGCTCCCTGAGCTTGGGCAAGTCCTTTTAATTTCTCTGGGTCTCAGTTTCCTCATCTGAACGCCGGCGACGAAACGCCTGTTCTCCCTCCTATGTAGATTGTGAGTCCCAGAACTCTGATTATCTTGTATCTATCGCAATGCTTAACACAGAGATGAGCACACGAGAAGCACTTCGATATTACAATTATCATCTTATTCCTCTTTGAGGGACACTTCTAGTTTCCCCAGTAATTCGGCAATTGCGGCGTTACCCAAGCCCAGGAAGCACTGTGGGAGGCCGGTGACTCGCCTTAACAGCTAATAATAATAAAGTGCACACTGTGCGCCAGACACTGTACTAAGCACTGAGGTGGATGCAAGTTAACCGGGCTGGACGCAACTTCCGCCTCGTATGGGGCTCACAGTCTCCATCCTTATTTTACCGATGAGGCAACTAAGGCACAGAGAAGTGAAGTGACATGGCCGAGGTCACAAAGCAGACAAGTGGGGGAGCTGGCACTGGAACCCATGACCTTCCGATTCCCAGGCCCATGCTCTAACCACCTCGCCACGCTGCTTCCTTGAATTCACCCGTATACTAAGCAGGAGGGCCCGTTTCAGGTTGGCGGGAAAATTTATCACTCGTTCCGGCTCAGAGGATCGAAACTAAGCTTCGGGACAAAGGCGGACAAAGAAGGCTGGTAGCATCAGAGAAGCAGCGTGGCTCAGTGGAAAGGGCACGGGCTTTGGAGTCAGAGGTCAAGAGTTCGACTCCCAGCTCTGCCACTTGTCAGCTGTGTGACTGTGGGCGAGTCACTTCGCTTCTCTGTGCCTCAGTTACCTCCTCTGTAAAATGGGGATGAAGACTGTGAGCCCCACGTGGGACAGCCTGATTCCCCTGCGTCTACCCCAGCGCTCAGAACAGTGCTCGGCACACAGTAAGCGCTTAACAAATACCAACATTATTATTATCAGAGATCCCAACAGTCAAATCCCCCCGAAGAAATGGTCTTTCGTATTTCTCT
Organism: Ornithorhynchus anatinus; assembly: GCF_004115215.2. NCBI lineage: Eukaryota > Metazoa > Chordata > Mammalia > Monotremata > Ornithorhynchidae > Ornithorhynchus > Ornithorhynchus anatinus. Next base: position 14,539,621 of record NC_041744.1, read on the forward strand.
CAACTCGCTCTAGGCTAGTTACTAGAGCGATCACCGTGTGGCGGAGACGCCGGGACTTGCAGATCTCCGCGTCTATTTGTATCAGAGATTGGAAGCAGCTACGATGGGGCTAAGAGGCAGAGCGGTATCAAGGCGGGGCCACAACCCGACGACGGAGTCTGCAAGAAATAGCTCCCGAATGGATGGACTCACCTTGCACTGGGTAAACTCTCTGAATATGGCCGCCAGCCCGTCGTCCTCGATGTCACAGTCCGTCTTGATGGCCACATTCAGGATGTGGATTGGCTCATCTCTGGCAGCCTGCAGTGGCGTCGCACACACCCGAAAGAGATCAGAGGTCAAGAGGTTAGCCAACTCGGAGCCGGGCGAGGGGGCTCAGTGAGAAATCTGCAGCATCCCGCAGGAACCATGCCGCGGAGGGTAGGGCGGTATTTCGGTCAGGCATCCAACGGGTGCACTTAAGGGGCTGTCACTTTACGCATCTATTTCAGCAGCGAGGAAATGGTGCTTTAGATACTTAAGCAGCAAAGCCTCGAAAAAGGGCCTAGTTTGGTTACACGCCATAGGCCGCTTGAAAAAGTTACTCGGCCCCACTCTCTGCCTATAAAATACTGGGAAACCCCTTGCTACGGTATCTCTTCTCGGAAAGTCACAGTACAGAGCTCTCGGAGCAGCTGTCTCCAGGTCCGTAACCATGTACTTCATTCATTCATTCATTCCACTGTATTTACTGAGCACTTACTGTGTGCAGAGCACTGTACTAAGCGCTCGGGAAAGTAAAGTCCAGCAACAAAGACAGACAAGCCCTGCCCACAACGAGTCGGGATCAGTCTGCCAAAAGGCAGTTTGAAAACAAGAGAAGGAGCGTGGCCTAGTGGAGAGGGCCCGTTCCTGGGAGTCAGAAGGCCCTGGGTTCTAATCCCAGTCCTGCCGACCGTTTGCTGTGGGACCATGGGCAAATCACTTCACTTCTCTGTGCCTCAATTTCCTCAACTGTAAAATGGGGATACCTCCACTCCCTGCTACTGAGACTGTGAGGCCCACGCGGGACAGGGCCTGGGTCCGGCAATTACCTTGTACCTACCCCAGCTCTCAGATGAGTGTCTGACACCACAGTGAGCGCTTAACAAATACCATTAAAAAATCAATACGATAAGCAAGGGATCGGCACCCCGATCAATGGCCAAACAAGTGGCTTGACTGGCATGGAGGGGCAGAGAGTAGAGGGAGCCCTGCGGGACATGGAAAAAGGGGCAAAGTTAAAATCAAAAGGTTAGCCTTCTTATAATAATAATAATCACTATGGCATTCGTTAAACGTTTACTCTGGGCCAGACCCTGTACGAAGCGCCGGGGCGGATACAAGCAAATGGGGTTGATCACAGTCCCCGTCCCCCCCCGGGGCTCAATCTCCAGCGTACAGATGAGGGAACTGAGCCCCAGAGAATTGAAGCGACTTGTCCAAGGTCACGCAAGTGGTGGATCCGGGATTAGAACCCATGACCTTCTGACTCCCAGGCCCGTGCCCTACCCACGCCGCCACGCTGCTTTTCATGAGGTATAACTAGCAACCTCTGAGAATCCCCCCCCCCTTCCTTTCCTGAGACTAACAGGAAAAGATCTCCAGATCCTTCGGTGGCTCCTTCCTGCTCACACGCACGGCCGAACAAGCTCTCAGATCAACAGCCTAGGAGAGCGCATTCTGGGGCGCGCCTCGGCCTGAATCGCCTCATGCCGCAGCCAGAGGTCAATCGCCAACTCGCCCGGCTGGTTACCAGCCCCGGGTCTGAGGCATGGGGGCTCCCTACCGGAAGAGAACGCCATACCTTTTCTTCATCATACAGGGAGGTGTGGCCCGCCTCGGGGAACGTGGGGCTTTGAGGAGGGGAGTCACAGAAACAGCCCATCACTTCATCAAAGATCCTGAAATACACCAGAGAAACACCCGCAATGAAAATCCCAACTTGAGCCACCTGCAGGGGTGGCAAAATAACCCTGCCAGACCCAGCTCTGCCGGGGAAGAATCCTCTCTTCCCTTCCCGGGCTCTAGAGCCATTTCGGTGGCATCACGGATGAATAAAGGTGACCTGCTGAAATTCGCCGAGCAACAGACATTAAGGAGGGTCGATTGTGTAAACTTTAATAAACCCCATACATATGCATATAGGTACATATACATATATATATATATATATATATATATATATTTAAATGTTCTACCACTATATTTCTTTTCAAATGTAAGCTACAAACGCCGTTGTCATCGGTCTCGCGGTGACGGAAAGAGTCTGGGACCGGTACTGTGACAGACCGACGTAACTATCCCTGCCCCTAGAGTAACGCATCAGTATACATCAAGAGATAGATGCTGAATGCATTTAATCAAAAGCTGTATTGTCTCTAGTGGGGCTTACTCTGGTGCTGTGTTTAATTTCTCCTGACATTTCACTCATCACAAAAGCAGACCGCTTCATTTCTTTGCTCACAAGGAAAAGAGGATTTTTATTGGTTTCTCTTTCCCAGGCCGGTTTCGGGGTCCGGGAGGGATTCAGCCCAGAGGAGCTGAGACCACTTGGCCGAGGGCAGGTAATAAATCCCCCACCCTAGAAGCCGTGGAGACCCGCCCTCGCTTGAGAAATACTGGGACCGTGGGCTTCTCCCGTTGAGGCCGCGGGGCCGGGGGGGAGGAGACGGGGCCCCTTTACCTGACGAAGTCTTCGAAGGTTCGGAAGGAGACCATCCCCCCCATCCTCTGGCACGGCGGGGTGAAGGAGTTGTCCAGCAGCACGTCGCTGACGCTGGCCACGTGAGCCATGCCATAGTGGTTGAGGTTGGAGGAGAAGGACATTCTAAATGGCAATTCAATTAGCCCGTTAGTTGGGGAGGTCAGAGGGACGGGGGAGGTCAGAGAAACAGCTGGGAGGGGACGGTGGGACGGGTCCCTGGGGTGATTTGGCGGTGCAGGGCTGGTTTTTGACCTCCAGGAGGTGGCTGCTTCTGTACTCGCGTTCAGAGAAATCTTTTCATTCTAGGCCCGGGAATGTGGACTTCCTCCCCGCCTTGGGCCTCCAATAAAATCTCTGGCAAGTCAGAACTTCCTTAGCACCTCCCCAAAAAAAATCAGCAGGCGCCACGTGTCTCATGAGTTGGGGGGGACAGACAAGAGGTTAAAAACCATTCTGCATCTTTCCAGTTCCCTCCCTCTCCTCCTCCCAAAATATCTCCTCTTTAGAGGGAAAAGGCTGGCAAATGAACTATGACTCTGCATTGCCTAAAGCATTTTCTCTGGGAATTCTAACAGATTAAAGCGTTCACAGATACATATAGGAAGAAGTCTAGGTTATGACATTTGAAAAGGTTTAGTAAATCATCACAAACAAAATTATTTACAGTAAAGAAATTACTTATTGTTCTTTTTTTAAAAAAAGAAAAGGTACTGAAATGAGATGCCTGTTTTGCCTTTGCCTGATTGATAAAAACGGTATTTACCAGGATTTGGACTTTCCCCCCCCCCACCCCAGGGGTTTTGGTGGGGGAAGGTGAAGGAAGTGGGAGGGAGAAGGTGGGATATTTTAATTTTGCAAGGCCAGGTTGTAAATACTCCTCCTTTACCTCATTTTAAGAGATCCTCACCATGCACCAAGAGGGAACCTTTTTGTAATTCATTATGGGAATGCAATAGGGCAGGGAATGCATTTCAAAAAGTAGCCGGTGTGAACACGCAAAGCAGCTGCAGAATACAGAAGCTTAAAGAGAACAGAACCATCTCTCTCTTTAAAATGTTGGATCTGCCTATTCCCAAATGCCCCTCAGCAGTTGACAGTTAACATCGTAAAGCACTTCCCAATGCAGAGGGAACACGAAGCATCTCTATGGAGAGGGCTCGACCGTTAAAGATGCCTCCGGAATTATCGGTGCCACAGTTCCAGGCAAACATTCAGATCCGGGACTCAAATGGGAGTCAAAGCAAGACGGTGGGAATTGCGGGAAATTTCTTCTTGAAGGACATCACCTGCAGTGCGGCAGGGAAAAGAAATTGCACCGTGGACTTCGGATTTCGGTGCATAATGCACTCTGTTGCAAATCATAACAATAAAAGGTAATGGAATTCCTTATAGGAAGAGAGTGTTGCCTTCACAGACTACACAGACTGACACTCCAAGTTTTTATTCCTTTGGCAAATGAGGCCTATGAAACAGGTACTTCATCTTATTTCAGTACTGGAAAGTAGAAAGGCTGAGCGGAAGAAAGAACTACAACGACTACAAGTGAAACGTACGTCAAACAAACCCTACAATACGTGCTCTCTGGAAACCGGATTTCAAGGTTAATTTTTTTTTTTTTTTTTTTTAAAGAACTGCTACTTTACACCCCCATCTTCTCCTATCCAGAATCATCGACTCTGGAGTCATTTCCTCGAGCTTCGTCATCCCTTTCCCACTGGAATCCAATTGTCTATGTCTCTGCCAAATAAAGGGTTAAGCTTTCCTTCAACCCGCCATGAAGAAAGAGCACTTGGGAATTTAATCCACTGTGATAACTCCTCCAACGTTCTCTGGGATCACAGGGCAGAAAAGCAGGCAGCACAGACCTGAGTCAATTCCCTTAGAGGAAGAGACAACCAGTTTGCCCTTGAATGATAAAAGGTGGGTTCCAGAGCTCTGACCAAATGCGATTATTTGATATTTTAATGGAGAAGGAGGTGGTGGGGGCGACTAGGGGAACAAGAGAGGGAGATGATGGGGAGAGAGACAGGGGAGGACAACAGGGAAGGAGGCACAGAGCGGGGAGATGCGGGGAGGAGATGGGAAGACTACAGGGGAGGAAAGAGAGAGAGAGATAAAGACAGAGGAGACAGAGAAAAAGAAGGCATGGACAGAGGAGGAGAGGAGGATAGAGGCTGGTGGGGAAAGAGAGGAGGAGGATGAAAGAGAAAAAGACGAGATGAGGGACAGAGATGGTGGGATAAGAGTAAGATTGGAAAGAGTCAAAAAACATAACTTCATGTGTCGAAGTTAAATTTTCAGGGTGAAAGCCTAGATACTATTTTGTCACCCTTTAGCATTTTGTAGTTTCCATTTCATCAGGAATCATCACTCTCTCACGACCGCTCCTGAGATAGACACTTTAAGCGTTATTCCCACTTATAAAATAACAACATAAAATGACACCACCAGGGAGCAAATTCTCTGGGCGACCTTTTTTTTTTTTTTTAAAAAAAAAAAAAAACATTTTGATTATATCAATCACCCTTTTAGACTCTGGCCTCTTAAATTAAAATGCAATGTGGTTTAACGACACAGTACCCCAAAACCCCACCAAAGTTGGTGGAAGAACCCACCAAAACCAGATCCGTTCTTTCTGGATCTGTATTTCTCCACCAGGTGAGGCACCTGGAAATTAGAAGTCATTTGCCTAGACTGGAGAAGCCCTGCCACTTCTCTCAAATTCCCAAAACACCCGGGCAGAAGAGCCAGAAATGAAAGGCTGTACCTCAGGAAGGAGAGGACATTTCCAGCTGCGTGAGACACAAATTGAGTTCTCAACAAAATACAAATGTAACGTGTTGCCAGATTCTGGCTCTTTCTGCCCTGCTCTTAAGTGGTGAGGAATAAACACTGAAAACTTGTTCCTCAGTCAGGGAGAGTTACAATTTAGTGTTTCCAAAGGGTAGAGTGAGAATTTCCCTGGGGGAAGCAAACATATTAGCAAATCAAGTGTTGTGCTATTTCTTTCGGCTTTCGCTTCTCTGTTATAAAAGGCGCTTTTAATTGGAAAAGAAACTGAACATACGATACCTGTTTAGCGTGGGGATGTTCCCTCTGTAATTAAACAACCACAGTTAGTTACTGATAGGTTAGCGAGAGCTATAATAAAAGAATTGTCAGCGCAGATTCAAACCCGAAGTGAGAAGCTCCAGTTCGGAAGCTCCGGCATTTAGCAGACATAATTAAGTGTTCATTACCCTTCAACCCTCAGAGTGCCTCAGAAGAGGCCTGCCTCCTGACCTTGCTCATACAGCAGCTGTTGCTATGAATATATTTACCCACTTTTTTTTTAAAGAAAAAAGTTTTCTTTTAAAGAGTAGTGGAGAGACACAGTCTCTTGGGAATTCATTTCAACTCAGAATAGTTTGCGCTTCTAAAAGTCCTCGTTCCTAAATATTTTGCGGACAGTGAGCAGACTGACCCCCGTGGGGTTTCATTGGAACTATTCTATAGAATGGAAATCTAGAGGTACAGGGAAGTTGTGCAGAGATGATCCTCCAAGAAAAAAAATTCAGAAGCCCAAATTCCCACTCAGCTGATTTAGTCTCACAAGTGAAATATGGATGCTTAAACTGGTTGAAACGTAATTCAGGAACACGGTGCATAATTCTATGACCATAAGCAAACACAATAAGCATAATCTATTAATCCAAATTAAGGAACCATAAATGATAGCAATATTAGAATTCCTGAAAGTCAATGGCCTCAAGCAACCTTTAAAAATCAAAATTTTACAGAAGTTCAACATGAGCAGTTCTAAGATTTCCCTCCCTACACTGTACTGCGGCTATAGACAAGAGGGACGTAACTGGGAGTCCAAAATTCTGTGTATGCTCTTCTGAGATTCCTAATGTTTCCTTCTAAAAAAAAAATCTTTATGCTAGATAGTTGATCTTTCTCTGCATCTACCCTTCCAGAGATACAATGGGGAGACTGACGCTTACCACTGAGATGAATGGACCAAACCTTTTCCCTTAAATTCTGCTAGATACATACTTTCCCTAGAACTTGTCTTGTTCAAATATCTTTTTCTGACACACTGTAAAAAATTTTTTTGAGGGGCAGGGGGCACGAGGGCGTTTCCTTAAAAGATCTCGACAGGCTTTCCTAGTCGACAGCTTGCGCTTCAGTAAAGCTATGCTAAACAACATGGTCCTGACTTTGGGTACTAACTGGCAGTTTCACAAGCCCCGAAGAACTGCCTCTTTCAAAAATGGCCAAAGGGGAAAAGAAACGGAGAGTGCAGGGGGCTCCTTCACCTGGGTGGTACCATATAAGAGTCTGAACTACTACTTGGTCTGGAATTTGGGGTCCAGGATTGGGAACAGAGCAAAGGTTATGGAAGAAGTGGATGGGAAATCTATGGTGCGTGATGATTTGCTGAGAGACAAGGGAGAACTCGGGGCAAAGAAGCTAGAAGAGACAACATGGAGTGATAAGCCACGGTGGGAAAGGACAAAATCTCCAGAAGTGAAATTGCCCCTCTGAAATTTTGAGACTGCTACTCTCTAGTATTAAGCCTTAAAAAAAAAAAAAAAAAAAGGGGGGGAGGAGGGGGGCGGTTCTTAGGCTCTTTTAGACATGTTTCGTTGTTGAGTGAATCACCTAGACAGCTGAATCTATTCCATATTCATTCTTCGCTGCCTTCTAATTTCCAAATTTACCACTGCTCTTTAGTAAAACGTTGTACATCATCTTTCAGAGTTTCAAACAGAAACTCCTTACCTTCAGCTTTAAAGTACTAAATCAGCTCGCCCCCTCCTACCTGACCTGGTGGATTTCCTACCATAACCCAGGCTGCACACTTCACTCCTCTAATACCCATTACTCACTGAACCTTGATCTCGTCTCCCTCTCACTGCCGACTCCTTACCCAAATCCTCCTTCCGGCCTGGAACTCCCTTCCCTTTCATATATGAAAGACCACCATCCTCCCCACCTCCAGAGCCTTATTTTAAAAAAAAATCACGACTCCTCCAAGAGGCCTTCCCTGATTAAGCCCTCTTTCCCCTACTCGCTGCTCCAGGATCCCCTGTGCACTTGGATCTGTACAATTGAAGGGCCCAGAGAAGTAAAGCGACTTGTCCCAGGTCACGCAGCAGAGAGGTGGCCGAGCCGGCATCGGAACCCGCCACCTTCGGGGCTCCCAGGCCCGAGAGCTCTGCCGGGCTGCTTCTCATTTATTGGGTCAGGGTACTTATGATTATGAGGTGTTTAGCTCCCCTCCTCCCAGGGAAGGAGCACATCTAAGCCTTCATTTAGCCAGAGGGCGAGGTCTGACCACCTGAACCGCAACGGGGCTTTCGGGGCCGGTTGCAGATTGTTGGGACATATCGCCTTAAACTGGCCAATGTCCTCCGCGTTGGAGTGCCAAACCGAGGACTTGTTCTCCAAAAGCCTTTGGTGAGCTCGGGCTGAGGAAACGTTCTTAAGGGTTTACAGATTATTGCCAGGTCTGGAACAGACTTGGGAGAAGGTTCACAGCCGAGGAGAGCTCTGGGATTCCAGCTAGAGCTGTCAGAACCACCCACTTCAAATAATTGAAAGGGTTAATGACGTGGTAAGGAATCTCTCTCTCTCTCTCTCTCTCTCTCTACTAAGATCAACTCTCCAATATTAACCATTGTTGGGAGTTTCTGGCAAACAGAAAAAAGACCTGATGGGCAGAACAACAAGCTCTTCTGCCTCTTGTGTATAGGAGGAAAGGGTTGGGAGGCGGGGAGGGAAGGAAACGATGCCCTCTCTTTGGCGGTGACAGGGACAGTGGGTGGATGAATTAAAATCCCGTGACGTATCACTGCTCGCGAACTGTACAGTAGCATGTGATCTGTGGAGCGCAACAGTCTTCGGATCAAACCTGAAACGCTCCGTTCCTCTAATACCTGACTACTCAATGTTGCCCCGTTCTCGCCTCGCCGCCCTCAACCCCTTGTTCACTCGCACCCTTTACAAATCCAGAAGAGCGCCCTCTCCTCATCTTCAATGCCCTACTGAAGTCATCTCCCCCTCCAGGAAGCCTTCCAGGACTACGCTCTCCTCCAGCCACCCTTTATGGCCTCCTTACTGCCGCATCCCCACATTCAGTCCCTCCCCTAAGCACACAGGTATCCAACCCCCACAGCACTTATGTACTTAGGGGCCGATGCTCGGTTGCCTCCCTCACCTGCGATATATTTCAACACCTGCGCCCCCACCCCATACTCCAAGCTTCCTGAGGGCAGGGATCTTGTCTTCCAACTGTTCTATGCTTAGTACAGCATTCTGCACAAGGTGAGCACTCAACAAATACAGCAGATTAACTGAATAAGTTGATAAACTGACTTATCCTGGGGCAGGACCCTAAACTCCAACCTCGGTGGGTTGTAACGTGCTCGGGAACACAGAGGTCTGTACTCGATCTCTCCTCTGCAAGGATGGTTTCTCGATTGAGAGCTACCGGTGGCGGAGAAATCTCGTCCTTCTCGAAACCCCGGAGAGGTGAGCTCAAGTTCACGGATCGAGAAGTGACTAACAAGAGAAGCCACTGCAGCCTCTGAGTTGTGCGGGAAACTTCCCTTTCAACAGCAAGACGGGCGGTGGTCAGTGAAAATGACCATCAAATTTTCAGCTTCTTGGTTTCAATAATAATTGTGGCAAGAACAGCAATCGCTATGGTATCTGTTAAGCACTTACTATGTGCCGGGCACTGTACTAAGCGCCGGGGTGGGTATATACGAATCGAGTTGGACACAGTCCCTGTCCTGCATGGGACTCGTAGTCTTAATCCCTATTTTACAGATGAGGCAACCGAGGCACAGAGAAGTGAAGTGAGTTGCCTACGGTCACACAGCAGACAAATGGCAGAGCCAGGATTAGAATCCGACATCACCTCTGTTCTCGTGTGCCTTTCCTCTTGGGCCCGGTAACTTTATTCGGAAGCATGAGGAGTGAAAAGGGGAGCATTTAACATTGCTTTGGTTCCTGGGGTTGAGAAATTAAAGCCATCCCTTCCGGCCATCAAAAATGTTTAAACCTGTAAAATGGTCTAGCTACTTCTGTGCCTGCCACACATGCCCTTTAAATCCCCTCGGGGTCTCCCCTGGGTGAGGACTGACACTCCACTAGGGGAAGTAAAGGATTGAAAAAAACAAAATAAAAACAGAAAAAAAAACCTCAGAGTATTCCAATATCAATTCTCTCTCTCAGGGAGCCCCCTGCTGCCTCGATTTCGGAATTAATTGTCAAATGAATCACGTGAAGCAGAAAACGCTAGCCAGAAGAAGAGGGGTCCCTCCCTCCACACAGTCCTGATAAGTTACGGATCAAGTACAACACTCATCTCAAAGGGGGTACAGATTCCCCAGAAACCGGTTTTCAATCGGGATGCTTTCTTTCCCGTACCCGTCCGGAGGATTGCATTGCCCCATCCTGAGACGGCAATTTAATTAGCGCCAGGATGTTTAACGGGAGGAAATGACAGGTTATGTACTACTGCACCGACACCAGGAATCCAAGTTGGCTGTCGGGGTGAAATAAGGAGCAGAGGAAGAGTAAAATCATTTGGTGAGCGGTCATCGGAAACTACAGCGCAGAAGACAGCCTCCGCCAAGAGCCAACGAGATGCAGCTGTTGATCACACAATCCAAAGGCATTTTCAGACAAGTAGTGGGAATCGAGTTTACTTTCTTCTAGCACCCTCATGCCTGATGCTGGGTTAACTCTCACCAAACCCAGGCCATGAAAACTGACTATTTACCCTCACCGTTCCATTTTACAGACAGTGAAACGGAGGCACGTAAGCAACCAAGCAAGCCAGTAACACGCTTCGGATCCCAATTCAGAAGTTCTCTGAGAGCCTCTCGGGCGGACGGTATTAGTTAAAACAAGAACAATAAAGATCCTTTATATTCTGAACTCCCTGAAGTCCCCTCTGTGTATATTAACCTAAGTGTCTTCCCACTTTTGCCTGCTTTACTATGAAGGCAATCCAGAGCCGCCGCCTGCTTGCTAATTTAAAGCTTTCGGGTTTACTTGGCGGGACCAACGCTGTTTGCGGAAGTAGTCGGGATTTATCTTCTGTTTTGGTTTTTTACTTTTCCCGATGAATTTCATTTTACTCTGTTTCAGCTGGACCCACAGAAATCTTCCATCACATACAGATGTTCCCATTCCTTCCTCCCTCTCTCGCTTTGAAAACGGACATCACCACCACAAAACTCTATATGGAAATGACGGGAGTGCATGCGAACAGGCACTAGTTATACACCAAGCTGTGATTCGGCGTCAGCGTAGGGCAAATCTTTTGAAATCAGGCAGCAAAGCGGAATCCGAGGAGGTTGGCCGAAGAACCCACTTGCGGTCGCTACCGGCAGCGACACGGGAAAGAAGAGCCATTTGCCCTGGCTGAGCCAACGCTGGCCTCCTTGGCTTTAGAGAAGCAGCGTGGCTCAGTGGAAAGAGCACGGGCTTTGGAGTCGGAGGTCACGGGTTCGAATCCCGGCTCGGCCACTTGCCAGCCGTGTGACTGCGGGCAAGTCACTTCACTTCTCGGTGCCTCAGTGACCTCATCTGTAAAACGGGGATGAAGACTGTGAGCCCCACGTGGGACAACCTGATTCCCCTGTGTCCACCCCAGCGCTTAGGACAGTGCTCGGCACATAGTAAGCGCTTAACAAATACCAACATCATTATTATTATTCTTGCACTTCCGCGGAGAATCCAAACTGAGGACGGCCAAACGTGTGTGGACCTTGTATCCCCTACTGTTGTTTCCCTTCCTCCCCCTTGTGGATCTGATGTTTCAAATCCATTGCTGAGCTCTGTTTTGCATAATACGATCACTGATCCATTCGGTTACAGCCCCCCCCCCACCCCCCACCCCCCACCCCTTTGCTCTTTTGGAAGACTCACCTCTTTGGGGTGAAAAAAATGAGGCTAAAAAGCACTGGAATTAGAATATAAAGTAAAGAACACGTTCAAAACCCTTTCCGAAACAGTCCGGCCAACACAGCTGCGATGCGACACTGCAGCCTGGGGCCCAATCAGTCACAAGCCCACAGCATGAAGCCACAGGAATTTTCGGGTGCCCTGGATTCTGCTTTTCCTTTCCCTCCGGGATCAGCTCGTCTGCCTCGAGAGGGAGGGAGCTCAGGTAACCGAATGACACATTCAGATTTCGAAAGTCAAACGACCAATCTTACAAATCTAGAGAATCCCCGCACCTTCGAAAATAACACCGAGGGCGGAGTCTGGGCGGGAGTGAAGGCATTCGGTTAAACCCTCAAAGAGGGGTGAGATGCTCTCCGTTCTGCCGGATGCCTGTATCTAATTGGAAAAGCATCACAAATGGCGGAGGCAAGAAGTTGCCAAGATTTTACTTCCCGCTCGGGCCTGTGGGCTGTTATACAAACAAGGCCGACTAGTTGCTTGGAATGGCTTCAGGCTGCCTCATCACTATCTCTCTTCTAGTACGAGGAAGAGCTGAATCTGAAGGAATAGAAGATTCAGCGGCCCTTGGAGTGGAAGGCGAGACTTTTCAGCCACGTTGAAGAGTTTTCGTTGGCAATCTGCTCCGTGGAGAGGAAAGAGGCTGCAGAGTCAGTTTCCCCTTTAAGGAAATGAAGGAAAGCATGTCCATCATAAACCACAGGATAATCGGTACCCCGGGATATTAACAGCTCACTTCTTTGGGGCGACAAAATGAGGCTCAAAATAAAGAAAGAACATGGTCAAAAAAAAAATAATCAAAGGAGCTAAGATGTTGCTCCTCAAAGATACCTAACTTCAGCAGGAATTTGGGCCAGGGAAAGCACAGGTGGGAGTCATTGGCAACTATATATTTTAACCTAGTAATGTTGGTATTTGTTAAGCGCCTACTATGTGCCGAGCACTGTTCTAAGCGCTGGGGTGGACACAGGGGAATCAGGTTGTCCCAGGTGGGGCTCACAGTCTTCATCCCCATTTTACAGATGAGGTCACTGAGGCACCGAGAAGTGAAGCGACTTGCCCACAGTCACACGGCTGACAAGTGCCAGAGACGGTATTCGAACCCATGACCTCTGACTCCAAAGCCCGTGCTCTTTCCACTGGGCCACGCTGCTTCTCTATATAGTATATAGTATAGTATACATATAGTATAGTATACAGTTGTAATGGGACACGTTTAAATTTCCACACCAATTTTGATGTATTTTTTTCTCCTTCCCAAGCTCAGATTAACAGTTATAGTCATACGGATAGCTCACGTAGGTGTTTAACACTGTACATACTCGTAAAATCATTTTGATCTTGACTGTGATTTAGTGCCCTTCAGTAATTCAACTGGGAAGCCTTGAACACACCCCCCACACACTGCAATGTGCAGATGAACAGCATGCATTTGTGATAACGCACTGCTTGTTACAAAAAGGTTTATACAGTGGGCGTTAAATGTACGCTCAAGGAAACAAACCCAACAGACGGCCGACTTCAGTCATCTGTTTCCCGAGTAGGCCCAGACCGTAAGAGTGACCCAGAGATCGAGCGTTTCAAAAAGTTCTCGGTGAATTGCGTGAACCTTAAAGTATCCTCAAGGGTGATTCCCCCCACCGCCCCCCAACTCCCGCCTTTTCGTTTACCAAGTTACTGCATTACCAGTGCTAAAAATGAACAACTCCGGGTCTGTGTCCTGGGAAATACACCCACGTACACCTCTGACCGAAGTTCCCAAATCTCACTGGAGGAGGAAAGGGCAAGTCAATACCTAACGGGGCTCTTGTTGCCAAGGATCGGCAGGGTGAACATACTTGAGCTCAGGGATGAATCAATGTAAAATACTAGCGGAACTCACTAAAGGGCTGACAGAATCTTAGACGAGGTGAATTGGGCCTTGGAACACTGGGTAAAGGCAAAATATTCTCCTAATGCGGAACAGCTGCTCCAGTCAGTCATGCACCAAGAAAAGTGGATATGCAGCGGTAAAATGACTGAGGAATTTCATTCAGTCGCCTTAAAAGCCAAATACTTACAAAAGCTGCAGCTCATCCTACAAGGGTGAAAAAGACAGCAAGAGTTCAAGAGGAAGAGGTACAGCCTGCAGATTATAGTCCACTTCAAATACGATGCGCTTTCCGCATTGAGTTTTGAGGGGAAGACAGAAAAACACAAATACACCTCTCAGATGTTTCTGTCACCTGCATCAAACCTGCTACCCTACCCCGTCTGGAGAGGGCAAAAAAAAAAAAAAAAAACCCCAAAACCCGCTGGAAGCCACTGCCCAAATTCAATCCATAGTTCTTTTTGAGCACTTTCTGTATCCAAAGCATCTGGGAGAGAACAACGGAAGAAAAGACCGAGTCCCTGCTGTCCCCCTACGAGTTTACAATCAAACAGGGCGAAACAAAATTATTTACCAACCACTGGAGGATCAAGACCAAGAAGGCTACGAAAGCTGAATTCTCAAAGGTGTTAATGAGTCTTACAGATGACAAGCAGGAGCAATTTGATGATGACCAACAGAAATATTCAGAGGCAGAAAATGGAATCCCTGAGAGGGTAATTAATAATCACAATGATGGTATTTGTTAAGCGCTTACTATGTGCCAAGCACTGTTTTATAACCGGTAAAGGAGACGCTCTGCTTGAGGACTAAGGAAGAGGTGAGCAACCAGTCAAGTTGAAAGGCAGATAATAATAATAATTATGGTACTTGTTAAGCACTTATGCGCCAAGCACTGCTCTAAGCCCTGGGGTAGATACACGGTAATCAGGTGGGACGCAGTCCCTGGCCCACAGTGGGGCTCACGGTCTTAATCTCCATTTTACAGATGAGGTGACTGAGGCCCAGAGAGGTTATGGGACTTGGTCACGGTCACAGAGTAGGCATGTGGCGGAGACAGGATTGGAACCCAGGCCCTTCTGCCTCCCAGGCCCTTCTGCCTCCCAGGCCCAGGCTCAATCCGCTAAGCCACGTTGCTTCTTTAAGGGAGCGTGAGGGAACTGGGACACGGGTAACCCCAAGTCCTCCCACAGTGACAAGGGGTTACCCGTGAAGTCCGACTGGGTCATCACCGACTGGGAATACTGAAAAGAAGCAGAACTCTTCTGCTTTGGAGGCAGCTTTCACTCACAGGCAGCCTCCCGGGGAGGTCTGTGAGCTCTCTGTTGCACCGACCAGACCAGGCTTACCTTTCAAAAGGCAGCCTCTAAGCCTTTCACAGAGGCCCGGTTCACCCTTTAAATGCGTTATTCTATTGAGAACAACACCAGTTCTCCTTCCTACTTGGACTGTGAGACAGGGGCTACCGTCTGACCTGATTAGCTTGTATCCCTCCCCAGTGCTTAGAACAGTGCTCGACACAAAGAGCTCTTAACAAATGCCATAGCTTTTATTGAAAATAATCTGCAGTCAGAGGGACATCCTCTCAGCCCAATCAGGTACTGTATGCACCGGGTCTTTTTCTACTTCTAGGAAAGCAGTGGGAATGAGGAGAAGCTAGAGCAGTCCCGCGGGCATCCCAAGTGGAGGGAGAACTAAAAGACTCGCTGACGGTATCACTTCGGAGACCCTGTTGGCCGGATTTAGCTCGCTCCGACTGCACTCAGGCACGTGACTTCAGCTACGATATCACAACTCCACATTGCCAAGAAGGGAATTTTTACAGGCATGCCAGGGTTACGTTACAAAGGACCTCGGAGGGTCCTCGTGGCCTTGTTGCTCTTTCCGTGTTACATCCGATAGGTCTAAACAATAGGCAGAGTGGACACCACCTCAGAAGTTTCAAAACCTTGCCGGGAATGGTCTAGGTCTAAACCCTCGTTGCATAAGGCTAGGTCGAAGGAGATTTCTGACCACACCCAGCTCTACTTGGGGAAAGTGGAATTGCCATTTAACCAAGGACACCGCCTGGCCAAGGCAAGCCAGCTCCATCAGATGAGTCAATCGACGAAATTCAGTACACGTCTACGGTGGGCCACACACCGTACTGAGCGCTGGGAGGAACACAGGCATATCATTGCAGATGTCACCCCCGGAACACACGGCGCTCGCAACCTCGCGACGGGCAGGGGAGGTAACGGGCTAAACATCGCATACCAATCAAAGGAATCAACAACTACGAGGTCAGGGGGCCCGGCGGAGCACCCGGCCGGCACTTCTTCGGGGGGCGGGGGAGGTGGCTTACGACCGCTCTCGGAGAAGGTTGGAATGGGCAGAGTTCCTCGGGGAAAGAGAGAGGGGGGAAAGGTGGGGTGAAAAAAACCATCCAGCAGCAGCCCGGCATCCATGAGTTAGTGATTTGTGGTCAGACATGCTCCAGAGGAAGAGGGGGCGGAGAGTGAGGAGGAAGGGAGAATATACAGAGAATTACGAGCGCTAAATCTAGTTGCAGTTGTGCACAATTATTGGAGGCATGCTGGAAATGGAGAGGAGACCGAGCGCAGAACCCATGTGGGCCATGAGCACTCTACCGCTCGCTGAAGGACATCCATTCGTTCCTCGGAAATGAGATTCTGAAATCCACAGAGGTACAAATGTACCGAGAGATGCCTGCTAAATCAAGTATATAGGCCTTCCTCCCCCAGCAACGCGGTATTTTTAAGGCATAGGAGCGAAGGCTCTTCGGAGACAAAGGGAAGCGGTACTTTCCTGAAGGGTCTGGGGCTCTTCTGCTGACCTACATCGGATCAACAGTGGCATCCAGTGGCCAGACAGTCTCAGCACAGACTTCTTTGTCTTTGGGACGGTCTCCATGGCTTTTGGGAGAAGTGGCAATTCGAAACAAAACCATTTCGGCTGCCCGTAGGGATCGTCAAAGACGTGAGACTCCGTAATTCAAAGCAGAGGACCGAAGGCCCTAAAGAAGAGATGCCGGGGGAAG
Source organism: Ornithorhynchus anatinus (assembly GCF_004115215.2). Classification (NCBI taxonomy): domain Eukaryota; kingdom Metazoa; phylum Chordata; class Mammalia; order Monotremata; family Ornithorhynchidae; genus Ornithorhynchus; species Ornithorhynchus anatinus. The sequence goes on from NC_041744.1 coordinate 14,556,223, forward strand.
ACTCAGAGTGGCTCCGGTACACTGCCGAAGGCCTCGCGGAAAAGAGAGGACGTGGAGGGGACGGGTTCTTGGGGGCAACGGGTCTGGGTGTGTTCGTCGCTTCTGAAGACTTTGAAAATAATGAGTTGCTATTATTTCCATTTTGAAGCCACAGTTGCTTCGAGATGAACAGGGGAAAGGGAGCGGGGAAAAAAAAGTAAGAGTCCTTCGGTTCACTCCATTTTTAATGGGCCCGGGAAGGAAAGAGCAGTGCAGAACTTAATCTTTATTTAAAAACTTTCGTCCTGGGCTACAGTACTCGCGGGGCTGCCTTTCACGCCAACGTGGGTTTAACAGTGGACTTCTGTTTTCAGTTTTCAAGGTGTTTTGTGAGGAAGGTTAAGTCATAATCTTGTCCCACAGTACAAAATTCAGAAAAGGAGAAAAGCCTACGAGAAACTCCAGAGGGGACCCACAACCCTGACGCATCGAGATTGTTTTTTTCACTACTTAGAACCTGAGCTGTTGTTGATTAAATGAGATTCCCTGTTCCTAAAACTAAAGTGGCTCCTAACAAGTAAAACCAGAGAACTGGTACGCCCCCCTCAGCGTGTACGCTTAGGTACCAACGAGACTGAGGTAACGCGGAACTTTACTTTTAATGAGGCGATGTTGCCCCTCTCTCTCTGGACCCAAGAAGAGGTTTCATTTTCTTTCAACCTTCTCTCTCCTCCCAAAGGGCACCGGAAAGCTTATCCGGCTCCTCCCTCGTTTCATCTCCCCATCTTGGCCCCTGGGGACTCTGTCTGGAATGCAAATTCCAACTCACCTATTTGGATGGGATGTAGGAAGCATGAACTGAAATTCCACCACGCACGTGTTGTCCTTCAGCTGACGATGCTGTACGCTGTTGAGCTCATAGGCGATATAGGCCCTTCTGACATATACCTGGTCAAAAAGTAATCAACAGAGAGTCATATAATCAATACAGAGTCACAGGGACCAGCCTTAAGCGAGAAGCCCGTCCAGTTACTTAGGTTTCTTTCCATTGGCAAGCCCTCACTTGCAAAAATGTCTCACGGGAACAAAACCCCAAGTCTGCTTTGCTACCTCCTCTGATGGTGAACCATTTTAAACGAACCATAAACTTTCCCTCATGGAACATTACCCAAGGGGGAGATTCACTTTGCCATTTCAGTGAAGACCGGGTTCCCATCAAAAGCCCTGAAGCTGGAGGACAGAGCGAACTTCAGTTAGTGACTTACACAAAACACTGAAATGGCAATGGGCACTGCAAAAGAAGATGAGATTGAAAGCGAAGAGGCGCGGTCCCTGGGTAAACTCGCTCAGACCACCCATGGAGCCCTGATGAAAAGGGAAATGGACTCACTGGCGTTTCGACATTCTGGTTTCGGGCCCCCTCACCCTTCCGTGGAATGAAACTGTGCCTTCTCTGGATCATTTAGAGTCTCCAAAATCCAAACCAGGCAATTTTCAACGATATGTTCTAAATAGTTCCTTGCCCATTTTCTGTCCTTTAAAAGGAACGGTAGCCTAAGCGAGGACCGTCTCAGAACCTGTCTCGGACTGCATTACTCTCCTATATACAAGCAGGCTTCTGCATCACTGACATTACGAACAACCTAGAGAAGGTGTGGGTCCTCTAGAATTCTGGCCCTTGCTCGGCAAGATCTCTTGTGATCTGCTCCAAATAAAAATTCAAAAGGAACCCCCCGAAACCTGCTGTATGCTCTGGAGCTTCAACTAGGCGGCCCCAAATCACAGGTTGTTACTCCTAGAGACAGCAAGAGGTTTAAGATCTCAATCCCATCACCCCTTTATTGCCACAGTAAGGATGACTCCGCTCTGAGCACTGGCTGACCATTTGTCTCCAAATCCTGGCCACACCTAATCCTATTTCATTTTCTGATTCTCCCTACGCACATGAAACATTCATTCATTCTAACAAAGGAGGAGTTTCCATTTTCGGAAAGCAGGCGATCAGTGAACCCTAGCAGCTGTTTCCCACTGATCTGCATCTGAGGCTGTGATTTATGAATAAGCAATATGGATCAGGTGACGGGAGAATGATATAAGCACTGCGATTTTATCCCAAAGTCAGGGATACAGGGGTAAGGCACTCCAAAGAATCCCAAAGAAAGACAGAGTTAACTAGGGTGAAGGAAATCAGCTAAGAAAGGTGAGCTTGACGATGTAACTTGACAGTGCAAACATACCTCCAGAGCTGCCATTCTCACCACCTGGTTGCTGTGGTAGAAGAAATTTGGGAGGACATCAAAAATGGATGTTTCAGACAAGATGAGTTTCTAGGAGATAAAGATGAGTTTAATTGATTTAATGAGTTAAATATGTTTTCTAGAGAAACCTGCTTTAGTGGTAACCTCTTCGCATTGTTGAAACCTCAGGGAAATGTACACGGGTAAATGGCTTCAATGTCCCATCTAATTTTAAAAGGAGGCCAAACTCCTTTTTAAGAAGCAGTGTGGTCCAGTGGATAGAGCACAGGTCTGGAGGTCGGAAGGACCTGGGTTCTAAACCCGACTCTGCCACTTGTCCGCTGTGTGATCTTGGGCACGTCACTTAACTTCTCTGGGCCTCAGTCACCTCATCAGTAAAAGGGGGATGGTGACCGTGAGCCCCACGAGAGACAGGGATTGTGTGCAACCTGATTATACTGCATCTATCCCAGTGCTTAGCCTGGCACATAGTAAGCGCTTAAAAAGACCATTGGAAAAAACCAAAAAATAAAAACCTCAGTTGCAATCCTTTGGCTGCCGGAGGGACTTCAGAAGGCAATCGCAAACAGGACAGATGTGTGACCGTTCAGGTTTCCCACCCCGCCCTCGCTAAACAAAAATTCATCACAGAGCCTTACGCTTCCAATTCCCTTCTTCCCAGGGGATGGGAGTAAGCCAGGTTTTTCTCTGATAGAGAGGGGAAACCCAAGGTGTTCCCAAGCAGATTAACAGAGCAGTTCAAATCCCTGACCAGGCTGGTGTTACGACGGCTATTTTGGCGAAATCTTAACAAGGGCATCTTACACTTTCTACGGAAAGATTCTACCTTCAGGAGAATGTAGAATGTCTACGCCGATCCTTGGTCTAAGTGTCAGGCAACCATTAGACTGCCACTGGAAAGCGCGTTTGGAAAGCTTCGCCGTTAAAGCCCACAGAGGTAGAAATCTCGGCCGGAACTTGCTGCCGAGATGGCTACACTTCCCAACCAAAGCCATTACAAGAGCATTCTGACGGGAGCGCAGGCAGACGTGAGACGGGATGCTTCCGCCAAGCAGAATCGGAACCCATTCGGCGGCAAAAGGCAGGGGGAGCCAACGGAAAGAGAGGCCGGGAGTTACCTGCAGGTTCTCGATGCAGAACTGGTGTCCGTACATGTCAATCGCGGACAGAAAGATGGACTCCACTTGGTTATGACGCAGTTCGTAGGATGGCAGATGGGAGGCTATTAGAACCTGAAATAAGAGGCAGAGCAAGCCATGGGTTCCGGGCCCGCTTGAGGCAGCTACGATTCACAGGGAGCAAACGCGCGGGACACTCGGAAGCGCGCCCCGAGCGGGAGAATCTCTACCGGAAACCGAGAGGCGCAAACTTCTGGGCTCCGTAACAGGAAACCGACGCGGCCAGATCCCGCGTATCAGGTTGTCTCTGGCCCTGATGTACATGGTGGGCCCTTCCCCGTGGGACAGGAAACGGCTTCAATCGAGTTCCATCAGTGCATGTGATTTACCATCGCAAAGCTGCTAGTCTCGGGGACTGCATGACTAGCTGTTAATTGGAAATCGGGGCTGGCAGAGAGCAGCTGCGGGGAGAGCGGCAGCGGCAACGGAGCCGGCCTTTCGCAGCTCTGTAGCAAAGAAAGATCCCGAAAAGATGCCCTCCCGGCACCGGGTCCCCCGCCCCGAGGATGTGGCGTCAAAAAGCAACGCCGACATATGTGAGGGGCGGAAAGAGCGAGAGCGGTGTCACCAAACAACAAACTGACACAGTGGGACTTGAATACCCTCAGCGGGTCACTGAGAGGTTCAATAACTCTGAGCAGTTCAGTGACATGGATACAATTCCAGAGAAAGCAGAAGGTCACTGAACAGCTTCAAATGCTCCTTCATTTTCAACGCCCACGTCCTCCGACACAAAGAGACCTCCAGATCTCGGCTTTCCCGCTGAAAGCTTTTGGAATGGAAATGAGGGCCGGTGGGGGAAGCTAACCGGACTTCTCTGGGGTTGCTCTGACTGCAAGAGCTGGAGAGTCATTTCCACTGTCGTTCGGTTTTCCGTACGTGAAAACTATTTTGAGTTTCTATCGGTGGGGGGGAGGAAAAATCCGCTGCTTCGAAGTTGCCTTAGAAATATTTCAAATGGCCCCTTCTCTGGGTTTCTCTTTCTCTACTGCATCCTGACTGTATCCGTAGGGCTGTTCAGGAGCGCGGGCCACACGCAAGCATTGGTAATTGCGGATAATAATAATAATAATAATAATAATTAATAATAACGGTATCTGTTAAGCACCTATCGTGTGCCGGGCACTGTTCTAAACGCTGGGGTAGATACAAGATAACTGGCTCGGACACGGTCTTAATCCCCATTTTACGGAAGAGGGAACTGAGGCACAGAGAAGTGAAGTGACTTGCTCAAGGTCACACTGCAGACAAGTGGTGGAGCCAGGACTAGAACCCACGACCTTCTGACTCCCAGGCCTGTGCTCTATCCACCGTTCTAGTCTTATGGCTCAATGATAATCCTTTCCCTTCGCCTTACAGAGGGCAGGCAACACGGAGACCGTCGTGCTGGGGTAATGAAACAGGCGTGGAGAACTGCGTGGCCTCTGCAAACCTCCCGAATTTTAAGAGGTTATTGAATCCTGGACACTCCACCCCGAGGACACCACCCTTTCCTTGCCGTGGACAGAGATGGGCCTTACCTGTCGGGCTCGCAGGGCCACTTTGGCATTGGTGGTCTTGCTGAGCTGGGTCAGCTCGGTGAGGATGTTCAGCAGTTCGTCGGTCAGGGTGGGATCCCGGCCGCACAACTGGTCCTGATATCCAAAAGAAGTTAAAAAGATAAACAAAACACACCCACACCCAGGACCAAATGGAAGTTAATGTGATTCAAAGGGCCAACCGGCTTTGCGGGGTTGGGGGGGGGGGGGGGGGCGGATAGGAAAAAACCAAACACAGCCGGATTCATAACTCGCTGCTAACAATGTGGCTAATGGTAGCCCAAAGGGAAGTCTAGCACTGGGAGGAAAAGAACCCATAGCCACTATTCATTCAGAAGCAGCAGGCTAAATGTGTTTCCTCATAACGTAGCTCCACACTCCTAACACGCCGAGGAAATCTTCAGAGACGAAATGTGGGGATTTAGGGCAAGCAACAACAGATGGTGTCTCAAAGTTTAAAGAGGTTTCAAATACATGGGGACTTCCTGTTCTCTCCCCATCTCAGAAGCCAGGCAACATAAAGGGAAAGGAAACCCTCTCAACAGTAGTTTGCATTTTTTGAAAACCAAATGTTCAACCTCCCAGAAGGACACAAAACAGAAACAGGAGCTAATTATTCATTTCGAACCCCTAAACAACTAATACATTGCCCCACGCCTAGTGATTCGCATCCAGTGGCGATCTGTCCCCAGACTCTGCCATCTCTGAACTTGCTCAGTCCTACCTAGCTAGCAGAAATCCAAGTCTTAGCACCATCCCATAGCCCGTGTAGAATCGCGTCCTTTCTCTTCCAAGGGGGAAGAAAAAAAAATATCCCCATCACACGTCAATCCAATTATGTGATATTATTACCATGGAAGGAGGACTCTCCCTTCTGGACTCCAGCTGGAGATCGGTTGCTTTCCTCTAAATCCATCTATTTTCTGAGTAATTTCATCCAAGCGCGTGGAATTCAGATGCAGTTCACAGAAATGTCTTTGTTCTTTTTGAATTTTACTGAGCTATTTGTAGCAGTAAATTCCATCACTTAAGTCCTACACTGAGCTAAATATACATGTGTTTGGATTCATTTCTCCTTCCTCTTGTTTGAAAGAGTTGTCTCTTTCAACATCGGGACCTTTTTGTTCTTCCTGCCTCGTGTGCGGTTGGCGAAGCAGAGCCCGCCGCCCCCCAACTGAAGCTTCATTTTGGTGCAGTCTTTTCTCGCCTTTCCCCGGAGATTCTCCTCTTTAAACTGAACTGTGTCCATTTTGGGAGTCCCTTTGCCACACAAGGGAAGAAATGCCTAAAAAATCTGAGTTGGGGAAGAAGACAGGTGTCGACTGCCTTGGGACTCCCACCCGATTCCCAGAGAACAAAGAAGTGCTCTCATGAGCACTTCGACAAGGAGCAAAACTTCAACCTTTTCCATTTCCTCCAAAACGCCTCCCCAAAGTCGGGTCGGGGGTATCGGATTCCCAATCGGTATGAGGAGGCCGCTCACAAAGGCTCGTGTGGACTTTTTGGATCATTGTCGGGCATTTACTGCCCTCGGCTGTACAAGGATGTAAAGGGTAAAGCGGAAGAGTGGCTCATCTCTAAATAGGCAACAGCTTTGAGAAAGGAAATTTGAATCCTTGGTGCTGCTGAACAGGTGGACACAGACCACGTGAGGAAGATGATTTTCCTCCTACCCTAGGATTACAAGAGGAGGAGAAGGGAAAGGAATATAGAAGGGTCTTGTTCTCTGCTGGATCCTGATGAGTAACACACAAATACGGGAGATTACTGAGGCCCATGCGAAATAGCCCAAGACAAGGAAATAAGCGGGGCCGGAGGCACGATGAAGTGCACCACAGTGGGACGGAAATCAGAACACAAACGGTTCTTTCCCTCTTCACAACCCTTCTGCCGGCTACTCACGACAGACTGAACATCCTGTCGTTTCTACTTTCTTCAGCCCCTGATCCTCGTAAACAGCAGGTCAGCCCATCCTGGGCTACAGTACAAGTCTGTGTTCCCTTAATAGCCAGAGGATGAGAAATTTCTGAAAATTAACCAACTATCTAACTCCAGGACAGAAATGGAGCAGCCTAAAGGCCCCCCTGCTCCCTTCTCCACCTAACGGGATGCAAGATACGCTTCCTTTTAAAAATGAAATAACCAAGTTTGATTATTACTACAAATAAGGTAAATAAGCTGCAAATAATAGAGATTAGTATTTTCCTCTTCAGGAGGCCCAGGTGGGTTTAAATGTGGATGTCCCTGAGGTCTTAATTCTGGGCCCAGAATTCCTCTTTTCATTCACTCATAATAACAATAACGATAATAATGATAAGTTTTAAGCACTTACTCTGTGTCGAGCCCTGTCCTAAGAGCTGAGGAAAATACAAGATAATCAGGTGGGCGGCAGGCCCTGTCCCGCACAGTACTAACGCTCTAAGTAAGATGAAGAACAGGTGTTGAATCCCCATTCTGCGGATGAGGTAACAAGCACAGAGAAGTTATGTGACTTGCCCGAGGTCAAACAACAGGCAGGTGGTGGATCTGGGATTAAAACCCGGGTCCTCTGGCTCTCAGGGGATGCTTTTTCCACTAGGCCACCTAGCTCCTCTTGGGAAGCTCATCTTCTGTCATGGACTCGGGTTCCACTAGCACCTTGATGCAGATGACTCCCAAGTGGAGATCTCCACCCCCGTTGTCTCACCTACTCTGTAATCTCGCAGTTCCACATACCTCTGGGACCTCTCGGAGCGCCCGACCGAGCCACACCTCAAAGTTAATGCGTCCTAAACTGAACTCATCTTTCCCTGTAAACTCCACCCTCTTTCCTAACTCACTCTACATCTTGGACATCCTACATCCTCTCGCGTTCCCTCCCACAAACGCTCAACCCTAGCCGCCTCTCTCACTTAACTCCTGTAATTCAACCTGGCTCTGAATCTTGCCAATTCTTTCTCCACCAGAGAGCCTGGCACCACCCCGTCCGCTCCACTTTCGCATTTTCCGTCTTGGTTCAAGCTCTCATCAGGTCCCAACTGTTCTACCGCATTAGTTTCCTTCCAAACATCCCTGCCTACAACATTTCCTCCCTTCAGTCCCTTCGGCTGCACCGAAGTCCTTCGGGAACGCCACTCAGAGCACGCCACTCCCGATCTCCAAAATTTCCAATGGCTCGCCATTCCTTCCGGCATACAGCCAAAGCTCCTGACGTACAGCTTCAGGGTTCTCCATTAACTGACTTCTTCTTTAGCAATTTGCTCTCTCCTCCGGAGTTTCCCTCGCATCAGGGTCATAGCCACCAGCTTTCCCGGGCAGCCTCCTCTCTCCCACCAGACCCCACGGGAGCCAGGCCCCAACTCTCGCAGAGCCGGGCGGTGAGCAGAAGGAGAGCGGCTCAGTCTCTCCTCCCCTAGGGCTCCGGGGGGTTTCCGGCTTCCTGGTCTCTCTCCCGACGCCCCCAACACCACAAGAAGCAAGTCTGCCTTGCCAACTCCTAGAATCTTTAGAGGGTTACAACAATCTAGCTGCTGAGCCAACTGCTTATTACGGTGCTTGGCACGCGGTAAGCTGTCAATAAATACGACTGAATGAATGAATAATCTGAAGTGTATACTTACTATTTGCATTTTATTGTTTCATTTCCTTTCACTGTGTTTATATGCTTCCGTAGAGAAGCAGCGTGGCTCAGTGGCAAGAGCCTGGGCTTGGGCGCCAGAGGACCTGGGTTCTAATCCCAACTCTTGTCTGCCGTGTGACCTCGGGCAAGTCGCTTCAGTTTTCCATGCCTCAGTTTACGTGGTCGGTAATAGGGCGATTGAGACTGTGAGCCCTATGTGGGACAGGGACCGTGTCCAACCCGATTAGCTTCTATCTGCCCCAGGGCACAGTAAGCACTTAAATACCACAGTTATTATTATCGTTACTGTCAGTTGCAGGAGGACAGGATAAGGCAGGTGATCCCAAGGATGAGGGCATCCTGTGGTGCCTCTTTCGGTTAGCCTGACTTCCTCCAACATAATGGGCCTCGATCCAGGGACGTTGGAGGTAAGGCAAGAGGAATTCAAGGACTCTCCGGGAATGAGCGATGCTCTCCCCAGCCTTCCTTTTCACTACTGCCTCGAGCGAGATTAACAGCTGCTCTGGAAGTTATTCCTGCGAAGTGACGAGGACACCGGGGAGAAATGGCCACCGAATGAGACGGCTCCCTAGGATAGGGAAACAGGGACCGCATACTTCTATGCAAGGTGCTCTGAAGTTTGGTCTGAGGTCTTTTACTTCTTCACCACTCTAAGGCTCCCCCCCCCCAGCTGAAGGCAAGAACTGGGGCAGGCCGCTGCTGAGTGCATGGATTAGAACGCGTGACTTTCTGACTCCCCGGCCCGTGCTCCACCCAGTAGGCCACGAGGCTTAACCGCTGGACTCTGAACCGGCCCTAGCTGAACTGGAGGGAGCCCGAAAACGTTCCTTTGGCTGCAACGTTCTGAGCGTCCTTTCGTGCTCATTGAGGCCGCTCTGTTTTTGTTTCACCATGTCATGGACAGAGATGCGTCCGTGGGGTCGCTATGGGTCGGAGACGGCTCGACGGCTAAAGACAAGAACTGGGGCACGGAGAAATGAAGTGACCGGCCCAGCAGACAAGCGGTGGAGCCGGGATCAGAACCCAGGTCCTCCGACTCCCGGGTCCAGGGCCTTTCCACTAGGGCGTGCTTTTAAGAGGCAAGCAGGCTTCCCCTCATCCCATTACTCGGGTCACACTACAGACTAGGAATAAGAAGAGAAAAGTAGGGGACCGGTGCACATCTAACTATACTCCTTTCTGTTCTGGCTCCCTCAGCAGGTGACAAACCCAGAACAGAGCAGGCACATTTAAAGAGACGGATACTTTTCTCCCACCCGGGGGAAACTCAAAATGCTGGTTTTGGATGCAGGCAATCTATTCTTTTCATTATTGTTATTATAATTATTATGATTATTTGAGGTTCCCGTTGCCTGGACCCTGAAACGTTCAACGCCTCCTCGACTCAAGTCAAAGAGAACCCCCTAATCCAGCCCAGTGTCGCTTCTGGGGTTGAGATTCAGTTGGGCAGACTGCCCGGCATCGTCGTCACACGCCACAAGCAACGTTACGTGGTCAGGAAACGCCGATATCCTTTAGGCTGAAGACCAGTGGGTGGATTTGGTCCCAAGGGATAAAGAGGTGTACTGAAAGGGCCTACCCGCCGGCTACGGGACAACGGGGCACCTGCGGAGGTCTGCAGGCTATAGTGAAATTCGTTATGTAGCACACATCGAGACAGGTATACAGGGCAATCTCGTACTCGCATCTGTGGCCTGGCTCTAGGAAGCCACGGAGCACTTCCTAGGTCTGCAGAGACTTAACAGGCATATTAAGCGACAGCCCCGAGGACAGACTTCCGGGATAACTAGCAGGGCCCCGGCCCCCAGAGGAACCCAAACCTGGTTCCTTGCGGAGCCCAGGATCCTGGACTCCGGATTGTCGGTGGGAACGGGATTCGGAATCAACAAAAGCATAACTTGTTCCATGCCAACGACCTAAGTTGCTCCTTCGCCACTAAAACCATTCCGAGCAGCCGGGCTGCATCGGACGCCCTTCCGGGTACAGCTGCCACGGTGCGGAGGTCCTCCGGCTAATCGGCCCAGGCCTCTCTCCTCGTAGGCTCCGGCTGATTTATAAATCACCGGAAGAGACCTTTCTCTACCGTTCTCCTTCGGACACATTTCTCGCAGCACCGGGTTCCAAACCGTCCATCATTCACCAGTGGTAGGAGGATAATCTTAAGGAGGGAGTCCCTGGGTGATCGATCAGCGTTTCGAACGCTCCCGGGTGAAGTAGAAGTCAAAGGCTCATCTGCATGGCAATATCCAGGAGACGGTTTGGCTTGAAGCACTTCCACTGCCCGGCATTTCCATATCCCAGCTGAGGGAGGAAAAAACGCATTCCTAGCAGGGAGACGGCTGAGGGAGGCAATTCCATCTGGAGAAATTTGCTAGTCAGATTGAGAGGAAACTCTCCTCTGCTTTTTCATTTCTCAGGTTTGATCTTTTACCGCTTCTTCACCACTGGAAGGCACCCCCGGCTTAAGCCAAGAACTGGGGTCAAAGTGCCTTAAGAGGGCCCGGCCGCTGCTGAGCGCATCAGCGGGATGCTCTGATCGCTAAACTTTCCCACAAGCCCGTCCTTAAGGAACTAGAGGCGATCTGGGAACAGGTTTAACGACGACCCTGCATTCTTTCCGCCTTCGGGGACAGCACGACGACGGACCACGTTTCTGGCCAGGAGGACATTTGGCAAAGACCAGCGTTAAGCATTCTACTCGTTACCGTGCCCTCTGGCAAGAAAGAGATTAGGAGATCACATTAACTGGATGGTTCTGAATCTGTCAAGGAGTTACTGAACACCAATCTGCGCCACGGGGTAGCTCTACCGTCTCGCGGACGGAGGCGTCCGGAAGACCCCCGGGAGAACCGTATGCGGCAGATTTCCTTGATCCTTCCTTCTGAGCCCCGAAGACCCAGAAGTCGTTTCGCCCAGCAGAGCACGCCTTCTACATCGCTGCTTCTGGAGAGCGGAGACTGGGCACGGAACGAGCCCATCGATCAGGAAGAGGAGGCAACAGAGGAAGGAACAGAGAAGGGGAAACCAGCAGAAAGCAACTGGCCCGGGGGGGGGGTGGGGGGGGGGACGGGGGACGGGGACGGAATTTAAAGAGGCAAGCTTAGAACGGTGTTTTAATCAGACGCTACCTGCCGTGGGACTCCAAGATGCCGCAAAAGACCTTCCAAAAGATGAAGGGGTCTGTCTGAGGTGCCCATAACCAGCCGCCCACCCTCGAGCGCTACTGACACGTGTCCAAGGGTAGGTATAGAAGAGCGAAGACCAGACTCTCGTGGGGTCCAGCGTACCAACGGAAAAGAGAGAACCCCTAAGGCCTCACCCACGCTCCACCCTGCCGCTTGCTAGCTGGCCTCGGACGGGCACTTAGGTTATCTCAGTTCCGAGATCTTTAAGGTGGCAATGAGGGTAATGGATGTTTCAGAAGCACTCTTCAGAAACAAAGCCCCACAGATCTTTCAGAAAAATAATAATGAGGGGACAAATCCCACCCCAAAACACCAAACCAAAAAAAACAGGCCAAACAGCACTGGTCCACCATCACCGAACCCCCTAAGCGGTAACTTTCCCGTCCTCCTCCCCTCTCCATCCCCCGCCCCCCCCGCCCCCCAGGTCTAACAGAGATGGCTCCTCTCCACGAATGGCTTGTTTAGTTGGAAAGAAAGTTTCAGTCCCATCCGTGAATGTGAGAAGCATTCTGGACAACGGAGGAGAAAAAAAAAAAATATAAATAAACCAACAGCGGCCAGTCACAGCTCCATTGCCTTCTGCCTGTCCTGCCTGGCCAAAGCAAAAAGCAAAGCCTCAAACCAGTTCTCTGACAGGGCCCAACATCTCTGCGGCAACACCCGTGTAATTACACACTTGAGTGACTGGACTCTGAAGAAAATTGAAGGCCTGAGCTCCGAACAGCTGCCATTTTCTCTCTCCATCACACCGGCGTGATTACTTGAGAAATGAACAGCCCCGGCTCAGAGCTACTCCAGAATTCTCAGAGGAAATATGGCTCCGTGTTCCAATAATGAGATTCTTAAGGCAAGCGTTACTTACAATCACTCCGCAAAAGGAGAGAGCTGGGCCCCTATATCTTACAAATTAGAATTTAAGAAACCCAGCGACGGTCTTGCGTGATCATTACTCTTCTGCCGCTCCAAGGGTTCTGGGCTCTGGATCTATTTTTAGTAGCAGAGAGCTGGGATGCCTTCAAAAAAATTCATCATAATAAGATGGAAGCACCCCTTAATTAGCTTCCAAAGAACTCAATTCTCACCCTAGGTTAGGTCCAAGTTAGTATGGTTTCCCACTTCCTCCCCACCCCTACCTCCCCAGCAAGTCTTCCCACCTTCCTGACAAAAGACTCCTAATCTCTTCCGTTTTGAAAAATACCTGGACTCTCAGGCACTTCTTCTCTTCCCATTTACGTCCCAGAAAAGCCTAGCAAACTTTTGATCGCTAATATCCCCCTCTTCCTGAAAGATACGGTTTTAGGAGATTAAAATATTAAAATCAAATAACGCACTCCCTCCCCTCCCCGCGCATACGCATTCCTTCTCCATTCCTCCCAACCCCTGGAAGGCTAGGTATTTGGATTTATCATAAGAAAATGGCAGCACTAAAATTTTTTCATCTGCTCTAACAAGTTAGGTCGTCGACTGATAGGGCCGGGCTGCTGGATGTCAATCGCAAACGAAGTTCTAGCCCATACCGGAGGGAAAAAACCTCCTCCAGAATGAATTTCCCTGAAGGTAGATTCGGCTTCCTTTATGCTTTGATGGTGCGCATTCTTAGGAGTCTGAATTTCTCTCCCAAAGTAGAACTCAGAGCCTGGTAGACTCACGATATATGGTCAGTTCAACTAAAATAGTTCAGTTCCCTGGACGCCAGCTCATTCTGTTAAAAAATGGTATTTGTTAAGTGCTGACTATGCGCCAGGCACTGTACTAAGCACCGGGGTGGATAAAAGCTATTCAGGTTGGATACAGTCCATAGAGCTCACAGCGTTAATACCCGTTTTTACAGATGGGGGAACCGAGGGATAGAATCCCCCTCCCTGTGGCTTCGAGGAAAGTCGACTAAGACGGTTCAGGAGCCGGAACTCACGTTAAGGGAACCTCGAAAACAGTTTTCAAAAGTCATTAGCTCCATTCCATTCTATTGCTCCACTGATGATAATATTCTAATTATAATAAATAATTACGGTATCCGTTAAAACACTTCTTATGTGCCAGGCACTGTTTTAAGTGCTGGGGCAGATATGAGACAATCGGGTTGGAAGCCGTCCCCGTCCCGCACGGGGCTCACGGTCTTTCTCCCCATTTTACAGGTGAAGGGACTGAGGTCCGGAGAAGCGAAGTGATTTGCCCAAGGTGACACAGCAGACGAGTGGCGGAGCCGGGATCAGCAGCCACGACCGTGGCCCGTGCTCTCGCCACCAGGCCACGCTGCTTCTTGATTGATCCTCACCTACATTTGCCAGTGACACAATCTCCCTCCTTTCCAGTGGGTTAAGGGGGTCTCAAAAGATCTACCTGGAGTGACGGCTCTGAGTTACGCCAAAGTCTCAAATTCCCCTGAAAACAAAACGCAAAAGGATAGGTGGAATATAATGGATTTGTAAGCTTGTCGGGGGCAGGGAACGTGCCCGCTAATTGCACAGAGCACGGCGGAGTGGAAAGTCGCAGCCGGAGTCAGAAGGTCGTGGGTTCTGATCCCGGCTCTGCCGCTTGTCTGCCGTGCGGGCAGGTCGCTTCACTGCTCTGTGCGTCGGTCACCTCGTCTATAAAACGGGGATTGAGACCGGGACCAGGGACGGGTCCGACCCGATTGGCTAGAGAAGCGGCGTGGCTCAGTGGAAAGAGGCCGGGCTTGGGAGTCAGAGGTCGTGGGTTCTGATCCCGGCTCTGCCGCTTGTCTGCCGTGCGGGCAAGTCGCTTCACTTCTCTGTGCTTCGGTCACCTCGTCTTTTAAACGGGGATTGAGACCGTGACCAGGGACGGGTCCGACCCGATTGGCTAGAGAAGCGGCGTGGCTCAGTGGTAAGAGGCCGGGCTTGGGAGTCAGAGGTCATGGGCTTGGATCCCGGCTCTGCCACTCTGGCGGCTGTGTGACCGTGGGCAAGTCACTTCTCCGTGCCTCGGTGACCTCATCTGTAAAATGGGTGAGCCTCACGTGGGACAACCTAATTACCCCGTGTCTAACCCAGCGCTTGCAAAAGCGCTTACAAAAACAAATACCAACATGATTATCATTATCGCATCCACCCTAGTGTTGAGTACAGTGGCCGGCACACGGTACGAGCTTAACGAAAACCACAGTTATTATTACCGTTATTATTTATCGTCCCTCGGTTGGTGGCGGCTCGGTCTCGGTCTGCCTCCCAGTGGGCAGTAGCGCGATCGTCCTTTCTGCTAGCCTTTCTCCGCGTTGGTTGTAACCAGAGGGATTGCCACTGCTAGAATGAGCCCTTCTTCCCAGCCTGGAGAAGTCCCTTCGGGCCGGGGATTCGATTCAGTTGTATTTATCGAGCGTCTACCGTGTGTGCAGACCACTGCACAAAGCGCTTGGGAGAGTACAATGGAGGAATAAACCGACCGGGTAATAACAGTAACGACGTTGGTATTTCTTTAAGCGCTTCCTACGTGCAGAGCACTGTTCTAAGCGCCGGGGTAGAGGCGGGGGGATCGGGTCGCCCCACGTGGGGCTCACAGTCTTACTCCCCATTTTCTCGGACTGAGGGCTGCCCGGGAAGCTTGGACGCGGCCACCAGCCAAGCCCCTCCTGGGCCGCTGACACACGAAGGACACCGGAAGCAGGAAATCCCCCCTTCTGTAGACTCCCGTCTCCCAAACGACCGGACTCACAATGAGCATCGTGACCAGCAGGTTCTTCTTGGTGACCTGAGCGTGGGAGAAGATGTAGTTCAGCACAGTGTTCATGTCACTCTTGTTCTCCTCCCGAAGGGCAAACACACACTTGTCATAGTGACCTGGAGGAAGGAATAAAGAAGCATTCTAGTCTGACTTCTTCCTGGATGTCTCTTAGAGGAACGATGCGGCCTACCCGTTCCGTACAGCGACGACAAGTCGGGGGTGAAGGAGGGATGGAGTGACGGAGCCCAAACTTTCAGTGAAAATTAAGATTCTCGTAAAGCTGGAATGGGGCAAGGAGGAAGGGTGGAAGAGGAGGATTCTCTCTCATTTTAGGGCTTTCCCCACAAGGCAGAAAACTAGACACGACTCTTTCCTCGGATCATGACCATTTATTCCCCTCCAACCCCGGAAAGATATTCGGCTAATCCCCAAGTCCCCGTTTTCCCACAAGAGATGCCGTTTACTAGATCACACCAATATTCCATCCAATCCGTATTTCGTCTCTGACGCCCCAAGGAGCCATGTAATTTTTGCCCTCTCTGACACTGTCCTTAACGTATAGGACGCACCTCATATCATCTCAAATTTTCCTTCTACTAATGAGGATGGCTTCTTTGGCTTCTTTTTTAAGTCCCCGAGGAGCCTAGCGGATTGCTCTAAAAACGGATCAGGCTAAATAAATTTAGTAACCCGACAGTAACTGATCCAAATCCTCTCGAAGCTACTGATACTTCCTATCGGCCCAACTTGCTGTTGTAACAAATTCCACATACTTCTCCTCCTCTGTGTGAACAAGTTCCCCTTTGCGCATTTTGAATTTACATTGTCAAGTTTCACCGGGCGGCCCCTGGATCTGGGGCGGTGGGATTCTGTGTTTGCCCTGTCCACAGAATGTTCCGCGACTTTAGCCTAAGGAACCCGGTACCCCCACACACGCTTCATCTGACACTTAGTACGGTGCTCTGCGCACGGTAGGCGCTCACTGACTCTGAAATCCAGGGCCAGCCCAAGATACGAGGTACAGTCAGAAGTCAGACACGTTTCGGCTACCGTAAGTGCAGCCAATTGGATGACACCGCTTAGAAAATCAGAGACGCTCTAGTGTGGCCCGGGGGAACGAATACAGGTCTGGGAATCGTTCATTCCTTCAACGGTATTTATTGAGCGCATACTATGTGCAGAGCGCTGTACTGAGCGCTTGGAATGTACAAATCGGTAACAGACAGAGACAGTCCCTGCGCTCTGACGGGCGCACAGTCTAATCAGAGGACCTGGGCTCGGATCCTGGCTCTGCCACGTGACCGGAGGCAAGCTACTTAACTCCTCTATGTTTCACCTTCCTCCTCTGTAAAATGGGTATTGAGCTGTTCTCCTTCTTCCTTAGACTTTGAGCCCCACGTGGGACAGGGAGATCCAAAGTGATTAACTTGCATCCATCCCAGGGTTTGGGACAGTGCTTGACACAGTAAGCACTTAGCAACTACAATAATACCACTGACGTCCCAGGGAAACTTTATATCCTAAGAGAACTAATCAAACCAAGGTGTTCTCGAGCGCTTACCGCGCGCAGAACACTGAATTGGGTGCTTGGGAGAGAACCGTAGAATAGAATTGGCAGGCACGTCGGCTGACCATCGGGAGCTCACAAGGGAAGACAGACATTAAAATAAATTATGGCTACGCACCTAAACGCTGTGGGGCTGAGGGAGGGGTGAATATCAAGTGCTTGAAGAGTACAAAGCTAAGTGCATAAGCGACACAAAGCGGAAAGAGGACTGGGGGAAATGAGGGCCTCGTCGGGGAAGGCCTCACAGAGGAGATGTAATGTTAATCGGGCAGCAGCGTGGCCCAGTGGAAAGAGCCCGGGCTTGGGAGTCCGGGGTCATGGGTTCGAATCCCGGCTCGGCCCCTCGTCAGCTGTGTGACCGTGGGCGACTCACTTCACTTCTCTGTGCCTCAGTTACCTCATCTGGAAAATGGGGATTAAGGCTGTGTGCTTCACGTGGGACAACCTGATTACCCTGTGCCTACGCAGCGCTTAGAGTAGTGCTCAGCACATAGTAAGCGCTTAACATTATTATTAAGGCTTTGAAGGTGGGGAGAGTAGTGGGCTGTCCTATATGACGGGGGGGGGGGGGCGGGAGTTCCAAAGGGAAGATGGGGGCAAGGGGTCTGGGAAGAGACAGACGTGATCGAGGGGTACAGTGAGCGGGGACGGGGAGGGAGGAGCAAAGTGCGTGAGCGAGGTTGTCCTGGGAAATCAGCAAGGTAACAGGAATAATAATTCCGGTATCTGTTAAAGTGCCTAGCGTGTGACGGCCACTGTTCTAAGCTCTGGGGTGGATACAAGTTAAAGCAGGTTGATGCCAGTCCCTGTCCCGCATGGGGCTCGCCCTCTTAAATCCCCATCCTCCAGGTGAGGTAGCTGAAGCCCAGGGAAGTTAAGTGACTTGCCCAAGGTCACACAGCAGATGACTTCAGAAGCTTCGAAGGCAGAAATGGAAGGTCTGGCCAGAGATCAAGGGGTCGTGGTCCCTAGTCTCCTAACTGGTGGGGGGACGTACTCCTTACTTTTCAGATCCCCATGGCCAACACTAGAGTATTTTCTTCCTGTTTCCTTTCCCTCATCGTAAGCCCCGAGCAGGCAAACAAACGCCAGCGCACAGTTCCTCTCTTGCTAGGCCCCACACAAGACGAGACTAACCCTCTAGTACCTCACTCGTGTCGTGACTGAAAAGTGGCTGAAAATGACTGAAAAACCCATCAGCCCTTTGGTTTGCCATTCAATCACACTGCCAAATCTCCATACATTAGATCTTTCCACAGGCCCTGATTTAAGGCTCCCATCCCCGTTTTTTTTTTCCAGCACAGACCCCGACCGCTCCCAAACCCGTCGGTCTTCGCTACTGGGCTCCGTAATGAAATCCGCCGTGGAGAACAAAACCGATACACGGGACCCGATGGAAACGTGAGCTCATGGCGCAGAAAGCTTGACAGATAAACCCATTTCAAAAGAGCCCCCGCCACAAATAACGTTCTGCTGGTATTCCGACCAAGGTCTAGAAACGCGTCCAGGACATCAGAAATCCAGCACGGAAGAGTGCGCGTAACGAGGGTTGGAAAGAAAGAGGTTAACGCCCATTCGGGATCGGAACTGGAACTAATCCGCGGGCTCTTAGGATCACAAGCTACGGAAAGTTCATGCTGAAAGGAAGCCGTGACGACACCGCCACCTCACAGGAGCAGAGGTACGGCGAAGCGGCGTGGCCTGGCGGATTGGGCACGGGCCTGGCCGTCAGGAGGACCCGGGTTCTAATTCCGACCCCGCCACCCGTGTGACCTGGGGCAAGTCGCTTCACTTCTCAGGACCTCCGTTCCCTGGATATCGGTGAGATGGGGATTCATTCAGTAGTATTTATTGAGCGCTCACTCATGTGCAGAGCACTGTACTAAGCGCTTGGAATGGACAAATCGGCAACAGATAGAGACAGTCCCTGCCCATTGGCGGGTTACAGTCTAATCGACGGGCTTACAGTCTAATCGGATTAAGAGTGTGAGCCCCGTTTGGAACGGGGCCTGTGTCCAACCCGACAAACTTGTATCTATCCCGGTCCTTAGAACAGCGCTTGGCGCATAATAACTACTTATTATGCATCTAAGCATAATAAGTGCTTATCACGTACTAAGTATGTGTTGCCCGACTGTACATTCCAAGCGATTGGTGAGCGATTACGGGAAGCAGCGTGGCTCAGTGGAAAGGGCCTGGGCTTGGGAGTCAGACGTAATGGGTTCGAATCCCGGCTCGGCCACTTGTCAGCTGGGTGACCGTGGGCAAGTCACTGCACTTCTCTGGGCCTCAGCGACCCCATCTGTAAAAGAGACTCAGAGCCCCAAGTGGGGCAACCTGATGACCCTGTATCTACCCCAGCGCTTAGAACAGTGCTCTGCACAGAGTAAGCCCTTAAATACCAACAATATTATTAATGATGTTGGTATTTGCTAAGCGCTTACTATGCTTTACTATATATACACTATACTGTATATATAGTGTATAGGTATATATATACTATATACTTACTATAATATTGTTTCAGTGCTCTGCACATAGCAAGGGCTCAAATACCAACATTATTATTATTATTACTACAGTGCTCTGCACATAGTAAGCGCTCAATAAATACTACTGAATGAATGAATAACATCATTATTATTATTATTATTAGTAGTAGTAGTAGTAGTATTAAGTTGCAACAGAGTGGGAACTCTCGTGGGGCGCTACTGCCACCTTGCGGCTGACAGCCACATTTATGAGGCACCAATGTAAAACCTTGGCTGGGCGACAGGATTTTTTACACTTCTGGGTTTTCTCCATCATTTAGTGAGGCTCTTCAGAGAGAGACGGGAATAGATTCTACCTAAACGACCCCCCAGTGAGCCCCGGAAAGTCCCTCGACATCTGCGTTTCAACCCCCTGGACGGACTGCCGAAGCGTCTCCGAGTTACAGACCCGAAGGAATGATGATACTAACGCTGGCATTTGTCAAGCGCCTGCGAGGTGCAGAGCACTGTTCTGTGCGCTGGGGGAGATACAGGGTAATCAGGTCGTCCCGCGTGGGGCTCGCGGTCTTAATCCTCATTTTGCAGATGGGGTCACTGAGGCCCCGAGAAGCGAAGCGACTCGCCCACGGGTCGCACAGCTGACGAGTGGGCGGAGCCGGGATTCGAACCCACGACCTCTGACTCCCAAGCCCGGGCTCTTGCCACTGAGCCACGCCGCTCCCAGCGCGCCTCCCGAACTAGACAGGGTGAATTTCCTCCGGCCTGACTGGGGACGAGAGGTAACGCTCCTCTGCTGGGACGACGGTCTCGGTACGGCGGGCGCGGGCCGATCCGCCGATCCTATAGAGGTGGAAAGAGGGGCTGGACTCGTCTAACCAGATCCTTCTCGTGGAGGTTGCGGTGGTCTGTCTGATCAGATCAATCAGTGGCATTTATGGAGCGCTTCCTGTGCGCCCAGCACTGTACTGAGCGACCGGGAGAGTACAAAAGAGTCGGTAGACACATTCCCTGCCCACAAGAAGCTTCCGGTCTGGAGCTTCAAGCCCAGTACAGCGTGGCCTAGTGGCCACAGCACGGGCCTGGGGGTCAGAGAGAGCTGGGTTCACTCATTCAATAGTATTTATTGAGCGCTCACTACGTGCAGAGCACTGTACTAAGCGCTTGGAATGCACCCATCGGCAACAGATAGACAGTCCCCGCCCGCTGACGGGCTTACGGTCTAATCGGGAGAGACAGACAAAAACGAAGGTTCTAATCCCAGCTCCGCCACTTGTCTGCTGTGTGACCTTGAGCAGGTCATTGAGCTTCTCTGTGCCTCAGTGGCCTCCATCAGTAAAATGGAGATGAAGAACGTGAGCCCCGCGTGGGACGGGGACCGCGTCCAAACGCGGGTATCGCCCCCAGCGTTTAGCGCAGCGCCTGGCACATAGCGAGCGCTTCACAAACATCGCCCGGCCACGCCTCAGGGAGGGGCTTACCGTGCTGGAACTGAGTCTCCACTCGCAGGTACTGCCGAAGCAGGTCCATTACCACGGCCTTCATGTGGCCCCGAATGCCACTCCGGTACCTGTGTGGGCAGAGGCCATCAAATCGTCGATCCACGAGTTCGGGCAGGCCCCGCCGGCCTTTCCACCCAACACAGGAGAGGAACCAGGCCAGATGCCCTTCGCGCTCATTCAGCTGTAGGGATTTCCCCAGCTTTTCAGCAATTAAAAATAAATGCGGAAAATCCTGGGGTTCTGGGCCTTCCTCTCTACGGACCGCCCCCCTCCAGGTACCGCTATCCAGCGTGCCATCACGGGGACCACGAGAAAGGTCAGGCCGTACATTTTTGCCAGCTGGGAGAATCTTCCAGCTCGTCGGCCGGGCCGCGCTAACGGGCCGGGTGCGAGAGGACTCCCTGGGGACTGCCCCGTGGATGTCTCCTTGTTCCTTTATTCTCTGGGCACCGGATAATAACTGTGGTATTTGTTAAGCACTTACTCTGTGCCAGGCACTGTACTAAGCGCCGGGGCGGACGCAAGCAAATCGGGTTGGGTACAGTTCCTGTCCCGCCCAGGCGCTCGGGTTGCCGCCGGAATAGGAAAACCGTAGCAGCCGGCGGAAGGCGGGCGAAGAAAGAAGCCGAAAGGGTATCTGAGCTTCGTGAACGGAGAGGGCAGGTGAAACACGAGCACAGCTCAAGACAGGCCTCTTCCCTCAGGTGCCCCTTTCCGGCACCGTCCTACACCCAAGACCCTCCTTCCCACCACCCCGGGGAGCAGGTGAAGCCATATTCTTTTAAGTCCTTGGGCCCTAGAGTCTTTGCCATTTCTGGACAGAGAACCAAGGAGGTGATAGTGAGGGTGGGTGAGATGCGTAAAAGGTAGTAATTTTGGTGTGTGTGTGTGTGTGTGTGTGTGTCTTCCCCCCTCTCGTAGACTTTAAACTCCTTGCAGGCAGGGGATATTTTATGGTCTTCATTATTTTCTCAAGCTACATGCCTAAGTGTGAGGCTACTGACAAAGGCGGCACTCAACAGACAGCAGTAGGAATAATGATAATGGGCGGAGAGAATACAATAATCTCTGAAGTAGAACAAGTGAGAAATAGCATCCAGAGAAGCTGACAAACGGCAAGTATCATCGGGGGTGGGGGGGGGGGGGTGGGGGGGGGGGAGGAAATCTGTTTCAGCTTCTCAACTTTTGCAGGTGATTTCCAGTTTACTGGAGTCAGTTCCTTGATACAGCCCCTCCCCGCTCCCCTCCCTCCTCCCCGCCCCCACAGAGAAATATAAATATATTTATATATTTAGGAAGCAGCAGCTGGGATCCCACGCACTCACCTCTGTACGAGTTGCACGATGCTCTGTGTGTTCATGAAGAAAACCTCTCTCTCAGACTTGCGGTTCAGAGTGGCCGCGTGGCTGTCCAAGATGTTGGCAATCTAAGACCCGGAAAAGAGAGCACCGTAGTGGAGCTCGGCAAGGAAGCCGCACCATCAGCCTCTCTCCCTAAGCGCCCTCCTCCTGCACGGTGGTTCCTGTCCTTCCCCTAGCCGGGAGCGCCTGGGGGTTATCGGAAGCCGGGGGCCGTTCCGGGGCCCGTGCAAAATGAACCGGCCACAGTGGGTCCCCTTTAAACCCCGTCCCCGGGGAGCAGACGTGCTTATCGAAAAGAACTACCGTCAGGGCAGGGGCTCCCACTTGTTGAGTTCCGGACGGGGTCACGGAGAGCCCCGCTTACATGAAGATGGCAGTCGTTAAAGCGCTTACCGTGCGTCAGCGCGGTACTCTACACGGGGCTGGATACAAGCCAATGGGGTTGGAGACGGTCCCCGGCCCAGGTGGGGCTCACAGTCTCAACCCCATTTTACAGACGAGGTAACCGAGGCCCAGAGAAGTGACCTGCCCCAAATCACCCAGCAGACAGGTGGAGGCGCCGGGATTAGAACCCGGGTCCTTCCGACTCCCGGGCCCGTGCTCTATCCACGATGCCGTGCTGCCCCTACGTCTTTCCCGACAGCTCAAGGGTAAGGCCGAGAGATACCAAAGAGACTCCCGAGGGCCAAACCACGCGCCGCCCCTCCGCCAGAAAGTCGCCAGAAAATAAAGGGGCTCCCGAGAATCGATCACAAAGAGCCTGACGAGGACGGAGCCTAGGGGAACGGTTCTGTAGGGCGCAGTGAACCATCTCTCTTTTAACGGCAACCGACTTCAGGGGCGCCTAGTGCTGTTCTAATAGTTGAGGCGGTCTTACATTCGATTCACCGCTTCCGTTTCTGTGCTCAACTGGAAGAGCTTCAGGAAGGGTGTGTTGTTTCGGGCTCTTTTTTAAATGCCACGATAATCAGATCCGACCGCTGGCACATTTGAGTGGCAATAGCCGGAGGGACACGGGTAATTTCCCGGAACCTCTCCTGGGATCACTCGGGACTCCCCTCAACGAGCACCCGAGCCGCCACAGCCCCGTAGTCAGCGGCAGCCGACGCCGAGAGGGGAAATGGGACGCTACCGGTACCTGCTGGCTGGGAAACTGGCAGAGGACCGACGTAATGTTGCTAGCATACTGGGCCATCTCCTTTTTGATGGACTTCTCCACATTTGGAGGGATGCGTCCGGAGACACTGGTCATGATGTCCTGCAGCTCCAAGAGAGGCAAGGAAGGGTCTCGAAGAGTCTTCATCAGTCGTTCAACCCAATCTTTCACCTGAGAGAAAAGAGCACGCGGTCAGGAATGAACAGAACGCGAATATACGACAGGCAACCCAAATGCATCGAGTGCTTGGGTTCGGGGCACCGTACTGAACTCCGGACAAGTCCAACAGCGGTAAGAGACGGTTCCTGCCCTCAAGAGGCTTGCGATCTGATGGGAGAGAAAGGCACATTATTTCGAGTTAGGAGGGTAAAGAAAATGGAAAGATAGATGGGTGAATAAATCTTGATTCTATTTATTGCCATTGTTCTTGTCTGTCCGTCTCCCCCCGATCAGACTGTGCGCCCGTCAAAGGGCGGGGACCGTCTCTATCTGTTACCGATTTGTCCATTCCAAGCGCTTAGTACAGTTGCTCTGCACATAGTAAGCGCTCAATAAATACTAGTGAATGAATGAATAAAACAGGACGGGACACGAATTAATAAGCACATAAGTGCCGGACCCGGCTGTTGGGAGGCTATCACTTGGGGGGCAAGCAAATCAATCTGACACGGTCCCCCGAAGGAGGAGGCCGAAGAGGAGGAGGGACCGCAGGAGGTCTTTGAAGATGGGGAGAGCTGTGGTGGGGTGGATTTGTATGAGGAGGGAGTTGCAGGGTGAATGGCATCGCCAGGGGCTGGAGAGATGAGCGCAAGGGACAGTTGAGAAGGTTTGCCTGATCGGGAATGTAGAGCGCAGGCTGGGACTAAACAGGGGAAGAAGTCAGAGAGCGCAAGAAGGCAGAGCTGGAGGCTAGCCCTGAAACCAAGAACCTCAACTCGTTATCAAAGAGCACTTCTTTTTAACTCAGACGAGGGCGTCGTTCAGCCAACGCTACCTACTCTCTTTTCCCGTTCTTATTTAAAGGGTGACTGCGTCTGCCGAACCCCTGGAGCATCTGAACGGAATCAGAAATGGCAATTCCGTATTAAGGAAAGCTAGAGGTCAAGCTGACTGAAAAAGAGAAGGGGAGGGCCACGGTTTAGTGAGGCTGAGCGTTGGGGGAGAGGATTCAAGCAGCGCGGCCCTGTGGGAAAAGCAGGGGCCTGGGAATCAGAGGTCCCAGGTTCCAATTCCGCCTCTGCCACATGTCTGTTTTGTGGCCCTGAGCAAGCAATAACGGTAATAATAGTCATCGTTACGGTATTTGTTAAGCACCTGCCATGTGCTAAGCATCGTTATAAGCCGCTGGGGTAGATACAAAGTAATGAGGTTGTCCCACGTGGGGCTCGCGGTCTTAATTCCCATTTTACAGGTGAGGGGACTGAGGCACAGAGAAGTTAAGTGACTTGCCCCAGGTCACACAGCAGACAAGCGGTGGAGCCGGGACTAGGATCCAGGTCCTCTGACTCCCGAGCCCGGGCTCTGGCCACTGGACCGTGCTGCTCCGTGCCTCGGTCACCTCATCCGCAAAATAGGCATTAAAGCTGTGAGTCCCGTGGCGGGTACGGAATGTGTCCAACCAGATGATCTTGTATCTACCCCAGCATTCAGTACAGTGCCTGGGACATACTGCTGAACAAATGCTCTAAAAGAGAAAAAATTCCAGGTGGAAAGGCAGGAACGCTGGTTTGAACAAGGAGAGTTCAGAGTGGAAGGGATGCGGTGGAAGGGGAGAGCAGATGGGAAACGGGGAGCCGACTGAGAGCTAGCTATCTGAGCCTCAGAAATCCACTCCAGGGCCCGAGTCATTCCAGAGATCAAAGTTAGGGAGGAACAGAGACAATCAGTGACTCATTTAGAGCGCTAAAGCCTAGACCTCTGACTCGCAAAGAAGTATGAGTCAAAAGACCTTGCCCTTTCAAAAATCTGGCCCTGCGGAACAAGGACTGTCCCCCACCTAATTGACTTGACTCTGCCCCAGTGCTTACAACAGTGTTTGACACATCGTAAATGCTTAACAAACACCTTAAAAAGGGAAGCTGCAGGCAAGCGGAAATTCTGCCTCCCCCTCTTCTGCTCTCCTCTGCCATCTGACACACAGATTCACGCTACGGTGACGCAGAATGGCGACGGAACCTTCTCGCGGTTGGCCCCGTCACTCGGCTCAAACCTTCAAAGCGACAAACGAGTGCCCGCCCGCCCGTCGATGGAAGGGCTTTTCTTTTCCTACCCTGTTGCTGAAGAAGGGGTCCGGGAGACAGTAGCCGCTCATTACATTGACTAGGTTGTCCAAGACGTAATGGAAGACTCGGTGGAGTTTCTCGCCTCGCAGTGCCGTACTCTGGATCCGTGGCAAGATCCCGGTGTGCAGTTCGGCCTGTTAACGCCAAATCAACCTGATTAACTTGCGGGGCCTTCTTTCCGCCACTGACCTGAACTCATCCTGGCACGGCTGAAAATCTTTCAAACAGCCCTCAGACTCGATAGGGAAGACTCGCATCCGTGACCTCGGTGGTCAGGGGAGAGCGCCACAACTTGACTCGCAGGGGAAGAGAGCGCCTGTCATCCTCAATTCCCAGCCCGTCCATTAAAGACTGTTCTGCTGCGGAAACTAAAGGCTCCGATCACCCTCGAGACCGTAGGCTCGTTGTGGGCAAGGGATGTGTCCGCTTACTGTTATATCGAGAAGCAGCGGGGCCTAGTGGAGCACGGGCCTGGGGGTCAGAAGGACCTAGGTTCTAATCCCGGCTCCGCCTCTTGTCTGCGTGACCTTGGGCAAGTCATTTCACTTCTCTGGGCCTCAGTTACCTCATCTGTAAAATGAGGATTAAGGATGTGAACCCCATGTAGGACAGGGACTCTGTCCAACCCTATCACCCTGTACCCCCTTTAGCGCTCAATACCGTGTCTGGTAAGTAGTAAGTGCTTAAAAAATATCACCATTATTATTATTACAGTGCTCTCCCAAGCCCCCTCTCAGGATGGCACCTGGAGAGCCACCAGTCCTCTACCAGTCTCAGCTACGGGAGGGAGAGTCGAGCGGAGGCATATCCATTCCGTTCCTAGCTTGCCCAGTGGCTGGCGAGTGAAAGACGATCTGCTACAGGTCGAAACTCAAGTGTGCTGGGCAGCAGCGGCCCGGGACAGAGTCGAGGGCGGAGACTCAAATTTACCGCTTGGAAGGAGGTGGTGGTAAACCACTTCCGGATTTTTAATCAAGAAAACCCTACGGATCCGCTACCAGGACGATCGCGGATGGAGGTGGGGCGTTCTGCGAACGGGCTCTGCTCAATAATGCTACTGAATGGGAGAGATGGGTCCGTGGTACCGCTAAGGGTCGGAGGCGACTCGGCAGCATAAGACAAGACTCCGCCAAGCGTTCTGTGCTCTATTCTCAATGAACAGGATTGATCGACCGACATCCGTGGTGAAAAAGGGGCTTGGGGAAAGCCTACAAACCAAGAACCGAGGCAGCCCCAGGCCCGCCCCTCTCTCAGAGAGGTACCGAACGTGTATGATATCTTCCCAGTCACCTGCTGAACTTTGGTAGGGTTGTCCAGCTGCAGTTTGGCAATCACGCAGCCAGGGTCCAGGGCGGCCCCGGGCCGCTTGACATAATGGATGCAGCCAGACTCCACAGATGTCAGAGTCATCACCATCTTCATCACCTGGGAAAACAGGAGAACCTCGGAATTAGGGGACCCGAGCCCGGGAGGACCTCGGGAGACCCAAACCAATTCTCTTCCCCTCTTCAAAACCCTACTTGCAGCTCACCCCCTCCAAGAGGCCTTCCCAGGCTGAGCTCCCCTTTTCCCTCTGCTCCCTCTACCCTCCCTTCCCCTCTCCGCAGCTAAACCCTCTTCTCCCCCCCTTTCCCTCTGCTCCTCCCCCCTCCCGTCCCATCCCCTCGGCACTGTCCTCGTCCGCTCAACTGTATATACCCTCATCGCCCTATTTATTTTGTTTAATGAGATGTACATCGACCGGATTCTATTTGCTATTGTTTTGATGAGCTGTGCTTCCCCTCGACTCTATTTATTGCCATCGTTCTCGTCTGTCCGTCTCCCCCGATTAGACCGTAGTCCCGTCAGAGGGCAGGGACTGTCTCTATCTGTTGCCGATCTGTACATTCCAAGCGCTTAGTACAGTGCTCTGCAGAGAGTAAGTGCTCAATAAACACTATTGAACGAATGAATGAACGAATGAGACCAATCCGTCTCTTTCCTCTTGGAGGCGGGATTGCCCCGGTCCAATCCAAGTGAGGTCTAAAGGGCACGATCACTCGTACTCCCTTGGAAAATTATTCCGGTACGTAACGACTCGTCCCCTCGGGAGGTGCTTCCTCTAACTGCAATCACGGCTCCAACAGCTGTTTCACTGGGACTGTTCTGAGCGGTCCCTGCTCCTGGGGACCCGCGGAGCCTCACCCCCTCGATCCGCCGTCCGTTGACGGGGCTGGTGACCCGCTACTCCTCCGATCCCAGGAAGCGGCCTTTGCCGTCTAGACCGTAAGCTCCTCGTGGGCAGGGAACGTGTCTACCAACTCCGTTAGGCCGTGCTCTCCCAAGCAGTGCTCTGCACACAGTAAGCGCTCGAGAAATACGACTGACTGATGCGACACCGACTCCCACATCTATGAATTTCAGTGAGCATCACCCACCCCTCCGCTCCAGCCCGTGCCTAGTGGCCGTTTCTTTCCCGGCCCTCCCCCCGTCCTCCTTCCCCCACCCGGTCTCTCCTGACCTCGATCTCGGCGTAGCACTGGCCCGCAAAGACATGACCCCCGTCTTCTATGATGTACTGGATCAACTTCCCAGCCGAAGGGGAGCGCAGCACAGAAGGGTCGTTCTCCTTCTCAAACACACACGTCTTGTTGCCGATCGTGATGCGGTACCTGGGAGAGGCGGCGGGATTCGGGAAGGCAGAGGGGTTGGTCACGGAGGGGGACGGAGGCAGCGAGGCGTCCGACTCGGAAAAGATTTGGGATCGGGCCGCCGCCGCGAAAATGAAAAGCCAGATCTGCTGGAGTCAGGGGACGTGGGTTCCGATCCCGGCTCTGCTCTCTGGCAGCAGTGTGGCCCTGGGTAAGTCACTTCACTTCTCTGGGCCCCAGTTCCTTCATCTGGAAAATGGGGATTAAGACTGTGAGCCCCATGTGGGCCCGGGACTGTGTCCAACCTGATTAGCTTGTATCTGTCCCATCAGTTAGTAACGATAACAATAATCGTACTTGATAAGCGTTTACTATGCGCTAAGCACTGGGGTAGATACAAGGTAATCAGGTTGGACAAGGTCCCCGTCCCACATGGGGGTCACAGTCTTAATACTCATTTTACAGCTGAGGGAACTGAGGCACAGAGAGGTGACGTGGCTCGCCCACGCTCACCAAACGGACAAGTGACAGGGCCGGGATTAGAACCCAGGTCCTCTGCCTCCCAAGCCCGTGCTCTTGCCAGTAGGCCAGGCCGCTTTCCTTAGCACAGTGCCTCACTCACAGTAAGCGCTTAACGAGCACCGTTTTCTTTTTCATCTCTTTCTTCGGTATCTACCGCCCGAGGGCCAAGGGACAAGACCTCCCGGTCAAGGTACCTGTCCACTTCTTCTTTCATGTAGGTGGTGTAGCTGCTGCCGTCGTAGGACAGGAGCAGCCCGCCGTCGCTCAGTCGATGAACATCCACTTCCATGCAGGAGCCGTTCATGATCACCACGTACGAGTTGGGGGACTGCCGGGTCACCTGGGGGGAGCGGAGACCACCGAGTGAGGGGACGGGGCCAGGGCGATCAGCGAGGAACCGTTGGGGGTCCCGTAGTGGTGTTTTTGCCACTTGAAGAGAGAACCACTGTGGCCCAGTAGAGCACAGGCCTGGAGCCAGAAGGACTTGGGTTCTAATCCCAGCTCCACCACTTGTCTGCTGAGGGACCTAGGGCGAGTCACGTCACTTCTCTGGACCTCAGTTCCCCCATCTGTAAAATGGGGATTGAGACCGTGAGCCCCCACCTGGGGGACCGTGTCCAGCCTTAACAACTTGTATCTATCTCCAGCACCTAGAACGGTGCCTGGCACACAGCAAGCGCTTGAGGAATGAGGAATCTGGACAAGGCTTTTTGTCCTTCCTTGACTTTCAGGCAAGAACCGAGTAGCCTCGAACAAGACTGCCGGGGGTGGTGGCGGGGGGCAACACAATATAGTATGACAGAGTACAACAGAAGAACAGACAGACACATTCCCCGCCCAAAACGAGCTCACAGTTTAGAGGGGGGGGACAGACAATAATATAAATAATAAATTAGAGAAACATACATATGTGTTGTGGGGATGGGAGGGAGGACGAACGATGGGAGCAAGTCAGGGCAACGCAGAAGGGAGTGGGAGGAGAGGAGGCCTCAGTCAGGGAAGGCTTCTTGGAGAGGGTGTGCCTTCGATAAGGCTTTAAAGCTGGGGGGAGCGATTTCCCGTCGGATACGAGGAGGGAGGGCGTTCCAGGCCAGAGGCAGGATGTGGGCGAGAGGTCGGCAGTGAGGCAGATGAGATGGAGGTACGGTGAGAAGGTTAGCATTAGAGGAGCGAAAGCGTGCGGGCTGGGCTGTAGCAGGAGAGCGGCCAGGTGTTCGGGAAGAAAACAACCCGTCCTCCTTATCCGGCCGGTTTTAAGGCACGACCAGGCGGTGACTTTAGAACCGCTTGAGCAGCCTGATCTCAAATGTTCTCCAAGATTAATCTGGAAAAGCCTAGTTCCGCCAAAGGATGGAGAAAGGAGGGAGCGGGACCCCCAGGAGATGGAGAGCGGGGGTGGAGTGGGAACCCCAGGGAGGAAGCTTACCTTCAATACATACTTGGCCCCTTCATAGATCAGCTCTACGTCTGCTGTGTTCAGAAGCGTATGAGCGGGCAGTACTTGGCCCCTGAAAGAAAATGAAAAACACTAGGTGTTCTGAAATTCAAGAATCCAAAAAGAAATGGACCCCACGGAGTGCTGAGCACGGGGAGCAGAGTGGTCTGGTGGAAACGGCAGGGGCCTGGGAGTCAGAGGACCTGGGTTCTGATAAGAATAACAATAATAATAATAATATTAGTACTTGTTAAGCGCTCACTATGTGCCAAGCACTGAACTGAGCAAATCAGTTGGGACACAGTCCCTGTCCCGCAAAGGGCTCACAGCCTTAATCCCCGTTTTACAGATGAGGTAATCGAAGGACAGAGAAGTTGAGTGACCCAAGGTCACAGAGCCGACAAGGTAGCGGAGCCGGGATTAGGACGCGGGTCCTTCGGACTCCCCGGCCCGTGCACCGTCCACCGAGCCACGCTGTTGACTCCTCTCTACTAGGAGACCGGACGAAACAGCTGATCTACACCAGTTCCAGTAACTACCCTATGACATCTGCCCCAGGGGCAGGAACGAAAAGCCTCTACCCATTCCTCTCCAGTCATCCCCCGGACCAGCCTCGGAAGGCGTCACCCAGTGCTCGCTCCCGGCCCGGATCCCCGGGAATGCGATCCCGGAGCCCGGCGGCGAGGCGGCCGTCTCAACGACCGGTGGGCCGTTACTCTCGGGAATCCGGCCTACCTCTCCAGGGAATGCAGGAAGTTGGAGACGCTGTTCCGCAGGCTCACGTCGGCTACGTGCAGGGCTCCGCACACTACCCCCAACATGGTGTCGGGCCGCTCCGCCTGGGAGCAGAGAAAATGCTCAAAGACTTCCCCAACTGCTCCCGCGCTCCAACACGGGCGTCAGTACGACCAGCGGAAAACGGTCGACAGCAACGAAGAATTACTCCTCCGTGTCCCGTGCCGGGCCCAAACTGCCGTACGTGATAGGCGGGGAGGTCCGATCATTGAGATGGGATGGGGGCCTCTCCCTCTTCTCCACGGTCGGGGGGTGGGGGGGGGGGGGTCGTTCCGTGTGGCGGGGGTAAGTCCGAGGGAGGTCGAGCACAAACGCTTTCCATTACCGAAAGATTCCGCGAATCGTTCCGGGCGGTGAGCTTTAGGTGCGTTTTGTTTGGGATGCGAAAAGGGTGATGGCACAGCTAGTACTGACTCCGTAGAGAAGATGTAACCCTACCAAATTACGTATTGAATATTTATCCACATCCAATTATCACCCGTCAAATCTAGGGTAATCCCAGAGCAAACCCAAAGCATTCAGGATCTGGGTCGGCTTGAAAGGAGGCGTTTGCGGCAAAGCCGTGCCACGCTACACGAGGGCAAAAATGATAGGCTCCATCTGTTATCATACCCGAGGAGGTGATAAAACAGGCAGAAGACATGAATGCACAAAACTGATAAACGAAGCCTAAACAATCTCAAGACTCCGAGGTCTCACGGGTCGGCTAGAATCCATTAAATAGGAGCTAAATGAATTCCAGATATCCATCGATTGAATACTCTACCGAACTCTTGTCTTACGTCTCGAGTCGCCTCCGACCCATAGCGAGACCACGGACGCATCTCTTCCCGAACGCCCCGCTCTCCACCCGCAATCGTTCCGGCAGCGTATCCGTAGACATTTCTTGGTAAAAATACGGAAGCGATTTACCACCGCCGCCTTCCGCGCGGTAAACTCGGGGTTCCGCCCTCGACTCTCTCCCGTGCGGCCGCTGCCTAGCACGGGTGAGTTTTGATTTGTAACGGACGGCCTTCCACTCGTTAGCCACCGGCCAAGCTAGGAACGGAAGGGGTAGGCCTCTGCTCGACTCTCCCTCCCACAGCCGAGACTGGTAGAGGACTGGAAACTCTCCAGGTGCCACCCTGCAGGGGGCTAACGAACTCACGACCACCTAAACTCAAGTCCAGTTGCTTTAAATGGAGGCGTTGGGTTTTTCTCATCACCGTGATGAGAAAAACCAGCGCCCCAAAGGACTCTTGGTTGAACACGGCTCAATCCGATCCCCAAGACAACGGCCGTACCTGGACCTTCTCGGCTATCAGCCTGTCCAACCAGCCGGTATCGATTCTGTTCTGCTGGAAGCTCTCCGTCTCCAACAGTTTGATGAGGTACTCGACCGTGGTTCGGAAGTCCCCTCGGATGGACAGCTCCTTCAGGGCCACCACCATGTTTCTTAAAGGGGAGAGGCATTTCGGGGGGGGGAAAAAAAAAATATTTAGACACTTGGCGGTTCCGCGCACAGTTTTTCGTCATCAGGTGGTCTAACAGCCAGTGGCCGGAGAGTGAGAGGGCAGTGGTTTCAGGTGTGGAGTCCTCTTAGGGAAGTATGGACACCGCTGGGATCTACTGAGTTTTGATCTCTAGTTACTGTGCGGTCATCAACACATCTTACCTATAGTTTCGTCACGTACACGAGAATAGATCACAGTACATTCACCCCTCAGAGGGGGGGGATATATCAGTAAACGAACTGACACGGGAAAGAAGCAGAGAGGTATAAAACACGCGTAGTCGTGAACTTCAAATTGGCTTTTCAGGGGGACATTTTTGTAGGAGGGATTTTAGCATTTTTAGGAAAAACAATCGAGTGGCTGGCCACTTACGAAATTGCTTCCTCTCTGTTCTCTCCCCAGGAGAAGCAGTGGCCAAACTGAGAATCTGCAAACTCGTGAAGTCCCCCGGCGGCCGCCACGCTAAAATATCCCCACACGTTCTTATTACTGCGGAAGTTCAGTTCCTGGACTGTTCCTGAACTGGGTTTAAAACCCTGCCAGAGGAGGAGAGGAATAAAAGAGACCGTGTTACATTTCCGAGAAATAATTCCATTTAAGAGGCAACGGCATAATGACACACGAAACCCCAAGAGGCTAAAGGAAAAGGGTGGGCTTCATTCAAATCCTGTCTTGCTCCCTCGTCACTGGACATCTATGGACCTGGTTCACCTAACGTGTCTCGGGATCCCGTGGTTTGCTGGCGGTCAAGCTGGGACCGGGGGAGGCGCGAATGCCTCGGGCGACCGAGACTCGAGTTACCTCGTCTGGATTCTCACTGGTGATCCGCGCGGCGATGACGTGGCCCCGGGGGCACGGGACGTGGGCGGAGTTCTCAAAATCAATGGGGACGTCTCCCCAGGGGGACACCCCGTACATCATGCGTATGTCCTTGATTCGGTACAGAGGAATTCCCATGGCGATCTGGGGGGGGGGACAACGGACACGTGAGGAGAATTCTCTTCCCCGATCTGCTTTCCTTGAGAATCAAGGAGCTGCCAACCCCATCGCCTCAGAGCTAGTCGATGAAAGGATCCATTCCAAGTTAAATGACGCAGCCCGGGAGTCTCCACGTTACGGAACTGCTCCGCACTAATCCCGATTCGCTGCCCGATGAGAACGGCCAAATTCACTCGGGCACCAGAACCCTGTCCTGGTTGGCTTCGGGCCTGCAAGACTAATTTCAAAGCATTTAGGCAGAGGATCCCGAGTGTGGCGTTACAGAAGACAGAGGTTTTACAATCCGGTGTGTGAGGAGGGGAAAGATAATCTTCTGGGGCCCTCAAGTTCTCTATGACTTAGCAGCCACGGGCCCTTCGGTAGTCAATGCGACATCCGCTCTCTCTCCTTTGACTGGGAGCCCCATGTAGGAAAGGGACTGCGTCCCGATTAACTAGCACCTATTTACCCCCCAGTACTTAGAGTAGTGTTCACCACACAGTAATTGCCTAAGAAATGTAATAATTAATAATAATGGTAATTATAATAATAACGGTAATTCTGGTCTGCCACGGGATGAGAATTAGTATACGCGTGGCTGTGTGCAGCTACCTGAGAAGCAGCGTGGCTCAGTGGAAAGAGCCCGGGCTTGGGAGTCAGAAGGTCATGAGTTCTAATCCCCTCTCCACCGCTTATCTGCTGTGCGACTCCGGGCAAGTCACTCCACTTCTCTGGGCCTCGGTTCCCTCGTCTGTAAAAACGGGGGTGAAGACCGGGAGCCCCACGTGGGACAACCCGATTACCCTGCATCTACCCCAGCGCTCAGAACAGCGCTTGGCACATAGTAAGCGCTTAACAAATACCACAGTTATTATTATTACCTCTATGAGACACCTCTAGTAGTCAGTGCTTAATAATAATGTTGGTATCTGTTAAGCGCTTACGATGTGCGGAGCACTGTTCTAAGCGCTGGGGGAGACAGAGGGTCATCAGGTCGTCCCACGTGAGGCTCCCAGTTAATCCCCATTTTACAGAGGAGGGAACTGAGGCCCAGAGAAGTTAAGTGACATGCCCAAGTACCACAGTGAGTATTCTGATTATAAACAGGCGGCCAACGGATTCAACTACAACTCCCTTCTTCCATGACCAGAACCAGAAGGGAGGGGGAGCGGGAATCCGTCGGGAAAACCCGGAAGAACGCGAAACGCCCAGCGTACTCTTTGGTCGTGAGAAGTGTCAGATCCCATCCGAGATTCCTGCTGCTTCCCCTGCTTTCCTTTCCCGCGTGATCCTAGGGCCGAGGCAGCATCAGAGGAGCCCCCCCCCCTTGCCTGCGAGAGGCCGGACCTGCTCCTACCCTCGACAGGAGAGGCCTGCATTCCGCCTGTACCTAAAACAGCACAGCAGTTGAGGTGAACACCCAGAGGGCGGTTAAATCCTTCAGTCACCATCTGCCACTGGCGTACAGACAACCTGGCCGCCGACTGCTAAATGTAAATCCCGAGACGCGGTGCTGCCTAGTGGATACAGCACGGGCCTGGGAGTCCGAAGGAACTGGGTTCTAATCCCGGCTTGGCTACTTGTCTGCTGCGTGACCGTAGGCATGTCGCTTGACTTCTCTGTGCCTCAGTTCCCTCATCTGTAAAATGGGGATTAAGAGTGGGAGCCCCAAATGAGACAGGGACTGTGTCCAGCCTGATTAGCTTGTATCTATCCCAGCACCTCTCCTCTTCTAGACCGTGAGCTCGTTGTGGGCAGGGAATATCTGTTTATTGTTATAGTGGACTCTGGTTCATTCAGTCGTATTTACTGAGCGCTTACTGTGTGCAGAGCACTGTACTAAGCGCTCGGAAAGCAAAATGCAGCAACCAAGAGAGCCAATTCCTGCCCACGACGGGCTCACACCCAAGTACTTGATACAGTGCTTTGCACACAGTAAGCGCTCAATAAATACGATCGAATGAATGAAAACAGTGCCTGGCCCACAGTAAGCGTTCAACCGATTCCGTAAAAAAAAAAAAAGGGGCGGGGGGAGTTCTACTTGTTTAAGGGCTCACCCCACGGTACAGAGACTAAAAAAATAAAAACCAAAAGTCAAGCACACTCTGCTCGGCCGTTTCAAAGCATTCCTGTGTTCCCTGCTTTATCGAGGAAGCAAACTTCATTCAATGTGCAAGCGAGCATGAGCGCGCGCACACACTCGCGCACCGAACACAGAGCACGAGCTCCTGACACACACTGAACGAGTCAGCGGTTAGAAAACGGCACACTGGGACGACACGCCGGGAGCCACTCGGACGCGAGCAGCGTCCCTGTTCTCAGATCCCGGCGGAGCCGGCCTCGTCCGCCCCTTGAGTCCCCGCTTCGAAGGCTACCACGACTGACCTGGAGCTGGGCGGCAGGCAGATTGACGTCGGCTACCATCTCCGTGCAGGGGTGTTCCACCTGGAGCCGGGGATTCAATTCCAGGAAGTAAAAGCTGCCGTCTTGGCTGTAGAGGTACTCCACCGTGCCCGCGCTCACGTAGCCAACCATCTTGGCCAGCTTCACGGCACACTAAAAAGACAAGCAGGCTCGGAGTTCCAGTCGTGGGCTTCCACGCTCGTCCGTTCCCAATTCTCCCTCCGAAACTCCCAACGAGAAAAACAACAAAAGCAAAAACAAGATTCGGGGAGCACTCGGGCCGACGTTCTCGCTGGATGTGAGACGGGGTCTGCTCGCCAAGGTAGGGGGACTTTTGGGGGGGATTGATGCGACGTAAGTCTACTGCTCTTTCACGAGTCTCCATCCAGGCTGGGGGTATTTCAGCCTGTACCGCAGCCCACCGTATGCTCGGGCTGTCTGTAGTAAAGGGGACGGGAGGGAGTCATAGGATAAGGCTTGTGCCCGATGGGAGGAGCTGCACTTCACCACCTTGGGAAATCCACGTCAAACCTCAAATCTACATCTTTTCTCCAAGACCGGAGCCCCCGAAGTCTCGATCATCAATCCAAAATGCTTCGTAGGGATGATTTTTCCAGAGTTCAAATTTAACCTGTTGAACTCCGAAGATGCAGGAAAACGTTCTTGAAGGAGAAGGTTAAGGGGAGAAT
The DNA here is from genome assembly GCF_004115215.2 of Ornithorhynchus anatinus. Lineage (NCBI taxonomy): Eukaryota > Metazoa > Chordata > Mammalia > Monotremata > Ornithorhynchidae > Ornithorhynchus > Ornithorhynchus anatinus. Next base: position 14,592,963 of record NC_041744.1, read on the forward strand.
TCTAAACTGTGCTAACAAATGCCACTCTTGGGCAAACCAAAGTCCGATTAACACTCATGAGGATCCAAACAGAAGATTCTCTGTTATCTTGAAGACCTGAGATAGAGGTTCTCATTCTGAAAAACGGGGTGACCTGCCTAAGGTGAATCCCTTGAAAAAAGAAAAATAATTACTACCCCCTCCTTCAGAGCCTTACTGAAGGCCCATCTCCTCCAAGGGGCCTTCCCAGACCAAGACCCTCCTTTCCTCTTCTCCCACTCCCTTCTGCAACGCTGTGACTCGCTCCCTTGGTTCTTCCCCCCGCTCGGCTCCACAGCGCTCGTGTACGTATCTGTAATTTATTGATTTATATGGATGACTGTCTCCCCCGCCCTAGACTTTACGCGCGTCCTGGGCAAGGAATGTGCCTGTTTATTGTTGTATCGTACTCTCCCAAGTGCTTAGTACAGTGCTCTGCACGCAGTAAGCGCTCAGTAAATACGAACCAATGTCTAAATGAATGAATGAGAAAGAACATAAGCGGCATCCACCTTCCCCCTCATGTACCTAGGAACATCATCCAATGGGGAAAGGAGAAACCGTGCAAGTCTTACGCGTCGGACACACACCTGCTCCATGCGCTCGAAAATGACAGAGGTCGCGATGGTGGCGGGCGCCTCTTCGATGATCTTCTGGTGCCTGCGCTGCACAGAGCAGTCGCGGCCGAACAGGGAGATGGCGTTGCCGTACTGATCGGCCAGAATCTGCACTTCCAAATGACGGGACTGTTTGGCCAGTCTCATCACAAAGATGGGCGAGCCGGGCACTTCAGCTTGAACCTACGACCGAAAAGGAAATTAGACAAATCCTAGACTCTCTCATTTTGGCAACCGCCGTAAACCATTTGTCAACCTTCGTAACGCAAAGAGGCTGTACTGTCAACTATACTGCCTATTCCATATTCTAAATCTACCTAAGAAATCTTCATACGATAAACACAACAGAACAGACATTCGGCCTTCAATACGAATGAATCGTATTAAAACTGGAAAACCCAAACTGAATCAAATAGCAGAACCCACTGTTCCAATCTGGTAAATATAGACACAGCCATCCCGAAAGCAGACTCTTTCCAAAGCCGATGTGAACCACAAGAGCTCAATAAAAAGACCATATTCTGGAATCTGGGGTAAGTGGAGATATTTTCAACCTGTCCCCAGGAGCTGGTCCATTTTTAACGGTCGGTACGAATGAAAAACGAATAACCTGTGCCCACTTACAAAAGAAGGAAAATATTCTTTCTACTAAACTCTCCAATGCTCAGTTCTGCACCGTGCCTGGTTTGGGTCACTGCCCTTTTGTAAAAAAAAAGGAAGGGAAACTGGAGAGGGTTGAAGGAGAAGTAACAATATGATTATGGGATTTGAAAAGAGACTGTAGGTTGTTTGGTCTAGAGAAGAGAAAATGATCGGATGAGGTTACATCTGTTGGCCAGAAAATGAAGAGGTTATATGGAGAAAAGTCTAATTGTTTGCCCTGCCCACTGAGGACTGAAAGAGGAAATGACTTGAAAACAACAGCGATTTAGGTTGAACAAAAATGTATTTCCTTTCAATCTGTCAAAATGTCGGCACGGACTACCATGAGAAATCGGGGCATCTCCACTCTTAGTGGATGGTTTCAATATCCACTGGCTCTGAGGCAAGGGAACTGGACCAGAAGATCTCTTGAGGTCCTTTCCTGTTCTATGATACCTGTCTGAAGAGGTTAGGGAAGTCATCTGCATTGTTGACTTTTCTGATTCCTTTTCCCCCTCCTCCTTCTGAAGCCTTGATCATCACTGGGTATCCAACTTCCTCAGCTGCCTGAGAGAAAGAAAGGGGGAAGAGAAGGAAAAGCAGGTAAGAACACAACGTTCAGAATGAGCTGGGACATTAGCAGAATTTCTTCTCACGGATGAACATTCCATTACAGAGAATCACCACCAAAAAAAAAAAAAAAAAAATGGAAGCTAACTTGCCCACTTTTGTTAGGGGCACTGGGATTAGGACCAGACCAAGTTACTAGTGAGTCAAAATGGCCCAGGGTGCCATTCGCTTATTGAGGACAACTGAATACTATCATCCTCGTCATCGGCACCGACGGTATTTCTTCAGCGCTTACTAGGTGCAGAGCACCATACTAAGCGCTTGGGAAAGGGCAGAGTTGGCAGACACCTTCCCCGCCCACAATATAAAAGCCTATTTGTTCGGGTTTATACTGAAATCTGGGGAAAACTTTGCAAGTCCTACAGAACAGGTATCGTACATCTGGGTTCAAATTTTCCCACACACCACGCCGACATCGCCCACACCACCACGGTAATGGGCAGCCTGTGCTAGTTTTTAGGCTACTGACTGTGTGCCATCGGTACCCGTTTTAGTTTCTGCTCCAACTGTTGCACTTGACGACAGTCAACATCACTCTGCTGAAGAAACTTTTTATGTGTACACTCTACCTCCTCTACCCATGTGAGCCCCCACGACGACACTGACACAACTTAAAAAATTCAAGTACTTTACCAAAGTATGTATCTGTGGTTTTTTAGATGATTTATCCATATTTGTAAAAATAAAAGAAGCCTGAATAATTTAGTGTGCGTTGGCTCACGGGATGGGGTCGATTTTTAAAAAGTCGCCTGGGGTGTCAAAATGACCGGGGCTGGCTCTAAACGGAATGGGATTAACCTCTCACTGTAACCTCTCTGCTCCACTTCGTCCATACTCTCTTGCTCTTGCAGGAGTAGCAAATGGGAATTTTAATTCAACTTCCTGAAGAGGCTGTTATAAACACGTTTACTAGAAAATCCAAGCAGAGCAGCAGAATGGGTTGGCGACCCGCATCTCTGAAGTTAAACGAGGTTACCATCCTCAAGACCGTAACCTCTTTGTGGGCAGGGAATGTGTCTACCAACTCTGTCACGCTGTACTCTCCCAAGCGCTTCAGTGCAGTGCTCTGCACACGGTAAGTGCTCACTAACCACGACTGACCGACCGACCGATCGACTGACAGGCCTTCCCGAAGGCAGACTGTTCTTCTAAAGTACCATCTTACGGTCAGCTGGCTGGAATTTTAGTGACAGCGGGAGGACGTAAACAAGGCAAGTGACAAATGAAGGCAAGAGGTAGCCCAGGTCGAAGGGGAGCAGCTTGATCCATGTGAGCTTCGGGTGTCTACGATGAGATTGTCCACTTCCATCTCAAACCCTTCCAAGTCCACACTGAAATCCGGTCTGGTATTACGAAAATTTTCCCAGTCTACGTCAAGGTGGCAGTGCCTCCTCGCACCTCCCCTTGGAGATATCTAGAACCGGCCCCTCGGCCCAAGCTGCCCGAGGCCAAGATCTGGCCGGCTGAAAGATGGGTTATAAAGGTGCAACGCAACCAGTCTCTAAAGTTCATAACCTACCAGCATCCCATCATCCACATCCTTCACATAACCCTTTTCATACACCTCCTGGGGAACGTTCAAGATGGGTTTCTGAAAATCGTTCTCCTGCCAGTCGACACAAAGACCTGCAATAGACAATATTGACCACAGGGTAACATTAAGGACCCAGTGCACCTTATCGCCGCCATTCGGGCTCGGAAAAGAGAAGGAGGAGAGGTCATTTGAAAGCGGAGAATAAAACAGTATCAGAACACGGTGTGCATTCTATTTAACACTGGATAACGGCTCCCTCGAAAGCCCGGCCTGGCAACTAAGGTCCCTACCTCAGCTGCCTGGCCGAGAGATGGGGGCAATCTGAGAGACCGAGTCACATTAGGGTGACTTTTCACAGCAAATTCAGGAGGCAGAGCTACCTTATCTGTATGCGTTAAGGTCCGTGCCTGGAGGAGAGTTCTAAGGGATAACTCAATCGTTACGGGTCCTTGGAAATTGAAATGTTAGTTTTTACTGGCCTCAGTAGAGCCACGAGTCCGTGCTCTTGAATGGCCCTGTACTTGGCGGGCCTAAGGAGAGTGCTACAGCCTCTCAATTCCAACAGGAACAAACTGAACCTTTCCTTTTCAACTTTGGCTCTATGACTTGGAGGGGTGTCCCCACGACCCTAGACAGATACAGTCAAAGCACCTGCTCAGCCTTGAGACCCTGGATAGTCCCACTTAGAGAGGCTTCTCTACAGTGCATGCTTCCTGTCTTCTAATTGGACGGGGAGGAAGTTCATATTACTATGAACAAGAAGAATTCACCCGGCTGGCCCGAGACGCATTCTGTAACTCAATTTTTTTTCCCATCTATTTTCCTTACAGCGTGGCTGAAGAGGAGACCCTCTAAGTGATTCCGTTTCTCCGAGTGGGAGCTGAGGCACAGTGAGGCGACCTCTCAAACGGCACGGTAAAGAGATCACGAGTCGACATTTTGGCCAACGCAGGGACGGAGACAGCTGAAATAAGGCCTACCTTCCATCACGGAGAAGTGATGTGACCTTCGGACTCCCAAGCCTGTGCTCTATCCACTACACTGTGTTGCTTAGTTCCCAAGTCTCTACCCATCCTGTTGATTTCCACAGCTTATCCCGATCCAAATAAGTTCTTTCTTACCGCTGCCACTCCAGGGAAGAGTGGGGATGCCTGCAGTCTGGGCCACAATGGAGGAAGCGATTTTATCACCCAGAGCCCACATGGCTTGGCTTGGAGGACCTGCAAAGACAAAACGGGACTCAGAGGAGAGAGGGAGAGACCTCGCAAATCACAAGCCAACACACGTGTGTCGGAGCCAGCCCGACTTCTTTTGAGATTGACGGGTAAAGAACGGAACAGGCAGGGCCTCTCAAAATGGGTACTTTCTTGTCATCTTCCAAATAGCAACACAGAAAACCAGCCAAGGCCAGGTTGGGATTCGTCCCTTCAACACGGACGAATTTAAAGCAGAATTTACTCTTTTTTAAATGATCGGTATGAGAAGGATCTTGGACTGTTCCATCTTGTGATTTCTAATTTTTCGGCACAGTTTCCACTGAGTCCCAGTAGAAGCTAACGGGGCGTCCTTACTCAGTTGAGTTCATTATCCCTTTCACTGAGGGGCATAACGCACTCGACTGCCCTCTCTCTGTCCTAATTCTCTCTTTTCGCTTCGGTTTTCCCTTCATCCTTCACGGTTAGCCTGCCTCTTTACACGCTGGTTTTCCGGAACAGTCTTGGATTTTGTTAAGCTGTCCCAAACGGTTGGAGAGTGTGTCTCAAAGGTTCTCGAAATGCCGAGGTCTCACAGAGCCACAGGCGGGCGTCATTTGAGAGGGATTTACTCAGGATCCCAAGGCAGAGATCTTCAATCTATCCTCTGGGAACGCTTCCAACGTGCTAGAAGGGGTCAGCCGGTACGGCAGGCAATAGGGCGCGAACTCTGAGGATCCCAGCGAGAAGGAGAGACGAGAGCAGGCGAGGAGAGAATGCCTTGCTCGGAGCTCCGTGGCGCAAGAGCAGCGGTTTCTCCTTTCGCTTTCTTGACCGCGGTTCTCCGCTCCACCTGAAGGTTGGCTGGGTTCCGGTAAAGCATTTCTGTATCTTTGGAGTGCTGGGTGTGAGGAAGGCGCTGAGATGTTGGGCGAAGGAGATGGAGGAGGTTCTCCAGGTGAAACCTCTGTGACCACAGGAGTGGAGTTTCTAGACAACTGATGGAATCTGCAATTCGCCCTCACTAGCCAACCTCCCATTTGGAGTCCCAACTCCTCAAAACTTCAACCCAGAGTCCTTCAAAAAAAACTCATTCAGTTGGACCATCCGCGATATGTGAACGGCCCAATTAGAAGTTTCTTTCCGCACGACCAGCATTCCCCCCGGCAATTCATTCGATCGTATTTACTGAGCGCTTACTGTCTGCAGGGCACTGTACTAAGCGCTTGGAAAGTACAATTCGCCGAGAGAGAGAGAGACAATCCCTACCCAACAACGGGCTCACAGTCTAGAAGGGGCAAAACCTGGGGTCCTTTCAAAGTCCCCATGAGGCCTCCCCAGTCGGAGTCAAGCAGCGAAAAGCGGCTAGGAGACCTAGGGTTTGGAAAGAGGTCAGGGCTGATAGTAATTTGCTGAAGAGAAGATACCTAGGCATGTTAAAAAAAGGGAAGAGCTCTGACTGGGTGGCAGGAGGAGAAGAGAAATAAAGGGCAGGCCCCGAAAGTAACCCGTTCAAGAGATTCTTACCCATAAAGGCAATGCCGTTTTTAAGGAGGAGTTCTGGAAGCTTGGGATTCTCGGAAGCGTGACCCCAGCCAGCCCACACTGCCTGCAGAGGAACATACAGCAATTTATTCTTTAGACATCCAAAACAAAACAAAAAAGCCCCACAAAACCCTGCTCCCTGAAACAATTTCTGCTCTGGCTGGTTCCATCACATATGGTACAATAGCCCCATAGCAGCGGCCTGTCTGCATCAAGTGCTCAATTCAGCTTCTTTGTTGTGGCTCTTGGCAACCTTCTCAGGAAATCACAATAAGCGGCCCTTTGTAGCAAGACCTCAGAAGAGGCTATAACAGAGTTATACTGGGTATTAAAATGCCAGCTAGCTTTGTTACTCTACAGGGAACTCACTTAACACCCTTTCAATCAGGCCACTAAAGGGCCGTTTCTGGAAACGTTCGAACCTCTGAACAACAACATTTTATCCGGGGAACTCCAGCTTTTTCCCTTCCCAGCTACAGGGCTTCAGCGGAAACCTTGGATTTGGGGCTGCTTGGGTTTTAACCTAATGCTTCGGGCCGGGCTACGGCTCTAGGACCAGGGCAAGGTATCAGACGTGTCTGAAGCCCCTTCAAAGACTTGTGAAAACACGGCGTGGTCGAGTGGATAGAGCACGGGCCTGGGAGGAAGAAGGATTTGGGTTCTGAGCGCTCAATAAATGCTACCGAATTGAACCGAAATAATCCTCGCCCCGTCACGTCTGCCGTGTGATCTCGGGCAAGTCACTTCGCTTCTCTGTGCCCAAGTCACCTCATCTGTAAAACGAGGATTGCGAGCCCCGTGTGGGACAGGGACTGAGTCCGACCTTACTAACTTGCTTCTAACCACGACGCTTAGGACGGTACCCGGCATTGTAGTAAGCCCTTAACAAATACCATTTGAAAAAAGACATCTCTTCAGAAACATTCCACTCTCTCCTTCTGGCTCACCGGTCTCATTTGACTAACGTGATTTAACGGTGATTCTGCCGAAACCCAAAGGAGCGACCCAGGAGACCTCTCGGTATCCATTTCCACCCTACTGCTCTAGATATGCCGACCCCATTTCAACTCATCTCCCTCCAGCCCTATCTTTCGAGACGCCTTCAAGAACACGAAATGAAGCTCTTTCCCCTCGATGTCCTTCCTCAGCTTCTCATCTGACAGATGCCATCCACGAGGACAGCCAGTGGGATGGGGGGGAGGGGGGTGAATTAGGCTTGAAGAGAAGACCCGCGTCTCTTACCTGCACCGGAATCCTTTTCGCGATATCGAGAATAAGTTCCACGTTTGCATAGTTGTTGTTGTTCGTGCCCCCTGGCACCGGCACATAGTGGTCTGCCATCTTAATGTACTCTGCAGACGCAAGCAGAGTGAACGGTCAGAGAACTTAGGGAGTGTAATGGCATAGCAGAGCTTCCATAAAGGATGCTCTCAATCAATCCTTCGCATTTATTAAGCGTTTACTGAGCGCTTGGGAGAGTATACTACAGAGGAGTGGGTAGACACGTGGGTAAGCTCGCAGGGGGCTTACAGTCTCCTCCCCCACGACGCAGGGTACCCAGAATCACTAGTCGGAATCCAACCTCTGCCGAGCTAAACCCTGGTTTGGAATGTCCCAGAGCAGGGGGTGGGAGGGAAGGATGTATTTGGGCTGCAGGGCCCTTTAATGACATTTACTTACCTGTTGACAGCTGGAGAACGGGTTTTCCCAGCTGTCCCACAGAGGGGAGGAGTAAAAGGAGAAGAGGGAACGGTTGGACTCCTGCCTGCTGAGGCTCCTAACTGCCTCCAAGCCCGCCACAGATGGAGCCCGCAGCCTCTGAAAGGTACCACTCCTCCCGGCGCCCACCCGCCTCGGGCTGCTGAACGCACTGGGGGCGGTGCAGGGTCGTGGCATGCCAGAGTTTCGGTTGCAACTGGAGAAGGCTCGGGGGTGTTTAGGAGTCACGGAGGACGTAAGCTTCAGGCCGCAGTAAACCAACTGGGGGACTTGAGCGCAGCCCGCGGGTCACCTCGCTTCTACCGGCTGCTTTCGGATAATGAGGAAAAACTCCGCCACGACGCACCCAGCCCAAACCCCTCGGCGACCAAGCGAACTAGGCGACCCCTTCATCTCTTCTCCTGGCTCTGACTTCTGGGAACCGGAGCCCTGCACCGGCCCGAGTCCAACGAGCCCTGGAAAATTCAAAGTCTGGCCCGACTGGGCCCTGGAAATATTTTTATGATCAGTCCTCGGCAGGCCCAGTGTGAAAAGAGGGCGCTGCTCCTTTATTTTACTGCCCTCTGGAAGGTTGCGGGGGCCGGAGCTGACCAAGTCAACAGCATCTAGCAGGAACTAGGAAACGGAAGGAAGGAGGAGCTCAAACGCACGATTTAAGATGGGAGCCGACCATTCTTCTGCCTTTAGAAAAATGAGCCGGGCGGAGAGGGAGACTAAATAAAGGACAGTCCTCTCAGTCTAGAGGGAGCATTTTTACATCGACATTTTAGCCCCTTCCTCCCTTTTACTGCAAAGGATCCAGCCTGAGGTGAGTGTTAAGGACTTATTTATTAGAGAAGCAGGGTGGCTCAGTGAAAAGAGCACGGGCTTGGGAGTCAGGGGTCATGCGTTCGAATCCCGGATCTGCCACCTGTCAGCTGTGTGATTTTGGGCAACTTAACTTCTCTGGGCCTCAGTTACCTCATCTGTAAAATGGGGATGGACTGTGAGCCTCACGTGGGACAACCTGACTACCCTGTATCTACCCCAGCACTTAGAACAGTGCTCTCCCTTGATTCTATTTATTGCTATTGTTCTTGTCTGTCCCTCTCCCCCGATTAGACCGTAAGCCCGTCAAAGGGCAGGGACTGTCTCCATCTGTTACCGATTTGTACATTCCAAGCGCTCAGTACAGTGCTCTGCACGTAGTAAGCGCTCAATAAATACTACTGAATGAACGAATGAATAAGCGCTTACTGTCATTTACTTCCCACCCAAACCCAGCCAGGTTTTTTGTTTTTTTTTTTTAAGTCCCCCTTTATTCATTCATTCAATCGTATTTACTGAGCGCTTACTGTGTGCAGAGTACTGTACTAAGCGTTTGGGAGAGTACAACAACAAACGGACACATTCCCTGCCCACGACGAGCTTACATTCTGAAAGGGGGAGACAGATATCAATGTAAATAAATTGCAGATATGTACATAATTGCTGCGGGGCTGGGAGGGGGATGAACAGAGGGAGAAAGTCAGAGCGACGCAGAAGGGAGTGGGAGACAGAGGAAAGGGCAGGGGGGCTTGGTCAGGGAAGCCCTCTTGGAGGAGACGTGCTTTCGTTAACGCTTTCAAGGCGGGGAGAGTCGCTGTCTGTCGGATTTGAGGAGGGAGGGCGTACCAGGCCGGAGGGAGGACGTGAGCGAGGGGTCGGCGGGAAGACAGACGAGATGGAGGTGAGTAGGTTAGCATTAGAGGAGTGAAGTGTGCAGGCTGGGGTGTAGTAGGAGAGTAGCGAGGTCGGGGCAGGAGGGGGTGCACAGGGGCACCTCTACTCAGACTCTGCACAGGTTGGATCTGTGGAAGACCTCGACCAGCGAAGGTCTCTACAGCAACCCGTGGAATGGGTGCCCGTCAGGACTAGGCAGACACCCTGTTCCATTTTGGGTGGCTTTCATCTTTTTCAAGTCCGGAAAAGCGCCAAAAGGGAGAAGCTCTATAAAAGAGAGCCAACGGCAGGGCAGCGGACCTTTCTGCCTTCCTAAATGGGATAAGTCTCCACCCACTCCCTACGAATACCTTCAAGTTCCTTCCTTCCATTTCGATTCCCTGGGCTATCCCCGCCTCCATCACCCAGATGAATGAGGATTCTCTTTAGGGAAAGGATGGAAAAGAACATTTTATGAATTCAATCCTGGAGCCATCTAGCTAGCAACAGATATTTAATAAATTGTTTACTTCCTACCAGCCGGCTGAGGCCGGTAAAATGTGATTTAGTTGTCTGTCACCTGAATGGAAGTGGAGGCCGCATGAAAAAGAGGCAAGAATATTGAACTGTTCAAGTAACACGATTTCCCTTTTAGGTCCTGGGGTAAATGTGAATATGATTTAAGTAAAATCAGGAACTCCAAATTTGTTCCTTCGATGATGCCGAAGTTGAAGGGTTCTGCAGGTAGCTTTCCTTCTCTGGTAACGTGCTAATGTGTAACCCTAACCCTAACATTTTTTGTGTTTTTTTAGATTTTTTTGAAAAAAACCTAAGGTGGAGGAGGCTGGGGGGGTAGGTGATGGGGTGGAGAAGGAAGCATCCTTGATGAAAATAAGTAAGTGGTAACCAAAATGTTCACATTCACATTCGGTCACACTTTTAGGTATCCATCTTGGCACCCAAAAGGCCTACAGGGACCCATAGCCACCATGGTGGCACGGCGGGATGGAGGAGAAGGAATAGAGAAGCTTGTCCTCTCCTGCCCAGAGCCCTCTCCTCTCCCCCTCCACTTCTTCACTGCTTCTCCCACACCCCCGGCCCCACCATCACTGTTAAACTGATCCACCCTGTCACCGTTCTGGCAACCTGACCCATCCTGCGACCACATTGGCAAACTGACCTTCCTCAGAAATTTCTACCGTGGCCTGAAGCATGTAATTTCAGCAGTGCCAGTAACTACCGTGGTTGAGTGCAGTTCGGTCCAACGGCAGAGCCACAGTTAACAACTGTAGTAATACTGCCGCTGTTTCTGCCAACATCAAAGCGGGAGAGGAGGAGGAAGAGAATGAGGAGAGGAGGAGGCGGACGGGGCCATCTGTTCACTTGTTTCTGCTGCCACTTCTGCCTACCTGGCAGGGGCAGGGCTCCAGACGACAATGGGGGTTCAATCCATCAATCAATGGTACGTACGCGAGCGCTTACTGTGTGCAGAAAACTGTACTAGGCGCTTGCGAGAGTACAATGTAACCGAGTGGGTAGATCCCTTCCCTGCCCACCATGAGTTTACAGTCTAGAGTTTAAAAAGTGGCCCCCTCTTCCCTCTCCTTTTCTCCTCTTACCTTCTCTGTCCCCTTCTTCTTCCCCTCTCTTTCTGTCCCCCCCCCCCCACCTCGGCCTGACCCCCTCAGGTCCCCGTCCTGCTTCAGGTCGACTTGTCTCCAAATACTACGCCTAAAAAATATCTACGCTACCTCGCAGACGACGACATTCCATGGAATAGAGACCTTGGGAATTACCACGCCCCTAGATTAGGACGATAATCTTTGATCCACAACTCTGTGGCTGAGATGCCTGCAGGTAAGGAGGGGGAGGAAAAGGCAGTTGAGAAACAGGTGGAAACCCAGGACCGTGAAGGTGAAGAAATTCCCACAGGACAGAAGCAGACGGTGACTCAAGGAGGAAATGGAGACTTCAAGATCACCAACACCGAAGAACTCCAAACTTGAAAACGATCCATCGATTACTTCCTCTCCAACTTAACCTGGAATTAACAGCCTCTCTCGAAAAGGGCTTTCTAACTCCCTAAGTGGAGGGTGGACGGAGGAGAACGTACCGCGGGGATACTTAACGCTAAAAAAAAGATGCACGGTTTGGAAGGCCAAACGGAACCGGTGTTGAAATCTCTACCTACTTGTGCCCGAAACTGAGGGGCTGGAAAGCCTAGGGTAGATCAAATTAGTTAAAGTTTAACAACCACAGAACTTGAGATGTGGAAAAAAACAAAAAGTCCCATTTGGCGCTGGAATCGTTTCTAAGGGATCCAACCTCTGAAGAGTGAGGATTTCTCTTTAGTTGCACGTGGAATCTCCACGAGGTTAGGCGTGTCCCGAAGTTAACCTGCCACCTACTTGAGGGATGAGCCAGACAATCCGCACACTCTGGGAAGGAGAGGGCTGGCTTTTCGTGGCCAGCTCTGACACCAGGAGCTCACCTGCGTTGGCTTTCAGATCTTCGGGTGTGACCATGACCACAAATCTAATGGCCCGCTCATTTCTAAACATCTCATAAGACCACCGGCGGATAGACCGCATGCATTTCACGGCAGCGATGCCATTGTTGGCGATGAGAACCTAAAGAAAAAAAAAAATGAGGGAGTGAGAGTGGAGAAGGGGAGGCAGGGAGGAGAAAGGTGTGGAAGAGAATTAGAGATTTCACCAAGGTCCGTGTTCCTTCGGGCCAGCTTCCCAGAAGAAAGCTTATTACCCTCGATACCGTTGAAAAACCAGCTCTCGCTCAGTCGGCCCGATACTGAGGTGCAGGCCAAACAGGTACCACGAGAGATGTCAACCCGTACTAATTCTCTCTAGTTCTATTTTAGGAAGAGATCAGGCCCAACTGCACAAATTCCAGAATCCCCTCTGCGGGACGAAAGAGGACGGCAACCTCACGGAGTCAGCCAAGTTTTAAGCCTGGGTATTTCCACGTCTCTCTAACTGATCCGTTGAAGAATCTCTGCAAATTCAAGTTTTCCGGGCCTCCACATACCAGTATCTCCACAAGCCGATGAGACCTACTCCTACTTTGGGTGTTCTCTTTTAAAAATAACGGTAATAACGTTAATGGTATTTGTTAAGCACTTACTAGGTGCCAGGCACTGTACCGAGCGCCGGGGTGGACAAAAGCAAATTGAGTTGGACGTAGTCCCTGTCCCATTTGGGGCTCACAGTCTCAATCCCCATTTGGCAGACGATGAAACTGAGGCGCAGAGAAATCAAGTGACTCGTCCAAGGTCACAGAGCGGACAAGCGGTGGAGCTGGGATTAGAACCCGTGACCTTCTGACTCACGCTCTATCCTCTACGCCACGCCGTTTCTCTTTTGGTTTTGATGGTATTGGTATTTGAATGGTATCGGTTAAGCGCTGACCCTACGCCAGAGTCCAGGTAATCGCGTTGGACACAGTCCACATGGGATTCGAGGTCTTAATCTCCATTTCACAGCTCAGGTAACTGAGGCACGGAGAAGTTCAGCGACTTGCCCAAGGGCACACGGGAGACAAGTGGCAGGGCCCGACTTGGAGCCCAGGTCCTCTGACTCCCAGGCCTGCGTTCCGTCCTCAACGTCACTTCTCTGTGCCTCGGTTCCCTCATCTGTGAAATGGAGATGAAGACTGGGAGCCCCACGGGGGACCACCTGATGACCTTGCATCTCCCGCAGCGCTCAGAACAGTGCTTTGCACAGAGTAAGAGCTTAACAAATACCATCATCATTATCGTTCCACTAGGCCACGCTGCCTTGCCTGACAAACCACGGATCCTGTGACTCCTGACAAACCACACATGACCTGTTGCCTCCCTCTGAAATAAGCCTAAAAGCCCTCTGGCCATTTCCCCAGATTTCTGCGGACACGACCTAGGTAAGTGATGAAGAATTACGCACATCACAGATTGCGGCATCTAAAATCTCCACTCGGGACCTTTCCCCCAAACCCTCCAGTTACCCAGGGGGAGGCCCGAGAAGTCACACGGGTTCCATTCGCCCCGCTCACGTGCAAGATCAGAGCTGTTCCCCGGCCTCTTGAGAGCCTGGGCCACTGAATGAGAAGCGGCACGGCCTAGTGGATATAGAACACGGGCCCGGGAGTCAAGCGCTTAGTACAGTGCTCTGCACCCGGTAAGCGCTCAATAAATACGACTGAATGAAGGGCCTGGGTTCTAATCCCCGCTCCACCACCGATAATAATGTTGGTATTCGTTAAGCGCTTACCGTGTGCAGACCACTGTTCTAATCGCTGGGGCAGATACCGGGTAAGCAGGTTGTTCCACGTGAGGCTCACAGTAAATCCCCATCTTACAGATGAGGTAACTGAGGCACAGAGAAGTTGAGTGACTTGCCCACCGTCACACAGCTGACAAGGGGCAGAGCTGGGATCTGCCGGGTGACCTTGGGCAACTCACTTCACTTCTCCGGCCTCAGTTTCCTCATCTGTGGCTCACTGGAAAGAGCACGGGCTTTGGAGTCAGAGGTCATGGGTTCGAACCCCGGCTCTACCACTTGTCAGCTGTGTGACTTTGGGCAAGTCACTTAACTTCTCGGTGCCTCAGTTACCTCATCTGTAAAAATGGGGATTAAGACCGTGAGCCCCACGTGGGACAACCTGATTCCCCTGTGTCTACCCCAGCGCTTAGAACAGTGCTCGGCACATAGTAAGCGCTTAACAAATACCAACATTATTAACATTATTATTATCTGCAAAACGGGGATTAAAACCGTGAGCCCCATGTGGGACAGGGACCGTGTCCAACTCGATTTGTTTGCACCTGCCCCAGCGTTTAGTACACTGCCTTGCACATAGTAAGCACTTAAGTACCAGAATTATTATTAATATTGTCAGTTTCATAACCGCCGCCTCACCATAATCTGGTACCCTGCGCAGCTGCTCTCTTGCAATCATTCAGAGGATAAGAGTGTGAGCCCCACGTGGGACAGGGACTGTGTCTAACCTGATTAACGTGTATCTAACCCAGTGCTTAGAGTAGTGCCTGGAACATATTAAGTGCTTAATCAGGTCCATCATTATTATCATTATTATTATTATTATTAATAAGTGTTGCTAAATCTACAGTGCCCACAGATTGAAAACACAAACTCTTTCCCATAAGAAATAAAAAGTGACCTCTTTCTAGCATTTGCAGTTGCAGGTGGGTACCTGACATGCAAAATAAGATTTAGTGGGGCCGAGGGTGAAAAATCCTTTTGGAAAGAGGCGGACCCCGACTCTGGAAATGCAATGTTCGTTTTGAGCAACTGCTTCGTAGTCCAGCATCCACTAGCTTGGGAATCAGGGCTTTACAGTCCCCAACGGCAGAAACGCAGGGAAGAATAGGAACTTAAAAAAAAGTGCACATCTTACCTTCTCGATAACTTTATTTCCTCCAAAACGAGTCACAAATTCTGCTGGAGAAGCCACGGTGAAATCTCGCTGCAGGTCTACTTTCTTTCGATCGCGGCCTTGTTTTACCAGGTGTAGGCCAGACATGCTGGGCCTAAAAGGGACCAAAAAATATAATGACTAAAAAGAGACCTCCTTCACTGATTCCATCTCTGACAGGATCTCAGGTCTGGAATTGCAGTGCCCAAGACATCCATTCGACAGTATTAATTGCTCAGGGTACGCAGTACTGAATTGAATGCTATACAGAATTACAAAGGACTAAATAAGAGAGTCCCTTCCTTCAAGACGCTAACAATTCCTGGTTTACATCTATAAACAAACGGGAGATGAAAAGACAAGGGGACAGATGTTTCTCACGGAAATAAGAGAGAGGTTATTTTCAGCCTAATGGGAAAAAAAAAATCAATGTTTTACAAAACAGCGAGGAATCACTCCCTGATGAATCTTCCATCTCCCCACCCCATTTCCCCCCCTCCTGCCTTCATGTCACTTCTATACTTTCCCATCACCTCACCCACAGACTTGGACACTCCACCTGACCCGTTGCCCCCATAGCATTCAATGCCCATATTTTTAAACCGTGCCACTCCCCAAGTGCAATACAGTTTAGGCTCGGTCTCCACCGTTAGATTATAAACTCCGGGGGGGGGGGCAGGGATTGGACCAACTAACTCTAATGTACTCTCCCAAGGGATTATCACAGTGCTCTAATTGGAGGAAGTGCTCAATAAATACTCTCAGGTGACTCCTCAAAGAAACTCTCAAACGGTAAAGGGACAGAAGAAGAATTCACGGCTAGAGAAGGGGAGTATTGGGTGGGCTCGGAGGTCTAGGTCAGTCTGAGTTTAATTTCAGAAAGCCGGGCCCAAAATGACGGCTACGCTCACTCTCGGATCTCAGTAAAAGGCAGAACCTCGATTCGTTCAATTGTATTTATTGAGCGCTTACTGTGAACTGACCTCAGTGCGAGCACTCAGTGATTTCCGTGCATGGGCAATTCCTTCTCCACGCTCAGAGGAGCCGTCGGGTCATAAGGGACTTCCCTTTCCAGGACCTGCCAACCCCTGCCCCAGAGAGGTCTGAAATCTAGACCTAGCTATACTAGTAATATAGTTGTAATATTCAAGAAACGCCAACAGACTATAACGCGCCGTACACGAGCCTGTGGTAAAGTACATCAGAAGCACAAGGCGCATCTCCTGCCCACAAAGAGCTTATTCATTCATTCATTCAACAGTACTTATTGAGCGCTTTACTATGTGCAGAGCACTGCACTACGCGCTTGGAATGTACAAATGGGTGGTGGGGAGGGGGAAGATTGACAAAAACATTTACAAACGATGGAATCAATCAATAGCGTTTACTGAGCGTCTGCTGGGTGCAGACCATTTTACCAGGCGTTTGCGAGAGTACAGTACAACCGAGTAGACAGATACGACCCCTGCCCACAAGCTTACAGTCCAGAAGTGGAGACCAGCATTAAAATGAATCGCAGATAGAGAAATGGCGGCATGTAAGGACATCTACACGAATGCTGGGGGTGGGGTGAATGAATATCCAGTGCGTAAGGGATAGAAATCCAAAGGCAGAAGGGAGACAGAGTTGGAGAAATGGGGGCTTCGTTGGGAAAGGCCTCTTGGAAGGAGATGAGATTTTAGAAGGGCTTTGAAGATGGGCGGGTGGTGGTCTGTCACATCTGAAAAGGGAGGGAGTTCCAGGTCAGAGGCGGGACCCGGGCAAGGGGACAGAGGCAAGATAGACGGGATAGAGGCACGATGAGTAGGCTGGCTTTGGAGGACTCAAGTGGGCGGGCTGGGTTGTAGAAAGAAATCAGTGAGATATGTGGGAGGGCTGACAGTGTTATAAAGTCAATGGTAAGGAGTTTCTGTTTGACGGGGAGGTGGGTGGGCAACCACTGAAGTTGTCGAGTGGGGAGACATGGGCCAAAAGCCCTTTTTTTTTTTGTTAGAAAAATGATCTGGACAGCTGATTGAAGTACGGACGAGAGTGGGGAGAGACAGGAGGCAGGGAGGTCAGCAAGTGGTGAAGGCGGGCTACGGTGAGTGTCCTGGATCAACACGGTAACAGTTTGGAGGGTGAGGAAACGGAAGATTCTAGAGATGCTGGAAGGCAGAACCAACGAATCTGATGGCAGATTGAATGTGTGGGTTGAATGATGAGAGATGAGGATAATGCGCAGGTGAGACGGGCCTGTGAGACGGAGGGTAACGATGCCGTCTACCGTGATGGGAAAGCCAGGCGGAGGGCAGGGTTTGGGTGGGAAGATGAGGAGTTTCCTCATTTGCAAATCTTTAGCTTAAGGTGTCTGAAGGCAGGAGGACGTGAGACTCTAGGGGAAGCACAGAGGTCAGAGCTGAAAAGGGAGATCTGGGAATCATCCAGAGAGCGAGGACAGCTGAAGTCACGGGAGTGAATGGGTTCTCCAAGGGAGTGGGTGTAGATGGAGAAGTGGAGGGGATCCAGAACTGAGCTTTTAGAGGGTGGGAGGCAGGGGAGCTGGCTACAGAGGAGAGAGAATGAGGCATTGCCACAGAGCTAGGAGGAGAACCAGGAGAGGACGTTGGCAGTGAAGCCAGGGTTAGATAATGTTTCCCAGAGAAGGGGGAGGCTCACGGTGTCAAAAACGGCTGACGGGTCTAGGGAGATTAGGATGGAACAGAAGCCGTTGGATCTGGCAAGAAGGAGATCGTCGGTGACTTTAAGAGAGGGGCGGTTCTGTGGAGCGAAAGGGGCAGTCGACAGACTGGGGGTGGAAGGGGTTCTGAGGAGAGAACCGGAGGAGAGGAAGTGGAGAGTAATAGTAAAAGAGATACGGGACAATACCTGGAGGGTACTGGAGGGTCAAGGGAGTTAGTATAAATTAAACGTTCAATCAAATGTAGGTTTTTACACGCCGAGGATGATCACAAAGAGAGACACGCAAGACGTCGCGCAGTTTGGCCTGGTGGAAATACCACAGGCGTGGGAGTCCAGAGGATCTGGGATCTAATCCCAATTCTGCCTCCTGCCTGTTGGGTAACGATCCCCAAGTCACTTAATCTCTTTGTCCCTCAGTTTCCTCACCGGTAAGATGGGGATGAAACACCCATTTCCCCTCCTACTTAGGCTGTTAGCTCCATATGGGACGGGGACCGCGTTTGACCTGGTCATCTTGTGCCAGGCCAGGGCCCGGTGCAGCGCTTGACACGTAGTAACCGCTTAACAAATACCACAGTTATTATTTTAAAGCCTGGCGCTTTGGTAAATTAGTCAGGGCAGTCGGTCATCAGTTGGAGGAAATGGTATTTTAGGAGGGCTGTGAAAGAGGGGAGGATCGAGAATTGGCAGGTTTCGGTCGAGGGGAGGAGCACTTCAGACCGAGCGAACTGTTTCAGACTGAAGAGAGAGCAGGAGAAAGTGATTGGAAATGGGAGAGAGGAGAGCAGGAAACAGCTATGAGGTCAGCTTGGGAGGAGAAGAAAGGATGAGCCACGGCTACTGAGCACTCACTGTGGGCAGAGCACCGTCTAAGCACTTGGGAGAGTACAATACAACAGAATGGACACAACCCATGCAAACGAGGCGCTTACAGTCTAATGGGGTTGAGGGACGTTAAAATTAATCATCCATCGGGGAAACGGCGTAGTTTAAGCCAATGAGCTCTGTGGAACCGGGGGTGGGGTGAGTGTCAGAGTGCTGAAGGGGTACAGACTCACCTGCAGAGGCAACACAGGAAGGAGGGAGGAAGACTAGGGAGGGGAAACGAGAGGCCAGTCAGGGAAGGCCTCTTCGAAGGGATACTGAACTCAGTAGGGATTTGAAGATGGGGAGAGTGTTAGCCTGCTGAAGAGAAAGAGGGAGGGAGTTCCAGGCCAGAGGGGAAGGTGTGGGCAAGGGGTCGGCAGCGAGACAGACAAGGTCACGGTAGAGCGGACAGCCTGGCCTTAGAGGAGCCAAGTGTGTGGGTTGGGATGTAGTGGGACACTATCAAAGTTAGGTAGGAGGGTGACAGCTGACTAACTGCAACTACAGCGCCGCAGAAGGGCGCCTGGTTTAGGGGACGGAACGTTTTGGGAGAGTGGTGGCCTATCATTAAGAAACCCTGGCTAGAAGAAGGGGCAGCCTTGTTTAAGGGAAATTATAAACAGAATGTATACAGTACTAAAGGAAATGGATGAAATTCAAAGGGGTTACTGAAGCTAAAAGAGTTGTCCCTTTAGAGTGGAGAAGAAAAGCGATGCTAAGATGCTGAGGGGAAAAAGAGAAACAGAAACCTGTTAGCCTTCTCCATTAGTGTCCTTCAACCGACAGGTTCAACAGGCTCTTTGTCAAGCAACAATCAGTAGCAACGGGCAAGTGATAAGCCTACTGTGCATGGAACATCAGCAGGACAAAAAAAATCAGGTTTTCTAACCATCCATCAGGTGTCACAACCACAGAGAACTCTGTATTATTTCACTCACATTAATCCGGCCCCCTCCCCTGGGAAACACTGGTTTGTAACCCTGGAGTTCAGTCTCACTTTGGCTCCTTCGGTTGGTTTCGATAAAGTGCAGTGGAAATCAGCCCAGCGGCAGGCTCTCTCCTTAGGAATACCTTCCCTAATTTACGGGATCGCTGACAGTCAGCCAACAGTACGGATTTACTACCTACTGTACTCTCCCAAGTGCTCATTACAGTGCTCTGCCCACAGTAAGCGCTCAATAAGCGCCCATGGATTGACTGACACGGGCCAGCCCTTCCCACTGAATAAAAACAGGGCACCACAGAGTCAAACCGTGACAGTACTAGACATCTAATAAGTACCCAGCACTGTCCAAAGCATTTGGAAGAGGACCAAAGGCAGCTCTCTCTTCTCTAGGTCCTTACAATAATAATAATTACTATTATTATGGAATTGAAGCGCTTACTATGTGCCAGGCACTGTACTAAGAGCTACAAGCAAATTGGACTGGACACAGTCCCTGTCCCATCTGGGGCTCACAATCTCAACTCCCATTTTTCAGATGAGGAAACTAAGGCCCAGAGAAGCGAAGTGACTTGCCCAAGGTCACGCCGCAGACAAGGGGGGGAGCTGGGATTAGAATCCATGACCCTCTGACTCCCAGGCCCCGGGCTCTACCACTACGCCATGTTGCTTCTCTATAACCTAATCCATCGATCGATGGTTATTTAGTGAGCGTTACCTGTGTGTGGAGCAATGTCTGTGTGCAGAACACAATCTGAGGGGAGCGGAAAGACAAAAAGCAGCACGGCCTAGTGGAGGGAGCACGGGCCTGGGACTCGGAACGACCTGGTTTCTAATTCCGGTTCGGCCACTTGTCTGCCGTGCGACGGAGGGCGGGTCACTTCACTACTCCGGGCCTCGGACCGTGAACCCCAAGCGGGACATGGCCCGCGTCCAACCTGATTATCTTCTACCCGCTCCGGCGCTTAGTACAGTGCCTGGCACCTGGTCAGTGCTCAACAAATACCATTAAAAAAACGGTTACAAATAGTGGGGCCGGGGAGAAGATGGTAGATTACAGCACAGAGAAGTACAGGTGAGGAAGAAACAGCTGAATAATATACATATGACTGGGCATATGGCCCGAGAGGCTAAGAATGAGAATAAAATTCCTAAATGCGAAGTGCGCGGCACAATGCGTTGTTTGAGCAAACCTACGAGGGAAATGAAAAGTCTTCTGCTTTGCTGCTAGCTTCCACCATGAATCATGGGTGTCTGTAGATCTGTAAATTTGTAAGACACACCTAATGAAAACAAGAGGTGGTCTTCAGAGCGAGCAGCACTGAGAATTGCAGGTCTCTTGCTTTTCCTCTGAGCACCACCGGCAACCTCTAGGCTTGTGCAATCTGCCTAACGACAACAGAAAAAGAAATCAGAAGGAAACCTCTCATTCCTTCCAACTCTGGCCCTCCTCTGCCCCTAACCTCACAACTTGGGGTCCCGCCGGGTGGTCCCTCACAAGCAGGTGGATGAATTCTTTTTTCTTCTGGCATTTATTAAGCACTTACTGGGTGCCAGGCACTGTACTAAGCGCTGGGGTAGGTACAAGATAATCAGGTCGGACACGGTCCGTGGCCCGCAAGGGAGTGAAGTGATTGCTCAAGGTCACGGAGCAGACGAGTGGCTGGGCCCGGATCAGAACCCACGTCCTTCTGGCTCCCGGGCCCATGCTCTATCCGTCCTGCTTTTCCTTTCCAATAGATCAACGGCGTAGGATTTTAAATAAGACTACGTTTAGGTCGAGAACGTACAAGCTGACTAAAGCTTCTCCCTGGGCCAAACGGGCCGCTGTTAGGAGAGCTGGAGGAGAAAGGAAAGTACGAGTAAGAAACCGCTATGGGAAACACTGTACTAAATAGGATGTCGCTCCCCAACTACCAGAGCGGGGGAAGCAGCGTGGCTAATTCTGGTCTACTCTACTTCTCCAAGGGCTTTGTGGAGTGCTCTGCACATAGTAGGCAGCATGGAGAAACAGCACGGTGCGGAAGACAGAGCCCGGGCCGGGGAGTCAGAGGGTCATGAGTGAAAGGGATGTCACGGTGAATCGGGGGCACGAAGGAGTCGCTGGCTGCACGGTCTCGGAAAAGGTTGACGGCTCTGTGAGGGTGGGGAGGAAGGAGACAAGAATTAAAGAGAAGCAGCACGGCCAACTGGAGAGGGCAAGCACCTTAGAGTCAGGAGAACAGGGTTCTAATCCCAGCTCTGCCTCCTGCCTGCTGTGTGGTCTTAGGCAAGTCACTTAACTTCTCTGGGCCTCAGTTTTCTCATCTATGAAATGCGGCAGTAACCTCTGCTCTCCCCTGCTCTTATTCATTCATTCAATCTTGTTTATTGAGTGCTTACTGTGTGCAGAGCACTGTACTAAGCGCTTGGAACGTACAATTCGGCAACAGATACAGTTCCTGCCCGACGACGGGCTTACAGTCTAAAAGGCGTGAGCTCCACGTGAGGCGGGGACTGAATTGAAAACCCTCGGTGCACTCAGTGCTCAGCCCCTAGTAAGCACTTAAATACCACAAATAGCAATCGATCGAAAGCTATTTATCGAGCACTGACTTCTAGACCGCGAGCCCGTTGTTGGGTAGGCACTGTCTCTAACTTTTGCCGAACTGTACTTTCCAAGCCCTTAGTACAGCGCTCTGCACACAGTAAGCGCTCAATAAGCACGACTGAATGAACGCAGAGCACTGGGCTGAGTACTCGGAAGACTACGACATGACAGAGTCGGTCGACACGTTCCCCGTCCACGGCGAGTCTACGCGGTCTATCGACATCACCATTATTATTACATCCTTATTAAGAAGGATACCGTAATTCTAATAACTCTAACGATAAGGACGACTGGAAGAGAGAAATGAAAGGTTCGTAAGCAAGGTCAGAGGTGGGGGAGACGAACCTCGACGCGGTGGACAGGAACGGAAGCGGGAAGAGCCCAGCGGAGCAGGATGAGGCAACTGAGACGTACTGACGACCGCTCCGTCTCCCTCTCGGCAGAACCCGGAGGAAGAAGAGTTAACAAGGCATGACTCATAATTCGAAGGCCGCTCACCAAGTGAAGGGCAGTTGAGTAGTTCCTGGCTGCCCTCCCCTCGCCGGGATCCAACTCTGCTCCAAGCGCCATTCCTGAGCCCCGGAGACACATTTTGAAAATGGAAAGGTCACGGGCGTTGGGGAAAGCTATCCCTAACCAAGGAACGTGTCTGCTTCCTCTGTTGTACTGGCCTCTCCCCGAGCGCTCAGCACGGCGCTCTGCATCATAAGGGCTCGATAAATACCACTGGCCCATTGATCGGTTCCAGGTTCGAGCCAGGTAAGCACAGGATGCTCTACGGCCCCTGGCCGACGAAAGAGAGTGAATGGTTGAAAGGAAGCCCCTGAGCAGCGAGACTTCTTCCTTGAAAAGCCGGGCCCAGAGCGCAGCTTAATGGCAGAGCAGTCCTCTAGACTGTAGGCTCATTGTGGGCAGGGAATGTGCCAGCTTATTGTTATACTGTACTCTCCCAAGCGCTTAGTACAGTCCCCGGCACACAATAAGCGCTCGGTAAATACGAACGACTGACCCTCTAGATGCCAGTCCTCGCTCTGACACAGCTGTAACCTTTAGCCCTTCAAGACCCCCACCTGGAGATCTTCACTTTGGGGTTTTTTTTAAACCAGTCGAGGATTTCTCCAAATTCAAAGTGAGATTCTTTCCTTCATCTTTAAAGGTTGTCATTTTCTTTCAAGTTGTCATTAGAAAGTGGACCGGGGGGGGGGGGGGGACACGACAGTTAAAAAAAGAAAAACTCACTGGGTTCAAGGACGAACGTATTATCCCTGTAAGGGCTTTATAGTCAAAGCTCTCCCGCCTTCTGAGGGAATGAATCGCCACCCCACCTAGCTTACCTTTGCAGCATGTGGTATCTCATCTCTCGATTTTGCTCTGCAGAACCCTCCATAACAGTCAGACAAAAGTACTTGCAGATTTTTCCCTTCAGATTTCCGGCTCGTAAACAAACACAAACCGCAGCTCCTGCCCCTCCTCCTCCCCCTTCTCTTGTTGCAGCTGCCTAAAACCCAGCAGGACAGAGATACAGCGACTCCCGCTCTCCTCCGGTCTTCCCTGAACCACGCAGGAAGAGCAGTGCTTCCTGATTTCCTCAGACCGTAGCCCCCATATCTAACCTCCACCGCCCTCCTCCTCAGCCTCTCTCACCCCCGACATTTGGCTCATTCATCAAAGAGCAGGCTTTGTGGGGAGGAGGGAGAGGCGTGGAAGGTAGTCCGGGAGGAGAGAAAATGCTGAAAGGTTAAACAACTGGGGGACGCTGGTCACTTCCTCCCGTCACCCCTGGAAGAAAGCCGCGTCGCTTTGCCCTGAATGTCAGGAGCACGTGACGGCCCGGCCCTGGACGGAAGGGGAACGAAGTTTAGGATACTATCCGGATGGACAAAGAGGGGTCCAGAAGTTTTAGGGGGGGGGGAACAACCCTCACGTGAACAGGTAATCCCAGAGACTGCACCCGAGATCCAGAACATTGCCAAACCATGACAGTGTCAGGTCCTTGCACTGCTAAGGAGAGGTGGGAGAGGAGAGGGCACGTGTCACTGCTGGGAATTTTGAAAAGAGCGGAGATTTAGGACGGGCAGAGTCGGGGTCCCCATACAGGTCACCGCTCGGGCAGAAACGGCTACAGCCGCTGGACCGCTGACCTGCCCGGAGCTGGTCCGGCAGAGCCGCTCCCACTCAGGTGATCACAGCAGCACAGTGTAGAGAGGGACGGCGAGCACTCTTCCCGCTCTTCCCCCCTCCTAAATTCTTTCTCCTGCTTCTCCTCTTTCTCCTTTGACCCTTTCCAGTCAGTCAAACCTATTTATTGAGCGCTTACTGTGTGCAGAGCCCTGTAGTAAGCCCTTGGGAGAGTGCAATATAAAAATAACAGACAGATCACCTGCCCACAACGAGCTCACAGCCTAGAGGGGGAAAAGCGTCAATATGCGTACATAAGCGCTGCGGGGCTGGGCGGGGATGTGAATAAAGGGAGTGGGAGGAGGGGCAAGGAGGGCTTAGTCACGGAAGGCCTCTTGGAGGAGACGGGCCTTCGATAAGGCTTTGAAGGTGGGGAGGGTAATTGTCCGTCAGACATGAAGAGGGAGGGCGAGATCGAGAAACAGCGAGAAGGTTGGCATTAGAGGAGTGCAGTGTGCGGGCTGGGTCGCAGTAGGAAGTCGGGGAAGTGAGGTAGGAGGGGGCAAGGTGACTGTGATTTAAAGCCGACGGTAAGGGGTTTCTGTCTGTTGCGGAGCTGGGCGGGCAACCGCTGGAGGTTCCCGAGGAGTGAGAACACATGGCCTGACCGTTTTCGTAGAAAAATGAGCCAGGCGGCGGAGTGAAATATGGGCTGGAGTGGGCAGACAGAGAAGGCGGGAAGGTCAGCAAGGAGGCTTGATACAGCCATCAAGGCGAGATAGGGTAAGACCTGCTCTCCTTCCCGCTTCGACAGTGAACTCTCCGAGGGACAGAGACTGTGTCCAACCTGATTATCTTGTACCTACCTCAGTGTTTAGTGCAACTGACAAATGCCTCAGTTGTTCATACTCTTATTATATCAATCATAAAAAAAAAATAATAAAAATGAGAAGCAGCGTGGCTCAGTGGAAAGAGCCCGGGCTTTGGAGTCAGAGGTCATGGGTTCGAATCCCGGCTCTGCCCTTGTCAGCTGGGTGACTGTGGGCAAGTCACTTCACTTCTTTGGGCCTCAGTTACCTCATCTGTAAAATGGGGTTGAAGACTGTGAGCCCCACGTGGGACAACCTGATTCCCCTGTGTCTACCCCAGCGCTTAGAACAGTGCTCTGCACATAGTAAGCGCTTCACAAATACCAACATTATTATTATAATAACGATAGGAAAGTATTCAAGAGAAAGAGGGGCCTGATCCAGTTTAAGCACGGAAAAAGTCCGTTCATTTTGGCAGGAAGGAGGCTGGATGTCTCGCAAGAGGGAGACTGGATTAAATGGGTTGGAGGAGGAGGAGGAGGAAAGGCGTCAAGTCTGCCGTGGAAATACGGCTGGGACTAAATGGTAACAGAGGAACCAGGATGCCTTAGGTAGGATGAGGAAGCGGGGGGGGGGGGGCGGGGGAGCCACCGTGTGGAACTAGAGACAAAAGGGGGAGGGCTGAAAGCTTTGGACCATCAGACGTTTCAAAACCCGCCTGGTCACCGACAAAACGATGTCTGGGGGCATTAACTCAATTCAACCCGGGCAGCTTCATCCATTCTCCCGCTCTCCAGTGTGTACCCAGTCAGCAAGCTGTCGAGACAAATCCCAGGTGCCTGCAGAACGCTGCAAAGGATCAGTTACTTATTAATCGGGTACCAATCCTGCCTGGGGGCCGAGCTGTAGTAGGAGAGCAGGGAGGTGAGGCAGGAGGGGACAAGGTAATTGAGTGCTTTGAAGCCAGCGGTGAGGAGTTTTTGGTTGACGCGGGGGCGGAAGGGCAACCAGCGGAGAACTAGAGAAACGTGTCCCGAACAATTCTGTAGAAAAATGATCCGGGCAGTAGAGTGAGGTCTTCAGCGACAGCGAGAGTTCGAGGCCCATCTCCTGTCCTAAATTATCCCTCGGCTCCACGGAGCCCGCTCAATCGCGGGAGGGGAGGGCGGCTGCTCTCAGCTGGGGGGTACTCCAATTTTCTCTCCTTTCAGGTCCCAGAAGTCATCTGCCAACAATAAGCACGCACGTGAACATCTCAAACACTGCTCTCCGTACAGTCGTTTTCCCTCCTAGGATGCAATATAATTGCAGTCATGGGCAAACGACATGAATATTTGATGTTTTCTCTCCGAAAGTAAGCTCGTTTTACAAGGACTCTCTCGTTAATCCTCCCAAACCCCTCAAGGAGCGGATAGGAGCTCTAATGCGGGCCAGTCTCGCGAGAGTTACCTTCTCACCCTCTGGCCTTCGTTTCTCTGACAAAAATGGAGTTGAGGGATACCGACTCACCAGGGACAAGTGCAAGCCAAGGGAGCTCAGTCTTCCTTTCCCTGCCAAAAGTCTTCTTGCACTGTCCCACGAACAGCATCTCCCACCGATTTTATACACGCGCTAAGCATACCAACGGGCAACAGTTTCAAACTGTTCCCAAATAAAGCTGTTGACCAAACAGACTGGCATAGGAGCAGCATGGCCTAGTGGGTAGAGCCCGGGGCCGGGAGGCGGAAGGGCGTGGGTTCTAATCCCGGCTCCGCCACTTGTCTGCTGTGTGACCTGGGGCAAGTCACTTCACTTCTCTGTCCTCACTTCCCTCATTTTTAAAATGGGGATTAAGACTGCGAGCCCCGTGTGGGACAGGGACTGTGTCCTACCCAACTATCTTGGATCTACCCCGGCGCTCGGAACAGTGCCTTGTACGTAGTAAGCGCTTAACCAATACCATAGTTATTACCGTTAGCAAGTAGAGAGCATTCACTGGCTCGAGGCTACAACTCAGATGAGGTCTTTTAACCCATTCGGGGCGCATCTCACAGGTTACGAATCACAAGGGCAGGATGTCCAGAAATTGTTTTCCACCCTCAACGGTGACCGGCTGCAGCGAGTGACCTCACCACGGGGCAAACCTTCCTCCCCTCCGCCCTCCGTCGGACATCGCACGCGACGGCTGAGTGAGTCGGCGGGACCTGCTTGGGATTCTCTCAGAGCCCAGGGCGCCGCTGATCAAGCCGCCCCGCGTCGCTAACCTAGCGCAGCCGATGTGTGCGGAGTAGCGCTGTGCTTTACGCCCAATCGGGCCGCATCTTGGCTACAGAGTGACCACGGGCAGGTGAAAATGGCCAAGCCATCTGCCTCCAAACGCTCAACAGAGAAGCAGCAAAAGTCCACCACCCGATACCTCGCTTCCTAACGTCTTCCTCAACCAGCTGGTGGTTACTAATCGGATTAAGAGGTCTTCCTGTCCGGTTACTAATCGGATTAGGAAGAGGTCGTCCTGTTTCACCAGAGCAAACGTGGCCCAAGGCCGGGCCCGAGACCGTGATGTCTGCCTCCTCTGAAAACCACTTGAATATCCCTGCAGGGGCTCAGATTTTTATGCCAGTCACCTGCTTCATGAGCTCGCCCGGTCCGAACAAAGAGGGTCAGATCGCGGGAGGGCCCGAGAAACAGCATGGCCTAGTGGCAAGGGCACGGGCCTGGGAGTCAGAGGTCGTGGGTTCTAATCCCGGCTCCGTCACTTGTCCGATGTGTGACCTTGGGTAAATCATTTCACTTCTCTGTGCCTCGGTTTCCTCATCTGTAAAATGGGAATTAAGACTGTGAGCCCCACGTGTCCCACCTGATTCCCTTATATCACCCCAGCGTTTAGACCAGTGCTTGGCACATAGTAAGTGCTTAAATTCAATTATTATTATTAAATTATGTTAACTCCCATGTTTTCCCAACAAGCTTCAACAAATTGGGCTCCGTCCTCACCAACCACGTGGCTTTTCGAGCTCCACGTCGCACGTCGGCCATCTTACCAGCCTTCCGGGATTTTCGTTTTCGGTAACGGGAAGGAGGCCTTGGCCGAGTGACACAAACTCCCTCCTGCCCTGAGTGTCCCTTCTATTCTCCGTCGCTGTATCTGTTCCAAAGCCAAAGAGCTCAGGCCAAGCCACCGAGTTGCCCGGAACTCCAGGCTGAATCCCTGTAGTCTAATCACGCTGCTATATGCTACAGTTCACAGGATCATACTGCTCTGAAATACGTCTGAAGTAAGACCGGCACATATTGGCACAAATCACAACACCTGCCTTATCACTTACGCGGAAAAAACAATAACTCGACCCGCTAATAATAAGAGTCGTGCTATCTGCTAAGTACCTACTAAATGTCAAGCACCGTAAGGGGTGGGGTACGTATAATATAATAAGTGGGACACGCTTCTTGCTCCAGATAGGGCTCACAAGTAAGAGGGAGAACAGGTACTGAATCCCCATTTTACAGAAGAGGAAACTGAAGCCCCCAGGACTTAAGTGACTTGCCCCAACGCACACAGCAGGACAAGCGGGTAGCCAGGAGAACTCAGTAGAGAACCAGCAGAACTCAGTTCTCCTGATTTCTAGTCCTGTACTCTTTCTAGTATGCCACGGTGACACTCTCGCATCGCTTCGAAAGCCAATAGCTGAAAATACCGTATCAAATTCAAACGTATGAAAATCTGCTACGCGTCAAAAGTACTGAGGACAACTGATAATTCCCGTTGTAACGAAACTCTAAGCATCCAGGCCTTTGAATCACAGCTCATCTTCAGAAAAAACCTCTCTCTGCCTGCTTAGATGGATAACGGGCTTCTCGTTCACTCTCCATTTCTGGTTTCCCTTCCTTTCTTCTTGTCTTTCTCCTAGTCCTCTTTCTACGCCGCTCCCCTTCTCTGACTCTCGTGCCTGTGCGTCCACATATCCTTAAAGTGATCTGTAGCTTCCTTTAGTGTCCCAAGCTCAGGTCTCTTAGATAGTTAGGGTATCTACTACGTGCCAAGCACTGAGCTAAGTTCCCTGCCCCCCAGAGGCTTCCAAACCAAGGGAGAGAAATGGAGCCATAGAATAATAAGAATGCTTTACGAGCAACCCTAAGCTACAATTTCAACTGGCCAAAATAACAACATTAAAATAATTAGCTAAATAGTCCTTGGCGAGGGCAGTCCTTGGGTTCCTCACCAAACAGGTTTCGGTATGGGCATGTTATTTGTTTCTTCAAATCACCAGCAGCTAAAGGAGGTCAAAAAGATGTTGGCCACCGGGCGGGGGGTTGGCGGGGAGAAGAGAGAGGGAGAAAGAGAGAGAGAGAGAGAGAGAGAGAGAGAGAGAGATTGTATATATGTGTGTGTAGAGGCGTTGGTGGGAGGAGCTAGAAAAGAAGGCAAAAAGAATAGTTCTGTCTTTACAGAACTATAAACAATATGGATAGGACAAAGATGGAATTGTTGTTCACCAAATCCCCAATTCTCATTGAGAGAAAATCCACTGAAGACTGGAGGTGGGCGGGCCAAATCAAACAAAAAGGAACAACTTCGGCCAGGGGATGGGGCTTTCCAGGAAGCCCGTAAAGGCTGAAGACAGCATTCGAGATTCGAGAGGGGCTTGGATATGTTCCTGGATGAAATGTCCACGGTGGGTTGCTCCAGGGAAAGTGAGGGAAAAACTGGAGAAAAATTAGAAATGATGCCCGCATACAGATTAGGATGAACGTGAAGGAGGGCAGCCACGTGGCTTAGCGGCAACAGCTCGGGTTTGGGAGTCAGAGGTTGTGGGTTCTAATCCCGGCTCTGCCGCTAATAGGCTACGTGACTTTGGGCAAGCCGCTTAACTTCTCTGTGCCTCAGTTACCTCATCCGTCAAATGGGGATTAAGACTGTGATCCCCACGTGGGGCAACCTGATTACCTAATGTCTACTCCAGTGCTTAGAACAGTGCTTGGCACACAGTAAGTGCTTAACAAAATACCATTATTATCTCTCTCTTTCTCCAACCATCCTGTTGCCACTCCCTGGGACACTACACAGGGCTACTTGGACCACTATCAGTATTACTTAAATGTGTCCAGCATGGGGATGGGGTGGCTAAAGCACTTGGCATCCAAGCCACAATCAGCCTTACAGCACTTTAGAACACATCCTGAATTTGTAAAAGAATATAACGTATTATATTATAAAATATGTAATGTAATATTACGTAATGTATTTTATATTAACGTCCGTCTCCCCCTCTGGACACTCTGTGAGCTCCTTGTGAGCAGAGACTATATCTACCAGTTCTCTTGTATCTCCCAAGCGCCTAGTACAGGGCTCCGCACATTCTAAGTGCTCAATAAATACCACCGACTGATAAAGGAGATCGGCCATCCCCCTCCTCGACCCAGGAGGATTAGAATAGCGGAAGATCAGAAGACCTCTCTCCTAACCACCGTCTCTGATCTTCCGCTATTCTAATCTTCCTGGGTCGGGGAGGGGGATGACTGATCTCCTTTATCAATCGGTGGTATTTATTGAGCACTTACTGTGTGCGAAGCACTGTACTAAGCACGTGAGAGTATAATATGACAATAAATTTCCTGCCCACAACAAGCTTACAGGGGGCAGGAGACCCCAATACCCTTCACATCGAGCAGAAGTTCATTCATTCATTCAACAGTATTTACTGAGCGCTTACTACGTGCAGAGCACTGTACTAAGCGCTTGGAATGTACAAGTCGGTAACAGATACAGTCCCTGCCCTTTGACGGGCTCACAGTCTAATCAGGGGAGAGTCTAATCGGGGGGAGATTCAGAAGTTCCTGACCATTGGCTTTAAAACCCACCAACGATCTCTCCCTCCTGCTTATCCACTCTCTTTTCCCATTACAAGCCAGCTCTCCCTCCCGGTTTCTTTGAAATTCGTCTACTTGCTTTGTTCTTGTCTCTTCCTGGAACTGGAACTCTCTGCCCTTTTGCGTCAGACAGGCCACGGCTCTCCCGAACTTCAGGGCCTTTCTAAAATCGCATCTCCTTCGGTAGGC
This sequence comes from Ornithorhynchus anatinus, assembly GCF_004115215.2. Lineage (NCBI taxonomy): Eukaryota > Metazoa > Chordata > Mammalia > Monotremata > Ornithorhynchidae > Ornithorhynchus > Ornithorhynchus anatinus. Next base: position 14,624,016 of record NC_041744.1, read on the forward strand.
CTTCCCCCAACCATTTGGCATCTCCCCATTTTATACAGCCCCAACAGCCACTTTAGTACTCATCCTTACTAAATAATGATTATTAAAAATAAGGGTGATAATGGTATTTGTTAAGCCCTCACTATGTGCCCAGCATCGTCCCCTAGCTCGTGACCCGGTCCCTGGCTCATCTGAGGCTCACAGTCTAAGTGGGTTAAAATGGGACTGAATCCCCAGTTTGCAGATGCGAAAACCGAAGCACAGAGAAGTTAAGTGACTCACCCAAGGTGTCACAGCCGACGAGCGGCAGAGCCAAGATTAGAAGCCAGGTCCTCCGACTCCCCGGCCCGTTCACCCTCCGCTGGGCCTCGCTGCTTCTCAGCACTTAAGTATTCACAACCTCCCATGTACACATCTCACATACTCCCTTACTTTCTGCTATCTGCCATCTATTTTACTGTCTGTCTCCCCAACTAGACTGTAAACTCCTCCAGGGCAGGGATGATATCTATTAATTTCTCATACTTCCGCAAGCCCCCGGGGCACGGCTCCGCACACGGGCGCCACTCAGTAAATATTACCCATGACTCGCCATTTTGCTCACTGTGGGAAGGGAATGTCACTGTTTATTGTTGTATTGTACTTTCCCTTGCGCTTAGCACGGTACTCTGCACACGGTTAGCGCTCGATAAATACGACCGAACGAGTGAATGAACGAAACGCCTTTCCAAAAGCCCCTTCGGGTTACCATTAACTTCTTTGACGGGCAGCAGACGGGCAGTCCATTGAAAAGGAACGGGTGGCTCGCTCACCGACCACCAGCGAGGCCTTGAGTGGACCTACTGTTTACTCGGGCCACTGGGCCCCAAAGTAACAGGCTTCCCTGTCCGCTGACTTTCCTTTGGAAAAAAAACGGTCAGTTCATTTTGCCATCGACCCACTCCCCGGAGCAGTGCAAAGTATCCGCTCTGGGGAGCGGCCTCAGCTGAAGGAAATGGGCCCTGCCCATTCTGTACCCCTCTTGCTCCTGCCCTAATTGTCACTTTTTTCCTGGGTTTTGATTATGTCACCTACCCTGCAGGGGCCACTGCTTGGAGTTAGAGAGGCTTTGAGGGGAGAACAAGAGGGATGGAAGGAGAATCGTTCTTGTAACAGGAAAAATGGGGAAGGCGCCTTGTGGACGTTGTCTTCAACTTCCCTCTTACCTCTCCATTCTCTTCTCCTACTACCCCCCCGGATCAACCGATTTAAGAAATTCGAAGCAGACACTCCCCACGGAGACCCGGGTTCATAAAAAACACACAAAATGCCATCTTGGATGAGACCGATAGTCTCTGTGTTATATGACCTTGGATAACCATGTGACTTATCTTTGCCTCAGTTTCCCGCTCTGTAAAATGGGGGTGCAACAATAATAATAATAATAATAATGACGGCATCTGTTAAGCGCTTACCGTGCGCAAGCACCGTTCTAAGCACTGGGGGGGGGGGGACACACAAGGTAATCAGGTTGTCCCACATGGGGCTCGCCATCTTAATCCCCATTTTACAGATGAGGTAACTGAAGCACAGTGAAGTAAAATGACTTGTCCAGAGTCGCACAGCTGACGATTGGCAGAGCAGGGATTCGAACCCATGACCTCTGACTCCCGAGCCCGGGCTCTTACCGCTGAGCCGCGCTGCTTCTCTGTTCTCCCTCCTACTTAGACGGCGAACCCCATGGGGTATCGGGACGGTGTCTGACCTGATTAACTTTCATCTATCCCAGTGCTCAGAACACGGACTGGCCCGTAGTAATTATTTTAACAAATACCACATTTATTATTATGATTTATTAGTGTTGTTACTATTACTTAAAATGAAGGGGTGGCTAGTCAAACCCCACCAGACCTAAATTTGGAATTCACGAAAGAGTCTGTGGCTGCTCCTAGATTTGTTAAATGGGGCCAGGTGGTTTTACGACTCGTAATAACCAGATGCGCTAAAAGAATAACAACAACGGAAACTCATAGTTATCTTTACTCTCTCATCCAAGGAACTCGAAGGTTATCATAGGTGTCGGCACCTCACACTGTGGGTACTTAATAAAATGCTAGCAAACAGTAATGACGGTAACTAGCGTTCCCAATTAAATATTCCGCTTCTAGTTCGGTACGAGCACATTGGAACCTCATCTCTCTCTCGCCATTTAGCATCGTGGTACGCCTGGACTATTTCCATTCCTCCGGGACTGAACCACAGACCGAAACGACAAACTTTCTGCTCTTGCCAGACTCAAAATCGCTTCCCATGTTCCCCACTACCGTCAATCACTAATCAATCAATGGTATTTACTGAGCGCTTACTGTTTGCAGAGCACCATGCTAAGCTCTTGGGAGAGTACGCTTAGCAGTCGTGTGCCCTGCCCGTAACGCGCTAACAATCTAGAAGGACTGTCAGTGGTACCACCATCCTCCTAGTACCAAGAACAACTTTCAAAGAAATCTTTGCTTCACTCTCTATATCCAATTCATCATTAAGTCATGTCATCCTCCATTTTATTTTGTCTTCTCCAACCAGACGGCAGCGACGCTCTTGGTACAGGTCACCTAACACCATGCTTTTAGCCCAGGTTTCTTTGAAATCCCCCTCTCATGCGAACGAGGAGCTTCCACGCCTGGGCCGCTTCAGGGGTCTCAGCTCCAGAGGCTGGGGTTTGAGGGGGGAGAGAAGCATCCTAACCCAGTAGCTCTGAAGCCCTTCCCTCACTCTTTTTCCCTCCGTCTCTACCGACTCAGTGTCGGGGGAGCTCACACAGCGTCTGACACCGGACACATGCTCAGGACTATTTCTTCCAACATCGCAACCACGCTGTATCCGGACAGACAGAAGGAAGACCGCTCCCTAATTCTGAGTCAGGTTCTTTCCAAAAAATAGAGTGAAAACACACACACACTCTGGCGGTATAAAGTACTACAAATTCTATTAGAGCCAGGATTCCTTTTTTTAAAACATGATTTTTGTTAAGAGCTTCGGGTCGAGCACTGTACTAAGTGCTGGGGTAGATACAAATTAACCAGGCTGGATACGCTCCCGGTCCCACATGGGGCTCGCGGTCTAAGGTGGAGGGAGGAGGATTTGAGCCCCATTTTACAGAGGAGGTAATTGGGGCACAGAGTAGTTACGTAACTTGCCCAAGGTCACACGACAATCGACACAGCCCGGATTAGAACGCAGTTCCTCCGATTCCCGGGCCCGTGTTATTTCCATCGAACCGCGCCGCTTCTCTGCCTTCGCCACTTATCCTCTCCCCAGATGAAAATTTGCAAGCAGAGATCAAACCCTTGTTATACCCGACCTAGTCAAGCTGTCTGACTCGGTGGAGGAAACCATCAATCAATCGATCGCATTTATTGAGCACTTACCAAGCACCTGGGAGAGTACACCATAACAATATGACAGGTGCGTTCCCTGCCTACACTCATCAACGCTGACCTCTTTAGATGTCAGTCCCTACGCCAGTCCCCATACCTGGAACTCCCCCTCCTCTCGGCCATCTAATGATCTTTTACTCCTTCTAAACTCGATTGAAAATCCAGTGCCTTCACCCTTCCAGATTCACTCCGGGTTAACCGGAGTTAACCCATCAACTTTTCTGTCTTCCTCTGTCAGACATCTTCGTCCGTAAGCAGAGAGAACAGAGCAGTGGTCTGGGAGTCAGAAGGACACGGGTTCTAATCCCGGCCCCGCCCCTTCGTTCATCCATTCATTCAATTGCATTTGTCTGCTGGGTGACCTTGGGCAGATCACTTCACTTCTCTGGGCCTCAGATACCTCGTCTGCAAAATGGGGACGGAGACCGTGAGCCCCACGTGGGACAACGACTGTGTCCAACCCCACTGGCCGGTATCCACCCCAGTGCTTACTACAGTGCAAGCCACAGAGTAAGTGCTAAAATCCCACAATTTTTATCGTTATCGTTTCTCATTTTTCATGTCCTGACCGAAGAGAGACAGGGAAGGAGAAAATGAAATCAAGTCACCCGGCACATTTTCGAGGAGAGAGTGAGGATGTGGGAGCAGCATATTAGGATCCAGACAAAATTAAGGGTCTACACACCTGCTGGTCTGCCTAAGCTACTCTACGTAGGGAGTCCAGGTCTCCAAGCCAGATTATTATTAATTATTACTCCTACTGAGCGCTTACTGTGTACAAAGCACCGAACTAAGCGCTTGGGAGAGCACAGCCGCCGCAGCCGCTTCCCTGAGCGGTTCCCGTCGGCGTCGCTTACCTACGGGCCGCACCGAGCAGCAAATAGCAACAAGCACCAAAGTCCCGGGACAAAGTCAGTCACCTGGCATCGAGGCTATGCTCGCAACGACACGACTGCTCCGGCGGGGAGGGGTGGGCATGTCGGGAAAAGAGACGGCAGCCAGACACTCGAGCCGTTACTATAGGAAGAGCTGAGACGGGAAAACAAAGACGTGGAGGGCGGAGGAAACGTTTTCAAGGCACGGTAAAATAAGGCCTCAGACAATGCTGTGGCTCGACTGAAAACCGGGGTGGGAGGTCAATCGCCAAGAGCAGCGGCCACTGCAATTCGGTAGCCTCGTCGGAGCTGAAAGATGGGGCCAGCACCGGCCACTGAAAGCAACCAACACGTCCACTCCACTTGGACTGTGATCCCTGTGTGGGACGGGGACTGTGCCCGACCTGATTGACTGGTATCTACCCCAGCGCTTCAACAGCGCCCGGCACGGAGTAAGCGCTTAACAAACACCATGATAACAATAACACGAGAGACAGTCTTCGTGTGTGTACAACTGGGTAGGGCTGAGCTCCCGCGTTGGCATATTCAGTTTCCCGTGAACCCAATGATGAATTTGACCATCACCGATGTCTCCTACAGAACCCAAGGGCGGAGAGACATAAACATCTAGACGAACATCTATACGCACACGTACACGCATATATGCATTTATATAAAATCCCTGTATATATAATATGAACAGATAGAAATTCATGTGTATGTATTTATGCAGATGAATAGATAAGACGATCAATACTCAGAAGCAGCATGGCGTAGTGGATGGAGCACCGGCCTGGGAGTCGGAAGGTCATGGGTTCTAATCCCGGCTCTGCCACACGTCTGCCGTGTGACCCTGGGCAGTCAGTTGACTTCTCTATGCCTCAGTCACCTCATCCGTAAAAGGGGGATTGAGACTGCGAGCCCCACACGGGACAGGGACTGTCTCCAACCCGATTTGCTCTAACCCCAGCGCCTAGTAGGGTGCTTAGCACACAATAAGCACTTAAATACCACAATTATTACTATTACTATAATAGAGCTAACACACACCCACACCCCCCCGATCAGTCGACAGAATAGTTCCAACCACTTTGATCCCGGTGACCCGAGAGCCAAATATCACGCCCTCGGGTCTATCTGCAGGAGGTGACGGCGTCTCACCAAAGCGATCCTCCAGCGTAATGAAAAAGTCCCCCATTTCTCCATTCAGTCGGTGTTCTTTACCGAGCATTTACTACTTGCAGAGCACTCATCTGATTCACTCCTCTCGAAAAACAGACAGGGACGCACAAGCGACCTTTCCGCAGCGAGTGTACCTGACCACTGGAAACTAAATCTACGAGATCAGCAGGATGTGAAAATCCGTCCGCCGCCGCTCTCTTACCTCATGTGCACAGCCAGACCGGGGCCATCCTGGAGGCCGGAGAGCCCCAGGTCGGACAGGGTGTCCGAGGAGACGGAAGCCGGCGACAGGGACCCCTCCTTTTCTTCCAGCAAGTCGAGCTTCACCAAGGAGCTGATCTCGTCCTCCGAGTTATCTTCGGACACGGAGCCAATTATGAAGCGAGAGTGCTGATTCAGGTCCAGGGGCTTGGTCAAAGTAGATGGTTCGTCCATGATCCTTTCAAAATGGGCCCTCAGAGCTTCGGGGAAAAACACAACGGCCCGAGTGAGCAAATCAGAGGCAGGACATTTACCGCTAGGCGCGAGGAACAGTTCAAGGGGATTCCTTTCTGGCAACTCTTAACTCTTGTAGACATTAGGCACCTGGCACTAGCACATGAACCGGGATTCTAGAAATATTATTTCTGGCTACGGAAGTGCCTTTGTTTTCCAAAAAACCTGATGAGATTGGGGTCACAGAATCTACTTTTGTACTAAATTATAAAAACTTGCTTTTATTTTCCAGGGAAATCTCTCTCCCTCTCCAAAAATCAAGTCTTTAAGAAACTGGTCCCTTCCATTTCCCTCAACAATTTAGTAGCTGTCCAATTTATCACATCCTGCTCAGGAGCCCTTCCCTTTCTCTTGCAACTTATGAACCCTCCTGGAGCCCAGCTGAAAGTTCCTGGGGGAAAAAATGCCAAGCCCAAAACTACTTTGGGGATTATTTATTACACGCGTTACTACATGCCTGCCCCATATTATGCACTTAACAAACAGCAGAATTATTTATTCATTCTATCGTACTTACTGAGCGCTTAATGTGTGCACAGCACTATACTAAACGCTTGGGAGATTACAATGCAACAATAAGCATACACATCCCCTGCCCGCAACGAGCTTTATTATTGCTAAGTATTTGGCTTAAAAAATAAAAATGCACCAGTTTTGTTCTTGTGACCTCAAATTTTCCCTCATACAAACCCTTGAAGTAAATGCAAGAACAATTCTATTTCTTTGTGAATTCCAACAAGGTTAGAAAACAATCTTATCTTTTGTTTTACTTCAGGGTTTCTTTCATTACATTTGCATATAATGCTATTAAATTTATTATTATTAATAACAATGACAATAATAATGTTATTTGTTAAGCACTTACTGTGTGCCAGACACCGTTCTAAGCGCTGGGGTGGGTACAAGCAAATCGGGCTGGACATAGGCTCAATCCCCATTTTACACATGAGGTAAATGAGGCACAGAGAAGTGAAGTGACCTGTCCATTGTCACAGAGCAGACAAGTGGCAGAGCGGGGATTAGAACCCACGACCTTCTGACTTCCAGGCCCGTGCTCTATATACTACGCCATGCTGCTTATTTTAGTTCCCCTTGGTTCTCCCACCAAGTTTTAGAATCAAAATGAAAGCAATGGAATGGGTACTTCAATAAAGTTCCAGGTATGTAAAAAGGCCACTTGACTGGACTTCTTTGCAGGACCCAACATCCGAAACTGGAAAACAAATGCGCTATGGAAAGCCACATTCACTCTACCTAGCTAGACTGTAGCAGTCAACTCAAAAAATGTCAAAGCTCAGGCTAAATTGATAGTGTGAAATTTAACTTATCCTGACAAAGATTAAGGATATTTAATTTCAATACTAATGGGAAACAGATAAAGAATTATGTGCATTAATTTCTCCTTCTTTTAGACAGAATAAACGGCAGAAACGTTAGAAGGAAAAATAACAGCAACGATACCAAGGAGCCAGGACGTGAAACACACATCTGAACAGCAAAACGTGGAAGGCAATTTAACATTTCGGCACTTGAGTTTGAACTCTTAACAGTGTTTCAACCATTAAGGACCATTACTTGTAACTGACCTCTTGAAATTCTTGTAATTTGAGCAGTTATCCACTTCCAAAATGAACTATAAAAAAAAAAGGCAACATTTAGAAACTCTCAATAAATTGAACAGTAAATTTGATTCACCAAAAAAAAAAAAGTTGCTCCAAGATTAATAACATCTAAAATAACCCTGTGGTCAAATGTACATCTCCCGCTTCACCATACAGATTTTGTTGTTTGGCTGGTTTGATTCTCTGGGCACCTAGAAATTAAATACCCATCACCAGAACTTTCTCCTTCTACCCTACTCAAATAAATGAATGGGGCTTGTCTGACACACCTTCAGGCAACTGACTTGCTCATAAAAACTCTGGCTACTCTCGCCTTCCTCCTCGCCTGACTATCCCATGCCGATTTCAAAGGCTTTCTTAATTTTATCTCCCATGCCGATTTCAAAGGCTTTCTTAATTTTATCTCTTCCTCTAATGTTTCTCACGAAGTCATGAGGAGGAGCACTAGCTTAAGACTAAGGAAAGACTAATTCTGAACAAAAATTCACCCCCGAAACATGGCTGGGGACAGCCACACCAATCACCAGCATCAACGGGATAAAACCAGTAGTAACTGATGCGTGAACAGGCTACGGCACAAATTCAATCCTAGAAGTTTTCAACTGATGGGAGAGAAAACAGGTTTACCAAGCCTGATCAAGACTTATTCTCTGAACACGAACGGCCCCCCTCTCCAATGTAACTCCATTTGCAGCGACCACTGGATGAAAAAGGACTGACCTATAACCAATGAACCCTCTCTTTTTAAAACCACAATACGTTCACTTTTGAGTCTCAAGAAGAATTCCTAGCCAACAAGGCAGAAGAAGGTTAACTTACCTAAACTGGTATTATCTTTCACACTAATGTTCATTTTGAATGGCTTTTGAGTATCGCTACCTCACTCTTCCCCCCTTTATATTCGGTGCTCACTGAAACCTCTTTAAAGAAATTCCTTTCACTTGGAAAACCGGGGCGGAGGCAGCTGAGCACAACTTCCTTTAATCTCCTTGCAATTTTTTGACCACGCATCTCAGTACGAAGGTTTCGGAATTATGCAGACCGTGCATCCCTACCCCCCGAGGGGGAAAAATAATACTCCAGGTTTCGTTCATGTTAAATGATTTAAGAATTATAGTAATTATTATTCTGTGGTATTTATGAAGCACTTACTGTAGGCCAGCCCTGTATGGAGCACTGGGGTAGATACCAATAATCAGGTGGGTCCTAGTCCCCGGCCCTCACGAGGCTCGCCCAAAGGAAGTCTCAATCAATTACATTCACCGGGCGCTAAATGTGTGCGGAGCACTGAACTAAACGCTTGGGAAAGTATACTGCAACAAAGTTGGCAGCCACGATCCCTGCCCAAGAGGAGCTTACAGCTTAGAATGGCATTTCCCTCATTTCCATGAGGCTCGCACTGCTTTTCAGTGTACAAAATCTTTAGGTGAGGGTAAACAGAGAGTTGGGGGAAGGGGCAGCAGGAGGTAGGGACCAAAAAAAAAAAGTCAGGATCCCTGAGATGGCAGGGCTGTGTAAGGTGTCCAGTGATCTTGCCCGGGGCATCTTGTGTGGTAAGCCTTATCTCTACACGTTAGAATGATCATCTCTAGACCGAGAGCTCGTTGTGGGCAGGAATGGGTCTGCTGTTACACTGTACTCTCCCAAGTGCTCAGTACAGTGCTTTGCACACAGTAAGCTCTCAATAAATACAACTGATTGAATGGAGAAATTAAAGCAGAGGGGCCGGGAATACCAATTTTACTCTGGAAGCCCTCTAGACTGCAAGCTTGCTGTGCACAGGGAGTGTGTCTGCTAACTTTTTTGTATTAAACTCTCCCAACTGCTTCTGAACAGTGCTCGGCATACAATAAGCGCTCGATAAATAACACTGATTGATTGACTGTTTGGAAACAATGCAGAGTATGTCCGCCTAGCTTTCCGCCACCTGCTGATTTTGGTTTTTTAATGGTATTTGTTCAGCGCTTACTGGGTGTCCAGCACTCTTCTGAGCACTAGGGTAGACATAAGTTAGTCAGACCAGAGAGTGCCTGTCCCATACGGGGCTCAAGGTCTATGTAGAAAGGAGAACGAGTAATAATAATAATGATGACAGCACTCAGTAAGCGCTTACTATATGCCAAGCACTGTTCTCAGCGCTGGGGTAGATACAAGGTAATCAGGTTGTCCCACGTAGGGCTCGTAATCTTCATCCCCATTTTCCAGACGAGGTAACTGAGGCACAGAGAAGTGAAGTGACTTGTCCAAAGTCACACAGTTGATAAGTGACGGAGCCGAGATTAGAACCCATGACCTCTGACTCCCAAGCCCGGGCTCTCTCCACCGAGCCACGCTGCTTCTACTGATTCCCCATTCCGCAGTTGAGGAAACCGAAGTTAAGTGACTTCAGGCAAGGCAAGGTGACTTGCCACAGGTCACAAACCAGGCAAGTGGCGGAGCCAGTGCTAGAACCCAGGTCCTCTGGCTCCCGGGCTTGATTTCTGTCCTTCGGGCCGGGCCGCTTCCCTGATCTGATGCTATTACCATTAGCAGAGTTAAACATTATCTGAACAAAGTCTACGGAGAAGAAGGTGATAGAAGAAGGTTTGCGTTGCTTCCTTATCTGCAATTATGAAAACGTTGTGTCAGTTGGTGAATTTGGGAAGCCTTTACTCACAGCATTATAATTATGATTTAAGAAAGCATTAGTTCACAGGAGCTTCTTTCTCCATCCCCCGCGCCCCCTATGAAATTTGCTTTAAGTGACAAACTGACCTAATGTAACCACTGGAGGTTGGAGGAGGAGAGAGAGGGACGAAGGGGAGTCATTCCTGACCAGCTGCAGGTAAAAAAAACAACACCCCAAACTACAAAACCATAAATGTGATTTCTCCTTCCCTCCCCCTCAACCAGCAACTACAGCGCTGTGCTAAGAGGTTGCCTATCCAGAAAGACACTAGACCCAGACCAGTTAAACCAGTCTCTGCGTGTAAAGTATCTTTCTGTTCAACCAACGGAAGAGAAACAAAGTGCCATGCGGTGGCCACGTCTGGGCCCTGCTTCTAACTACTGGTGTTCTGGAAGAATGAGGGGCATCTCAGGTGAGAGGAATGCCCAAAACAAATCCACTGACATGAGCCCGAACATGGAATCATGAAAATACTGATAGGTCCCAAAAATGAAGTTAGGCCACCTTCGCTCCTGCCCCCTTTCTCTCTCTAAAAGCAATATTTAAACTGTGGTATTTGTTAAGCGCTTGCTATGTGCAAAGCACTGTTCTAAGCACTGGGGGATACAAGGTGATCAGGTTGTCCCACGTGGGGCTAACAGTTTTTTTAATCCCCATTTGACAGATGAGGCAACTGAGGCACAGAGAAGTCAAGCGACTTGCCCGAGGTCACACAGCTGACCAGCGGCGGAGCCGGGATTAGAACCTGTGACCTCTGACTCCCGAGCCCGCGCTCTTTCCACTGAGCCACGCTGCTATTGACCTGGCTGCACGTCCTCTGGGCAAGTAGGGCACGAAGTAAAGGAGAGTAGAGAATTATTCTGGTATCTGTTAAGCACTTACTATGAGCCAGGCCCCGTACTAAGCGCCGGGGTGGATCCCAGCCAGTCGGGTTGGACACAGTCCATGTCCCACACGGGGCTCGCAGTCTCGATCCCCATTTTCCCGATGAGGTCACTGAGGCCCAGAGAAGTGAAGCGACTTGCCCAGGGTCACACGGCAGACAAGTGGCGGAGCGGGGATTAGAGCCCTCGAATTTCCGGCTCCCAGACCCGTGCTCTATCCCCTGTGCCGGGCTGGGAAGGAGAGTGAGCACTGCCAAAATACAACAGGCCGTGTGAATTCATATTTGACTTCTGTGTCTTTCATCTTCCTCTTAAAGAGCTTTTTAATGTTGCTTAATTACTCGGACCTCTCCCCGGGGTCCCTATAACAACCTAAGTGGTATTTAGGGATAGGATGAGAGGTGCCGAACTTCCTACCCTCTTACAACCGGGAAGCAACCAAGTCGAGGCCGCGCCGTCCTGACCCCCTGCTTTCCCCCCATCGGTTCAGACCTCACCGCCTCCCTAAAATGTGTTTTCCCGAGAGGGCGGCCCCCGTCGCCCTCCCTCCCTCAAACCTCCGGACATCCGGGGAATTCCCACTGGCAGACATGAGGCAGGGCAGTCTTCCCATCACCTCAGACGACGGAGAGAGGCCCGTGGCCAGAGGCTGCGTGTTTCTGCACGAGAAGCCTTCGAGATGAATGAAATGTAGTCGGGGGGGGGGGGGGGGGGGGCCTGCTCGGTTCTGAACCAGGCCGCTCCAAAACTAGAAATTCGAAATTACGGCGGAAGTTCGGTGGGGCTGATTCCAGACTCTATGTGATACTTTAAACCAAAAGAATTTAAGGGGCCGGGGGAGGTGGGGGAATCATTTCTCTGGGAGAGCAGCGGGTGCATTCCTGAAACTCTCTCCCGTCTGGGGCCTTGTTTTTGTTCCCAATCAACTCCCCACACAGCCTGGGGGCTTTGCCTCCTCGCAAAAGAAAGAAAAGCAACGCTGGGGCCAGCTGCAGTTGCATCTCCACGCTAGCCGCCCCCCTCCAAAGCCTTAGACCCCTCGGGAAATGCCTCTCATCCCTTCCCGGCCTGCAGTTATCCTAGGGCAATTCTCCATTCCCCCTCTCCCCCCACACTCGGCCTCCTCCCCCAACGAGCGGGAGCAGATAAGGCGCTTTAGGCCTTCCTCTTCCTCCATTTACAATTCAAAGGCTGCGGGAGGGGCGCCGTATACCGGGGTTCCCGCTCGACTCAATCACCGCGTATTCGCCTCCCGTGTCTACGGGCACTGTACTAAACGCTTGGGAGGGTACACTACCACGGTGATGGGAGGACACGTCCTTCCTCTGGCCCGGAATGCCCTCCCTCCTCAAAGCCGCCAGACAGTCGCTCTCCCCGCCCCCCTTCAAAGCCTTCCTGAAGACACACCTCCTCCAAGAGGCCTTCCCAGACTAATTCCCGCTTTTCCTTTATTCATTCAATACTATTTATTGAGCGCTTACGATGTGCCGAACACTGTACTGAGCGCTTGGAATGGACAAATCGGCAACAGATAGAGACAGTCCCTGCCCTCTGACGGGCTTACAGTCTAATCGGGGGGAGAGAGGCAGACACGATAATAATGTTGGTATCTGTTAAGCGCTTACCATGTGCAGAGCACTGTTCTAAGCGCTGGGGTAGACACAAGGGAATCAGGTTGTCCCACGTGGGGCTCACAGTCTTCATGCCCATTTTACAGATGAGGCACAGAGAAGTGAAGTGACTTGCCCACAGTCCCTCAGCTGACAGGTGGCAGAGCCGGGATTCGAACCCATGACCTCTGACTCCCAAGCCCGTGCCCTTTCCACTGAGCCACGCTGTTTCTCTTTAATCTCCCACTCCCTTCTGCGTCGCCCCGACTGGCTCTCTTTGCTCTTCCCCCTCCCCACCGCACACACATATATATTACATACATTTATAATCTGACATTTGATTTATTTATATTGATGTCTATAGCGAAGCAGCGTGGCTCGGTGGAGACGGCGCGGGCTTGGGGGTCAGAAGTGATGGGTCCTCATCCCGGTTCCCTAACTTGTCAGCTGTGTGACTTGGGGCAAGCCAATTCGCTTCTCTGTGCCTCAGTGACCACATCTGTAAAATGGGGATGAAGACTGTGAGCCCCACGTGGGACCACCAGATTACCTTGTCTCTCCCCCAGCGCTTAGAACAGAGTTTGGCACATAGTAAGCACTTAAATACCATCCTTATCATTATTACTGATGTCTGTCTCCCCCCCTCTAGACTGTGAACTCCTTGTGGGCAGGGACTGTCACTCTTTACTGCTATAGTGTACTTGTCCAAGCGCTCAGTACAGCGCTCTGCACCTAATAAGCGTTTAATACAGACGATCGAATGAATGATCGAATGAAAGAAAGACGCGTTTGCCAGCCGCCCGAGTGAGGGAGGAGAAGGCAGACCCTTCCCCAGTCGTGGCTCAGTGGAAAGAGCATGGGCTTTGGAGTCAGGACTCATGAGTTCGAATCCCAGCTCTGCCACTTGTCGGCTGTGTGACTGTGGGCAGGTCACTTCACTTCTCTGGGCCTCAGTTCCCTCATCTGTCAAATGGGGATGAAGACTGTGAGCCCCACGTGGGACAACCTGATTCCCCTGTGTCTACCCCAGCGCTTAGAACGGTGCTCGGCACATAGTAAGCGCTTAACAAATACCAACATTATTATTATTATTATTCCCAATTTCTGTCTTCCCTCCACCTCCAAAGGCACTGGAGCTCGTTGTGGAAAGGGAACGTTTTCGGCCTAGCTGCAAGAGCTCGGGCTTGGGAGGTCAGAAGATCTGGGTTCTAATCCCCGCTCCGCCACTGGTCCGCTGTGTGACCCTGGGCAAGCCCCTTCACTTCTCTGTGCCTGGTGCCTCGTCTGTAAAACGGGGATTAAGACGGTGGGCCCCACGTGGGACAACCTGATGACCCTGTAACTGTCCCAACGCTCAGAACGGAGCACACGGTAAGGGTTTAACAAATCCCATCATTAACCGTATGATTATTAATCATTCACCGAATCGCATTTATCGAGCACTGTGCTAAGCGCTTGGGAAAGTCCACTACAGCAACAGAGGGCCAACCGCTGCCCACGGCGAGCTCACAGTCCGGGGAGAGGGAGGACGGCCACTGTTCATTGGTTCCATCGTGATGATAATAACGTTGGCATTGGTTCGGCGCTTACTACGTGCAGGGCGCTGCTCTCGGAGCTGGGGTAGATCGAGTCACCCCACGTGAGGCTCCCCGTTTTCCAGATGAGGGAACCGAGGCCCGGAGAAGTGAAGCGACTCGCCCACAGTCCCACGGCTGCCAAGTGGCGGAGCGGGGGATTCGAACCCGTGACCTCTGCCACCGAGCCCCGCTTGCTTCTCTAGTGGTATTTCCCGGGCGCTCACCGTGGGCCGAGCGCTTGGCAAGCGCAGTTCGGCAACGGATGGGGACCGTCCCTGCCCCGCAGTCCAACGGGGGGAGAGGAAGCGTTTCCGGGGGCGCTCAGTACATAGGTCGACCCCTGGGCACCACCGAGCTGGAAGGGGGGGGGAGCCCCACGTGGGACAACCCGATGACCTCGTCTCAGGACCGTCCTCGGCCCGGGGTCAGCCCTTCCCAGGGACCAGCCTCCTCCTCCTCCTCTGGCCCTGCTGAGAGCTCACCTCCTCCAGGAGGCCCTCCCTCCCCCAGGCCCTATCGGTGCCCCTTACTGACTGCTCTCTTCGGGGTACCGAAGAGACGAGATGCCTCCCTCCGCTTCTGCTTCGGCGGCTGGTGCGGGCGGCCGCCGTCGGGCTGTGCTGGCCGCCTCCCCCTCGGGGGCCGGGGCGGTGTCCGTGCCCCCCGCCCCCCGGGGGCCCGCGCCTGGTGGGCGCTCAGTAAGTAGGGCCCCCTGGAGACAGGCAGGCAGGCAGGCAGGCAGGCAGGAGGAGGAGGAGGAGAGGGCTGTGTCCCCGTCGGTAGGCCCGGGCGGGGGCCTCCACGTGGGCCGGGCCCGGGGGAGGGGATGGTCCTCGGATGAGGAGGCGAGGCCGGACGCACGCAAAGCCCCCGCAAAAGGCCCCCCCAAATCGCCCCCCAAAGCCCCTCGCCCAGTGTCCGCAGGACCCACACACACACACACACACGGGCAGACCCAGAGGCACCCGGGCGGGCGGGCGGGCGGTCCTTGTGTGTGTCCGTGTGCCTGCGGGTCTGCGGGTCTGCGGGTCGGGGGCCCCGGGGCCCTCTCACCTCAGGGTGCCGGCGGGTCCGGTCCCGGGCCGGGGTCGGGGTCGGGGTCGGGCCGGTGTCCGCAGACGGGCTTCATCCGGGCCGGGTCGGGCCGGGCGGGGGCGGGGCCTCCCGCAGCCCCGCCCCCCCCCCCCCCCCGCTCGCGCTCCCTCCCTCCCTCCGTGCGCGCGCGCCGCCCCGCCCCTCCCTCGCTGCGCGCGCTCCGCCGAGGTTACCCGAGGCCGTTGGCCTCCCTCCCCGCCCCCCGCTCCGCCTCCCCCCGCGCGCGCGCGCGCGCGCGCGGGCCGGCGCCTCGTCATTGGGCGGGTCCGGGCGGGATGGCGCCTCGCCATTGGGCGGGGCGGCGGCGGCCCGGGGCGCGGCGGCCAATGGGGGCGCGGGGCGGGGCGGAGCGCGGGGCGAGGCCGATGGTCCGAGCGGGGCTCCGCCAGTCCGGGCCCAGGGCGGCCGGGCCGGGCCGGGCCGGGGGGGGCGGTCGGGGGGGGGGGGACCCCGCTGGACAAGACGCCAGGTCGCCCGCCCGCCCGCCTGACTGACAGGCCACCCCCTTCTACGCTCCATCTGTTGCCCAATACCACTTTCCAGGCGCTCAGTACAGCGCTCTGCACACAATAAGCGCTCAATACATACGACTGAAGGAATAAGTGGATGAATGAATGAATGAATGAATGAATGCAGAATTTTTTTGTATGCCCGAGCCCCCTCTTCTCCCCATACCCAGCCCCCATACTTTCCCTGTCTCCCCTCCTCCCGCCCAACCCTTCCCCCCAAAACCTTCCCCGTCTCTCCTCCTCCCTCTAAACCCAACCCCCCAAACCTTCCCTGTCTCCCCCTCCCCCTCCAAACCCTTCCCCGTCTCCCCCTCCTCCCCCTCAACCCATCCCCCCAAAACCTTCCCCGTCTCCCCTCCTCCCCCAAATCCATCCCCCAAACCGTCCCTGTCCCCTCCTCCCCCGAAATCCATCCCCTAAACCCATCCCCCCCAAACCTTCCCCACCTCCCCCTCAACCCATCCCCCCAAAACCTTCCCTGTCGCCCCTCCTCTCCTTAAACCCATCCGCCAAACCGTCCCTGATCGTAACGATGGGATTTGTTAGGCCCTTGCTGTGTGCCAAGCACCGGTCTAAGCGCTGGGGGAGACACAAGGTGATCAGGCTGTCCCACGGGGGGTTCACGGTCCTCATCCCCATTTGACAGATGAGGGAACTGAAGCACAGAGAAGTGACGTGACTTGCCCAAAGTCACACAGCTGACAAGTGGAAGAGTGGCCACTAGAACCCACGACCTCTGACTCCCGGGCCCGGGTTCCTTCCTCCTCTCCCCCGAAACCTTCCCTGCTCCACCTCCCTAGTCTCCCCTCCTCTCCCTGAACAATGTGGCTCAGTGGAAAGAGTACGGACCTGGGAGTCAGAGGAAGTGGGTTCTGATCCCGGCTCCTTCACTCGTCTGCTGTGTGACCTCCGGTGAGCCGCTTAACTTCTCTGGGCCTCAGTTACCTCATCTGCAAAGTGAGCCCCCCGTGGGACAACCTGATTACCTTGTATCTCCCCCAGCGCTGAGAACAGCGCTTGGCACATCATAAGCGCTTAACCAACAGGTACCATCATTATTATCCCCAAAACTTTCCCTTCTCCACCTTCCTAGTCTCCCCTCTTCTCCTCAACCCTACTCCGGTTTGGCGGTCCAGTTCCTGTTCTTGGTTTGTTTTTTTCCTCTCTTCAATCGTATTTATTGAACACTTACTGTATGCAGAACATTGTACCAAGCACTTGTGGGAGAACAATACAGTAATAATAATATATTATCATCATATATATAAAAATAATATTTTTATTAAGCGCTATGTTTCTATGCTGCCTTTTGCGTGGTAGTTCTCTGGATGCAGAAGGAAAGAAACGATTATATTAACAATGGTGGCATTTGTTAAGCGCTATGTGCCAAGCACTGTTCTAAGCACTGGGGGGGATACAAGGTAATCAGATTGTCCCGTGTGGGGCTCACAGTCTTCATCCCCATTTTACAGATAAGGTAACTGGGGCACAGGGAAGTTAAGAGACTTGGCCAAGGTCACAGAGCAGACAGGAGTCGGTTGACACGTTCCCTGCCCAAACTGAACGCTATTTAACCGGAGTACTTCCTAATAATAATTAATGTTGGGATTTGTTAAGCGCTTACCATGTGCCGAGCACTGTTCTAAGCGCTGGGGAAGATACAGGCTAATCAGGTTGTCCCAAGTGAGGCTCACAGTCTTAATCCCCATTTTACAGAGGACATAACTGAGGCACCGAGATGTTACACAGCTGTCAGGCGGCAGAGCAGGGATTAAAACCTCTGACTCCTAAAACCGTGATCTTCCCGCTGAGCCACGCTGCTGCCTTCTGTGTGCAGAGCACTGTAATAAGCGTTTGGGAGGGTATTTAGTTGCCATTGTTTTTACGAGATGTTCTTCCCCTCGACTCTATTTATTGCCATTGTTCTCGTCTGTCCGTCTCCCCCGATCAGACCGTAAGCCCGTCAAACGGCAGGGACCGTCTCTATCTGTTGCCGACTTGTTCATCCCAAGCGCTTCGTACAGTGCTCTGCATATAGTAAGCGCTCAATAAATACTATTGAATGAATGAAAAAAATAAATACTATTGAATGAATACCGCTGGTCAATGCTCCTAACGCCGTTGCCTGCGAGACGTGGAGGGTGCCCGAGTGTCGAGTTTGGAACTCAGGGACCCTAGGGATGCTTTTAAGTGGTAAGTACTAGGGTATGGGATGCCTCCTATAGATTTCGTTCCCCCCCCCCTTAGAGCCTGAAAGGCGGCAATCACCTCCACCGACAGTCCTGATTTTTCCTAAGGCGGCCTTCTCAAAGATGACTTCCTGACGGTAATACGTTGGGGGAGAGAGGCTACCTGGGGTGGGTAGGAATTGAGGAAGACATATGCGCTGGGGAGGTGGAGTTGGGGGGCCCTGATCACTGCCAACTGTCAACTACAGATGAGTTTCCAGAGTCTGCTTCCCTTAACTGCAAAGAGCACAAAATCGAGGCAGGGAGAAAGAGACCAGGAGGAAGTATGTATGTGAGCCGACAAAAGTGGGGAGCGGCGCGGCGCAGTGGGGGTCAGAAGGTCACTAATCCCAGCTCCGCCACTTGTCCGCTGTGTGACCCTGGGCCAGTCACTTCACTTCCCTGGGCCTCAATTCCCTCATCTGGATAATGGGGATTGAGACTGTGAGCCCCACGTGGGTCAGGGACTGTCTCCAAACCCGATTTGCCGGTGTCCACCCCAGTGCTTAGCAGAGCGGTGCACATAGTAAGCCCTTAACAAATACCACAGTTAGTAGTGTTACCATTACCTAGGACACGGTAGTTCCCAGTAAGTGCTCTTAGTACAGTGTTCCCGTACCCAGTAAGTGTGCACCCGATTAATGGCTTGAGAGCTCCCGGTTCCCTGGGTCCCGGCAGGGACAGTAGCCAGAGCTCAGATTCGGATCAGTGTGCCCTCACGAGCATCGGGCACAGTCCCACAGTCTACACTGGCACCGCTGAGGGGCCGCTTTGGGAGTCTGCCAGCTAAATCACTGGTTCGGAAAGCAGCAGACGCACAGCTAGACCTGGGGCTCACAGCCGGAAACTCTTTCATAGAGGCGACCGGCGGGAGGAAAACCCAGGTTGCCAGGAATCTGTCTGCAGAGCGGAGCCCTCCGCAAACCGCCGTTCACTCTAACTGCCTCTGGAGAAGGAAGGCATGGGGAGACTGTGGGTCCCATGTGGGACAGGGACTGTGTCCAAGCTGATATAATAATAATAACATTATCATGGTATCTGTTTAGTGCTTACTCTGTGCCGAGCACCGTTCTAAATGCTGCGGTCGCTACGAGGTAATCGGGTTGTCCCGCGTGGGGCTCACAGTCTTAATCCCCATTTTACAGACGAGGGAACTGAGGCACACA
Source organism: Ornithorhynchus anatinus (assembly GCF_004115215.2). Taxonomy (NCBI): domain Eukaryota; kingdom Metazoa; phylum Chordata; class Mammalia; order Monotremata; family Ornithorhynchidae; genus Ornithorhynchus; species Ornithorhynchus anatinus. The sequence goes on from NC_041744.1 coordinate 14,643,319, forward strand.
GAAATTCAGTCACTTGCTCAAGGTCACACAGCCGACAAGTGGCGGAGCCGGGATTAGAACCCAAGTCCCTCTGACTCCCACGCCCGCGCCCTATCCACTAGGCCACACTGCTTCTACAGCGGAGTTGGTAAACCTGTTCCCTATCCACCAGCTTACAGTTTAGTGGGGGAGACGCACGTTTAAGTAAACTAGAGCTATGTCCATAAGCGCTGTGGGGCCGAGAAGGGGGTGATCATCAAGTGCTTAAAGAGCAAAGATTCAAATGCAAGGGTGATGGAGGAGGGAGAGGGAATAGGGGAAACGGAGGGCTTAATCGGGGAAGCCCTCTTGGAGGAGGTGCGAGAGACCCGGCTTGGAAGGTGGCGAGAGTGGTGGTGGTCTGTCAGATATAAAGGGGAGGAGGGGGGAGATCCATTCGTTCATTCATTCCTGCAGTCGTACCGATTGAGCGCTTACGGTGTGCAGAGCACTGTTACTAAGCTTTTGGAGAGTACAATTCGGCCACAGAGAGAGACCATCCCTCCCCAACAACGGGCTCCCAGTCTAGAAGGGGGAGACAGACAACAAAACAAGTAGACAGGCCTCAATAGCCTCAAAATAGATACATAGGATTATAGAGACATACACCTCATTAATAAAATAAATAGAATAGGTCTATATAGATACACAAGCGCAGTGGGGCGGAGAAGGGGGTAGAGCAGAGGGAGGGAGTCGGGGCGATGGGCTGGGGGGATGAGCAGAGGAAAAGGGGGGCTCGGTCTGGGAAGGCCTCCTGGAGGAGGTGAGCTCTCAGTAGGGCTTTAAAGGGGGAAGAGAGCCAGTTGGGCGGATGTGAGGAGGGAGGGCATTCCAAGACAGCGGGAGGACGCGGGCAAGGGGTGGGTGATGAAATAGATGAAATCGAGGTACAGTGAGTAAGCCAACAGAGGAGGGAAGCAGGTGGGCCGGGCAGCAGTAGGAAATCAGGGAGGTAGGAGCGGGGCAAGCCCACCGAGTGCTTTAAAGCTGATGACAAGGGGCTTCTGTTTGATGTAGAGGGGGATGGGCAACCCTTGGAGGTTTCTGAGGCGTGAGGAGAAGTGAACTGAACCCTTTTTGTAGAGAAACGATCCGGGATCGAATCCCAGCTCTGCTATTTGCCTGCTCTGTGACCTGGGCCACGTCACTTAGCTTCTCCGGGTCTCAGTTTCCCCATCTGTAGCCTGGGAGTTCAATACCTGCTCTCCCTCAGAGTTCCACCGTGAGTCCCACGCGGGACAGGGACTGTGTCTTGTCTGGTTGTCTTCATCTCACCCAGCGCGTGACACAGAGTAAGCATTTAACAAATACGACGATCATCATTAGTAGGAGTACTCCTTCCCTTTGGGTGCGTTCCTATTAACACCACTGTCCGGGCTGTGCGAATGGAGTGCCAGAGGTCCGTTCACTCAGTCGGTCGTATCTACTGAGCGCTTACTGTGTGCAAAGCACTGTACTGAGGGCTTGGAAAGTACAATTCGGCCACAGATAGAGGTTCTATGGTTTAGGGTTACTGGCACAAACCCCCAACCCTGGTACCGTGGAAGACCGTGACGTGAACAAGCAGCCTGGTCTAGTGGATAGAGCCTGGGCCTGGGAGTCAGAGGAACTGGGTTCTAATCCCCGTTCTGCCATCTGTCTGCTGTGTGACCTTGGGCAAGTCACCTACCTACTCTGGGCTTCAGCTCCCTCGTCAAGAAAATGAGGATTAAGAAAAAGAGGATTTACGAGCCCCATGTGGGATCACGGACTGTGTCCAACCTAATAGACCTGTACCTACCCTGGCGCTTAGAGCTGTGCCTGGTACGTAGTAAGCGCTTAACGAATACCATTTTTTTAAAAAAAAAGAAAGGCTGTAACTGTTCCCTACCTGAGAGGCCCCTCCGGTCCAGGGATCTGGTGGTCCGTCGTCACGCCTCCGGGAGGCAAAGCCCCCCAGCTGTGGGCTTACCAGTTTGGCTGAAGAAGAAACGGGAGCGGCGTCAACACTCAGCCCGAGGTCTCACCGCGAACCCCCGGCAGAGAAGCCAAGAGAGAGGTCCCGTCCGGTCCTCGGACCCGGGGCTCCGGTCGGCGACTCTGGCTCTCTCTCGGACTAAAAGCAGTGTCAATCTGGCCCCATCAGGTCAGAAAGTGCCCTCGATAAGGCCACTCCGGAGGACGGGGTCCCACTGATCAAAGGTGGGGGTTGCACAACAGGGAGCGTTTCGGCAACGGACGGCAACCACGGGGCCTTCACATGGACAGTTCGGCTCCCCCTTCCTCGTTAGCTAGCATCCAGTCATCTGTTCATTCGTTCCATCGTATTTATTGAGGCCTAACTGGGTGCGGAGCACTGTGCTAAGCGCCTGGGAGAGTACGGTCGCTGAACAGGTCTCACTTTCCACCCCGAATTGGAGCGGTTCCCAACCCTGTCTCTTCTTCCACCGAGTCCGCCATTTTCCCCTCCGTTCCTTTGCAGCTACGTCCCCGACTGATCCTAGCCCAGGTGCCCTCCTGGGATGGTCTAGTCAGTCAGTCGATCGTATTTATTGAGCGCTTACTGTGAGCAGAGCACTGTACTAAACGCTTGGGAGAGTACAATATAACAAGAAACAGACACATCCCCTGCCCGCGACGAGCTCACATCTAGAGGGGGAAGACAGACGGTAATAAAAATCAAGAAATTAAGGTCTAAAAGTGTGCCTCTGACAGCGATCGTTACTGAGACCCTTCTGAGTGCAGAGCACTGGCTTTGGGCCTCGGGAACGTATGACAGGAAGGATCCTCCGGGTGAGTTGTTAACCTTCCAAGATTCCTTCCGCGCTTAGGGTTGACGGTCTTCACACACATCTCCTTCAAGAAGCCTTCCCTGACTAAACCCTCCTCTCCTCCCGCTCCCTTCTGCACCGTTCTTTCTCGCTCCTTCATTCATCCTCCCTCCCAGCCCCACGGCACGGATGCATATATTTGGCTATATCTGTAATTTATGTATTTATTTATTTATATTAGCGTCTGCCTCCCCCTCTAGACTGTGAGTTTGTTGTGGGCAGGAATGTGTCTGTTTAGCTCACCCAAGCGCTGAGTATAGTGCTCTGCGCTTAGTAAGCACTCAATAAATACGATTCAGTTTGAATTGAATTTTGACTTTTTTCCTGCTGATCTCCCTCCTTCGGTCTTGCCCGTATCCAGCCTGTGAGACTGCGGCGACCAAAGGTTATTTCCTTCACTTGCCCTCTCGACCGCTCCAGGCCGTGCTCAAATCATTCCGCTGTCTCCCTGTCACCGTCCTGTCGGACTCAGCCTGTCACAGCTTAGAGTCTCGAAGTCTTCCCCTGTCTGCCTCCTCCTCCCGTTTTCCAGTCCCCTCCCTGTTCTCCGGAAAAGCAGATGAGGAAGGGAGTCCCGTCTTCCCAGACTGGACCAGATCTGTCTAATAAGAAAAGGGAACAGAGAAAAACAAAGCAAAACCCAAGTGAAACCGGAAAAGTAGAGCTTAAACTGAGGAGAGGGGAAGATAGGGGTGGAGGAGTTAGAATTCTCCAATCTGGATCCTTTCCAGATTCAAAGAAGAACCCGAGGGTTTGCAATCCGCTGGACAGGCAGGACACCCGAGTTGACTGAATTGAGCAACTTACACTTGGGACAATGAGTTCGCAGCAGACTGAGCCATATGAGGCAACGGCGGTTCAAAAGTTTCGCGTGGCCGAAATTTGCTTATTTCAAGCAATTCATGGTACTTATTGAGCACTTAACGGTGGTTTGAGCACTGTACCGGGCGCCTGAGAGAGTCCAATACAGCAAATGAGCGGACAAGTTCCCTGCCCATTACGCATAATTCACCTCAAAGAGAAACCAATATAAATCATTTTATTCTTGTACCCGGGGAAGTTTCACCACCTTGTATCTTCCTCGCCTGTTTAGAATACTTGTCTAAATGTGTATTTCTAACAGATGAGCATTTAACTATAGGACGATATTAGGAATTCCCAACACTCCGTTACAGTCCGCTTGCGATCTGTGATCCGTATATCTAAATTCTGCAAATGTCCCAAATCCCCACACTTGGGAGGTCCTACGGATTATAGATTTTTTTATTTGTTTGGTGTTGCCGTTTGGGACTTGGGGAAAAAGTGATTTTGTTTCAGATATAGGGAGGAACAACCTGCAACTTAATAAAACCTTCCTCGTTTATACTTCATGTGGCCCAGGGGTTCTATTTGCCAAATTGGTTCATGCAAAAATAACTACACGGAGCAGCTTATTTCTTTACAGAATACACGGAGGCTTTTGTTGGTCCAGGATGGAATCTAAATTCCTCGTTTCATTTAATCTAAATTACAAACTCCTCGTCACGGACGCTTTTGTATTCATCTTCTCCCCACTCTTTCTTCTCCATCCCGGAGTACCCGGTGCCATTCCAAAGGCCTAGGGGGTGACTGTGAGCCCTGGGTGGGACAGGGACTGTGTCCAACCTTGTAGGTACTCCGGTGCTCAGTACAGTGTCCGGCACTTGGTAGGCACCTAACCAATACTGTTAAAAAGATATATATAGCCTCCAGGGGTTGACCATCTTCCTCTCTGTCGAACTGAAACTTCTTACCAGTGGCTTTTAGGCATTTCGATCGGGTCTCGCCCTCCCGTCGAATCTCGCTGATCTCCTACTGCGAACGCTACCCACACTCCACCATTCTACCCCCAACCTAATCACTTTTCCTCTGTCTCACCTAAACCCCCACAGACCCGTTGCCCACATTCTCCCTCAGGCCTAGAACGCCATCTCCCTTCGCAGCCGACGGACCCCCCGCTCTCCTAAAATCACACCTCCTCCAAGAGGCCTCCCCCGACTAAGTCCCTTATTTCCCCTCTCTGCCCTCTCCTCTGCCTCGAGGATGTCCTTGTCTGTGTACTCCTTAAACACTTTGATACTCACCCCAGCCTCACAGTACTTAGGTAAATATTATTATTGTTAAGGGCTTACTATGGCCAGGGACTGTACTAAGCGCTGGGGCAGATAGAAGCTAACGAGAACGGACACAGCCCAGGTCCCAGGTGGGGCTCACAGTGCTCAGCCCCATTTGACAGACGAGGTAACTGAGGTACAGAGAAGACATCCGGTCACGGAGCAGACGGGCGGCAGAGCCGGAATTAGAATCCAGGTCCTCTGACTCCCAGGCCCGTGCTCTTTCCACTAGGCCGTGACCACAGTTGTCATCCCCAAGTCCTGAGAATACCTGATATACAATCCGCTTTTGCCATTCTACCGAGGAGTCTCGAACCCTGGGACCAAGTGCAGTACCCGGCGCTTAGAACAGTGCTCGGCACATAGTAAGCGCTTAACAAATACCAACATTATTATTACCTGCGTGGCGGCCTCCGTGGACCTTAGAAGCAGAGTGGCTTAGTGGATAGAGCCTGGACCTGAGAGTCGGAAGGACCTGGGTTCTAATCCCGCCTCTCCTCCTGTCTGCTGTGTGACTTTGGGCAAGTCACTTCACTTCTCTGGCCCTCAGTTACCTCATCTGGAAAATGGGGATTAAACACGCGAGCCCCGAGTGGGACAGGGACCGTGTCCAACCCGATTACTTTGTATCTACCCCGGCACTTAGAACGGTTCTTAGCACACTGCAAGCATTTAATAAGTACGATTATTATTATTTTCCAAAATACTAAGCTTTCTGCTCGGCGACTTCCACAGAGCTCCTATCTAGCCCCTTTCCTCTAACCGCTCCCGAGAGGACCGAGAACCAGACCGTTCGTTCTCACGCGGTTGTCTTTTCACGGGGCGAAGTGGATCGAGCAAGGGTCGGGAGGTCACGGGTTCTAATCCCAGCTCCGCCACTCGTCTGATGTGTGACCTTGAGCGGGTCGATTCACTTCTCGGGGCCTCAGTTCCCTCATCTGTAAATTGGGGATTGAGACTGCGAGCCCCACCTGAGACAGGGGCTGTGTCCAACCCATATTGCGGGGCTCAGCACATAGTAAAGGCTTAACAAATACCGCGATTATTATTATTAACATTAATAAATGTGCCATTAGGGCGCAGCCAGAAAGGAAGGGGTGAGTCTGAGAGTGAACGCTCTCCTGCCAAGGCGTGACAACGGGAGGAACGGCAGCTGCTCGAAGCCTCAGGGTCTGAACGGTCAGCTGCCGGAGGGGCTGGGGGGGGGAAGGGGAGGGTACCCCAGGAACCGGTTGTGAGGGAGAGCCGGAGGGAAAGGAGCAGGAGCCAAACGAGTAGCGAGCGGGACAGAATGAGGTCATCCGCAAAGCTAAAACGATCAGAGCCACGAGGTACCACGAGGTAGGCAGCTTCCCCCCCGTCCCCCCAACCTACAGGCTCTTTAGCAAACCAGAGACGATGCTGGGTTGAAGAACAGCAGGAGCCAGCTAAGCCTCAGCTCAGGAAGCGACGAGGAAACGTCAACTCTGTCGCACTCTCCCAAGCGCTTACCACAGCGCTTCGCACACAGTAGAAACAGCATGGCCTCGTAGCTAGAACACGGGCCCGAGCCTCGGAAGGACTTGGGTTCTAATCCCGGCTTCCCCCTTTGTCCGCCGTGTGACCCCGGGCAAGTCACTCTGCTTCTCTGGGCCTCGGTTACCTCATCCGTAAAATGGGGATTAAGACCGTGAGCCCCCTGTGGGACGGGGACGGCGGCCGACCTGATAAGCTTGTATTAACCCCGACGCTCAGAACGGTGCTTTAAGCGTTTGAAAAATACTATCGCTGTGACTATTATTATTATTATTACAGTAAAGACCACGGAGGGCTCGGCTGTCATCTCTCCAGCCCCTCAGTATCGACTGCTCTGGTTTTCAGGTTGGTTCCTCTATCAGCTGGAGGGGGGCCCCTCTTCCCTGCAGGCTTCTTCTTCCACTTGCACTTGGGAATGCTGGAGTACTCGGGAATCTTTCGGCAAGAGGAGACAAGGTAAACGGCATCGCTTGTCTAGCAATCCCACCCCTAAACCTGGGGTATTGAACTGGACTGTAATAATAATGGCATCTGTTCAGCCCTTACCACGTGCCAAGCCCTGGCCTAAGCACTGGAGTGGATACAAGTAAACTGGGATGGACACAGTCCCCGTCCCGCATAGGGTTCACAGTCTTAATCCCCATTGTACAGATGAGGTAACTGAGGTCCGGAGAAGCGAAGTGACTTGCCAAGGGCCACGGGGCAGACAAGCCGAGGAGGCGGGATTAGAATCCGGGACCTTCCGACTCCCAGGCCTGTCTGTGCTCTGTCCACTACGCCAGGCTGCTTCTCTGTATTCTCCCAAGCACTTGGGGCGGTGCTCCGCACATATTGGGCGCTCAGTGGATATTAATTATTAATTAATGATTGACGGATTGATTTGAGAGTGTCTAACCTACCGAGGGCGGCTAGCCCTTCCTTCTTCTGATGGCTCTCTCCATTTGAGAAAGTTGAAAATAAAGACTTTAGCAGTAGACTTTACACTCTTTCTCTAGACCAGAAGCTCCCTGGGGGCAGAGAATGTGTCTACCTACTCTGTTGTATTGGACTCTCCCAAACGCTTAGTACGGTGCTTATTGAGCAAGCACTCAGTAGATGCCACTGATCGATTGAAGGTAGGGAAAACCTTTCCAAGGGGGTTTTCCCACTCTCACATAACAATAATAATAATAATAATTGTGGTATTGGTTAAGCGCTACTCTGGGCCAGGCACCGTACTGAGCACTGGGGGGGATACAAGCAAATCGGGTTGGACACGGTCCCCGTCCCACGTGGGGCTCGCAGTCTCGATCCCCGTTTTAGGGAGGAGGTAACTGAGGCAGAAGTAAGTGAAGTGACTGGCCCACGGTCACACAGCAGGCAAATGGCGGAGCTGGGATGAGAACCCACGACCTTCTGACTCGCAGGCCCGGGCTCTTTCCACTACACCTTGCTGCTTTAGGCGATCTGAGGAGAAAACGGAGTGTAACTTTTGGCGGGGGGGGGGCTAGGTCTGGTAATTGCTCCTCCCTGCTTCTCAAGGTCAGTGAGAGACCAAAATGAGATGAGCGATGTGGGAAGTAAAGGGCCTTAGAAACACGGAAACTCACTGTGGACCGGGAATCTACCAAACTCCTCTGCGGCGTGCTCTCCCAAGCCCTTACTACAGTGGTCTGCACACCGGAAGCGCTCAATAAATACCACTGACGGATTGATCGGTGCACTATGCAAATTTCAGATATTTTTATCAGCTGGGCGGATGAGTGCGCTTATCTGTGCGAGGATGTATGTGGGTGGGAGAATATCGGCGTGTTCACGTCTACGTGTTTCTGGGTGTGCTTACGAGCTCGGGCAACCGTCCCAGTTTATGTGTGAGTTTCAGACTCTGAGCTTAGGTCTCTATAGCCACATCAGCTTTTTCCGGTAGTCAAGAAAGGACCTGTGGTTAATCATTAAGAAGATTCGCACCCGCCTCCCTTCTCCAAACCCAGTCCTATTCATCTAGAATTGAGGTGAACCGCACAGGATGGGACTTGTTCTCCCAGAGACCAACTGAGCCCCAGGGCAACCAGGAGCAGAGTTTGGCTACGGCAATTTTGACAGATTGACCATAAACGATCCCCACGGAAACACAGGCTTGGCTGGGACCACGAGGGCAACAATCCCGGTCCTTAGCCTGATATCTGTGTCCTCTGAAGCCAAGCAGAAAGGTGAGCATCACGCTGACCTCATCTCTGAAACCCTGAACCCATCACCAGCGTGGCTCAGTGGAAAGAGCCCGGGCTTGGGAGTCAGCGGTCGTGGGTTCGAATCCCGGCTCTGCCACCTGTCAACTGTGTGGCTGTGGGCAAGTCACCTCTCTGTGCCTCAGTGACCTCATCTGTACAATGGGGATTAAGACTGTGAGCCTCACGTGGGACCACCTGATTACCCTGTAAATCCATCCCGGCGCTTAGAACAGTACTCTGCACATAGTAAGTGCTTAACAAATACCAACATTATTATATCATACTAAGAAGAGTATCTGTTAAGCGCTTACTATGCGCCAGGCACTGTACTAAGCGCCGGGGTGGATATAGGCAAATAAGGTTGGACGCAGTCCCTGTCCCACGTGGGGCTCACAGTCTCAAGGGTCCAGGGGAAAGGGGAAAACTGAGAGGAAAGAGAAAGGCATTTTGGATCGGTTGGGTTTCCTGACTCGATAAAAAACATTTCATCTGTATTCTAAAAACGCTCTGAGAGCGCTAATCTTTGCGTCCCCCTACGGTTCAGGCTAGGGTAGCTCCAGAAGTCGGGGAGACACTTTTCCCGGGGAAGCTACTCTCCCAAGCGCTTAGCACAGTGCTCTGCACACTGTAAGCGCTCAGTGAATGCCACTGATTGACTGGCTGAGGTTGAGGAGGAAGTCCTTTTTTTCCAGTGCTTATAAGGTATCAAACACCCTTCTGAGCGCTGGGGTGGTTACAAGTTCGTTAGGTCGGACGTGGGGCCTCTTCCCCGGAGTTTCTCAAACCCAATTTGGGAGGGAGGGTGGTTGGACCCCGAATGGGAGGGGAGGGAGGAGCTTGAGAGACCAGGGTGGGGCGGTGGATGCCGAAGGTGATGTTTCCTTGACAAACGGCCCTTCTCCTGCCTCTGCCTGGAAGGGAAGAGCAGGAAGGCTTCGGGACCCCGACGACGCTACCGGGAGCTTCTTCTCCTCATTTCTCTAAGCGGTGGTCGTCATTGAAAAGAACACGTTCCAACTGAACGTTTAAGGTACGACCCGGGGATCTTCTTCATGGTTTTTCAGTTTCCCTGAACCTGGCTGAAAACTTTCTGCTACCTCCCTTTCCTGTTCTAGCGAGTCCTTCATCTCAAGGAAGGACAAGACATTTTCCACAACTTTTTGTACAACGCATCCACGTCGGTCACTTCCACATTAAATGTCCGGATGCTATTGCAAAGATTCTTCAAAAGCTACCGCCTTTGCAAGGGCTAATTTGGACGCTTTGTTGTGAAAGCTGTTTTCTCAGAAGTCATACCTGTCACTCAAGTACGCCTTGGCTCTTTCAAACAAATTAAAAAAGTCACTCACCTTTTCCTGCTACATCCGATATTAATTGCTTCAGTCTGCTATTCCCTGTGAACCCTGCCCCCCAAATTTTCCCCAAATCTCTCTTTCCGGTTTTCTATTCACGTCGCTCCTCATGGGCACCGGAATGAGTTGGCCTCTCGAGTTTTGCCAGAGTTGGTGAAGACTCGACAGGGAAGATTTTACCTTCTCTTGGTTTCTCAAGCGATTCCATAATGCTTTGGGACACTAAACACCGCTGCGCACAGTAAGTGCGCAATATATACAAATGACTGACTGACGGCGGTGGAAAGCACCGATAATTCTGTTACAGTTGCTTTCGAGGTTTCTAGCTGTTATTTTAAAAGTCCCAAAGAAAAATGCTGATTTAAGTATCTCCTAATTTAAGCATCGCAAAACTACTGAGAAACACTTCACCGCTCCCTTCTTTCTATCAAGTGGTTGATATTCACCCCTCTCAGTCCCAAAGAAATTACTAGTCGTAATTTATTTTAATGTCTGACTCCCTCTCTAGACTGTAAGTTCCAAGTGGGCAGGGAATGTGTCTACCAACTCCGTCGTACTGTACTCTCCCAAGTGCTTAGTACAGTGCTCGCACATAGTAAGCGCTCAGTAAACACCACTGATTGATTGTTTTGCAGTACTGGTTGTCAAAGTAAAAAAAAATCATTCTAATAAATATTCTGTATGTGTTAAGCGCTTACTACGTGCCAAGCACTGTATTAAGTGCTGGGGTGACCACGAGCAAATCGGGTTGGACACAGTCCCCGTCCCACATGGGACTCGCAGTCTTAATCCCCGTTTTACAGACGCACGGACAAGTGAAGTGATTTGCCCACAGTCACCCAGCAGATAAGAGGCGGAGCTGGGATTAGAACCCAGGTCCTCCTGCCTCCCAGGCCCGTGCTCTACCCTCTAGGCCAAGCTAAGTGCTTCCGTACAAGATAAGGTGCTAAAGTGTTTTCACTGTGAGTTTTTACCTGTCTTTTCCCTCATGTCAGATCTTCACTGCTTTGGGGGTCAGTGTAGACTTCTTCGGCAACTTTAACTCTGCGGTCGATACTTCTAGGAGGCGGCAATGTTTCCCGTCCCGGTAAACTTTACGAAGTCCAGGAGCCAAGCGCTTCAGTGCTCTGAGTTGTCACCGCTGATTTTTAGAAAGAACTCCACATAGATGCAAATGGCGCACCCCGAGCATTTAATCTGTGGATTTCCACCAAAATCACTGACTCACGCCTCCCTCTCCTCCAAGGCCGACGTCGATAGTGTTAACGTCGATATTGGTAACGTCGCTATCGCTCGGCTGCAGAATGCTTGATGCTCTCTCCTTGCCCACTCTTCTTCGGTGATCGTGCTCTTTGGACCTTTCTGAATTGAACGACGTCTTTCACTTTATCCTTTTAGATCCGGCAGGGGGTTGAAACGGGTCAGAAGATGACGGTTCTCACGTTCACTGCAGTGCAAATAGGAAGCATTACGGACGTGCGTATAAAATGCTTGTATTTTTGTGGAAATAGGCAGAACTTACATAGTTGAGAGAATAAATAACACATTTTTTAACCAACGATACCCATGTCATAAGGTGTCCTATGCTAAATGAGTTCCAGACGGGGGCAAACCAGCTGAAAGTTGAACTGCCAAGTATAAAACTGGATAATGCTCCCAGGTCAGGCTCTCTCACCACCAACATCGCAATAATAAATGTGGTATTTGTTAAGCTCTTACTGTGTGCCAGGCACTGTACTAAACCCTGGGGTGGATACAATGTAACTGGGTTGGGCACAGTCCCTGCCCCAGGGGCTCACGTATTTCTGAGCACTGGGAAGTGCTCATATAACTGTGTGCAGAACACTGTACTAAGCACTTGGGACAGTACAACAGAATTGGTAGACCCGTTACCTGTCCACCATGAGCTTACAGTCTAGGGGAAACAGGGTGGCCTAACGGATAGAGCACGCGCCTGAGACTCGGAAGGACCTGGGTTCTCATCCTGGCTCCAGATGTGCACTTAGAAGAGCACAATACGCAGACACGTTCCCTCCCCACTACGAGCTTACAGTCTAAAGGGGGAGACAGATATCAATAGAAATAAATTACAGACAGGAACGTAAGTGCTGTGGGGCTGAGGCGGGGGAAGAACAAAGGGAGCAAGTCAGGGTGATCCAGAAGAGAGCGGGAGAAGAGGAAAGGAAGGCTGCGTCAGGGAAGGCCTCTTGGAGAAGATGTGCCTTCAATGAAGCTTTGAAGGAGGGGACAGAAATCGTCCGTTAAATGTGAACAGGGAGGGCGTTCCAGGCCAGAGGCAGGACGTGGGCGAGAGGTCAGCGGCGAGATATAGATGAGATTGAGGTCCACTGAGAAGGTTGGCAATAGAGGCGTGAAGTGTGTCAGCTTGGAGACTGACTTCCAAATGTCTTCATGTGCCTCTTTCGCCCTTCCCCTCCCCCCAGAAATTAACTGTTCAACAAAGAGTAGCGTAATGAAGTTGCATTCCCACTTGGTGAGCCAGAATAGGAGGGCAAGGTCACAGAATTCTGAGTGAAAGGTGAGTTCGTTGACTGAGGTTTGCCGAGAATCCAAGAAGCAAGTTCCAATCTCCCGGCTCTCCCTGGCTACAGAAGCTGGTGGGATTTTTTAAGCGCTTGCAATCTGTCAAACTCTGTTTTAAGGACTTGGGTAGATGCAAGTTAATTAGGTTGGACACAACCCCTGCCCCGTCTGGGATTAGCGGTCTAAAATAAGAGGGGCGACAGGAGAACTGAGGCACGGAGAAGTGAAGTGATTTGCCAGAGGTCACCCAGAAAGCAATCGGCAGATCTGGGATTAGAACCAGAACCGGGATTAGAACCCAGATCCTCTGATACCCAGGCCTGTGCTTTTTCCACCAGGACACGCTGCTGTGTGCTCGCTCCTCTCTCTGGATGATATCGTATATCCGTCTCTTGCTCATGGCCTAAGTGGTTAGAGCACGTGGGGCTCACAGTTTTAATCCCCATTTTACAGATGAGGTCACAGGCACAGAGAAGGGAATCGACCTGCCCAAAGTCACACGGCTCACAAGTGGCGGAGCCGCGATTAGGACCCGCGACCTCTGACTCCCAGGGCTATTTCCACTACGCCACGCTGCTTCTCCCTACCCGCAAGAGCCTCCAGTTTAGAGGGGGAGAACACTTTCCTCTATAATTGCATTCGTCCCGAAGAGAGCGGCCAACCCCAAGAATTCCACCAGCCCCAGAAAAACCACAAGGACTTGACCTGGTTGCTCGTTAACTAATCAACCTCAAGCAGCCCCAAACGGATGGTTTTGCAACTACCTTCAGAGGAAACACTGGTTTGATAACTCGCTCTCCTACACATACGCACCCCCACGCGTGCAAAAATATGCACCATCCATTTCTACCTTTGCTACTCATAAAAGCAGCTGAATTATGCAAGTGAGCCCAGCCTCGGTGTGAAAATCTGCTGTCAACAGGGGAGATCCCACCCTTCGGGCTTAGGGGAGAAGAGCCGGGGGCTTGAAAACGTCCTCCTCTGTTGGCATCTTCGGTGCCCTGCTTCCTGAGAAGCAGGGTGGCGCGGTGGAAAGAGCCTGGGAGTCGAAGGAACTGGGGTCTAATTCCCGCTCTTCCACTTGGCTGCCGCAAAATGGATATTTAATATCTGTTCTCCCTCCTACTTTCATTCATTCATTCATTCATTCAATCATATTTATTGAGCACTTACTGAGCACAGAGCAATGTACTAAGCGGTTAGGAAAGCACAATACAACAATAAACAGTGATATTCCCTGCCCACAGCATGCTCACGGTCTGGGGGGGGGACGGTGAAGCCCAAGTGAACCGGGGACTGTTTCCAACTTAATTTATCTTGAAGCTGTCTCCGTGTTTAGTCCAGTGCTTGGCACAGAGTAAGCACTTAATACCACAGCTATTATTGTTATTGCCATTATTATTTGTACACCCCATACGCTTTAATATCCATCAGGTTTTCCGCCCTGCCTGGGGCTCAGAGGATGATCTGGCCTAGGTAGAGATGAATATCATCATCGAATGTCATCGAGTCATTTCCAATTCAGAGTGACTTTATGGAATTTATCCATAGAGATAGATGTAGCTCTCCCCCAAACCCTCTCCTCGACCCTGTGAGCTCGTTGTGGGCTCGTTGTTATATTGTACTCTCCCAAGCACTTAGTTCAGTGCTTTGCACACAGTAAGTGCTCAATAAATGCGACTGAAGGAATGAATGCTCCACAAAGGGCTCACAGTCTGAGAGGCATTAACTAACAGGTACTGAATCCCCATCTTATAGTCGAGCCACAAGACGTGACGTGACGTGCCTGAGGTCACCCGGCAGACAAGGGGCAGAGCCAGGATTAGAACCCAGGTCCTCCGATACCTGGGCCCGAGCTCCTTCCACCAGGCCACCCTGCTTCCATCCGCCTCGGGCCCCGCACCACGAAGCTGCAGGGGACTTGTTCAGATAAGTCGGAGGGTTGGATAGCAGGTTTTGATAGCCTCCCTAAACGCCGACTCCTGCCCTCTGGTCCCCAGTCAGAAACCCAACGCCGGCACTGCCTTCTTTGTGGGTGTAGCCCCTAAAGGTGCCCTGGGGCACACACCTCTGGTAAAGGTGGCCAAACAACCAGCCAACCCGTCACCTGCCCGGTGGGAGCGACTACGCAAACAGTGCCGTTTCTGTGGGTCTCTGGCACAACACACTATGGCCTCCTGGGATTTCACATGCGCCTATTTCCAGATTTGGCCAACCGTCTGCAAGCGGAGAGTGTGTGAGGGGGTGGGTGGGGAGAGGTATCCAGGTCCGGGGGCGTACTGGATGGGGCCGGATGCTTCGGTCGTCTTGGACCTCCTCCCAGGTGCCTCTTCTGCTTTTTAAGGGTGTCTGTTTTCGAGGTCCAGACGGGGCCAGACCTCGGCTTCGCTGACACCGTCCTCTCCTGGTTCTCCTCCTATCTCTCTGCTCATTCACCGTCTCCTCTAGAGGCTCCTCCTCTGCCTCCCACCCTCCAACTGTGGGAGTCCCTCGAGGTTCAGTTGGGGTCCCCCTCCATCTACATCCACTCCCTTGGAGAACTCATTCGCTCCCATGGGTTCAACTACCATCCCCAGGCGGACGAGTCCCAAATCTACCTCTCCACGCCTAATCTCTCTCCCTCTCTGCAGCCTCGCAACTCCACCTCCCTTCAAGACGTCTCTACTTGGATGTCCCGCCGTCACCTCAAACTAAACCTGTCCGAAACAGAACCCCTTCTCCTCCCACCCAGACCTCGTCCTCCCCCTGACTTTCCCATCACTGTAGACGGCACCACCATCCTTCCTGACCCACAAACCCACAACCTTGGAGTTATCCTTGACTCCTCTCTCTCCCTCAACCCACACATTCAATCTATCCCTAAATGCGGTCAGTCAGTCAGTTGTATTTATTAAGCGCTTACTGTGTGCGGAGCACTGTACTAAGCACTTGGAAGAGTACGATATAAGAATAAATGGACACCTTCCCTGCCCACAATGAGATTAGTGTCTAGAGGGGGCAGACAGATATTAAAGCGCTTACTGGGTGCAGTGCTCAATAAATAGGATTGATTGATTGATTAATTAATGTCTCACCCACAAGAAACTACCAAGTGGTCCACAGAGGGAAATATAAGGATGCTGGATGTCATTTCCATAAATATAAGACAGCAGCGGGGCCTAGCGGAAACAGCGGGGGAGTCAGGGGATCAGAGTTCTAATCCCATCTCCGCCACTGCCTCCTGCATGTCCTGGGGCAAGTCACTTTTCTGTAACTCCTCCGTGGCTCGGTTTCCTCATCTGCAACATGGGGATTCAATACTTGCTCCCCCTCCTAATTAGGCTGTGGGACAGGGTCTGGGTCTGACTCGATCTTCTTTCTACCGCGGTGTTGAACTCTGTGCTTGACACACAGGAAGCCCTTGGCAAATGCCAGTATTATCACCGTCGATATCACGAGAATGGATTTGAAGGAGGGCGGTCCTACTAGTTCTCCAGATTTTCTTGGTTGCCTGTATTAGAAACAGATCTCTGGGCCAAATGGACCACCGGTCTGAATCAGTGTAGCATCGCATATGGTCTTTCAGCTCGCAGGGAATTTATCTGTTATACACCGGGCGCAGAGCAGCTAGCACAGTGCGCTGCGAACCGTAAGTGTTCAGTAAATACAATCGCTTGACTGACTGACTTTTAACTTACAGGGACCACAGCCTAGGGATCCCTTATCCTAGCTTAGAGGCTAGAGCACGGGTCTGGGAGTCAGAAGGTCATGGGTTCTAATCCCCGCTCTGCCTCTTGTCTGCTGTGCGGCCTTGGGCAAGTCACTTCACTGGGCCTCGGTGACTTCATCTGGAAAATGGGGATTGAGACTGTGAGCCCCACGTGGAACGGGGACTGTGTCCAACCCCACTTGCCTGTATCCAGCCCAGCGCTTAGTACAGTGCCTGGCACATAGAAGCGCTTAACAAATACCATAATAATAATTATTATTATCATCATTCCAAGGACTGAGTTTTTAGAAAGGGAAGCCCAACAGCTACCAATCTTGACCAAGTCTTACGGTCTTCGTTTTCTCCACCCAGGATCAGGAGCCGGGACAGAGGGGTAGTGAAGCCCGGTGGTCAACGATTACAGACGCGGGAGACCCTGGGCAGAACTGGGACGGGCAAAGGGGGCCGAGGAGAGAGTCGAGGCCGAGAGACGAAACCAGATTCTCGGCAGGCCAATAACGGGGCGGGCGGCAGAGTGGACAGGCTCGGTCAGTAAGCGGAAATCAGAACTGGAAATAAGCAAGCTGGAATTAACTTAGAAAACCCAGTCATGCAAGAGAACTTCGACAGCCTGCCCCCGGGTCCAAGAGTTCTTTATAGGGATAGGATGAAGATGACCCGTAGGAGTGCGGCCAATCAATCAACCGATCGATCAATCAGTGGACCAATAGTAATCATAACTGTGGTGTCTGTTGAGCGCTTACTAGGTGCCAGACACTGCACTAAACTCTGGGGTGGAGATGAGCAAATTGGGTTGGACACGGTCCCTATCCCATGTGGGGCGCACAGTCTTCATCCCATTTTACAGATGAGGGAACAGAGGCCCAGAAAAGTTAAGTGACCTGCCCCAGGCCACGCAGCAGGCGAGTGGCAGACCCGGGATTAGAACCCACGTCCTCCGACTCCCAAGCCCGGGCTCTTGCCCCTGGGCCGTGCGATGTGCAGCTGGGCTGTGGAGGAAAGACAGCTGAGTTTCTATTCAACCAGGAAATGGGCAGGAACAGCTGCCAAAGTCACTAGATCACGGTCGTTCCCCCTGCCGAAAAATGATCTTTTTGGTGATCGGTTTGGGGAGGAGCACGGCGCGTGCACACGACGCCCTCGTGTGCCTGATGGGAAGAATGTAACACACGCAAGCCTACTCCGAACGAGAGAGAGAGAGAGAGTGTGAGAGTGAGTCTGTGTGTGTGTGTCTGTGTATTTGTGCCCGCGCACCCGTAGGGCAGACCATTGCCTCCCTCCTCACGTCGGACAGATGATGATGGCATCTGTTAAGCGCTCACTATGTGCCGAGCGCTGTTCTAAGCCCTGGGGGAGATACAAGGTGATCAGGTGATGAGGGGCTCACAGTCTTCACCCCCATTTTGCAGCTGGCACGGAGAAGTGAAGTGACTTGCCCAAGGTCACACAGCAGAGAAGCGGTGGAGCCGGAGTGAGCACCCACGTCCTCTGACTCCCCAGCCCATGCTCTGCCCCTGGGCCGTGCTGCTTCTCGTTTAGGGAGCAGACAAGCAGCAGAGTCAGGATTAGAACCCTGGTCCTTCTGACGCTCGGGCCCGTGCTCTATCCGCTAGGCGATGCTGCTTCTCTTCCCCAAACAAACATCCCCCTACCTGATTTTCCTCACCTAGGATAAATCCACTGATGGACTAATTGGGGAGGGGAGAAATGGTTGACAAGAACACCTCCAACGCTGCAAGCAGTGAGACAGGGATTTGTGTCCAGCCCAATTACCCTGTGTCCACCCCAGAGCTCAGTACAGTACCTGGCACATAGTAAGCGCTCAACAAGTACGACAACTATTATTATTATTAAAGTACAACCCCTACTTGACTCCAAAGTGGGTTAAAAACAGCTGGAATCCACCAAAGACTTAGAATAGAACAGGGAGAGCCATAGGTCAAGAGAAAAAGAGCAGACCATCGACCTGAGAACCCAAAGAGCGATCACTACGTTCCCGCAGACATGACCTAGGTTGGAAGGACCAGGAAGGTCAGAAGTCACTACAGCTGGAAGAACATTTCCATCTTTGTACGGAGAGAAGCAGAGTGGCTTAATGGATAGAGCACGGGCCTGGGAGTAAGAAGGACCTGGGTTCTAATCCCGGCTCCGCCTCGTGTCTGCTGTGTGGCCCTGGGCAAGTCGCTTAACCTCTCCGGGCCTCATTTACCCCACCTGGAAAATGGGGATGAAGAGTGTGAGCCCGATGTGGGACAGGGACTGTGTCTAACCTCATAA
The DNA here is from genome assembly GCF_004115215.2 of Ornithorhynchus anatinus. Taxonomy (NCBI): domain Eukaryota; kingdom Metazoa; phylum Chordata; class Mammalia; order Monotremata; family Ornithorhynchidae; genus Ornithorhynchus; species Ornithorhynchus anatinus. The sequence goes on from NC_041744.1 coordinate 14,661,883, forward strand.
ACTTGTATCTACCCCGGCGCTGAGAAGAGTGTTTAACGAGGGCCATAATTAGTTTTATTAGATTCTCTGGGAGAGAATGAAAAACTAGAGATAACTTGAGAAAACAAATGGTCTCTTTTACAGCCAAGGCTTGGCTCCAGGAATGTTGCACTAATTGGCAATAAACAATCATTCATGTAAAATATTGAATCTCCACGTCAAGCCAACCGACACCAGGAAACAGTTTATGTAAAATGTCTATCACACATTAGACCGGAAACCTCAATTATGTTAAGCGATAATTAAGCGATTTGCCACATGGAAGATCTGAGCCACTTTTAGGGGAAAAAGACAGGGGGGTCAGGGGTGACCTGCCTTTGGAGTATATCCTCGCACATGAAGGGAGAGGGAGAAGAGAGGGGTAAAATCGTGGGGTCGCTTCATCTGAACTCAAGCTGTGCGACTTTTTCAGTCTCCCAAGATGCTCCTGTTGAGATGAGGAGGCTTTATATGATCAGGGAATAGAGCATTTTGCCTTAATATATGAAAAGTTTTTATATTCTTTTTCCTTTACAACATCTCTATTTCTCATATTCTTTCATTATTTTATTATCCTTTATTATAGCATATGGAAAATGACATAAAGAGCGACTATAAGCTCTACCTGATTTTCAGTGAGCCAGCGGAGCCAGGATTTTTTTAACGGTATCCGTTAATAAGGATGCTCAAAATATACTAATTATAGTATCTGTTAAGTGCTTACTCTGTGCCGGGCATTGTGTTAAGCGCTGGGGAAGATACAAGCTAATCAGATTGGACACGGTTCATGTCCCAGGTGCGGGGCTCACAGTCTTAATCCCCATTTTACAGAGGAGGGAACTGAGGCCCAGAGAAGTTAAGTGGCTTCCCCAAGGTCACCCGGCAGACAAGTGGCGGAGCCGGGATTAGAACCCAGGTCCATCTGACTCCCAGGCGCGGGCTCCATCCACCAGGCCGCTCCGCTTCTCTCCTCTGACCTGTCCTTTTCCAAGTGCCTAGTACGGAACTCGGATCACTGCGGGCAGTCGGCGAGCGAACTCACCCTTCCCTCTTCACCGTCGCCGTCTCGTCCTCGCCCTCCTTCTCCGGCCGCAGGGCTCGGCCGGGACGGGCCAGGATGTCCGGTGCCACCGAGTCGCTATTGCTGACCGACGGAGACGGCGGGCGGGCGGCGCCAGGCTGAGGAGTGCCGCGGCTTTGGATGGATCATCCTCATGGGAGCCAGGGCCGTCTCTGCTCCGGTCCCGCATCTTGGAGAGGACAAAAAAAATCCCGTAGGCTTCAGGGCCTGGGCGACATCCTGTTGGCAGGGGGCACGAGGCGGAGCCGACATCCTCACCTCTTGTGGGCGGGGAATGTGTCTGTTTAGGGGAATGTGTCTGTTTCTTGATGTATTGTACTCTCCCAAGTGCGTGGTACAGTGCTCTGCGCACAGAAAGCGCTCCAAAAATATGATTGAACAAATGAATGAATGGTTCCGTTCTGGCTCTAAGGAGCAGGGCAAGCCTGTTATCGGTTACAGCGTACTCTCCCAAGCGCTTAGTACAGTGCGTTGTACATAGTAAGTGCCCAATAAATACGACTGAATGCTCTCCCTACGCCCATCTTCTATTATGGAGGGATGGGGGGGGGGTCTCAAATACCACACTCTCTCATTTATAGTTTAGCTGCCGGATGAATTGATCGATCGACTGAACTGAAGACCGTTTCCCAGCTGCTTTTCCTATATCTAAACTGCTACGGGATCACTCCTCGATTTAAGAAAAGGTGACAGGACCGCCAAGTTATAGTTGAAATAAACAACGTGGGAGCAAGGAGAAGGTGGGAAGGGATAACTTGATAATAACACTCATTGCTATTACCGTATTTGTTAAGCGCTTACTATGTGCCAGGCACTGTACTAAGCGCCGGGATGGATACAAGCAAATCGGAGTGGAAACGGTCCCTGTCCCACACGGGGCTCACAGTTTCATTCCCCAGAAACAGCACTGGGGAAGCGGAGAAGAGCACGGGCTTGGGAGTCAGAAGGTCATGGGTTCTAATCCCCGCTCCACCACTCGTCTCCCGGGTGGCCCCGGGCAAGTCACTTCACTTTTCTGTGCCTCAGTCACCTCATCTGTAAAATGGAGATTGAGGCTGTGAGCCTCTCATAGCACCCGGCACATAGTAAGCGCTTAACAGACACCATCCTTTTCCAGATGAGGGAAGTGAAGCCCAGAGATGGGAAGTGACTTGGCCCAGATCACCCATCCAGCAGAGTCTCAATCCCCATTTCGCAGAGGAGGAAAGTGAGGCGACTTGTCCAAGATCACCCAGAAGAGTCATTCACGGGAAGCAGCGTGGCTCAGTGGAAAAGAGCCTGGGCTTCGGAGTCAGAGGTCACGGGTTCCACGCCCGGCTCTGCCACTTGTCAGCTGTGTGACTGTGGGCAAGTCACTTAACTTCTCTGTGCCTCAGTTCCCTCATCTGTAAAATGGGGATTAACTGTGAGCCTCACGTGGGACAACCTGATTACCCTGTATCTCCCCCAGCGCTTAGAACGGTGCTCGGCACATAGTAAGCGCTTAACAAATACCAACATTATAACATGCCCAGGTCTCCCCCATCCTAAAAAAACCCGCTCTTGACCCCACTTCCCCCTCCAGTTATCGCCCTATCTCCCTACTACCCTTCCTCTCCAAAGTCCCAGAACGAGTCGTCTACAATCGCTGCTCAGAATTCCTTAACTCCCATTCTCTCCCGGACTCCCTCCAGTCTGGCTTCCGTCCCCTCCGCTCTACCGAGACTGCTCTCTCTAAGGTCACCCGTGACCTCCTTCTTGCCAAATCCGATGGCTCCTACTCCATTCTGATCCTCCTTGACCTCTCTGCTGCTTTTGACACCGTCGACCATCCCCTCCTCCTCCATACCTTATCTCACCTTGGCTTCACGGACTCCGTCCTCTCCCGGTTCTCCTCGTATCTCTCTGGCCGGTCCTTCTCGGTCTCCTTCGCTGGCGCCTCCTCCCCCTCCCATCCTTTAACCGTTGGAGTTCCTCAAGGGTCAGTTCTCGGCCCTCTTCTGTTCTCCATTTACACTCACTCCCTCGGTGAACTCATCCGCTCTCACGGCTTCGACTACCATCTCTACGCAGATGACACGCAGATCCACATCTCCGCCCCTGTCCTCTCCCCCTCCCTTCGGGCTCGCATCTCCTCCCGCCTCCGGGACGTCTCCACCTGGATGTCGGCCCGCCACCTAAAACTCAACATGAGCGAGACCGAGCTCCTCATCTTCCCTCCCAAACCCGGTCCTCTCCCAGACTTCCCTATCACCGTGGATGGCACGGCCGTCCTTCCCGTCTCTCGGGCCCGCGATCTCGGTGTCATCCTTGACTCGTCTCTCTCGTTCAACCCACGCGTCCTATCCGTTACCGAGACCTGCCGGTCTCACCTTTACGATATCGCCAAGATCCGCCCTTTCCTCTCCACCCAGACGGCTACCTTACTGCTACGGGCTCTCGTTATATCCCGGCTAGACTACTGTGTCGGCCTTCTGTCTGACCTCCCTTCCTCCTCTCTCGTCCCGCTCCGGTCTGTTCTTCACTCCGCCGCCCGGCTCATCTTCCCGCAGAAACGATCTGGGCATGTCACTCCCCTTCTTAAACGACTCCAGTGGTTGCCTATCGACCTCCGCTCCAAACAGAAACTCCTCACTCTAGGCTTCGAGGCTCTCCATCACCTTGCCCCTTCCTACCTCTCCTCCCTTCTCTCTTTCTACCGCCCACCCCGCACGCTCCGCTCCTCCGCCGCCCACCTCCTCGCCGTCCCCCGGTCTCGCCCGTCCCGCCGTCGACCCCCGGGCCGCGTCCTCCCGCGGTCCCGGAACGCCCTCCCTCCTCACCTCCGCCAAACCGATTCTCTTCCCCTCTTCAAAACCCTACTTAAAACTCACCTCCTCCGAGAGGCCTTCCCAGACTGACCTCCCCTTCTCCCTCTACTCTCTCTACCGGCCCCCCTTCACCTCTCCGCAGCTAAACCCTCTTTTCCCCCTTTCCCTCTGCTCCTCCCCCTCTCCCTTCCCATCCCCTCAGCACCGTACTCGTCCGCTCGACTGTATATATTTTCTTTACCCTATTTATTTTGTTAATGAATTGTACATCGCCTCGATTCTATTTAGTCGCCATTGTTTTTACGAGATGTTCTTCCCCTCGCCTCTATTTATCGCCATCGTTCTCGTCCGTCCGTCTCCCCCGATCAGACCGTAAGCCCGTCAAACGGCAGGGACCGTCTCTATCTGTTGCCGACTTGTTCATCCCAAGCGCTTGGTACAGTGTTCTGCACATAGTAAGCGCTCAATAAATACGATTGAATGAATGAATTCATTCAATCGTATTTACTGAGCGCTCGCTGTGTGCAGAGCACCGTAGTAAGCACTTGGAAAGTACAATTCAGCAGTAAACGGAGACAATCCCTGCCCACAAAGGGGTAACAGTTTAGAAGGGGGGAGACAGACATCGAAACAATTAAACGGGCATCAATGGCAGCAGTGTAATGGGGAGTCCCGGTTCCCCTTTCCACAGAGCGAAGTGAGGCCCGGAGAGGTGAAGTGACTTGGCCCAGATCACCCAGCAGGGTCTCTGTGCCCACTTTCCAGAGGAGGGAAGGGAGGCCCAGAGCGGTGAAGGGACTCGGCCCAGATCACCCAGCCGAGTCTCAATCCCCATGCTGCGGAGGAGGAAAGTGAGGCCCAGAGAGATGAAGTGACTCGGCCCAGATCAACCAGCACAGTCTCAATCCCCATTTCTTAGAGGAGGGAAGTGAGGTGCCTCGGCCCGGATCACCCGGCCGAGTGTCTGCGCCCACTTTCCAGAGGAGGGAAGGGAGGCCCAGAGAGGTGAAGTGACTCGGCCCGGCGGACGCGGGGCGGTGAGGCAGCGGGCGAGGGGCGTCCCCCCCGCTCCCCTCCCCTTCCCGGGGGCCGCGGGCGCGGCGGGGGCACCAACCTGAGGGGGCTCCGGGGCTCCGGGGCTCCGGGCAGTGCGGCCCGCGGCCTGCAGGCGGCGCCGGCCCGCCCAGCGCCCGGGGCCGGGCAGGGGCGGGGCGGACGCGGGGGCGGGCGGGGGCGCGCACGCAAGCGGGGGCGCGCGCGCGGCCGGGGGCGGCTGGGCCTGGCGGCGAGGTGAGGCCGGGGGCGCGCGGGGGGCGAGGGCGCGCGGCGGCGGCGGGGGGGGGGGCGCGCGAGGGGGGGGGCGCGCGGGGCGGCCGCGAGGCGCCGAGGCCGTTGCCGGGGGGGGGGGGGAGGGGGGAGGGCGCGGAGGCGCGCGCGCGCCCAGCCCCGGCCGGGCCCCCGGCGTGCGCGTGCCCGGGGCGGGAGCGCGCGCCCGCCCGCGCCCCCTCAGCCCGCCCGCGTGCCCGCGCCCCCTCAGCCGGCCCGCCAGGCCTTCCCTCCCCTTCGGCAAAACACAATAAGACCCAGGAAGAAGCCACAGGCGCCCCCCACCCCCGGCCTCACCTAACAACGGTGTCCCCGGCGCTTTTCATTTCCACTGGGGAAGCGGCGGGTCCCGGGTTCTAATCCCGCCTCCTCCCCTCGTCCGCCGGGCGACCCCCGCCGGCCCCCTGACCTCTCCGTGCCTCAGTTCCCTCATCCGCCAAGTGGGGATGAAGACTGGGAGCCCCAAGGGGGCCACGGCCTGGGTCCCACTTCATTACCTTCTAGCTACCCCAGTCCTTAGTAATCATAATAATAATGATGTTGGTATCTGTTAAGCGCTTACTCCGTGCAGAGCGCTGTGCTAAGCGCTGGGGGAGATCCAGGGGCATCGGGTGGTCCCGCCTGAGGCTCACGGTTAACCCCCATTTTACAGATGAGGGAACTGAGGCCCAGAGAAATGAAGCGACTTGCCTGTAGTCACACAGCTGACGAGTGGCAGAGCGGGGATTCGAACCCGTGACCTCTGACTCCCAGGCCCTTTCCAGCGAGCCACGCTGCTTGGCACCTAGTAGGCGCCTAACCGATACCCCAGTTATAACCGTTATCATTATTCCTTTCAGGGCCCAGGGGGCCACCGCCGCCGGTGCTCAGCTCCCCGATTCCTCCCCGGCCCCGGGCGGATCCGTAGCTCTGAGCCCAGAAGCCGGGTGGCCGAAAGGAAGGAGCGTGGGCCTGCAAGTCCCAGGTTCTGGGTTCCAATCTCAGCTCCACTAGTTGCCCGCTGGGTGACCTTGGTGCGAGTCACCTCAGTGGAAAGAGCCCGGGCTTGGGAGTCAGAGGTCATGAGTTTCGAATCCCAGCTCGGCCACTTGTCAGCTGTGTGACTGTGGGCACGTCGCTTCACTTCTCGGTGCCTCAGTTCCCTCATCTGTAAAATGGGGACGACGACTGTGAGCCCCACGTGGGACAACCTGATTCCCCTGTGTCTACCCCAGCGCTTAGAACAGTGCTCTGCACATAGTAAGCGCTTAACAGATACCAACGTTATTATTCTCTGGGCCTCAGTTTCCTCAGGCCTGAGGTAACGTCCTGATTACCCTATCCCAGCGCTTAGGACAGTGCTCAGCATTCATTCAATAGTATTTGTGGAGCGCTTACTATGTGCAGAGCACTGTCCTAAGCGCTTGGGATGTACAAATCGGCAACAGATAGAGACAGTCCCTGCCCTTGGACGGGCTTACAGTCTAATCAGTCTAAGCATAGTAAGTGCTTAACAAATACCATCATTATTATTATTTCCTCAGCTATAAAATGGGAATTAAAAACCTACATTCCCTCCGACTTAGACTTTGAGCCCCAAATAGCACAGTTAGTGTCCCGGCTCTGCCACTTGTCAGCTGTGTGACTGTGGGCAAGTCACTTCACTTCTCTGTGCCTCAGTTACCTCATCTGTAAAATGGGCATTAAGATTGTGAGCCTCACGTGGGACAACCTGATGACCCTGTATCTATCCCAACGCTTAGAACAGTGCTCTGCACATAGTAAGCACTTAACAAATACCAACATTATTATTATTATTACCCCTGTGCTTAGTGCAGCGCTTGGTTCATATACCACAGTTAATGTACCGTTTTTAACCCCACAGAAGCAGCTTGGCTTAGTGGCCAGAGCACGGCCCGGGGAGTTAGGAGGACCTGAATTCTAATTCCAACTCCGCCGCCTGTCTGCTGTGTGACCTTGGGCAAGTCACCTCACTTCTCTGGGCCTCCATTGCCTCATCTGCAAAATGGGGATTAAGACCGGGAGCCCCACGTGGGACGGGGCTGTGTCCGACCTGATTAGCTTGTCTACCCGAGTGCTCGGCCCACAGGGAGCGCTTAAAAAATACTATTATTATTGTTCTTTTAATTAAATAGTATGATTATGATCATTAGTAGGGGGTGCTGTGGGTCCAGTGACCATCGAGGGGGATCCTGGCTTGGGGTGAGGCTTCCCTCTCAGATATACGGACGTCTCAGCTTTCCCTCGTCTCTCCAGAAGGACAGTGGCAACAGTAAGAAGGGCCTTCTTCCCCTGGCCGGTCCTGATGACACGGTTGCCTTTGGTAAATCCTGTTTCTGGAAGAGGTTTCTTTGGGGAGGCTGTGAAGTGAGGTGACTTGCCCAAGGTCACGCAGCAGTTGGAATTAGAATTCAGGCCCTCCTAACTCCCGGGGCCATGCTCTGTCTACTAAACCAAGCTGCTTCTATGGGTTAAAAACGGTATATTCATTGTGGTATACGAACTAAGCAAAGGGGGAGATACTAGCTAACTAGGAAGGACGCAGTCCCTGTCCACGCCAGTGCCCGGTAACTCCTGAGAAGGCTAAAGGAGAGGCAGTCCTAGACTGTAAACTCACTGTGGGCAGGACTTGAATCTGTTTATTCTTCACTGTACTCTCCCAAGCGCTTAGTACAGTGCTCTGCACACAGTAAGGCCTCAATAAACACGAATGAATGAATGGAAGGCAGAAGCGACAGGCGTCGCCGGGCACGGACCTGGACCCATCGACCGGCGGTAATTCCTGAGCGCTTACTGGGAGCAAAGCCCGGCACTAAGCGCTTGGGAGAGTTCGGTGCAAAAGAGTTGGTAGACGTGTTCCCTTTCTACTAAGAGCTCTCGGTCAGAACCAGCGACTCGTATTCTGGGAGTCTTCGGGAAGATGGTGCCTTGGCTAGTTCCACACTTGGATGAAAAGGTTATGAGCTTTTATGAACTTGAACTTCTCCTGTGGATCGACGTGTTCCCTGCCCACAAGGAGCTCTCAGTCAACCGACAACTCCTATTTTGGAAATCTTCAGGAAGATAGAGCCTTGACTATTTCCGTCCTTATTCATTCACTCATTCAATAGTATTTATGGAGCGCTTACTATGTGCAGAGCACTGTACTAAGCGCTTGGAATGGACAAATCGGCAACAGATAGAGACAGTCCCTGCTGTTTGACGGGCTTACAGTCTAATCGGGGGAGACAGACAAAAACAATAGCAATGAATAGAATCAAGAGGTTATGAATTTCTCCTGTACATTAGACCTTCTTGAGGTGACACCGGGAAAAACTTTCAGTGTCATTTGGTCTTGAAAGTAAATGAGAACTTCCACCCCCAACTGTCCAAATTGAACCAAACCGTATTCCTTGATATTTCTACAGCCAAATATAAAAATGTCTGTTTCTGTGTCCATCAGGACCAGAAAGGGAGCTCCCAAGGATCTAGAAGTGAGTTTGGGGCCAGTTATAGCTCTAGCATTTTTGCTACATTGTTTCCCCTTTCACCAGCAGACAACTGATAACAACAATAATAACAGTGATGGTTCTTGTTAAGCGCTTACTTACTTGTTAAGCCAAATGCTGTTCTAAGCACTGGGGTAGATCAGGTTGTCCCACATGGGGCTCACAGTCTTAATCCCCATTTTACAGATGAGGGAACAGAGGCCCAGAGGTTAAGTGACTTGACCAAGGTCACACAGCAGATAAGCGGCGGAGCCGGGATTAGAAGCCACGACCTCTGACTCCCAAGTCCGGCTCTTTCCGCTAAGCCACGCGGCTTCTGTAGGCTATTGAACCGTCATCTTTCGGGCCCATTTTTCCCCCTGTTTCTTTGTATCGCTCCTCCTTACTGTCTTTTTTTTTTTCCCAGTGGAGGTGGGACTGCGTCAAGAGGGTCCCGGGGAACCAGTGGGCCGGTGCTGGGATCGGACCGAGCTCTGGGGCTAAGCGTCCCTGCCTCAAGAGAGATCACATCAGTGGCCGCTGGCGGTTTGGGGAATGGATCGCTTGGGTTCTTTCAGCAGTAAGTACAAAAAAAGTAGACCCCTCAAATGATTCTTGTTTTTTAATGGTGTTTGTTAAGCACTTACTAGGCACCAGGCCCTTTACTAAACGCGGAGGGGCGGGTAGATCCAAGCTAATCGGGTTGGACCCGGTCCGTGTCCCACATGGGGCTCGCTCTCTTAATCCGCACTTTACAGATGAGGAAACTGAGGCTCAGGTAAGTGACTTGCCCAAGCAGCTGGCAGTTATAAGAGTCTTCGTTTAACAGCTCATAAGGAGAAAGGGCAAGGGGGAATGTGAATGGAGTCTGTCTTTGAAAAAGTAGGTGCTTTGATTCTGTAACCGTTAGACGAACGTGTTATCGTAGCTCATACTCGATGGAAAACGAATTTCTCTGTCTTTTTAGTCTACGGGGGGGTGCTAATGCACGGTTATTTCACAGTCATTTGGGGAAAAGAATCCAAATTTGCTGGTTGCCCCCAGGGTGGGCTGGAGCTTGCCAAGAGTGAGGAAAAGGAAATACTTTTTTTCAGGTAGATTTTCTGACTCAAAAATTAAGCCTGAGAAGGGAATCCACACTGAATTATTTTTCTGAAACTAGTTCAAGGAGACTTTTCCAACTGAAAAACTAACTTTATTCATCCTCAAAATCATGGCAGAGTATATTTTTTAAGCTTTTGCAATTGGGCAGAAATGCCTATCAAATGTCTTGATAAAGTCCTGCTATAACGTGTTTTCTCTAAACAATTTGGATATAATATAATGAAAGAAAAGGAAGCTGTTCTTCCCACAACACAAGTCTGTTGTGGAGTAATATAATCCACAGAATTGGCCCAAATAGATTAGTAGTAATATTGGTTTTAATTCCCAATTAAGCACCTACATTTGACTCCTTCCCGCTTCACATCTGACAGACCACGGCTTGTCCCATCTTCAAAGCCCCTCTGAAGTCACAGCATGGCGAAGTGGGTAGAGCACGGGCCTGGGGGTCAGAAGAACCCGGGTTCTAATTCCGACCCCGCCGCTTGTCTGCTGTGTGACCTTGGGCAAGTCATTTCAGTTCTCCGAGTCTCAGTTCCCTCCATTGCAGAATGGGGATTCAATACCTGTTCTGTCTTCTGCTCAGACTGTGCGTCTCATGGGGGAAAGGGACTGTATCCAGCTTAGTTAACTGGTATCTGCCCCAGCACTTAAAACGGTGCTTGATACCTAGTAAGTGCTTAACAAATACCATAAAAACTGTATTAATATTGATAGTGCATTCAGGAGAGGCACTATGATGGGGTAAACTCATCGTGGGCTGGGAATATGTCTGTTTACTGTTATATTGTACTCTCCCAATTGCCTAGTACAGTGCTTTGCACACAGTAAGTGCTCAATAAATACGATTGAATGAAACATACCTGGCTGGAAGCCGGAAGATCCAGATTCTAGTCCAAGCTCTGCAACCAGGCTGCTGGGTGACCTTGGGCAAGTCGCCTAATCTCTCTCAGCCTCAGTTTCCTCATCTGCAAAATGGAGACAGTAATAGTTGCCTTTCTCCTTACTTCAAGGCGCTGCTGTGAGGGCAAAAATGTGGTAAGTAATGTGAGAGCCCTTTGGGAATAAAAGCGCTATACAAAACCCAAAGTAATATAATTTCTGGAGAACGCACATTTATTGTTAGCACCCTAAAGCCCTGCAAGCAGAATGACTAGTCCAAGTCCCACGTGCTGGGATATTCAGGTTTTCCCTCAACATCAGGTGACCCTCCCCCCACCTCCTCCCCAGCACCCCAGTTTTTCAAAAAGTCAATATTTTGTGTTTTTCTTTTGTAGATGATCCCTTTGACAAGCCACCTTGTCGGGGATGTTCTTCTTATCTCATGGAGCCTTACATCAAATGTGCCGAGTGCGGGCCACCTCCTTTTCTCCTCTGCTTGCAGGTAACCCTAACCCTCCATCCCATGGGATTTCTTGACCCAGGACGCTAAAGGATTGCACTCGGTTTCCCTATGACGTGCTGGTTATATTCTTGACAAACTAGTATTATATAGAGTTGTCTTTCGTGGTCAAAAAAGGACGCCCTGATGGATCTGTCACTCAAAAAGTCAATGACGGATCCCCAGTCCCAGCCACACTGGGCACGGCGTAGTGGGTAGCGCACGGGCCTAGGAGTCCGAAGGTCATAGGTTCTAATCCCGACTCCCCCACTTGTCTGCTGTGTGACCGCGGGCAAGTTGCTTCACTTCTCTGGGCCTCAGTTACCTCATCTGGAAAATGAGAATAGAGACCGTGAGCCCCGTGAGGAACCCAATTTGCTTGTATCCACCCCGGAGCTTAATGAAGAGCCTGGTGCATAGTAAGCACCTAACAAAGGCAGTACTTATTATTATTATTATTAAACAAAAAGCTGTTCGTTGTTCTGTTGTTGTGCTTAGCACCTGGCACTGATTTCTCTTTGGCAGAGCACAACTCCAGTCTGCTCTCCCTCCTCCTCGGGGTTTCCCCCATTTCAGCTTTCCATTCAACAGCTCTCTGGGTATCCTGCTGTCGCTCATTCTCCACACGTGTCCCATCCCGTGTTAAGGTGCGATGCTGGGATTTAGACTACACCCCAGCACTTCATTCTTTGTGATCTGATCTTGCCGTTTGATTTTGAGAATCGCCCTTAAGTGACACCGGTGGGATCTGCTCGAGGAGGAGGTCTGACCACGCTACAGCTCGGAAGCCCTCTAGTTTGGTCTGGAGCTTGAAACCTTGATTCCACCCCTCTGTTTGACGGTCTTCCAAAGGATGTGCTGGCCTTCTTCATTCTTTTTTTTTTTTTGGTATATTTCCTTATCCATCATTGCATCATTGGTCACTGGGTCGCCTAGGCAGCAGAATTCTGCCACTGCTCTTAGCTCTGAATTACCAAGTAAGTGTTTTAGGGAAGCTGAGGGGCCAAGTGGAAAGAGCACAGATCTGCTGGGTTCTATTCCCAGTTCCACACAGTTGCTGTATGACTTGGGTTAGCTACTTAACTTTTTTGGGCCTCGGTTTCCTCATCGGTAAAATGGGGATTAAGTATCTGTCTCTCTCCCTCCTAAACTATAAGCCTGGTGTGGGACAGGAACTAGGTCCAATCTGATCATTTGGATTAACTCTAAAACCTGAGAGGCAGCCTGGCCTAGTGGATAGGGCACGGGCCTGGGAATCGGAAACAGACCTGAGTTCTAATCCTGGCTCCACCACTGCTCTGTTGGGGGGCCTTGGACAAGTCACTTAGCTTCTCTGTGCCTTAGTTCCCTCATATGTAAAATGGGGATTAAGACTATGAACAGGGACTGGTGTCCAACCTGATTTCCTTTATTCATTCATTCATTCATTGGTATTTATTGAGCACTTACTGTGTGCAGAGCACTGTACTAAGCGCTTGGAAAGTACAGTTCGGCAACAGATAGAGACAATCCCTACCTAACAATAGGCTCACTGTCTATCCCAGCACTTAGTATAGTGGCTGGACCATAGTAGGAGCTCAATCCCGGCCCCCCAGTTGGACCCCAAACTCGAACTGTTGGCCCCCCGTCAGTGGATAAATTTCCTGCCAAAGGGATTTTGCAATGGTTGGGGTTTTTTAATTGGGGGTGGGGAGTAGTTATTTGTGCAGCTGTTACTCTTCCTCTTTTCTTTTGCAGCTCAGCGCAGTACTATTAGTTAATAATAATAACATTAACAACAATAATAAAAATGGTATTTGTTAAGCGCTTACTATGTGCCAAGCACTTGTTCTAAAGCACCGGGGTAGACACGAGGTAATCAGGTTGTCCCATGTGGGGCTCACAGTCTTCATCCCCATTTTACGGAGGAGGTAACTGAGGCCCAGCGAGGTTAAAGTGGCTTGCACACGGCAGATGAGTGGCAGAGGCAGGATTCGAACCCATGTCCTCTGACTCCAAAGCCCTGGCTCTTTCCACTAAGCCACGCTGCTTCTCTGGTGAGCAGCAGTTACCGGTTAGCTAGCAGCAGCCAAATGTGTCCTCTTTCCTGTTACAAGGTCACAACGATTAAGGCGGGGTAGAGAAGCAGCGCGGCTCAGTGGAAAGAGCCCGGGCTTGGGAGTCAGAGGTCATGGGTTCGAATCCCTGCTCCGCCGCTTGTCAGCTGTGTGACTTGGGGCAAAAGTCACTTAACTTCTCTGGGCCTCAGTTACCTTATCTGGGGATTAAAACTGTGAGCCCTACGGGGGACAACCTGATTACCTTTTTCCCCCCCAGCATTTAGAACAGTGCTCTGCACGTAGTAAGCGCTTAACAAATACCATCATCATCATCATCAAAGTCATCCACAGAGAAGTTGTTTGAAAAATGACATGTCACTGACCTCTTGTTCCTCTCTCTTTGGCAGTGCTTCACCCGAGGATTTGAATACAAGAAGCATCAGAGTGATCACACATATGAAATTATGGTAACTGGATTTGGGGAGTTTCCTCTCCTTATGAAAGGCCACGTAAATCTTGCCATTCCATCTCACCTCGTTCCGTAAATGCCTATCTTTCCTTCCTGAGTCCAAACAATGTCAGTGGTATTTGTCGAGCGCTTACTCTGTGCAGAGCACTGTAGTAAGCTCTTGGGAAAGTACAGAGGAGTTGGTATTCATTCTTTCATACAATCTTATTTATTGAGCGCTTTCTGTGTGCAGAGCACTGTCCTAAGCGCTTGGAAAGTACAATTCAGCAATAAAGAGATACAATCCCTGCCCACACCGGGCTTCCAGTCTAGAAGGGGGGAGACACATTTATCTATTAGAACGTTTCCCCATCTCGACTGTAAACTCACTGTGAGCAGGGAATGCGTCTGTCATACTGTTCTATTGTACCGTCCCGACCACGTAGTACGGTACAGTGCTCTGCGCACAGTAAGCGCTCAATAAATACGCTTGACCGACACGAACTAGAACCTGCTTGCCTGAGACAGGTTGTGTCTCAAAAGAAAACAGACGAATTGTTTCTCACTGCCTCACGACGAACTTGGTGAAATTCGAGAATCGTTTTGCTCTCTTTAAATGGAAGGGACCTCCTAGGAAGGAAGAGGTGACCAGGAGCTATAAAAGGTCTGAATGAAACTTCCCCAAAGTTGGTGGTGATCATTCTTGGGTATTGGATTTTTATTACTCTGGGTAACTGCGCCACATTCCCCTGAGCGTCCTCATCTTGAAAAGTGGATAAAAGTCACCACGTCCCTAAGCGTGCCGAGGGCTTGTTAATAAGCAACGTGGCCGGTGGAAAGAAGTCAGGACTTCTGGGTTCTAACCCCTGCTCTGCCATTTGCCGGTCACGTGACTCCGCGCAGGTCACTCAACTTCTCTGCCTCAGCGTTCTCATCTGTAAAATGGGGATTACCTGCTCTCCTGCCCCCTTAGACTGTGAGCCCCCTTTGGGCTCTGTCTCTGACCTGATTAAGCTTCTCTCTACGCTAAAGCTTAGTGCCGTGCTTGGCGCAAAGTAAACGCTTACCAAATACCACAGTCGTTATCATTCAGAGTATTTGTAGTATACCAAGGGTGTGTTGTTTCGAGTTTCTCACTACTGCTTAATGACGTTTATCAGAAAGGATGGTCGTAGAAACAAAGTAAATTACCACAAATTGTGAATTCCATCCACAAGTCGTTTAACAGCAGACCTATGCTCTTACCCTGGGGGGGTTTCCAGATTCTCTTTCCATCCCTAATCATAAATTCTTGTCCAATTCTTTCTGGGCAGACATCAGACTTTCCCGTCCTCGATCCCACCTGGACAGCTCAGGAGGAAATGGCACTTCTGGAGGCCGTGATGGACTGTGGTTTTGGAAACTGGTGAGAGCTTCCCACTCAGCGTCTGGAGTAATGTCTTCTGGTCACCTTTCCGGGAACGGGAATGGACACGGGGACTTCAAAGGGATGACTCCTGGGAGCCGACGAGTGATGCTTTTTTTTGTCCTGTAATGAGCCATGCTCTCTCTTCCTGCCTCTCTCTTTTTTCTCTTTCTCCCTCTCTTGCTTTTCTTCTCTCTCTCTCCCCCTTCCTCCCTTATGAGAAACAGCATGGTCTAGTGGCCAGAGCCCGGGCCCGGGAGTCAGAAGGACCTGGGTTCTAATCCCAGCTCTGCCACTTGTTTGCTGTGTGACATTTGGGCAGGTTACTTACCTTCTCTATACCTCAGTTACCTCACCTGGAAAACGGGGATTAAGACTCGAGCCCTACGTGGGGCAGGGACTGCGTTCCACCCGATGAACTAGTATCTACCCCAGTGCTTAGTACAGTGCCTGACACGTAGCAAGTGCCTAAGAAATGTCACAATTATCATTTTTATTATTATTCTTCCCTCTCTCTATCTCCCTCTCCCAGATCCCTGGTTCACAATGCATGTGTCTCAAAGGGGCCCAAGGTTAGACCGTTGCTGAATTGCTGACGGCAGCGAGCCATGCAGCCCCTTTCCAAAAATCAGAATTGTTTCATTTTTTCAACCAAAATTTGATCTCCTCCATGCTTTTATGAACTTTTCCTGGATAGAGTTCGGTGCCAGAGCCAGAAAGAAATCTCTTAGCCGTCCTACGATTCAATCAGTAATACTTATTGAGCACCGACTTTATGCAGGATGCTGTACAGAGTACTTGGAAGAGTACAGTAGAGCCAGAAGCTCAGAGCTCCGTCCTCAAGACCCTTTCGGTCTAAGGCGGGGTGGAGGGGAAACGCATAAAATAATTTACAGATAGGAGAAACATGAGAATGGAAATATGGACGAGGAAGTGTAAGCACTGAGGTGATAGCTGTAGAAGGAATAGTATTTATTAAGTGCTTACTGAGTGCAGAGCACTGGCCTAAGCTCTCAAACCCTGTTGTCCCCCAAGGAGCTCACAATATACCAATAATAGGTAGGGGAGAGGACTGGAGACGGACACAGTGGGAGGGTGTGCCCTGGAGAGAAGAGAAATATGGGGGGAAAGCTGGGGTCTGACAGATCTGAAGAGGGAGGAAGCTCCAGGCCGTCGAGAAAGGTCAAGAACAGACGGCTGGAGGTGAGAGAGTTGAGAACAAGCCAGTGAATAGCCTGAGGGGAGCGAAGCGGGTAAACTGGGGGTGCGGTGTGAGAAATGCGGAGAAGAGGGAGAGAATTGAGGGAGCGCCTTAAAGCCTGTAGTCAGATAGATCTGCCCGATGCAGCGAGGAATGGGTAGCCATTGGAGGTTTCTGAAGAATGGAGAGACTTATGCAAAACAATTTTGAGAAAAATGACTCGGGCAATATGAAATTAGTGCTGGAGAGATGGAGGGGTGAGGGGAAGGGAGAAAGAGAGAGAGAGACACACTCATTAGGGAGACAAACGAGGAAACTGATTCACCTATGTACTTGGGATAGGACTAGTGTCTAGACTTGGGTGGTGACAGTTTGGATAGAGAAGAAGGGGCAGATCCAGGAAATGTTATCGGGGGAGACGGCAGCAGATTTAAGCTCCCCTTTGTATTTTTTTTTGGTCTTCTGAACAAGATGCTGGGTCTGTGCCTGGTAGAATTTGCAAGCATTCAGAGTCTTTGTTCTGAAAAGGAACACGGTTTCGGTGTCTAAGACAACCAGCCGAGACGCTAAAGACACGGGCTGCGTTCCCAGAATCGCCACCGACTTGCTAGCTGCCTTCGGCCCAGTGCTTTGACCTCTCGTCTCATTGCCGAATGGGCTAATCCTCCCTGCAGCTTGTCTTCTGAGGTAGCCAGAGAGGTAATGAGCCCATGGGAATAAAACTGAGACGCCCCTCTGTCCAGCCCCAGGTGAAAAACCAACGTTATTGTCCAAAGTTCTGGAATTCAGTCCTATTCATTGAGGGCTTGCTGTGTGCAGAGCACTGTACTAAGCGCTTGGGAGAGTACAATACAACAGTAAACAGACACATTCGCTGCCCACAGTGAACTTGGACTCAAGGGGGGAGGCAGACGTTAATATAAATAAGGAAATTACAGATACGCACATAAGCTGGGAGGGGGGATGAATAAAGGGACCAAGTCAGGGCGACGCAGAAGGGAGTGGCAGAAGAGGAAAGGAGGGCTTAGGGAAGGCCTTTTGGAGGAGATGGGCCTTCATTAAGACTGTGAAGCGGGGGAGAATTGCAGTATTCCTTTCCCTAAGAGCTGGAACAGCATCTCCCAAGGAGAGGGGTTATCGCCTCGTCGGTGAAGTCACGAGGAGGTGAACTGATTATCTTCTCCC
The DNA here is from genome assembly GCF_004115215.2 of Ornithorhynchus anatinus. NCBI lineage: Eukaryota > Metazoa > Chordata > Mammalia > Monotremata > Ornithorhynchidae > Ornithorhynchus > Ornithorhynchus anatinus. Next base: position 14,679,324 of record NC_041744.1, read on the forward strand.
TCAGAGTTCCCAGGGTAGGGCGGGCAGCTGAAACTAGCCCTCCTCATCTCACCCCCCCCACCTTGGGTCCTGATGGGGGTTGACAAGAACTGTAACTAGCAAGATGGGCACTCCCATTTCTTTAATTTCTCCTTCCCCCACCTCCTCTGACAGTAGGGTTGGGTCCTCCTGGCCCCACTGGGGCTTCGGGAGCAAGTTTGGAATTTCTTGCACCCGTGGCAGGTTCCAGAACTGGCCAGGGAACATTCCGGGTTCCTCTCGCCTCTGCCCAACGGGGCCAGAGTTCAGCGGCATTCCTGGGGGTGATCTAGGGGCTTCTCTTGTTTCTGCCAAGATCTGACGCTAAGCCAGAGGCTCCTCTTACCCCCACCGTAGTCCTGGAGCATGGAAGAGGGCAACTCTCATCCCTTACAGGCGCTGAAGTTAAATAATAATAATAATAATAATACTGATGATGGTACTTGTTAAGCGCTTATTATCCGCCCAGCACTGTTCGTAGCACTGCGGTAGTTACAAGGTAATCGGGTTGGACACAGTCCCCGTCCCACAGAAGGCTCACATTCTTAATCCCCATTTTGCAGATGAGGGAACCGCGGCCCAGGGAAATCAATGACTCGCCCAAAGTCGCACAGCAGACGTGTGGCAGAGCCGGGATTAGAACTCAGATCCTTCCGACTCCCGGGCTTGTACTCTATTCGCTAAGCCACGTTGCTTCCGCTCCCTGTACCCCTACCAGCCTCCGAGACCGGGTTGAGGATTTTTTTCTCCCTAACAATGCTCTGGCGCCAGCCGTGGGCTTTTGGGGCCCCTACTGAGGTTCAGGGGAGCGCTTCGTCCTCCGGGAAGCCAGGCCCCTAACGCCACCCTCTCTCCAAGCCCCTTCCCTTCAGAGTTCCATCCTCAGTTTGCCCCGTACGCCGAATGAAACCGTTGCTTGTATTACTTATATTTCATGCTGATCCCTTGGGGCGGCACATTTGGGAATATGAGATTCAACACAGGACTGTTCTAACATCTACTGCCGGAGCTTCTCTGGTACAAAGGGAGAAGCAGCGTGGCCTGGTGGATAGAGTACGGGCCTGGGAGATAGAAGGATCTGAGTTCTAATCCTGGCTCCGCCACCTGTCTGCTGGGTGACGCTGGGCAAGTCGCTTCACTTCTCTGGGCCTCAGTTACCTCATCTGTAAAATGGGGATGAAGAGTGTGAGCTCCATGTGAGAAGCAGCGTGGCTCAGTGGAAAGAGCACAGGCTTAGGAGTCAGAGGTCATGGGTTCTAATCCCGGCTCCGCCCCGTCAGCTGTGTGACTTTGGGCAAGTCACTTAACTTCTCGGTGCCTCGGTTACCTCATCTGTAAAATGGGGATTAAGACGGTGAGTCTCACGTGGGACAACCTGATTACCCTGTATCTACCCCAGCGCTTAGAATAGTGCCCGGCACATAGTAGTAAGCGCTTAACAAATACCAACATTATTATTATTACTATGTGGGACACGGACTGAGTCCAGCCTGATTACTTTGTCTCCACCCCAGCGTTTAGAACAATTTGTAGCACATAGTAAGCGCTTAACAAATACCATTAAAAAAAAAGTGGGGGTGGGGGGCGGTTGATGGTACTGAGGGAAGCAACTTGGCCTAGTGGATAGCGCACGGGCCTGGGAGGCAGAAGGTCATGGGTTCTAATCCCGGCTCCTCCACTCCTCTGCCCTGTGACCTTGGGCAAGTCATTTCCCTTCCTCTGGGCCACAGTTACCTCATCTGTAAAAATGGGGATCGATGAGCATCATCACTAATAATGATATTTTCAGTTCTTAAGTGTCAGTACGCCTTTAAACGGGGAACAACCAAACCATACTCTCCCTTACCGCTGACCGAAAGAGTTCCCTCTTCCTTTCTTAAGGCAAGACGTGGCCAATCAGATGTGCACGAAAAGCAAGGAAGAATGCGAGAAACACTACATGAAGCATTTCATCAATAACCCCCTCTTCGCATCCACCTTGCTGAACCTGAAGCAGGCGGAGGAGGCAAGGACGGCAGACACGGCCATCCCGTTCCAGTGTAAGTATCCGCCGTCGGGAAGACCCGCGGGCTTGTCCTCGGGGCTTTCCGTCCGGTAGTCTCCAGACGAGTCCTCGTCGGAAGATTAGGAAGTATCTGAACGAGGTAGTGAAAGCGAGGGGTCTTTCGTTAACCTCAACCTCGTCTGTCGGGCTCAGCACAGCGGCCCATCTTGCAGGGCATCGCATTGAAGAGCGGTAGAAATTTAACACCTGGAACCTGACCCTAGATGGGTTTCTTGTAATATCTGAGTAAATAATCACCCATTCTGGTAACGTCAGGGCCAGGGAACAGTTCGTGGTTATCCTTCCACTGTTACTGGCAGCAGTCATGAATTTTTTTTTATTTTTAGACTCCGGGAGTTGAGGGACTCCCGGACCCTCCCAATTTAACAAAATTAGAAACCTGATGAACTGTAAATTATAAATGGTCTCCCCAAGTTTCGAAACCAGGAATAATAAGATACCTGCACACTTCTCCTTCCCTCGAGCTCCTTAGCAAGTAGCGTTACCACTGTATGACTAGGCTTTCAATCAATCAATCGGGGTTATTTGTTGAGCGTTTAAAACGGAGTACTGTTTTAAGTGCTTGAGAGAGTAAAGTACGGCAGAGTTCGAGACACATTCCCTGTCCAGCTCTAGCTTACAGTCTTGAGGGGGAGACAGCCATTAATATAAACAAGTTACGGATATAATATGCATATACGTTAAGCACTTACTCCCCTCTCAGGGTCACACCTGGAGAGCTCCCAGTAGTCTACCAGTCTCGGTTACGGGAGGGAGAGTCGAGCAGAGCCCTATCCACGCCATTTCCTAGCTTGGCCGTGGCTAGGGAGTGGAAAGCAATCTGCTACAAGTCAAAACTCACCCGTGCTGGGCAGCAGCGGCACGGGAGAGAATCGAGGGCGGAGACTCCAGTTTACTGCGTGGAAGGAGGCGATGGTAAACCACTTCCGTATTTCACTAAGAAAACTCTACGGATACACCACCTTACTAATGATTGCAGATGGAAGTGGGGCGTTCTGGGAGAGATGTGTCCCTGGCGTCGCTGTGGGTCGAACACGATGGCATAAGACAAGCACTTACTGTCAGGCACTGAACTAAGCGCTGGGGTCGATACAAGCAAATCAGGCTGGACACAGTCCCTGTCCCCTGTGAACCTCACAGTCTCGATCCCCGTTTTGCAGATGAGGTAACTGAGGCACAGAGAAGGGAAGTGATTTTTCCAAGATCACACAGCAGACGCGTGGCAGAGCCGGGATTAGGACCCGTGACCGATATGTACCTAAATGCTGTGGGGCTGAGATTGGAGCGACTGTTAGGTGCCCAAAGGGTACAGATCCAAATGCACAGATGACGCAGAAGGGAAAGGGAGGCCGGGGGGGGGGGGGGGGGGGAAGAGGGCTTAATTGGGTAAGGCCTCTTGGAGGAGATGTGACCTTAATAAAGCTTTGAAGGTGTGAAATGAAAAGGAAATCCAAGTGGCCCGGAGCAAAAGACAGAAAACTGCTCCTCTGGAATGAAGGGGAGGAGCCGGGATGGAAATTTGAGAATTCTGGAGTTGTGACTGAAGGAGTTCTTTCCCAGACTTCAGATTCGAAAGCTCAGTTTTGAGGAGCTTTTTCCATGATTCCTTAGCAGCACTGCTACTGTTTAAAATATGATCTAAAGGTAACACATTTTCCTTAAGAAGCGGGGAGGGGAATCAGAATGAGCTCTGAATATTTCTGGTCACTTTTCCATTGATTTTTTTCAGTCTTTCTCCCTTTATTGACCCTGTCAGGTTCACTCTCCTCTGAAATATGTAAAGCATTTCCTTTGTCTATCAGCATTTTATGAAGTGAATTAATAAAACCTGCAACTCTTGCAGCGACAGATGATCCCCCCCGGCCTACCTTTGACTCCCTGCTTTCCCGGGATATGGCGGGATATATGCCAGCCCGAGCAGACTTCATTGAGGTAAGGGATCCACTCGCTCTTTTCACAAGAATGGGGAGCAGCTGGTTTGCTCCTGGTAAGATTAATCCATCCATCAATCGTATATATTGAGCACTTACTGAGGTCAGAGCACCATCGTCGGGGAGAGTACAATTATAACAGAGTTAGTAGACCCATTCCCCGTCCACAGCGAGATCTCCAACTCCAAAACTCGGATCGTGAACTGGACCAAAAATCCACTTCAGAGAGCTGAATATCGGAAGTTGGGCTCCACACTCGTCCCACTCACAAATGTAAACCTTCCTACTTTGTCTTCATCTTCCCGAACATCCAGAGAACGTTCAAGAAGAATCTGTCACATGAAGGACCGTAACTGTGTCTCTCCGACCCATTCTCCAAATGAAATTCAGATTAACAGCATTTCCCTCAGCCAGATTCCAATACTTTCCATCTTGCCCCCATTTTTTTTTTTTTTTAATTTTCCGGAGAGGAATTTCGTTTATTTACAATTCGTTGTGGGCAGGGAATGTGTTGGTCATACTGTACTGCTGCACTCTTCCAAGCACTTAGAACAGTGCTCTACACACAGTAAGCACTCAATAAATATGATTGACCCCTCCTAGTTCTGCTGGTCTTTTTACTGCCATCACTGAGCATTTTAACTGGTTCAAGGCCCCACTGAATCCGTCCTCCATTTTCTCGGGAGCACTAGGAGAATGCCGATTCTTTCCCTAGAAGTTAATAATAATTATGGTATGTGTTAAGCGCTTACTATGTGCCAGGCACTGTACTAAGCGCCGGGGCGGATACAAGCTAATCGGGTTGGACAAAGTCCCCGTCCCACGTGGGGCTCACAGTCTCAATCCCCATTTTCCAGATGAGATCCCTGAGGCCCACAGAAGTAAAGTGACTTGCCCGAAGTCACACAGCAGACACGTGGCGGAGCCGGGATTAGAACCCATGACCTTCTGACTCCCAGGCCCGGGCTCCATCCACTACGAGCTCCTGCTAGGTGGTTTCCCCCCGTTTATCCTGTATCAAAATCATGGACGAGATCCAGGAAGTAACTGAATCGGATTTGGGTTGCGGGGGTGGTGGTTTTTCTCTTCTCTCCCCAGGAATTTGACAATTATGCAGAATGGGACTTGAGAGACATAGATTTTGTGGAGGACGACTCGGACATTTTACACGGTAAGTTCTGAACCTCGTGGGCACACAGAGGGTAACTGTGTTGATGTTATACCAAAAATTGGGACTCCGCAGTTTTTTGATGAGATAGTCTTGGCCTGGTCCAGGAGCCTGCATAAAACTAGGCTCTGGATCCTTTATTACTTAGAACTGTGTTGGTTATTTAACATTTCTGCTCACATTTCAGAGTTGACATTCATTCAATAGTATTTATTGAGCGCTTACTATGTGCAGAGCACTGTACTAAGCGCTTGGGATGAACAAGTCGGCAACAGATAGAGACGGTCCCTGCCGTTTGACGGGCTTACGGTCTAATCGGGGGAGACATTAGGCCCCAGACAAACAATACCAAGATTCCTATAGTTAGATCTGCTCATATCCAGCAGATAATTATTCTCTCCACCTTCAAAGTCCTTTTGACGGCACATCTCCTCCAAGAGGCCTTCCCTGATTAAGCCCTCCTTTCCTCTTCACCCACTCCCTTCTGCGACACCCTTTCTTCATCTCCCCCTCCCAGCCCCACAGCACTGCCGTCTATATCTGTAATTTCTTTATTTATGTATATTCATGTCTTGTCTCCTCATCCTACACTGTAAACTCATTGTGGGTGTGGAGTGTGTGTGTTTATTGTTATATTCTCCCAAGCGCTTAGTACAGTACTGTGCACCCAGTAAGCGCTCAGTAAATTCGACTGAATGAATGAACATCCTGACGACATATTTAATCAACTGCCCCCACGGGAAAACGGAATCCATCTGCAAAGGGAGGAGTGCCAATACTTAGAGCTGTGTTGATTATTCAACATTTCTGCTCACATTTCAGAGTTGATGCCTTAATTATTGGGGGTTGATAACGATCAGTGAATGCCAAAGGGCTCTTAAGAGAGTGGGTTGTTAGAAACACAATAGAAGGGTATTTAAGTGCTGATTATGTGCCAGGCACTGTACTAAACGCTGGGGTAGCTACAGGATAATCAGCTTGGGCACAGTCCCTGTGCCACATGGAGCTCACAGCCTAAATGGGAGGGAGTAGGATTTCATCTCCATTTTACAAATGAGGAAACTGAAGCACAGAGAAGTTAAGTCCTCTAGGCCGGATGCTTCTTGTGGGCAGGGAATGGGTCTACCAACTCTGTTATATTGTACTATCCCAAGGGCTTAGTCCAGCGCTTTGCACACAGTAAGCGCTCAAATACGATTGATTCATTAAGTGACTTCCCCAGAGTCACAAAGCAGGCCAGTGGCAGAGCTGGGATTAGAACCCAGGTCCTCTGACTCTAAGGCCTGGGCTCTTTCCACTGGGCCACGCTACTTCCCAATGCTTCCTCTTTCTCCTTTCCTTGCCCTTCCTGGGTTAACTGTAGGTTTAAAACGAAACCTAAGCCCAATTCAGTCCGGTCTATTATTTGGCAGGATGCAACAGAAAATACTGAATGCTGCTTCACCATCATCATCAAGGTATTTATTGAGCACCTACTATGGGCACAGCACTGTACTAAGCGCTTGGGAGAGCACAGTACAACAGAGGTGGTAGAGACATTCCCCGCCCACCACGACCTCAGTCTAGAGAGGGAGAAGGACATGAATATCAATAAATGACTCTTCACTTCTAAGAACCAGAATTGTAAACTCCAATTCCACTCCCCATTAACTTATCCTCTGTCAGAAAGAAAGAACTTCATCCTTCTAGCTCCGAAGCAGCTGCCCGCTGACTTGATATATGCCAGCTCTAACTAGGAGGGAGGCCTCAAGAAACCGTTAACTTTTAAGGAAATGTTTGGAGAGACTTTTAAGAGATTTTTCTTCCCTCTCCCTCCCACACACAACTTTTGTGGAAAGTCAAAGTGACGCAGTTTGAGCTAAAAGAGGAAAGCCTCAAAGACCACTTTCGCATTCACCAATTCCATTGTATTTTCTCAGTCTTTCCTGTCAGCCTCTCTCTTTTCAACCCCAGTGACTCATGATCCTACCTCCTGGGTAGCTTTGTCTTATTTTAGCAAGATCTCTTCCTAGGCACATCGACTCTAAACTCTCCTCAGAATTTCTTTTCTTGCCGGGAGCTCCAGCAGGAGCCCAAATGGTCACATGATCTAAAAGGTTTTCCACTGTCTTTAGCCCGTTTACAATCCCGGCCTCTCTCCCAGGGTTCAGATTAGGAAAAGGATAAGATCAACTTCTGCGTCTCCCAGTTTGGAGACTCCGGTATTTCGATCAGTCAGTCGTAGTTCTTGAGCACTTGCTGTGTGCAGAACACTGTAGTAAGCGCTTGGGAGAGTACACTACAATAATATTCACAGACATGTTCCCCGTTTTTGCTCCAGGGTTGTGGAACAACAGCGTCTCTCTATCCTGAAAGATGTTGTGGGGGAACGGTATTGTGTAGCCGATCCAGTTTGAAGGTTTTGAAGCCGGTAATTTAAAAGGGGCTCCCAACCAAACGGCGGCGTTCCCTTAAGAGAACGACGCAGGAGGTGCCTATCGTACGTCAAGATGATTTGACCGAAAATCCATTTGCCCATCGTAATAACGTCGGTATTTGTTAAGCGCTTACTGTGTGCAGAGCACTGTTCGAAGCGCTGGGGGAGATACGGGGTCGTCAGGTGGTCCCGCGGGAGGCTCACAGTTAATCCCCATTTTACAGATGAGGTAACTGAGGCACAGAGAAGTTAAGAGACTTGCCCATAGTCACACAGCTGAGAAGTGGCAGAGCCGGCATTCGAACCCGTAACCTCGGACTCCCGAGCCCGGGTTCTTTCCACTGAGCCACGCTGCTTCATGGCAAGTCTGGATGAAAAAGGCAATTTGGGAGTGGCTCTTTAGACACACTCTAAATCATGCGAAAACTGCCACAAGCTGAACATCTCTTTATGCTAGTCTTTATTCTAAAAGATGGTAGTGTTGCCTAAATGTCCTGTGGCACTTCAATCGGTATTCTTTACTGAGTGCTTAGTATGCAGAGGGACTGAACTTAAGCATATAATAATAATAATCAAGGCTCAGTGGAAAGAGCCCGGGCTTCGGAGTCAGAGGTCATGAGTTACCCCTTCCTTCCCTCCCTCTTCAGGGAGTAAGCAGCGTGGCGCAGTGGGAAAGCTGCGGCCCTGGAAATCGGAGGTTCCGCGTTCTGATTCCACCCGTCTACAGGGTGGCCTTGGGCAAGTCACTTAACCTCCCCATGCCTCCGTTTCCCCAATCTGTAAAGTGGGGGTAATAATAGCCGAACCCCCACTTTGCAGGGATGCTGTGGGGAGCAAATGAAAATAACTGATGTAAGGTGCTCTGGCAGTGAAAGCACCAGATAAAAGCTTGAGAAGCAGCATGGCCTAGCGGATAGAGCATGGGCCCAGGAGTCAGAAGGGCCTGGTTCTAATAATAATAATAACGTTGTTATTTGTTAAGCGCTTACTATGTGCAGAGCACGGTTCTAAGGGCTGGGGTAGATACAGGGTCATCAGGCGGTCCCACGGGAGGCTCACGGTTAATCCCCATTTTACAGATGAGGTAACTGAGGCCCAGAGAAGTTAAGTGACTTGCCCACGGTCACACAGCTGCCAAGTGGCAGAGCGGGGATTCGAAGCCATGACCTCTGACTCCCAAGCCCAGACTCTTCCCACTGAGCTCCGCTGCTCCTCTAAACCCGGCTCTGCCACTCGTCTGCTGTGTGTGACCTGGGGCGAGGCCCTTCACTCCTCTGGGCCTCCGTTACCTCCTCTGTAAAATGGGGATTAAGACTGGGAGCCCCATGTGGGACATGGACTGTGGCCAGCTATATTAGCAGTTAGTACAGTGCCTGGAACATAATAAGCACTTAACAGACACCATTTTTAAAAAAATTTAAGTCTTGTACAGCAGGGAAGCCCCGTAGCTGTTCCTGAGGATAGGCTGTCCCCCATCTCTAGACCCTAAGCTCCTCGTGGACGGGAGACATGTCTACCAACTAACCCCGTCGTCGTGTTGCACTCTCCCGAGCGTACAGCCCTGCGGTGGAATTCTAGAGGAGCAGCGTGGCTCAGTGGAAAGAGCCCGGGCTTTGGAGTCAGAGGTCATGGGTTCGAATCCCAGCTCTGCCACTTGGCAGCTGTGTGACCGTGGGCAAGTCACTTCACTTCTCGGTGCCTCAGTTACCCCATCTGTAAAATGGGGATTAACTGCCTCATGTGGGACAACCTGATTATCCTGTATCTCCCCCAGCGCTTAGAACAGTGCTCTGCACATAGTAAGCGCTTAACAAATACCAACATTATTATTATTATTATTATTTATCCCAGTTCTGCCACCTGTCTGCCGTGTGACCTCGGACAAGTCATTTAACTGCCCCGTGCCTCCGTTACCTCCTCTGTAAAATGGGGGCTAAGGCTGTGAGCCGCTATGGGCCATGGACTGCGTCCAATCTGATTAGCTCGTATCTTCCCCAGCACTTAGTACAGGGCCCCGCACGCAGTAAGAACTCAGTAAAGACCACTGATCGATCACCTCACCACTACCTCTGAGGCTCTTCCACACTTTCACGGCCCAGAGATAGGAAGTCAAAACCTTACTTTTGCAAACCTTACTTGAGCAAAAACTGGCCAAAACCTTACGTCTGCAAACTGGGTGAACGCGGTTCCAAAACCTTACTTTTGCAAACTGGATAAACGCGGTTCCTGGTTGCCGGGGCCCTGAGCGTTACGGCTGTTCTCCCTCTGCCTCCCGGCAGTCTGCCGTCAGTCGCCTCTGGCTCGTAATTAAAGCACAGGAAAGGGAAATGCCAGGCCCAGGACCCTTTCCAGAGTCAAATGGAAACAGTGTTCACTTTCCCATTTGAGCCTTTCTGGAAAGCAGCTCAGTAAGGAAGGGCAGAAGAGTACGGGACCTGGTGGGAAACTGTCAAGGAGCTTTATAAGCAGCCAGATCCCTGCAAGCAAATCACCTCCCCTCCTGTGCGACAACCTCGTTGAGTCACTCTGCTAGCCTCCCATCAGCTGTTAGTCCGCGGCCCTCCCCTTTACTTCTTGGCAATAATGAGGCAACCAAGGCAACAGTTGGCGACGTTTTCACTTAGAGCACGTGCAGGGCTCGCCATTTGGCCGACGCGTGTGTTTTCGTTATAAGCCCTTACTAGGACCGTACTAAGCGCTGGGGGAGATACAAGCCGATCAGGTTGGACACAGGCGGCTCACCCTCTTTTACCGGCGAGGTAACCGAGGGACAGAAGAGTGAAATGACTTGTCCAGGGTGACGCGGCAGACAGGCGGCGGAGCCGGGATCAGAACCCACGGCCTCTGACTCCCAGGCCCGTGCTGACGTGGCGCACTTAAATTGGACAGTCAGTAGAGTTCAGTTCACCCAAGAAGACAGGCACAGAACTGTAAACCGTTTGGCAGAACCAGTCAATCGTATTGAACTCTTACTGTGTGCGGAACACTCTACTAAGCGCTGGGGAGAGTACAGTGTAACAGAATTGGGAGACGTGTTCCCGGCCCACAACGAGCTTTCAGTCCAGAGGGACCAGCCGGGTGCGACGGGCGGACGAGAAGTCTAACGTGGAGGTGATGCGCTGCCCACCGTTTGCCTCGGCAACACCAACGTGAGAAATGGCACACAGTTCTACGGCTCGGGCAAGCCACTGACCGACAACACAGTGACGGACAAGGAGGTTGCGATACAGACTCCAGGCACAGCTAAAGGTCTGCTGAGCTGTAATGCTGCTCTGCTTTATCTTCACTTCCTCGGCCTAGACGCCACATTTGCCTCCTTGGGCGGTTCCTAAAGCCCCATTTACGGGCTGCGTTCAACAGCGAAGCGAATCTCCTAGTATCGAAACTCCCCTCTACACTGTAAGCTCGTTACGGGCAGGGAACCTGTCTGGTATGTTGTTAGACCGTATTCTCCCAAGTGCTTAGTACAGTGCTCTGCACACAGCGCTCAATAAATTCGTTTGAATGGGTGGGATGTGAGAAGAGAACGGAGGACGGCGGGTACCCGAGCAGCTGCTGTAGGGTGAACTTAAATGGGAAAATTTAGAACAAGGAGAACAGAGGGAATGCTTTAAAGGAGCCAGCGAAACACAGCTGCATCTTAGCCGAAACCCAAGTTTGCCACGGAGCCCACTGTAAAACGCTGAAATTAAGAAAGGAGGAGCCCTTTTCGAGTAGAAACTCTGGAAGGATCGTAAGACCGGGAAGCAAGAGTACACACAGCCAACACCATGTCACAAGAAACAGTCTTTGTGTGTGCACAATGCGATTGGGACTCTGGGTTTCTCATTGGCCCTTTCAGGAACACACTCGTATGCCCACGGGTTATTTTAATCCCCATTAGCCCCGTCTCTGAGTACAAAGAACAAATACACAAGCAGAATTGTAAGATCAATGATCCTTTTCAGTGTTGCTTTTAAAACGCAATACCCGGTGCTCAAAGGCCTTAATCAGGAAACCATTCTGTTGGGATACTTTAGGAAGAAATTTAGGACTTTAAGAAGTCCTGAATGAGCAGTGGAAATGTTCCAGTGGAAAAGGCTCGGGCTCGGGAGGCAGAAGGACCTGGGCTCAAATCCCGGCTCCACCACTTTTCTGCCGTGTGACCTTGGACAAGTCACTTTACTACTCTGGGCCTCGGTTCCCCCATCGGTAAAATGGGGTTGAAGACTGGGAGCCCCATGTGGGACATGGACTGGGACCAACCTGATTGGCTTGTCTCTACCCCAGTGCTTAGTACAATACCTGGCACATGATAAGCGCTAAACAAATACCATTAAAAAATATTACGAAGTCACTAGGGCTGTGAAGGACTACGGGGAAAACAAGAAGAACCTGTTGGTTCCGAACAGCTCTGGATACTGCATTACTCCCCTGTTCGGGGTCAGAGGTCTTTTCTTCCCAGTCTTAGGCAACCTACCCAGGAGATAGAGAAGCCAGTTAAGAGGGAAAGAAAGTATGGTGGGGAAGGAGGGACTGAATTAACTTTCAGGAGGTATTTCTTAGCAAAAAAAATGTGAACACGTTCACTAATTCTTTTGCGTTGTACTCTCCCATGCTCTTGGTAAGCGCTCAGTAAATACCATTGATCCATTGATTCATTCATATGCAAAGAGAGGGAAGCACAGATCGGTGTGGGGCCTGGAAAAGAAACTGGGATTGGTGTTTGGTCTGCCTCACTACTGATTCACAGTGTGAACCCCAGTCCCAGGAATTCCTGTGTCCTTCCACGTCCCCTGCCAATAAAGCGGGTGACATGAGTTAGTCAGAGGGTGAGCACCCGGAATGAAAGGTGGTGCGTAAACCAAAAGTGGCTTTATTATCCTAGCTTTACCCCCAATCTGGTTTTTTGTTTGTTACCGAGCTGACCAAACATGCCTCGAATATTTCCCCATTCATCATTCCATAAAAGAAGCAAACTATGCGACTGTCTTTGTCAGAGTTCCCTGAAGGGTGGCTGATGTAACCCCATCGGGGGCCCCCCACCACAGATCTCTGCTTTGATCGATGAAATCGGTCCAATTTAAAAGGGTTTCCCGCTCAGCTGGGGAGGGCTGGACCACAATAAAGAGATGATTCGGGCAATCCGGCCGTAAGGGAAGTCCCGTGAGCAAACCCGAGCGACTTACGTGCTGTTGCTCCTTGTCTTGTTCTTTATTTGGTATTTATTTAGTGCCTACTCTGTGCCAAGCACTGTTCTAAGCGCTGGGCTAGATACAAGGTTAGCAGCTTGTCCCATGTGGGGCTCACAGTCATAGTCCCCATTTTACAGATGAGGGAACCGAGGCACAGAGAAGTGAAGTGACTTTCCCCAAATCACACAGCTGACAAGGGGCAGTCATCCTCCTTTTTCCTCTGTCGTATACTCTCCCAAGCGCTTAATACAGTGCTCTGCAGCAGTGAGGGCTCAACTGACGGATCAAATGTGTCTCGGTTCGGGGCCTTTTTTCTACCTAACATTTCTAGTAGGCAGTAGTAGGGACTGTGTCCCCAGCGCTTAGTATGGTGCCTGGCACATAGTAAGTGCTTAAAAACTAAATGTGGAATTTGTTAAGCTTAAGTAAAATAATAATAGCCATTATTATTATTATTCTACAGGCCATATAAATATGATTTCTTCTAGAGTAAACAGTGAACACATCTGTTAGGAATATAGGAAGATGTGTTGCTTAGCTATTTTGAATACTCTTGAAAATACATTGCAGGGAGCAGGGCTGCTTCCAACTTTTTCTTTCTTAAAGGAGTTTGAGTTGGCCTTTCGGAAGGGCTTTTTCCCTCCAGGGTGGTCAAAATCAGACTGCCTCCTCCCCCAGAGCTCTGATTTTGGATCCCCTACCCATGGGTAGGGGTGTTTTTTCTGGTTTCTGTCTCTGTGCTCTCTAGGACGTTTAGTGAGACCAGAACTGATCTTTCTCAGCACATCTCATTCCCATTCCATTCAGTGCCATGGCAGTCACTGAGTGATCTGTGCATTCCAGACCTTGGATTCAGAACCGCCTATTGGAATGTGCTTTAAAAAAATAAAGATGACTGAATATGAATTTTTTCTCCGGGAGGACTCCAGTTTTTCTCCTCCCATTTGCTTCTGGCTGTGTGTGGTTTTTTTGCACGTGCTCTCTCTCTCTCTCCCCCCCATCCTCCAAAACCAGTTGTATAAGTTTAAATTCTTCTGAATGTATCAATTATGAGCAATACTTATAGAATTTTTCCAGTGTGTTCTCTCTGGGTCTGTTCATTAAATCCTTTCCACCGAGAAGCAACGTTAATAAGACACTTGACTACTCTGTGCCTCATCTGTAAAACTGGTATTAAGTCTGTGAGCCCTATGTGGGTCAGAGACTGTGTCCAACCTGATTAACTTGTATCTATCCCAGCACTTAGTACAGTATCTGGCACATAGTAAGAGCTTAACAAATGCCATAAAAAAAATGTAAACAACCGCACACGTGTGCATACGTAAACAAAACGGAACTTGAAAGTGAAGTCCTGTAAGCCCTTTTGTCTTTCGGGTACTGTGAGAGATTTTTTAATTTCTCAGAAACTACCAAATGAGGGGGCTTTTTCCAGCTGCTTGGGATATAAGGATTTGAGGGGTTTTGGAATTACAGATTTAATCTCTTCGTCTTGGCTTCTGTATTTTGCAGCTCTGAAGATTGCGGTCGTGGATATCTATCACTCCAGGTTAAAGGAAAGGCAGAGGCGGAAAAAGTAAGTTCGCCCAGTAAACCCTCATTTTCCATCGCCGACATTTAGGCCGAATCGGGTGCTTCGGAGAATAGTTGAAATATCCACATAATTTAAGACCAGTTGCACATTGGGGCCTGAGATATCTGATTGATTTGTTCATTCGGTCATTCAATTGTATTCACTGAGTGCTCACTGTGTGCAAAGCACTGTACTAAGCGTTTGAGAGAGTACAGACACATTAGCATAGCTCCACGAGGAAGGGGGCGGTCCCCGGCCCCATCTCGTCCATCTCGCCGCCGACCTCGCGTCCCCGTCCTGCCTCTGGCCTGGAAGGCCCTCCCGCCTCATATCCGACAGACAGTCACTGTCCCCCCTTCAAAGCCTTATTGAAGGCCCATCTCCTCCGAGAGGCCTTCCCTGATTAAGCCCTCCTTCCCTCTTCTCCCTCCTGCATCACGATGACTTGCTCCCTTCATTCATCAACCCTACCAGCCCCAAAGCACTTACGTCCATAGCTGTGATGTTTTTATGCATATGAATGCGTCTCCCCTTCTAGGCTGTAAGCTCGATGTGGGCAAGGAATGTGTCTGTTTACTGTTATATTGCACGCTCCCTAGCGCTTAGTACAGTGCTCTGCCACAGTAAGCGCTCATTAAATGTGATTGACTGACTGACTCCTATTCGGGTGCTCTTGGCTGGTGGTTTAACCTTTCTGCACCTCCATCCGTTCATCTGTTCAGAGTTAATAGTTCCCCTCTCCAATTTACTCCCTGCTCGTCTCGGGGTAATGCCGTGATGACGGGCGATAATGACGAGAGAATATTCTGGGCTTTTGTGGGAAGAAGAGTGCAGGATACAGTCAGGGTCTTATAGTGTTATGAACTTTGAAGACTCTTACGCCATCGACATACTTTTATATGGGGCCTTGTACTCAGTAGTCCAGAGGAATGGAAAAAGTAGCTGATAAATTCCTGCTGGGGAATTTTTCCAACAGGCCAGAGAAATGGGTAATATGGAAAGCGGCAATAGGCTTGCGAAACGGAGCCTCGCCCTGCAAGCCAGGAACAAGTCTTTTTAGGGTGGATGAGAGGAGCTTCAGCTAAAATGCCCTGGTTACGGCTAAGGTGTACTTATATTCATTTTCAGGGCAAACACAAGCCAGCGAGGCTTCAGTTATCCTTTCTTCAGAGGCACGATATTCCCCGTGCCTCATGTGTGTAAGCGGAGGAACTTTTACTATAGATGAAGTGACCGGAGGGAGAGGCAAAGAACCCTCGATCCTAAAAAGGCAGGCCCCGAGCACTGGAATATTAGGAGGGAATAACAATAAGAATAACCGTGGTACTCATTCAGTCCTTACTACGTGCCAAGCGCTGTACTAAGTGCCAGGGTAATATTAATAATCGTGGTATTTGTTCAGCGCTTACTATGTGCCGAGCACTGTTCCAAGTCCCGGGGTAGATACGAGATTGGACACAGTCCCAGTCCCACAGGGGACTCACGCTCTTAATAATCAAGTCGGAGACGATCTCTGTACCAAAGTCGAAGCAGGAGGACCAACAGGATATTTAGTCCCCTTTCTAAAGAGGAGGAATTGGAGGCACAGAGGAAGTCTCACGGCTGGCAAATTATGGAGCCGGAGATTTACTTAAGAGTCCCCCCCCCCCCTTTCCCGGAACAGGGGAGCGTTTTTGGCATCTGGCCTCATTCGTAGCAGCTCTCCTGCTCAGAAAGGTGGGTCTCGCTCCCCTCTGTTCCAGGTGAGATTCAGGGCTCTCTGATTCTGGAGGGTGCAGTAGAACAATGATGTTATTCAAAATACTCGACACATCTTTTCCTCCAACATTTTGGATTCCAGAAGGAGTGTAAGCTATATTTAAATCAGAGGCTCCGATAATGACCGTAGCCTCATTTAACATTGACTTTAACCTCTGACACCTTAGCAAGCCTTTCTGTGCCCGTGGTTTTTCCCATAGTCATTAAATAGGGTAATGATACTTATTTGTAAAGAATTTAGAAGCTTCATTCAAATGTAAAGTTGTTAATGATGTATTTGACTGGGCCCTCCTCAGTTAATAATACTCCTGACAGGGACTTAAATTAGTGTCACCTGAAGAGTTATTTAAGGTGCATGTTTACAGTTTAGTGGACGACTCCATCACCCAGCCTGCCTTTGTCTCTATTTGTTGCTGAGGTAATAGAGAGAAATGTATGGTCAATGAGTTCATCTCAGGTCTGGAGATTCAGAACGCTGGATTCCATTCCTGGCTCATTCATGAATCCAGAGCATCTCAGAAAAAAAGAATTTACTTCTTTTGGCCTGAGTTTCCTCATTCTCCAAAGAGGTGCTAATGATGAAATGTATAGCTGGACAACATTACATGCATTGTAATAGATGCACTTTGTTGGGGGGGTGTTTTATTTTAGGATTATAAGAGACCATGGTTTAATCAACCTTCGAAAGTTTCAGAGTAAGTAGAATTTAGTTTTCTTTATTTTGGAGAGACTGGCAGACTGTTAAAACTGCTAGTGTGCAAGGATCTGCTTGCCAAGTGGCATTCATTTCTGAAATTAAGATGTTGCCGGGGGGATTTTAATGGCTAGGCGCTCCGGACGGTAAAATCCTATTCTTGAGGGCTTAACAATAACCTGCCCTTATTGACTTTCGGACGGTAATAAAGGGCTCACCAGGACTTAGGCATCGGAAAGGGGGAGGACGCCATCTAATAATAATAATAATAATGTTGGTATTGGTTAAGCGCTTACTGTGTGCAGAGCACTGTTCTAAACGCTGGGGTATACAGGGTAATCAGGTTGTCCCACATGAGGCTCACAGTCTTAATCCCCACTTTACAGATGAGGTAACTGAGGCCCAGAGAAGTGAAGTGACTTGCCCACAGTCCCACAGCTGACAAGTGGCAGAGCGGGGATTCGAACCCATGGCCTCTGACTCCCAAGCCCGGGCTCTTTCCACTGAGCCACGCTGCTTCTCTACACAGGGACCCTTAATGTTCTATTTGATAATGCAGATCGGTTCATTATGGTGTAAGAGTTGGACTTACCTTGGGACCTGCTGAAATTTTCTGCGGTGGGTGATGATTAACATGGGTCAGAAGAAGTCCCGGTCCCGCGTGGTTCAGTGAAAAATGACCGTACTGGAAAAGCAGCACTTTTATCCCCTCTGTAATTTGTTCAGAAAAGGATGATGGGGCTCATCATACTGTTGATAAAAGTTTAAAAAAAATAATAATAATGAAAGAGCTATTCCTTTGCAGACTTGTTCATCCTCTTTGTTTTAAACTGAGGATCAGAACGACCCCTTACATTTAAAGGCACTGACGATATCTTGCTGGGAATCCCAGAGGAATTTAAAGTTAACTTTCCCTTAGATTGCAGCTGAGCCGATACCTCTATCGTGGTGGTTGTTTTTTTTCCTAAATGGCATTTGTTAAGCGCTTACTGTGTGTCAAGCACTGTTCTAAGTGCTAGAATAGACGTAATTCATCAGGTTGGACACAGTCCCTGTCCCACCTGGGGCTCACAGTCTAATTTCAACAACTGGGGAAGCAAGACAGTGAGAAGCAGCACGGCCTAGCAGATAAAGCACAGGCCTGGGCGTCAGAAGGACCTGGATTCTAATCCCGGCTCCGCCAATTGTCTGCTGTGTGACCTTGGGCAAGTCGCTTCACTTCTCTGTGTCTCAGTCACCTTTTCTGTAAAATGGGGATTAAGACTGTGAGCCCCGTGTGGGATGGGGACTGTGTCCATCCTGATTAGCTTCAGTCTACTCCAGCGCTTAGTCCAGTGCCTGGCACATAATAAGCGCTAAACAAATACCTTAAAAAAATTCCCAATACAAGTAACGTGACACATGTGGCTAAACTGTAGAGGCCTAGGGTAGGTTTATCACCCTGCAAATACAGCCCTATGCCTCCCTTTGTCTCCTTTGTTATCCTCCTAATAATAATAATAATAATCGTGGTCTTTGTTAAGCTCTTACTCTGTGCCCCGGCACTGCACTCATTCATTCAGTCGTATCAGTTGAGCGCTTACTGTGTGCAGAGCACTGTCCTAAGCGCTTGGAATGACAATCAACAGATAAAGACAATCCCTGCCCAACAACGGGCTCACAGTCTAAAAGGGGGAGACAGACAGCAAAACACAAGTAGGGTAGATACCAGGTAATCGAGTTGGACACAGTCCCTGTCCCACATGGGGCTCCCAGTCTTCCTCCCCATTTTACAGATTAATGTAACTGAGGCCCAGAGAAATGAAGGGATTTGCCCGAGGTCACCCAGCAGACAAGTGGTGGAGCTGGGGGGAGAACCTAGATCCTTCTGACCCCCAGGCCCGGACTCTTTCCACGAGGCTCCGCGGCTTCTCAGGTCCTAGCTTGCAGCTTCTCACCGAAGGTGGTTGGTCAGAAATGGCTCCTTAAGTCACTGACCTGAACCACAAGGAACACGTATTTCATCTGCTCGATAACTCAAACGATAGCTTCCTTGGGGATGACAGTTAAGTTACCCTGTCTTATTTCCTGTACAGAATGACAGCGTGTCATATGACCTAAGGGACAAAGTGAACGTCTCTCCAAAGAATATAGGTTTGGATATGATTTTGGATGAGATGAACGAGAAAGCAGAAACCTTCTCTAGTTTGAGAACGGTCGAACTATTTTGACTTCAGGAAAAAAAAGTTTCCACGAGCTTGGGTTACCCAAGTGTGCACAGCTGTGCCCCAGAGAATCCAAACTTTGCCCTTGGATGAATTTCCTAATTTCTGCAGTGGCGGGTCCAAACGGAGGCAAGACGACGATCCTAAGGAAGCTCCAGGGTGATAGCATCGCTTCGTGATAGTTGTGGGGTGGATGTTATCAGAATGATTAGTGTTTTATACTCCTGACTCTTCCTGTTTGTTTCCTCGTCACGGGTGAACGTGGTATGGGAAGTTAGAGATGCTACTAGCCGTTTTCCCTACCCCCCTCCCCTCCCCTTCCCAATGTTTTGAGGTGATGAATTATCTTCCTGTTCCCCCTGTAGTTCTGGAGCGGAGGTATCCCAAAGAGGTCCAAGACCTTTACGAAACAATGAGGCGATTTGCAAGGATCGTTGGACCAGTGGAGCACGACAAATTCATTGAAAGTCATGCCCGTGGGTAGCTTTTGAGCGCCGAGAAGATGTTTCTCCGTGCGTGTGTGTGTGTGTGTGTGTGTGTGTGTAAATGGGTGAGGCGTTTGTGTGTTTGTTAGCCGAAGTCGGCTTCTGCAAATAGATGTTTCCATCTTCCAAACTCCCCGTGATCGCTGGGAGGTAATGTTTTAGCTATGAACCCCGTGAGGCTGGGAGGGGAGAAGTGGCTCTTCTTGAGACGTTCTTGAGACAACTTGTTTTTTCAGGGGATTGGAGTCGGATGGGTCATGCCTGCCACTTCCCATTCTGATTTACCTGCTGTCGGACACCCGGCCCAGGAAGAGCAGAGTGTCCGTAGTGAGAAAAGTCCCTGACGGTGTCAAATCTCTGATTTATTGCTGGGCTATAAAACTGGTGTACCAGCCTAGGAACACAGAGTCCGGCTTCCGGGAAGACATCTTGCCTTCGAGATGCTTCGATGAGACTCTGCCTCGTGACTTAAACATTCTGTCTGCCTAAAGTCCGGGGGTCTCTAACGTGAGCCGAAACTGAGCGGGCAGCTCCAATACAGCTATTCTTATAGCCGCCGTGCGGAGTATCCCGTTACCGAACCACCGGCCTTGGGCCACCTCACAGGTCGCGCCCGAGCAGGCGGGAGTATTTGTTTTTTGGGAAACAAAGAGTTCTTGTGTTCTCGTACAAGGAAGTTGTACAGAAATGCTTAACTCCTGATCAGGCATCGGCACTGGATTATGTTTTTTAAAAAAAATCATCATTTTGTGGTCCTGTAATAGGAGAGCCACATCAGCCGAGAGGCACCTTAGAGACAAGGCTCAGAGGTGAAAGGCTTTACAACAGCTAAGTGGCGGTGTGGTTAGTGGGAGAGGGAAGTGTGGTTGTGATTCAGATTGATCTCCCTGGCTCGTACCCGTGGCCGCTCACAAGAGTTATTCCAGTCGATGGCTCTGATCCGCCCCTAGAAATGGATTCCCTCAGCCCCTGGCAGTGGCAGCTGGTTCAAACTGCCAGGGTTGGGAAGGGATGGCAGTAAGGGTGATTGCCCAAACAGGATTCCCCGACCTATTACTGTAGAAGCAGATGAGGAGTTTTCACCAGCAAAGTTACCCTCCACGGTAGCTACTGAAAGTAGTTTCTTTTTGTGTTCCTTATTTTTACATGGGGAAACAGTGGAGTTTGAACTCCGGAGGGAAATCAAGCGACTCCAGGAATACAGAACAGCGGGGATCACCAATTTCTGCAGTAAGTACTCACTAGCTGATATGCGGTTCCATTTTCCGGAAGGCCCGGCGTCACATGGCTACAGGAAATAGGGTGCTCTAGTAAGAATTCTGTTTTCCAGATATTTCACTTGGACCGAAAGCGCCTTTTCTCACTTCCAGACAAATTTCCATTACCCAAAGGAGCAATCAATGGGATTTACTGAGCACTTACTGCGTGCAGAGCACTGTACTAAGCGTTTAGGAAAACACAGTATATTAGAGTTGATATAGACCCGCTGCCTGCCCACAAGGCGCTTACAGTCTAGAATTTGTGGTCGAGAAGGGAAAAAGTCAAAGCCCAAAGAAAGAAAGAGTCCCCGTCTGAAACTGAGGCGATGCCGCTTCCAGTGAGACCTCGTTCTTTGCAGCGCAGAGCCAACGTTCTTCATTCTCCCGGCTTTTATTAGTTTAGGGTCCTCCAAATTCCACTGACCACACGAAAACAAGATTCAGAGGGATTAGAAGGGAAAATCTCGGCCATCGGTTCAATTTTTCTCCTCACGTCTACTGGTTATTGTTCTGGATGGAATCTCCTTCGAAGGCTTTTCCTCCACCCGCAGAAAATGCCTATCCTATGCTTAGCGCAGTGCTCTGCAGATAGTAAGCGCACAATAAATACCATTGATTGATTCACGTGGAATCTTCATGTATCAGACAGTCTCTGTAGCCGCAATACGTAAATACCCCTTCATCTTTCCACCCTCCCTCATTCACTAATTCATTCGATCGTATTTATGGAGCGCTGACTGTGTGCAGAACACTGTACTAAGCGCTTGGGAGAGCACAAATTCCCTGGCCACAGTGAGCTGACGGTCTAGTTTCCATCAGTCTGGAAACTAAAACTGCTATCCAGGGCTGGTCACCAGTGGTTTTAGTCAGTCGTTCGATCGGTCAGTCGGTGGGATTGAGCGCCTACTGTGCGCACAGCACCGTACTAAGAACTTGGGAGGATACAATACGACAGAGTTGGTGGACACATTCTAACCGGTAGAAAAAGATTACGCTTTCTACCTGTTAGTAACTTATTCGGATGCAGGCCCGGGATCAGGTGGTACGAGGGTAAGTATCCCCCTCTTTAAGATGGTCCCAGTTTAGTCCAGGAAAGGGAGGGGCTTCTGACGGACCCCCGCCCCACGTAGAGAGGGACTTGCCACGGCCACGAGAGCAAGCACGGACTCCACCTGTCTCAGACTCCCTCTCTGCTTCCTCTCTTTCCCTCCCTGCAAATGGCACTCCATCGGGAAACCCTTTGGGCCGGCCCCTATTTTGTACATTAGAAGTGGCGGTCTCAGTAGCAGCGTATAATGCGTATCCAAGCCGAAGGAGCGTAGCAGGGAGCAGGGTAAACTCGATGAAAAAAGGAGTTTAAAACAAGCTCATCAGAACCTCAGTAGGTTCCCCATTCAAGACTTCTGATCTCCATCCCCTGTCCCCGTCTGGTTTCGGAGTCAGGCAGTCGCCGGGCTCAGGGACAGAATTAATTAATTACGCCAGGCACTGTTCTAAGTGCTGGGATAGATACAAGGTAATCGGGTTGGACGTAGTCCCTGTCCCATATGGGGCTCACGGTCGTAATCTCCATTTTACAGATGAGGTAACTGAGGCACAGGGAAATTAAGTGATTTGCCCAACGTCACACAGCAGGCGAGTGGCCGAGTCGGGATTAGAACCCACGACCTTCTGACTCCCAGGCCCGTGCTCTATCCACTAGACCTCGGGGCGCGTTGGTGACAGATCTACTGTCTTATGCTGTCGAGTTGTCTCCGGCCCACAACGACTCGGTGGACGTCTCTCCCAGAACCTTCCGCCTCCATCTGCAGTCGTTCTGGTAGTGGATCCGTAGAGTTTTTTTGGTTAGAAAATACAGAAGCGATTGACCATTGCCTTCTTACGCACAGTCTCTCCGAGTCCCCGCCCTCGGCTCTCTCCCGTGCCGCTGCTGCCCAGCGCAGCTGAATTTTGACTTGTAGCGGATTGCCTCCCACTCCCTAGCTAGGAATGGAATGGGTAGGCCTCCGCTCGACTCTCCCTCCCATATCCGAGACCGGAAGGGTACTGGAAACTCTCCAGGTTCGATCCTGAGGGGGGGGACGGACACATCGGACGGGGTGAAACAGAAATAGAACCTAAATGGGCACGATAAGACTCTCAGAACGTCGTAGCCAAAGGAACATTTTCAGGCTCCCTCCGTTTCAGCTGGGCGGTTCAGAGTCCAGTGGATAGGCATCGTGGTCTAGTGGATGGAGCACGGGCCCGGGAATCAGAAGGTCATGGGTTCTAATCTACTGTGTGACCTTGGGGAAGTCACTTCACTTCTCTGAGCCTCAGTTACCTCATCTGGAAAATGGGGATCGAGACTGCGAGCCCCATGTGGGCCAGGGGCTGCGTTCAACCCGATTTACTTGTATCCACCCCAGCTTTTAGTACAGTGCCTGGCACATAGTAAGGGCTTAACAAATACCGCAATTAAATTAACGCTATCTCTGAGCCCAGTGACTGACTTGTATCCACCCCAGCGCTTAGTTCAGTGCCCGGCACGTAGTAAGTGCTTAGCAAATTGCGTCATTATTATTTTTAGCGCCCTTTAAAATCTAGAGAGCACTTAGCACACGGCCCTGCATCCAGTAAGCGCTCAATAAATACCACCGATTCACGGAAAATAGGTGCGCTAGAGAAAGGTGGCCACCGAGTCGATTTTGAGTAACTCGGTCAGCTTTACGAACGCGGTCGATGCCCTCACGCCGTCTCCGTCTCACCCAGGCGCCAGGACGTACGATCACCTCAAGAAGAGCCGAGAGGAAGAGCGCTTGAAACGGACGATGCTGTCTGAGGTCCTCCACTACATTCAGGACAGCAGTGCCTGTCAACAGTGGCTCCGGCGGCAAGCCGACATGTACGACTGGGGTAATCGTGCTTCCCCCTAGAGCGCTCTTGATCCTAGAACTCAAAGCCCAGGGATACGGACATTGTACGGCAGACTTACTGAGAGTCGCCGCAGCATTCCCGAATCCAAAGGCGGATTTACCCTTAACGGCTCCAGGACGTTCACTCAGTCGCCGTCATGGAAGCCAGAGGTTCACGAGCAGTTCGGGTAAACAGAAGCGAGTTCTCTCGATCGGTGGTATTTACTGAGCACCTAGGGTGTGCAGAGCACTGTACTAAGTGGTTGGGAGAATACATTACACTGGTATCGTAGACATGGCCTCGTGGAGCTTCTGAGGGTTGCTGCTATTTACTCAGTAGCCTGGCTCAGGGGGAAGAGCCCGGGCTTGGGAGTCAGAGCTCGTGGGTTCGAATCCCAGCTCTGCCCCTGGTCGGCTGTGTGACTGTGGGCCGGTCACTTAACTTCTCTGCGCCTCGGTGACCTCACCTATAAAACGGGGATTAAGACTGTGAGCCTCACGTGGGACAACCCGATTACCCTGTATCTCCCCCAGCGCTTAGAACAGTGCTTGCTCTGCACATAGTAAGCGCTTAACAAATACCAACATTATTATTACCAAGGAGTAGTGATGGCATTTATTGAGCCCCTTCTGAGTCCAACAAGCCCTACCAAGTCCTCGGGAGAGTACTATAGAAGCAAACCTCACACTTTCCCTGCACCCAGGGAGCTCGCAATCTAACGGCGGCGACGGACATAGAAAATATCTACTACTGGGAACGGCAGTAAGGAAACGAGGATCAGATAGGGATAGAGGTTTGGTGGGGATAATAGTAATAATAATCATTTATTAAGCTAGGTGTCAAGCACTGTTCTAAGTACTCGGGGAGAGACAGGCTAATCAGGTTGGACACAGTCCCAATCCCACGTGGAGCTGACGGTCTTAATCCCCGTTTTCCAGATGAGGTAACTGAGGCACAGAGAAGTGAAGTGACTTGCCCAGGGTCACGCAGCAGACAAGGAGCGGGGCTGGGCGTAGAACCCAGGTCCTTCTGAATCCCGGGCCCTTGTTCTATCCACTAGGCCCCACGCCCCGTTTCCGAAATATCAGAATGAAGAGCTGAATATACCTAAGTACTGGAGGAAGGGTATAAATACAGCAAGTGCTAGGGTTGAGACGACTCAGGGAGTTGGGAATTAAACAGGGAGTTAATTAGGGTGGAGGTGGGATTTTAAGAGGGTTTTGAGGATAGGGTGGGCTGAGATCTGGCAGGTTGGGTGGGGGAGGAACCTCCGGGCTGGGGGAACGGTATGTGTCAGAGGTCGGAGATGGGCGACTGAAGAGCGGGGCGCAGTTAGGTGAGCATGGGAGGAGCAGAGAATGCCAGCTGGGGAGAAAAGGGTGAAGAGAACTTAGGTGTAGGCTCGGTGGAGAGAGCACGGGCCGGGGAGTCAGAGGTGGTGGGTTCCAGTCCCGGTTCCACCACTTGTCAGCTGGGTGACTTTGGGCAAATCACTTCACTTCTCCGCGCCTCAGTCACCTCAACTGTCAAATGGCCATCAAGACTGCGAGCCCCACTCGGGACAACGTGATCACCCTGTATCCTCCCCAGCGCCTAAGGCAGCGCTTGGCACGTAGTAAGGGCTTAACAGATGCCATCGTTATTATTAGAAGGCGCTTTACAAATACCACAGTTACCCTTATTATTATCCTTATTATTATTAACACGACTTTACAATCCTCTTCTTCCCTTGCAGCGATTCTGGTTTGAGTTCTTCAATGCCAGTGGCTTCAAATTCAGGTGATTATCTTGCCGGGTCGAAACGCCACTTGCCAAGGGATTAAAACTATCCTGGGTGGGAGTGGAGCGATCTCGGCGGGGCGGGAAGATGGAGATCGGCCTTTCCTTCGGGGGCACGGCCAGAGCCCGACAGATTAGCCGTGAGCACCCTCTGTTCTTGTGCCCGGGCAGAGAGATAGCGTACGGAGTAACGGCTCGGAACGTGAAAACCGAAGGACACCACCCGGATGCCTCGCTCGTGTTCGTAGGATTCATCAACTCTATATGCACAAGTAACTCGCTGAGCGGGACAGTCTTGCCTTTGCATTTAGTCTAGTTTTCTCGGAGGCACTTTTATTGAGTGGCGAAGTGACCTTCTGGTCCGATGAACTGCCCTGGAATTCAGGGTTATCGTGCCTCATTGCTGCTATTAAACTGGCAGCTTTTATGCATTTAAGTAAGTGACATTAAAAAAAAACAGCCAGTTCTTCCGGAACACGTCTTCGCTACATGTCTTGGAGAGAACCGTCGACAGGCCTCCTGGATAGAGCACGGGCCTGGGAGGCAGGAGCCCCTGGGTTCTAATCCCGGCTCTGCCACTCGTCTGCTGTGTGACCTTGGGCAAGTGACTTCACTTCTCTGTGCCTCAGTTCCCTCATCTGGCAAATGGGGATTAAGACTGTGATCCCCATTTGGGACTGGATCCAGCCCGATTGGCTTGTATCTGCCCTAGGGCTTAGTACAGTGCCTGGCACATAGTAAGCGCTTAACCAATACCACAAGTATCATCATTATTAATAGTAATAATAACAACGATTAAATCAGTGCCCTCCATTTGCCCACATAGAGCGCGATGCGGTTGAA
This sequence comes from Ornithorhynchus anatinus, assembly GCF_004115215.2. Lineage (NCBI taxonomy): Eukaryota > Metazoa > Chordata > Mammalia > Monotremata > Ornithorhynchidae > Ornithorhynchus > Ornithorhynchus anatinus. The sequence continues at coordinate 14,705,583 of NC_041744.1, forward strand.
GGCAGGGATGGTTGGGCTCATCAGAAGCAGAAGCAGCTTCTTTAGAGAACAAGCGTGTTTTAGAAAAGCGGCGTGGCTTAGTGGCGAGAGTCCGGGCTCGGGAGTCAGAGGTCATGGGGTTCTAATCCCGGCTCTGCTACTTGTCAGCTCTGTGACTTTGGGCAAGTCACTTGGCTTCTCTGTGCCTCAGTTACCTCATCTGTAAAATGGGGATTAAGACCGTGAGCCCCACCTGGGACAACCCGATAACCTCGTATCTACTCCGGCGCTTAGAACAGTGCTTGGCACGTAGCAAGCGCTTAACAAATACCATCATTATTATTATCATCAGAAACGGGATGAGGCCTGACCTGAGGATTTTCCCTAACGCTGGGTTCCACAAGCCCACGATCCCCCTCGTTACGGGGGCACGGACTGTACTCGCACCGGCCCAGCGGCCACCCTTGAACCCAAAGACAAACGACGCCCGGTCTGTGGCCACGTTGGCGTGCTACTAGCGGCTCGGCGGGGATTGTTGAAAGGACCGTCTCCTCCCCGGAGGCGGTGTTCCCCTTGGCTGCTTTTCACGGTGCGTTCAACCCGTGAGAAATGGCTACCGTTCATTCGGTCAAGCCTATTCACCGAGCCGCTTACCGCGTGTGCAGAGCACTGCACCGAGCTCTTGGGAGAGGACGGCATAACAACCAACGGACACATTCCCTGCCCACAACGAACTCACTTTCAAGATGCGGGACGGGCAGTGTAGCCAGCTGGCCGCTCTGACCGGGAGGCAGCACAACCGACTGGAATGTAGTCGATTAAGAAGCGGCAGGCCTCCCTCCTCCCCCGATGGGGGTTGTTGGAATAAATCAGATGGATTTTTTTTTCTTCCCCTCTCAGACAAGCCCCACGGCTGAGTCGCTGACCTGGCATTTATAGCTGCCAGACATCCATCTGGGGGGGGTGGGACAGAAAAGAGAGAGAACACGTATGGCTTGGCGAAGAACATCTGATTCTGGCCCTGTAGAAACCGGATACCTTGGATACCGGATACCCGACTGCTGCATTTTCGTGGTCTTTCATCTGTGACATTTCTCGTTGACCAGTTTGGAGAGGAGAATTAGCGTTCTTCGTTCTAAACGTCATCCGGTCCTAGCGGCTCCGAAAAATCACGGAGTAAGGACACAGTAAGCGCTTAACAAATACCACAATTATTATTATTCTCTGTGCCCCAGTTACCTCATCTGGAGTTGAGACCGTGAGCTCCGCACGGAACAGGGACTGTGTTGTATCCACCCCGGCGCTCGGTACAGTGCCTGGCACACCGTAAGCGCGTAACAGATACCTCAGTTATTACGACTAGCTGATCGCCATCTCCCTCGCTTTGTCCTTTTTCTGTGGCTGCAGGCAGACGGAGTGCACCGCCCCTGAACCTCACGGGCCTCCCTGGCACAGAGAAGCTGAACGAGAAGGAAAAAGAGGTAACGAAAAGAGAGGGGAGGGGGAAAAGAAAAAGAACGGAGATTACAACGGGGTGATCAGAAGGTTATCCCTAAGGGTCAGGGGCAGCTAACTCATTTCCACCCGTGAAACGTTCGAGCGACACAGCCTGAACCTCGCCAGAGGTTGCCGAGTGGCAGTGTCTTTCAGCGGGCGGGCAGAGAGCGGTAAGAAAACAGCCTACTCCTAATCTTATTGCCCAGGGCGCGGGCAAAGGAATCTTTAATACTCTCTCTTCGGGGGATAAGTACGCTCCTCTGCAAAAGTCAGTCGATCGTATTTATCGAGGGCTCACTGAGTGCCCAGCGCTGTACTGAGCGCTTGGGAGAGTAGCACATCAGAAAAGTGGTCCTTGGACTCTCCCTCGTGTCGCGAAAGGGAGGGATTTAGTAAAAGAGAAGCAGCGTGGCCTTGCGAAAAGAGCACGGGCATGGAGTCCGAGGATCTGGGTTCTAATGCCGACTCTGTCACTTGCCCGCTGTGTGACTTGGGGCAAGTCGCTTCTCTGCGCCTCAGTTCCCTCATCTGGAAAATGAGGTCTAACTACTCATTCGCCAGCGTGCTCAGACTGTGAGCCCCTTCTGGGGCGGGGGCTGTGTCCAACCCGCTCGTCCTGGATCTGCCCTAGCCCTTAGAACAGTGCTTGACGCACAGTCAGCTCTTAACAAATACCCCGATTATTATTATTATGGATCGAGCCATCCCCCGGGGCATCTCTTAAAAGCCTGAGAACGCGCGTCGTTTGCCAGATCAGACTATGGTAGCGGGCCAGACGGTGGAACTTCTTTCTTGGTCGGGGAGAATAAAGGCAAAGGACTGGTCTGACTCTTGCTAGGAGAAGCCTCGTAGCAGGAGGTCCCGGAATGGCACGTGCAGAATTTTAAGGCGCATCCCTCCGTGGCACAAGCTCCGACTGCGGGTCAAGGACAGGTTCCTTGGGGTTGAGGCCGCCTCCTAGATCCACTGGAAGCACAGGCTCCGCTAACCACCTTGGCAGCTGTGTGACTTCGGGCCAGTCACTTCACTTCTCTGTGCCTCGGTTCCCTCCTCTGTAAAATGGGGATGAAGACTGTGAGCCCCACGCGGGACAACCTGATTCCCTTGTGTCTACCCCAGCGCTTAGAACAGGGCTCTGCACATAGTAAGCGCTTAACAAATACAAATACTACTACTAACTAACTTCCAACCAGTTACATTATAAGCCCACACGACTCCCTATCCTAAGTAGAAAGCAACCACGAAGCAGGAAGCGGCGTGGCCTAGTGGAAAGAGCACGGACCTGGGAGTCAGGGGACCTGGGTGCTCATCCCGGCTCCGCCAATTAATAATAATAATAATAATAATAATGTTGGTATTTGTTAAGCGCTTACTCTGTGCAGAGCGCTGTTCTAAGCGCTGGGGTAGATACGGGGTCATCAGGTCGTCCCACATGAGGCTCGCAGTCTTCATCCCCATTTTACAGATGAGGTAACTGAGGCACAGAGAAGTGAAGTGACTTGCCCAGAGTCACACAGCTGTGGGACCTTGGGCAAGTCACTTCACTTCTCCGCGCCTCAGTTTCCTCAACTGTAAAATGGAGGATTAAATCCTCCTCCCTCTTACCTAGACTGGGATAGGGACTGTGCCCAAACAGAAAAACTTGTGTTTACCTCAGCGCACAGAACAGTGCGTGATACACGGTAAGCACTTAGCAGATACCATTAAAAAAATTACACGCGTTCCACTTGACTGAGAACGATTACATACTCTGCTGCTTTGGCCTGCCACAGCAGCTGGCCGAGAAATCTGTTTTTTAAGGGACGCCGTCCCTCCCCGGGTGGATTTTTCCTCTGAGGGAGCCACCGAGCCCTCGGGGAACAAACGCTTTTGTCCAGTGGCAAAGGCTGAGAGCGGAAACCAGCTGTCACGCGCTGAGGATTCTCCTGGGGCCGGCCCTGTCTTCAGGGATGGCTTTCTCCAATGGAATGTGGTTGGGTGACCCGGCCCCTCCCCTGTGAATACCTTTGGACTGAAGTCGCACGTTTCTTTTTCTCTCTTTTGGCAATACCTGTGGGGGAAAACTCTGAATGACAGACGTTAACGTTCGTTAAATTTGCCATGTCTTCCAGCTCTGTCAGATGGTTCGGTTGGTCCCCGGAGCCTACTTAGAATACAAATCTGCTCTGATGAACGAGTGTAACAAGCAAGGAGGCTTGAGGCTGGCCCAGGCGAGAGCACTGATCAAGATAGATGTGAACAAAACACGAAAGATCTATGACTTCCTTATCCGGGAAGGATACATCACCAAAGCCTGAGTCTTTGGAGCCCAGGCAGGAAGCGCGTGACACGGGATAGAGGTCGGAAGCCTCGAATGTTGGTGACTGGAGGGTTCCGGCGAGCTTTGGTTTTAATCTCTTTTTTTTTCCACCAAGTCCAAGTAACGTGTACTTTCCTCCACTGTGCTGTCTAAACACCCCCCTTGTCGGTATCGTGCTACCGTGTACTGCTGCAAAGAGTCGTGTGTGCCTGATAAGCTATCTGTAAATGTGAATGGGCCTTCGTTCGCAACCCCTTCTTGCACCTAAGACGAGAATCGTCGTACCTCGCGTCGGCGTCGGTAGAAATAGAACAGCGTCGTTAGCCCCGGCAACCTAGCTCTGCCGCCGGGTAAGGGAAAGGTGGGTTTTCTCAGCACCTTTGCCGCAGGAAAACGGTGGACCTTTCAAGGGAGGAGAGAGAAACTACTGCGGACCTTGAGAGAACTCTGCCTTTCCAAGTGTTTTTTAAAGCGGATAACCTGAAACTGCTTATTCTCCCAGGGAAAGAGGAGGAGAAAACTACGTGTCCTGAAAATATTCTGTCACACTCTGTGGTCAACTCTGCTGCCCTTTGCCTGTCCTGTAAAAGCGTTGGGAGGTGGGCCGGCGTTATCAGCTGTCTGCTATTTTTAGAATTAACGAATTAAAATTTTTCTATTAAACTTGTCCGAGTGTCAACCGAAGTGCTGTTAACAAGGTGAAGTCTCTCGACCCCCTACCTCCACTGGACAGGTACTATAATCCTGAATTATTAAACCTAAGGAATGAGGCCCCGAGAGTAGTATTGAAACCACCTGAGTTTGGGACTTGAGCGCCAGCCTCCGTGTGTGTGTGACCTTGGGCAAGTCACTTAACTTCTCTGCGCCTCAGTTTCCTCAACTGAAAAATGGAGATTAAATCCTCCTCCCTCCTACCTAGACTGTGAGCCCGATATGGGCTAGGGACTGTGTCCAAACAGATAAACTTCTGTTTACCTCAGCGCACAGAACAGTGCTCGGTACCCAGTAGGCACTTAACAGATACCTCCCCCCCCAAAAAAAATTATACATGTTCCATTTGCCGTGGGAGCTCGGGCAAGTCACTTAATTTCTCTGCACCTCAGTTTCCTCAACTGTAAAATGGAGATTAAATCCTCCTCCCTCCTACCGAGACTGGGAACGGTTCAAGAAAGTCTGTTGGTGCTCGTGATAAAATGGAATGGAGAGAGGAAGAAAATTAGATCTCATTTAATATGTGGAGGGCTGATTCACACACGCAGGCGCCCTTGTCTTTCAGAAATCCAGCAAACATCTTTCCAGGCACAAACCAAGCCCCAACTGCCAAAACTGTAACCCTCTCTAAATGCCTCCGCTTGCACTCTTTTGTGTACAGAAACGCTGGGAACGATGAACGTTACAGCTGCGCTTTAATCTCCCGAGCCTGCCTGAAACAAGCCCTCCACACGATTGATACTTTAAACTTCTACACCCACCGAAGCATCCAATTAGAGTGATCTGCATTGCTGGGGAATGGGAGAATCACTTCCTCAGACCTTTTGACCTGTGAGGTAAACGCTTGTGACTTCTCCCAGCCGACATGCCAAGCAAATATATCATGTTTCCCGAAGACGTTAAAGGTGGGAGAAGAAAGAAGTCACTAGACTGGAAAGGCTTTGGAAGAGAAAACCTTTGTGCTAAATGCAGATCAAAGTAGAGGCTGGACAGAGATCGACTACTGAGGGGGTATCCTGGAGGGAATACACTTTGGGATTAAAAGTAGAATGTCCCAGTAGGGAGAGCGTAGGCCTAGGAGTCAGGAGACCCGGGTTCTAATCCTGATCTCGCTACTTGCCCGCTGGGGGACGTTAAGAAAGTCACTTCGCTTCTCTGTGCCTCGATTTCATCATCTATAAAATGGGGACTAAATAAATACCTACTCTCTCTACCCCTTAGACTGTGAGCCAGCCCCATGTCTGACCTGATTGTCATGAACCTACCTCAGTGTTTAGAACAGCGCTTGACATATAATGAGCACTTCACAAATACCACTCCTCCCTTTTTCCCTCTGTGATACGAGGGGGTTAACACAAGACAGGTTCAAAAGCCCACGCCGATCCAAATACTGATTTAGGAGGGATGGTCTTGAAGATCTTTCATAAGTGCAGGGTGTGAAAAACAGTTTTTAGTAATCCTTCATTAAAAAATAATGGTGATCATTGTACCGTCTGGTAGTGTAGGCTATGAAGTCTGATAGGCTGTGGGAGAGGAGGGCAGGGGGAAGAATACGCGTAGCCCGGTATTTTCTCAAATGTCCACAACATTTATATAAAAGTTCCCTTAGACTTTTCCCTCTGGTTTTTATTTTACTTGGTTTTCTGGGGTTTGAGGGAAGATAAGGAGATAATGGTTTCTTCTCATTGGGGAAGGCTTCCTGGAGGTGGTACGTTACGAGTGATGAGATCGTTTGGCTTGTTACGTATGAAGGGGAAAGCTGTTCTTGACACAGGGAAGATGTGGAGGCAGGAATGGGAGAAGGGGTGCCACAGAGAAATCCCCCTTGCTGGAACTAAACCAGCAGCCGAGAGAACAGGAGACGAGAAGGAGGACGAAAATCCGACGGAGACTTTGAAACCAGTTGTCAAACTGATGTGGAAACTCGGGGTGTTGAGGAGAGGAATGACCGTTGAAACATCTGATGGGGAAGATGGCTTTATAGTGAGACTTGACTGTATTTTGCAGGGGTGAGATGATCTTGTGTTTATACAGCATCTGTGAGGTTTCTATATGGCTAAAACGTTTTTAAAAAAAGAGGGCTTCCTGAAACTCCTATTTATTGCTCATGGCAGAAGTACCGATCAGAAATTAGAAGAAGGTCAATCAATCACCCAGCGGTATTTAGCGCTTACTACGTGCAGAACACTGGACTAAGCGCTTGGAGGAGCGCGGTACAACAGAATTAGCAGTCACGTTCCCTGCCCACAACGGGTTTACAGTCTAGAGGGGGAGGTGGATTTATCTGATCTATGACACGCGACCTCAAATGACCCTTTCCCGTTCTCATTATCCCCACTAGGACCCCCTCCCTTCTTACAGATTGAAAGTTCTTTGTGGGCAGGAAGACCGACTTCCCATTCTGTTGTACTGTTCTTTCCCAAGTGCTTAGTACAGTGCTCTGCACGTAGTGAGGGCTCAACAGATACCATTAATTGATTGACGTAAAGTGGAATATAGTATCACCTCACAAGTCCTTGAAGAGTTGTGTTTGCTGAATAATAATAATAATAATGATGGTATTTGTTAAACGCTTACTATGTGCCAAGCACTGTTCTAAGCGCTGCAAGATACGGCATTTGTTAAGCGCTTACTACATGCCAAGCACTGTTCTAAGCGCTGGGGTAGATATAAGGTAACCCGTTGTTCCACGTGGGGCTCACAGTCTTAATTCCCATTTTACAGATGCGGTAACTGAGGCCCAGAGAAGTGAAGTGACTTGCCCAAGGTCACCCAGCAGACAAGTGGCAGAGCCGGGATTAGAACCCAAGACCTTCTGACTCCCTGGCCCGGGAGTCACTGCCTGGCACATAGTCAGCGCTTAACAAATACCATTAAAAAAACCCAGGAAAGCGGCATAACCTAGTGGAAAAAGGATGGGTCAAGGAGTCGGAGGACCAGAGCTCTAATCCTGCCTCCGCCACTTGCCTGCTGTGTGACCGTGGACCAGTCACTTCACTTCCTCTCTACCTCGGTTTTCTCAACTGTAAAATGGTTATTACTGTAATAATAATTATTAATTTGTATCTGCCCCAGTGCTCAATGCATAGTCAGCACTTAAATACCTCCCCCCCCCCCCCCAAAAAAAAGGAACGATCACATAGTGAAGCTCTCAGCTCGAGCCACTGAGCGTCCACGGAAAACGTAGGGCTAGCAGGTTTTTGTTTCCCTTGCACTGTATCTTTCGGTACATGTCTTGTCTTGAACTCCCAGAGGGCTGTGAATGTGACTTATTTCTTTGTCACTGACCTGTCATTCCCCACGGTGCCTAAAATAGTGTCCTGCACCCAGTGGATGTTCAATAAATAATGCGACAGGCTTCTAAGGACTAACTGATCCCCAATACGTCCCAGTTTACGATTTTCATTGCGTTCCTCTTCATCACTTTTTAACGAGTCTCACATTTTGGGTGAGCATTACTATATCCCTCACGTGCACGTTATGGTTGGTTAGCTGGCAAATTCAAAGAGGAAAGATTCAGGAGAAAGAACAATAACAGGTGACATCACCTATACCCAATTCCCAGTTGGTAGATATCGTTCTGGCTTAGGGGAAAAAACGCAGCCGGGGAAATCGAGGCTTCCCCGCTCCCCGGCTCTCGGACACAAAAGGAAGAAGCCAACGTTCATCAGAGCCAAATCGGGAAGATTTAACGCCCTCCCCTCCGCTCCCTCCTCCCTCCCCCGCATCCTGTCTTGAAAAGGATTATTTCCAGAGTGAACTTCACAATGGCTACATAAGAGTGGTGAAATTGTGTGAAACGTACAAAGATGCACTCCGTTTTTAAAAAATTAAATACAAATGATAGAATTGTTCTAGCATCACAACTACTGTTAAGAATATTAATATTTTGTTAAGCGCTTACTATGCACCAGACACCGTACTGAGCGCTGCGGTAGATCCAGGCTAATGGGGTCGGACACAGTCGCCGTCCCACGCGGGGCTCGCAATCTTAATCCCCATTTTACAGATGAGGTAACTGAGGCCCAGAGAAATGGAGTGACTTGCTCGAGGTCACGGGGCAGACAAGTGGCGGCTCTGGGATTGGAATCCAGGTCCTCTGCCTCCCAAGCCGTGCACTTTCCACTGAGCCATGCTGCTTCTCGATTTATCACTGATGTATGCCGGGCATGCGCCGGGAAAATAGAAGATACGGTCCCTGCCCTTGAGGATTGACAATCTAATGGGGAGAGATAAATTGAATAGATAAAATAGGGAGACAAGTGTACACATCAATACAGCTGGAGAAACAGAAGAAAGTAAAAGCGAATAAATGGAATCAATAACGAGTATATACATACTCTTAAACCCTAACCCTTTAACCCTACTTAAAGCTCACCTCCTCCAAGAGGCCTTCCCAGACTGAGCTCTCCTTTTCCCTCTGCTCCCTCTACCCCACCCCTCCCTTCCCCTCTCCCCAGCTAAACCCTCTTCTCCCCCCTTTCCCTCTGCTCCTCCCCCTCTCCCGTCCCACCCCCTCAGCACTGTACTCGTCCGCTCAACTGTATATTACCCTATTTATTTTGTTAATGAGATGTACATCACCCTGATTCTATTTATTTGCTATTGTTTTAATGAGCCGTTCTTCCCCTCCATTCTATTTATTGCCCGTGTTCTTGTCTGTCTCCCCCGATTAGACTGTAAGGCCGTCAAAGGGTAGGGACGCTCTCTGTTACCGATTTGTACATTCCAAGCGCTTAGTACAGTGCTCTGCACATAGTAAGCGCTCAATAAATACCATTGAATGAATGAATATATAGAGAGATAGCTATATATTATCGGCCCTGCTGTTGATGCAGTGGAAAAGGCACAGCTTTGGGAAGTAGGAGAGCTGGGTTCTAGTCCTGCCTATTCAAGAGGGGGAAGTCTGGCTGAGCTCACCATCGGTGGGGAGGACTTTTGATCCAATTCCACCTCGGAGCTCTATGATGTGGACAGACCCAGCGGAAATTCTGGGGAAAGGTAGCCGGTTCGGACACGGTCCCTGTCCCACAAGGGGCTCAGGGTCTTACTCTCCATTTTACAGATGAGGTAACGGAGGCGCCGAGAAGTGAAGTGAGCCGCCCAAGGTCACGCCGCAGACAGGTGGCGGAGTCGGAATTAGAACCCAGGTCCTCCTGACTCCCAGGCCCGGGCTCTATCCACTAGGCCACGCTGCTGCTTCTCCTCTGGTAGTTTATAACGACGCTATGTTTAGGTCCCGGCGGTAGTAAACGGATCCTGCCCGGAGGAAACCTTTGCGTGTCTCTCGCACTGTGCTGAACTCTTCCTTGGGTATTTCTTGCACACCGTGCCCCTAGTACTCATTCAGTCAGCCATATTTATTCAGCGCGTACTGTGTGCGGAACACTGCACTAAGCGGTTGGGAAAGTACAGCACAACAATGAACAGTGACGTTCCCCGCCCACGACGAGTCCACAGTCTACAGCGTGGCTCGGTGGAAGGAGGCCGGGCTCGGGAGTCAGAGGTCGTGGGTTCTAATCCCAGCTCCGCCACAAATCAGCTGGGTGACTTCGGGCAAGTCACTTCACTTCTCTGTGCCTCGGTTACCTCATCTCTAAAATGGGGATGAAGACTGTGAGGCCCACGTGGGACGACCTGATTACCTTGTATCTACCCCAGTGCTTAGAACAGTGCTTGGCACGTGGTAAACGCTTAACAAATAGCATCGTTCTTCTTCTTCTTCTTATTAGAGGACCCAGGGACTGGAATTAGAACAGATCCCAGGAGTCGATGTACCTCCAGCCTTAGAGTTCACCACACTAGGTTCATCTATATATTTGACCCACGGGTTTTGAATCGCCACCCCGTTCTCAAGTGAGTGACAACCGCAACTCACAGTGACCCTCTAATCGGGCGGTATGCCTTACTCCCCCAGATTCAGGACTCCATCTGCTGCGCAGCAAAGCCCCGGGATTAACCTGCTTGACGAAGGCTAACCCTCAAATGAGCTAAATCTCCCCAAACCCCGGCTCCCCCGGCAGTTGCGAGAAAGACTATCCGTGAGAAAAGGCTGGGAGATGTCATCGCATCAGCCAGATCCCAGCTGTGACCCGGAGTTTTGCAACTCAGAAATAACGACGGTCATAAAAATAAACTTCTGTATTGCCATGACGACTGCGGAGAGGGAAAAGGGAGGGGGGGAAGACCGACTCTTGGGCCAGGCGGCTGGCCGCCAGCGCCTGTGATGATGCCAGGTACCAAAACCAGAATGGAGCCCCCGGGGGAAACTACAAGAGCTAGAGATGCCTAAAGATCCACCTCCTAGCCAGAGGCCGAATCCCTCCGGTCGCGAGGGGTTCAGAAAGGAGACAGAAACGGTAATCAGGGTTCAGATACCCGGCACTAAAATGATCACGATTTTTCCCTCGGTACATTGCTCTCATAGTTTCTGCTCTACGAATTAGCCCTCACCTCCCTATACTGTAAAATAAATAAATAAATGGTGGTATTTGTTAAGCGCTTACTAGGTGCAAAGCACTGTCCTAAGCGCCGGGGGACACAAGGTGATCAGGTTGTCCCACGTGGGGCTCACAGTTTTAATGCCCATTTTACAGATGAGGTGACTGAGGCACAGAGAAGTTAAGTGACTTGCCCAAAGTCACACAGCTGGCAAGTGGCGGAGCCGGGATTCGAACCCATGCACTCTGACTCTCAAGCCCGCGCTCTTTCCACTGTACCATGCTGCTTCTCTACCTAACAAGTGCGTGGCTTAGTGGCTAGAGCTCGGGCCCGGGAGTCAGAAGGTCATGGGTTCTAACTCCGGCCCCGCCACCTGTCCGCTGTGTGACTTTGGGCAGGTCACTTCAGTTCTCTGGGCCTCAGTTCCCTCACTTGTCAAATGGGGATTGAGGATGTGAGCCCTGTGTGGGACAGGGACTGTGTCCAACCTGATTACCTTGTATCTATCCCACCCGTCGGTCTAAACGCCACAACACAGAAGGAGCCCTCTGATCGTAGACAGGTTTTGTAGGTAAAATTCGTGCATAAACTCTGCAAAGCGCTACACCCCAGCTCATCTACTCCCTTGCTGAATCCACTGGTCACCAGGAACATCACTGGCGGAGACAAGAAAATGCAAGTGGTGCCCTGCAAGCCAACATTACTATCCTCAGTTCCATCATGCAGGTTTGCAACGCTGAATTCTTCATGACTGGACCAAGACTTACCCAACGTTTGCATCCTAGAACCTAGAACAGCGCTTGGCACATAGTAAGTGCTTAACAAATACCATCATTATTATTATTAAGACGCCATCATCCTCAGTTAATCGATCAATGGTATTTGCGCGCTTACTGGGTGCGGAGGGTTGGCAGAGTGATCCATCTGTAACATGGGGATAAAATACCCTTCCTCCTACCTCTTCAATTAATAATAATTATTATTGTTATTATGGCATTCGTTAAGTGCTTACTATGTGCTAGGTACTGTACTAAGCACGGGGGTGGATACAAGCAAATCGGGTTGGACACAGTCCCCGTCTCACGTAAGGCTTACAGTCTCGATCCCCATTTTACAGAAGAGGGAACGGAGGCACAGAGAAGTGAAGTGACCTGTCCAAGGTCACACGGCAGGCAAGTGGCAGAGCCGGGATTGGAACCCATGACCTCCGACTCCCAGGCCCGTGTTCTATCCACTAAGCCTTGCGGCTTCTACAACTGTGGGCTCTATTCAGGTAGGGACTGTGTCTAATATGAGTATTTTGTACCTACCCCAGTGCTTGACAACCCGTTGTGTGCTTTTAATATTTTTTTTTTTTTAGCCTCGGCCAGGTACGATCGAGCACTAGATATTTCCATCCCTCACTAGAATGCTACAGACTTGCAGCGAAACACTGGAGAGGCTAAAATAAATACAGGTGTACAAGTGTGTGTTTTGATATTCTGAAGTTCCTGTTGCCACGGATGTCTCGGCCCTCCTCCACGATTAGAGACAGGGAGTCCCAAGGACACCAGAATTGAGTATCCTCTAATTAGCATGTTAATTACAATGATCCCGGCTACGCCACTTGTTTGCCGTGTGATGTTGGGGGAGTCACTTAATTTCTCTGCACCTCAGTTTTCTCCACCAGAAAATGGGGATTAAATGGTGAGCCCCCTGTGGAACATTGTGTCCAACCTGATTACCTTGTATCTGCCCTAGTGCTTAGTTTAGTACCTGGCACGCAGTAAGCTCCTAATAAATATCATTAAAAACAAATGCAAAAGACGGCGCAGCTCAGGATCAGAGCTGGGGTCCCTTTGGCCATAAGAAGGTCCGGCAAATAAGAATCCTTTGAGACTGTGCTCTCATTGTGGGCAGGAATCTGTTCATATCGCACTCTCCCAAGCGCTTAGTACAGTGCTTTGCACACAGAAAGCGCTCAACAAATACGATTGAATGAATAAATGAATGAGGGCACTTGACAGGCCGCTCTTCTGTCGCCACCCTCGCTCAACTCAAACCACTTCCACTGTGATCCACCTTCTCCTTGCGGTTCTCGGTCCGGAAGTCAACCTGATTAACTTGTATCTACCCCAGCGCTTGGAACAGTGCTTGGCACACAGTAAGCGCTTAGAGAGTACCATTACTTTCATGAAGTCTGAGGACAGGAGCCTGTTCTTTGCTCTCGACGGGTGACGCCATAATTTCCAAGGAGCTGAAAGTGCTCTAAATATTTTTCAGATCTACCCCTAATAACATCCTTCTGAGGCGAGGCACCGTGCCTCGTTAAAAGAGGTGGGGACACCGAAAAAGATCTCGATCATTAATCTGTCCCGGTATACCAGCGCCATCGTCAATATTTTACAAAATAAACCAAAAAGCAAAAAGAGAGCAATATCAACTGGAGGGAAACGACTGTTCTTTTCCAGAGAACTGTAAAAACCTGATTAGTCTAAGGGGGAGTAATCTCCCAAACCATTAAGCAGAATATTTTTGGAACTGCCTACATTGGAAGCCAAGAAGAGCTGAAGCTCACACCCTCTACTTATTGCTTCTAATCAGATCAGTACAGTTTCAGTGCCAGGCAAGAACTCATCTAAAGCTGGTTTACTTAACAATCACAGCGAGGGGAGCCCACACCCTGGAAGACGCGCAGACATTTTGTATTCTCACGGCATCGACACTGGGTGCTTTCGGAGCATCCGCTGAATCCAGGCGCTGGGAAGCGTACGACAGAAACAAGCCCCAGCCCCTGCTCTCGGGGAGCTTACAATTTAATGGAGGATACAGTTGGACGTAGATAGATGGAAGTGTAAGAGCAGAGACACGATGATAAAAACAAAAGAAACTCTGAATAAATATATATATATATTCGGCCAACACGACAGATTCAGACACAGAAACTGTACCCACACCCAGGCTGACAAAATCCACGCAAACACACACAGATGCTTCTAGCCTGTGGACGTTTCCCAAGTCAGATATACAGTACAAGCCGCATTATCTCCAGTGAATATAGAGTGCATTCCAACCAAAATGCACCCAACCTCATTCTCTGCCTTACGTCGACGCACAATTGACAAAATTTGTTCTACACGCTGCCTCTGTCTCAGCTCCTCCTCCTCGTCCCTTCAATAACTGAAAAAAATGTACACGGCCCAGTGAACTTTAAAGGATGGCTTCAGATATTTCACTTTTTTTTTCGCAGTTATCCCTTGCCCGGCTTTTTCGAGCCTCTTTTTCTTTTCCCTCTCTCCGCTCTTGCTTCCTCTTGGAAAGCTGCCTTCTGTGCAACAAACAGATTTGGTTCTGAAGGAGCCAGGGGATGAATCCATCTGTGCTCGCTGAGTCATGAACCTGCCCGAAATGAAGGAAAACAGCTACGGGGATAAAAGTTGCCTACAAGTTTCCTATTAGTGATCTGCTATGCTGATATTAGCGTGACCACGTACCGTTTGAAGAAGCATCTTAGAAGAACGGGGGAAATGCGACTCTGTCCTAGTGGGAGTCGGAAGTCATGGGTTCTGATCCCCCCTTCCGCCTCTTATCAGCTGTGTGATCTTGGGCAACTCATTTAACTTCTCTGTGTCTCAGTTACCTCATCTGTGAAATGGGGATTAAGACTGTGAGCCCCAGGTGGGGCGACCTGATTACCTTGTATCACCCCGCGCTTAGAACAGTGCTTTGCACATAGTAAGCGCTTAACAAATACCACAGTTTATTTTTATTTTATTTTTGTATCTACCCCAGCGCTCAGAACAGTGCTTGGCAGAATAATAAATACCGTCACTACAAGATACTATCATCATTACCCCTCCCACCACAGCCTGGGGGGGTTGATACTGAATATTTTATATTTATAAAATATTTATATCTTTTAACTGTTTCGGTGAGGTCAATAATGACCTGTTTTAGAAGCATAGGGAATTAGGCAGCGTGGTAGAGTGGATAGAGCACGGGGCCTGGGAGTCAGAAGGTCATGGGTTCTAATACCGGCTCTGCCACTTGTCAATTAAAAAGTCACTTCTCTGTTCCTCAGTGACCTCATCTGTAAAATGGGGATTGGGGCAGTGAACCCCATGTGGGACAGGGACTGTATCCACCTAATTACCCTGGTACCTACCTCAGCGCTTAGAGCAGTGCTTGGCACACAGTAAGTGCTCAACAGTTATTATCGTAATAATGATTTCTGTTTAAATTTCAAGGCTTGCCTCGCTTTATGGATCAGCTATCCGCTATTGCCATGAAGCATTTTTTTCCTACCTAGGGTCATTTGGGAAGCAGTCTCCCTCTGTCACATAAAGGTTCCCGGGCAGGCAGGGGGTGCACTGGCAGTCAGGCAGGGTGTCCCCGGCAGGAACATCAAAGAGGAGAAACAAAAAAGCCTTTCTCGGGGAGCCTGGGGTGAGACTTCTCTCTTTATTACGAACCGGGCCTCCTCTTGCTTCCACAACCCGTGACGCCGTCATTCCGCTCTGCATTTCGGATGCCGGGAATTCCCAAGAGGGAGCGGTGCGGGTCTAGTGATTAAAGCGGGGGACGTGGAGTCGGGACTCCTCGATGCTGACTCACTGGCAAACTTCGAGGAAGACTCATCCGTGTCCACCCTGACATGCGGTGGTGCGGGCGGTGACGGGGAAGCAGACGATGAAAGAGCCGTCTGTAGTCTTCATCCACGGGAACAAACAGGGTTGAGAGTTTTCATCCTCGACGGGAACAAACGAGGCCTTGAGGCCGACATGAATGAATTCTCAGAGGGCCCGCGGGTTTCGGAGGAGAAATCCGAGGCCGAGCGATACTGCGACATATCCAAAATGACCCGGGCAAATCACGTGCCCCACTTCACCGCACGCTGACCCCTCAGTGCTCTTGCCACGGGGTGACGGTCACCCCTTCGCGATCGAAGAGCTCGTACAGGCTCGGTTGAAAACCGATGCCCGACGCACAGAGTTTTTGAACCCGGAGGAGGAGGCTATTGAACATAACTGGGCTGGAGTAATTTATCGCGGTATTTATTGAACCCTCACCGTCTGCCATGCCCTCTATCAAGTGCCGGGGTGGATTCAAGCAAATAGGGTTGGACTCGGTCCCTGTCCCGCATGGGGCTCACAGTCCCAATCCCCATTTCAAAATGATAATAATAATGATGATGGCATCGGTTAAGCGCCTACTACGTGCCAAGCACTCTTCTAAGCGCCGAAGCAGCGTGGCTTAGTGGAAAGAGCCCGGGCTTGAGAGTCAGAGGATGGGGGGGGTTCCTATCCCGGCTCCGCCACTTGTCTGCTCTGTGACCTTGGGCAAGCCACTTCACTTCTCTGGGCCTCAGTGACCTCGTCTGGAAAATGGGGATGAAGACCGTGAGTCCCGCGTGGAACAACTGATTACCTTGTATCTACCCCGGCGCTTAGAACGGCGCTCGGCACGTCGTAAGCGCCGAACAAGTATCGCAATTTTTTTTTACAGATGAGGTGACCGAGGCGCGGGGAGGTAAAACGACTCGCCCACGGTCGCGGAGCGGACGAGTGGCGGCGTCAGAACCCACGGCCTTCTGACGACAGGAAAGATCGTCGTTTCGGGATGCAGGCTTCTTCGCCCCCCCGAATTTCGAATCAACGAAACGGCCGACGCGGTGGTTCCCCGAAAGGTTCCCCGGGTGAAGAGGGTCCACTTACTTGGGCGCCCGGCCGGCCTTGGCCTCCCTTCTCCCCTCTCCCTCGTCTCCTCCTCGCCAGCTGAAGGCTCCCAGTGCAGAAGGGCTTCCCCGCCCGCCGGGCCCCGCTCGGCTCTTTCGGGAAGCGGCGCGGCCTACGGTCCCCGGTCATCGGGCCGGGATGGTCTCTAGCCGTTGCCCGATTGTCCATTCCAAGCGCTTGGCTCAGTGGAAAGAGCCGGGCTTGGGAGGTCAGGGGTTCGAATCCCGGCTCGGCCCCTGGGCAGCTGTGTGACTGTGGGCAAGAGAAGCGGCGTGGCTCAGTGGAAAGAGCCCGGGCTCTTTGGAGTCAGAGGTCACGGGTTCGAATCCCGGCCCCTTGTCAGCTGTGTGACTTGGGGCACGTCACTTCACTTCTCGGGGCCTCGGTGACCTCATCCGTAAAATGGGGATGAAGACCGTGAGCCCCACGTGGGACGACCCGATTCCCCTGTGTCTCCCCCAGCGCTTAGAACAGCGCTCGGCGCATAGTGAGCGCTTCGCAAACAGCGACGTTATTATCAGGTCACTTATCTTCTCTGTGCCTCAGTGACCTCATCCGTAAAACGGGGATGAAGACTGTGAGCCTCACGAGGGACAACCCGATGACGCCGTATCCCCCCCCAGCGCTTAGAACAGCGCTCGGCGCATAGTAAGCGCTTCACAAATACCGACGTTCCTATTTATTATTAAGTCACTTATCATCTCTGTGCCTCAGTGACCTCATCTGTAAAACGGGGATGAAGACCGTGAGCCCCACGTGGGACGACCCGATTCCCCTGTGTCTCCCCCAGCGCTTAGAGCTTATAGTGAGCGCTTCACAAATACCAACATCGTTATTAAGTCACTTATCATCTTCTGTGCCTCAGTGACCTCATCTGTAAAACGGGGATGAAGACCGTGAGCCCCACGAGGGACCACCCGATGACCCTGGATCTCCCCCAGCGCTGAGAACAGCGCTCGGCACAGAGTAAGCGCTTCACCAAGACCGACGTTATCCGAGTGGGACGGTGGCTAGAGCACAGGCCTGGAAGTCAGAAGGTCATGGGTTCTAATCCTGCCTCCGCCACTTGCCTGCTGTGTGACCTTGGCCGAGTCACTTCACTTCCAGCTCTGCCACTTGTCAGCTGTGTGACGGTGGGCAAGTCACTTCACTGGGCCTCAGTGACCTCATCTGGAAAACGGGGATGAAGCCTCTGAGCCCCACGTGGGACGACCCGATTCCCCCGTGTCTCCCCCAGCGCTTAGAACAGTGCTCGGCACATAGTAAGCGCTTCACAAATACCAACATTATTATTATTATTATCAGTCCAGTGCTCTGCACCCAGTCAGCGCTGCATGAATACGATGGGATGAGTCCTGGGTTCTAGTCCCAGCTCCACCCCCGGCCCGGTCCTCGGCCGAGTCGCTTCTCCGCAGCCCCGCAGTCCTCGGGCCCCCGCTCGCCTACGCCAAGGGGTGGTGGGTTCAGCGTTTAGCGCCCAGTGAGGCCTCAAGGGGGTCCCCGGTTGGGCTGGGGAGGCGCGGGAGGGCGGGAGGGCGGGCGCCTTTTTCCCGTGGCGTCCTCGCCTTCCTTCCCTTCGGGAAGGCCCGCCTCCTCCGAGAGGCCTTCCCTGCCCTGGGCCTCGCCCGTCCGCGTCGGGGGGAGGGGGAGGGGGGGGGGCGGCCGCGCTCCCCAGCGCTTAGGACCGGCCTTGGCGCCCAGTCAGCGCTCCGTAAAGAGTGAATGAATGAATGAATGAATGAATGAATGAATGAATGGGTGAATGACTGAGTGAATGAATACTGTCGGTCTCCCTCTCTCTCCTGCCCCTCCCTGCCTGCCTGCCTGCCTGCCTGCCTCCGGCGGGGCGGGGGCGCGCGCGGCGGGGGCGCGGGCGGGGGCGCGGGCGCGGCGGGCCGGGGGAGGGGCCGACGGGAGGAGGCGGGGGCGCGCGCGGCGGCGCCGCGGGGGGGCGGGGCCGAGGGAAGAAGGCGGGGCGCGCGCGGCGGGCTCGCGAGGGAGGGGGCGGGGCGCGCGCGGCGGGCTCGCGAGGGAGGGGGCGGGGCCCAGGGGAGAGGGCGGGGCGCGCGCGGGGCGGGCAGGGGGCGGAGCCGAGGGAAGAAGGCGGGGCGCGCGCGGCGGGCTCGCGAGGGAGGGGGCGGGGCCCAGGAGAGAGGGCGGGGCGCGCGCGGGGCGGGGCTTCGAGGGCGGGGCCGGGTCCGAGGGGAGAAGGCGGGTGTCGCGCGCCGGTCCTGCCCAGTCCGCAGGAGCCGCGATCGTCGCCGCAGCGCGCACGGTAAGGGGCCCCGGGGAGGGAGGCGGCGGCGGCGGCAGCAGCGGCAGCAGCAGCGGCAGCAGCAGCGGCAGCAGGAGAGCGAGGGGGGTGGGCGGGGAGGGTGTCCGCGGCCCCCCCGGAGCCCCCCGACTCCCCCCTGGCCGGGAAACTTGGGGGCGCGGCCGGCCGGGCGGCCACGACCACGGTGTCCCTCCGTTTCCGACTTGCACGCTCCTAGCGCTTAGCACAGCGCTCGGCGCCGAGCGAGCGCCGAAGAGCTCCGAGTGTCGTGGCCCGGCCCCGATCCCTCGCTCCCCTTCCCCCCCCCCCCCGCGGACCCCCTCCGCTTACCTGCGCCTCCCCGCGGGTCCTGGGTTCCAATCCCGCCACTCGTCGGCCGGCCGACTTGGGCCGGGTCGCTCCACTTCTCCGGGCCCCAGTCCCCTCCTCTCTCAAACGGGGATGGAGACCGTGAACCCCCCCGGGGACCGGCCCCATCCCCGCCCCGCTCCCCCAGCGCTTAGCACACAGTAAGTCAACAGATTCCACCGCGATGATCACTCTTACGCTTAGCAAATGCAGGGTCGGTTGTCCACCCCGGACAAGATGGTTATTTCCCCCCCCCCCCCCAAACCTCAGGGAGCAACTGGAGTTTCACATCGATCCTCAACTTCCTCGATTCCAATAGGGTGAGGCCGTTCGGCAAAATCCCCTTTTTATTTCCTCCAAATTCCCTGCTCCCCCACCCCCCGAGCTCTACCAGGGACTTTGGGACTTTAAATTGGCAGGCTTTTTTTTTAATGGCACCTGTAGGAAAGACTGCTTAATAATACCGACCCAGTAGTGGGCCAGCCTTTGTGTAGATAACAGTCTGGGCTTCCCAGTGGCATTAAAAGAAAAAGGTTTTTAAGTGAAGGTTTTTTAAATTTTGAAGATGACAAATAATGTTGGTATTTGTTAAGCGCCTACTATGTGCAGAGCACTGTTCTAAGCGCTGGGGGAGATACAGAGTGATCAGGTTGTCCCACGGGAGGCTCACAGTTAATCCCCATTTTACAGATGAGGTCACTGAGGCACAGAGAAGTCAAGTGACTCGCCCACAGTCACACAGCTGACAAGCGGCAGAGCGGGGAGTCGAACCCATGACTTCTGACTCCGAAGCCCAGGCTCTTTCCACTGAGCCAGGCTGCTTCCCCTACCTTGTTCTCGTTATGTGAGTACCTTAAAGACGATTTGGAAGAAAGAATGAACCCTGGTTCCCACAACACCAGTTTGAGAAGGAGGTAGTGGGCATTTCCGTTCCAGTTGTACAGATTTAGGAACCAGAGTGCCGAGAATAAAATCCGCCCAGGTCTAAATAAGACCAGAATCCCGAATATCGACCCGTGATCGCCAGGACGCCGCAGTCAATAATTCCTTTTCCCAGTGGAGCGTAGGGACATCTCCCTACACCTAGTTAAGCGGTAGAAAAGAGAGGCTTGGACACCTGGATTCTAATCCCAGTTTAGACTCCGAGGTGCCGGGCTTTGTCTTTCTCAATTTGGCTGATGTGAGGATTGAGGAGATGGTGACCGCAAAGTCTTCTAGACTGTAAGCTCCATGTGGGCAGGGAACTTCTTTATCGACTGAGAAGTGATGAGTATGGAGCCCCTCTAGACTCTAAGCTCTGTTTGGACAGGGAACATATCTTACTGTTGGGTCTCTGGACTCTAAGGTCGTTGTGGGCAGGGAATGTGGCCATTTACTGTTAGATCGTACTCTCCCAAGCGTTTTGGACAGTGCTCTGCACGCAGTAAGTGCTCTGCACACAGTAAAGCGCTCAATAAATATGACTGACCGACTGCTGTGAATACTGTAAGCGGCCGTGGAAAACGACTGGTACTGTTCATTGCTCAAAGTTGCTGTGATTGTCATCTTTGTTTTGTGAGGGTAAAAAAAAAAAAAGTCTTTCCCTTCAGATTCCAACAGGGAAGTCTTGGGGATTGGAATGCTTTAGGAACTCCTGTAACACATGGACGAGCCTTCCTTGTGGGTCTTGTGAGTAGGCAAGTCCAGTAGGCAGACCGGATCCTTTCTTTGGGGGAAAAGAGTGATGTCCAGTGCTTAGACCGAACCCAGGACAAGGAAGCTTGGTGCTTGGGTTCTAATCGGCCCCTGGCACTGACTCACGAGAGTCTTTGGTGACGGGCTTGGTTGCTTAGCCATTAAGAGAATGCTTTTTTTCATTCCGAGAGTCATTGGAATGCCAATATTGGTAAAGGGTTTCACAGTCCCCGATGCAAGTTTATAGAGTGCCTATTAATACTCTGGCAACACATTCTTACATGACAAATGATGTACAATATGTGTGATCATCCTGCAGAAATGTAAAGTTATAGTACTCTAGAAAACCTGACAAAGCAAGGGACGCTCTCTAGAGATTAGTTTTGCCGTCGTTTTGTGTAATTGTTGCTGCTTCATTGGGGCTTTTCTTTAAAGACAATTTGAGTTTTGATTCTAAAACTTCTACCATGGTTTTTGGAGATCCAGTTTGGGGAAAACAGCTCTGATATTGGGCCTGCCAGCAGCCTCATCGATCTCAATACAACTGATGTAGGAAGCTTCCTTAAACGCAGAGCTGTTAGGGAGAAACGTTTTGCTTCTTGAGTAGCTGAGTAGCCAAATAACAACAGTGATATAATAAAAAATAATAATAACCACCTACTTTTGTAGGGTACTCTTATTTTTCCCCAAGTGCTTTCGTATTAATGATCTTATCCTGACAGTACGGAGAGAGAGAGAAAGAGAAAACTTACTGTGATCATCATTACCTTACTAGCTGCAAATAAAGGCTTTCCTATTTATTATTTAGGACCTTTGGCTTCTTCACTGGTAAGAGGGAGAAGGAAGTTACTAAAGCAACCGCTCCCTAGCTGTCAACAAACATACACAGTAACAGTAGGATCAAATGTGATTGCTGCTGAAAGTTGGAAACTTTTGTGAAAATGTTAATACAATGTAACTTTTTTAAAGAGCTAAAGAAAAAATTCAAATCATCCAGAAATTTAGAGAGATGTCCTGTTTGTTTTTTTTTGTCAATTGTGGGATGTCTTTGATCTTCAAGGGTAAAACAAAAATAGATTGTGATTTGTTTTGGAAGCCTGAAAGTTACTATTATCCTAAATACTCTATTTACATTGTTTTCTGCTTCAGCTCTTTAAGATGCATGCAGGCCTGATTTGCATTGCCCCGTTTTTGTTTCTTCTACCTGGTTCCAAATTCAATGCTTAGGAAGCTTTTTACAAGTGTCCATCAGCTTTTGAACAACGATGTAGTAATAAGAAAAACTGGTAGTGAGATATTCGATAATAAAATCCTTTCCAGGTTCAACGAAAATGTTGATTAAATCATTCACCTACGTTGCTGAAAACTGAATTTGGGACCTCGGCACTTCATTCAAATTCTGACTCTGTATTTGCAGACGAGGAGAAGTTGTTGTTGTGCATAAGCCTGTGATCTGTGTGCAAGTAACCTAATAAATGCCTTATTGAAGTAACCTCAGTTTCGGCCTGACTCTGCGTGTTTGAGTAAATACTCATCACATTGCAGTGTACACGGAGCAGAGACTATGGTGAATGACTATCATGCCACTGAGTTACCCACAAATACCGTTTCGTATTATTTAAACAAGCTAAAATGTCCCTAAAATTTTCCTGGGTAAATGTCAGCAAGAGCTCAGGGTTAAGATTGATACAAATCGTCATTGTCCTCCCGATAAGGCAGATGTTAGCTCGGGCTCTCCTTTTTAGCAAATCCGTATCCCCATGCGTGAGTATCATTTCTGCTGAAGTCAGAATAATCAACGATATGTTTATGACTATAAGGTGGTTAGGCATCTAGAGGTCCGGATCCTTCTGCAGAACAAAACGACGGTCATATTTCTGGACATTTTCTCAGTCTGAGATAATTGACTAATCTAGGGACTCAGAAGTTTGAATCTCAGCTTTGCGCTTGCAAGGCTTTGCCTTCTTGTGTAAGACATTTAACACCTCTTTCTTCATCCCTGAATTAAGATCATCAGTATGTACCAAGTGTCTTGGGACTACTTGTAGAGATTATCTATGTAAATACAAAGGTGATTAACCAAAAGAATCACTGAAAGGGGGAGTATGAAGTAATGGCCAATTGAAGGTCACAGCTGATGAGGTATTTGAACAAGTCTAATGCTGAATGAGTGCTCTTTAGATAAAATGCCTCTCCCCAAGGCCACAGGTATAGGGGACTTCATTCTTCTGGCTTTAGGGCAGCAAAAAGATCTGTTTATAAAGTCAGTGAGCCTTAAGAGAGTTGCTCTGCTTTCCTTGCCTTACCTGTATCAGTCTGCTGGCAGTGCTTAATGACTTCTTGCTCAACTGATCCAGATAAGTTTTTTTTTTCTCCCCAACTAGACCTCATACACCGTAAAAATACCCATCCGATTTGAAATGGCCGGGGTGAGTGAAAATAATGGCCAAAGTAAAAAAAAAAAACAACAACAAAAAACAAGGTCCATCTTGTTTCCTAGTTTGTTTCGCTTACATTTTAATAGTTAAACAGTATCGAGCAGTTTATGACCCTTTCTTTTAAACCCCCCCCCCCCCCCCCGGAATCGTCGGCTTGACGATTCCATCCCCCAGAACCGAGCACCGGCACCACTGTTCAATGTTGTTAATTATCGTTTCCATCTGAGTAGGTTCCGGGAGAGACAGAGGCTAGAGGGCAAATTAGATTTCTAGCCATCACATCCAAATAATGAATTTTAGATTAATATCAAGAGTGAATATGAACTCTAATTATTTTTCCCCATCACAAACATTCTTTTAGGAGAAAGTGCTGTAATCAGTGGAATAAGGAATAGATTGTAGGAGTAGGTTCTTCCTACTTGACGATGGGCTCAGCCTATCAGTCGTGACTCGGGAAAGAAGTCATGCTTGGCGGATTTAAAAAAATAACTAAATAACTGGTCCAGTATCAGGCACCAACCAAAAAAGCCAAGAGTGCCTGGCATCACCGCCAAGAAGCTAGAAGATAAGACAAGGGGTAGAGTTTTCCACTTCCTAAAACCGTGCTATGCTTGCTCCTGGTACATAGCATGAAATCTGCTGCATCTTAAGAAAGACAATACGGGTGGAGAGAGTATAGAGAAGAGGAACCAAGGTAATCGGGACCTTCCTTAAAAGGATAGATCGAACGAGGTAGGACTTTTCAGTCTGGAAATATTCAAGCTGAAAAGGGGCGTGTGTAAAAATCTTAAAATCAGGAAGGATGTGGACAGGACAAACACGAGTCTTCACCAAGGCCCACAACACTAGGACGGGAGGGGACCAGGTGTGGAGAAAATCACCTGTGAGTCACCCATTTGGGTGGGAAAATTGTGGAGATTTGATGTCCCATCCTAAACATTAGTATAGATGTCTGATTCTGTCTTCCCCTATAGACTGTAGGCTCCTTCTGGCCAGAGATCACATCTACCCACTGTGCTATGTTGTACTTTTTCAGTAAGCGCTCAATAAAGTCTATTGATCAATTGATATCAGAGAGAGTAACCATTAAGCATTCTGTTGCCACCGCAGGAAACCCAATATCAAGCTAAAAGGACTGTTGGTCTGACTCAGTAATAACATTTCTTATTCATCTGATTTGTGAGTAGATAAATTGTGAATATAAAGGGGATTACACTTTAGCTTTATGTATTTCCAACCAGAGACCCAAAAAGTAAATGTCCACCGTTCAAGGAAGCGTGTGCAGATTTCACTTAGATGAATATTCACAGGCACAAGTGAATTCTGAATTTTTCAGCAGTGAAAAATGAAGTCTATATGTCTAAAGCCTGATGGCACTCACCAAGTGAGTGGCAGCGTGGGTGCCTAAAAAAGATAAATTATTCCCTTTCCATAACACTGGTTCGACGATATGCAGAGTCAAAACTTTTTAGATTCCCGGTGGAAGTATAAGGCTGCACTTATGTCTAGATCAATAAATTATTTATTTATATTAAGGTCTTTCCATTTCTAAACTGTAAGCTCGTTATGTGACGGGAACATGTTTACCGATTCGGTTGTACTCTCCCGAATGGTTAGTACACTGCTCTGCACACAAGTCACCGCTCAGTACGTACCAATGATTGTGTTTCCGCTTCCTAAACTAGACAGTTATGGATGCAGGCTATGAAGCGATTAAAATAGTTACTACATTTGTCTCCCCCTTGTACAGTTTATTAGAGACTTAGAAAAATATACAGCTTCGTCTCTCAATTAATGAAATGTTTGGGGAGCTAGGTGGAAGCAGCTATGTCAATCTCAAGCCCATTGTTTCGGTAAAATGTTTTTCAAGTCCTTAATAAGATGCCATTATCACTGGTAGGAGACTCGCTTTGTGCCTCTTATGTGTTGAGCCTCCTCTTGATGGACAGAGTGCCTCTTTCAGTGTCATGGCAGGGTTCTCTAGAAATAGGTTCAGTCACCCATTTCTTGTCAAAATTTTGTCAGCAAGTTCCTGTTATTTTTTCATATGCCTCTCCATCGAGCAGTGCTTTTTAATCCTCTTCCTTCAAGTAAGAACAGAATCTAATTGCGCAGGGTCTGATGGTCGTTCCGGATGATGGAAATTTCACTGACATTTAGCTGTAGCAGGAGCACAGCCGTATGACTTTTTCCAGATCTCTGGGAAAGTGCCCTGGGAAAGAATGCATTGCCCTTTCAGGAAGCTGGGCTTTCCCAAAGAGAAGATGTTGTGTGACTTTAGAGTTTTGAGGCCATGGGGGCTTTCGTGTAGAAAGGGCCAGGGGCAAACTGACTAATGATTAGATTCAGGTCTAAAGACCATATTTGTACCAGGAAATTCAATACCGTAAGAACACCTGTTCTTCTCAGCTTCTCTAAGATCTGGACCTCATAAGGGAACCAAGACTAATGTGAATCTAGGCCTGACCTATATAAATCAAGGTTCATCACGATATTACACATCCAAATCTATTAATCATATTCTAATTTAACAGTTTATTCATTCCATTTATTTTGGTATGATTTATAGGTTGTTGCACAAATTGATTTCCAGTTACCTCTAAACAGGTTTAAGCTCAATTGAAGAGCCTCGTAAGCATTTCTTGGTTCAAATTTATCAGATTTTCATGAGCCAACTACACGCCCAAGTTACATCTCATATCATCTACCAGGACTTTTCTAAATTAATGCTCGGTATAAAGAGGTCCAAGTCAAAAGACTTTCAATTCTTGGACTCCTTTCTCTTTTTCTCGTACTGTACATGCATCCTGACAGGTTCTGGTTTGGTTGCTGCTGCGTAAAGTGGCAGTGTGACTAAAAAGATTGGAAACTTGGGAGCTAAACGCTAATCTTGGCTGCACTTCTCTAACTTGCTGTGATAATCTGGAAAAATCACTTAGCCAACCAGTATCTCAGATTCCTCACTTGCAATATGGGATTGGTGGATTATTACTCATCAAACCAGACCTG
The DNA here is from genome assembly GCF_004115215.2 of Ornithorhynchus anatinus. Taxonomy (NCBI): domain Eukaryota; kingdom Metazoa; phylum Chordata; class Mammalia; order Monotremata; family Ornithorhynchidae; genus Ornithorhynchus; species Ornithorhynchus anatinus. Next base: position 14,731,968 of record NC_041744.1, read on the forward strand.
ATGTCTTTGGCAGTTTTACAGACTAACATGGAATTAGACAATAAAGATTTGGAAAGTAAAATGGGAGGAAGAAGGAAATAACAGCTACAAAAACAGTCTTATCTCTTGGGGCCTAAAACAAGGGCCCGGGTGCTTAGGGAAAAGAGCAACACATTTTAAGTCGCAAAGAGGAAATGCCGAATATCAGCTCTCACAGGACATTATCCCGAAAAGCATCTACTTGAGAGCCAATAGCAAAATTGATATTTATGCACTGGAACGATATTTATCCCTTTGTCGGAATTCTAAAATTCTCAAGACTCCTGATTCCAAGCATAACCTGGATGACCCTAAGATGCCAAAAAAGAATTCTATTTAGCCCAGTTTGTAGACAGAATTAGAGAGTTAGCATTACAGCCCCCAATTCCAGGCTTTTCTTTTGCTTGGTAAATTGACACACAATGTGTGTCAGAATTGATACAGGAGACGAAATGTTCAATTAGTGTGAACTCTCACATATTTGAATGTCAAATCTGATTTTTGTTCCAGAGTTCTTCAATTTTTTCAGTTAATTACCTGACGTTCAATGAAGTAGAAAGCTTTTTTTTAAAAAATAGCCTCCCTCCAGGACCCTGTAGGGGGAAGAAGGGTGATGCGTGGATCTTTCTGGCTTGAAGGCTGACCACCAGCTTTTACCGCCTTATTCACTGCTCTCTTCACCTGCTGCTCACCTTCTCACACTCTTCACTTCTCCCAAGCTAACTTCTAGCAATACTTCGCTCTTGTCTCACCTGCCTCTGAATCTCCATTCACCCTGTTTCCCTGGCTTGGAACCCTCTCCCCCTCAAAAACTGCCTGACCTCAGCTCTCCCCATCTTCTAAGCCCCCTTAGAATCTAACCCCCTCAAAAATCCTTCCCCCTTTAATTCCCTACACCTCATTTGGGTTGCCCCAAAACCTCCCCTTAGACCTATGTATTGTCTTTTCCTCACTATCAATCAGTGGTATTTATTGAGTGTTTGTCATGTACAAAGCTGTGCACTAAGCACTTGGGAGAGTACAGAATGACAATTGGTAGATATGTTCCCTCAGTATGCATGTATCTGTATGCCTTTCTCATATACTTTCAATTTTTCAACTATTTTTATCGTATTTGTTCCTACTTCCGGAGACAGACCTTTAAAAGAAATTGCAGATGGGGAAGCAGCAGAGTATTAAGATACCTACATACGTGTCGCGGGGTGGGGGTGGGGTGAAATTAATTTGTAGCCATCCTCATCTGTAACCCAGGGCTTCAGGGGAAGTTGGAATGCCAGAGTTCTGATTAACGATGATGATGATGACAATGGTATTTGTTAAGCGTTTACTATGTGCCAGGCACTGAATTAAGCACAGGGGTGCATACAAGCAAGTCAGTTGGATGTAGTCCCTGTCCCACATGGGGCCCACAGCCTTACTCCCCATTTTACAGATAAGGAAGTGGAGGCCCAGAGAAGTGAAGTGACTTGCCCAGGGTGACACAGCAGACTAGTGGCAGAGCTGGGATTAGAACTCAGGTCCTTCTGACTCCCAGCTTGTGCTCTAACTGTGCTGCTTTAGGACTTGAGATGGGCTTTCTCCTGAGCTTCCCCCTACTGGAAGGGAAATAGTACCTAGTGGGAATAGTATTCGTTAAGCCCATACTATGTGAAGAACACTGTTGTAAATGCTGGGAAAGAGTGATACGGGTGGACACTAGCCAGGCATCCCCTTCCACATCTCACATTGGGAAAAATTCATCTGAAAGCAGCACAGTCCAGATCACTTTGAATAGATGAGTTTGCGGTAAGCAAATGCTTGTTGACTTATCTAGAATAGCTCATGCTCTTTTTATAGAATTACTCTTTATGATGAGTTTTGCTGGTATTGATTATATGTTTTTGTGTAGAACCTGAGAGCACACAGCCCTTCATTTAATGAAGGGTAAAAAAAAAAGTGATCATAGACTTTTCAGGGTAGAAATAAAGGCAGAAGGCTCTTAGCTTAGCGTGGCTCAGTGGAAAGAGCATGGGCTTTGGAGTCAGAGGTCATGAGTTCGAATCCCAGCTCTGCCACTTGTCAGCTGTGTGACTGAGGGCAAGTCACTTAACTTCTCTGGGCCTCAGTTACCTCATCTGTAAAATGGGGATTAAGACTGTGAGCCCCATGTGGGACAACCTGATTCCCCTGTGTCTCCCCCAGCGCTTAGAACAGTGCTCTGCACATAGCGCTTAACAATTACCAACATTTTTAGCTTTGTAAATTTCAAAGAATACAGTGCAATACACATCACACTGACAGCATTCATCTCTGGCAAAATCACCACTGTTGTATCAATCACATCTGAGCGCTTACTGGGTGCAGAGCACTGTGCACTTGGGAGAGTACACCACAACAGAGTTGGTAGATGCATTCCCTGCCCATAAAGAGCTCCCTGTCTAGAGGGCCATTTTCTGATTTAAACTAGACCCAAGCACAACTTCTCAGAGTTGGTTTCTCTGTTGTTAGGTTAAAAAGGAGTAGTTTAGTTTCCACGGGTACCGGCAGATGATTCAGCTTTGGCAATAACAACAGGTCCTTGGCCTTCAGATTGTTTTCAAATCCTGGGGACTGACTCAGGGGGAGTTCATTTCTTCCCTGGAAGAGGAACTGCTACCTCTGGAACCCTGGGCTTGCTGCTCTGACTCCAAAGCTCTGCTGTTAAAAGGCCTAGCCACCTTTATTAGTCAGTCATATTTATTGAACGCTTACTGTGTAAAGAGCGCTATACTAAGCACTTGGATGAGTACAGTATAATAGACGCATTCCTTGCCTACACTGAGCTTATGGCCTAGAGGACTATTTTACATATATATATATGTATATACACACACACACACATATAGAAGCAGCATGGCCTAGTGGAAAGATAATAGGTCTGGGAGTCAGAGGACCTGGTTTGCAATCCCAAGTCTGCCACGGGCCTGCTGCATGACCTTGGGCAAGTCTTTTACCTTCTGTGCCTCAGTTACCTCATCTGTAAAATGGGGATTAAATCCTACTCCCTCTTAGACTAAGAGCCCAGTCCTTAGAACAGTGATTGGCACATAGTAAGTGCCTAACAAGTACCGTTATATTATTAATGTGTATATATATTGTACAACAGTGTCTAGAGGACTGTAATATCTATATTAGGTCAATGCATATTATGTAGATGGTAAGATTAGTTGGCAGAACTTGGTTCATTCTGGATTTTTATATCTAGCACTCAGAGAATTGATGTTCAATGTTGTTACCGAGTAGTTTTGTCACCAACCAGTTTGCCGTGTGCAAGTTGTTAAAATAGATGTGTGCCACCTGTATATGGCTTTGACTGCTTCCTACCCCACCTTGAAAACTTTTTTCAAAAGAGAATTTACTTCCCATATGAAGTGCTACTTTAGGAGTCTTGAAGACTTTGATCCAAATTCCCTTTTCTCCCAGCCGAAAAGTCTGAGGCCTGTGGAAAGAAGTAGGCCCATTTTGGAGTCTTGGTTACCAAAGGGATAGTGGTACCTTTCGGTAGCCATCCTGATGCCTGAACAGCCTTATTTATAAACACATTTCCCCCCCCACCCAATTCCCCCATCCCCTGTAGGCCAGGTGCTAGAAAAATATTATCTTTATATGATTGTAGTGTGGTGGTAGGTGGAGGCTGGAAAAAAATAACCGGCATTAGAACCCCGGTCTTTCCGACTCCAGGCCCTGGCTCTCTCCGCTAGGCCATGCAGCTTCTCAATCCGAGAAGAACTGGGTTTAGAAGCCGGCTAATCTGGTTCCCAGAGCCGTCCTCTAGCCGCTGGACCACCAAGCAGGGCTCCAAAAGACATAAAGCTCGTTTACAAACCCTTTTAACCAGTTGAGGAATTTTAGCAGACTCGTGGGCACCATGCAGAAAAGTACCATGAGGTGTAATCAGTCTGCTTAACTTAGATCCCGCCCTGAAGACTTTGTTCTGTTTTCCTTTCCCTGTTAACAAAGGGCAGTTCTCAGACTACCAGCCGCTAAGTTTAGAGCTCTCCATGTAGAAATCCCAGGGTGAAGACCGTAGGCTTAAAAAAGCCATTAGGCAGAAGCTGGGAGAGGCAAGGTTGGTTTTCTTGCCAGCCCAATGGGGAAGCTGAAGCAAGAAGCAGCCAAGTTCTCTCACCTGCTGTTAAATGACCCGGCAGGCTATGTATGGAATTTAACTCTTGAAATTGTGTTAGTGCAAATGGATTTAAGGTCTATTCTGAAGTCACTGTAATGGCACCAAAATGAAAACTGACACATTTTGATTAACTCCAAAAACTATCCAGAAAGTTAAAGACGCCTAACATTTTGGTAAATGCTAAGGAAAACCAAGAAACAGCGTGGCCGGCCTAGTGGATAGAGCTCGGGCCTGGGAGTCAGGAAGACCTGGGTTCTAAGCCCAGCTTCGCCGTTTGTCTGCTGTGTGACCCTGGACAAGTCACTTATTTTCTCTGTGCTTGTTTTCTCTGTGCTCACCTCTAAAATGGGAAGGAAGACTGTGAGCTCCATGTGGGACAGGGATTGCATCCAACTGATCAGCCTATATCTACACTGGTGCTTAGTACAGTGCCTGGCACACAGTAAGCACATAACAAATGCCATAAGAAAAAAGGACAACAAAATAGCTGTAAGCAAAATGTGCCGGAGCAAGTGGCTTGGGCCATTAAAGCCTTTTCTGCCGCGGCCCTCTGCCGCTTGATTCACATGAATTGAATTCTGATTGCCCACAGGTGCTCAGCAGCAAAGGGGGACTTAGAACAGAGAGCACACAAAGAGATTCAAGCACTTGCAGTTTGTACAGGTTGGACTAAGGTGCAAGACAGTTCAGTATATCCATTCATGTCTAGCCTACCCATCTGTGAGAGCAAGTCTGATTAGTTAAGGGTCTGGTCATATCCAGGGCATCATTTGTTTATATCAGGGAAAGTAGTGTTTGGATCGTTTTACACCGAAAAAGCATTGCCAGCTTTGTGACTTTTTTTTCCCTCTCCTCCCTCTTCCAGTTCCAACCCTGTCTTCCAGATCTGTGCATACCTTCTCTGGGGGCCTAAGGAGGTGGTGGTGGGAGAAGGAACCAGGTCTGGTACAGTCCCAGTTTCATTCCCTTTCCAGGGCCACTTCAAAAGAGGTGGGCAAGGAGGAAGAAGGGAGGCACTTCTTGAGCTAGATGAAAGAGCAAATTTCTAGGATTGGTGGCAATCCTGGGGATTCCATCACTGACTCCCTGCCCCAGACCAAGCATTCTGGCCGCCTGGCAGTTGCCACTTGTAATAATAATAATTGTGGTATTTGTTTAGTGCTTACTATGTGCCAGGTACTGTACTGAGCACTGGGGTAAGAACAAGATAATCGGGTTGGATACAGTCCCTGTCCCAAACAGGGCTCGCAGTCTTCATCCCCATTTTACAGATGAGGTAACTGAGGCCCAGCAAAGTGAAGTGACTTGCCTAAGGTCACACAGCAGACAAGTGGCTGAGCCAGGAGTAGAACTCGGGGCCTTCTGACTCCCAGTCCCGTGGTCTCTCCGCTAAGCCATACTGCTTCTCGACTGTCTCGTGTCTACCCCAGCACTTAGTACAGTGCCTAGCACATATTAAGCACCTAAATACCATAAAAAACAAAACTTGAAGTGATCCCTAGTGGTAGCTGCCAGGGAGTGGCAAGGGGCCGGCTTGGCTGAGGTCTTCCTGGACTACCTTCAGTCTGGGGATCTGAGCCCACCAGTTGGCCGTGAGCGGAAGGTCACCCCAACCAAGTAATTCTGCTTTTGCAAAACCAATGAATTGTATTTACTCAACTCACACGCAGAACACTGTACTAAACCCTTGGGAGATCACAATGCAACAGAAGTAGCAGACCTGTTCCCTGGCCACAACGAGCTTGCTAGAGGAAGGGGTCACTGTGTGGATCCTCGATTAGGAGTATTGCTGGGACATGGATGAAGATGAAGAGGGTGTTGGTCTACCCCTTTCAGGTGCCCCCTTCTTCCGCTAGGGCAGAGGTAACTATTTCTGCCAGGACTCTAACTTAGATGGATTTTGATGTCATAAAAGTTGATTTCTTTAAAACTGTTTTGCGCTGTTGTGTACCATTGTGTAGCAATAGGCTGAAACAGAGAAGATAAATTAGATCATCTATTCTGATGGTTGCCTAAATTCACCACTCGGCCCCCCCCCCCCCCCGCCCCAACCCCGACCTCCCAGTCCCCACTAGATTCAAGTTCTTCAAGCTACCTTGGATTCTGACTCCAAATCACAGAACTTTAACGGCTATCGATGCAGCACGAGATAGTTTCTCAGCATTTTGGGGAGGGGGAAAGCTGAGAGTAGCTCCGGAAACTTCTCAAACACTCAGAGCTTAGATGCAGACATTAGGCTGATGCATGGAGGAAGATATAAGCCAGGTAGGAAGGTTTACTGCTTTGATCTACACAAAAACTGCATATATGGAAGCAAACTTACATTGAGGTCCACAAAGTTTTGAGCATGCTTACTTACAGTTTACCCCCTGGAGCAGACCCTCTAGCAAGGGGGCCAGAGTGTGCCTCGGAACAGAAGAGAAAGAGAAGGAAGAGGTCTTTCTCTTGACTTTAAAGGCTTTGCCCTACCAGCTGATTATATTTCATTCTCAGATGATTCTGGAAAATGTCTCTCATTCCCAAAGGACCTTACAGGAATTAGGTCCTGCAAGAGCAACTTTTCTATTTCCCTTTCTGTCCCTTGATTTTAGTTCCTCCTCTTAAAGGGCCCTGCCCATTGAGCTGGTGGTGGGTGGTAGCTTAGCTCTTTACTCTCTTAACAGGTTTAAGGAGTTGTCTGTGCAGAGTTTTTCTTTTGCAATATCATTTTTTTTTAAATAAATCAGTCATGAATAATGTAACGAGCTCTTTGCTTTTGAACAAAATGCCTCCAATCCTTGAAATATTTTTGGTTCACTGCATATATGGCCCGAGGTGGCAAGCTCTCAGATTTCTACAAAAATTTAAGTTTTCTTAACTATTCGAACTCACACTCGGCCGATAGACCCAGCTGCCCGGATTAGAATAATTAGGAGCAAGAGAGAGAACCTACCAGCTCATTCCATTCCGATTTTACCTTTCGAAGTAGCCAGTCTTCTCTACAGGCTTGCTTTCGTGCCGTCCTGAAGTTAGTTTTGTTGTCAGTAATGTTCTAATTAGCATGTAATGACTCCCTGGGATGAAGGGCAAATGATCACTGAAGCAGTAGGGGAGTTGTCCCCAGTTTTGGAGGTTTGGGGAGGTTTGTTGCCTGTGCGTATTCTTGAATTATGCCTAAATTAATAACAATGTTGGTATTTGTTAAGCGCTTACTATGTGCAGAGCACTGTTCTCAGCGCTGGGTAGATACAGGTTGTCCCACGTGAGGCTCACAGTTAATCCCCATTTTACAGATGAGGTAACTGAGGCACAGAGATAAGTGACTTTGCCCACGGTCACACAGCTGACAAGCGGCAGAGTTGGGATTCGAACCCATGACCTCTGACTCCCAAGCCCGGGCTCTTTCCGCTGAGCCACACTGCTTCTCTGCAAGGGTATGGCTCAGCCGATTTGCAGTCTCTCAACCTGAGCAACTAGTTCGATGTGCTGCATTGTGGTCACAGTTGACTAGATAGGGGCTGAATGGTAGTATATCCTTGAATTCTTGGCCGTTCTCTCAGGATGGGGAGGCATGGCGTAACGGAGAGAGCACGGGCCTGGGAGTCAGCTCCGCCACTTGTCTGCTGTGTGACCTTGGGCAAGTCACTTCCGTTTTCTGGGCTTCAGTTACCTCAGCTGTCAAATGGGGATGGAGACTATGAGGCCCATGTGGAACAGGGACTGTGTCCACCCCCCAATTTGCCCGTGTCCATCTCGGCGCTTAGTACAGCGCATGACACATAGTAAGCCCTTCAATACCACTGATATTATTTTGGAGCATGGGGCTCTGACACGAACGCTGACGGTATTCAGCAAATGTCGGCCAACCTCATTCATCACCGGAAACACCAAAACCTCAGTTGGCTGAGGGCGCGGTCCGTGGTTTCTGGGTTTCTTTTTGTGCCTTTGATGTTTTCTGTCAATACTGCTCTGCCTCCTTCTGGCCCGGATTGCTGATTACACATCTCAATCAATCAATGATTTTACTGTGTGCGGAGCACCGTATTAAGAGAAGCAGCATGACCTAGTCGATAGAGCACGGGCCTTTGGAGTCGGAGGATTTAGGCTGTAATCCCAGCTCCCCTGCCCAACCACCAAAAATACCATTTAAATCAAAAAGCGCTTGGGAGAAGTACAATACAACAGAGTTGGTAGACGTGGTGCTGTGGGACAAGTCACGTATCTGTTGGAACCCACCGTCTGTGCCTACCCAGTTTTTGCTTCTGAAAACCGACGAGATTTTCCTTGCTCTTCACCGAACCCCAGCAGGCGGATACCTCCTCCTCTGAAGCTTACTCTCTCAGTTTCGGGAACAAAAGGCACCTTCATTTCTTTTCACCTAAGATGACGAATTCAATTTCAGTCGGCAGCCGGGGCCTAAACTCGACACTTTTAATCATTTGTAATGGTGTTTCCTCTTTCACCAAAAGCTGGCTCAAGTTTCCCCAGGAATCTTATGCTTTCTGTTCCACTGCCCTTTTGTATGGTTTCATTACTAGCTTGGCTCAAAGCGGCCGGGACCACTGCTTAGAGACATGGAGCCTCAGCGAATTTCAGCCGGCTCAGACTCCTTCCCTTAACTGGTGCCTCCCGGCTCCCATCCTTATTCCCAACGCTTTTTATCTGTATCCCCCAGACGTGGTGCTTAGACTTATCCTTAAGAGGTTACAGCGTAAGGCTCGACTTCACTGTTATTTTCCCACTGAGCTTTTCTGAACAGCTTAATTTTTAGAGTTGCAAGGTATGTGAATCCTCTCTCCCAACTGACTAATTGCCATCTCTAACACTCTCTTAGGTCACTTCTGGACCTGGACTGTGAGCCCCATGTGGGACAGGGACTCTGTCCAACCAGATTATCTTGAATCTACCCCCCTCCTCAGTACAGTGCTTGGCACGTAGCAAGCAGTTAACAGATTCCACAGTTACCCAGGGGCCCAATTTTTCCCGACACCCTCAATTCTCCAACCCACCCTCCCCTCTCCATTCCCTATGCACTTGACTGTATTCCCCTCAAGCATTTTGATACTCACCCCGGCCTCACGGTGATATACAAATATCCTTTTATACCACCCAATCTGTAATTGAATTCATTCAGTCACATTTATTGAACGCTTCCTGTGTGCAGAGCACTGTACTGAGCGCTTGGAAAGTACAATCTGGCAACAGATAGAGATAATCCCTACCCAACAGTGGGCTCACGGTGCCCGTCTCCCCTTGCAGACTGTAAATTCCTTGTGGAGAGGGATCAGGTCTACTGACTTCATTGTACTGTCCCAAATTCAAGTTCAGTGCTCTACACACAGTAAGGGCCCAGTAACTACCGTTGATTGAGGGTCGTGGCAGCGTAGGGATTCTGTCGCCGACTCCGTCCCAGAACGAGCGTTCTGGCTTCCTGGCAGTTGCGGCTACCACCACTTGCCACCACTGTGGCCCCCGGGCCTAAAATCAGGGGCAGGTGCCCGTACGCCTGTCCCCAGGAAGGATGTACCACGGGTGAGGCGGGTGGAACCCGGGGTACGTCCGCAGAGGACCGGCCCTCCTGGGCCTCTCCCTTCTCCTCCCTTTACCCCCGTGAGGCTTCCGCGCCGAATTAACGTTCCCGTGGATTGACAGCTGCTTGTGTCTTGCAGGAAGAAAGCTGCGCGATCATCTCTGATTCCTGGCGGAAGGGAAGGCAAAAAAAAGCGTCGCATCTCCTCCCAAGGATGAGAGTGTGATCGCGAGGGAAGTCTTCATGAGCTCGAGAGGTCACAGCACGTTACCACGAACACTGATGGCTCCCCGCATGATTTCCGAGGGAGAACTAGGCGGCATCGCCCAGATCACCTCCTCCCTCTACCTGGGCCGCGGCAGCGTGGCTTCCGACCGGCACCTCCTCCGGGCCAGAGGGATCACCTGCATCATCAACGCCACCGTGGAGATCCCCAACTTCAACTGGCCGCAGTTCGAGTACGTTAAAGTGCCGCTGGCCGACATGCCCCACGCGCCCATCGGGCTGTACTTTGACACGGTGGCCGACAAGATCCACAGCGTGAGCCGGAAGCACGGGGCCACGCTGGTGCACTGTGCCGCGGGGGTGAGCCGCTCGGCCACGCTCTGCCTCGCGTACCTGATGAAGTACCACAGCGTGAGCCTGCTCGAGGCCTACAACTGGGTCAAGGCCCGGCGGCCCGTCATCCGGCCCAACGTGGGCTTCTGGAGGCAGCTGATAGACTACGAGCGCCAGCTCTCCGGCAAGACCACGGTGAAAATGGTAGAGACGCCTTATGGCGTCATCCCGGATGTTTACGAGAAAGAATCTCACCACCTGACGCCTTACTGGGGGATATGAGGCCGGCCGCAGAGCCGCGGCGCCCGCCTTCCTTCTCCCGCGACGGCCCGTCACCCGTTTCCCCAACAGTATTTTTTACACGTGGTGTCGGAGTGTGTTCGGAAACTAGGAGGGCGCGAGAATGGGAGAGGTGACACCATAAAAAAACAACAGCAAAAAAAAAAAACAAAACCCCAACCCGTTCCAGCTTTCGGTCACTTTTAAGAAATCGAAGAGTTTCAGCAAATATCCTGGGTGGTCCTTTCCTCGGTCAAACCTGCAGCGGTTTGCAGGTGCCCCTGAAAGGCGTCCTCGGTTCAAAGGGAAAACAGTGTACTTGGCTCAGATTAAGAGAAGCAGCGTGGAATAGTGCGTAGAGCACGGGCCTGGGAGTCACAAGGTCATGGGTTCCACTCCCAGCTCTGCCACTTGTCTGCTGTGTGGCCTTGGGCAAGTCACTTCGCTTCTCTGGGCCTCAGTTACCTCATCTGGAAAATGGGGGTTGAGACTGTGAGCGCCACGTGGGACCAGGGACTGTGTCCAACCCGATTTGCTTGTACCCACCCTAGCGCTTAGTATAGGGCCCGGCACATAATAAACACTTAATACAATAATAATAATAATGATAATTAATAACCCTCTAGCCACAAGTTCTAGCCAAGCTAACTAGAATGCCACTGAGGGAGAAGTTTAGGTACAGCTTCAGTTTCCAAAGAGAAAACTCTATCCTCCCCCACCCCTTTCCCATTATTTAATCATCCTGCGTTTTCAATAATTCAGTCCTTACTTCGCTGTTAAGTATTCCAATCAAACGTACTGCAGGACTGTAATAGTCTTTAACTTTAAAACAAAATTAAGAGCTCGTTACTTGATGAAAATTTCCCAAGTTTTCCTGTTAAATTCACTTCCGTCTGTGATGAAAGAAGAAAGGCAGCCAGAACCGTGGTAGGACGGGGCCCTTCAAATGATGAACACTGCTTAAAATAAAAGACACCCCCAGCTGAGTCATGAAAACCATTCACACCCGTGCAGATGGGCAGATATTAATACATCACTGCCGAGCACTGCTGGAACAGTGGAGAATGATGCAGCTCTCTGCTCCGTGGAGGCCAAAAAAAAAAAAAAGCCCTGTTCTCATCAGCCTATTGTTCTAGAGTGCTTAAAGTTCATCGGTCCACTATCGGAGGGCACGTTTCAACCAAGATCGCCTCTACTTGTACAAAAAAGAAGCCCCAATAAAGGTTCTAGACAAATCAGCTGGTTTTCCTGCTTGTTATTGAACCAACGTCAAAATGTAGGCCTGGTCTAACTCTGACTCACACTTCGAAAGAGCCACGTAATGCATTATTGACTCCCTGGAAACTTAATCCGGGCAGTGAAAGGGAGCTAGTTACTAACCCCGCTGAGGCGCGGTCTTCTACTCTTCCTCTGCTCCTTGAGTCTGGGAAACATATTTGAAGGAGAACCATATTTAGTCGCTCTAGGCCCATTCCTAATTAGGAAATAGCTCAGGAAATCAGCTTAGTGGAAGGATAAATGATCTGAAGTGACAACCTTCAGAATTAATCAGTGGAAATGATGCCATAAAGACAAGTTCTGCTCTAACCCACTTGTGCTGTTCTCTATAACACAAGATTCTTCAAGAACAAACAGAAGAGTCTGCCACGAGCTCGTGCTGAAGTCACTGCTTCCGACATCGCATCTACTTAAGGCAACTTGCGGGTCACAGAACTGCACTGGGTGAAGAACGCTCCTTATACTCCAGTTAGGTTCTTTCCAAATTAAAAGAACAAAAACCACTAAAATGAAAACACACCATAGCACACCTGACAGCGGTCGAATCGTACTGCTGGAAAATAATAAGCAAATGTCCTCTAACACAATTCTTTTTTCCACACAGGACCTGGATTTTGCAGGGAGGGGAAACTTGGAGCAATGAATGGTCTTTGGTTAATTTGTCAGAAGCCTATTTCTGAATACGAATCACGAAATAGCGCGCGCGGTCTAGCGGGTTGAGCACGGGCCCGGGACTCGGAGGGACCTGGGTTTTAATCCCGGCTCCGCCGCTTGTCCGCTGGGTGAGGTTGGGAAAGTTGCTTCACTTGTCCGTGCTCCATTACTTCATCTGTCAAATGAGAATCAAGACTGTGAGCCCCATGTGGGACATAAAACCGTGTCCAAACTGATTATCTTTTTCTACCCCAGGCGGAGAACAGTGCCTGGCACATAGCAAGCACTAACAAATACCATTAAAAATGATTCACACTTCTGCATATGCTTCAGTCAATGGTATCTGAGCACTTAGTATGTACCCTTAAGAGCATATGAGTTGGTAGACACAATCCCTGCCCGCATAGAGCTTTCACCCAGAGGATTCACTTTTTAGAACGGAATTAAGAGTAACCAGGTTGTTGCTTCTGTTTTCAGTTACCTTGTGCAAACTGAGGAGAATCCGATGAACTGTCAACTGAGAATGAAGCATATGCAGAGAAGCAGTATGGCCTAGTGGAAAGAGCATGGGCCTGGGAGTCAGAGAACTTGAGTTCTAATCCCAGCTCTGCCACTCGCCTGCGATGTGACCTTGGACGAGTCACTTCTCTGTGTCTCGGTTTCCTCATCTGTAAAATGGGAACTAAATCCTACCTCGACTGCGAGCCCCAAGTGGGACAGGGCCTCTGTCCAAACAAGTTACCTCGTACCTACCCCTGCGCTTGATAAATAGTAAGCTTAATACCATTCCTTGTAGTAACAACAACAATAAGAAGTCTATCAGTGTGGCAACCTCAGTTATAAACTCACCATTACCCCACTGCACTTTTGACAGAACCTGAAGAGCATCTCTTGTTTAAAATATTCCCCGATGACATAGCCAAATTCACTTTATTTGGGAGAGGGGAGTGAGAACAAGACAAGAGGTAGGTAGCGGTTGATAGCTCTGGGAATAGAAACCGAGTAATAGCAGGAATGGTTTTTATTGAGTTCAATGCACCACTCTGCTAAATGCCTGGAAAAATACAACCAAACAACAAGATATGTCATCTTATCTTAAAGAACTTAAGAGTTCAGTGGAGGGGGAAACACATACATTTACAAAGAGCAGAAATAGCATAAACAAACAAATGTAATACAAAGTACGTAGAAATGGTGTTGGGTTCTGGCTGGAGAAAGGGATTTAGGGGGGCTGAGAGGTCTGGTGGATTTGGAGGGGGAGGGAGTTGCAGGTAGGGTGGAACGGTATGAACGAGGGGTTCCAGATAGGTAAGTTCGAGATAGGCGAGATGAGATTGGTGAGAGGTAGGAGGTGGGTTCCAAGAGCAAAGAGGGCGAGCTGGGAGAAGTAGGGGAAGAGAGTCGATGTGTAACGTGGAGAGCCTCGAAGCTAGTGATCATAGTAACGGTACTTGCTGAGGGCTGGGAAAGGGTCTGCAAGTTTCAAATAAGACACGGACCTCGTCCCTGGAGGAACTCACGATCTATGATACTGCTTTAAGGGAGATGAGCAGCCGTCGGAAGTTTCTGAGGAATGGAGAGATGTGTGCTACGCAGTGTTTCGGGAAGATGATCCGGACAGGAACTCACTGTGGCAAGGAAATGTGTTTACTGTTATACTGTACTCTCCCAAGTGCTTAGTATAGTGCTCTGCACAGAGTAAGCAGTAAATACAACTGAACGAGCGAATCAGACCTCGGACCGTAAGCTCGTCGTGGGCAGGGAATGTGTCTACCGATTCTATTAGATTGTACTCTCCCAAGCGCTTAGAACAGTGCTCTGCACACGGTAAGCGCTCAATAGGTGCGACTGACATGAAGGGGAGAAGCTGGAATTAGGGAGACCCGGGGAGGAGGTTGGTAACGGTAGTCTAGCCGGGCTATGACACGTGCTTGAACTTGGGTGCTGGCTGTTGAGAGGAAAGGAAGGGATATTGGGAATCACAATGACGAATCAGGGATGGCACCAATATGGACTACGGGGACAATGAGGACGGTGATGTTACTGACGAGATGAGAAAATTGGTTGGGTCTAAGGAAGGAAGATGAGTTACACCGGAGGCAAGGGATGTGAAAATGACCAGCGGGGTCAGGGCTAAAGAGGTAGATTTGAGAGTCACCTGCAGAGAGGCGCTGGTTGAAATCATGCCACTGAACTACCCACCAGTACAGTAATTCCTGCTTTTGGAATTTCCCCCCAGGCCTTTGGGCTCAATTGTGTTTGCCACTGATGGAGATAGACCATTATCCTTGCTGAAGCGAAGTAAACCGTTAAACCCTTGGCCAGCGGTGGCTTGAATTCCATCAAGAATATTTTGGAAAAAGAAACACCCAACCACTCATGCTTGTTAAAACCAACAAATGCAAAGATTTACCTTAAGGCAAAAGAGGAAGAAAAAAAAATCAGAGAACATGTTCTCAATCCAAGTTTATCAGACTTTTTTAGACACAATTTTCATTTGATATTTTAAATCTCCAACCCTCCCCACATCTACTGTGACACAGAAAGGTGAAATGTTTCAGTTAATTACCTACCACAGGAGAAAGGCTGTGAAAAGTAGTTTGGGAAGCAGAAGTTCTTTTTGAATCAAAGTGCTTACTATTGGGGAAATTTAGCACACATTTTTAGAAAAGATTTCATTGAGAAAGTCATCAATGTTTTTGTAATAATGATAATTTAAAAACTGTTATTTGTTAAGCACTTACTGTGTGCAGAAGCACCCTATTAAGCACTGGAGTAGATACAAGATCATCAGGTCTCACAGATTTCATTGAGAAAGCCTCCATTGTTTTTGTAATAATGATAATAATTTAAAAACTGTTATACATTAAACACTTACTGTGTGCAAAGCACTCTACTGAGCACTGGAATAGATACAAGATCGTCAGGTCTCACACTGGGCTCACACTAATTAGGAAAGAGAACAAGAATCGAATCCCCATTGGGCAGATATAACTGAGGCCCAGGAAAGTGAAGTGATTTGCCCAAGGTCATGCAGCAGGTAAGTGCGGAGTCAGAATTAGAACTCACATCCTCTGGCTCTTAGGCCTGTGCTCTTTTCCCTAGGCCACTTGTTTTTTTTAGATCCAAAGTTTTATAGAGCATTACAACTGTCTACTAGTTAGGGCAAACATTTAGTAAAATGTAATAAAAAGCTATGCTATTTAAAATTCAGACTACAAGTCCACCACACTCACATGCTATAAAACCAGTTTTCACTATCATACGTTTTCACACTGCAGCTTAGAACATTCTTTTTATTTATTCTATTTAGATGCAAGACAACTACCTAAAAGAATATTCTCATATATTGATGCTTCTGTAATTCCAATTCTCAACTGTAAGATCTCAGACATATTTATGCCTTAGGAAAGTACGTAAATACAGCAGCCTCTTTCACTGAGAGGATTTTGTTTTAAACGTTCTAAGCTCCAACATCCACTGGAATGGAATAAAGCAGAATGTAAAATTCCTTCTCGAACCATAAATAACTCAGCTTGTGTCCAAGAGTAGAATAGCTGAATTCATGGAAAGTTCATTGTGTAAAAGGCTGTAATGCAACACCAGGGATTCCTGCAGTTCAGCAGTAAATTTCAGTTTTCAAAAACTAAAGAGTCTTCTCAGAACACACTCCAGTGATGAAACAAACCTCTATCACAAAAGATATCCGAAATTGAAATATTCAACCTCATCGGAATGTTAAACAGCAGATCCCAGTTTGGGGACATAGCTCAGTGACACAGAGAAAAAAAATTCAAAGCGATTCTCAATAGAGTACTGAAGTCAAAAAAGCTATTTACCTCCGAAAGGGTTCGGTTATTCTGCAGTCAAACAATGAGGTGCGGTTGTCAGTGCACACTAAAGACAGTAACCTTGGTTATGGTTTTCAAGGCGATTGTTTCTGTCTTAATCGCATAATAACTACAGAGAAGATAAAAGCAAAACTGAGTCATCTGAACGTAGGTGACACGTAAGGTGAAAAGCAGGCAAGATGATACTTTTTAGTGGCCCTTTTATCAGAGGCTTCTTGCAGAAAAACATTCCCAGGGAGAAAGGAAGAGCTTTCGATGCTCTTAGGTCAAGCCAAAAGGTACTTACTGATGTCCGCTGATTTCTGCATCTGCACTTCCCAAGCGGAGAACAAACTTAGTTCATTCTTTGGGAAGGGCAACTCTAGAGACCTAGAAATGTCTTTTCCAGGTATTCTAACTTCTATCCGGGGGTGAGGAGACTGATCTGCCTAATGAGGAAGCGGAGTCAAAAGAACAGTATTAGCTCTGAACGACTACTGGACTATACAGTGACGGTACATATACAGTGAGAAGGGTCTGCCCATAACATCCCTGGCCAGTGACACACGTTCAAATTCTGGTGCCTAAAGAACATTCAAAGCCGACTCAGGATAGGCAGAACACCGGTTACCTTCCTTGTGAAAACAGGTACACCGTGGGCTCGTCAGAGTTCTGTCGGCAAGTCAGAAACAGCTACCCGGTAATCTTAACAACGAATCCTGCCAATTCCGATTCCCTGCAAGTCGGCGTGCCTGTACGTACACACACATTCCCCCACGCCCCCCTCCAAAAAAGACCTAGCCCATTCCATAAAAAGCTTGACTTGTCAGAGGAAAGTACAGTTCCCTAGAGATCTGCCAGGAGAAAGCATTAACTCACTTAATGCCGTAAATTCCAGTTACATAAGCGGTGCCGGTTCGATCTGTCGGCAGCAAAACGGAGTGACGACCCGAGGAGCTCAAATCGCCTAATCAAACACACGCGGCACTTAAGTGGGATCTGAAATCCTTCTGCAAACTCTCGAGTGGGGAGGTTGGAAAAAATAACAACAAAAAACCCCATCCCAGAACTGGTATGTTTGTTTCCCAGCTTGGCTTGGTTTTCTGGTTCAATGCTTTCGGTTTAAGGGAGGACTCTTCAAGTTGCGGGTCCTTTCGGGGTCGTCGTCGCCGGACGTCCCCCACGACACGCTCCTCCTGCCGTCAGCACACACGCTGCTCTCCGTGTTGTCGGGGGGCCTCACCTGCCCTCCGGGGAGACGGGCTTGTGGGGCAAGGGCCTACGACCGCGTTTCAGAATTTCTGCAGTTAAGCCGGTGGCGATCCCCACCACTGCCAACAAAACGGTTCCCTCTCTACCCAGACCGGTCTGGAAACAAGAAACCCCGCCCGTTCGCACGAGGCACGGTGGGTGGGGCTGACTAGGCCCCTCTTTCCGTGCAGATCTCCCCACGAGAGGAAGCCACGGGCCAGGGTGGAGGGTGGTCGTTCTAGCCAAATTGTGAAATCTGTTAGCTGCCTGCCTCTACTCTGTGGATTCTCCACACGGTCCTCCCCAAATCAACGCCCCCACCCAGCCCCTTTTAATCCTCTTTCTTATTCAGCCCTATTCTTAACTAAGGACGTCGATACGCGGATGAGCTCGCACGGGACGGATTTTCTATAAATAAGTATAGGCTCCCGGGAGGTTCTATTCTACCACACCTCTATTCTACGACAATAATTTACTTTTCTCTAAAGCTTAACTCTCGACAGATTTAATACCGCAGCAGCCAACTCCTCTCCGGAGAGAAAACCGGAGTCCGTAGAGTAAAGCTGCTCCCACAACGCGCTTCAGGCTGGGCCTTTTCCGGGGGGGGGGGTCCCTCTTCAGCTCTCGAGTCCACGGGGACCCGCCAGTACTCCCTTCACAGTGCTCACGGTGCTCCACCGAGTCCCTCACAGAGCCCACGTCCTCTCACAGCAGGTCGGGGAGGATGAGGCCGGGAGGCTTGGGTTCCACACAGTTGATCCAGAAGTTGGCGCAGCTGGCGTGGTACTGGTGCCCCCCATAAGCTAGCTTGAAATTGTCCGTCTCCGAGTTGAACGCCTGCCGGAAGCACAGAGGGGGAAGGGAGAGTCAGGCTTCTCTGCTGGGGACGGAACCGCGTCGGACCCTCGCGGCGAAACAAGACACACTCAAGCCTCGAGTCTCCGAGCCCGGCGAGAACGGCACACGGGACCGACGGAGGGTTCAAGATGCTGGGTGAGGGTTCTCTGCTCACAACTAAAACTGGAGGTACCTCTAAATCAAGGAGCTACACGAGACGCGCCTTAAGAGCAAGGATCGGGCCTAATGACCTTACTGCATTCTCTCAAGCGCGCAGTGCAGTCCCCTAGACGGTAAACTCGATGTGGGCAGGGAATGTCACTGTTTATTGTTGTATTGTACTTTCTCAAACGCCTAATACGGTGCTCTGCACACAGTACGTGCTCAATAAATACGAAAATGAATGAATGCTCTGTGCCCTTTAAATACTATTAGTATTAATAACAATTATGGTATTTATGAAGCGCTTACTCGGTGCCATACTAGGTAATCAGGTTGGACGCAGTCTCCGTCCCACACGGGGTTCATAATCTTAATCCCCATTTTACAGATGAGGGAACTGTGGCCCAGAGAATTGAAGTGACTTGCCCAAGGTCACACAGCAGACAAGTGGCTGAACCAGGATTAGAACCCACATCCTCTGCCTCCCAAGCCTGTGCTCTTGCCACTAGGCCAGTCTAATTAGATTGGGCAAGAGATGGCAGAGCTGCAGAGAAGCCAGAGGGGCAACGAGTTACCTGAGCGGGGAATACAACAGCTTAGAATTCTCTATGCCGCACCCGGTCACTGCTACTGAATTCTGCCCCGAGAGCGGTGCGGCGGGGAAGAGGCAACCAACTCCCCCGTTTGGTTCCCTCCTAGCCCTGTCTAAGGCTGACAGCTGGTGTGGTGCTGGGCTCACAGAAAAAAGGGAAGCGCGGATGAGCCAGACTACGAAGCGGCCGGAAAGCGACAGGAAGGTTGGACGAGGTCGTCACGAGCGGCTGGACGGCCGCTGGGAAACCAGGACCGGAAAGCGGGAGGGGTGGAGGGACTTGCGGAGGAGGGGCTGAGGCTGATCCACTTCATAAAAACGGGGAGGCCCGACGGGCAGGTCCGCATCCCCGGAGTCAGAGGAAGGAGGCGGGCAAAGACCTGGCTAACCACTCTGGTCAGCCGGGAGGCAAGCAGAGGCCTTAAGTGATAATGATAATAATATCTAACAGTAAGAACTGTGGTATTAAGTGCTTACTGCGTAGGGATAGATATTTAAGCCGGTTGTGGGCAAGGATTGCCTCTCTTTATTGCTCAGTACAACGCTCTCCACCCAGTAAGCGCTCAATAAATACAGCTGACTGAATGATAATCAGATCCCACATGGGGCCTGTAGTCTGAGTTGGAGGGAACACAGAAGCAGCACGGCATTGTGGATCGAGCACTGGCCTGGGAGTCAGAAGGTCATGAGTTCTCATCCCGGCTTTGCCACCTGTCTGCTGTGCGACTTTGGGCAAGTCACTTCACTTCTCTGTGCTTCAGTTACCTCATCTGTAAAATGGGGATTGAAAACTGTGTGTCCCATAAGGGACAGATTGTGTCCAGCCTGATTTGCTCGCATCTACCCCAGCGCTTAGTGCAGTGCCCGGCATAGTAAGCGCTTCACAAATACCATCGTTACTATTATTAGCTAATGAATCCCCATTTTGCAGATGAGGGAACTGAGAAAAGTTAAGCGAGTTGCCCAAGGTTACATGGCAGGCAAGTGGCAGAGTCTGGATTAGAACCCAGGTCCTTTGACTCCCAGGCCCACGCTCTTTGCTCTAGGCCTTGCTGTTCCCTAAGTGGAGGATTAAAACAAAACAAACAAAAACTCTCTCTCATTTCTTTCCCCTCAATGGTAGGTGACTGGAGCCGCCAGACTGCAAGATCCTTGAAGGGAGGGACAGTTGCTACCAACTAACTGCCACTATTGAATTGTACTTTCCCAAGCACTTAGTACAGTGCTCTGTACACAGTAAGTGCTCAAGAGATATCATCGACTGACTGACCCCACGGCCTGTTAGGTGTGAAACATCCCCTGGCATACGATATCCTGGAAACTCCTTCCGAGCTCACAAAGCTGGGCACGACATCGCAGAGGCGCCCGACGGGAGAGCAGACGAATGGGGAGACGGGGACACCCCAGAGCTCACGTGAGGACTAAACCCAAACTATCACAGCAAGCAAACGGACCGCGAGAAGGACCCGTGACAGGAGCGATTCGGAACGACAACGGGGGCGGGGATTATCCCACCGGCCCTCCGCCCTCGGAATTAAGACGACGAAGCTAAGATGACGTTCTAACGGTTCGTACTTTGTTAAGATGCTCTTCTGCAGGCTTCTCTTCTTTCTGCAATAACGTTGAAACCAGAAGGTCAACAAAGCTCCCGATGCACGGCCTTCCTCTCGACAAGTCCAACTTCCTTCTTCACACCCGCCCCTCCCGCCTCCGAGACCTCCCCGCTCCGCACTCCGGTGTTCCCACCGCAGCCGGCCGGCTCGTCAAACACTGAAACGGGCTTCGGTATCTTCCCGGCTCTTTACGGCACCGCCGGCTTTCATCTCAGGGAGTCGGGGCCCGGCCCCTGCCAGGGAAAGACCCGGACACCACAGCCTCTGCCGTCAGCTAGGCCGGGCCGGTCTCACACGACTTACTCTGCTTCTCGAATCAACGTTCAGCAGGCACACCCCACAGGCGAGCTCCTGAGCGTTTTTAATTCCGGGACGGAGCATACAGGAAGAGAAGTCCAGGGAATTTTCGTCCGGCTGTTGACAAGGAAACAGGCAGTTAGAGAGGCTGGCCGTTCCCCCCCTCCCTTCCTCGTCTCCGACACGGACGGCGTCGGAGAGGAGCAGCGTGGCCTGGTGGAAAGAGCCCCGGCCTGGGAGTCAGAGGACCTGGGTTCTAATCCTTGTCCGCTGTATGGCCCTGGGCAAGTCACTTCACTTCTCTGTACCCCCGTTGCCTCATCTGTGAAATGGGGATGAAGACTGTGAGCCCCATGTGGGACGTGGACTGTGTCCATCCTGATTATCTTCTATCTGTCCTAGCACTTAGAACGGTGCCCGGCATGTAGTAGGTGCTTAATACCATTAAAAGAAAAAAAAAAGAAGAAGAAAGGATTTTGGAGCCGCCTGGAGTACCAGGCGAAGCAGGGAGTTTATCTACCCTTTGGTTGCCACTGACAGAGGAACTTTTAAGAGAAGCAGCAAGGTGTAGTGGATAGAGCCCGGGCCTAGGAGTCAGAGGGTCAGGGGTTCTAACCCCGGCTCTGTCACTCGTTTGCTGTGTGACCTTGGACAAGCCGCTTCACTTCTCTGGGCCTCAATTACCTCATCTGCAAAATGAGGATTTGAAATTTGGAGCCCCAGGTGGGACAGGGATTGTGTCCAACCCAATTTCCTTGTATCCACCCCAGTGCTTTCTACGGTGCCTGACACACAGTAAGCGCTTAAATACCACAATTACTATTATTTTAAGGGCATTACCCCCTTGACAGGGACCCCGGCGTCACCATCAGCGAACCCAGCCGGGCAGGGCCGCCGAGAACCCGACCCCGTGACCGGACAAAAGACATCTGGTCGGATTTCCGCCCGTACCGTCGGACAAGGCGAGGAGCTGTGGAAAGAGAGCCCTTTGGAGACGTCACTGCAGCAGCTGCTGGGCTTCTGGGGCCCGTCTCTGTTGACGGTGGGAACGCGAGAAAGGTAGGAGATAATCAGGACACAATCCCTGTCCCGACTGGGGCTCATGTTCTTAATCCCCATTTAACAGATGAGGTAACTGAGGCCCAGAGAAGTGAAGGGACTTGCCCGAAGTCACTCAGCAGACTTTGTTTTCGGTTTCTGCAGAAAATACTCAGTCTGAAGGATGGATTACTGTGAAGTTGACTCTTGCGTTTAAAAGTGAAGATAAACTCTTTTTGGTTATTTTTGTAAATGGTATTTGTTAAGTGCTTACTATGTGCCAGGGACTGTACTAAGTGCTAGCAGCGTGGCTCAGTGGAAAGGGCCTGGGCTTGGGAGTCAGAGGTCATGGGTTCGAATCCCGGATCTGCCCCTTGTCAGCTGTGTGACTGTGGGCAAGTCACTTCACTTCTCTGGGCCTCAGTTACCTCATCTGTAAAATGGGGATTAAGACTGTGTGCCCCACGTGGGACAACCTGATGACACTATATCTCCCCCAGTGCTTAGAACAGTGCTCTGCACATAGTAAGCGCTTAACAATACCAACATTATTACTATTATTACATTGTCTGCCTCCCCCTGTAGACTGGAACCTCCTTGTGGACAAGGAACATGTTTACCAACTATGTTGAACTGTACTCTTCTTAGCGCTTAGTACAGTGCTCTGCACATAGAAGCGCTCAATAAACACCTTTGGTTATTATTAAAAGTAACGATGATAATCTGTGGAATTTGTTAAGCGCTATGTGGCAAGACTGTTCTAAGCACTGGGGAAGATAAATTAAGTCAGAGAGAGTCCCCGCGCCCCACGGGATTCACAGTCTAAGTAGGAAGAAGAATAGGTAGTGAATCCCCATTTTACAGATGAGGCAACTGGGGTACAGAGAAGTGACAAGCCCCAGGACACACAGCAGGCATATGGTGGAACCGGGATTAAAATCCAGGTTCTTCGATTCCCAGGCCCGTGCTCTTTCCACTCGGCCCCGCTGCTCCTCATTGACTGACTCAAACTGGAGGCTCCCAGGTGGTCCAGAGAAATGACTTGCCCAGGGTCACGCATGGGGAAGAGCTGGGTTTAGAACCCAGGTCTCCTGACTCCCCGGCCCATGCTCTTTCCACTAGGCCACACTGCTTCCGCCCTGGAACTTCTCTGGTACCTGGATCAGCTGGATCTTCTTCCCATTCCATGCTCCCTTCCAACTCCCCTTCCTCAGAGATGTCACATTGCACTCCCCCCAGGCGCTTAGTACAGTGCTCTGCATGTAATGAGCGCTCGATAAATACAACTGAACGAATGACAGTCCGAGACAGGACGGACCATCAGCCCAGTTGGAAAAGGAAGCTGAGTTCAGCGTGACTAGGGGGAAAAAAGGAAAATCACCTCCTCCCTTTAATGACAAGGTCTCTGGAGAAGGAAGTTTCATCATCTTAATAGCCTTACCGTGAGGGTGGCCAGGGACATGAATCCAATCAGGTTATTCCATATTTTATCGATGTCCTTCAGCAGCTGCTGGAGGCTCTCGCTGCACACGGCCGTAGCCTTTATCCCCAGCTCGACCCGCTTCGTCACCCGATACACCTCAACCACGCCTGTGGGCGGCGGGGAAAGAGACGGCAGTCAGGAGGGGACGGAGGAAGGGGTGGGCGAGGAAGAAGGCCGGACCCCTCAGCTCGGGGCTAAGCTTGCCCGAAGCAAAAGGAGGTAACATCTGGATGGTGGGAGGAAGACAGTTTGTCGGTAACGAGCCAGCGGGCAAACGCGGGTCGTGGGAGGTGAAGGTCCACCCAACGGGCGACACTCCATCCCTCCCCAAACATTCCTGGCTTTTTTCAGGGTTGGTCATTTGAGGCCTCAGATTCCCACTAGCCGAAGACCTCCCTACTAACCTCGCTCCTCTCCCGCCATAACTCAGCTCCCGCACACTTCGCTCCTCTAACACCAGTGTACTCGCCGTACCTCCATTTCATCTCGCAGTCAGCCTCTTTTCAAGCTGTCCCTCCTGTCTGTAACTCCTCCTCGCACAGACCAGTCTCCCCATCTCCAAAGCCCTACTATGATCCAGTCTCCCCCAGAAAACCTTCCCTATCAATCACACTTACTGAGCACCTACTGTGTACAGAGCACTGTACTAAGCACTTGGGAGAGGACAAGACAACAGAGACGCAGACTTGTTCCCTGCCCACAAGGAGCTTACCATCAGTAAGGGAGGTAGATATTAAAATAAATTTTAGATATGTACTTAAGTCTTATGGGGATGAGGGTGCAGTGAATGAAGGGTGTAAATCCAAGTGCTAAGGCGATGCAGAAGGGAGAGGGTGCAGGAGAAACGAGATCTTAGTCAGGGAAGACCTTGTGAAGGAGTTGTGCTTTTAATAAGGCTTTGAAGGAAGGGAGAGTAGGATGTGGATATGCCGAATATGGAGGAGGAGGAGTTCCTCCAGGCCGCAGGCATGGCGAGAACAAGGGGTGGGGGTGGGCGGCAAGATAGATGAAATCGAAGTGCACTGAATAAGTTAGTGTTAGAGGAGTGACGTGTGCGGGCAAGGTAAGGAAGGAGGGGGCAAGGTGATTGAATGCTTTAAAACCACTGGTAAGGAGTTTGATGCAGAGGTAGGTGGGCAACCACTGGGAGTTCTTACGGAGCGGGGAAAAACACGGACCGACCGTCGTCGTTGAGGAAAAATGATCCAGGCTAGCAGAGTGAAGTGTGAATTGGAGTAGGGAGGTCAGCAAAGAGGCTGATGTAATAGTCAAGCTGGGAGAGGATAAGCCCAGAAGCACTTTGGATGGAGATGAAAGGACAGATTTTAGCGATGTTGTGAAGGTTCCGTCGACAGGTTTTGGTGTCAGATTGGATATGTGGGTTGAAAGAGAGGCCAATCGAGGATAAATGCTAAAGTTTAGGGCTCATGAGACAGGGAGGATGGTGGTGCTGTCTAGAGTGTTGAGAAAGTCAGGGGAAGAAGGTCTCCTCACCTTATTCCCCCTCTCCTGCATCACCCGTGGGTCTGTACCCCTTAAGCAGTTTGACACTCACCCCACCTCTAGCATTTACAGTCTGCAGCTTCCCTTATCTGTAATTTCAGTGTCTGCCTCCCCCACTGGATTGTAAACTCTTTTAGGGCAGGGATCGTGTCTACCAACTTTACTGTATGGTCTTCTCCCAAGAGCTTAGTAGAGTGCTCAAAAATGCCACTGATGGATAACAAGAAAAAAAACCTCCAAAAAACCCAAAACCCTGTGGCAGGCTCCAGAAATTAAGACCTGCTGGGGCTTTCCCCCCTACCTTTAAATAGCCATTGAGCTTTAACACAGTGCTATGCCTTAGTTTCTCCATTTGCAGGAGGGAATGCTGCTAATCCAACTGTGTTTTTCATTTTGAGTTTGTCATCTCAGGACCAAAACAGTGTTAACAATTGTGAGAGCCAGGCGTGCTGAAGATAAACAATTCACATACCAAGAGTTTTATTATCATTATCAATAATTCTTTGGATTTCTAAAGCACTAATGTTTCCAGAACACTTTCATCAGTGATCTTACTATAGCCTCCTGGCGTCCCCAGAAGGTAGAGGCAGAAATGATCCCCATTTTAGAGAGGAGGAAACTGAGGCCCAGAGAGATTAAATGACTTGTCCCAGGCTCCATGGCAGAACACTGGCAGACCTGTGCTTTTTCCAGAGGTCACGCTCCCTTGAATAAGGACATACCTAATAAATATTCCATGCCTTGGGCTGACTGAATTACTTCAGTGCAAACAGATGAACTACTGATTCCATTTAAGGTGTCATTTGCCTTCTTAATAACCTGGAAGAAATGACACAACAATGTCACATGTTACGTACAAGAGAAACCCTAGTGCCAGTCAATTCAGTTACGTTGCCAAAGGAAACAGAAACGTCAAGCGCTACCATTCAGAAGGCTGGTCTGAGCGGCAGTGTCACGTGTCTGCCCTAAATTATTTTGAAATCTGGATCTCTGTCCAACAGCAGTGGATCTGAGTAGGCCGCATGCCGCGTAGTTAAGAGGAAATGGACAACGTGGATCGCTTAAAGTGGAGTCTGACTGGAAATGTGCAAGTGACCGGGATCAGGAGTAGAAACTATGCAATTTCACGGAACTTCTCAATTGTCGGCTGCGCCAGAGCCACCCGCGTTCATTCATTCAGTCATATGCATTGGGTGCTTACTGTGTGCAGAGCACTGCTCTAAGCGCTTGGGAGAGTACAACGTAATAATAGACAGACACATTCCCTGCTCACAATGAGCTTACAGTCTAGAGGTTTTGAGAATGAAAGATTATCAGAGCAAGGACATAGGAGTCTGGAGAAACCCCTAGTTACTCTAATGCGCTTTTCCCCTGACAGTGTTATCTACTGAGCGTTCACCGTGCAGAGCAAATTGTACTAAGTGCTTGGGAGTGCTTAGACTGTAAGCCCGCTGTGGGTAGTGATTGTCTCTATTGCTGAATTGTACTTTCCAAGTGCTTAGTACAGTGCTCTGCACCCCGTTAAGTGCTCAAAAAATAAGACAGTGAATGAGTGTAAGATATAAATGTACTCCCTGACATTATGTTCTTAGAGATTCATGGGACGAGTAAGGCTGTAGAGTAGGGAATGCTAGTTCAGATCTCTCTCACACACATGCGTACGTACGCCGAAGAAATCCACTCACCTGTAATGCACTCCCCAAACACCGCTTCCATTCATAGGCGTATCTCTCACTTTCCTGTGAAAATAAAAAGGCCATTTTAGTCAGCATTCCTGATAGCTTGTTGTTTCTCCATCTCCATCCAAAGGACGCGGACGGGGCATCTTCCACTTGTCTTCCGTCGGGACCGTTCCAAATAAGACCATCTATTTCCGGATCCACTTGGGGTTATTTTTGTTCTTTAAAAGCGATTTTGGGGCCCTTGATGGATCTAGTTTGAAGGAGGCATTCACTGTAAAATGCCTCAGAACACAAGTTTCCCAAATCTCTACTTCCATATCAAACAAAAATTCCTCACTCTTGGCAGCCCCTTGGCAGCCCTCACACTCCGCTCCTCTGCCGCTCACCTCCTCACTGTGCCTCGTTCTCGCCTCTCCTGCCGTCGACCCCCGGCCCACGCCTGAAACGCCCTTCCTCCTCAAATCTGCCAATCACTCTCCCTACCTTAAAAGCCCTACTGAAGGTGCACCTCCTCCAAGAGGCCTTCCCAGACTAAGCCCCACTTTTCCTCAGGTCCCGCTCCTTTCTACGTCTCCCTGACTCGCTCCCTTTGCTCTTCCCCTCTCCCCGCCCCTCAGCACTTATGTATATCTATAATTCTATTTATTTATACTGATGCCTGTTTACTTGCATTGATGTCTGTCTCCACTCCTCTAGACTGTTAGCCCGTTGTGGTCAGGGACTGTCTCTATTGCTGCTTTGCACTTTCCAAGCGCTTAATCCAGTGCTCTGCACATAGTAAGCGCTCAACAGATACAACTGAGTGAATGAAATGGGGACTGTTTAGTGGGGACCTGTGGCTTGGGAAACCCTGCTTGAAAGCAGGCAGGCAGGCTTTCCTCCAGGAAGGGACACAAAGGCAGGAAATTACCCTCCCCATTCTGGACCTCAGACGACATCCCCCTCTCCGTCGGTAGTGAGGCTGGGGGGGGGGGGGGACTCCCTTCGCCGAACCATCACGGCTCCGCCTCCCTCTGCCCCCACAGCTCACCTCCACTTCCCCAGTGAGATCCTTGTACTTGTCCCGGATGACAGGGAGAGCGGCGGGCTTCTCGCTCACGGTGTTGGAGCGGTCTCTGAAAGGTTGCTCCAGAGCCGGGGAGGGTGAGGAGTGGCTTATTTCTTTGTCGCCGAGACTCAGGCTTCTCTTATGCGACCCTACGGGTTTAAAGCGCAGAGTGTTTCCATTCTGCTTGCTGCTTCCACGTCAGGCAGAGAAGCAGCGTGGCTTAGTGGTTATCGAGCACGGACCTGGGAGTCAGAAGGACCTGGGGGGGTTGTATTCTCCCCAATGCTTAGTTCAGTGCTCTGCACACAGTAAGCACTCAATAAATATGACAATGAATTCTAATCCCAGCTCGGCCACACGGCTGCTGGGTGACCTTGCGCAAGTCACTTCATTTCTCTGGGCAACAGTCTCCTCATCTGTAAAAATGGGGATTAAGTGGGTGAGCTCCATGTGGGACAGGGACTGTGTCCCAACTGATGGACTTGCATCTACTTCAGTGCTTAGAACAGTGCTTGGCACATGGTAAGCGCCTAACGAGTACCATTATTATTATCATGATGCAGAGGCACAGTATTGCAAAATCTCCAAATCGGCTTTGAGCCTCTCCAACTCAGCCCACTTTACGTCTCCTCTTTTACCCGTCATTCCCCAACTCGCTCCTCATTCCTCCCCGACTATCCTCCCAAGGATCTCACACAACTTTTCCATCTCCCACCTCTTGCTCATGCTATCCCCCTCCCCCAGCCATTTTTGGTGGTATTTGTTAAATGTTTACTATGTGCCAGGCACTGCTCTAAAAGCACTGGGATTGATACAAGCTAATACGGAGGGTCACAGTCCCTGTTCCACATAGGACTCACTCTTAACCCGTTGCGTTGTCAAATGCCGTCGGGTCATTTCCGCCCCATGGCGACTCCATGGACACATCTTCTCCAGAAAGGCCCATCTTCATCTGGAGTAGTTCTGCTATGTTTGTCCATAGACTACCAAAGTAGTAGTAAGTAAACAATTGCCTTCTTCCGCAACCCCTGTTTTACAGAGGAGGTAACTGAGGTCTGGGGAAGTGAAGTCACTTGCCCACGGAGGAGGGGCCAGGATTAGAACCCGAGTCCTCGTGACTCCCCAGCCCGTGCTCTATGCACTAGACCATTCTGCTGGTGGAAGGCCCTCCTTCCCCAAATCTAGGGGACCACGGCCTCCCCAGATTTAAGATTTCTTGAATTCCATCTCCAACAGAAAAAATCCTCCCCAATTACTTCCCAGCACCCCAAATTACAACTTCCAATCAGCAACCTCTAACACTTGGGTACCTCAGCTCACCTCTGCCTCAGCACTTTTTTCTTTTAATGGTATTCGTTAAGCGCTTACGACGTGCCAGACGCTGGTCTAAGCACCGGGGTAGATACAAGATAATCCGTTTGGACACGGTCCCTGTCACACATGGAGGTCACAATCTTAATCCCCGGTATTTGTTAAGCACTTACTGCGTGCCAGGCACCATACTCAGCGCTGGTATAATCAAGTCCCACATGGGGCTTGGAGAGAACAGGTGTGAATCCTAATTTTGCAGATGTAGGAGCTGAGGCACAGAGAAGTGACTTGGCCAAGGTCACACAGGAGGCTTGCGGCAGAGCCGGGATAAGAACCCAGATCCTCCGACTCCCAAGCCACGCTGCTTCCCTAATCTCTTCCCCTCGTCCCTGTAGCCGTTTTTTCCAGGTCCAGTTAGCTCTCAAACAGAGAGTTCCTTGCAAGGTCCTGGGAAGTAACTGTGTATGTGATATCTCAAATAGGAAGGGGACAGGATTTTAAGTTTCACAGCACAGGGATATCCTAATGGCTGCTGCAAACTGCTTCCCCTTAGTGAGCTTTGGTTCCCATCCAACCCTCACAGATTTATCTCAATGAGATGGAGAATCCGTCTCCTTTCAGAACAAGGACTCAAAAGCAGGGGCCTAGTGGAAAGAGCCCGGGCCTGCGTTCTAATTCCGGCTCCACGCCTTGCCTGCTGTGTACATCACTTCACTTCTCTGGGACTCAGTTACCGCATCTTGTAAAATGTGGGACAGGGACTGTGTTCAACCCAATTATCTCGTATCTACCCCTGCGCTTACTTAGTACAGGGCCAGGTACACAGAGATTAACAAATACCACAGTTATTATTTTTGTTGCTAATAATAATAATTGATCAGAAAACATACGGAATGTCTAAGGAGAAGAAAGTTGGCAAAGTCCAAAATCTGCTCACCTTGAACGGAGAGATCAAAAGTAGCCAGCTCACTCTTGATCATTTCTTCACTAGATTTCATTTTGTTTTGCGAATGGGCCAGCAGGAAGTCAAATTTACTGATTTTAGGCTTTTCACTCTGGAACTCCCCGAAGTCATCGGGGCATTCGGTCAGGGATTCCTGGGACCTGTCACGAGGGGCCGACTGGAGACCCGCGGCGGCCTCTCGATTCGGGTCGGCGGGAGGACCGTCCCGGGGGCCTTCCGACGGGGGCATGGCGAAATCGAGAAGTTCTCCGCCATCCTTAAAGCTGGTAGCCTCTGGACGATGGTCGTCGCTCAAAAAGGTCGCCCCTTTGGATGCCGTGGTCCTGGTGACGTTCTCAGACCTGCCGAACGAAATCTCCTCCTTCTGAAGGGCTGAGGTAGCCAGCGAGGCCTCCCCTCCTGCTGAGGAGAACAAGGGAGAGAGCTTCCTGACCTCGACTGGGTCATCCCTGTCTGACCAACAGGAGCTCGGGAAGGAGCTCACGGTCGGGCCACTGCCGTAGATGCCAAAGGAAGCACATTTTAAGTCCTCTAGATCTGAAAAGGAAGTAAAATCCCACAGTTAAAAGATCTCGGGGTTTAAAGCCGGATATCCTCGATTACGCCGAAAGCCGATCGCTCAGAGGGGCACCTCTAAAAGCGACGATCGCTCGGAGGATCACCTCGTGATTTCGGGCCCCGTTAGAGCATTTGGGGTTTAAGTGAAGTGTAAAGGGGGTGATGTGCTAGAAGATCTAGGATAATGCCCAATTAAGGTGGAAAAATCTGCTACCTGAAATCATTTTCTCCGGGTAACAAGAAAACACTGCACACAGCCAGGATGAAAGCCGAAGATAATTCCGTGCCCTACTTTTTACGTACTTCACACTGATTACGATCCTTCTAATCCATGTACTGGGGAACAACTTTTTTGTTCTCTGCCCAGAAATCTCAAACCCGGATCCCATAATCTAGATATAAGAGATTCTTTCCACATGGATGTCCTTCAGTGGGGAGTTCTTTATTGCTAAAATGAATAGGAAAGTCCTAGAGCCAGTCGGCAAATTAGTCATCAGTAAATCGGCAACTACTCGGGAATTCAGATACGGTATAAACTTGCCTTCAATGAAGCAGTTACTTACCCTGTGTCACTTTACAGACCAAAAGGTAACTTCAAGTGCTGTGACTGGATAGGAGAGAGTAAACTCACTCTGCTGATTTACTCTGGGTACGTAAAAGTCAAATTAGGCACAGGTTTCTGCCAGGCTGACCGATCCCCTCATTCAACTTTTTTGGAAAAATGAAATGATACCTTATGGAAAGGTAAGACAAGAGGCAGAGGACATATGCTCTACAAAGCACGGGGACTCCACAGTGCCCAGTATGCAGAGAAGCAGTGGCTAGAGCACCAGGCTGGAAGTCAGAAAGACCTGGGTTCTAATCCCGGCCCCGCCAATTGTCTGCTGTGTGACCTTGGGTGAGTCACTCCACTTGTCTGAGCCCACCACCTCATCTGTAAAATGGGGATTAAGGCTACGAGCCCCATATGGGACAGGGACTGTGGCCAATCTGCTTAATGTATATCTACCCCAGTGCTTAGAACAGTGTTTGGCACCTAATAAGTGCTTAACAAGTACTATTATTATTTATTCACCCACCAGCAACGGTTTAGATTCCAAGATCACCCCTTTTTCCGCCACTCGCCACAAAGAAAAGCGAGCTCCACATCATTTCAGTGACATTTGGGCTAGATTGAGTCTAAGTGATGTGCAAACAACAAAAAAAACAGCTCAGGGTTAAATAAGGAGGGAACACAGCAGCTAAAAGTCCAACTTTTGCATTCGAACCTGGTTCCAAATCTCTGATGAACTCGGGCTGTGGCTTCACTGACTCGTCTTTCTAGCAGGGCAAGATAACTTGGTTCCAGGTCTTATCTCCTGCCTCGCCTTCAAGTGATTAAGCAGGAAAACGGCCAATGATTTTTCAGACCCAGATAAGTTACAGCTTCAAAATTAAGTGTAAACCCCACTAACTATTGTGCCCAAGAGGGGCGCGAGGTCAGATTTCTTGTCTCCACAGAATCACTCCCAGGATAGCGGGATTTTAAACTTGGTATTTCCAGAGTCTTCCAACACAGAGCTCAGTCTCTCTCTCCTTCCAAAAATTCAGTGACGGGAATCCTAGACTAGAACTTGGGGTTGCGGGGAGAGGATTTTTTAAATTTCTAAAATGTGTTTTTCATAGCCGAATGATGTGGCTTTAGATTTGGGGGGGCTGAAGCAGGGAGAAGTAGGGGGAGAAAGTCTTGTTCTTTATAAAACCCAGATTGGAAATTCTGTTGGGCTACAGTGTAACCAGAATTACTACCAGGAAAAACACAAAAACAAAGAAAAAAACCCACTCCCCATCCACTTGGTTTACTGTGCTTGTTGCTATAAAACTAATATGATTTCACAGGGAACTGCAGGTCACCACTTAAGATCTTTAATTTCTTATAGCCACTTTGTAGTAATAAGTCTATAGGGCTTACCACAGTCCAAATGCAAAAAATGCAAATAAGCGACAGAGGTGGTTATATGGGATAAATTCAGGACTAGAATTTAAAAAATAAGGATATTTTTATGCTTGGACTCTGTAATGCTTTATGAGGTTTATGAACCATTCATAAAAGCCTCAGATACGAAAGACTGTAGGAAACTTACTTGAGACGAGAAATTAATGTACTGAAAAGTCTCGAATCAGTTTTCATAGAAACATAAAATTCCTTCTTGTTAGGACTTTTTTTTTTTTTTAAAGTGGAGAATGAGAGTAGGACATCAGAAAAACATTTGCTGTTAGAGAATCTGTTCAGCTGGAGGGATTTTAAATAGTTCTAAAACTGAGAAGTGCACTCAAACCCAGCCTCCAGTGGAAAAAAAAAATGAGTGCCAGTGTTTCTGAAGAAACAGAGGCAATATGAAACTAGTTAGCCTACAACTAAACCAAAAGCATGCTTCAAAAAATGCTCAGTAAGTCTGCTAAGTCAACAAAGCCTTGATTTTTAAGTCTTCCTTTTTCTATTTTTCCTGGCTTTGAAATATACATTATGGAAAAACATCACTTATCTCCAATTCCTTCTGTAACCCACGACTGATCATAAAACCAGGGTATGGCTCAACTACTTAAGATCTGAGGGATTGCATTAGCATTTCCAATGGGTTACAGCTAATTGTTCATTTGAAGATAAAATTCATAGTCCCTTACTTCGACTTGCATAATTCTAGTTACACAACAGGTGCAACGACTTATACTAATCACTGTATACTAGCACAACCAAAGACCGTCAGGTGAAGATACTCTAAGCAACAGAGGAGGCAAACTCATAATTCTCTCCTATTTATTTGGCAATCGCTCAAGCTTTATCGTCTGGGTTTTCAAATCAAAAGCTCAGATCCAGAATTTGCAAGGAAAAAGGGAAAGCAAAGCCAAAGGAGAGCAGGAAATGAAAATAATAATAGTGACATTTGTTAAGAGCTTACTATTAACCAGGCACTGTACCAAGCACTGGGGTGAATACAAATAAATTGGGTTAGACACAGTCCTTGTTAAATAAATTGGGGTATTTGTTAAGCGCTTACTATGTGCAAAGCACTGTTCTAAGCGCTGGGGGATACAAGGTGATCAGGTTGTCCCACGTGGGGCTCACAGTTTTAATCCCCATTTGACAGATGAGGTAACAGGCACAGAGAAGTGAAGTGACTTGCCCAAGGTCACACAGCCGAAGAGCGGCAGAGCCGGGATTAGAACCCGTGACCTCTGACTCCCAAGCCCGCGCTCTTTCCACCGAGCCACGCTGCTTGTTCCAGGAGGGGCTCACATTTTACAGATGAGGTAACTGAGGCTCAGAAAAGGGAAGCGACTTGCCCAAGGTCACACGGCAGACAAGTGGCAGAGCTGGGGTTAGACCCCATTCATTCAATAGTATATATTGAGCGCTTACTATGTGCAGAGCACTGTACTAAGCGCTTGGAATGAACAAGTCAGCAACAGATAGAGACAGTCCCTGCCGTTTGACGGACTTACAGTCTAATGGGGGGAGACGGACAGACGAGAACAATGGCAATAATGACCTTCTGACTTGCGTACTCTATCCACTTTGCCCTGAATTCTAGTTGGGGATCGCTTAGATTTCAAATGCTCGGGGATTTAGTCGAGAACCTCATTTTGGTGTTTAAAGGTCATGAATCCCCTACAACAATTCTTCGTTGCGCACCTAGGAGGGTCTCAAGGACAGAACCGCACTTTTTCCCCTTAAATCCCGCCAGCCATCCTCATGGGCATTCCTCACCATCTTGGTTGGCTCGTCCTTGAATAGAGATGGTGTCGGTTGCCCTGCTAGCTAGATTCGCCCCATACTGAATCCTCTATTGCTTGGTTGGATGTTGGGTCGCCTGGAGAAGCAGCGAGGCTTAGCGGAGAGATCACAGGCCCGCCCGTCGCAAGGACCTAGGTTCTAATCCCGGCTCCGCCACGTCTCTGCTGTGTGACCTTGGGCAAACCACTTAATTCTCTGGGCCTCAGCTACCTTATCTGAAAAAATGGGGATTAAGAGTGTGAGCCCCAGGTGGGACGGGGACTGTGTCCAATCTGCTTAATGTATATCTACCCCAGTACTTAGAACGATGTTTGGCACATAGTAAGCACTTATCAAGAACCTTTTTTTTTTAAAATTTAGACACCCCATCGGGTATAGCACAGCTTAGCACGGCAATCAGAGTTAAAGTTTAGATTCCCACAAAGCAAATGGCTTTTTAACTTCCCAAGCACTGGTTTTATTGGAATCCACCCTTCACATCAAGAAGTTGGCAGGGAGCCATGAATGAGTGCAAAGACTCGTTCCAAAGGAAGAAGCTGAATGTCTGGACATCACTTCCATGTGCATCTTTCCCATAGCTCCAGGAGTAGCCCGAGACCGTTAAGGAATGCTGGGGTCGTTGACTGCGATTACCCCCAGTAAATTCCACTGCCCACTGTGTGACTCTAAACTGTAAGCTCATTTTGGGCAGGGAATGCGTCTACCAACTCTGCTATATTGTTATATTGTATTCTCCCAAGCGCTGAGGTCAGTGTTCTGCACACAGTGAACACCCAATAAATACTACTGATTGCTATCAATCGATCGGTACCTATTTACCCCAGCTCTTACTACACTGCTTGGCTCACAGTAAATGCTTAATATTGCAATTACTGCATCTCTATGGGGGAAAAAAAAGGCATTCACTTGATTGAGGAGGATGCAATTATACATTAGGTTCTGATTCCCAATATTAAATTTGGATTTCACATACAACTGCAGACTAAAATGTTTGTAACTTCCTGTTTTTCCAATGTGGCCCAATTCTAGTCTGTGACCAAATGCTGGTTTGTGTGTGCAAGGGATTAGGATTGTTGTTAAGTAGAACACACAAACACACACACACACTCAACTGACAGGCTACAAAAGGCAGTTGTCCAGTGGCATCTATTCCTCATGAAAATCCACCAATCTTCATTGGTACGGACTACCGCTTATCTGCACATCTTCAATGGCTCAAATTAGATCTCCACCCTCTCCAGAGGCCAATCGGCGTTTCAGCGGGTAGATATGGAGGATTGGTGAGGGGCCGTGAAGCTTTCCACATGTAGGCTGGAAAGAGCGAGGGCTCAAGAGTCGGAAGGACCTGAGTTCTAATCCTGACTCCGCCACCTGTCTGCTGTGCGATCTTGGGCAAATCGCTTCACTTATCTGGGCCTCACTTACCTCATCTGTCAAACGGGGATAAAGACTGTGAGCCCCACGTGAGACACAGTCTGTGTCTCACCTGACTACCTTGTATCCACCCCAGTGCTGTGGGATCTGTCGGTCACCAGCCCTCGGCTGAATCGATGCCAAATCCACCCAAGTGGTTCCCAAGATGGCAGAACCAGCAGGGAGGACCAACTGGACCGGGCACATCTCCTTCGGAGCCAAGGCATCGATCGCCAGAGTTTCAGCTGTTTCCCCCCTTCTCCTTACTGGAAGTTCGATGTGGGCAGGGAATGTGCCTGTTTACTGTTGTACTCTCCCAAGTGCTTAGTACAGTGCTCTGCACACAGTAAGCGCTCAATAAATATGATTGAATGAATGAATGCACAAGACAGGCTAAGCAGAAGCAGAGCAAATCCCATCACTACAGCTGCTCAAGTGACAGTCCCAAAGGTTGAGAGCACATCTGTGCTTTATCCATTCGACCCTTGAGGACCAATGAATCATATTTACTGAATGTTTACTAAGCACAGAGCGCCGTACTAGGCGCTTGGGAGAGTCTTGCCTTATGCCGTCGGGTCGTCTCCGACCCACAGCGACGCCACGGACACATCTCTCCCACAGCGCCCCACCTCCGTCTGCGATCGTTCTGGATCTGCGATCCATAGAGTTTTCTTGGTAAAAATACGGAAGTGGTTTACCATCGCCTCCTTCCGCGCAGT
This sequence comes from Ornithorhynchus anatinus, assembly GCF_004115215.2. Lineage (NCBI taxonomy): Eukaryota > Metazoa > Chordata > Mammalia > Monotremata > Ornithorhynchidae > Ornithorhynchus > Ornithorhynchus anatinus. Next base: position 14,768,487 of record NC_041744.1, read on the forward strand.
AAACTTGAGTCACTGCCCTCAACTCTCTCCCGTGCCACTGCTGCCCAGCACGGGTGAGTTTTGACTTGTAGCAGATTGCCTTCCACTCGCTAGCCACTGCCCAAGCTAGAAATGGGTAGGCCTCTGCTTGACTCTCCCTCCCGAAGTCGAGACTGGTAGAGGACTGGAAACTCTCCAGGTGCGACCCTGAGAGGGACGTGGGAGAGTACAATATAAGAAAGTCGGCAGCCGCACCCCTTGCCCACAATGAGCTTACACTCCTTCTCAATGATTCCCTTCATCCCCTTTATTTTCGTTGGAATCGAAATGCGGTGTTTAATAACCAAGAAGAAGGGTCAGATGGGAACAATTTCAAACTTAAGGCTAAGGGAAATGAAGTTCCACCAAATGACTGCTTAGTTCACCTCACACCCTAAAGTATCACAGTGTCTGTCCCTCTCACCCCGGTGGAAAACTCTTTGAGGGCAGAGTTCATGTCTCCCTACCCTTTCGTATTCTCCCAAATGCTCAGTACAGGGCTCTGCATACAGTAAGTGCTCGATCAATAAGATTGAACGAACGAATGATAAATGCTCAATAAATGCCCTTGACAGCTGTGACTTTTACGTTTGTCTCTCCCATTAGAGCGAAGGCTCCAGTGAGTAGGGAATCTTTATTTAGGGAATCCCTACACTTCTTTATTCTTTACTTCCCAAGCGCACCACACGACGAAGGTGCTCAATCAATAATAATAAGGATGGCATTTGTCAAGCACTTACTATGTGCCTAGCACTGTTCTAAGCACTGGGGTAGATACAAGGTCATCAGGTTGTCCCACGTGGGGCTCACAGTCTTAATCTTCATTTTACAGATGAGGGAACCGAGGCCCAGAGAAGGTAAGTGGCTTGATCAAGGTCACGCAGCAGACAAGTGGTGGAGCCGGGATTAGAACCCACGTCCTCTGACTCCCAAGCCTGGGCTCTTTCCACTAGGCCACGCTGCTTCTCAATCCCACTTCTACTGCTGGCGATAGCCTACGCAACCAGGTTTTGAGTGGTCGCTTTTTCGTCTTGAGATGGTGAATCAAAACCAATGTTCACAACGCACTGGGGACCTATTCCTTGGTCTCCATCTCATTACATCCCTCACCTCCCTTAGAGGATCACTTCGATTTTTAACATTTATCGGTGATTTGGGAAGCAACCCTTTCCTCAATTGCTTCTGGTTGATCCTGAGACTTGTAAAGAAATTAAGCCTCGTTAAATTCTGTAGTGGAAAGAGTCTGCGAGTCCAAGGACCTGGGTTCTAATCTTGGCTAGGCCCCTTGCCGTTGAATGACCTTGGGGAAGTCACTTGACTTCTACATGCCTCAGTTTCTTCATCTATAAAATGGGGATTCAACACCTGCTCTCGCTCTTACTTCGACTGTGAGCCACATGTGGGATCGGAACGGTGTCTGACCCAATTAACGGATATCTGCTCCAGTGCCTGACACATAGTAAGCGCTTGACAACCACCACAATTATTATTATTATTGCTATTATTATTATTCAGCCCCTCTTGGCAACTTGAACCAGAACAGATATTTTGGGCCTTAAGTTTCAAGAATGCCTCTGGAAATTGGTTTCAAAATAAACTGCTTTAAGGTAGGGTTGGCCCACCGAAGCTACAAACCACGTCTACCCTACGCTCTGGTGAGATGTATCAAAAAATCGTTTCTGAAAATTCTGGTTGTTTTTTTTAAAAGGGTATTTAAGCATTTACTATGTGCCAAGCACTGTTCTAAGCAGTGGGGTAGATACAAGGTAACACAGTCCAAGTTCCACATGGGGCTCACAGTCTTAATCCCCATTTGACAGATGAGGCCACTGAGGCCCAGAGAAATGAAACGACCACAGCACAGCACACAAGTGGTGGAGCTGGGATTACAATCCAGGTCCTTCTGCTTTCTCATGCTGTATCCACTAGGTCACATTGCTTCTCTACTTCTGGGGCACTTGAAAGTCATCAGAATACTTCCCCAGGGACTTGTAGCCCCAGTCTTCAAAGTTAAATTTCAGTTCAGTGTGCGATTGCTAGAGACCATTTTTAAGGCCATTTGGTGACCCATTTTGAATCAAATTTATGACTCCAAGCTCCAGTTGACGTGTTGATTCCATTCCAATCAAAAAAAGAGTTAAAGTTGGTAATAATGAGTTGGGTCACAACAGTGATTCCAATACTGTTTGCGTATGTTGTACGTATCTTTAAATTATAAATTACTTATATTAATGTCTTTCTCCCCCTCTAGACTGAAAGCTCATTACGGGCAGGGAACGTATCTACTGATTCTGTTACACTGTACTCTTCCAGGCGCTCAGTACCGTGCTCCGCACATGGTAAGCGCTCCGTAAACACAACCGATTGGCCCATCATGAAGATCCATTCGTGTCCTTCTCCAGAGGAATCCTTAAACCACTCTTTAAAAATAGTTAAATCAAGATATTAAGATCAAGATTCTGGAGAACAGCGTTAAAGTCTTGTTTTCTAAGTTCAGAGGCAGCAAGTCAAGGATTCAACTGCACATGGCACCGATCCACCACCAGAATCCCTTCTAGAGAAAAGCAGCTCCAGCAAGGAAGACTTAGAAATAAAGAATAAAGAAGAATGAGAGTCGGCAGTTCCGAACTTTGGCATAATCCAGGGATGTCCCTGGTTTGTCCTGGCTGTATAAATTACACACACCCCCACACTTTCAAAATATGCCAAGGTATTATTTATTAACACAGGACTTACAGATCACAAAAAAAGATAGTGATACAGAAGAGCTCTTAAGGGAATCGTCAGAATAAGCATGCAGGTCATTATTTGCAAAGGAGTTATAACAAAGCAAGTCTGAGAAGGCACAGTCACACTAGAAATGTTTTAAATTGGAAGAAGAGACATTGGAAAAGCAGCAAAAAAAAAAAAAAACAAAAAAAACCCAGGTACTGATTGAGATACAAAGGTTTTTTCCCCGCTCCGTGTCAAAGGAAAGCTACTTTACAGGTAGATATTAGAAGCAGTCACCCCTCTGAGAGGGTTATAAAGAAGGATGGATGAGCCCTTGCTGCTACTGAACTAGAACAGGATGAATCCAAGGCTGCACGTTCTGATTGAAATGCTTTTGATGCAGAGGAAAACTGGGAAAAAAGAAAAAAAATCAAAGCAGCCGAGTCGAAACGATACGCAGCAAGTGCCCAAGAGGATTATACTGAACATATGCAAAGAGAAGTCAGGAAACATCATTAACGTCACCTCCCTGTCCCGTAAAGGGAGCTTCAGCCAAGTTCGAAGAGGCAGTATCCCCTTACAGAGCTAAGTCTGGGTCACAGAATTAAGGTCATTAAAAGAGCACAAAGACTGGATTTTCCCAGGTTATCCCCCAGCCCCTTCTCCCATATTCCTACCCTTGTCCTCCACTCAGTAAAGGCCAGATCTTGCTTCCCGCCCCCCCCAAAAACCCGTAACCCAAAACTTCAGGGAACAGGGCATCGTTCTTCACGCTATGTGCAAAAGAGCAAATACATTTAAGAAACTCCTCCTATTGACCTCCGTAGTGCTATTTGTTCCACTCAAACAGCAACAGCATCGCTCGGTAGTCAGACAGCAGCCCCCATCCAACAAGAACTCTGGAGGGATACTGCCCCTTTCGGACACGATTCGTAGAGCGGAAGGAAGAAAGGCAACAATCTGCTTTGACAAAATAAAAAGACCTACGCAAACCGAAGAGATTCGGTTTGAAGGCGACAGGTTCGAAGTTCAAACTGGTCCAAAATACTGAATACATCAGGAACATCAGCACAGAAGATTATTTGAATAAACAGATCGGAGAGCTCAGGCGAGGAGCTAAAAATGGAAAAGAAGCAGAGTACCGCTCCTCGCGACAACAATCGAATCTGGCACGACAAGAGAATTCCGGGTTGCTTTCAGAAAAACAGCTCCCCCATATTAGTTCTCAGCCCCACCCAGGGGCTAGCGATACTGAACTTTCAAGCTATCCCTCTACATCAGCAAGGAAGTTATTTCCTGCAAAATGGAGCACTGGTCTGCCTTGGCCCAAGCAGCTCAGAGAGAAACACGAAGTCATCGTCTCAACCAAAAAACCAAGTGGGGAGGGAAAGGAAACAATTTGGGGGAAAGTGCATAAAAAGTAAACGTTCAAGGGGACGAGACGCCACGGGCTGCTCTTCTCTGCATGGAACACCTTGCCGCTCTGCCAAGTGAAATACTGAATGCCTTTGCTCCCTTCCCCCTGATTTCAGCCATTCGCTGCGGAGACGCAATTTCAGTTTTTTGGCCTAAAAATTATCAATGGAAAGCTACAGTACAGTTGTTTTCCGCCAGACCTGTCGATGTGGCAGAAACTTCACAAGGAGATCTGAGCCTCAGAGTAATAACCTCTCATAGTTACTCCAGAGAGCGCCCCTCCCATTCCAAAAAAAAAAAAAAAAATCTTCGGCTACAAAACACTTTCTCTAACCGCACGGTGATACTGAGATGCCGCTCGTTTATCAAAGGCCACAAAGTAGGTTGAACTAACTCCCTAGGTACATATCCAAAGGGAAAAAAAAAATTAGCTAGGACACTTGGGAAACTCGTTTTTATGACAGAAGCCAGCCGGGAAACAGACGTGATCCCTATGCTCTCGCGTGTCGTTTTCTAGGGTGTTTTAAAATGGGGTCACCTAATAAGACGCTAAATTCTGGAGAACAATTAAAGACTAAGCTGAACGGGATTACCCTACCGCTCAAGGGACTCTGACAAATTCAATACTCCACGTGATAGTGTTAACACTAAGAACTCTAATTTTATTCCAGTGATTCTACCTGTGGAGGGCACGGGGAAGAAGGGGGACTCATTCATTCTTTCCTTTCCTCCGCTCGGCGGGCCCGGTCTAAAACTGCGGTGGTGAAAGGTTTCGATTCACAGCACAAACGAGCGTAAGCGGAACACCGAACGCACCACGCTGGGTGGTGGCTCCCAAGGTTTTTTTTCCCAAAAGATGGAGAGACAGTGACAGAGGGTTGCCGACCTCCCTCCAAGACCCAGAAGGGGGTAATTCTAACACTGACTGGCCACTGAACGCCCAGGACACCCCGGGCTTCTGGATCTCTAGGAGGTGGGCGGGTCTTCACCCCGCCAAGCCGGGAAGGCTTCCCCAAAATAAATACATATATCAGCTATCCAATCTCAGCGGGTTGTCGGCGAATCAAACGTGACACCTTTCTCCGACAACTACGAGGTTGACGTTATCCCCGGACCTCGCGTAAACACGGGTCCGTAAACACGGGTGCAATCACCGTCACCAGAGCAATCTCACCAATTCCTCACCTGCTGCGGGCAGATTCTGGCCACTAACCATTGGCAAATCCAGAGAGCTATCTGACGTGACATGCTTAAGATCTCCTCCCACGTCGGCCAGTTTCATGTCAAACTGAACGGACAGGGCGTCTTCCGAGTCCTCCTTGCCGACGCTGCTACCCCCGATGGACGGGAGGTCCAGGGACTTGACGGAGGCGGAGTCTTCTTTGGCGTGTCGGAAAGCCACCGCCTTCTCGGAGCCGCCCCCGGCGGAGGAGCCTCTGCTGGCGTGGAAGTCGGCGAAGTCGTCGTCGCTCTTCACCGAAGGGGAGCCCTCTTTCGGTTCCTCAAAGCCTAACCCCGAGCCCTCCAGAGACAGCTGCCTGAAGACGTCGTATTTGGTCGAGGGGGCGGGCGGGTTCTCCCCGGCGTCCCCGGCCGCGTCGCTCGAGCCGTCGGTCGGAGGGAGGGGACGGGCTTCCTCGCGGAGAGCGTGGCCTCTGTCGTCCGCCTTTGGCTCCGACGACCCACGGCCGTTGTTGAAGGCCATGAAGTCTGCAAAGTCGTCCTGCCCGCCAACCGACGCGCAGTTAGAGTAAGCCCCGAAGAGGTTGAATTCTCCAAAGTCGTCGGCTAAACTTGAATTTTTGGTGGCTCCCGACGGAGCCGTCGGAGCGGCGGCGGTAACCGCCGGCGGCAGCGATCCCACAGATACCGGTTTGGATGAGCTGGGAAGAGGCGCTGGGAACGGAAGGGATTTCTCCCCGGGGGGACCGACCGAGGAAAACATATCCAGCTCCGCCAGGTTGAGGGGTTGCTTCTGCTGGAGGGGGAACGAGGGAAAGGGGGCCGGGAAGGTTCTGTCTTTCGCCGGTGGTTCTAGCGGGGAGACGCTGTCGGCGGTTTTAAAGTCTGTGAAACCGTCGTCGGTTCCTGCTGATCTGAACTCTGCGAAGCTGTCTCCTGAAAGGGGAAGTAGAACCCTTAAGCAGAGCGGACTGGAAACACCCTTCCTAGGGCAGACTGAACCGCGGCTCCGGCGGGACAGGGCCTGGAGAGCTGGTCAACGATCTGAGGTCTCTAGAGTAATCCCCTCTAATTCCCTCTTCTCCCTGTGCGGCAGCTGACATTTTGGAGCGAGTGCCCTTTCTCCTGCTCCAGGATCAAGCTCACACAGTGAGGCAAACGTAAGATCGAGTTTTGCTGCAAGAGGCAAGGGTCACACCACAATAGGGTCAAGAGTTAAAGCAATGAAGACGTGAGAATGAACGATTCAGGTGACGCAGTTAAAAATCCTGTGACTTAAGCGCTATTATTACATTCAGCTTAAATCTAGCCCCTCGAAAGACAGGGACGGTGTCTAATTCTCACTTGTCTTTTATCTCCCTACACTTAGTACAGTGCTCTGCACACAGTAAGCCCTGAATACTATTACTACTTAACTGGACTAATTGAGCAGTTTCTGGTCTGATAGATGGGCATTAATGGACATTCTCCTCCATCCCTGGTGCTCCCTGGTGAATATGGGGAAAAGAGAGCTCCATTTTTTTTTTTATCGAGTATCAGATAAAAAAAAAATCCAGTGAAAGGATCTCTCATTTTGACTCTGCTCACAGCCACAGTCTTGGCATTAGCCACATCTCTATTTGGCCCAAGTGGTCAAACTCTTTAAAAGGCACCAAGACTGACATTAACCTGCCTTTTTTCCTATTTCAGAGGTTCAAAAGGAAGACTCTAATTCACAGTGGAGTGCTTGTGGGGAATTGCTAGAGGAGATACAGCCACGGAAGCATTTCTTGTAAAGAATCAAGTGAGAATTCTTAGAAATGCAGGTTAGAATCCAAAAGTCCTGTGAAAAGTTCTTCTGGGTTTGTCCTTGTAACCGTTAAGGCAATATGCCTAGCTATTTTGCTAAGACAGCCTCGACTTTGGCTTTTCCAAGACTTTTGGACGCTACCCTAAAGCTCAGAAAGAAACTTCTGTCAAATATTCTTAGAAGCTGAGAACACCTGCTAACTTACGATTTAAATCGCTCCCCACTAACAGTTCATTCCACCGGAGCTAAATGGTGGTCAATGAATACAAAGTAATGTCTGTTCAAAACTAAAGCTCCAGAACTTGGCTCCTTATCCAACACAGGACTAATTATAAGGCACATGTTCAATAGTCTGAAATGTACACTCGACACCATAATTCACAAAAATGTGGTAAATAAGGGACGTGGAATATCTGTCCGGGATGTTTAACCAATTCACCAATATAATCGGCGTCAAGTACAGTGACGTAGTATACTAAAAACACTGTATACGGTTATGGTGCCACACACCAAAATACCGTTTAAAACTATCTCAGCCTTAATGGTGTTGATTTCACAAATACTATCAGAGAGGACTGGAAAATCAAATGCTTATAAAGTAGCCCAAGATTTTAGGCATTTTTAACCGCTGTTTCATTCTCAAAGATGCACTGCACTCATATGAACGTTAAGGTTATGGAGCAGTTTTCCTCAGTTTCAAATGTTCATGAGTTGCTTTAAAATCATCTGTGAAACCGACATGAACATGCTTAGCTTTACTTTCCAAAAACCACCACAGCAAACTAAACTTACTGATGAAATGGAAGGTTTTCCATTAGAAATGTAAGCCGGTGAAAGGGTAGGAGGAGAGTCAGACATGGGCAGTTTACAAGATCAAACACTAATCTTAGACACAAGTGGCCATAATAATGATAATACTAATAATGTTGGTATTTGTTAAGCGCTTACTATGTGCAGAGCACTGTTCTAAGCGCTGGGTAGATACAGGGTAATCAGGTTGTCCCATGTGAGGCTCACAGTCTTAATCCCCATTTTACAGATGAGGGAACTGAGGCACCGAGAAGTTAAGTGACCTGCCCACAGTCACACAGCTGACAAGCGGCAGAGCCGGGATTCGAACCCATGGTCTCTGACTCCCAAGCCCGGGATCTTTCCACTGAGCCACGCTGCTTCTCTAAAGTACCGAGTACTTTATAAAGCACTTCATAAAGTACCAAGTTTTCCAAAGCACATCGCCTGCACAGCACCTGATGGAGACACCATTTCTGTACTAAGCCAAGCGCTTAGTACGGTGCTCGGCACAGAATAAGTGCTCAGTGAATACCACTGAATGGATGAGCCTGCTCAGCCCACAGAGCGTTAGGAAGCTTGTGGCAGTTTGGGCCCTGCGTGGCTCTGCCTGGGCTGAGGAGGGAAGAAGCCAGGTAATCACTCCCGCCCAGCAGGAACATTCCAGCTCTTACTCTCGTTGTGCTCTTACTTAGCTATGGTGGCAGAAGCTCTTTCCTGGAAGGGATCCCCAGGATTCTTGGGGTGCAAGGTGGGGGGACCTGCCGTGTCCCTGCAGTTCATGGGACCAATTCATATGCAAATGAAGTTTGGGACATCCCCCTCCCCCCCAGCAGTACTTTGGGGGGCTGCATTCCTCTCCTCGTCCCCACACCCCGTCAGTAAGGTGAAGAGGGATAGTAGTTCCAGGCCTGGGGAAGAGCCCAACCTGAATCTAGACCCGATCATTTTTAAACTTGGCCCAGTGAAGCCAAGTCCTACGAGTCTCTTGGTTAGCCCAAGATGGTCTCCAGCTACAAGTAAACTTTCAAGTTTCCACGAAACCTGAGTATTAACTGATATCTCCAAAGCAAAACAGACCTTGCTGCTTTTCTCTGACGACAGAGGACTTTATTATGAAGCAAAGCAGGACCTCTAGAGTTGTGGTCCTCAAATGAAAGAGTTACTGACCCTCCTCGTTAATTAAGAGGACGAGACAAATTCACACACACCGAGTCAAAAGCTTACCTAAGGACTTGTTTTCGGCTGGCTGCTCCAACTCTCGGAAAGCGCTGTATCTGTCTTCACATTCTAAAATGGCAACCGAAAGGACAGAAAGTCAATCGAGGTCAGCAGGGCTATAGGTGTCCGGAGATGAAAATACAGACACAGTTTTGCGTTACCATTTACTAACATTAGGCCCCGGCTGAAATTAGGAACTCTTACGACTAAGTGCAAATTGACCCTTTACTGCTATTTACAATCAGCTTTTACCTCCAAATGGAGCGCCGCTTTCTGAGGGTTTATTAGTTGCAATTCCTTTAAATGCCGCATATTTATCTGTTGTAGATAATGATTTTGTCCCAGGAAATGGCACCAACAAAGAAGGGGCACTTGAATAAAGAAGAGAAACAGTTTTCTTACTTCCAACTCATTTTTATTAAAATAAAGAAGAGATGATTAAAAAGTTGAATTGTCACTGGGTAATGGGGAAACTAAGATGTTTGACATTTAAAGTTGCCAAGAATTGAGACTGTAAGCTCGCTGTGGGGAGAGAAAGTGTATACTAACTCTTTTATAATGTGTTCTCCCAAGTGCTTAGAACTACTCTCCACACACAGAAAGCACTCAAATACTACTGACGAGTGGAGAAAATATATGCCTCCTATTAGTTTGGTTTGAAGACAAAGTGAAGAAGTAAAGGCTTCTTCTAAACACATTTCCCATCCTGAGAAAATCAGCCACTATACATAGAATATACTTTTCAATAGGCTTCAGAGGGGAGACTGGAATAGGAAACAGGTAAAAATTAGAAGGTACAGAGTGATGTTCGGTGCTCTTCACACGGTATGTGCTGAATAAATACCATTCAGCGATACTCCGAATGCTTCTGCTTTTGATCAAACATAACTGGTTGGGCGACTGAGAAACTGACATGAAGTTGCTTATACTTTACGTAGCAGCACATTGGTAGTTTAGAGAAACTTCTGCTGAAGCAAAATAATGACCAGTGATAATGACCACAGTAAAATAAGGTGAGGAGCTTCTGACCGAACGTATTCCACGCCAGATGAGAAGCGAGCGTGAGTGGGTACGGTTTCGGTAAATTACTGGAGGTCTCAAGCGTACTATAAAAGCTCTGTTTTTCCTTATCAAAACTCAGGCGCTGCCTGGAAGAATGACCTGTACATCTGCCTTACAGAAGCAGTACAGCCTAGCGGAAAGATTTCGGGCCTGGGAGTCAGAGGATCTGAGTTCTAATCCCAGCGCTGCCCTATCCCTCCTGCGTGACCTTGGAAAACTCCCCTTCTCTGGGCCTCGACTATCTCATCTATAAAACGGGAATTAAGACTGTGAGCCCCTTGTGGATAGAGGACTTTGTTGGAACTGATTATCTTGTATCTATCCCAGGGCCTGCTACACGGTATGTGCTTAATACCATATATTATTATTATATTACCTCTTGATTGTGTTACAGTACTTTTCCCATTAGTTATACATTAGTGCTACTACTGGGTTCTTTGCCCTGGACCGAGAATCTTCCCTCGGCTGTTTAACCTTCCTCCCTGTTGCCTCAAGTAAAATACAAACACCATTACTACCCATTTGTTCTTGCAGGAGAAAAACCAAAACCAAAGAGGTGCTTAATTATGGAATTAATGGCTCTTCCCAACTGACTTTTGCCAAAGGTCTCACTCATCCCCACCACAAAGAAACCTCACAGCTACTCGTCTCCTACCCATTAGTCTGTCCTTCCCCTTCCCAAAATGTCTGTTCCATTCAGCTGTCAAATCAAGTCTGTTCCCCCATCACAGCCCTCCTACAGAGTAACCTAATAATAACGGTGATGATGGTCATTTGTGGTATTCAAGTGCTTATTATGTGCCAAGCACTGTACTATACCGTGGGGCAGACACAAGATAATCTAGGTTGGACAAAGTCCCTGCTTCGCATGGGACTCACGGTCTAAGCGGGACGGAGAACAGACACTGAATCCCCATTTTACAGACAAGGAAACTGAGGCACAAAGAAGGTAAGTGATTTGCAGATGGTCAAGTGGTGGGGTCAGCACTCGAACCCAGGTCCCCAGACTCCCAGGCCCGTGCTCCATCCGCCAGGCTTACGTCGCCTCCCCAACGGCCTCCTGTCGGAAGCAATCCCTAAACCCAGCCCCGGATTACCTGCGCACACCATCCCGTCAGCCATTTTAGCCTTTATGCTCATGCCTTCTTGTTCGTCTGGCACTTATCCACCTGAGTATCGTTTGTTATCTAGCCTCATTCTCTTACCTAATGTATCTTTGGCAATAATTCCACGAATAATAGTAATTGTGGCATTTGTTAAGCGCTTACTATGTGCCAACTACTAAGCGTTGGGGCGGATACAAGCAAATCGGGTTGGACACAGACCCTGTCCCACATGGGGCTACCAGACTCGGTCCCCGTTTTACACCTGAGGCCCAGAAATGAAGCGACTTGCCCAAGGTCACACAGCGGACATGTAATAGAGCGACGATTAGAACCCATGACCTTCTGAGTCCCAGGACTGGGCTCTACCCACTCTGCCGGACTGGTTCTATCTCTTCGATGACCTTCAGCTCTCTCAGTGGGACCACCCTATCTTTTCCAGATTTCCCAAGTTCCAATACAGTGATCAATCTACATGCTTTGGATAAGGACGCAAAAAAAATCCCGCTGCTGCATGTCTGCTACTGGAAGCGCACGGTTGTTTGGGGGACAATGTCGAATCAAGCATTAAAATGGAGGTGTAATTTAAATTTATCACCATTTCCACACTGTTATATAGCTAGCATTGGCAAATATAATGGGTAATTATCTAAACCCCACTGAGGGGCTTATTTAAATAAAGCCCTTCAACTAATTGGACCACAGCTCACTCTATAGAATATTACAAGAAATGCTTTTACAACTGAATCAAGAGAATTAATGGTGTGGAGAGGACTACACAAGGTAATCTATTTTGTTTTTTCACCACCGTCCGACTGAGTATAGTTTATTAAAGTTCCACAATTTCAACTTGGTAAATATTCTTCTGTGAAGTTTGACATTTAACTGAATAATAATGTCAAAATTGTGTTCGCCACAGAATAAGGTGATTGAAAAAATTAGAGTGCCTTGCAGGGTAATGAAGTGTTTCTGATTAAAGCCAATGGAATGAAATCCCAGTCAGGAAAATTACTCACTAATTTCACACAGATTGCAATTGAACAATTCATTCTCGTTTCTTCCTCCGAAGTCATTATTGAAGAAACAGCTAGTAATCACCATAAAAATATTTATGCCACCCAGCTAAAAAGGGACAAAATTTCATCACTGGCCCCAAACACGACGATGAAAATAGGTAGTTTTGCTTTTCGAAATGGATAAAATGTAGACAAACAGCATGGTCTCCGAGTCAGAAGGACCTGGGTTCTAATCCCGGCTCGGCCACTAGTCTGCTGCGTGACCTCGGTCAAGTCACTTAGCTTTTGTGCGCCAGTTACCTCATCTGTAAAATGGGGATGAAGACTGTGAGCCTCATGTGGGACATACACTCTGTCCAATCTTACACCTACCTCGGTGCTTAGTACAGTGCACGGCACATAGTAAACGCTTAATACCGTTAAAAAAAAAAAAAAAAGGTGGAGCAAGATGCCTATTGTTCAATTTCAGAGGCTGTGACTAATGAGAAAGCCCATGAAGTTGCCACCTCGCAGTCACAGCTATACTAAGAGAACCAAGGAGGGACGACTAGAAGCCCGCCCGAGCCACCTTTTATTTTTTTCAAAGGGTATTTGTTAAGCACTTACTAGGTGTCAGGCACTGTACTAAGCACTGGTGCCGAAACACGCAAATCAGGTCAGTCCCAATCCAGGTCCCACTTGGGGCTCACAGTCTTAACCCCCATTTGACAGATGAGGGAACTGAGGCCCACGGAAGTTAAAGCACACAGTAGGTAAGCAGGATTAGAACTCAGGTCCTCCTGCTACCAGGCCCAGGTTCTCTCCACTAAGTCATGCTGCTTTCAGGTAAATAACCAGCAGGTCAACCTGGAAGCAGCAAATGGAGCTGTGTGAGTCCACCTAAATACTGTACACCTCTAGACTGAATACTCACTGTGGGTAGGGAATGTGTCTGTTACATTGTTATACTGTACTTTCCCAAGTGCTTAGTACAGTGTGCGGAGTGCTCAATAAATACGACCGATTGACTGACTCTACTCATCAGTTTATCCCCACCAACACAATGGCCCCAAGAGCAGGTTGAGAAATCCATAACGAGAGCACACGGGCTGATGTGCTCTGCATTGTAGTGGATAGAACACGGGCCTGGAAGTCAGCGGGACCTGGGTTCTAATTCCAGCTCTGCCGCCTGCCTACTGGGTCACCTTGGGCAAGTCACTTGACTTCTGTGGGCCTCAATAACCTCATCTGTAAAAAGGGGATTAAGACTGTGAGCCCCATGTGGGACAGGGACTGCGTCTAACCCAATTTGTTTGTATCCACCCCAGAGTTCAGCACGGTGCCTGGTGCATAGTAAGTGCTTAACAAATACCATCATTGTTAGTAGCAGTAGACAGAGTCTTGGGGAAATGAACACTGGAAGAGTTAGTGTGGGGGAAGCAACAACTAGACGGAGAAGGTAAGGCACCAGTTAACTTCGACTCGGATCCGGGATCTCTTTCAAATTATTCGATATACAGTGTCGGAATTCCACCGCTCTACCTGCTCAGAGGCTGAGAACCGGCCATTTTCGAAGGAGCCGACATCTCCGCGTGGAAATCCGTGAAGGGGTCGTCAAGTGACCCTGACTTCGAAGCATCCTGAAACTCCTGGAAATCATCCTCTTCTTGTTTCGCCCCCTAGATTGGAGAAAACTCAGGAGAGTGATACGTAGAAGAAGGGTGGGACTGGTAGGCAATGAGCAAAAATTCTCCTCCCGCAAAAGCTGCTCTGTAGAAGACCCCGTCAGGATCTGTACTGCCCATCATCATCTCCGGGGAAGAAAAAAAGGACTTTATCACAGCCCTCCCTTCTCTCCTAGATGCTCTGCCTCGATCACCTCTAGCGTCGGCTGAAAAGTTGGTGAGGCGGAGATGTCCAGCTCTAAGGGGACAACTGAGCTAAAATGACTAACTAGAACTCTTCTCCAAAAGGACTGGAGGGGAAGTAGCCTCCTAAACAGAAACGTATTAACAGTCGGTTCTTTAAAAGGGCTCACGATATGGAAGAGTAAAAGTTTAGGTCTGAAATGCAAATTAAAGGACATCTCTACTTTCATACACTGTTTGAGTACTAGAAGTTTCCCATCTAAAATTTTGAAATCTTTTCTGGCAAAAAAGGGAAGAGAACACTTGGGTTGTAACTCCACTGAAGAGCGACGTTTAAACATCAAGCTCTGTTGTGTTTTAATGGGAGGGTTAGTGAAACTCTTCGGAGAGGGTGAGTCCTTAATATTGGCACAATTAATTTTTCCTTTTTTTTTTTTTTTTTTTTAAGTTCAAATAGCGGTGTCTGAGTATGCGCGCACCCTACTAAGTCCAATAGAAGACATGATTCCTGCCTTCGCAGGACTTATCTAGTGGGAGAGGCTAGAAATTAGTTTCCAGACGGGAGGAAGGAGATGAATATATAGGAAAGTGCTTAAATAGTAGAGGATGAACTGCGATTTGTACAGAAGTGCTATATGAATCGAGGTTCTACAGGTTCCTGGCAATGCCAGGTGTTGAGGGTAGATCTGGGGAGAAGAAAAGAGATTTTTTTCCCCCGGATCTTTTCTTCTCCCCAGGTGGGAATTCAGGAGGGCTTTGAAGTTGGAGAGAGGGAGGGTTTGAAGGGGAAAGGCAGTTCAGGCAGGAAGGAGGAAAGGTCAGCAGCCAGAGAGAATCGACCGTGAGGCACAGTGAGAAGGGTAGCCTGGGAGGAACAGGGTGTGAGCTGGAGTGGAGTGCGAGAGGAGAGCTTATAAATAAGGTGTAAGCTGATGAAGCGCCCTAAAGCCCGTGATCAGAATTTCTGCTTGGCGTCAAGAGGAATGGGGAACCACTGAAGATTTGAAAAGCCTCATGCAGAGCAACATTCAAGAAGAATCATCTGGGAAGCAGAGTAGCCCGAGGGGGCGGGGGAGAAACTAGCCGCAGGGACGAGGGTGAGGATGGGGCAAGGAAGCCTTCTACCAACTCTGTTGGATGGCACTCTCCCAAGCGCTTAGTACAGTGCTTTGCACCCAGCAAACGCTCAAAAAATACCACTGATTGTGGCAAATGCAACCGCCTAGTTGGGATCAGGCTGGCTTTGACTACTGACACACCGTCCAACAGCCTCCAGGCAGCCCTGGAAACTTGCACAGAGAAGCGGCACGGCGTAGCGGAAAGAAAGGCACGGAGCCTGGGAGTCAGAAGGTCATGGATCCTAGTCCGCCCGTCCACTGCGAGACCTTGGGCAAATCACTTCTCTGTGCCTCAGTTACCTCGTCCGTAAAATGGGGATCGAGGCTGTGAGCCCCACGTGGGACAGGGACTGTGTCCAACCCGATTGGGTCATGCTAATAATAATGGGACTCGTTAAGCGCGTACTATGTGCCTAGCGCTGTTCTAAGCGCTGGGGTAGATCCAAGGTCATCACGTTGTCCCATGTGCGGCTCCCAGTCCTAATCCCCATTTTACAGAGGAGGTAAGTGAGGCCCAGGGAAGTTAAGTGGCTTGCCCAAAGTCACACAGCAGACAGGTGGCAGAGCCGGGATTAGACTCCACATCCTCTGACTCCCAAGCCCATGCCGTTTCCACTCAGCCATGCCGCATCTCTACCCCAGGGCTTAGTACAGTGCCTGGCACACAGTAAGCGCTTACCAAAAACCACGGTTATTATTAGTAGTGGTTTCCCCTTTTTTGAGAGAGAGATTGGGTTTCATCACCCCATAGGTGCCATACTGACCTGGTGTGCAGGGTAGGGAGAGATGAAGGCGCTGGAAACCTGGCCCGAAGCCGCACCTGCTGGTGCGGAGACCGGAATCCCAAGGCCCGGTTGCGGGATGCCAAGGGGCCTCGAGGCAGCCGAACCTGAAGGCATCATCCCCTGCTGATTCACCGAGCCAGGCAGAGCCAGAGGGAAGCCACTCAGAGTGGGGACGGGGGCAGTTGGGAACTGGCTCAGAGCATCGGGACTCATGGGTGGCATTCCTCTCTACACAAGATTATCGGGGCGGGGGGAGAGAAACAAAAAACACCACACAACATCATTTCACAATTACCCCAGAAGTGGAAGTTTGCTTTATGGGCAGGGAACGTGTCTGCCAATTCCGTTGCAGGGCACTCCCCCCGAGAGCCTAGTACGGTGCTCTGCACATAGTAGGCGCTCAATAAATACCACCGATGGATGACGATCCTTGTGGGCAGGGAACAAGCCTACCAGCTCTGTTATACTGTACTCCCCTGAGCGCATTAAGCACTCGGTAAACACCACTGATTGAACCTGAACACCAGAGCTGCCCTAATGCTTTCGATCACACTTAATCAGTTTGCAGAGTTTCTGAAACTCTATCAAAGAGAAGTCTAGCATTTAATACCAGGAAAAAATGTTTCAATAACCGCTCCAACTGTCTGCACTGATCCTGTTATAAGAACATGACTGTTATTATCCAACTGCTCCATCGGAGGTAACTGAAATTCCAAACGAGTGCTCACATAACTTAGCATTCAGTCAGTCGTAATCTATTTTCTGCTTACTTATACAAGGCTTTCCTAGCCCAGTGTGTGGAGAAAGTTCAGAGTTCTGAAGACTTTTTTTTAATGATATTTCTTAAGCGCATACTATGTGCCAGGCACTGTTCTAAGCACTGGGGTAGACACAAAAGTAATCAGTTTAGACGCAGTCACTGCCTCACGTGGGACGCATTCTTAATCCCCATTGGACGGATGAGGTGATAGACGGAAGAAGTGAAATGACTTGTCCAAGGTCACAGAGCAGACAAGTGGCAAAGCGGGGATTAGAACCCAGGGCCTTCTGACTCGGGCCTGTGCTCTATGCACTAGGCCACTCTGCTACTCAAGCTGTTGGCAGTTTAAGAATACTTCGTCTGTCTCCAGAAAAAGGTTAGAACCAGGACTTCACAGATAGGAATGATTGATCTTATTAATTCTGCAGCATAAAAAACGCTGCAGGAGTATTACGCGGGAATGTACAAAGTGGATTTCTAATAAGGCAACATCTTAGTAGGGACAAACACGGAGCACAGGCCTGGGAGTCAGCAGGTCATGGGTTCTAATCCCGGCTCCACAACTTGTCTGCTGTGTGACCTTCGGCAAGTCACTTTACTTCTCTGGGCCTCAGTTACTTCATCTTTAAAATGGGGATTGAGACTGTGAGCCCCATGTGGGACGGGGACAGGGTCCAACTCGATCTGCTTGAATCCAGCCCTGCGCTTAGTACAGTGCCTGGCACACAGCGCTCGACAGACACCATCATTATTAAATGGATGGCAAGTCTATATTCAAGTTTACTGAAAACAAAAATCTTAGTTTTAGAAGTACCGAGATTTCTTCAAGAGAGTGGTCAGAGAACAGCGTCCCCTCCCACATTACCATCCTTAGCATCATGTCTCGCTTAGGAAACAAATACGTACCTGAGTTACCGCTATCAGAGCCAGAACGGTATAAAGTTCTTCTTTTGTAAGTTTTCCAGGCGTGGTGCGATTGGCTAAGGCCCATATCTGTCCTAGTGTTTCCCTGGGAAGTCCAGATGACATCAGAATGGGATAGAGTTTAGCAGTATCTATTCCAGTGGGAGTCATAGTGGTTTCCAAAATTTTCTTATAAAGATCTATTTAAAAAAAAAAAAAGAGAGCCACGTGCGTGATTATAAATCCACATATTTTTAACAGATGATTCTGGTCATGTGAGGAGGTATGCAGCAATTATACTCCTACTGCTGTCAAAAATATCTAAAAATCTGGAAATGCCACAGGTTTGACATTTTCACTAGGTTTCAGGCCTTCAAATGGATGGAAACTTACATACATTCTACAAATCTGGGGAAAATGGTGTCTTCGGTTCCAACAGGAGAGGAAAAAAAAAGGACCCGCCAAGATTTTTACATACCATGTAGTACGAAGTGAAACTTGCTTCTCATTATGTGTTTTTGTGAATTTGGAAGTGTGAGGCAGTCACCTGGTCCTCTCAAAGGGGGCCCGACGCAAACCTTTTAACAAGATTTCATCAAAAGTACGGGAACAGACAACGAGAATCTGCGGTCTGCTGAAAATTTTCTAAAGAATGCATCCTTTCATTTTCCATGAGTGATGAGGTGTGCTTTGCTAAATAAACTAGATGGGGTCGGGAGCCAGAGGACCTGGGTTCTAATCTCAGCTCTGCCACTCTCCAGATGTGCAGACTGGGGCAAAAATAAATAAAATCTACTTAACGTCTCTGGACCTAAGTCTCCACACCTGGAACACGGGATTTCAGTACCTTGTTCTTCCACCCTCTGGACAATGGGAGCCCCAAATGGGACAGAGACTGTGATTGACCTGATTACCTCCTAACCCTGTGCTTGGCATATAGTACTTGAATATAATATACAGTAATTATAATATAATATCAATTTAATGCACAATTATACATTACTATATCAACACTTAATATTAATAAACTGGGATAAACTGGTGAATTCATACTCAGTTGTATGGATCATCATTTGCACTCTAAGTTAACCCAACCCTCCTTTGCTATACATCCATTTTGTTTGGAAAAACCTCCCCGTCCTCCACCTTTAATTTATATGTGCAATATAACAAAACGTGCACCTTAAAGATTAATGATCAGATGGGGGACCTCAGGGAAAGTGGGGGAGGGGGGGCATTCTAGAGTCTAGTGGGGTGCCGCCTTCAAGTTTTAAAAATGGACTCACGGGGATGAACCCTGCTGGGTAGATTATATTCCACAACCAAACAAAATGGGAAATGGGAGACAAAAAACGTCAAAGCCAGCTTTTAAAAAAAGTACAGCTTTTGTCCCCGTAGGCACTAAAGAGCTGCACTGTTGAAATATTTCTTTCAATTTACATTGTGCCATTTATTCCGAAGCTAAATGGTTGCTTGAAACTTCCAGACTACTCAAGTCAAGACTAAAGGAATAAGGGGATTTTAAAAAATGAGCAACAGACACGTACGCTTGGTGTTTCAATTCCTAATCCTGTAGCCTCCAACTTTAGCTTTTTTAGATAAAATCCGTTCTCTTCTAAAGGTCAAACTATAAACTACGAATATTTTGAGTTCCATAATCGGAAACACTGTGCAGATTGTAGGAAGCTCTACGTGAAATACAATTTGGACAATTCCTGAAGGATTTTTTTTTTAATTGTTGTTTTACCTGGGACCAAGTTTTCATTGTAAATCCAAGAAGGCATCATGGGCTGGATTGGGTCCTGTGAAGGATACACACCGACACCTAAAAAGAGAGACATGAAACCATCCCTTAATAAACAAGCAGTTGTAGTCAGTGCCGTGGGGATGTGGGGCGGGAGAAACCTGAACTCTCAGGAAGCCATTCTTAAGAAATTAAAGCAGCACTGGATTTGGATACTTTAAAAAAGTCACCAATACCGGAGATGCAACGAATGTCAAAATTATCCCATTGCCCCAGCAGACAACTGATGTCAAATTCATCAGAGAGACTGAAATCGCCTTCGGTAAACAGCGTAACTAGGATCAGCATCACTACAGACTGAACAGCAAGAACCAGCTCAACAAATAAATGCACCATTTTGTGATCAAGTAGGAAAATTTTGTGACTCGACTAGTTTTACTGCAGTGTAAGCTGTCTGCTAACATACCAATATTTTCACTGTGAATTTGACATTTTGTGATACATTCTTGGGCCTCTACATCTATCTGGAGCTCTTCATGCTCCACTTTACATCTAGTAATTCTGATATTCCAGGAAAAAGTTCCCTGAAAAACATGTCCAGTGGGCAGTCTGCATTCTTCAAAGCCACTTGGTAGTGCAAATTGAACTAAGAAATTTTCATCCTCCCAGCAATAATGCTACAGAGTTATTCTGTGGCAGTGAAACCCCCCCCAAAATCCTCATTGGTGACTTTTCTAAGTTACGGGTTCTTTTTTATTATTCTCCCATCATTCCGAGAACAGCAAAAGATAATCAGAAGGAATGCATCATTAGGTGGCTTTTAAATGGGCAAGAAGCGTTTCTTTCCCCCGAAGGGAATGGATCTGATTAAAGGAAATGGACACAAAAAATCCCCACCCAACCAACCACCCACCCGGCCCACTTTTTTTTGGCCAAGTAGAAACAGTTGCCGAAAGACTTCCGTTATTTGGAGTACGGAACAGGAGACGTTAAAAAAAAAAAAAAAAATCAAGCCAAATGCCAAAGAGCAAAAAATCAAGCCACGTTCGCTTTTGGATTAATACCGAAGAGGTTAGCCATCGAGCGACATTTGGTTAAATGCATTGCATCGCTTAGCATCCGTGAGCTCACCACTCTCTTCAACCGCTACTAGGTTTGGGTCTGTAGCCTTTTCTGCCTCCGCAGGGGCGGGGCCACTGACAGGTCCACCTACGACACCCCTGCTAGAGGCCGGGAAACCGGGGTGACTCTTACTGGCGGCTGAGGTTGAGGCTTGGGGCCCGGGTGCAGAGGCATTAAATTTGATTTGCCCTTGCCCGGGCGTACTTAAATCACAAGAGGTTAAGAGCTTCTCCTCCAATGAGAGGCCTAAAAACAGCATGAAGGATGACAGAGATAAATGTGCGTAGAATTGGAATTGTGGGGGTGTCTGCCTCCCAGCCCCAACCCACCCCAGAGCTGTCCAATCACCAACAGGAGACCCTACGCCAACGAGACTGCGTGGCCTAGTGGATAGAGCACGAGCCTGGAAGTCAGAAGGACCTGGGTTCTAGTCCCGGCCCCCACCCCACCCAGCTTGTCAGTTGTGTGACCCCGGGCAAATCACTTCACTTCTCTAAGCCCCGGTAACCTCATCTGGAAAATGGGAATTACAACTGTGAGCCCCAAGTGGGTCACAGACTGTGTTCAACCTGATTCCCTTGTATAATCTTTTATATTCTGCTCGGCAGAAAGTGCTTAATGCCACAAAAAATCCCCCCCCAAACTGCAGGTTGTAGCCTTCTTCTGCTTATCACCCCTCAAAGTCATGACCTTGGAGTCAAATCAGGCAAGAGAAGCAGCATGGCCGCGTAGATAGAGCCCAGGCCTGGGAGTCAGGACGACTCCCAGTTCCACCACTCGTCTGCTGTGTGACCCTGGGCAAGTCACTTTGCCTCTCTGGGTCTCAGTTACCTCATCTGTAAAATGGGGGTTAAGACTGTGAGCCCTATGTGGGACAGGGTCTGTGTCCAACCTGAATAGCTTGAATCCATCCCAGCGCTTAGTAATAATAATAATAATAATAATGGTGGTATTGGTTAAGCGCTTACTATGTGCCGAGCACTGTTCTAAGCGCTGGGGTAGATACAGGGTAATCAGGTTGTCCCACATGGGGCTCACAGTTTTCATCCCCATTTTATAGATGAGGGAACTGAGGCCCAGAGAAGTTGTGACTTGCCCAAGGTCACACAGCAGACAAGCGGCGGAGCCGGTGGTAGAACCCATGACCTCTGACTCCCAAGCCCGTGCTCTTTCCACTGAGCCACGCTGCTTCTCTAGTACAGTGCCCTGCACACAGTAGGTGCTCAATAAATACACCTGAATGAATGAACAAATACCATTTAAAAAAAAAGTGGAACGTTTTCAGAAAAGCAGGCTTCCGCTCTTTGCAGGGAAATGGCCATAGGCTAGGAAGCTATTTACAAAAGGATTTAAATACGCATCTTACCTACCACCGAGTTAGAGACCTGGAATCTCGTTTTGGTCTGAGGCAGGATTTCACCGCCTTAACTGATTCTATTTTTCTAGCTGCTGGGGGCTCAGAGAGCTGGTTCCACCTTCCGTTTCCAAACGCAATTTGACCAAGTCGAACCATCTCTAAAACGGCAGCGTTACCTGTTTTCTGGGGACTGAGGGAGGTTGAAGCGGTAGAGAAAAAAGGAAGCGGCCCAGAGGCGCCGGGCTGGGCGGCAGACATTGGCATCTGGACCGGAGGGGGAGGCTGGCTCACGGCCTTCTCAGAAAGCAATCGGCCAGTCAAGGTGGTGGGGTGGAAAGACTGAAAAGGCCGAGAAGAGGGCGGAGTCCCAAATGTAGGGATTTCAAGGGGCCCGTGCACAAAGTCGCTGAATCCGTCTTCGTCGATAAAGGCAGAGGTTTGGGAGACAGTTATGGTGGAATGGGATGGTGTGAGACAATCTGTAAAATGGGAATGAGACACACAGACATGGAAGTTAATGAGGTAAAAAAAAAAAAAAATGTTAAGATGGGGCATAGTACCCAAAGAATAATACTGAAACATGAGTGTTGGAGGTGGATGGTTAGAAACAGTACGGCAACACACACAGATGGAAACTGCACATGAGAACTGAAAGAATCTAAAAGTCTACTGGCAACCGCCAGACTTCCAAAAATCAAATCGACGTCGACTCCCTCCACCCTCAAACCAAAAAGGAGGTCGCGCTGTCTCCTCTGGATTCGGATATATCTTTTACACAACAGGCATTTCATTTTTATACTTTAAGGGACCCTATTTCGTCCTAATCGAGTTAAAAGAGCTCCCCAACATTCACAGTCACGAGGCTCTGGGCCTCTTCGATTTTTCTTTAACTGGGCCATCCTTTGCGAAATGTAAGTACCTTTGAGGCGACCGCTTTATTCTCTCAAGTCGCGTTTCGCCGAGCTCCGTATCGATGCTCAAATGATTTACCCGAGCGAGGGAGCCCGTGGCCGCCCCCGACCCCAGTTTGCAAGGGAAGCCGGGAGCGGGTGAGGCAAAGCCATTCCCCCATCTGTGGTACTTCCGCCTCTCCCGTCCCCTTGGTCTCCTAGCCCGGTTTTGCGGTATTTGACAAGTGCTCGCTGTGTGCAAGGTGCTGTACTAAACGCTGGGGGGAACACAGATAAGTGTGTCAGACACAGTCCCTGTCTCCCGTAGGCTCACGGTCTTCGTCTGCGTTGTAGAGACGGGATAACTGAGGTACAGAGAAGTGAACTGACTTACCCAAGGTCACACACAGCAGACAAGCCGAGTGATATTTAACCCCTATCTGGCAATTCAACTGCACAGAACTTTTCCAAGAGTGGATAATAACTGCAGTATGTCAAGAGCTTCCTAGGTGCCAAGCACCGTACCAAGTACAGATACAAGACAGTCGGTTCCCAATTGGGGCTCTCAGCCTAACTAGGAGGGAGCACAGGATCGGAATCCCCGTTTTGCAGAAGGGGAAACCGAAGCACTGAGAAGTGACTTGCCCAGGGTAAGTGATGGAGTTGGAAATGATGAGCCATCTGTGCCCCGAGAGCAGGCGGGCAGGGAGAATTGGGGTCATTTGGTTCCCCCCTTCACAGTATCACCAAAATCTGCCCTTTCCTCTCCATCCTAACTGGTACCACGTTAATACAATCACTCAGCCTATCCCAACTGGACTTCTCTATCGGCCTCCTCGCTGACCTCCCAGCCTCCTGTCTCTCCCCACTCCAGTCCATACTTCACTCTGCTTCCCGGATCTTCTATAAAAATGTTCAGGACACGTCACTCCGCTCCTCAACAGACTCCAGCCGTTTTCCATCCGCCTCCATATTAAACAAAAAAGCCCCACCGTTGGCTTTAAAGCACTCCACCAACTTGCCCCCTTCTATCTCGCCTCGCTTCTCTCCTACAGCCCAGCCCGCACACTTCCCTCCTCTGGTGCTAGTGCCTCCATCTCACCCGTCTCGCCACCGACCCCTCGCCCACATCCTGCCTCTCACCTGGGATGCCCTCGCTCCTCAAATCCAACAGACGATGACTCTCCCCCACTTCAAAGCCTTAATGAAGCCACATCTTTTCCAAGAGGCCGTCCCAGATTAAGACCCACTTTTCCTCATCTCCCACTCCCTCCTGTGTCGCCCTGACTTGCTCCCCTTGCTCTTCCTCCTTCCCAGCCCCAAAGCATTTAATATATCTGACATTTATTTATATGTACTGATATCTGTCTTCCCCCACCCCCCTGCCTCCAGGCTGTAAGCTCGTTGTGGGCAGGGAATGTGACCCTTTACCGTTGTACTGTCCTCACCCAAGTGCTTAGTACAGTGCTCTGCACACAGTAAGCACTCAGTAAATACGACTCTCATCCCCTGCTCATCACAAGCTTAAGGTCTAGAGGGACTGGATCTACTAACTCTTTTGGACTGTATTCTCCCGAGAGCTCAAAACAGTGCAGCAAGGCCTAGTGGATAGAGCACGGGCATGTGAGTCAGAAGGACCTGGGTTCCCATCCAGGCTCTCCCACTTGTCTGCTGTGTGACCTCGGGCAAATCATTTAACTTCTCTGTGCCTCAGTTACTTCATCTGCAAAATGGGGAGTAAGACTGTGAGCCCCAGGTACGACAGGGGCCATGTCCAACCTGATTAGTTTGTATCTACCCCGCCGCTTAGAAAAGCGCCTGCCACATAAAAGTGCTTAAATACCATCAAAAAAGAAGAGCACTCAATACAACGTCTGAAAAGCAAACACCAAGATCTGCATCAAATGAAAACATCACATAAAAGGGAACCTGACTTTTCAACCTGGGTTTGGGAGGAACTTTCTCACTGAAATTCATGTGGCTCCATGGAGAACTGTGGTTTTTCCAAAACATCTCGCTCTCTTGACTCTTCTTGCCTGAACCAGCACGTCATAAACATCAGGGAACGGTAAGCACACACCCACAGTGATGACAGCACCTCAATGCTGACCTTCTTCAGTTTAGACCTCACTGTGCTGCCTAGACCCCTCACCGAAAACACTGTTCTGGGCACACCTCCCCGCCCCTCAAAAAAAACGCCCCCAACAAGAGTTGACCATTTATCCCCATACCGAGCTGAGATCTCCAACCCTCAGCTCTCTCCCTCCTACCTATCCACTCATCTCCCATCACACCCTGGTTCGGACACTTCTCTCGACCCCGTCGGCTGAATGTCTCTCTCAACCCCATCCCGTCTCGGTGCTTCGTTCTTTGTCTCCCCCAATGCGCCTCCAACAGGTGGGCCCCTACTTACCCTGCATTTCCACTACCCCAGTGCTCAGTACAGTGCCTAGCACGTAGGAAGCACTTCATCCCATAAACAAAATTTTCCAAAGCCATTATGAACGCTCATCTCCTCCAGAAGGCTTTCCACAATTAAACTCATCTCCACGATTGCCACTCTGGCCCTTCTTTATCACCTTAGCCCTTAGAGTAACCACACTTTCCCCGTGTGTCCAACCCGATTTGCTTGTGTCCACCCCAGCGTTAAGTACAGTGCCTGGCACGTAGTAAGCGCTTAACACAATATCATCATCTTCATCACACTAATGTACATATACTTATTCCCTGCTTCCTCTTATGTGCGTGTCCAACCCGAGTCTCCTCAAGGGCAGGAATTATGTCTGATTCTCCCAAGGGCTTAGTAGACTGCTCTGAAAAAAATAAATAGTTACATACTACACACTGTCGGTAGCAGTCTCGTATGAATGAGGGTGTGTTTTGTTCCCACCAGAAAATGAATCACTTTGCCTGCCCCCCTTTACCTCCCAACAGGTGGTTTCAGACCCAAACTCAAGTTCTATAAAGAGAAGTCTTCTTAATGCTGAAATCGTTCTTACTTGGCATTTCAAGAACTCACAAATTTGATCAGATTCAAATAAAATCTGAAAGGCTCACAAAAAAGTGCAATTCACACATGGAGGTCAAATGATCTTCTAACAAGGAGGAAAAAAAACAAAAAAAAAGACCATGCAGTACTTAAATTTTCAATTCAATACTTTTTTTTTTTTTTTTTTTTAAAAAAGGTACCTGTTTTCTTGGGGTGCGAAGATGGAGTAGGGTGCATCTTAGCATCTCTGGAAAACCCATCTAAGTTTCCTTTGATGGCCTCCAAAGCATCATCTCTGCTCTTCTCTCCTGTCTAAAAGACAACATACATGCGAGTGGCTTTTTTTCCCCCTCCTCCTACCATCTCCCACTTCTCTTTCTTGCTCTTTTGCCCATTTGCAGGGAGAGATGATTAAGAAGGTGTTGACTTTTCCATGACAGAATGGCTTTTCATTGGCGGCCTGACTATGCAGTTACTGTAGAGCAACCTGACCTTTGTGGCAATAGAGAAAGCACACGAGGAAAGCCATTAGTAAGTAGGATTTAGATAAATCTGATTTTTAGGGTATCTACTATATCGACCTCAAACAAAATTCATTTTCACTTGGGATGGGGCGTGGGGGAATTTAATGTGAAGAGTTACACCAGTGGATAGAGCATGGGCCTCGGAGTGAGAAGGTCCTGGATTCTGAACCCAGCTCTGCCCCTTGTCTGCTGTGTGATCTTGGGTAAATCACTACACTTCTCTGGGCCTCAGTTCCTTTATCTGTAAAACGGGGATTACAACTGAGCCCCACATGGGACAGGGCCTGAGTCCAACCTGATTAGTTTCTATCTAACCCAGCGCTTAGAACGGGGTTTGACACAAAAGCACTTGAATATCATTATTATTATTAATAAAAAGAACCCCCCAAATGAGTCACCTTGGGCTTTACACTGCTCAAAAGTCTGAGCTTCTGCTTCTGCTCTTCAAACTGGCGCCTCTTCCTCTCTTCTTCCAACAGCTTCTGCTGATGCTCAAACCGTTTTCTAAAAGATCAAAACAGGACTCAACGATTTGAGCAGATAACCACGCCAGGCCAAGGGCACCATTTCCTAGCAAGACCAACTTGTAGTCATTTGGTACATTAACTTCCAAAGTGGTCTACATCTCAACCCGCCTTCCATTACATTAAAAAAGCACACAGTGAAAAAATTCAGGTAAATGGACTCCTGATCTGCTTGGTCCCATTTCTCTGAAAAGGGATACGTTAAACTGAACGTTTGGCCTTCCTAATGACCGAACTGCCACTCTTTCCATCTTCAAAACCCTACTAAAATCCCATGTCCTCCAGGAGGCCTGCCCTGACTAACTCTGCTTTTTCCCACTCTCTTCCTCCTTTGTTTCCTTTGCACTACAATTGTCCTTGTACCCCTCAAGTCCTAAATTATTTACCCCAGCCCAGCACTTAAGTATGTGTCCTCCTCTGTAATTTATTTTCATGTCCATTCCTCCCACCGTTACCCCGTACTTTCCATTGAGAGGGATTGTGCCTACCGCCTCTTCTGCACTGCACTCTCCCAAGCGCTGAGTACAGCGCTTCGCACACAGTAAACGCTCAAAAAATAATCCCGCTTCTGCCACTTATCTGCTGTGTGACCTTGGGCAAGTCACTTCGCTTCTTTGGGCCTCAGTTACCTCATCTGTAAAAGGGGGATGAAGACTATGAGCCCCATGTAGGACATGGACTGGGTCCAATCTGATCAGCTTGTACCTACCCCAGGGTTTAGTACGGTGCGTGGCACCTAAGTGCTTAAATACTATAAAAAAAAATACCACCTACTGATTGAAAGCCTTCAAAGAAGTCAAGCAGAAAGAAAGCACTTTTAAATTCCATTATGAGAGCATCTTGGGAGCTTTAGTTTGAGCCTGGACAAGTCACTTCTCTGTGCCTCGGTTCTCTCATCTGCAAAATGGGGATTCAATACCCATTCTCCCTCCTACCTAGGCTGTGAGCCTCATATGGGACCTGATTATCCTCTATCTACCCAGCGCTTAGTACAGTGCTTGGCATATACGTAAGCGCTAACATACCACAATTATTATTATTATTATTATTATTAGCAAGGATTAGTTGCTTTCCTTAGAAACACTAGAGCCTTTTTACGATCCCCATTTTTATTACACAGTCCAGAAGCAAAGTCTAATGGACAGAGTCTGGGCCTGGGAGTCACAAGGACCAGGGTTCTAATCCCGGCTGAGAACAACGCTCGACACACAGTGAGCACCTAACAAATACCATCGTTATCATCTCTACCAGAGAATCACTTACTGTTGCTCTTCTGCAAACTGTTTCTGCATGTCAGGGGTGTATTGTGGGCCTGGGGGACGCATCCCCAGGAAAGGCGCTTGCCCCATGTATGACAATCCTCCTGCTGGCATCGGCCCCAGGGGAATTCCACCCTGAAACGACAGAACACAAGCGGCGTAAAAAACTAAACATCTTCTCGGTGGAGTCGATCGTGACTGTAAGATCGTCAGGGGCAGGGAATGTGTCTATTGTATACTGCACTTTCCCAAGCGTTTAGTAGAGTGCTCTGCACACAGTAAGCGCTCAATAAATACGATTGAATGAGTCACGGCGTCTCGGAGAAACCAAGGTAAGAATTGTCTTATAAATATTCTCCCCATTAAGTCTGGAAAGCCGCTTTTCCAAACGCTGAATGTTTCCGTGTCACCACCGACTCACGTAACCCATTAATATAAACATGCTCTCCAAACAAGGAGGTTGTGGCTTTTCTAAAATATTCTATATGGTTACTGCTTGGGAATTCACATGTATAAA
This sequence comes from Ornithorhynchus anatinus, assembly GCF_004115215.2. Lineage (NCBI taxonomy): Eukaryota > Metazoa > Chordata > Mammalia > Monotremata > Ornithorhynchidae > Ornithorhynchus > Ornithorhynchus anatinus. The sequence continues at coordinate 14,797,134 of NC_041744.1, forward strand.
AGTAACGCGATAGAAGGGTAAAAAGCAAAAAAAAGAAGTCAGGATTTCTAATTCCATAGAGAAGGCTCCCTAATCAATACAGCAGTGAGAGACTACTGGGGATACACCCTCCCTCCCCCCCCACAAAAAAGTGAACACAAATAGATCAGTTAAAGTTTCCCACCAGCAGAGAATATCCTCCTCTGTGGTACGTTCATTTGTCTGGGGAACCAACCCAAGACTTCTGGAGCCTCGATTAGTAGGTATTCACGAGTATTAATTCAAAACTGCTCCCTCTATCCTTCGGTTAGTTTTTAAGTGCAATTTTAATGAAACAAAGAGAGACTTTCATCCCGGTGTTTGATTTGTGGAGACGCAAGACTCAGCTGTGTCCCATTAGACAGCTTGGATGGGGTCTAACTCTATCATGTCCCCCCAGGTGCTTGGAGTCAGAAGGACCTGGGTTCTGGTTTCGGCTCCACGAGCTGTCTGCTGTGTGACCCCGGGCAAGTCATCTGTGGGACACGGACTGTGCCCAACCTGACTACTTTGTATCTACCCCAGCACTTAGAAAAGTACATGGCACATAGTAAGCGCTTAAATACCATTTAAAAAATGCTAAACCATAAAATAGGGCTTAAGACTGTGAGCCCCATGTAGGATACGGACCGTGTCCCACCTGATTAGCTTGTAAGTACCCCAGCACTTAGTACAGGGGCTGGCATGCACGTAGCTGTGTCTGCTTTTGTAATATTGTCTCTCTCTATTGCTGTATTGTCCTTTCCAAGCACTTAATACAATGCTCAGCCCACAGTAAGCGCTCAATAAATATGGCCTGAATTGAGCTTAATGATAACCATAAAAAAAGAAAGACTGCCTTAACAGACCAAGACAATTTTGTTCAAGTCTTCCATGAGGGAATCTTAGAAACAAAGAGGAGTGAAAAAAGAACAGACTTTCTCCTCAAAGGTTCTGCCCCGTTAAAGTATCTGTCCTTGTGTTTTACAAGGACATCACAACCCTCCTCCCATAACAAGACGAGATATTATTCACTGTCTTCCCCTGAAGCTCCTCTAGATCGGAAGCTCAATACGGGCAGGGAACGTGGCTGCTAATTCCACTGTATTGTACTCGCCCAAGTGCTTAATACAGTGCTCTGCATAGAGTAAGTGCTCAATAAATACCATCGATTGATTGATTATAAGAAGAAAGAGGCTATTTTGAGGCTTAGCAGGGTAGGGCGAGTGACCAAGCCCCAGAGCTTGAGGAAGGGATGGGAGAATCGAAATCTCTCAGCCCCCCCCACAAGGAGTCTCTACTGTTCGGGATCAACTTGCCCACGTCGGGGGGGTGTTCTAGATTTTCATGGCCAGGTCAGACTCAGTGAAGATCCCTTGGAATTCCTAGCGATTGGCAAAGTTTTCCCACACCTGCCTTAGCCCAATCCAGTGGCATAAAGGGGCTCTGGAACAGTCCCAGGATTAATAAAGAAGAAAAAAAAAAAGTACCAGTCAATCTAAAGTATTTATGGCCCCCTTTCTGGCACTGGGAAAGTACAGAGTTGTTCCGTGTGATCCCTACCCAACAACGATCTTACAGTCCAGCACAGGGCGGCCCTTGTTTCTTCTTGTTTGTGGTTGGGTACTTGCCCAGGGGCTAGAATCCTACCCAGGCTGATACCCCAAGCTGAACAGAGCTGGGCCTTACTAACTCCAGGGGAATATACTAATAATGCTGGTATTTGTTATGCGCTTACTATGTGCAGAGCACTGTTCTAAGCGCTGGGGTAGATACAGGGGAATGAGGATGTCCCACGTGAGGCTCACAATCTTCACTCCCATTTTACAGATGAGGGAACTGAGGCACAGAGAAGTGAAGTGACTTGCCTACAGTCACGCAGCGGACAAAGGGCAGAGTCGGAATACAGGCTACGCACACGGAACCAAGCGCTGTGCCTCAGTGACCTCATCTGGAAAATGGGGATTAAAACGTGAGCCCCACGGGGGACAACCTGATGACCCTGTATCTCCCCCAGCGCTCAGAACAGTGCTTTGCACAGAGTAAGCGCTTAACAAATACCGGCATCATTACAGTGCTCTGCACATAGTAAGCGCTCAATAAATACTACTGAATGAAGGTCACGATACCATCACTGCACTTCGCAAAGCTGCTGCCCCTCCAACCTTGAGGCTCCAAGAGGGAATTTAGACCAACTTAATCCTGAACCCCACAATTCCTTGGGCCAACGCGACCTCGCCCATGGCAGGCTTTACCGGAGGAGACTGAGAAGGAAGGAAAGAGAAGCAGCGTGACGTAGAGGATAGAACTCGGGTCTGGGAGCCAGAAGGACCAGGATCCTAATCCCGGCTCCGCTACCTGTCTGCTGTAGACTGTAAACTCGTTGGGGGCGGGGGATCTGTCTGTTTACTGTTACACTGTACTCTCCCAAGCGCTTAGGACAGTGCTTTGCACACGGTAAGTGCCCAATAAATACGACTGAATGAATAAATGCTGTGTGAAGTCACTTCGCTTCTCAGTTACCTCATCTGTAAAATGGGGATTGATGATGATGATGGAACCTGTTAAGCGCTTACTACGTGCCAGGCACTGTTCTGATGGAGACGGTGAGCCCCACACGGGACAGGGACTCTGTCCAACCTTATTAGCTCGTATCTACCCCAGCGCTTAGTATACTGCCTGACACATAGGAAGTGCTTAACAGATACCATAAAAAAGACACTTATTTACATTCATAAATCCGGCACCCTTTTCGCACGTGTCAACCATCTGATGGCATTTACTGAGCATTTACTGTGTGCGGGGCACAATGCTAAGCACTCGACAGAGTTGGCAGACACGGTCCCTTACCACAACGAGCTTACGGTCTAGAGGGTGAGACGAAGAGTAATCTAAATAAATTACGGATATGTGCGAAAGTGCTGAAGGTGGGGTGAAAGACAAGCGCTCAAGGGATACATATGAAGGTAATCGGCAATTTGGAACACTTCCCCTTATCTCACCAAAGAAACAATTGTCCTCAGAATACCAATTTCACTAGTCAACACGCCCTCTCAGGGAAAATCTTGCTGTATCAGAGAGGAACTACTCACTTATATGCTAAAGAGTTAGATGTGGGCAAATGTGTTTTATGCATTCCATACATTTTTTTTTTTTTTTAAGTCGATTTAGCGGCTCAGCGAAGAGTAACAGCTTGGGACTTGGTTGCTTAGCTTAGAGCTCTTTGGAACTAAGTGTTAAAATAAGTTTCTGGGATCTCGCTGCAAACTGTCAGTCTTACTGTCTATCTCATTTAACAATATTTGGAAGTTTCCAACCAGTTACTGGGTGAGGTGCCAGCAACTCTATTTCTGGATTCTTAACAGGGGAATTTCTGTTGTGGCGGCATGGTGCAGTGGATAGACCACAGGCTTGGGAGTCAGAAGGTTGTGGGTTCTAATCCCGGCTCCGCCACTTGTGGGCTGCGTGACCTTGGGCAAGTCGCTTCACTTCTCTGGGTACCTCATCTGTAAACTGGGGATTGAGGCTGGGCGTCCCGTTCATTCATTCAATCGTATTTATTGAGCGCTTACTGTGTGCAGAGCACGGTACTAAGCGCTTGGAAAGTACCAATTCAACGACAGGGATGGCGTCTAACCTGATTTGCTTGCATCCACCCCAGCTCTTAGGACAGTGCCTGGAATAAGTCAGTGCTTAACAAATACCACAATTATTGTGTGCAGCCTTTGGGAGAATATAATAGAACGGGGTAAGTAGACACCCTCCCTGCCCACAAGGAGTTTACAGTCTAGAGGAGGAACGACACTGAATCGGACACAGAAATGCATGAAGGTCTAGTGGTAGAAACATATTACCTGCATGGACAGAGGTCCCGTAGACATCTGGGAACTGTAATTCATTCCCATTATCCCCTGCATGTTCGGCTGCATGACGGAGACCATTGGAAAGCCCTGCTGCTGCAAAGGCATCATACCTGTACCGCAAGAAAAAAAACAAAACAAGTCACTAAAGCCATTTAGCAATTTGCTAGCATTACCGGGAAACGAACGCAAGAACTCGTCACCTAGGGCAACTGCTCCAGAGGCAGTGAGTGGATCAACACATTAAAAGTTTGTTACAAAAGCACGAGTTGAGTTTGATACTATCTGACCCAAGAGGTGGAGGAGAGATTGAGCATATTGGAGTTCGAAAAGTTCTACAACCTGCCTCCCCCATCTTCCACCATTTAACCAGGGTTCAGGTGTCAAATGCCCTGCTGTGCTGTTCTTTTATAGGACAGCTGGTTAGGTTTTCGGGATGTTTCCTGACACCCCTTCTTCCAGAATGGCAGCTGCTAGCTATGGTTAAGCAACCGGTCTTTCTGAAACTGCCTCCTCTCCCAGGAGGGCTTTCCTTTGTTGGCAGATTTTACTTAAGAAAAAACAGGGATTCAAGCAATTAAGAGAAAGAGTTTGAGGCTTAAGACGAGTTTCCATGAATTCCCAATGATTAAGAGGCCTAAGATGTTAGTGTCAACGCATGGTCATTTTCGACCAAAACCAAATCATTATGGAGAAAGAAGGTTGGAAATAGGAAAAAAACACACAAATCAGTGGTATTTACTGGGTGCTTAATACTGTGTTCAGAGCGCCATACTAAGCGCTTGGGAGAGTATTAGAGTCGGAAGACACGTTCCCTATCCACAAAGAGCTTACAGTCTAGAGGGACGGCTCAGCTACTGCTCAGACTGCGAGCCCCATGTGGGATAGGGATTGTATCCAACCTAATTAATCTCTATCTGCCCCAGTGCTTAGAACAGTGTTAGACACCCAGTAAGCGCTTAACAGATACTATTTATAAAAAAACTTTCCTTGCAAGTTCTTAGAACAGCTTATCTGTTGATTCTCTATGCTCTAAAAGTCTTCCCTCAGAGGAAAATGATGAAAGGGTAAGGACTTTTTCGCTTTGCTACACGCCCCAGCCCCTGAGCACTAATGTACGCATTCTTTTAATTCCTTTCTTTGCAATTTAATATCTATCTTCCCCTGTAGACTCCAAATTCCTTGAGGGCAATGACCAAGTCTACCAACTTCATTGTATTGTATTGTCCCCCTATACTCAGTACAATGCTCTGCATTTAGTAAGCACTCCAATACCACCGATGGGCAGGAACACATCCACCAACTCTATTGTGGCATATTTTCTCCAAGCATCTACTACAGTGCTCTGCCCACAGGAAGCGTCCAATAAACACCATCGACTGGGAAAAGTCTCACTGTCCACTCGTAACAAGACTTTCTAAAAAGGCCCCGAAGAATCTCAAGAATTCCAGCCAAATGTTCAAGGCTGCATTCGCCTTGAATGTTCAAGGTTCTCTACACAGCGAATTCACTGACTGTGTGCCGATCCACTCAACCTCATGCTGAAAGAGACAGCAGAAGGACGGGAGAAGTTTAAAATCTAAACTCTTTACATACCTTGAGGGGGCCCCAGTCCGCCCGCCACGGGAAACATGAAGCTGAAATGAAAGCAAATAAGGGTCATGACCACATAAACACGGAGCTCAAACTTTCGCACCACGACATATGATTGTCTATCAGGGAGGACAAAAGCGTGCAGCAGTTATACAGCGGAATCTGAGCAAAGGTTACTTTTAAGCACTAGGGGAACTGAACCCAAGACCAGCATTCATCGGTTGCGGCAGAGACGAAAGAAATTCAAAAGGAACTCATGAGATGCTGCGTGGCCTAGTGGATAGAGCACGGGCCTGGGAGTTAGAAGGACCTGGGTTCTAATCCCAGCTCTGCCACTTGTCTGCCGTGTGACCCTGAGCCAGTCATTTCACTTCTCTGGGCCTCAGTTCCCTCATCTGTAAAATGGCCACTAAGATTGTGAGCCCGATGTGGGACAGGGGCGGCATCCAAACCGATTATTTTGTATCTAACCCAGGGGGTAGAACAGCGTCTGGAACACAGTAAGCGCTTAACGAATACCATAATAATAATAATTATTACAAGGACCCCCAAGGCCTCTCAACTGGTGAACCCCTAAACCATTCAGGGCAGGTTCCTCACTGAACCATGGTCCCCAAGGCAACAGCTCCAAGGAATCAGAGAAGCAGTGTGGCCTCGTGGAGAGAGCACGGGCTTGGAGACCGGAAAGACGTGGACCCTAATCCCGGCTCTGCTAACTCCTTGCTGTGTGACCTTGAGCGAGTCACTTACCTTCTCTGGGCCTCCGTTTACTCAACTTTAAGTAGCGATACCTGTTCTCCCTCCACTTAGCCTCCCAACCCAATGTGGTACAGGAACTGTGACCGACCTAACTTGAACCGACAAACCTCATCCTGTGCTTAGAACCCTGTTGACATATAGTAAGCACTTAGAAAATACCATTAAAAAAAAAACAAAACACCAAGACTTGGGGATGTATACGTTAGCGTTCACTTTTTAACAGAGAAAATTGAAATCTCATGGAATGTTTGCTTTTTAAAGAAAGCTATTTCCACCTTTAAAGCTGCTTTTAGGTAACCAGCATGAAAGGCTATATAGATTATATATTAAGCATATGAAATAGACACAAATCTTAGAAATCATCTTTAAATTCATGGTTAGTTTTGTTTTTTCCCTAGTCTTTGGGTCAGGTATCACTTATTTAGATTATGATATTTAAAGATGATTTTTTAAGGGTTCTGAGTTCTCATCCCTGCTATCTCCTCGAACAGCTCTCTGTGCGTTTACCCAACACCAAATTTATTAAACACCTCGGACCAAGAGAATACTGCAAGTTGAGTGGAACCCAGAAAAATAAAAGTCAAAGTCCCTGCCTTCAAGAATTTTAAATTCTAAGTGGGGTGGGGAGGCAGGAGGAGGGAGAGGAAGGGAAAGACAAGCAAACATGAGAAGCGGCATGGCCTAGTGGAAAGAGCCCAGTTCTGGGAGTCAGAGGACCTGGGTTCTAATCCCGACTCTGTCACTTGTCTGCTATGGGACCTTGAGCAGATGGCAACTTCCCTGTGTCTCAGTTACCTCACCTGTAAATTGGGGATTAAGACTGTGAGCCCCATGTAGGACAGGGATTGTGCCCAACCCGATGATTTTGGATCCACCCCTACGCGACAGTGCGTGGCACATAGTAAGTGCTTAACCATCACAATTATAATTATAATGCACATCAAAGGTAATTATTAGATATTTTCGAGAGTAGCCTGGGCAACCAAAACTCCAAATAAAGAATAAAGACTCAAAGCCACCAAACATAAGCAAAATTCCCAAGATTCTCATTACACCTTTACCCAAGTGCTCTGGGCTTTCTCCTCACCTGAAATGACCTTAATAATAACAATGATCATAAGAATTATGCTATTTGTTAAACACTTACTATGGGCTAAACACCGTTCCAAGCGCTGGGGTAGATACCGGTAATCAGGTGGTCCCAAGTGGGGCTCACAGTTTTAATCCCCATTTTACAGATGAGGTAACCGAGGCCCAGAGAAGTGAAGTGGCTTGCCCAAGGTCACACAGTAGACAAGTGGCGGAGCTGGGATTAGATCCCACATCCTCTGACTGCCAAGCCCAGGCTCTTTCCACTAAGCCCCGCTGCTTCTCTTTACTTTTTCCCTTTACTAAACCATTTCCCTCCTTCCTTAAACTCCACTCTCCTCCGGAAAGCATTCCCTAATTAATCTCCTTGCCTTCTTGGCCATAGCCTTAGATCCACGTTCTTGTTCATTTATTATTTATTTACTCACGTGTGCCGCCTTCCTAGTGGAAAAAACCCGGGCCTCAGAATCCGAGGAGCTGGGTTCTAATCCCAGCCCTCCCACTTGCCTGCTTTGTGACCTTGGGTAAGTCACTGCACTTCTCTACGCCTCAGCTTCCTCATCTGTACAACGGGGATTAAATACCTGCTCAGGCTGCGAGCCCCATGTGGGACAGGGATCGTGTCCACCGCAATTACCTTGTGTCAACCCCGGCACTTAATACAGTGCTTGGTACAGAGTAAGTGCTTAAGTGCCACAATCGTTAATATCAGTAGAAACAGAATCAGGACGGGTGCCTCCCTCAAAAGATCATGAGTCCCTTCAAAGTAGGAATCCCATCTTTTATTACTTATTTTGTACTGCTGCCCCTAAAAGTCTACTCAAGGCACTCAACTGCAAACACTCAAGTATACTTGAAAGATTGGCTCGTTCACTGGCTACTGGCTACTTTTCTTTCTCTTCCGAAGCCATCAGCTCACAGCCTTCCAAAAAATAACTTTGGTCCTTTAATGAAACAAACTAGCCTCCTTAAGGGGCTGTCTGAGACCCCAAATTTAGAGAGCACTTGGTATTTTAAGTACTTTCTGTATGATTAGCACTTCATGACTAAGTGCCAGACTAGACAGGAAATGCTCAGTCCCTGTCATAGAATTCACTGCCTAAGGGGGAGGGGAAACAGGCACTTAATCCCCATTTTACAGATGAGGAAACTGAGGCACAGAGAAGTTAAATGCCTTACCCAAGGTCACCCAGCAGGGAAGTGGCAGAGCAGGATTAGAACCCAGGTTCTCTGACTCTCAGATCTGGGCTTTCCCCACTATGCCTTTGGATTCCCATTTTAACAATACTGACCCCGCTGAAACGTATTCATCGCCCTCAGCTTTTTAACACAGTTATTAATTACTTTGGCAGAAGTAAGGCCGCTTAAAACAAGTGCAGATGAAGTCGGTTAAGACCAAGTCTCCTGGAATCAAATTAAAATTAAATTTTCATCTGGGGATGTGTGGCACGCTATCAGCATGCTGAAAAGAAATTAAAGCCAGATCATTAACTATTCATCCTTTCCAAAATGAGAGATGAGTTCTAAATTTGTAGATACCTACAAGAACTCACTAAATGAGTTGAGAACTCATTAAAAAAAATTTTCTAAGGTAAATTCTGACCGATACAGCCACCTCCCCCCAGCTCCAAAAAATAAAATAAAAATAAAAATGAATCAGTCCCCTGGCTGCCAACCTCACTTTAACACATTTCTAATGGGAATCACATATGAGAATCATTACTCTATTCCTTATTGTTTTTTTTTTATTAGAATAATGTAAATTGCTACTTAGAAATACTTGTATGGTAAAATACAACCGTAGAATTATTCACACCCTTAATTGCCCAATTACACCATCTGCAAATTAGAAGTTCGTAAAGGGAAATGAAAAATGGGATGATGCACATAAAAAAACCTGTTTCTTTTGGGCACGATCACTTTTTTCCCAGCAAGTAAATCTACTTTTTTCAACCCCACTCATTGCCCTGAAGGGAAGGAGAACCCGTTTTACTTCTTACCTACAAAAAAATTAGATTAGATTAGAAAAATTCGATTAGACTGTAAGCCCGTCAAAGGGCAGGGACTGTATCTGCTGCCGATTTGTACATTCCAAGCGCTTAGTACAGTGCTCTGCACATAGTAAGCGCTCAATAAATACTATTGAATGAAAAAAAGCGCTATCGATCCTGAAATTAAAACAGCAACGCACAACTGAAAAACATGATAATTTCCCCCAAATACTTTAGAATATTAAATCAATGTTTATATACGCTCCATCGCCGCCGGACAACAGCACTGTCCACCCTCTCTCACAAACCGGGCACTATTCTTGCCAATTCACGTTCGGTCCATCACCAAATCCTGTTGGTTCTCCCTTCGCAACACCCCAAGAATCGGTCCCTTCCTCCTCATCCGCACGGCTAATCACACAGGTCCGAGCACGTGTCGTTCCCAATTTGAGTCCTGAAGCGTCCTCTCTGCCTCCAGCCACTCCCCACCTCAATCCACATTTCACTCTACTGCCAGGAAAAAGAATAAATCAATCTGTGCTCGTCTCCCCTGCCCTCGAATCCCTCCGACGGCTGACCATCCAGAGGGCAGAGAGGGCAGACGGGAGAGGCTCTAGGAGAGAACTAGAGGAGGGAAAGTGGAGACAGCTGGTGTAAGCAACTCCCTCGAGAAGTCTGGAGAAAAGGGCAGGAGGGAAACGGGGTGATAACCGGAGGGAGCCGTGGGGTCGGGGGAGGGTTTTTTTAGGATGGGAATAAGGCATATTTGAGAGCAACGGGGAAGAAGCCACTGGCAGTCTAGGAGGGAAGAAGGGAGGGGGCGAGTGTTTTTTAAAAGGTATGAAGGCATGGGGTCAGATACACAGGTGGAGGGGGTAGATTTAGAGGAGGTGAGAGATCATGAGTTACTGCAGGGAATATAGGGGAAAAAAACTCAAATTGCAGGGGGAGGGTGGATTGGAGAGGAGCAGGGGAGATTTTAGGGCTATCACGCCTGAAGATTTCAATTCTGCAGATGAAGTTTGTGGTCAGATCATCAGGGGAAGGACATGGAGGGAGAAGGGGTACAGGAAGTTTTTAGCACAATGCTCTGCACATAGTGAGTGCTCAATAAACAGAACTGACTGATCGGAGGAGGAAATGTCTGAAAGAGCTGGCGGGGCGGCGGGAACGGATTAGGAAGAAGTGTTGTCTTCAGGCAGTGGAGAGGGCCGAACTGAAGCGGACAAGAACGAATTTAAGGTGGACGAGGTCAGAGACGTGTCTGGATTTCCTCCAAGAGCGCACCGCAGCTCGAGCACAGGAGCGGAGGAGGCGGAAAGCGGAGGTGATCCAGGGTTGCGGGTTAGTGGGACGAAACTGTCAGAGGGACGGGGGAGCAAGGGAGTTCATTTCCGTGGAGAGGGGGGCGATGCGTGGGTCGACTTGGGCACCAGGAGAAGGTAGTTTGGGTTTGGAGACCAGATGGGGTAAGACGGCTGTAGAATATTGCGGGGGTTTGGGAATGACAGCCTGTGAGGAAGCTGCGGTCAGAGAGGAATTTCAGAATTTGTGAAGGTAGAGACTGGAAAGAGAGTCTAAAAAAAAATCAATGGTGTACCCAAAATTGGTGAGTGCATGAGGCGGGGTGGGGCAGGAGGTCAGTGAAAGAGAGGAGTGGGAGGAGGATGCCAGTGGAAGGATTGTCAGGGATAACCACACGGAGAGTCAAGTCCCCAAGGGTCAGTGTAGGGATGGAGAAGGAGAGAAGGAATGTGAGAAAGGGAACAAAATGGTTCAGAAATTTGAAGGCGGGACCTGGGGGTGGCAGCAGATGACTGTCACTAGTAATTGGTGTGGGAGAACGATACGGGCTTCCCAGGGAAAGAGAGGGGTGGGACGGTGCTTAAGCGGCACTGGGGAGAAGAGAAGAAAACCCATTCCTCCCCCCTTCCCAGTGAGAAGACGAGGGTCCCGCTCCACAGAGCGTGGCAGGGGAAACCGTGTCATCTGGGGAGAGCCAGGTTTTAGGGATGGCGAGGAGGAGCTGCGACTGAGACAGGAGCAGGTCAAGGATGAAGGGAAGCTTTCCCAGGACGGATTTTGGGTCCCACAGGCCGCACACGGCGGAGGTTGTGGGGAGGGGGCGAGGGGTGGAGACGACGTGCGGAGGAGGAAGGGGTTGAATGGGGGCGAGGTGGGGGGGCCGAGGGGCGACGGGCAGCACTGGATCGGGATGACAAGGATGGGGGTGTGGGAGAGAAGAGTGGGGGCTGTGAAAGGGGTGGGGAGGGGCTGGATGGGGGTGAACTGGGAAGGGTCGGCCTTTGGGAAGGGGGCAAGGCCGGCGGGAGAGGAAAAATCAGGGGCTACAGCACGAGAGACGGAAAATCCAGAGTTGCAGCAGTGACCTAAGCAGATTCCTTGAGCAGATGGAGAATCAGTAGCTCCTGGCAGCGGGGGGAGTGGGGAGATTCATTCATTCGATCGTATTGAGCGCCTGCTGTGTACAGAGCACCGCACTAAGCGCTTAGGAAAGTACAACAATGAACGGTGGCATTCCCCGCCCACAACGAGCTTACGGTCTAGAGGTGGGGGGAGACAGACATCAGTACAAATAGTCACCAACACGTACATAAGTGCTGAGGGGCTGGGAGAGGGGGACGAGCAAAGGGAGCAAGTCAGGGCGACGCAGAAGGGAGTGGGAGACGAGGAAAAGGGGGGCTCGGTCCGGGAAGGCCTCTCGGAGGAGACGTACTTTTAATAAGGCTTCGAAGGGAGGGGAGAGGAACTGTCGGATCTGAGGAGGGAGGGCGTTGCGGGCCAGAGGCAGGACGTGGGCCGGGGGTCGGCGGCGGGACGGGCAAGATCGAGACACGGTGAGAAGGCTAGCACAGTGGTGAGCAGCTGGCCTGCTTAACAAGATTTAGATTTTCAGAGCTGGTGGCTCTTACAGAAATAGCAATTCAATATTTCCTTAGATATTCAATGTAAGTAGGCAGCCGATTTTCCAGTTTCATACAGCTATCCTACGAACAGCTTGAGCTAAAGTACGCCAAGCTACACTTCCACTCGGCTGCTAAGCAACCGACTGGGAAGTTTTCCCCGTCTATTATCGTCTCTGCAAAAACCGGTGGAGAATCCTTGACTGTCGCTCACTGTTTCTCGGTTTTCCTAACTTGCGAGGGATAGAGGTGGTGGAAAAACCCTGTGCACTGTCATCAGCAATTCCCCCTCGCTACAGAGGAAGACGCCAAGTTCATCTCCCCCGTCTTCGGCCCATCCTCTCCATCGTGAACAAAGACAATAACCGAAAGCAAAGAAGTCCTCGTCACCCCCAAACCAGTTACGCCTGAAGTCTAGCTCCTCCCCCGGTTTCTCACGAGCGTCCCTTCCGAGCCTACTTCTCCGCGCCCCGAGACAGGCTCTCTTCAATCGGTGATATTTACTGAGCGCTTACTCTGTGCAGAGAACTGCACTAAGCGCTGACAACTTGCCCTCGGGACTGTAAACCTGTGGGCAGGGAACGCGTCTGCTAAGTCTGTTGGACCGTACTCTCCCAAGTGCTTAGTACAGTGCTCTGCACATAGTAAGCACTCAATCAATGCCACTAATTGATTACCACTGATTGATGGCTAGTAAGCACTCAATAAATACCACTGATGGCTAGTAAGCACTCAATAAATTCCACTGATGGCTAGTAAGTGCTCAATAAATACCACTAAGTGCTCAATAAATACCACTAACTGATTGAAAGTGCTCAATAAAATACAACTGATTAAAAGTTCTCAATAAATACCACTGATGGATAGTAAGCACTCAATAAATACCACTGACGGATAGTAAATGCTCAGTAAATACCACCGATGGACAGTAAGCACTCAAATACCACTAGCTGATTGAAAGTGCTCAATAAAATACTAGTAATTAAGAGTAAGTTCTCAGTAAATACCACTGACCCATAAGTGCTCAATAAGTACCACTGACTGATAATAATAATAAAAACAATAATCATGGTATTTAAGCGCTATGTGCCAGGCACGGTACTAAGCGCTGGGGTGGATACAAGCAGATGGAGCAGGTGGATACAGTCCCTGTCCCACATGGGGCTCACAGTCTCCATCCTCATTTTACCGATGAGGGAACTGCGGCCCAGAGAAGCGAAGTGACTCACCCTAGGTCACACAGCAGATAGGTGGCGGAGCTGGGATTAGAACTCATGACCTCCCGACTCCCGGGCCCGTGCTCTCTCCACTACTCTCCGCCACTCAACAAGTATCACCGACTGATACCAGGTGCTCGATAAGTACCGTCGCTGGATAGTAAGTGCTCAGTAAGAACTGATTGACAGTAAGCACTCAATAAGTATGACCGATTGATAGTAAATGTTCAATAAGTATGACTGATTGAGAACAAGCCTTAAATATCACCGATTAAAAGGAGGCGCTCATTAAATACCAGGGATCGAGAGCAGGCGCTCATTAAACGAGAAGCACACTATGAGAAGCGCTGTGGCTTAGGGGAAGAACCACGGATTTGGGAGTCAGAAATCGCGGGTTCCAATCCCGCCTCCGCCGCTTGTCAGCTGTGTGACTGTGGGCAAGTCACTCGACAGAGAAGCAGCGTGGCTCAGTGGAAAGAGGCCAGGCTTGGGAGTCAGGAGTCATGCGTTCGAATCCCGGCCCTGCCACTTGTCAGCTGCGTGACTGTGGGCAAGTCGCTTCACTTCTCTGGGCCTCAGTTGCCTCCTCTGTAAAATGGGGGTTAACTGTGAGCCTCACGTGGGACCCCCTGATGACCCTGGATCTCCCCCAGCGCTTAGAACACAGAGTAAGCGCCTAACAAATACCAACATCCTCATTATTATTATTAAAACAATAGCAATAGATAGAACCAAGGAGACGTACATCTCATCAAAACAATAGCAATCAATAGAATCAAGAGGACGAACATCTCATCGATCAATAGAATCAAGAGCATGAACATCTCGTCGATCAATAGAAGCAAGAGGATGGACACCCCCCCCCCCCCAGCGCTCAGGACAGTGCTCGGCACAGAGTAAGCGCTTACCCAAAGCGACATTATTAGCGGTAGATGTAAACGGCGGCTGGCGGGGTGGGTGGGGAGGTGGGGGAAGGCTTCCCGGAGGAGTCGTCCGGGGCTCGGCTGGGGGAGAGGGGCCGGGGCAAGGCGAGGGAGCGGCGGGGAGCAGTGGGAGGGGAAAGGGCGGAGGGGAAGGGAGCGGGGGGAACGGAAAGGAAAAGGAAAGGAAAGGAAAGGAAAGGACCGGCCGGGAGGGCGGGAGGGCGGGGAGAGGAGCGGAGGCCCCGGCGGGGGCTCCCCGACCCACGCACCTGCCGCCCCCGCCGGCGCCTCCCGCCGCTGCTGCTGCGGCCGTTGGTCCCGGTGGCGGTGGCGGGGCGGTGGCGGCGGCGGCGGGCTGCGGGGCTCCCGGGCGCAGCGCCATGGCGTCCGGGCCCCTCGGGCCGAGCCGGAGCCGGAGCCGGGGCCGCTCCCGCCCCTCCCCGCTGTGCAGCCCCAGCGCCTTCACGGGACCGCGCCCGGCGGGGGCGGAGCCCGAAGCTCGCCACGTGACCCGCTCCGGAGCCGCTCGGCCGCGGCGTCCGAACGCCCGAGGGGGAGGGGGGACCACGTGACCTCCACCCGGAGGGGGGGCGGAGCCCGAAGCTCGCCACGTGACCCGCTCCGGAGCCGCTCGGCCGCGGCGCCCGAACGCCCGAGGCGGAGCGGGGTGACCACGTGACCGCCATCGGGGGGCGGGGGGCCCCGCCGTCCCGTCACGTGACCCGCTCCGGCGCCGCTCGGCCGCGGCGTCCGAACGCCCGAGGGGAGGGGGGACCACGTGACCGGCGCCCGGGGGGCGGGGCCCGCGCAAGGACCCTCCCCCTTCCTACCGCTGCGCTCCTTCATTCGGCGGGATTTAGTGAGCGTTCACTCTGCGCGGAGCGCTGGACCAAGCGCTTGGAATGGACAATTGGATACCCTATTTATTTTATTGATGAGGTGCACGTCGCCTTGATTCTATTTATTGCTCTTGTTTCGATGAGACGTTCTTCCCCTTTGATTCTATGGATTGCTGTTGTTTTGACGAGATGTTCATCCCCCCGATTCTATTTATTGCTACTGTTTTAATGAGATGTTCATCCCCTTGATTCTTTTCATTGCTGTTGTTCTGACGAGATGATCATCCCCTTGATTCTCCTTATTGCTGCTGTTTTGATGAGATCTTCATCCCCCTGATTCTATTTATTGCTACTGTTTTAAAGAGATTTTCATCCCCTCGATTCTATTTATTGCTGTTGTTTTAAAGAGATGTTCCTCCCCTCGATTCTATTCATTGCTACTGTTTTAATGAGATGTTCCTCCCCTCGATTCTGCTTATTGCTACTGTTTTAATGAGATGTACCTCCCCTCGATTCTATTTCTTGCTATTGTTTTAATAATAATAATGTTGGTATTTGTTAAGCGCTTACTATGTGCAGAGCACCGTTCTAAGCACTGGGGGAAGATACAGGGTCATCGGGTTGTCCCACGTGAGGCTCACAGTCTTCATCCCCATTTTACAGATGAGGCAACCGAGGCCCAGAGAAGCGAAGTGACTCGCCCACGGTCACACAGCTGACAGGTGGCAGAGCCGGGAATCGAACCCGTGACCTCTGACTCCGAAGCCCAGGCTCTTTCCACTGAGCCACGCTGCTTCTCATCCCCTTGATTCTATTTACTGCCGTTGTTTTAATGAGATGTTCATCCCCTTGATTCTATTTACTGCTGTTGTTTTTGTCCGTCCGTCTCCCCCGATTAGACTGTAAGCCCGTCAGTGGGCAGGGACTGTCTCTATCTGTTGCCGATTTGTCCATTCCAAGCGCTTAGTACAGTGCTCTGCACATAGTAAGCGCTCAATAAATACTATCGAATATACAATTGGGCAACAGAGAGAGACCAGCCCTGCTCCATGATGGGCTCACTAGTGATGATGGTGTCGTCTGTGAGGCGAATAGTAATACTGGTCACGATGGTATCTGTGAAGCGAATAGTCATAACGATCATGATGCTATCTGTAAAAAGAATAATCACTCATTCATTCAATGGTATTTATTGAGCGCTTACCATGTGCAGACCACTGGACTAGGCGCTTGGAATGGACAATTGGGCAACAGAGGGAGACCATCCCTGCCCCGTGACGGGCTCACTAGTGATGATGGTGTCTGTGAGGCGAATAGTCATAATGATCATGATGATATCTGTAAAAAGAATAATCACTCATTCATTCAATGGTATTTATTGAGCGCTTACCATGTGCAGAGCACTGGACTAGGCGCTTGGAATGGACAATTGGGCAACAGAGAGAGAACATCCCTGCCCATGACGGGCCCACAGTCTGAAAGGGGGAGACAGACGGCAGAACCAAACAAGACAACATTATCATGATAAATAGAAGGCTAGGGGCAGGAGCCTCATTCACAATAATAACGGTAACTCTGGCATTTATTCTTTTCTGTATTTTGATAACATATATTGTCGGTATTTGTTAAGCGCTTACTGTGTGCCGAGCACTGTTCTAAGCGCTGGGGTGGATGCAGAGTAATCAGCTTGTCCCTCATGGGGCTCCCCGTCTCCGTCCCCATTTTAGAGATGAGGTCACTGAGGGACCGAGAAGTCAAGTGACTTGCCGAAAGTCACACAGCTGACAGATGGCGGAGCCAGGATTAGAACCCATGACCTCTGACTCCCAAGCCCGGGTCCTTGCCACTGAGCCACGCTGCTTCTCTAATGCCTCCTTGTTTTCTTTTGTTGTCTGTCTCCCCCCTTCTAGACTGTGAGCCAGTTGTTGGGCGGGGACTGTCTCTATCGGTTGCCAGACTGTACCTCCCTAGCGCTTAGTACAGTGTCCGGCACACAGTAAGCACTCAAATACAATTGAATGAATGAGTGAACGGTATTGGTTAAGCACTTACCATGTACCAGGGACTGTACTAAACACGGGTGTGGATACAGTCTAATCCCAGCTCTGCCACTTGTCTGCCGTGTGACCTTGGGCAACTCACTTCACTTCTCCATGCCTCAGTTACCTCATCTATAAAAGGGGGATTGAGACTGTGAGCCCCACATGGGACAGGGCCTGTGTGCAACCTGATTTCCTTGTATCCACCCCAGCGCTCAGTAGAGTCAGGGAAAAGAGGGCTTAATCGGGTAAGCCTCTTGAAGGCGGGCCCTCTCAAAATCATCCCTGATTTTGCATTTTCCTGTGACTGGTTCAAAAACCAAGAAAATCTCGCAAATTAGCACCACGGTCACTACATGTTTAAGTTGGAAATGCATTTCATACTGAACTCGGATTTCTTGGTTCTTTTCCCCGAGTAAGAATCCGATTTACTCGGCCAGCCATGCGAAATATGCTTTCTGGCTTCTACAGCTGGGTCATCAACCAATCGATCATATTTATTGAGTGCTTACTGTGTGCAGAGCACTGTACTAAGCGCCTGTCTTTAAATACATCCAGTACAAATCCTTCAGATCCAGCACAAATCCTTCAGGTGCAGTCGGCCACAGACCTGTGAATGACAGCACGCCCTGCCTCTTCCACCTGCTTCACAAACCAAAATAAGCATCTTTGTAAATCCTTAATTCTTGCTTTTCGGCAAATGTGAACAACGCTGAGAACAGAACCAGGACAAAATTTGGGAGTTGATGCATTCTGACATTTCGAATTTAGAGTAAGTTCAGAGAGGCAATTTTTAGTAAAGAAATAAAGGATTATAAACGTATAGCTATTTCTAGGTTAAAAAAAATGAGTGCCAGAGCTACCCGAAATAACTGCCTAGAAATGGGCGACTTTATAAAACGGTATTATAAAAAGGCACAGTGTTGTAACCAAGAGGTTTTATTCCTTAACACGAAGCCTGCTTTTTGTAAAAACACGTTAACCGCGGAACGTAATTTACATCAGCCTTCAGGAGGCTAGGGTTCCGTGAACGAAGCGGACTTAAAATAAAAATGTGTCAGGAAACTAGCCCACTAGTGTGTACTGCCAAAAATACGTCCTGTAATAGGAACACTCGTTCATCCAGGGAGAAAAGCCAAGTGGCGAGGAAGGAGACCGGCTATAAAGAGAGTCTGAAGGGGTAGGGAAACGGAAGATCGACGGAGGGTTTTTCTCCAACGGTGCCCGGGAAAGGTTTAAACGAGGGGAAATCTGCTGCCTTTCCCAGGGCTCTTTAAAGAGCCCAGAGGATCATCAGCTGGGATCCTGGGGATCTGGGGGCTTCAAGCGCTAGCTGTAGAAAGGAGAAGGCTAAGTCTCCCCAGAAACGGGGCCCTTATTAAGTGTGACTAGCGCACACTTCTTGCTGCCATTACCCGCAGGAATCGACATCTTGAGAGAATCTCCAACTCCAGAGTGATTCCGTTGGTGGGCAGGAGCTGGCCCACAGCTGTCCATCTCTGGTCTACACGACTCTGGTTTTCAAGCTCTCCTTCTGAAATCTTGCTCCAAGTTTTAGAGAACAAAAAATGTCTTCACCAGCTCCATCCCGGGTAGGCCAGAGCTTCTGGACCTCACTACCCTGGGAGAGAGAGCACTGCCGCTCTGCTCTTGGACTTCTCCAAGAAGTGCTTCAACCCGCTTGAGCCCCCCTCCCCCCCCCCCCCCGTTTCGAGACTCTCACTTCTGTGCCGGTTTAAAAATTCTTTATCAATTTCTTTATCTTGACGGGAAATACCAAAGTCCACGATGACCCCACCCCCCTCGTCTCCACGGCTAATTTCCTGGCTTTTGATTTCACGTGGAAAGTCACAGAAAGGGTGACTGGGTTAAACGTTTGATGAAATCATGTCTTCCCACTGGAATACGTAAAACAACGGGATGAAAGGTCCGGGACGGTCTACAATGAAGGGTGGTTATTACTTTTGAGGTCCGGATCAACTTTCTTCTTGGCGCTCTGACCGGCAACTTTCCTGTGAAGAATAAACCAAGGGGGAATGACATCAGACGAAGCCTCAGCTACACGCCCGTTTCAAAAACCCCACAAATGAGATTTTCACGGGATCGCTTTCTACCCCCGGCTAGCTCGTTATTCCATTCCGCACCGTCACACCTTCGGATGGAGAACCATTCCCGTCTGGAAAGGCCTCCTGAGAGCGCCATGGGGGTAAAAGGGAGACGAAGCTCCGTCAGCCGTTTCTCCGGGGCACTAAAGCTGCAGTCGGAACTGCTCTGAGGAAAGACTCTGAGAAGCCGGGAATCTGAAGCGGTCAAAGGAAACGCAGGCGAAACTCCCAACGTCCTGGTCCTAAAACAACTCTGAAAGGGTCCCTCGGAAGCCCAGGCCTGCCTTAGACACTGGCAAGGGCCGCGGGAGCCAACGAATCTGTAAAATGTGGATTAAGCCTGGGAGCCCCATGGGGGACAGGGACCGTGTCCAACCTCGTTAGCTTGTATCTACCTCAGTGCTTAGTACAGTGCCTGGCACATTCATTCCATCGTATTTATTGAGCCCTTACTGCGTGCAGGGCACACAGGTGCACCAAGTTAAGCACTTAAAAAATACCATTAAAAAAGTCAGATGGACCTGGGTTCTCATACAGCTTCTGCCAGTTGTCTGCCGTGTGACCTCGGGCAAGTCACTTCACTTCCCTGTGCCTCAGTTACTTCATCTGTATAACGGGGATTAAGACTGTGACCCCCCTATGAGGGACAGGGACTGCGTCCAACCTGATTAGCTTGTACCTACCTTGGCGCTTAGTACGGTGCCTGGCACAGAGTAGGTGCTTAACATACACCATAAAAATAATTTTTTAAAAAGTGCTCCTCCCTGTTAACCTCCACCCGAACTTGGAACTTCAAAGACGGTGCTCAGGTGGAGGTTCCCGCTCTTCCTCACCGAAATTCCTCATCGGGCCCCAAATGGCGATGTTTGGAGCGGGCCCAAATCCCGGACCAAGCCCAGAGTACCAGAACCAGGGAGGATATAGAGGGAAGTCGGCTTCACGGAGTGCTTCGACCTGTGTCTGACTGGTTTCTTTACCCAAACGGGAGGATAGTTACAGTAACTCTAAATTATAGCAGCATTTGCTGACTGAGGATGGGACCCAGAGGTTTTGTTGTTGTTTTTTTAAATGGTACTTGTTAAAGTGCATATTATGTGCGAGGCTCTGCACTTAGGGTAGATACAAGCTAATCGGGTGGGACACTGTCTCTTTCCCACATGAGGCTCAATCCCCATTTGACAGAGGAGGGAACTGAGGCCCAGAGAGGCAAAGCGACTAGCCCAAGGTCACCCAGTAGACGAGAACCCAGGTCCTTCCGACTCCAACGTCTACGCTCTATCCACTGTGCCACGCTACTCGTCAAGAGTGGGAAGATGGAAGGCCGTTAGGGGAACATGCCTAATTCCCTTGGGAATGTGCCCAAGTGAGACGGTTTTCAAAGAACTAAAGAGCACTTATTCCACAGTGCCATCGAAAGCTATACCTGCTGTCCGGCCCCGAGCTCAAACCACAGACCCTGAAGGGCGTATTGCGCTTCCGCGGTTTAAAAAAGCAAAACTGCCGGAAACAAAGTAGCAACTACTTTCCGTGACCTACTCACTGCTGTTCCTTGGCCTTTTCCAAGAAATACTCCGGCATTGTACTAATGCTCTTCCTTTCCAATGGTTTCTTGATCAACTTCCGCTTTTGCTTGCTGAGAGGCAATGTAAAGGGTGAAAGGCGTTAGTTACTGAAGACGGTGGCCACCGTCACGATCCACTGCAGGAAAAAAGCAGTCTCTCGTCATTCATGCATTCATTCAGTAGTATTTATTGAGCGCTTACTATGTGCCGAGCACTGTACTAAGCGCTTGGAATGTACAGATCTCCTCCACACCACCAACGGGGGGCTGGTTTCAACTTCCCGTGGTGTCCACTCTGATTCATCTGTTCATTCACTGCAGCGTATTTATTGAGCGCAAGCACTGTCCTAAGTGCTCGGGAGAGTACCACAGAACAACAGACAGGCTCCCTGCCCATAATGAGTTTACAGAGCGGAGGTTTGGCGGTTTCTCCCCTCAGGAAGAGTCAAGGGTTTCATGGAAAAAACTCCCAGCCACCGGCCTTACTCACTCGATCCCACCCCTCCCTCTTACTTATTCTCTTTTCCCACCACTCCCCACGCTTCTTTCCTCGCGAGCCAATTTAAACACTGTGCCTCACTCTCGTCCCTCCCGCCTGGACACATCTGACAAACCGCTGCTCTCCCCGTCCTCAGAGCCGCCCTTCTGAAACCACGCTCCTCCGGGAGGCCTTCCTGGATCTACTTCTCATCTCGCCACAGTAGGTCCTTCAGCCACCTAAGCACTTAAGTTTGTATCTTTTTTGCTCTATTTCCTCTTTTCCGTAACACTCTGTTTTAACGCTTGCCTCCCCGGCTAGGAAGCTGCTTAGAGGTTTACTCATCTTACCTACTAATTTCCCCCGTTTTCAGTAGGCACAAGTTAATACTGTTGATTGCTTAGAATCCGTTTTTTATTACAGGACCAAGTCCAGGAATAAAAACGAGGAGAATAAGGACGTAAAGATCATTTCTCTTCTGACACTACGAGAGGATCGATTCGGCTACTCTCCGCTGAATGTCACTGTCGCGCCTCCTACAGGAAAGGGAAACTCAAAAGGGGCGAGGGGAAAGAGACATACCTCTGCAGTTTTTGGAAATGTTTGATGTATTCTGGTACAGGACATCCTGCCTGTTGAATCACATTAGCGACACTGGATCAAAAAAAAATAAATAAATTCAAATCAAAGCCAAACACCGATCGGCCTCTTGCCAAATTACTGGCAGGATCATCGACGACTGCAACAAGCACTGATAACTGGCATCCTTCTTCCTCCTGTGAAGCACAGCTCTAGTTTGGATGAAGCTAAAGTCCTTTCTTCCATTTAAAACCGAGATACACCCAATTCTGCTGGACCTCTTTCCCCCCCCCCGTGTACGAACTGACTGCGGCGTGTTCTGGCTTCAGAAATCGATCTTTTCCCTTCCAGAGCAAGGGAACATTTTGAGGCTGACGTGGCTACTGCGACCTTTCCTTTTCAACCCTCCTGCCGAATCTGGGCCTGAGCTCATGGGAAGGGGAGGCAGGTGGAGGAGGAGGAAGATTGTGACCTCCTTCTTCTCCCCTCACCACACAGCCACCCACCACTGTGACTTCCCACCCTCCCTCTTGCTGCAGCAGATCCGGATGGACTGATGGGGGTCCTAAGCTCACCGTTCCTCCCTCTCGCCACCGTCCCATTATAATAATAATAATGACGGTATCTGTTAAGCGCTTACTATGTGTCAGGCACTGTTCTAAGCGCTGGGGTAGACGCAAGGTAATCAGGTTGCCCCACGTGGGGCTCACAGTCTTAATTCCCCCTTTTACAGATGAGGTAACTGAGGCCCAGAGAAATGACTCGCCCAAAGTCACACGGCCGACAAGTGGCGGTGCCGGGATGAGAACCCACGATCTCTGACTCCCAAGCCCCTGCTCTTTCCACTAAGCCACGCTGCCCAAGGGCAGAAGACGGGCTGGGGAGAGCCGCCCCGCCCAACTCTGTGGCAGTCTGGACCCAGGACGGCCGGGCCTGTTTCCCTCAGGAACGAAAACAGGCACGTACTCTGACTGCCACGGTTTGCCGTTGCTCTTGTTGAACCGCATCTGTTGAATTGATGCTCCTGTTCTCTCCCTGGGTTATCTCCCCATCCTCCCTTCCTCCACCTCCTCTACGATGAGTGCCCCGGCAGGGCATATGGTAAGCATTTTTTTTAACTGCTGGAGTGAAGGCGAGTTAGAAAACGGAAATTTCTAAGGGTTAACGATCTCCATTCTACGCATTCCTCCACCCCAGAGAAAAAATAAAAGCAAACCAGAAACGGGGCATTATCTTAACTGTACCTTCGTAATAAAGGCTTGTCATCTTCGGTGAAGAACGTAACGGCTTTTCCCTTATGTCCCGCTCTTCCAGTCCGGCCTGTGTTAAATAGCCAAAAGTTGCATGGGGGTGAGGGAAGGGGAGAGAGAGGAAAAAATACCACAAAATCAAAGGTCAGATTTCACTAATCTGAACCTCCTGAAGATGGTAATAACGGTACTGGTTAAGCGCTTACTATGTGCCAAGCGCTGTTCTAAGCACTCAGGAAGATATAAGTTAATCAGGTCGGATACAGTCCTGTCCCCCATGGGACTCGCACTCTTATCCCCATTTTACAGATGAGGTGACTGAGGCACAGAAGTGAAGTGACTTCCCCAAGGGCCCGCAGCAGACACGTGGCAGAATCAGGATTAGAACCGAGGTCCTTCTGCATCCCAGACCCGTGCTCTACCCCCTAAACCACGCCCCTCAACTGGGGACATCATAATTATCGGCGCACATAATAATAACAGTAACAAAGATAACTGTAGCATTTGTTGGGCGCGTACCGCGTTCTAAGCACTAGGGTAAATACAATCGGGTTGGACACAGCCCCCGTCCCTCAGTCACAGGTGGAGAATGAAGCGTTCGGATAGAGCGGCGTAGAGAAAGGGAAACCTTTTAACTCCCGGTGACTCACCTATCCTGTGGATATATTCCACGGCGCTAGTCGGAAAGTCGTAGTTGATTACCAAGTTCACGCCTTTAAAATCAATCCCTCGGGCTAACAGGGCAGTGCAGATGAGAACCCAGATTTTTCCAGCTCTGAAACTCTGGACAGTGTTATCTCTCTGGTCACGAGAAAAATACACCAATTCTAATAGGGTTAGGAGAATTCCATCCTCAGTGTCCCAGTGGCACTCAGCCCGTAGCATCCGCTTTTCCAACGGAATTAAAGATAAGCCCATAAAAGGTTTTAGAAAGCTCCAAGTCAGCAATATGATCGACCTCCTACCTGCTGCTGCGTCCTTTCGGCGTGAATAACATCCACGTTAATGCCTTCGTAGATGAGCTCGTGAAAGAGCTCCTTTGCCCGTTCGATGGACTGGACGAAAACAAGCACAGGCGGGCTGAAACCCTGAAGCCAAGAGGGGGGAGAAGCCACAACTTAGGAGCAATAATCAGTTTCTGTTCGGAAAGGGCAGAACCGCCTCTCGGGGTGGTCTTTAAAAGGAAGGATGGGCACTCGTCAGAAAAGGTTCATTCCTTCATTCAGTAGTATTTATTGAGCTCTTACTATGTGCAGAGCACTGTACTAAGCGCTTGGAAGGTAGGCAACAGATAGAGACAGTCCCTGCCCTTTGACGGGTTTACGGTCTAATCGGGGGAGACAGGCAGACGAGAACAATGGCAATAGAGTCAAGGGGAGGAACATCTCATAAAAACAATGGCAAATAAATAGAATCAGGGTGACGTACATCTCATTAAACAAAAGAAATAGGGTGATGAAGATATATACAGTTGAGCGGGCGAGTACAGTGCCGAGGGGGTGGGACGGGGGGGGGGGGAGGAGGAGAGGGAAAGGGGGGAGAAGAGGGTTGAAGACCCAAGCTGCCACGCTCCCCACCCTCAAAGCCCTATTATCGGTAGTAATAATAATAATGATAATTATGGCATTTAAGTGCTTACTATGTGCCAGGCCCTCTACTAAGCGCTGGAGTAGATACAAGGAGATCAGGTTGGACACCGTCCCTGTCCCACGTGGGGCTCACGGTCTCAACCCCCATTTTACAGATGAGGTCACTGAAGCACAGAGGAGTCAAGTGACTTGTCCAAGGTGACAGAGCAGACGAGTGGCGGAGCCGGGACTAGAACCCAGGACGTCCTGACTCCCAGGCCCGGGCTCTATCCACGCCGCCATGCTGCTTCATCTCCTCCAAGAGGCCTTCCTTCGCTAAACCCTCGTTTTCCCTACTCCCTCTCCCTTCCGCGGCACCTGGGCGCTTGCATCTGTAGCCTTTAAGCACCTGACCCGCAGCCCATCCTTAGTCCACAGCGCTCACGCACAAACCC
Source organism: Ornithorhynchus anatinus (assembly GCF_004115215.2). Lineage (NCBI taxonomy): Eukaryota > Metazoa > Chordata > Mammalia > Monotremata > Ornithorhynchidae > Ornithorhynchus > Ornithorhynchus anatinus. The sequence goes on from NC_041744.1 coordinate 14,822,361, forward strand.
GTAGTTTATTTTAATCTCCGTCTCCCCCTCCAGACCGTAAGCTCCTTGTGGGCGGGGACTGGGTCACTAACTCTGTTGTACTCTCCCAAGAGCTTCGCACAGCACAGTGCTCTGCGTAGAGTAAGCACTCAATAGACACGACCGATTTAAAAATGACCTCGGAGTCTTCCGGCTCTGGAATTCTCAAAGGTTCTAAACCCAACACAGAATGCGACTCTGAGAGCTCACTGCGGGCACTGTTAACTGGCGGACTGTACAAGCGCTTAGTACAGTGTTCTGCACGCAGTAGGGGCTCAATAAATCCGACCGAAATCGACGAATGATACTGAAGCCAGCCGCTCTTTCCTAGGGCTCCCGAGGAGCTGGAGGAGCAATATTTTGAGAGATGAGCTGAAAGGATGAACTAAAAATAGGCAGCAACCCCAACAAGAACACTCTTCTTTAAGCATGTTTTCACGAGAGCACGATCAATTGTAACGACGGGGTCGCTTGAAACCCTGCCGAGTTTTCTCCGGTACAGGCGCACCCTAGGTTACAGAATAATTATGGTTTCTAAGTGCTTCCTACGTGCCAGGCACTGTACTAAGCGTTGGGGTGGAAACAAGCAAATTGAGTCCAACGGAGTCGCTGTCCCACCTGGGGCTCCCAATCTTAACCAAACCATTTTACAGACGAGGTACCTGAGGCGCGGAGAAGTTAGGCGACTTGCTCAGGGTCACCCGGCAGACAGGTGGCAGTCGGGATTAGAAGCCGGGTCCCTTCCGACTCCCAGGCCCGTGTTCTATCCACCAGTGCACGCCGCTAATGCCTTGAAAATGGGGATGTATTGCGAGCAACCGTATCGCGGGCAATTACTTAAATGTAATTTGCTAGGTCCCGTTCCAGAATCGGGCCTGACGGGGCAACCGAGTCCTACAGGAAGTTAAAAATCACACTGGAGGTCGCTCCTCGCTGTTCCTTCCCCACTAATATCCCTAGGGACCTTTTTGATCCCCGTGAATCCCAAACAAGCCTCCGCCCATCTCCCCAGACCTCCTCCCATGGTCCAATATTCTAGTATTTTCTTCCTCCCGCCGGTAAGCCGGGAGTCCCGTGGCTCCCAGCTGGAACCATGCACTTCCACCCAATGTTGGGGGGGGGGAATGGGACATTCAGGTTGAACCCCTCTGGCCAGATATTTGGCCTCGCCGCTTGCCCAAATGGCAACGGGGCAGAATCATTTTAGCTCGGCCACGTTCCCCCTTGCCCGCTCCCTCTTTCGAAGTGTTTCAAAATCCCCTAACTCTCAGTACGAGGGACTACTGAAATACGGTCCTCTCCCAAGCACCTAGTACAGTGCTCTGCACAGAGTAAGCGCTTAATAAATACAGTCGAATGAGTTTAGCGGCGGCTTTCCCATCACTGCACCGGCCGATCAGGATGGCTTCTCTTTCGGAGGGCTACAACAGAGGGACGGAAGTCGGCCACTTCCTCCCCTGCATCCATAACATAATTCCCGACTCCCTACGAGCTCGACCGTGAGCTCGTTGTGGGCATGGAATCTGTTTATTGTTATACTGGACTCCCCAAGCGCTCAGTACAGTGCTCTGCACACAGTAAGCGCTCCATAAATACGACTGAACGAACTGAGCGCTTACTCGAGTCGAGTAACGAGGAGGAAAATACACAGGCGGTGGGGAATGGAACAAGGAGCGGGCTTGACTCGGACGGCCAGCCAGAGGGAGCCCAAGAAATACCTTTTTAACGAGGTCCCTCATGGCCAGTAGTTTCCCCGTTTCGGACCCGACGAAGAGAAGTTCTTGTTCTACCGTCTCTGCGGCGGAGTTCCTGAAATCCAAAACACAAAAAAATTTTTTTTTTTTTAGTCGCTCCGCAGTTAGGGGCCTGCGATTGTTGGCATGCTTGCGACGCTTTGCAAATAGTTTGGAGTGGCTTCTTTCTTGAAGATCCTTTGGTCTGTGGCCACTGGTGGAATGGTCCCGCTGAGCTATGAAAGGAAGTGGTAGTCACAGCCATCGATCATTTTTGTCTTGCCGTGGGGAGCTGCCAAAGAGACAGGGATGCCTGGGGGAACTGACTATGGAAATGCAGCGTGGTCTAGTGGAAAGCGCGGAGACCTGGGAGTCAGAGGAGCTGGGTTCTAATCCCAGCTCCACCACTCGCCTGCTGCGCGACCTTGGGGAAGTCTGTCCCCGACCCCCGTAATACTGGGCAGGCAATTACTCACCCCTCTTTCAAAGCCTTACTGAAGGCACATCTCCTCCAAGAGGCCTTCCCTGACTAAGCCCTCTTTTCCTTTTCTTCCACACCGCCCTGACTTGCTCCCTTTCTTCATTCCTCCTCCTGGCCCAACAGCACTCATGTCCATATCTGTCATTTATTTATTTATATCAATGCCCGTCTTCCCCTCTAGACCGTAAGGTAGTTATGGGTAGGGAATGTGTCTGTTTACGGTTACACTCTACTCTCCTAAGCACTCAGTACAGTGTTCTGCACACAGTAACCACTCAATAAATACGACTGACTGACTAAACTTCTTTCTGTCTCAGTTTCCTCATCTGAAAAATGGGATAAAATCCCCGCTCTCCCTCCTGTCCTTAGCCTGTGCACCCATGTGGGACAGGGGCCATTCCTGACCCGATGATCTTATTTTTCCCCTAGTGCTTAGCACAGAATAAATGCTTAACAAAGACCACAATTATCATTAACGGCTTCGGTTCGGGAACAACTTTTTTTTATCCAAGCATTAGAAGGGAATTTCACTATGTAGCGACACGAAGAGTGTGGACGAGGGAAAGACAGAATTGGGGTTCGGGCCATCCCGTGAGACCAGAAAAGCTTGAAAGTGGTAAGCTCGGGATAAGGTAGGGAGCGATTTGAAGGAAACCATTTCCCCTAGAAGTTGTACAGGCGTTAACATCAGTGAGTTATAGAAGGGCTCAAATGAAATGCTTGTAGCAGAAAAAAAAATGGGGATTAAAACTGTGAGCCCTTTGTGGGGAAAGAGACTGGGTTCCACCTGATTAGCTCCAGCCATTTAGTACATTCATTCATTTGTGCAATCGTATTTATTGAACGCTTACTGTGTGTGCAGGGCACTGTACTGAGCTCTTGGAAAGTACAATTCGGCAACAAATAGAGATAATCCCTACCCAACGACAGGCTCACAGTCTGGAAGGAGAGACAGACAGACAACAAAACAAAACAAGTAGGCACCAATAGCATCAATATAAATAAACAGAAGTACAGTGCCTGGCACATAATCAATCATTGGTATTTTTTGAGTGCTTACCACGTATGAGCACTGTACTAAGCACCTGGGAGAGTACGACACAAGAGGATTAGGAGAGACGTTCCCTGCCCGGAACGAGTTTACTGCCTGGGGTGGAGGAGAAACGGAGCTCAAGGACTGAGTCATAAATACGTTCTTAGTTCAGGCCCTTCGGTCCTTCGGACAAAGCTACCTTCCTTAGTAAACACAGCAGCAGTTGAGATCCCCCCCAGGGTCACTGCCGGTTCCTAGCCCCGTCGGCCCCATCTATCAACCAATCGCACACCATTTCAAACGACGAGAGAGAAAAGGAGAGATCTCGGGGAGGCCCCCCAGCAGGACCTACCTGGCTCCAATGGACACCGAAATGATGTTGTCGAGATTGAGTTTACACCACTGCTCCACGTCGTGTGCAAAGGTTGCGCTGAACATGGCCCTTCTGACCTTGGGAGATGTACACGCCAGGAAGACGGAAGCCAGCTGGTCCCTGAAGCCGGACTTCCCGTCTTCAAACAATTTGTCCGACTCGTCGACCACCAGCCATTCGACTCTAGAAAGTGAAAGCACGGGCTTTACGGGCCGCGGACGACCGATCGTTCGCTCGTCCGCGTCCCCGTGGCTGACGGAACACCCTGGGTGAGGTAGCGATACCCACCTTTCCTGATCCTTTCTCCCTTCCGCGTCGTCTGTCCACTTGGATGCTAATGATGCCTGTCTACTCGTTTTGTTTCGTCGTCTGTCTCCCCCTTTTAGACCGTGAGCCCGTTTTCGGGTACGGATTCTCTCTGTTGCCGACGTGTACTTTCCGAGCGCTTAGTACAGTGCTCTGCACACAGTAAGCGCTCGATAAATACAATTGAATGATTAGGTTTGAAACGCCAGCGCATAATAACGCCGGTGAGCTCAATCATTAGAACAGTTGAAGCCTGTGCTGCACAGCGTGAAGCCGTGGTCCTTTATATCTTACTCCGAAAAGAACCTGGGCGGGGGGAAATCAGAATCCGGCAATTTTCTTTTTTAAATGGAATCTGTTAAGGGCTTACTATGCCCCAGGCACTGTTCTAAGCGCTGGGGTAGGTACAAGCTAATCAGGTTGGACACTGTCCATCTCCCACACGGGGCTCACAGTCTTCATCCCCATTTTGCAGAGGAGGGAACCGAGGCCCTGAGAAGTGAAATGACTCGCCCAAGGCCATACAGAAGACAGGCGGGGAAGTCCTTAAAATAACGACGACAGCTGTTAAGCGCTATGTGCCAAGCACTGTTCTAAGCACTGGGGTAGAAACATGGTAATCAGGTTGTCCCACGTTGGCCTCACAGTCTTAATCCCCGTTTTACAGATGAGGTAACTGAGGCCCAGAAGTTAAGTGACTTGCCCAAAGTCACGCGGTTGCTAAGCCGAGGAGCCGGGATTAGAACCCACGGACTCTGACTCCCAAGCCCGTGTTCTTTCCACTATGCCACACTGCTTCTCTACTGTTATTATGAGTGATAACTGTGCCATTTACTCAGCATTTACTATGTGCTAAGCACTGGGGTAGATCAGGTCGGACACAGGCCTTATGACTTCCGAGCCCATGCTCTACCCTCTGGACAATTATTTATTTACTGCTTTTATTTATTGCTATTGTTCTCGTCTGTCCGTCTCCCCCGATTAGACCGAAAGCCCGTCAGAGGGCAGGGACTGTCTCTGTTACCGATTTGCACATTCCAAGCGCTTAGTACAGTGCTCCGCACCTAGGAAGCGCTCAATAAATACTACTGAATGAAGGAATGAATGACAAAGCTGCTTCTCTATTAGCAGTGCTGTCCTGCATCAGCCGGGAGCGTTTCTGGCACCGCGCTTGACGCCAAACACGACTCGTGCACCGACCCCAACCGTCACGGGGCAGGGATTGTCTCTAACTGTTGCTGAATTGTCCATTCCAAGCGCTTAGTACAGTGCTCTGCACATAGGAAGCGCTCAATAAACACTACTGAATGAACACAATCAGCGAAGTAAAACCAGATAATGAACTTCCAGCCGGGCTCGGAGCGACCCGATAGGCTTTGCCCTCGCTTTGATGCGTCGGCGGAAGACAGACCATCTTCACTTCTCTACCCTGCTCCTTCGCCCACCAGGGAAACCTCCTGACCGGACGTTCTCTCCATACCTCGTTAAGTCTATACCGGGAGGCTCTTGATTCAATAAATAAATCAGTCGATTCGGTGTGGTCACCAGAATGTCTGTTGGAAAAACAAAGAGAACCACCTGTAAGACACGAGTCTTCCTCCAAGAGTCAGCCTTGGCGGTTCGCTTTGGCTTCACCATTCTGGGAAGAATTAGTAATAATAATTGCGGGGATTTATTGAGTGTTTACCAGGTGCCAGGTACTGTATTAAGCGCCGGGATAGGTTCGGGCAAATCGGGTTGGACACAGTCCTTGGCTCACAGGGCGCTCGCTGTCTTAATCCCCATTTTACAGATGATGTGATTGAGACAGACAAGTGTGGTGACTTGCCCTAGGTCACACAGCAGACGAGTGGTGGAGCCGGGATTTGAACCCAGGTCCTTCTGACTCCCAGGCCCGTGAGCTATCCACTAGCCGTCGCTGCTTCTCAATAATAATAATAATAGTCATAGTAATTATAATATTGGTATTTGTTAAGTGCTCGCTACGTGCCGAGCGCTGGGGTAGACGTGAGATTATCAGGTTGGACGCAGTCCCTGTTCCACATAGGGCTCACAGTCTTAATCCCCATTTTACAGACGAGGAAACCAAGGCACAGAGAGGTCAAGTGACTCGTTCAAGATCGCAAAACAGACGAGTGGTGGAGCTGGGATTAGAATCCGGGACCTCTGACTTCCAGGCCTGCGCTCGACCCACCAGGCCGTGCTGCTTCTCAAGACTTATAGTTCAATCCCCGTCCAAACTGGTTCAATCATGGCAGAATCCCGGCTCGGCCACTTGTCCGCTGTGTGACTTGGGCAGGCTGCTTAGGTTTTCCGTGCCTGTTACCTCAACCGTAAAATAGGGATTAAGACTGTGAGCCCCACGTGGGACAACCTGATTACCTTGTACCCCAGCGCTTAGAACAGTGCTTGGCACATAGTAAGCGCTTAACAATTACCATCATTATTATTATTATTATTATTAAGGCAAACACCTCCTCACGAGCCTCCTCACAGAAGACTTCCTGCCTCCTTCTAGTAGCGACAACTACTTAATGGCATTTGGCTAGTTTTTATTTGACGTGGCAAACGGAACTCGTTTTGGTTGCGGGACTACAATGGCACCTGCCCAATAACTGAGAGTTCCCGACTCCTCATCCGGCGACAGACAGGCTGCAAGGATTCATCTCTTACCAAATTTCTTGGATGACTTAGGCCCAAACTTTTTGGCTGCCTCGGCGGCCTTATGTATCATATGTATTCTGAATCCGGTGCCTTCGGAGATTTTTACCAGCTCCCGGTGAATCTGAAACAGACGAGGAGAGCACAGCTCCAGCCGGCTGCCCCCAAAGACTCAGGGAGGAAATCAGAGCCCCGTCTACTCGAACGGAACAAATAAATCCACCACACACCCCCAGACTCCAGAAGGTAATCCCCAACGGACCCTGTCCGTACAAAGCTGCTCCACAATTTGAAAATATCAGAATTCCACTCTGTCTCATTTTTTTTTTTTTTTAGCACAACTGCTGAAGATTGAAGTTCTAAAAGGCAACACTCCCCAAGTCATAGGTCGGGTTCCCTCTGCGCAGCAGCACTGAAATGGAATCTTTACCGGACGCTGAACTTACTTTGCACCCGTTTGGAATATATCGGTGGAGAGGGCGAAATAGAAGGGGAAATTTCCTTTCTATCTTAAGCTGTGGCACGCGCAACCTCACGGCAACTGAACAGCCTGAGCCCACCATGGGGGAGGCCTTACATCCCAGTTTCATTAATAAGAATAATAATAAAATAATAATCGAGGTACTTGTTAAGCGCTTAGTATGCGTTAAGCACTGCTTGAAGTGCCGGGAAAGATACAGGAAAACCAGTTCGGTTCCCACACGGGGCTCCCAATCTAAGTAGGGAGAACAGGTACGAGGTAGCCGAGGCACAGAGAAGTGACGTGACGTGCCCACGGTCACACATCAGGCACGTGGCGGAGCCGGGATCAGAACCCGAGGCCGGGCTTTTTCCACTAGGCGTTTGTTAGTTAGTAGTACTGTTAGGTGTCAGACCCCTGTGTTAAGCACTGGGACGGAATACAAGGATGGGAATTAATCATTCATCCATTTAATCATATTTATTGAGCGAGTACTGTGCGCAGAGCACTGTACTAAGCTCTTAGGAAAGCACAATGCAATAATAAACAGTGACATTCCAAGCACCGGGCTAACATCTGAGGTAGATGCAAAATCATCCGATCGCTCCTGGCCTCGGACGACCATTTTGCTACCTTGCTGTGAGGCGCGGGGGTTTAGGCCAAAGTGCCGCACTTCGAGTGAGCACTCTAGGCCTCGTGAGCCCCACGGAGTGGCCACAGAGCCATCCGGGACTAGCAAACAGCAGCTTGACCCCATCGGGGATCGCCCGGACAGAGAAGATCCCGAGACGCCAAACTTATTCCCTTGGAGCTTTCCGCGCAACTGGAACATGCCAAGGCAAGCTTTTGCCGAAAGCCCGCTCTACGCAAGCTACGAAACCTACCTGGCTGGCGAGTTCTCGGGTCGGCGAGATGATCAGAGCTCTGAAGCCTTTATTCGTGGGCTGCTTCAGCTGCATTAAGATGGGAATACTAAAAGCCAAGGTCTTTCCTGATCCCGTAGGAGCAGAAGCCAGGAGCTCACGACCCTGAGGGAAGACACAGGGTATGATCCACAACGGGGAAATCTTCTAATTATTCCTTAGAACCTGTTCTGCAGACAGCCTAAAAAATTCCAACACAAACTTTCCCTCCCCCTTCCAACTACTCAAGGCCAAAACGAAATGATACGCAAATTCCCCTCTAGACCGTAAGCTCGTTGTGGGCAGGGAATGAGTCTACCAACTCTCTTATTCTGCGCTCTCTCAAGTGCTTAGGACAGTGCTCTGCGCACAGTAAAAGAGCTCAATAAATACGATCGATTGATTGAAATCTCTACAACTCTTCTTCCTGCTCTTTAACAATACCGCTAACTGGGGCATCTGTTAAGCTCTCGCTATGCGCCGGGCACCGTACTAAGCGTTGGGGTGGATACAAGCAAATCAGGTTGGACACAGTCCCTGTCCCACATCGGGCGCGATAGTCTCCATCCCCATTTTACAGATGAGGTAACTGAGGCCCAGAGAAGTGACGCGACTCGCCCAAGGTCACAGGGCCGACAAGAGGCAGACCCAGGACCAGAACCCAGGTCCTTCTGATTCCCGGGCCCCCGCTCTGTCCACCAGGCCACACTGCTTCCCTTCCACCTTCTTAGCTGATTTAAAGCCAAGTGGAGAAGGAAAACTCTACTCTCACAAGTGGCTCGTTAAAAACGATAATGCTTTGAGTCCCTCACGACCGGGTTAAGTCCAAAGGTAGAGCCCCCCGCCGATAAAATCAATCCCAACGAGTCACTCCTAAGGGAGGAGAGCAGACGTAAATGAAATCCACAGACCATCCACGCCTTAAGTCGTCGGTTTTTACCGACGCTTCCGCCAAGCTGGAGCAAACCGGGAAGAGCGAGGCCTGATTTGCATTTCCTTTCCACTCACTGCCCACCTTCTTTCCGATGGAGCAGTAGAAGCAGCATGGCACAGTGGATAGAGCCCGGGCCCGGGGAGTCACCAGCTCAAGGATTCGAATCCCGGCTCCGCCGCCTGTCTGCTGTGGGATCTTGGGCGAGTCGCTTCACTTCTCTGGGCCTCAGGGACCTCATCTGCCAAAAGGGGATTGAGACCGTGAGCCCCCTGTGGGGCAGGGATCGCGTCCAACTGGATTTGCTTGTATACACTCCAGCGCTTAGTACAGCGCCTGGCACACAGTTAGCGCTTCAATACCGCAATTATTTTTACGGCAATAATAATATAAGTGCGGTATCATGTCTCCCCACTCCTCAGGAACCTCCAGTCGTCATTCATCCACCTCTGCGTCGATCCGAAACTCCTACCGTTGACTTTAAAGCACTCGATCAGCTCGCCCCATCCTCACCTCGCTGCTCTCCTCCTCCAACCCAGCCCGCACACTCCGCGTTCCCCTAGCGCCAGCTTCCTCGCTGTGCCCCGATCTCGTCTGTCTCGCCGTCGACCCCTTTCCCACGTCCTCCCCTTGGCCTGGACCTCCCTCCCCCTCCACAGACACTAGGCCACCAGTCTCTCTCCATCTCCCAAGCATTACTCGGGTCACATCTCCTCCAAGAGACCTTCCCCGATGAAGCCGTCTTCTTCCCCGGCTCCCTCTCCCTTTTGCGGCCTCTGTGCACTTTGGACATTTGCTAGTCGCCCCGCCCCCAACTCCACGGCACTTAGGTACCTATCTTTAAATGACACATTATAAATTACTCATCTGTCTCCCCCTCTAGACCTCGAGCTCATTACGGGAAGAGAACGCGTCTGCTAATTCTGTTGTACTGTACTCTCCCGCGAGCCTGGAAGCAGCAGGGCCGAGGGTTCTAATCCCGGCTCCGCCGCTTGTCTGCTGCGTGACCCTGGGCAAGTCACTTCACTTCTCTGAGCCTCAGTTGCCTCCATCTGCAAAATGGGGATTAAGACTGTGAGCCCCACGTGGGACAGTGACTGTGTACAACCTGACTAGTTTGTATCTACCCCAGGGCTTAGAACAGCGTCTATCACAAAGTAACCGCATAACAAAATACCACTGTTATTACTGGAGTGCTCTGCGCATAGTAAGAGCGCAATAAATATGATTGCTTGCTTGCTTGTGACTATGTGCCAAGCACTGTATAAAGCACTGGGCTAGAAACTAAGATAAGCTCGCTGCGGGCAAGGAATGTGTCTGTTATACTGTACTCGCCCAAGCGCTTAGTACAATGCTCTGCACAAGGCAGGCGCTCAATAAGTACAACTGATTGATAATCAGGTTGGAGACGGCCTCCGTTCCACATGGGGCTCACGGTCTAAGAAGGAGGGAGAACAGGTTCCGAAATCCCCATCTTACAGGGGGAGGAAACCGAGGCACAGAGAGTTTATAGATGACTTGCCCGAGGTCATCCAGAAGGCAAATAGCAGAGACAGGATTAGAACCCAGGTTCTCTGACTCCCAGACCCCTGCTCATTCCACTGAGCCATGTTCAGTCTGCCCCAGTTCAGCTGGTTCTAATGGACACAATCAATCACATTTACTGAGGGTTTACTGTGCGCAGAGCACTGTACTAAGTACCTTTGTTATGGAATTTGTTAAACGCTTACCTCGTGTCAAATACTGTTCTAAGCACTAGGATATACGTTCAAGCTCATTTGGTCAGACACAGTCCCCGTCCCCTATAGGGCCCACAGTCTAAATAGGAGGGAAAACGGATACGGAATCCCATTTTACAACTGAAGGCACCGAGGCGCAGGGAAATGAAGTGACTTGCCCAGGGTCACTCTGCAAGCAACTGACAGAGTTGGGATTAGAACCCAGGTCCTTCTGACTCCCAGGCCCGGGCTCGCTCCACTAAACCACTCTGCTTCTCAAGAGCCTGGGAGAGTACGGTGTTACAAACCCGGTAGGAATAAAAGACGAATCTTGAGATTCAGCCCAAATCCTCCGGTCCGGACTCCGACTTACATGAAGCATGATGGGAATAGCTTGCATCTGAATGGGGGTGGGGCTCTCGAAGCCGGCGGCCACGATGTTCTGAAGCAGTCGCTGATTTATCTTATATTCCTGATCAAGTTGATCGAATGCAGAGATTGGCTCGGGAAGATCCGTTCCTTGGATGTGAATTTTGTGTTTGCTTCTCAAACGATTTACCTGAAAAGAACAGAGAGGCTTTCTCTGGTCAGCGGCCCCTAGCAGGTTGGGTTAAAAAATCTGTAACATGATTATTGGGAAGCAGGAATTAATTTATATTAATTGTGAACCCAGGGGGGAACGAGGACTGCGCCTTCTACATTTACCGTCACTGCCGGAATCTGTCGAGCGCCCGGCGGAGACAGAGCGCTCGACTCGGTTTAGGACCAAACAGTGACAGTATTCACTCAGTCGTATTTATTTGGCGCTTCCCGTGTGCAGAGCACTGTACTAAGCGCTTGGGAGAGTACACCACAACAATAAACGGACATAATCCTTGCCCATGACGAGTTTTCAGTCTAGAGCAGAAGACGCGCTCTGCCCTCGGAGAGTTTGCAAACCAATGGAGGAGAAAGGCAGACACGGATAATACAAATAATGGGAACTCTATGGACAGCACAAATGTAACAACACAAGTAAACAAAAAATGAGCGGAATAAATACACCGACGTCGCCGAAAACGCTCGGGATGGTGGAAAGGATCAGGGAGATGGGGGGATTAGCTGGGAATGCCTTCTTGGGCGGGGAGATTTGGCGAGATTTAAAGGGGGAAGGACGTGGTTTGGCAGGTTTGAGACGGGAAGGAAGTTCCAATCAGGGCGAAAAGTCACGTTCAAGCGGCCGGCACACTGCTTTGTGCATAGTTGGTGTTGGATAAATATCACTGATTTTCATATTGCTTGTAGCGCGCATTATCTCATTTTTATTTTCGTGGCCTTCACAGTGAGGGAGGTAGGAGCTAGGATAGTCTCTCTAAATTACAAATGAGGAAATTGGACCCAGAGGTGGAGGGGCCCCAGAGAAGCCTGGAGGGGGAAGACAGAGTCAGGTGATCTAGAGTCTTGAAGCCAATAATTAGGACATTCATTTTATGCAAGAAATGGGCAGTTATTGGCAGGGGTATTTAAGAAGGGGATAATGGTACACGCGCGACAGAACGACTCATTGGAGAAGCTTCAGGTGGAGACACCAGCAAGGAGGCTGTTTCAGGCACCCAGTTTTGGGGTTTTCTCATGGCATTTGTTAAGCGCTTACTATGTGCCAGGCACTATTCTAAGCGCCGGGGTAGATACAAGGTAAGGGGGTTGGACACAGTCCACGTCCCACATGGGGCTCTTGGTCTTAATCCCCATTTAACAAATGATGGAACTGAGGCAGAGAGAAGTGGAGTGACTTTCCCGTGGTCACACAGCAGACAAGCGGTAGAGAAGGGATTAGAAAACTCGTCCTTCTGACTCCCAGGCCCATGTGCTATCCATTAGGCCGCAGTAGTTCTCAGGCTGATATGGGAAGAATCCACATCGAGGTAATAGATTTTACCACCCGTCTCCCTCTTAATATAAAGAGGGATTAGTTCAGTGCCCTGCACCAAGTCTAAGCTCGTTGTGAGGAGGGAATGTGTCTGTTTACTGTTGTACTGTACTCTCCCAAGTGCTTAATACAGTGTTCTGCACACAGTAGGCACTCCATAAATACAACTGAATGAATACGCTTTGAATGCTCCTTCAGCCAGTGAAGGAATCGGAAGAACTTCGGATCAGAGAGGAAAAAAGAGAATTTCTTGGAGGAGAAAAGGGGAGTCAACAATGCCTAAGTCCGCTGCGAGATGAAGAATCAAGAGGCGTGGTTGAGTCTATTAGAGTCTGTCCAAGTTATTACAAATCTCGGTGAGCGCCGGATGAAATCCTGATGTCCGGGGGTGTTGAGAAGAGTTGGGAGTCGGGCAATCGTATTTATTGATCGCTTACTGTGTGCAGAGCACTGTACTAAGCGCATAGGAGACCACGCCAGAAGCAAAGGAAACAATCCCTGCCCTCAGGGGCCTGGCAACATGATGGAGGAGGGAGACTTAGAAGGGAGAAGGGGATGGGGATGGCGGAATGAAATGAGTGAATAAAAGAACACACACATGACTATATGTGATATATCTATACCCCTGGGCTGAGGAAGGAGGTGATTACATTTGGGCTAAGGGACGGCTGTCGGGTTCACGCGACTCGGAGTGTTGGGACTTGACTGGAGATTCGTTGAATGAAGGATTTTAGGAGGGCCTGAAGATGGGGAGAGAGTTGTGGTGGGACGGATCGGAGGAGAGAGAGAATTCTGAGAAAGAATTCTGGCACGGAAAATGGGGTGAGGGGTGGGAAAGTCTGGAAAGAGTGGGCTTGGAACGTGTTGCCCAACACTGTTGTTTTGGATTCTCCCAAGCTCTGCTGCATTCTCTGCCCAGCTCATACTACATTTGTCCCCACTCATTAGTAATAGCTTTCTTGGACGCCCGCTGGATTCAGTGCACTACACTAGACACTTGGAGAAGGTGCACAGAAGCAAGGGACACCATCCCTACCCAGGGGCAGCTTACGTTCTAAACCCTCCATCTGCATCAGAGAAGCAGCATGGCGTACTGGCTAGAGCAAGGGCCTGGGAGTCAGAAGGTCATGGATTCTAATCCCGCCTCTGCCGCTTGTCTGCCGTGTGGCCGTGAGGTTACTTCACGTCTCTGGGTCTCAGTTCCCTCACCCGTAAAAGGGAGATTGAGACTGTGAGCCCCACGTGGGACAGGGACTGGGTCCAGCCCGATTTGCTTGTACCCATCCCAGCGCTTAGTACGGTGCCTAGCACAGAGTAAGCGCCTAACAAATACCGTAATCGTTACCATTAAAAAAGCAGTTAATCGACAAGCCAGGTGAACGCAACAATAAGAGCCAAAGGATCCGGCCTAACCTTTTCCTTTCTGAGCCGTTCCAGTTTTTCAGCCGTCGGTTTGTTCTCTTCCTTCTCTTGATTTTTTGTACGGTTTGCTTCCAGGGAGGACATCCAGAGTATTGAGTTGCCATCTTCCGCAGAGCCCAACAAAGCGTTTCCTACGATTTACCAGAAAAGCGAGGGAAGAAAAGTGAAGTCTTCCTGTGTTTAGCTTTCTTCGCAGTTTACAAATCACACCGACCCCAAGCGAAACATCTCCCTTCCCTTCAGTCTATCGCAACGAAACACGCCCTCTTCAAAAACGACCCCTTCCCCACCTGAGGCCCCCTGAATCTTCCTCTTCTTTGCGTTCCTCTTTCCCTTCCTTTGGTTTGCGGTGCCGGGAGTTTCTCCGCCACCCGTCCCCTCATCCTGCGGCTCGTCTCCTCCGGTTTCGGGGACGCCGTCCCCCGAGGCCCCAGGCTCTTTCGGAGCGGGTTTCTTGGCTCCGAAGAAGTCCAGCCGCTCCGACAGTTCTGGAGACTCAAAGTCACTTTTCCTTTTTCCCACCTGGGAACAGAGCGATTTGAAATGAATGGAGTTGCCCCAACGTTTTGAGGAGCAGCGTTGCCTAGTGTTTGGAGCACGGGCCTGGCCGTCAGAAGAACCTGGGTTCCCATCCCAATCCTGCCGCTTGTCTGCTGCTTGACCTTGGATAAGTCACTTCTCTGGGCCTCGGTTACCTCATCCGTAAAATGGGGATTAAGACAGGGAGCCCCATGTGGGCCAGGGACTGTTACCAACCTGCTGCTCCTGCCTCTACCCGAGCGCTTAGTACGGGGCCTGGCACACAGCAAGCGTTTAACAAATACCGTAAATAAAGTGTTTAGTACAGTGCTTCGCACGCAGGGTATGCTCACTGTGAGCAGGGAATGTGTCTGTTTACTGTTGTACTGTACTCTCTCAAGTGCTTAGTACAGTGCTCTGCACAGTTAGCACTCAATAAATACAATTGAATGAATGCGCTTAGTACAGTGCTCGACACACAGTAAGCGCTCCCTAAACATGACTGAGTGAATGTGCTTAGTATAGTGCTCTGCACACAACATAAGCTTGTTGTGGGCAGGGAATGTGTCTGCTTCCTGTTGCAGTGTACTCTCCCAAGCGCTTAGTACAGTGCTCTGCACCCAGTAAGCGCTCCACAAATACAATTGACCGTACTTAGTAATAACAGTAATAATAATTCTGGTATTTCTTAAGCGCTTACTATGTGCCAGGCACTGTACTAAGGGCTGAGGTGGCTCCAAGCAAATCGGGTTGGACACGGTCCCTGTTCCCACATGGAGCTGCCGGTCTTAACCCCCATTTTACAGATGAGGTCACTGAGGCCAAGCGAATGGCTTCCCCAAGACCACCCGAGCACTGAAGTGGCAGAGTCGGGATTCGAACCCACGACCCCGTGACTCCCGGGCCCGTGCTCCGGACCCTAGGTCAGGCTGCCCTGCCCGGAGTAAGCGCTCCACAAACGGTTGAGCGCTTAGTACGGCGCCTGGCACATAGTAAGCGCTTCCCCCGTTTAGCCTGGGAGCCCGTGGGTGGGCAGGGATTGGCTCTGCTGCCGAAATGAACGTTCAAAGCATTTAGTACAGTGCTCTGCACATAGTCAGCGCTCAATAAAGAGGGCTGGAGGGGCAAGCACCACCCTTACGTAGGACTGAAGGCCCGAGGGAGCGACTGGGGGCTCAATCAGGCCCGGCGATTGACAGCTGGGTGACTGTGGGCAAGTCCCTTCACTTCTCTGGGCCTCAGTTCCCTCATCTGTAAAATGGGGATGGAGACTGTGAGCCCCACGGGAGAAGCGGCGTGGCTCAGTGGAAAGAGCCCGGGCTCGGGAGTCAGAGGTCGTGGGTTCGAATTCCGGCTCTGTCACTTGGCAGCCGGGTGACTGAGGGCAAGTCACTTCACTTCTCTGGGCCTCAGTTCCCTCATCTGTAAAATGGGGATTAACTGTGAGCCTCACGTGGGACAACCTGATGACCCTGTATCTCCCCCAGCGCTTAGAACAGTGCTCTGCACAGAGTAAGCGCTTAACAAATACCAACATTATTATTATTATTCTAATCACGGCTCCGCTGCTTGTCAGCTGGGTGACCGTGGGCAAGTCCCTTCACTTCTCTGGGCCTCAGTTCCCTCATCTGCAAAATGGGGATGAGGCCTGTGAGCCCCACGTGGGACAACCTCATTACCCTGTATCTTTCCCAGTGCTCAGAGCAGTGCTCAGCACATAGTAAGCGCTTAACAAATACCAACATTATTATTATTAAATGGGGGATTGAGACTGTGAGCCCCACGTGGGACAGGGACTGTGTCCAACCCGATTTGCTTGTACCCGCCCCAGCGCTTAGTACGGTGCCTGGTACATGGTAAGCGCTCAACAAATACCATAATCATTACTATTAAAAACGCAGATAATCCCCAAGCCTGGTGAACGCAACAATTATTCCAATCCCGGCTCTGCTGCGTGTCAGCTGGGTGACTGGGGGCAAGTCCCTTCACTTCTCTGGGCCTCAGTGACCTCATCCGTAAAATGGGGATGGAGACTGTGAGCCCCACGTGAGAAGCGGCGTGGCTCAGTGGAAAGAGCCCGGGCTCGGGAGTCAGAGGTCGTGGGTTCAAATCCCGGCTCCGCCACTTGTCAGCTGGGTGGCTGTGGGCGAGTCCCTTCACGTCTCTGGGCCTCAGTGACCTCATCTGCAAAATGGGGGTGAAGACTGTGAGCCCCACGTGGGACGACCTCATTTCCCTGTATCTTCCCCAGCGCTTAGAACAGTGCTCTGCACATAGTAAGCCCTTAACAGATCCCAACATTATTCTCACTCTAACCCCGGCTCCGCCGCTTGTGAGCTGGGTGACTTTGGGCCGGTCCCTCCACTTCTCTGGGCCTCAGTTCCCTCATCTGTCAAATGGGGATGAGGACTGGGAGCCCCACGTGGGACGAGCTGATGACCCTGTGTCTCCCCCGGCGCTGAGAACAGTGCTCTGCGCATTGTAAGCGCTTCACAAATACCAGCATCATTATTATTCCTTCACTTCTCTGGGCCTCAGGTCCCTCATCTGTCAAATGGGGAGGAGGACTGGGCGCCCCACGTGGGACCACCTGATGACCCTGGATCGCCCCCAGCGCTTAGAACAGGGCTTGGCACACCGGAAGCGCTTAAGACATACCACCGCCATTACCTGGAAACGCTTCGCGTCGCCGGAGAAGCGGCGCACGTCGAACTTGGCCCCCGCGCCCAGCCTGAGGAAGAGGTCGTGGGCGTCCATCTTGTCCCGGCAGCCTCCGCGCGGGGCCGCCCAGGCCCGGCCCCTATTTCCCGGCAGCCTCCGCGCGGGGGCCGCCCAGGCCAGGCCGCTATTTCCCGGCAGCCTCCGCGAGCGGGGCGGCCGAGCCAGACGCGGCACTTCCGGTGGGCGGGGCCCGTCGCTAGGGGACGCGCTGGTTGCTAGGGGCCGGCGGGACCCGCGCCCGCCAGGGCCGCTAGGGGGCGCCCCGTCCTCGCTTCTGCCCCGAGATGATACTAATGATGTTGGTATTTGTGAAGCGCTTACTATGTACAGAGCACTGTTCTAAGCGCTGGGGAGATCCAGGGTCATCAGGTGGTCCCACGGGAGGCTCACAGTTAACCCCCATTTTAATAATGTTGGGATCTGTGAAGCGCTTACTATGTGCCGAGCACTGTTCTAAGCGCTGGGGGAGACCCAGGGTCATTCAGGGGGTCCCAGGTGAAGCTCACAGTCATAATAATGTTGGTATTTGTGAAGCACTTACTATGTACAGAGCACTGCTCTAAGCGCTGGGGAGATCCAGGGTGATCAGGTGGTCCCACGGGAGGCTCACAGTTAACCCCCATTTTAATAATGTCGGGATTTGTGAAGCGCTTACTATGTGCAGAGCACTGTTCTAAGCGCTGGGGGAGATACAAGGTGATCAGGTGGTCCCACATGGGCTCACCGGCTCCCTCCCCGTTTTACAAGTGAGGTTACTGAGGCCCGGAGAAGTGAAGTGACTCGCCCAAGGTCACACAGCAGACAAGTGGTGGAGGCGGAATTAGAACCCACGACCTCTGACTCCCAAGCACGGGTTCTTGCCACTAAGCCCCGCCGCTTCCCCTGATATATATAAAATATAGATATGTAATACATAATAGATGTAATATCATTATACTAATATTATATAATATGACTAAGCACTACTCTTGAGGAGCACTGTACTAAGCCCTTGGAAGGTTGAATTGTCAATTCCAATATCAATTGTGATATGACGCCATTCGGAGCGGTGTGTCCTAGTGGAAAGAGCACGGGGCCAGTCAGAGGACCTGGGTTCCAGTCCCCGCTCTGCCACTTGCCTGCTGCGTGACCTTGAGCACGTCATGACTTCTCTGTGCCTCAGTTACCTCATCTGAAAAATAGGTCTTCAGTGCTTCTTCTTCTCCCTAATTCGACTGTGAGCCTCATGTGGGATAGGGACTGTGTCCCATCTGATTAATGTATATCTACTCTAGTGCTTAGAATAGGACTTGACACAGAGTAAGAGCTTAACAAATAAATAATAGTAACAATTACATTTTTGCTGTGGGATCTTCACTATTCAGGCCCATCTGTTATTCTGAGTCAGCATCCGGTTTCTGGGAAGATCTTTGGTGACCCACCTAGTGAGAGGTTACTTTTTTTTCTTAATGGTATCTGTTAAGCGCTTACTATGTGCCAGTCACTCTATTATGCACTGGGGTAGATACAAGCTAATCAGGTTGAACACAGTCCCTGTCCCACCTGGGGTTCACAGTTTTAATCTCCATTTCACAGATGAGGTAACCGAGGCCCAGAGAAGTGAAGCGATTTGCCCAAGGTCACCCAGCAGACGAGGGGCCGAGCCGGGATTAGAACCCGGGTCTTTCTGACTCCCAGGCCGGTGCTCTATCCACTAGACGACGCTGCCTCTCACCCTCCTGCGTGGACTCCTGCTGCCATCTTGCGATCTCTTGGAAATGGGCCTATCTGAGCTGGCTGTGGGTTCAGGGCCTTCGTCCCAACGTTCAATAAACATGACAGCGTGAATGAGGGACTGACTGCCTGAGCCAAATCCCCCGACCGGAAATACCTGAGGCTCCCGTTCCTCACCTTGACCACGCTCTTCTGACGCAGCCGCTGTTTTGCTTAGGAAAAATCAAACAACAAAAACAAAGAGCTCTCGGCACTCCCACCTCGTTCGCTCCGGAGGGCCTATTCATCGGGTCCCAGTGAATTCCACGTTGGAGATTCAGTCTGTGTTTACGCAACGGGAATTTCTAATTATAAACCAGTTAGTCCGAGTCGGAGAGACAGGTGGCCCCAGAGCAAGAATTAGACTGGTGGGCTTAGGGCACTGGAGAAGGGGGACCACTCTCACTCCCGATCAAAGTTCATCCCTGCTCCACTTTCATTTATTCATTCAGTCGTATTTGTTGAGCGCTTACTGTGCGCAAAGTACCACACTAAGCGTTTGGGAGAGTATAACAGTCCCTGCTCACAATGAGCTTACGCTTTCTCCAGTGGAGGCAAGCTTTGCTACCTGAGGATGCGGGTCGCTCTCCTTAAACCTGTTGTGGCAGAGCAGTGGCGTGGCCTAGTGAATGGAGCATGGGCCAGAAGGACCTGGGTTCTAATCCCGGCTCCCTCACTTATCTTCTGTGTGACCTTGGGTGAGTCATTTCACTTCTCTGGGGCTCAGTTCCCTCACCTGTAAAATGGGGTGTAAGAGTGCGAGCCCCATCCGGGACAGGGACTGTATCCAAAGTGGTTAGCTTGTTTCTACCCGAGTGCCTAGAACAGTACTTGCCACACAGTTAGCTCTGAACAAATAGCATCCTCGTCATCATCATTATCACCATTATTATTATTAGAGGAAGATTTGGTTGGCGGGATGGATTGCCCCGCTGGCTGTAAGGGTAAAGCAGGCGGTTCTGGGTTGGTAGCCTCATTTACCCATCTGCTAAGGAGGCCCACCAGGGTCAAATGTCCATACTGAACACATAGATTCATTCATTCCATTCACTCATGCATTCGATCATACTGATTGAGCGCTTACTGTGTGCAGAGCACTGTACTAAGGGCTTGGGAGAATACACTATAACAATAAACAGATTAATTCATTCCATCGTATTGATTGAGGGCTTATTCATTCATTCAATAGTATTTATTGAGCACTTACTATGTGCAGAGCACTGTACTAAGCGCTTGGAATAATAATGTTGGTATTTGTTAAGCACTATGTGCAGAGCACTGTTCTAAGCGCTGGGGTAGATACAGGGTCATCAGGTTGTCCCACGTGAGGCTCCCAGTTAATTCCCATTTTACACATGAGGTAACAGGCCCAGAGAAGCGAAGTGACTTGCCCACGGTCACACAGCTGACAAATGGCAGAGCCGGGATTCGAACCCATGACCCCTGACTCCCAAGCCCAGGCTCTTTCCACTGAGCCACGGTACAATTCGGCAACAGATAGAGACGATCCCTACCCGATGACGGGCTCACAGTCTAACCGGGGGAGACGGACGGACAAAAACAAGACAACATCATCACGATAAACAGAATCAAGGGGATGGACACCTCATTAACAAAATAAATAGGATAATAAAAATATAGACAAATGAGCACAGTGCTGAGGGGAGGGGAAGGAGCAGAGGGAAAGGGGGCTGAGGGGAGGTGAAGGGGGAGGAGCAGAGGGCTGAGGGGGAGCAGAGAGGGAGCAGAGGGAGCAGAGGGAAAAGGGGAAACTCAGTCTGGGCAGAGCCCTGTACTAAGCCCTTGGAAAGTACAATTCAGCAACAGAGACAATCCCTACCCAACAACGGGCTCACGGTCTAGAAGGGAGAGAGAGTCAACAAAACAAAACAAGTAGACAGAAGTAGACAGGCATCAATAGCATCAAAAGAGATAAATAGAATTAGATAGGTTCTCCCTCCATGACGAGTTTACAGTCGAGAGGGGAACATCCAACCGGCTTCATGAGAGCATTAAGATGACCTGACGTCAGCTCGCTGACGAAAAGCGATTTTAATTCTTTCCCCTTCCAACCAGAAGGTTGTGCTGGTGAGATTCCTTTCCTTAAACTGTGAGGCTGTTCTCCTCTAATTCCCATCTGGGTAGTCTCCCTCAGTCTCTTCCAGAGAAGCAGTGTGGCCTAGTGGGAAGAGCAGAGGCCTGGGTATCAGAGGACCCGAGTTCTAATCCCAGCTCCACCACTCATCGGCTAGGTGACCTTGGATAAGTCGCTTAACCTCTCTGGGCCTCAATTCCCTCATCTGCAAAATGGGGATTCATCCCTGTTCTCCCTTCTACTTAGACCTGTGTGGGACCTTATTCATTCATTCTTTTGAACGTATTTATTGAGTGCTCAGTATGTACAAAGCACCGTCCTAAGTGCTTGGGAGAGTACAATATGGCAACAAACAGACACATTCCCTGCCCACAACCAACTGATGATATTAGATCTATCCCAGAGCTTAGTACAGTGCTTGGCATTTAGTGAGAGCTTAACAAATATCCCAATTATTAGTATTATCATCATCATCACTCCTGACGGTCTCATCACCAGCTGCATAAAGGGGCAAATGAATGAGAAGCCAAAGTACCGTGATGGTCCTGAGCTGAAAGCCGACAGCAGGGGTGACCTCTGCCCCCTCCCTCCATCCTCCAGGCCGAGGTGTTTAGTGAAAGGTGTCAAAACGGATGAAAAAGCATTTCAGAACTTCCAAACACCAGTCGTCAAAGTTACTAACAGCCTCCGCCTCTACCTAGAGTCAGATCAGCAAGGGGGAGGTTTTGCTCATTCTCCGGCAGTGTTATAATTAAGACAACCGCTCTGCCTAATTTTTTAAGATGCTCCCCTTTCAAACTGGAGGAGAAAATGGGTGGGGTAGCTTTTTGTTCACACACGTCTACGTCCCCGTGATTTATAGTCTAAGGATCCAGCCCCACAGCCCCATCCGGCTAACCCCCTCCTCCATCCATCACATCTCCGGCAAGTTCCCATCATCGGCTCCGCTGGGAGGAAATGCCTCCTCTCTTAGACATGTAAAAATATTACCTCCCGGATTATTTCCCCCAGGAAGGTTCAAGGAAATATTGTGATCCATCCACACATATTGTTTCTCGTGTCCGGCCACTTTCTCCCTTTTCCCGCCATTTACATTCAATCATTCATTCGATCGTATTTATGGAGCCCACACTGTGTGCAGAGCACTTTACTAAGCGCTTAGGAGAGCACAATACTCTCCTAATTAGCAGTCCCTTTCCTTGCCCATAATGAGTTTACAATCCAGAGGGAGGTGTCTAGTATGAATCTTAAACCGCAGACCAAGAACGAAGCAAAATAAGATCCGATTTTATAGTAATAATATAGTATTTACTAAGGGCTGACTGTGTGCAGAGCACCGTTCTAAGTGCCGAGAGTACGCAGATGGGAATTAGGCACTTTCTCTGTTATTTAATAATTATGGTATTTGTTAAGTGCTTACTGTGTGCCAAGCACTGTTCTAAGCACTGCCATTTGTGCTGAGGATGCTTTCTACTTATCCCGGCTCGGCCACGTGCCTGTCTGTGTGAGCTTGAGCAAGTCACCCAATCCTCTGTGCCTCAGTTTTCTCATCTGCAAAATAGGGATTCGAAACCTGTTATCCCTCCCTACTTAAATCACGAACTCCCTGAAGGCAGAGACTGTGTCTGACCTGATGATCTCGTATCTACCCCTGCACTGTGGTATACAGTAAGCGCTTAGCGAGTACCACGGATATTATTATTATGATTATTACCAGGTGCACAGGAAATACGGCTTCTTTAATTACCCCCACAACTCTACTAAGTGGGCAAGTGGCCTAGTGAAAAGAGCACAGGCTTGGGAGTCAGAGGACCTGAGTTCTAATCCCAGATCTGCCACTTATTCATTCATTCATTCCTTCATTCAGCTGTATTTATTGAGCACGGACTGTGAGCAAAGCACTGTGCTAAGACGTGGGAGAGTATAACAGACACATTCCCTGCCCTCAACGAGCTCACAGTCTGCTTGTGACTTTGGGCGAGTCACTTAACTTCTCTGTGCCTCAGTTCCTCATCTGTAAAATGGGGGTTAAGACTTTGAGCCTCATGTGGGATGTGGAATGCTTCCAGCCTGATATCTTGTACCAGTGCTTAGTGCCTGGCACCTAGTAAATACTTCACAAATGCCATTAAAAAAGAAGGTCCCTTTTTCACAGGGGTAAATTGATGTAGGGAGAGTGTCGATATAATCATGTTGGTATTTGTTAAGCGCTTACTATGTGCAGAGCACTGTTCTAAGCGCTGGGGTAGATACAGGGTAATCAGGTTGTCCCACGTGAGGCTCACAGTTAATCCCCATTTTACAGATGAGGTAACTGAGGCACAGAGAAGTTAAGTGACTCGCCCACAGTCACACAGCTGACAAGTGGGAGAGCCGAGATTCGAACCCATGACCTCTGACTCCGAAGCGCAGGCTCTTTCCACTGAGCCACGCATCACACAGCCAGACAGCAGGGAAGCCAAGACTAAAACCCAGAACATTTGCTTTCCGTGCATTAGATGTCTCCCACAGCAAAGGAGACAGATCTATGGAGAAGCGGTGTGGTCTCCCAGGAAGAGCACAGGACTGAGAGACCTGCTGTGTGACCTTTAGCAAGCTACTTAACTTCTCTGAGCCTCATTTTTCTCATCTCCAAATTGGCTCTTAAATATCTCCTTCTTAGACTATTATCCCCATGGAGGACCGGGACTTTTTTTTTAAATGGTACTTGTTAAGCGCTTACTATGTGCCAGTAACTGTACTAAGCACTTATACAAGATAATCAGGCAGGACACCGTCCACAGCCCATGTGGGGCTCACAAGTCCTAACCCCTATTTCACAGATGAGGTAACTGAGGCCCAGAGACGTTAAGTGATTTGCCCAAAGACACACAGCAGACACATGGCGGAGCCAGAATTAGAACCCAGGTCCTCTGACTCCCAGGCCCAAGCTCTTTCCAGCAGGCCACGCATCTCCTCAGCCTGTGTCTGACCTGATGACACTGTGTCTACTATCAGTTCATGGTACGATTCTTGGTATGAAGTGAGCACTTAAATACCATTAATATAATTGTTCTTATCAACATTATTATTATCTAAGGAGGCAGCGGATGGGAAGGGTGTAGTGTAGGATGTAGGGTTGGATTTGGGGAGCTGTTGACAGTCGGGTCCAGCCTTTGTAGCTCGCTGCTAAGGCAACACTTCCTGAGGGCTGAGAACGCGTGACTTTAAATTCAGTAATCATAACAGCGGTGTTTGATAAGCATTTACTAGGTGCCAGGCACTGTACTAAGCTCTGGGGTGGAGACAAGGAAATCGGGTTGGACACCGCCTCTGTCTCGCGGGGGACTCACAGTCTCAATCCTGAGGCATAGAGAAGTGAGGTGACTCACCCAAGGTCCCACGGCAGACACGTGGCAGAGCCGGGTTTAGAATCCAGGACCTTCTGACTCACGTGCTCTATCCATTACACTATGCTGCTTCTCTATACTAACCTTGGGATGTTCCCTTTCTGTGTTCTCCAGGCAGAGATGGAGAAAAAGTCCTGTCATACATTCATTCAATAGTATTCATTAAGCGCTTACTATGTGCAGAGCACTGTACTAAGCGCTTGGAATGTACAAATTGGCAACAGATAGAGACAGTCCCTGCCCTGTGATGGGCTTACAGCCTAATCGGCCCGTCTCAGCGCAGATCCACAGCTCTTGCATGCTGTCTAAATCCCCACGAGACATTTTAGCAAAAACACAGTCTCTGCTATTTACATTACAGGGCAATAATAAGCAGCGTGGCCCAGAGGAAGGAACATGGGTCTGGGAGTCAGAACACCTGCGTTCTAGTCCCGGCTGTCCCACTTGTCCGCTGTTTGGCCCTGGCAAGTCACTTCGCTTCTCTGCACCTCAGTTTCCTCACCTGTAAAATGGGGATTAAGACTGTGAGCCCTACCTATGTGCGATAAGGATTGTATCCAACCTGATTATCTGTCCCAGAGCTTAAAACGGTGCCTGGCACATAGTAAGCTCTTAACACACCATTAAAAAAAGAAAGTCATCCCGTGATCCTTCATCTCGACGATTGATTTTGCCCCATCTCTTCACGGCTAAAGCACCATCCAGGGACGCTTCTCCACAGATCACTGGACGTGGGATAATACGGCAGGTGCTCCGGCCTCTCCGGAAAGATGATCTTTTTGGGAGAACCGAAGCTAAGCAAGGCACAGGACTGCTGCTGGGGGGGATGGAGAGGGTGACCCAGCTCTTCCCTTAAACATAATGACTAACGGGGAGGAATGTGGAGGGATTTGAGTAACAAAGAACCATAAATCATCTTCAGTGTTAGAAGACCCCCCCCCCCCCCCCCGCACCCATCACTCAGCTTCATGGACCTGTCAGGGGTAGGCATGAAGCAGCGAGAAGGAGAAAGGAAAAGGGAACAGGCAAGGAATGTGTCCGCTAATTCCGTTGGACTCTCCCAAGCATTTGGTACAGTGCCCTACATAGTAAGCGCTCAATAAATACCATGGACTGATTGACTATGAAGGGAGATAGACTCTGGACCAGGGGAAACATGGCGAGAAAACAAATCCTTTGCCCTTCTCTTGGTCTTTCCCATCTTGCTGTGACTTTGGCCAAGGGGGTCAAACCTGCCTACGAGATTCCACCAGACTGGAAGTACAGTCCTCTGCACTGTAAGCTCCTTATGGGCAGGGAACACGTCTGTTCAATCTGTTGGATTGGACTCTCCCAAGTGCTTAGTACATAGTAAGCGTTCAATAAATACCACCGATTGATTGACTAAGGGCCGGGATCATGTCTGCTCACTCTATTGCATTGTGCTCTCCCAGCCGCTTAGTACCTTCATTCATTCAATCAATCGTGTTTATTGAGTGTTTACTGTGTGCAGAGCACTGCACTGAGCGCTTGGAAAGTACAATTAGGCAACAGTTAGAGACAATCCCTACCCAACAACGGGCTCATGGTCTAGAACAGTGCTCTGTGACCCAAAGGTCACACAGCAGGTCGCTTGCTAGTACAGCACACCACATGTGGGACAGGGAATTGTGTTCAAGCTGATGACCTTTTATCCACCCACAGTTCTTGGCTTATAGTAGGAACTTAATAAATAGCATTATTAGTAGTAGTAGTAATAATAATAATAATTGTGGTATTTGTTAAACACTCGATATGTGCCAAGCCCTGTTCGAAGTGCTGGGGTAGATACAAGCTAATCAGTTTGGACATAGTCCATGTCCCAAATGGGGCTCACAGTCTTAATCCCCATGTTACAGATAAAGCAACTGAGGCACAGAGAAGTTAAGTGACTTGCCCAAGGTCACACAGCAGAAAAGTGGCAGAGCGGGACTAGAACCCAGGACCTTCTCACTCCCAGGCCCGGGCTCTATCCACTAGTGGTAATAGTAGTTGTAAATAGACCTTCTTTGTGGATAAGGGTCAAGCCTTACTGAAACTCATCTGTGAATTCATTCGTTCGTTCATTCAAACGCAGTTATTGAGCGCTTACTGTGCGCGGAGCACTGTACTAAGGGCTTGGGAGAGTACAGTATGACAATAAACAGATACATTCCCTGACCACAATGAGCTTACAGTCTAGAGGGGGTTGAGGGGAGACTGACAGCAATGCAGTAGGGTAGCTGTGGGGGTCTTTACCTCAGAGACCCCCTCATGGCCTCCTCCAGCTCCTAGTCCAGCAGAAGTATCATCTCACCGGACTGTTCACTGGGTTGGGTCTGGAACAGAGTGAACCAGAAAAGAGTCCATTTGGCCACTCCCCTGTTTAGACAAAAAATGATACCACCACCCCACAGAGACCCAGAGATGCCAGAGCAAAGACATACAAACTCACGTAAGGAGGACCTCGGTCTTGAGAAAAAACAGAAGACTAGTTTTGCTACTTGGGCGATTTGGTTCTGCTTCATCCTTCTGTGGAGGGATGGGGTGGGTTGGACGGTTGGGTGTGTGGCTAAATGGTCTTGGTGAAGTGAAAACCCACCCCCGCTCTGGTTACACTGCCCCCCACGGCCTCCGACCCACTTTCGTGTATTTTGTTTCACGCTCAATTTTTCCATAATGCGAGGGTTTTCTTCTTAAGCAGAAATAATAATTATGGAATTTGTAAAGCGCCTACACTGTGCCAAGAACTTTCTAGGCGCTGGAGTCTTGTCTTATGCTGTCGAGTCTTTTCCAACCCATAGAGACTCCATGGACGCATCTCTCCCACAACGCTCCACTCTCCCACTGCAATCGTTCCGGTAGTGTATCCGTAGAGTTTTCTTGGTAAAAATTCAGAAATGGTTTAACACTTCCTTGTCCTGCACAGTAAACTCGAATCTCTGCCCTTGGCTCTCTCCCGTGCCTCTGCTGCCCGACACAGGTGAGTTTGGACTTGCCGCGGATCGCCTACAGTAGCCCAAGCTAGGAATGGAATGGGTAGGCCTCTGCTTGACTCTCCCTCTCGTAGCCGAGCCCGGTAGAGGACTGGAAACTCTTCAGTTGTGATTCTAGAAGGGAGAAATGCTGGGGTAGATACAAGTTAATCAAGGTGGACATAGTCCCTGTCCCACATGAGGCTCACGCTCTTAGCCCCATTTTCTAGATGAGGTAACTGCAGCCCTGAGAAGTGAAACAACTTGACCAAGGTCACACAGCAGACACGGGAAGGAGCCGGAATTAGGACCCTGGTCCTTTTGACTTCCAGGCTCATTGTCTATCCACTAAGCCACACTGTTTCTCCAAGAACCCCACATTTTTGAGAAATCATGTTATACTCGTGGCTTTAATGACGCTACGTGACCGAGGACACTTATTTCTGATGACCCTGATTCTCAGTCTATCCAGACAGATTCTTCATGTGGAAAGAATGCTCTCTAAATGATTATAGAAGTCTATCCAAAGCATAGGATGAAAACCCAGGTTCAGTGGAACTAAGTGTACTTTTTATATGTGTGGGAGTATTTCTTTTATTCATGCCCCTGCACTTTATTAGGCTATTTGCTTTATGCAAAATCCTTTAATGTGGTGACTTCTGCTTGGAGAGGAGAGTTCCTCTTTAAGAATTAGGAAAGTTCCAGCAGCAGATCAAGAAGAGTTGGAGCAGAGAGCTGAAAAAATGGAGAGGCAGCCATAGAAACAGGTATATAAACTATGGATTCATTCATTCAATCGTATTTATTGAGTGCTTACTGTGTGAAGATCACTGTACAGCTTGGGAAAGTACAGCATGACAATAAACAGTGACATTCCCTGCCCACAACGAGTTAACAGTCTAGGGTTGGGGAGACAGACATCAGTACAAATGAATAAAATTACAGATA
The DNA here is from genome assembly GCF_004115215.2 of Ornithorhynchus anatinus. Taxonomy (NCBI): domain Eukaryota; kingdom Metazoa; phylum Chordata; class Mammalia; order Monotremata; family Ornithorhynchidae; genus Ornithorhynchus; species Ornithorhynchus anatinus. The sequence continues at coordinate 14,850,704 of NC_041744.1, forward strand.
TGTACAAAAGTGCTGTGGGGTTGTGGGAGCGGGGAGAGCAAAGGGAGTATGTCAGGGAGATGCAGAAGTGATTGGGAGATGGGGAAAAGGGGGGCTTAGTTTGAGAAGACCTCTTGGAGGAGGTGTGCTTTCGATAAGGCTTTGAAGTAGGAGAGAGTAACTGTGTAGGATTTGACAGGGGGAGGGTGTTCTAGGCCAGTGGCGGGTTGGCGGCGAAACAGGTAAGATCGAGGCACAGTGAAAAGATTAGCACTAGTGGAGAGAAGTGTGCGGGCTGGGTTGTGGAAGGAGAGAAGCCTGCCAGTTGTGAGACCTTGGGCAAGTCACTTCACTTTTCTGTGTGTCAGTTACCTCATCGGTAAAATGGGGATTAAGACTGTCAGCCCTATATAAGACCTACCCCAGAACTCAGTACAGGGCTGGGAACGTAGTGAGCCCTTAACAGATACCATTACAAAATTAAAAAATAAATAAAATCTGAGGAATACTTCTAAAGCTAGAACAGCAAGAAGGCCGAATGATTCAAAATCCAGGTAAGAGACCAGAAAGCGCATTTTGCATCTAACAGACTATCCGAATTTTGTTTTCAGCCACGGCTTTGGATGTCGGGCAGATTCCTTCATTCCCAGTCAAAGAAGGATCGGAATCAGCATCGTGAATATTTGGAAAAGAACCAGAAGTAGAGCAGAACAGTGCCTGGCACATAGTAAACGCTTAACGAATACCATAAAAAAAAGAACCAGGAAACTCTCACAACTCCTCCCAGCTGAGGAGGATATAATAACCGACAAAGACAACCGGGTTTTAGAAAAAGCTCGGTGGAAGGAAGATGAATGAGGTCACACTACACAATGCTGGACTGCGACATTTGCCTTAGAAAGAACACGATGCCCTGGGAAGAAAAAAAAATCACCGCAGAGAGATTGGAAAACGGGGATCAAAGCTTCCTTTGCTGAGTAGAGAGAAAAGCAAAAGTTTCTCTCCTCCCCTCTTCCCTTCCTCTCCCTTTGCCCCCCATGTCCCCCTGCCAGACCCGGGCAAGTCTAGGGGTGTCCGTTCCCCCCCCCCCCCCCCCCCCCCCCCCCCCCCCCCCGCCTCTCCCAAGAGGGGAGAGAGCAAGAGGTCAAGAAGTTGTGACCAGGTTAACAACACGGGGAACAGAAGGAGAAAACAAAAGAACAGAAAGTGGAAATGGACAGATGAATGCAGGAGCGTGTTTCTTTGCTGAAAGAGAATGGACCAGACATCAATCCATACTGAGAGCCCTGAGGACTTGGGCTAACTAATGTAGCTCCGAACCCAGCGGGGGCCAGAGGTCATGAGTGCACCGCAATGGACTAATTGACCACTCGGCGCATATTCGCTGTCAGAGTCCAGCCTACCCCTGGCAGGGAGGGCGGGGATGACTGGAGGAAACTAGCATGGCCAGCTGCAAGCAAAGAAAACCCTTCTCTTTGCTTCACACAAGGGGCTGGTGGATAGGCCTCCAAAGACCCTCTGTCTGTTCACAGACACACGCACATACACACCCACACCATACGTCCCTCTCCTTGCTCTTCGTGATCATCCTCCGAGCATCCGTTTTTCAGCTCCGGGCTCTGGGCTGGGGTTAATGGAGGTAGAAAGGGGAAAGCCATGCTCTTGAGGTCAAAACCAAACTCTGTCCCTTTTTGTCTGGCACCATCATCATCATCATTGACTGAGCAGCTACTGCATTCAGAGCACTCGGCTGGGGGAAGATGGAGGAGAAGGTTTTCAGCAGCTTGTGGGCAGAGATTAGATTCAATTTATAAGGTAGACAGATATTCCCCTCTCAGGGTCGCACCTGGAGAGTTTCCAGTACTCTGCCTGTCTCAGCTATAGGAGGGAAGAGTCAAGCAGAGGCCTACCCATTCCATTCCTAGCTTGGGCAGTGGCCAGTGAATGGAAGGCAATCTGCTACAAGTCAAAACTCACCCGTGCCAGGCAGCAGCGGCACGGGAGAGAGTCAAGGGCGGACACTCGAGTTTTCTGAGCGGAAGGTGGCCATGGTAAACCTCTTCCGTATTTTTACCAAGAAAACTCTATGGATACACTACCGGAACGATGGCAGATGGTGAGCGGGACGTTCTGGGAGAGATGTGTCCGTGGTGTCGCTATGGGTCAGAACCTACTCGACAGCATAAGGCAAGACAGATATACTATATATATAAACATATGCATCTATAGTCTATCCCCAAAAGGCTGATACTGTGAAAGTCACAAAGTTGGCAGTCAATAAATATTAGAAATAAATAATAATGACAGTAGAAGTTGTGACCTTTGCCCTGAAAGGACTTACAACCTTGTATGCCCAATGCTATTTCAACACTTGTGCCACTTGAACACCAAAGAACTCCTAGTCTTCATCCCTTAACCCTTTTTTTATGGTATTTGTTAAGCGCTTACTACGGCACAGTCTTAAGTGCTGGGGTAGATTCAAGATAATCAGATAGGATTCAATCGTTGTCCCATGTGGGGTTCACAGTCTTAATCCTCATTTACAGATGAGGTAACGGAGGTACAGAGAAGCTGAGTGACTTGTCCGAGGTCACAGAGCAGACAAGCGGAGGAGCTGGGATTAGAACCTGGGTCCTCTGACTCCCAGGCCCAGGATCTTTCCATTAGTACACACTGCTCTGCTCTTAGGTAAATCTCTCCGTCGCTTCCCATTGACTGTAATTTAATTTAGTGTTCTCCTTAGGGTAGAGGCCATGTGTACTAAGAGCACGGGCTTGGGAGTCAGAAGTCATGAGTTCGAATCCCAGCTCTGCCACTTGTCAGCTGTGTGACTGTGGGCCAGTCACTTCACTTCTCTGTGCCTCAGTTACCTCATCTGTGAAATGGAGATGAAGACTGTGAGCCTCACGTGGGACAATCTGGTCACCCTGTATCTACCCCAGCTCTTAGAATAGTGCCCTGCACATAGTAAGTGCTTAACAAATATCAACATTATTATTTATTATTATTGTACCTCATGAGCACCTAGTACAGTGCCCTTCACACGGTACTCAGTAAATGCTATTTACTATAATAAATACAATTTTCTCATTCAACTCACATATTTAAAAATCTATCGCTAATCCTATCAGTTCAACCTTCACAGCACTGCTAGAATCTGCCCTTTCTACTCCATCATTCATTTATTCAATCACGTTTATTGAGCGCTTACTGCGTGCAAAGCACTGTACTAAGCGCTTCGGAGAGTACAATATAACAACCAACTGACACATCGACGCTTCTACCGTGCTAATCCAAGTATTTATCTTATCTCTAATCCAGGCTTCAGCACGTCTTCCGTGTGACCTTGGGCAAGTCATTTAGCTTCTCTGTGCCACAGTTACCTCATCTGTACAAAAATGGAAATCAAGGGTGTGAGCCCAATATGGGACAGGGTCTGGGTCCAACCTGATTAACTTGTATCTACTTCAGCTCTTAGAACAGTGCTTGGCACGTAGTAAGCGCTTAACAAGTAAGCCCGTTGTGGGCAGGGATTGTCTCTGTTGCTGTATTTTGCTTTCCAAGCACTTAGTACAGTGCTCTGCACACAGTTAGGGCTCAATAAATACAACTGAATAAATGAACAAGTACCATAATTATTATTATTATTGTTATCTCGCCTCAATTACTTTATCAGCCTCCTTGCGGGCTTCTCTGCCTTCTGTCTCTCCCCACTCCAGTCCATACTTCACTCTGCTGCCGGGATCATTTTTCTATAAAAACGTTCAGTCCGTGTTTCCTCGCTCCTCAAGAACCTCCAGTGGTTGCCTGTCCACCTCTGCATCAAACAGAAACTCTTCACCATCGGTTTTAAAGCACTCAGTCACTTTGCCCCCTCCTACCTCACCTCGTTACTCTTTTATTACAACCCAGCCCATACACTTTGCTCCTCTAATGCCAACCTACTCGCTATACCTCACTCTCATCCATCTCTCCGCCGACCTTTCACCCACGTCCTGCCTCTGGCCCGGAACACCCTCTTCTCTTCATATCCAACAGACAATTCCTCTCTCACCTTCAAAGCTTTATTGAAGACACATCTCCTCCCAAGAGGCCTTCCCTGACTAAACTCTCATTTCTCTTTTCCCACTCCCTTCTGTGTCACCCTGATCTGATCCCTTTATTCACCTCTTCCTCAGTCCCACAGCACTTATATGCATATCTGTAATTTGTTTATATTAATGTCTGTCTCTACCTCTAGACTGCGAGCTCACTGTTGGCAGGGAATGTGTCTATTAACTCTGGTGTATTGCACTCTCCCAAGAGTTTAATACAATGCTCTGCGCATAGTAAGCACTTAATAAATATCGATTGATCGCTTGATCGGTGGATGGATTGAATTGGGTTGGGGGAACTCTCCTTCTGGTGTCATTAGGTAAGGACTAAGGGTCACAGTGCCGCTTTCTGGCTTCTGGAACCATTGTATGTTAACCTGAATGATGACAACTCCCTCTCCTCGATACTGAAGCCTGAAAGTTTGAAGATCCCCAGATTCTTGATAAAGTTGTCCCCACGAGGCATCACACAGCTCCCCAAACTGTTTGCTCAATATAGTGTCCAAAGGATGGAATGGGAGATGGAGGGAGAAAAGGATAAAGATGAGTAGGGAATGTGTTTTTTATTATCAAGTGCTGTCATTTCCCATTTATAGCAACTCTATGGATATATTTTATCCAGAACGTCCTGTCTTCTGCCACAAACTTTAACCTTTCTAACAGTTCTTCCCTTATCACTGTTATGGTCTCTATCCATCTAGCTGCTGGTCTGCCTCGTCCACATTTTCCCCGAATTTTTCCTAGCATTAGTGTCTTCTCCAGAGAATTAGTCCTCCTGATGATATGTCCAAAATATGCTAATCCAAGTCGAGTCATTTGGCCTACCAAAGACCACTTTGGTTTAATTTGCTCTGAAGTCCATTTGTTTGTTTTTCGGGCGGCCCAGGCTATTTGCCTTCTCCAGCCCCACATTTCAAAAGAATCGATGCTCTTCCTATCCTGTTTTTTCACTGTCCAATTTTCAGTTCCATACACTGTCACTGGAAATACTATAGAATTGACGTCTCTACCGACTCTGTTAGACTGTATGCTCCTGAACGCTTTAGTACGGTGCTCTGCAACCAGTAAGCGCTCAATAAATATAATTGATTGATTGAGCTGGATAGGAGTGAGGGGTAGCTGAGTATTTTTGGAGTGTGAGGGGTGGTGGTCAGGGGTGAGGCGGAAGGTGGTGAGCAGAGAGGAGGGTCGAGGAGGCCGTGGGAAACTGCACTGTTGGCCACAAGTGCTCGGCCACTAGATAGCGCGGCTAGGCACAGGGTTTGCAGCGGAAAGTTCTCTTTTTCAAGGGGAGGAGGGAGGTGGGGAGATTTTTCCCAGGGAGGTGGGGAACGTGGGAAAGATCTACCGAGCCTCTTTCTTAACCACAGTATACTTCTCCTCCTCCTCCCTTTCCCCATACCATTAAGGGCTTCAGCGGAGGAGCTCAATAAATACGATCGATTGATAAAGCACTATACTGAGCGCTGAAACCTCTGCTCACAAGGAGCTCTCAACTTAGAGGGATAGATCTACTGGGAAAATTCAGCCAAAATAACGTTTTGACAACAGCGTACACGTTTTGGAGAGGAGGGGAGATTAGGGGCAAGATCGGGGTCTGGCCAGCTCTGACCCAAGAAGCCTTCATTCTTGCGGTGGGTGTGGAGGGGATTGAGAGTTGTAGCCCTCTAGAAGTGCAGGAAGCATGCACAGATACTCAGTTTAAGGTCATCCTTGCCTGAACCTGGCTCAGGACAGAGAGAAATAGTCAATCAATCAATCATAATTATTGAGAGCTTACTATGTGCAGGGCACTGTACTAAACACTTGGGAAAATACACCACCACAATAAAATAGACACATTCCCTGCCCACAACAAGCTTACAGTCTAGAGGGATGATTGTGCTATCTATTAAGCACTTACTATGGGCCAGGAACTGTACTGAGTGTTAGGGTGGATACAAGAAAATTGGGGTGGACACAGTCCCTGTCCCACATGGGGCTCACGGTCTTAATCCCCCTCTAGCCTGTGAGTTTGTTGTGGGCAGGGAACGTGTCTGATTTTTGTTATATTGTACTCCCTCAAATGCTTAATACAGTTCCTTACGCACGGTAAGGGCTCAATGAATACAATTGAATGAATAAATGAAGGAATTAATTTTGCAGATGAGGGAACTCAGGCCCAGAGAAATGAAGTAATTTGCCCAAGGTCACACAGCAGACAAGTGGCAGAGCTGGGATTAGAACCCAGGTCCTTCGGACTCCTAGGCCTGTGCTGTGAGCTCTATGTGGGACAGGGGCTGTATCTGAGACCTGATTACCTTGTACCTACCCCAGTGCTTAGAACAGTGCTTGGTACATTTTCTTCAATTGCCACTGAGTCATTTCTGACCCATAGCAACTCTGCGGACACAGTGTCTTCAGAATGTCCCATTTCTGTCATAAAGTCGTTCTGATATATATATCCAAAGAGTTTTCTTGGTAAAGATACAGAAGTGGTTTACCACTGCCTTCTTTCACACAGTAATAATAATAATAACAACAATAATAATAATAATTATGGTATTTGTTAAGCGTTTACTAAGCGCCAGGCACTTCGGGAGGATACATATCACATACCACATGAGGGTCACAGTTTCAATCCCCGTTTTACAGATGAGGTAACGGAGATCCAGAGAAGTGAAGTGACTTGCCTAAGGTCTTCCAGCAGTCAAGTGGCAGAGCCGGGATTAGAACCCATGACTTTCTGACTCCCAGTGCTCTATCCACTACTCCTTGCTGCTTCTCGGTCAAAACTTGAGTCTCTGCCATCCGATCAATGTTTCGATCACTCGATTATCCGCCTTTGACCCTTTACAGTGCCGCTGCCTCCCCGCACGGGCGAACTGACTTTGTCTTGGCACACAGTAAGCGCTTAATAAATACCACGATTATTAGGCCACACTGTCTCATGAGATCCTCACTCCCCAGACTAAAGGCAGATGTAAAGGAGGTGAGCAGGGGGTTGTAAACAAACAGAGCCCATCTGTAGGATTCTGTTGAGCTCCTCCAAGACTTCCCACATCAGTCTGAACAAATCTCCCCCAAGACTTCAAAGTGGGAGAGTGTTTGCTGTCCACAGAGCAGTAACAATGCTTTCCCTTTTGACCCATCTCTCCAGAAAGTGTCTCTGATACAGCGGAGATTCTGTGATCCCAGCCCCTCAGAATCTCCGCTCTCAAAGGCCAAGCGGCTACACACAATCCGTACCCCGAAGTCGAGCGGCCGGAGGGACCCCGGAAGGTGTTGGGAGAGGCGGGACAGGGTGCTGGAGAGGGAAGCAGCTATGCCCAGTGGATAGAGGACGAGCCTTGGAGTCAGAAGGACCTGGGTTCTAGTCGCTTACCTTTGTCTGTTGTGTGACTTTGGGCAAGTCACTTTACCTCTCAGAGCCTCGGTTCTTTCATCTGTAAAAAATGGGGATTCTGTGAGCCTCATGCGGGACAGGGACTGTGTCCAACCTGATTAGCTTGTATCTACCCCAGCGTTTAGAATAGTGTCTGACACACACTAGGCATTCAATAAACGCTGTAAAAAATTAAAAAAATTAAAAAGTACAGTTTGGAAGGTGCTCATTGTGGGTCGACCAATTGCTCCCATACCGAAGTGTTTCTGTCATATTCTTCAGCGAGAACATCCCGTTTTACTTTCGGGTTTAGGGGGTTGCCAGGGAGGATGTATTTGGGCAGTAACCAGAATTTTCCTTATTCTCTCTCTCCTGCTCCTCCTGTTGGTAAATCCTGTTGGTTAGAGAAGCAGCATGGTATAGAGAAGTAACACGGCATAGTGGATAGATCACAGTCCTGGGAGTCAGAAGGTCATGGGTTCTAATCCCAGCTCGGCCACTTCTTGGCTGTGTGACCTTGGGTAAGTCACTTCACTTTTCTGGGCCTCAGTTACCTCATCTGTATAATTGGGATCTAGAGTGTGAGCCCCATGTGGGACTTGGACTGTGTCCAACCTGATTTGCTTGTATCTACCCCAGTGCTTATTATAATGCCTGGCATATAGTAAGCACTTAAATACCACAGTTATTATTATTATTATATAATTAATAATAATAATCCACGGAAGACCATCTGTCTTCCCCGTTAGATGGTGAGCTCCTTGAAGTCAGGGACCATGATTTTCACCTCTGTTGTACTTCTTCAAGGACTTAGTGCAATGCTATGACACAGAAATAAAAAATGCTGATAATGAAAATGATGACAGTAATAGTTGTACTAAGCAATAAGCTCGTGGCAAGCACTGTGTTACGCTCTGCATTGAGATATAAGAGAATTAGATCCTTAGACACCTCTTTACTAAGTACTAAACTAAGGAAAAGTCCTTGAGAATAAAGATAGTGTCTGACAACACTATTGTACTCTCCCAAGTGTTTACTACAGTGCTCTGCACACAGTAGTTGCTCAATAATTCCACTGATTGATTATTGCATTTACTGAGCGCTTACTGCGTGCAGAGCACTGTACTAAGTGCTTGGGAGAGCACAATATAACACTATCACAGACACATTCCCTGCCCACGACGAGCTCAGACAAGGTCCCGTTCCACGTGAAGCAGGGAAGATGAACAGGCATTTTATCGATGTAGAAACCGAGGCACAGAGGAAATTCAGTGACTTGTCCAAGGTCACACTTCAGCCAGCAGTGGAGCTGGGATCAGAATCCAAGTCTCCCGACTCGCGGTGTCAGTCGATTGATTGGATGGTGCATTCTCTGATTTAGGAAGGGAAACTGGGGACAAGCGGGGTTGGAAGAAGCGGTTTGTGATAAGAATGACAGACCGTTGCAGGGTGGGAGGGGAAGGAGGAGCTGCAGGTAGGAACACCTGGCTAGAGGCCCGGGGTGGCAGGGAGGAAACTATCCCCGGAGTGTTCGTCAGCCTGCCCAGGAAAGTCACTGAGAGGTGACTCCGCATCAAACAGAAACTCCTCACCGTCGGCTTTAAAGCAGTCAATCACCTCGCCCCCTCCTACCTCACCTGGCTACTCTCCTACTACAACCCAGCCCACACGCTTAGCTCCTCAAATGTCAACCTTCTCACTGTATCTCGAGCTCATCTATCTCACCGCTGACCTCTCGCCCACATCCTGACTCTGGCCAAGAACGCCCTACCTCTTTATAGCCAACAATTACTCTCCCCTTCTTCAAAGCCTTATCGAAGGCATATCTCCTCCAAGAGGCCTTCCCTGACTAAGCCCTCCTTGCCTCTTCTCCCACTCCCTCCTGTCTCGCCCCTACTTGCTCCCTTCTTCATCCTCCCTCACAGCCCCACAACACTTATCTGTGATTTTATTCATTTATACTACTATTTCCCCCTCTGGACCGTAAGCTCGTTGTGGGCAGAGAACGTGTCTGTTATACTGCTATACTGTGCTCTCCCCAGCGCTCTGCACACAGTAAGGGCTCAATAATACGATTGACTGGCTGACAGGTAGCGATCTCAGAAAGTGGCCTTGTGCCCCAGACCTTTAGAAACCACTCGGGTGTTTGATTCAAAGAATGATTCAGAAATTCCCCACTGGCCTGGCCCAGCCTCTGCCCCTAGAATGTTGCAATTCAGAAAGAGCTTGTTTACGATAAGCCTCGAAGTCCGGGGCTATAAATACTCCCTGTCCTATCGCTGGTCTAATGCATTTGGTGCCTGGAAGAGGCTATCCTGCTTGTGACCTAGCCTGACTTAACTCTCTGGAGTCACCTGTGCTCCTCGGCAAACAGGGGACAATGGGGGAATGGGATTTACCTGTCTGAACAGCTGTCAGCTGGGCCTCACTTTCCTCAGGGGTGACAAGGAGTTCAGTCACCTCCGACCCTTTGGGAATTTTTGTGGTTGCAAAACCACTCCTTCAGTCCCCTCCCCCCATCACCCACCCTCTCCCTTAGCACAGTGACCCCAGACCCAGACTCCTCTGGGGTGGGAAGTGGCAGCTCCATCTGCCTTAGATCTCTCTAGGCTCAGGGGTAAACTGAGGAAATGTGGGTAGGGGGACAAAGGGGAGATGACATACTTCGCTGTGGCCTCTGGAGAAGCCAGAGGGGAATCTAGTAGTTCTGGAGCTTGAGTGTTCCACAAACTCAAAGCAGCAAAAGTTTTACCCTTTTCCACTGGACAGTTTCTTCTAATAATTTTTCAAAGACTCAAGAATAGGGAAAAATAATAATAATAATGATAAGAATGATATTAGTGGTATCTGTTAAGCACTATTATGTATCAAACACAGTTCCTCCTCGGCTTCCGCTCTGTTGCTTCCTTCCTGCTCAACCTGCTTGGTCTTAACCAACGGGAAATTGTTGTTGTTTTTTAAATGGTATTTGTTAAGCGCTTACTATGTGCCAGGCACTGTCTTAAGTGCTGGGGTAGATGCTAATCAGATTGGATACAGTCCATGTCCCATATGGGGAACACAGTCTTAATTCCCATTTTACAGATGAGAGAACGGGAAGTAGCGTTGCCTATTGGATAGACCATGGACCTGGAAGTCAGAAGGATCTGAGTTCTAGTCCCTGCTCCACCGTTTGTCTGTTGTGTGACTTCTCTGTGCTTCAGTTGCCTCATCTATAAAATGGGGATTAAGACTGTGAGCCCCATGTGGGACATGACAGGGTCCAACCTGATGACCTGGCATCTACCTCAGGGCTTAGAACAGTGCCTGACACGTAGTAAGTACTTAAAAAATACCATTAAAAAAAAGTTAAGTGACTTGTCCACGGTCACACAGCAGGCAAGTGACAGAGTCGGGATTAAAACCGAGGTCCTCTGACTCCCAGGCCTTGGCTCTATTCATTCATTCAATAGTATTTATGGAGTGCTTACTATGTGCAGAGCACCGTACTAAGCGCTCTATCCACTAGTCTACACTGCTTCCTTGGTAAAACTATGTTCCTCACTTGGGACAATCAAGAAGAAAGAAGTCCGATCCAGTTCTGAATGAAAAACGGGGCAAAAATGGTGGCAGCACAGGGGAGAGAACATGGAGTTGGAGAAGGGCAACAGGCTGATGTAGAAGCAGTGTGGCCTAGTGGTAAGATCACTGACCTGGGAGTCAGAGAACCTTGGTTCTAATTCCAACTCTGTCACCTGCCTGCTGTGTGACCTTGGGCAAGTCCCTTAACTTCTCCTGGCCTCATTTTCCTCATCTGTAAAACGGGGACTCAATACCTGTTCTCTCTCCTACTTAGACCTGAATCCCGTGTGGGACTGGGAGGACCGTGTCTGACTTGATTAAGTTATATCGGCCCCAGGGCTTAGTATAGTGTCAAACATCATAAGGGTCTAACAAATACCATGATAATAATATTTATTATTACTCACGGGCCTTGGATGTAACCTCAGAGATCCAGGATTTTGCTGTAGCAAGACTTCGGGTCAGAATAGCAGTTGCTGAGCTACTCACCAAAGCATCTTGGCTAACGGTCTGCCCCAGGATTGCCTCTTCCACAGATTATGTGAGGATCTGGGAAAGTAGCGTAGCCTAGCGGAAAAAGCACAAGCCCGAAAAGTCACCGAACAGGGGTTCTAAACCTGGCTCTGCCACTTGTCTGCTGGGTGACCCGGGGCAAGTGGCTTTACTTCTCTTTGCCTCAGTTTCCTCATCTGGAAAATGGGGATGAAATAGCTGTTTTTCCTCCTTCTTAGGCCGTGAGCTCTATGTGGGATAGGGATGGCATAAGCTCGTTGTGGGCAGGGAATGGGTCTGTTTACTGTTATATTGTACTCTCGCAAATGCTTCGTGTAGTGCTTTACATGCAGTAAGCCCTCTGTAAATATTCATTCAATCGTATTTATTGAGCACTTACTGTGTGCAAAGCAAATATGATCAAAAGAATGACTGAATGAATTTACCCTAGCACTTTCTACCAGGTTTGGTACATAGCAAGCACATAATGAATTCCCTGCTCTCCTCTGATCTGGAGAAGGATTCACTGAGAGAGCTGAAAAATAAGTTAATTGGTCATTTGAGGAGGGAAGCAAAGCTCTTGGTCACATATTTATGTCAGTTAGTGGTTCCTGTGTTGATTTAGAGGGCTGCATATAAGCCACTTCTCTTCTCTGAAGGTTAGCGGGCCACGAGGAGATAGCATAGTCAGTCAGTCTGTCAATCCTAAGAATTGAGCATTTACTGTGTGCAGAGCACTGTACTAAGTCCTGGGGAGAGTGCAGTAAAACAATATAATGGTCGTATTCCCTGCCCGCAGTGGTCTAAAGGGGGAAACAGACCTTAATATAAATTACAGCTATGTTCATAAGTGCTGTGGGGGTGGGAGGAGAGGATGAATAAAGGGAGCAAGTCAGGGTGACACAGAAGGGAGTAGGAGGAGAGGAAAGGAGGATTTAGGAAAGGCCTCTTGGAGGAGATGTGCCTTCAATAAGGGGTGAGAGAGTAATTGTCCGTCAGATGAGAAGGGAGGGCGTTCCAGCCAGAGGCAGGACGGGGGTGAGAAGTTGATGGCGTGATAGACGAGGTTGAGGTAGAATGAGTAGGTTGGCATTAGAAGTGTGAAGTGTGTGGGCCGGTTTGTAGTAGGAGAGTAGCGAGGTGAGATAGGAGAGTAGGGAAGTGAGGTAGGAGGGGCAAGGTGATTGAGAAAAGCTGATGGTAAGGAGTTTCGGTTTGATGGGGAGGTGGACGGGCAACCACTGGAGGTTTTTGAGGAGTGGGGAAACATGGCCCAAATGTTTTTATCCTTCAGTTTGGAAGATGATGCCACTGATGGTTTACTTACAAGGAAGGGTGTGATTGCTGGGACCTCTTATTCCCATACTCAAAGGGTGACCAGGCATCCTGATTTTGGTGGGTCAGTCTTCACATTAAGGACCAAACCTTTTAGGACTTCCAGCTCCTAAGAAGAAATTTAATTAATCAATCATTAGCATCTGTTGAGGGCAAATTCTGCACAAAGCACTGTTCCTTAGAACGCTTAGGAGAGGACAACACGACAGATGATAGTCACATTCCCTGCCCACAGGGAGCGTACGGTCCTTTTAAAAAGTGTGTTTTTAATTGTTGTTTTCTGCTGTCACTCTGAGAATCCAGCTCACAGATCCAGAATCAGACTGAGGGAGCCATCTGGCAAGGAAATGCTCAGAAAGAAGGAAGCACAGAAAATATAAACCCGGAAACAGAATCAAGTAGAGAATGAATGAAACTTCAGGTCAAGGTCAGTGTTTCTTAATAGATAGCGTATGATCCTTATCTTTTCCCTCTCTGGACAGAGAGATGGGGCTTGGATGAGAGGCAGGATGGCCGATTGGCCACAGGGCTGTTGGTTAACTCCTTGCTGTTCAGGACATGCTGTACCAGGTTAAACCAGGAGTACCTGCCCTGCGACGACTTCTTGTCACGCCCAGTGTAGAAGACCAGACCACCCTCTTCGAATCCGAGTTAAAAGCATTTACATCTCCAGATGAAAACTGAACTGTGGACTTAAAGTCTCCAAGGACAGTGGAAACAGGGAATATAAACTCCACAAGTTGCCTTCTCTGTTCCTCTCCTTCAAATTTTAAGCAAATGAACCATGTGAGTCATTTTGGATTACTTTCGATTTTAGGGTAATTTTAGGATTTTTAGATGGCAAATCCAAAGGATTTTTTTGTTGGTTTGTTTTTTTTTTTCATTCTATTTGTTAAGCACCTCCCAGGCCTGTGCTCTTTCCACAAGGCCATGCTGTTTTCCAGAATTCTTTCCAGAGACCCAGGCAGTCTGTAAAAGAATATTTTCCTCTTTTTTTCTGAGTTTCTCTTTAAGGGTCAACTGAATAGGGCTTCAGCTCTGAAGGTTTACCTTATTTACTGGCACATTCAGAAGTATTATGGCCTCTTTCCCTGTCATAGAGAATTCTGTTAAGTCTGTTAATTCAACTGTGAGTGAAGAATGTGTTTATTCACCCAGGAGCAAAGATCCCCAATGGAAAGTGACGTTGCCGGATTGTGTAACCAGGAACACAGGTTGCTGCTGATGTAAACAACCGGCAGAATGAACTGGAGTCTCCTTTTCCAAAGAGTTTCTTATGAATGGCTGGGCCCTCTGAAGCAATTTCCTGCCCCCCCCCTTTTTTAATGGTGCTTGTTAGGCCTTATAATGAGTTAAGCACTGTTCTAAGAGTAGATCCAACTTAATCAGGTTGGACCCGGGCCCTGTCCTGCATGGGGCTCATAGTCTAGGTAAATCTGATCAACCATTGCCTCAAAAGACATCTCCAATCTGAATCTGTTCGGCGATTGCCTCATAAAGCAATTTCCGCAAATCACTCGGGGCCAGAAACAGAATCCTTGAATAGCAGGAAAATTGCCCTCCACTTTCAGATGATGATGATGATGATGATGATATCTGTTAAGTGCTTACTATGTGCCAGGCACTGTAATAAAGGCTGGGGTGAATACAAGCAAATCGAGGTTGGACATAGTCCCTGTCCCACATGGGGTCCCAGTCTCAATCTCCATTTTACAGATGAGGTAACTGAGGCCCAGAGAAGTGAGGTGACTTGCCCAGGGTCCCACAGCAGACAAGAGGCAGAGCCGGGATTAGAACCTGTGACCTTCTGACTTCCACCCTCCACTTACAGATGAATAACCCTCTGGGGAGGATGTTTTTGCAGGTTGGGAATGGTAAATCTCCCACATCTCACATGTGGGAAAGGGATGGTGTCCAACCTGATTATCTTGCATCCACCCCAGTGCTTAATTCAGTACCTGGTACAGAGTAAGTGCTTAACAGGTAGCATTAAAAAAAAAATACATTAGGCCTTGTTTCAACTTTCTTATTCTTCTTCTTCTCAGAGCAGTGGGAATAAGAGCATCAGGAAGCATCCAGAGGCAGCCAGGAGTAACAGCACTGACACTTATTGTCTACTTTTGGGGGACCACTGTACTATTAGCCACTGCTAGATTGTCTTTAGCGGTCAAGATTAAAGGGATTCCACACTTCCATAAAATCAGAGCATCATGGTCTACTCCACCGTGACTATATCACATCCTTAGTTAACATGGACCAAGTGTCTTTTTCCCTATCTACTCAGAATCACTTTCAGAGCCCCCATATTGATTCAAATTGCTTTTTAAAAATGGTTTTTGTTAAATGCTCACTACGCGTCTAATACCGTTCTAAGTACTGGTGTAGGGAGAAGTAGCGAAGCTTAGGGGAAAGATCACAGGCTTGGGAGTCAGAGGTTGTGGGTTCTAATCCCAGCTCTGCCACTTGTCTGCTGTGACCTTAGGCAAGCCACCTCACTTCTCTGTACCTCAGTTCTCTAAACTGCAAATTAGAGATTCAATACCTGTTCTCCCCCCTCAGACTGGAAGCCCCTTATGGGACCTGATTTTCTTGTACCTACCACGGCACTTGGTAGATCGCCTGGCACATAGTAAGCACTTAAAAAAATACCACAATTACGATTATCTTCATTACTCCACACCCCTCCTCCTTTCCAGATCTCTGCTCAAGGCCCACCTCTTCCAAACTGCCTTTGGAGATATCAAAATCAAATGACTGTTCTTAACCCACCTTATCTTCCGCTGGCAGAAATCAGGAGACTTTACAGATATATCTGGGCTGCTACATCCGGGAGTGACTTCTCTAGTTTGTAAATCGGTAAGCCCATGGCTTCTCTTCCCTTCTGACTTTTCCTTTAAGCCAACTCATTCCTCACTGATTCTCGACCAGAGTGGACTGGGGAAAGTGACCCTCAGAGCAGTCGACCTGTGATCAGCTCTGGAACAAGGGTTTTTTTGGGAGGAAAGAGGTGGTAACGAATGACATTTTGGATAGCTGTAGATTTTGATGACCGGGGTGCTCTTTATCTCTCTCCCCCTTCCACACAAATATCTCTCTTCCCCTTCCACTGGACCCACTCTGCTGTGTTTCATTTAGTTTTCTATATTTTGTTTGTGTGTGAGACTTATTAGGGAAGGAAATGGCACCTGACGCCTTCGAATACTGCATCCCCTAACGGAGGCATCCTTTGAAATACTGCTGAAGCCTGTTTCTGAGCAGACGGCATAATCTGTTCTTCCCTCTTTTCCAATAAAACCGACAGCTAAGACAATGTAAACATCACAGCGAGGTCGGGGGGAACTGAGAAGCTGACCCAAAGCTGACCCCAACCTCTTCCTTGGGTTACTTATGCTCTTGGAGTAGATGATGCTCAGCTAAGACCTTTAACTATCCTAGGAGCGGGTCCCTTGGGTATGTCACCCTCCTAATCCCCCATCCCTAACCTTTCTTTGGAGATACCAGATGAAAGTTAGCATCCACTCGATAGAGTGCTTACTCTGTGAAGAGCACTTGAGGGTGTCTAATTAGATGCTAAGGTTGTTGAAAACCTTGCTGGGAGAGGGGCATGGGGTGTGTGTGTGTGTGTGTGTGCTGGGAGGCGGGGCGTTTCCCCCAGTATCGAATTTTTGGGACAGGGGAACAAAAGGACACAATTTTTCTTTTACTCCCTCCACTACCCCGGTACAAAACACAGAAAAAGGAGAGGTGTGTCCCAACCCGATTATCTCGGTATCCACCCCAGCACTTAGGACAGCGCTGGGATCACGGTACGCGCTCAACAAATACCGTTCTCCTTATTACTGAGGCGCTAGGCGACTGAAAAGCGGTCCCAGGAAGACAGGGAACTGTTGACGAAAGGAGGGAATCCTGGTGACGTCACCTGAGCATCGATTAAAAGAAGCAGCTTAAACCTTTTTAATGGGAGACTTTCTGAGGAGAACATTCACGTTAGAGAGCCAACACGCATTTTCTCTACCCCTCCGTTTGGTAGGGTGCATTCCCCCAAGGTCTAAATTCCTTCCGAAAGGTAGGCGGAAAACCCTGGTCCTAGCCCGGCCCTTCCCGGCGTTTGGAGGAGAGTCTTGGACGCATCAGGTGAGTGATTATTTTCCTAACAGTCGTGCGAAGAATGCTTCCGGTCTCGGTGCCTGTCCGGAGCAGGCAGAGCTCACGTTCCTCTACGGGGCCGGGTTTGGGTTGTGTCCATTTGTGGGGGGGCGAAGTCATTTGGAAACCTCAGCTCTGACCTTTCCCAAGAGAACTAAAAGACTTTCATTAATATATACAGGGGCAAATGCGGAGGGAGCAGGGGGGAAATTGCACTTAATTACAATAGTTTACAGTTTACATCCATTGGACAAATTTACTTCTTTAAAAGAAATCTAGAGATGGTTTCGGGAGGGAGAAGGGCAGGGAGTCAAATGATATTTACAGCACGTTAGGGGCCGGGGGCGGGGGACGGAGGGGGTGGTCGAAGGGGAAGGAGTCGGCTGATATGTACAGGACGTCTGGCTCAGTTCAACAGCACACGCTCCCTCCTCTCAAACTCTCAGTAACAGATTCAAGTCTCTCATCAGTTTGTTCGACCGAAGGAGCATAACTTAAAACGTGATGGCTCCCGTCTTCCTCTTCCACGGTTTAGGGGAAAAAAACAACAAAAAACGAGCGACTCTCTCGCTCTGTTCCTTCGACCTCGTCACTCGGACCGGCGGGGATACTTGGCGTCTTCGAGAGGCCCCGTGGCGATATCGTGCCAAGGGAAGGCGAGCCCAGAGGGCGGGCGGGCGGCCCCCCGCCGCGGCCCCGGTGGCGGACTTCGGTTGGTGACGTCGGCCCGGGGTCGGCGGGGAGACCGGAGTCCCGGCGCTGGGCCGAGCCGTGCCCCTTGGCGGTTGCCCGGACGGTGGGGTGGGCTGTGTGATGGGGTGGGAAATCTGTCCCGGTTGCCGGGCCCGGGGCGAGGGAGAGGTGGGCATCACCAGGCTTGCAGAGGACACTGGGAAGGAGAAAAAACAAAGAAGGAAACCCGGTGACACAAGGCGGACAGAACACGTGCACACAACACACACAATCTTGAATCGAACTGCATGGAGGGAGCTTCCTTTGGGGCTGAATCAATCAATCAGTCAATCAATCGATGAGTAGTATTTATTGAGCCCTCACTGTGGGCAGAGCACTGTACTAATCCCAGCTCCTCCACTTGTCTGCTATGTGATGGTGGACAAATCACTTCACTTCTCTGAGCCTCAGTTACCTCATCTGCAGGGACGTGGGAACCCGATTTGCTTCTATCCATCCCGGTGCTTAGTTCACTGCCCGGCACATAGTAAACACTTAAGTATTATTATTATTACTCTTATTACTAAGCACTTTCCCCTCTAGACTGTAAGCTTGTTGTAGGCAGGGATAGTGTCTAATGACTGGGTTATAGTAAACTCTCCCAATCGCTTAGTACAGTGCCCTGCACAGTGAGTGTTCAATAAATGTGATCGGTGGATTAGGAGGTACAACACAACAGATTTGGCAGACACATTCCCTGCCCACAACAAGCTTTCTGCTGTCTAGAGGGAAACAGACGTTGAATAGAAATAAAAGTTTACAGATAAATACAGACATAAATACTGAGGATGGGGTGAATACCAAATGCCCAAAGGATACAGATCCAAGTGCAACGATGATGCCGCAAGGAGAGGAGTCGGGGAAAGGGGGGCTTAATCTGGAAAGCCCTCTCGGAGACGTGATTTTACTAAGGCTCTGAAGGTGGGGAGAGGGGTAGTCTGGTGGATAGGGAGCAGAAGGGAATCGTAGGACGGATGGTCTTCTGGAATTCAAGATCAAGCTTTCCTGCTCATTGCAGGATTTGAAGATGTTTACAGCTTGCTGTCTACCAAAGCAAATGTCCCAGCCATTTAGAAGATGACAAGAGAAGCGATCACTCAGTCGGTCAACTTACTGTGTGCAGAGCACTGGGCTAAGTGCTTGGCAAAGTACAACAATAAACAGACTCATTCCCTGTTCACAGTAAACTTCCAGACTAGATGGGGGGAGCCAGACATTAATATGAATAAATAAATTACAGATATGTAACATGAGTGGTGTGACCTGGCGGAAAGAGCAGGAGCCCGGGAGTCAGGAGACGTGGGTTCTAAATCCCAGCTCTGCCACCTGCCTGCTGGGTGACCCGGGACAAGTCATTTTCCTCCTCGGTTTCCTCATCTGTAAAATAGGGAGGGGGCACCTGTTCGCTCGCTCTCTCAGTCTGTGAGGCCCATGTGGGAGAGGGATTTTGTCTAGTCCGAGTGTATTTTATCTACTGTAGTATTCGGCTCGATGACGGGGGATTGGTCGTTCGTTCAGGCGCATTTTGTTGTGTGCCCAGCACTCTACTGAGGGCCTGGGAGAGTCCAATGTAACAAAAAATAGACACGCTCCCTGCTCACGTACTTCTAGTTGCATTTCAGCGGTGAGCCTCGAGAATGCCGGGTTGGGGTCGAGGAGGCAATCCGCTAGCCGGCCCGGTTCGCAAGCTCCGAACCGGACGCTCTCGGGAGTACCCACAGTTGAGCAGGAGGGTGGGGCTGCCCCAATCCCAAGGGGTTAGGCTGCCCTGCCCTGCCCTGCCCACCTGAGAGCGGTCAGTTGGCTCTCCCCCAGTTGGTCTGGACACTTGAAACCGTCTTAAGGCTACTCGGGGGAGAGCGAAAGGACCATCACGCTGGGTAGTGGAAAAGCCAGGAGTGCCCACCTGCTCAACTGGCACCAGGGTTACTGCACTCAACTAAGAGCCAATCAATCAGCGTGGCCTCGTGGAAAGAGCACGGGTCTGGGAGTCAGAGGACATGGGTTCCAATCCCGGCTCCGCCACACGTGTGCTGTGTGACCTTGGACAAGTCGCTTAACTTCTCTGTGCCTCAGGTACCTCATCTGTAAAATGAGTTGAAAGACTGTGAACCCCAGATGGGACAGGGATGGTAACCTATATCCACTCTAGCACTGAAAACAGTGCTCGGCACATAGTAAGCACTTTACAGATGGTCTAATAATTATTGTTATTATTCAATCGATCGATCGGTGGTATTTATTGAGCACTTACTATGTGCAGAGCGCTGTACTAAGCGCTCGATATAACAGAGTCAGGATGAGACGAGGCTAGGGATGTGATGGGTGCCCTCACTGTGGGGTGTCGTCACAGGCCCCATGTTGCCAAAGAACACCCATCCCCAGAGATCCAAAAAGCATGTCTCCGGGGAGACCCCGAAAACCCCGGACCCGGGAGTCAGAAGGACCTGGGTTCCAGTCCGGGCTCCACCTCTTGTCTGCTGCATGACCTTGGGTAAGTCACCTCACTTCTCTGTGCCTCATCTGTAAAATGGGGATCAAGACTGTGAACCCCACATGGGACAGGGACTGGCTCCAACCTGATGACCTTGCGTTAATTAATTAATCACGGTATTTGTTAAGCACTTACTGTGTGCCAAGCACTGTTCTAAGCACTGGGTTAGATACAAAGTAATCAAGTTGTCCCACGTGAGCCTCACAGTCTTAATTTTCATTTTACAGATGCGGTAACTGAGGCACAGAGAAGTTACGTGGCTTGCCCAAGGTCACCCAGCAGACGTGGGGGCGGAGTCAGGATTAGAACCCATGTCATCTGACTCCCAAGTCCGGGCTCTTTCCACTAAGCTACGTTGCTATCCTAGCGCTTAGAACGACGCCTGACACATAGTAAGCCCTTAAAAAAATTACATTTTGTAATTTTACGTTTACAAAAACGTTTACGATTACATGTACAAAAACCCAACTGTCCTCCAAGTTCCTCCACAGGGCATTCATCACCCATGAAATCGACTCTGCCTTTCCCGGAACTGCGGCGAAGGCAGGCTTGCTGCTGGAAATTCTGAATAAACGGAGCTGAAAGAAGGGATGGACACAGTAGATGGTAGCGTGGTGTGTGCTTCCATCGTTGATAGCATTTAGTACAGTGCACACGGCACTCCATGAGTAGCAATGATTGGTTAATTGGAGAGTGGCATCCTTGGTAATAATAATAACTGTGGTCTTTCTTAAGTGTTTACTGGGGTGGATATGAGCAGACGGTGTCGGACACAGTCCCTGGCCCACGTGGGGCTCAGGATCTCAATCCCCATTTGACAGATGAAGTAACTGAAGCAAAGAGAAGTGAAGTGATTTGCCCACGGTCACGCAGTAGACACGTGGCAGAACCGGGATTAGAACGCAGGTCCTCCTGATTCCCAGGCCCGCGCTCTATCCGCTACGCCACGCTGGGTTCGATAACGACAGAAACAACCGTCACTGTGGTCGCTACGTCCAGGAGGGCTTCTCAGTCTCCACCGGTGGTGCCAGTTTCACTTCAAAGGGTGTTTGGTTTTTCTTTTGGAACAAAGCCTCCTTTCTCTTCCGTGCAAACTTCTCTCTCGCCCCTCACCTCAGTCTCTCTGCTTCTCCTTCTGCGGCCTCCTTGATCTCGGAGCCTCCTCCTCCTCCCCGCTTCCCTTCCGGCACTGCCCCGGGACTGGGTTTCCCTCTCGGACCAGTGGCAGCGAGGCTGGCTTTCTCGAAGGGTTGGGAGGGAGCCTTTCCTCCGTTGACCGGGGCTGCTGCTAGAATTAGCTCTCGAGTGGCATTTGGTCCCGAGAGCTTCGATCTGGGCTCCCTTCTAACCCAGAGGCCCCCGTGAAGAGCGGTTCACCTCTCAGCTAACAGGATTCACGTGTCCTTCTGCAGGGGTGCACTGTGGTTGTCCCCTCAACTGTCCTCCCCCACCCCCAAATTGTCTCCTTTCTCCCCACTATCAGTTTTTTTTTCCAATTTTCAGATTTGGGCCGGAGGGGAGGGAAGCTGGCTTGTGACCTTGCAGGTTTCAATAGAAGAGCAAACAGCAGGATGAGATAAGGAGACGCCAGCAAGATTCTATGACATGTCATTAGGGATGGGCCTCCCAGCTATCAAATGTTTGCTCACATAATAAAATGGAGGCTTGAGCCCTAAATGTTGTCAAAGGAACTGGAGGTATTTGCCCCCCTTCCAAGCCTAAACAAAAACATCTGATAAGGGAGAAATCTACCTGGCTCAGAACTGAAGGTCCGAGCTAGATCAGTCCAGGGGGAACCCTGGGTTTTACCCAAAGGGTGGGGAAGTTACGTGCTTGGCGCAGCATGGCGAGCTCACTGGAAGATGAGCATCAACACCTGCAGGAATCAAGGTTCTTGGGGTTCTCCAACCCTTGCCGATTTTCACTGGGCCCTCACGTAGTCAGGAAGGAGGAGCCTGGCGGGTGTTGAAAGAGGCGGGGGTTGGGAAGATGTCGCTTGGGAAATTTTCAGCTCAGAAACCAAGCGGCTTAACAATAATAAAAATAATTATGCTATTTGTCAAGCGTTTACTATGCGCCAGGCACTGTACTAAGCGCCGGGGTGGATAGCAGCAAAGCAGGCCGGACACGGTCCCTGTCCCACGAGGGGCTTACGGTCCCATTTTACAGAGGAGGTAACTGAGGCCCAGAGAAGTGAAGTGACTTGCCCAACGTCACACAGTAGACAAGTGGCGGAGCCAGGATTAGAACCCATGACCTTCTGACTCCCGGGCCCAAGCTCTATCTGCTACGCCATGCTGGGTTCTCTGGGTTGGCTTTGGCAAACATGACCGTGGCCTCAACTCTTCTGTTTCCTCCTCTACTCCCAGCCACACTTCAGAAGCGGGAAGCTAACGAGAGCGGCAGCTAGAAAGCCTGAGGGACAGGGATGGAGTCTTCCTTTCCCAGTGCTTGGTGCAGTGTTTTGCACACAGAAAGTGCTTAATAAATACTATTATTATTATTACTAGTGTCTCCGGCGGGCGCGGGACTGAAAGTAGAGTCAGCACTCACCCTGGTTCTCGCCCAAGATCTGGGTGGGGTTGGCCTCCCCCAAGGAGCCACTCGAACTCGAAACCTGTGAGACGCCAGGGGGTCCCACCTAGGTGATCGAGCCACTGTTGACGCTGGACCCGGAGGTGGTGTTTTCTGAGGCTTCAGGAGGGATGATCAAGATGAGTCTCTGAGGCTCTGACTTCGAGGCCCGGCCCAGACCCCCGGCCCAGCTGCCGGTGGGGTTGGCTACACTGGCTTAAAACCCGCTCAGAGCGGCCAGGCCCCAGGCAGGCCTCCGACACTCCTCCACGCTCCACGATCCTCCTGGCCAAGCGGAGAAAGAGGCCGCATCTTCCCGTTGTTGGGTAGGGATTATCTCTATCGTCTCTATTGCCGAATTGTACTTTCCAAGCGCTTAGTACAGCGCTCTGCTCACAGTAAGCGCTCAATAACTGCGACTGAATGAATGAATGAATCTTCAGGAAGGAACACGGACCCACGGGCCTCTTTTCACCGGGGCGCCTTCCCCTTCGACTCTTTAGCGGGGGAGTTCTCTGAGGCCGGGGACTGGGTTAAATCCCGAGCCCGAGGCAGAGGCCTAATAAACCGGAACCCCAGCCCTAATGCTCTTTTAAAACCGGGAGTTAGAAAGGAAGCCCTCAAAATTGGCTCGATTCGCTGGCTGGGTTTTTGAGGCGGAGGGACCGCCGAGGAAATCAAGGAAAACGTGAGTTGGGAGGGAAAGGAGTACGGAGGGCTGCCGGTGGGGCGGCCCGGTCGGCTTCAAGGTCGACCGGTCACTCTGTCCGGCGAAGGTGGGGGGGGGGGGGGCAGGGGTGACGGCCTCCCCGGGCGTGCATCTTGCAATATTTTGATTAAAACAACATTTCCTGGACTCGGAGGGCTTGTTTCAACAAGCAAGCATCAAAGTCAACATGGGTAAGACGGAATAATTAATCACCAGCGAGGCCAGGGCTGACCAGCCAGCAGATGGATTGATAAGGCCTTTCAAAGGAAATGGTATTCCCGAGGAGGGCTTGCCGCGCCTGGCTGCTCCACTGATTGAGATTGGTGAGCTCAGATAAATGTTCCCCCCGCACACTACAAAGAGTGGGAAACCTTACAGGAGTCGCAGGGCAGTGGAACTGGGAGTGACACTTTCACCTTCCATTTTATGAGAGAAGAGAGACCGGGCCGGTCCCACACACCCGGGCCGTGACAAGACCGCCCCCGCACGCCGCCATCCCGTGATGCCCTGCGGCTCAAACCCCCGGGGCGTACGGTGCCCTCTCTTTCGCCTCGGGACAGCTCCCGCCTTCCCGTCCGGGGCCCGACGGGAGAGAACCCGGCGGCGCGAGGACGTCACGCTCGGAGCGGTTCGCACACTCGGAACGGTTGGCGCGGGAGGTGTCTTTCCCCGACGCGAAGCGGCGGAGAAAGAGACGACTCCCTCGGGCCCGGCTGCGAGGTCAACGGACGAGAAGGTCAAGGTCGCTCCGTATTTATCCGGCGATCGATAGAGGCCACATATTTCCCACACTGCCCAGGCCGGGCGGCTAAAATGGTACCATTGTCTCTCCCGGAAACATGCATTCATTCAGTCGTATTTATTGAGCATTTACCGTGTGCAGAGCACTGTACTAAGTGCTTGGAAACTAAAATGCAGTAATAGAGACAATCCCTGCCCACAGTGCATTGTGCCCAGAGAGTCTGTCTCTATGGAAAAGGCCAGCTTGGCTAGAGGGGCAGCCTTTTAGCCAACCGAGCCTGAAATAATCAGCATAACAATAATTATGCTATTTATTAAGTGCTTTCTTTGTGCCAAGCACCGTAATAGGCGCTGGGGGGGATACAAGCAAGTCGGATTGGACACAGTCCCTGTCCTATGTGGGGCTCACGGTCTCAATCCCCATTTTACAGATGAGGTAACCGAAGCACAGAGAAGTGAAGTCACTCGCCCAAGGTCACACAGCAGACAAGCAATGGAGTCAGGATTAGAACCCATGACCTTCTGACTCCCAGGCCTGTGATCTACCCACTGTGCCACGCCGCTTCTGAGTAAGGTTCAGGTAGAGGGTGACCAGAGGGCTCATCTGATACCGACTCATTCATTCAATCGTATTTATCGAGCGCTTACTTTGTGCGAAGCAACCCACTGTTCCACGTGTGGGCAGGGATCGTGTCCTCCGCCAACTCTATTACACTGTCCTCCTCCGAGCGCTTAGCACAGTGCTCCGCACACAGTGAGCGCTCAGTAAATACCACTGATCGATCAGTTGACTGCCCAGTTCTGATGCGATACCGGGCACATAATGTCTATTTTTTTTGGCACCGAGCACTGGGGTTCAGATGCTGCTCGGGACTTCATATTCATTCATTCGCTCAATCGTATTTATTGAGCGCTTACTGGGTGAGCAGCATTGTACTAAGCGCTTGGGAACAAATACATAAATTACGGAACTGAGAGGGGAAGGCAGGGCCCCTGGGGCAATTGAGGGGGTGATCCAGGGATCACGGAGAGATGCTCCAAGTGTGGGCCGATTCAGGCCGAATTAAGCGAATTCAAGCAAGATGGGGGCCACCTGACATCACACTGTACATGTAGAGTTTCACGTACATGTTCGTGTGCGGGCCCCTTGGGGACTGGTTCGTTGGACTGGCGTCACAGACCACCCTGTGCAGGTAACCATCCCAAACTGTGCCAAGAACCTCCGCGAGAGAGCCAAGGCCAAGTCTGAGTTCATTATTCGAACGAGCCGTTTGGATAATCATCTTCTGCTGCATTTTCTCATGTTCATTTCCCAGATGAATCTGGAATAGCCAAACAGCAGCAAAGGCAGTGTCACTGGAGGCCAGCTGGAGGGAGTCGGGGCAGGAGGGGGGGGTCCCCAAGATCTCCTGTACGTGAGCCCCCGACAAGTGGGATCTGTTAAGGGACAGTCTTTTGCCAACGGCCTCCGCCGTCCACTTCTTCTCTAGATCGTGAGCTTTTTGTGGGCAGGAACGTGACTGCTGTTATACTGTACTTTCCCAAGCACTCAGGACAGTGCTTTGCACACAGTAAGCACTCAGTAAATACGATCGAAGGAATGAATGCAGCTACTGCAAGCTGCCTAATTCTCGAAGGCCGGCTCGTCCGCGGTAGCTCAGAGATTCCAGAGGAGCTGTGATGGCGGCGAGTTGGGGGGGGGGACGGTCAGCCTCCAGACGCTCCTCACCCAACCCGGACAGCGTATCCAGGATTTCCTCCCATACCCCAGAATGTGAAGGACCTGGGTTCTAATCCCGGCTCCATCACTTATCTGCTGTGCGACCTTGGGCAAGTCATTTCCCTTCTCGGAACTCAGTCCCCTCATCTGGAAAATGGGGTTTAAGACTGTGAGCCCTATGTGGGACGTGGACTGTGTCCAGCCCGATGACCTTGCATCCACCCCAGCACTTAGAACAAGTGCCTGGCACACAGTAAGCACAGCGTGGCTTAGTGGAAAGAGCTCGGGCTTGGGAGTCGGAGGACGTGGGTTCTAATCAGGGCTCTGCCATTTGTCTGCTGTGTGACCTTGGGTAAGCCACTTCTCTGTGCCTCAGTTACCTCATCTGTAAAATGGCAACTCTGAGCCCATTGTGAGCAGGGGTTGTCTCTATCTGTTGCTGAATTGTAATAATAACGTTAATAATGTTGGTATTTGTTAAGCGCTTACTATGTGCCGAGCACTGTTCTAAGCGCTGGGGTAGACAGAGGGGAATCAGGTTGTCCCACGTGGGGCTCACAGTCTTCATCCCCATTTTACAGATGAGGGAACTGAGGCACAGAGAAGTTGAGTGACTTGCCCACAGTCACACAGCCGACAAGTGGCAGAGCTGGGATTCGAACTCATGAGCCCTGACTCCAAAGCCCGTGCTCTTTCCACTGAGCCACGCTGCTTCTTCCCAAACGCTTAGTATAGTGCTCTGCACACAGTAAGTGTTCAATAAATACGACTGAATGAATGAATAAGACTGTGAGCCTGACGTGAGACTGCCTGCTTACCTTGTACCTACCCCAGCGCTTAGAACAGCGCTTGGCTCATAGTAAGCGCTTAACAAATACCATCATTATTATTATTTTTAAGCACTTAACAAACACCATAAAAAAAACCCCCAACAACAAACGGGCCTTCCCAGGACCCAGATGCCCGCCTTCCCCGGACAGGCCCGTTTCTTACCTGTTTACTGGAAGACATGTTGGTGAGTGTGCTGATGCTGCTAGTGTCTGTGACCACCATGGCGGAGGGAAATCGGGAAGTGTGGGAATACTGGGGCGGCTCCTGCTTGTGTGCATACACTGGGAAGAAAGAAAGCAAGGACCGAGTCAGTGGCGAGTGCGTTCCGGAGCGGACGAGGGAAGCAGCGTGGCTTAGTGGGTAGAGCACGGGCCTGGAGTCAGAGGACCCAGGTTTTAATCCCAGTTCTGCTGCCTGCCTGCTGTGCGACCGAAGGTAAGTCATTTAATTTTTCCGTGCCTCTGTTTCCTCGTCTGTACAATGGGGATTAAATCATCCTCCCTCCGATTTAGACTGGGAATCCCAGGGGGACAGGGATGGTGTCCAACCTGATTATCTTCTATCTATCCCAGCACTTAATATGGCGCCTGGCACAGAGTAAACACTTAAATATAATAAAGATGATGATGATAGTAATAATAAAACAAAAATCTGCCAATGGGGATTAAATCCTCTTCCTTTCAATTTAGACAGGGAGCCCCACATGGGACAGGGGCTGGGCCCAAACTGATTATAATAATAATAATGATAATTATGGTATCCGTTTAGCGCTTACTATGTGCCGGGCACTCTCCTAAGCGCTGAGGTGGATACAAGCAAATCAGGTTGGACACAGTCCCTTGTCCCACATGGGGTTCACGATTTCAATCCCCATTTTACAGACGAGCTGACTGAGGCACAGAGAAGTTATGTGACCTGCCCATCTTGCATCTACCCCAGTGCCTGGCACATAGTAAGCACTTGATTAAATACAATAGTAATAATGATAACAATCTGAAAAACGGGGATTAAATCCTCTTCCCTACGACTTCTCCGCACGTGGGACAGGCACTGCATCCCACCCGATTATCCGGTATCGCCCTCAGTGCTTAGTTTGGTGCCCGGAACACAGCGAGCGCTTAATAATTGCCGTAAAACAAAACTCCCAAAAAACCAAAAGAGAAACCACGGGCTGAACCTCCCTCAGGTGGCTCGGATCAAACGGCAGATCAGAGCCTGGGGGAAGACGAGAGTCATTCTTTCATTTAATTGTATTTACTGAGCACTTACTGGGTGCAGAGCACTGTACTAGGCGCTGTACAATTCAGCAATAAAGAGAGACAATCCCTATTCATTCATTCAATAGTATTTATTGAGGCTTACTATGTGCAGAACACTGTACTAAGCGCTTGGAATGTACAAATCGGTAACAGATAATCCCTACCCACACCGGACTTCTACCTCCTCCATCAGGCGCTCCAATCCCCCGAATGATTTGCCCTGGAATAAACCAGGGGACCAAGGACCCACCAAGGAACCCCACGGGGAAGAGATGGGGGACGTATTCAGAGCAAGCGCTATAATAATAATTATGGTACTCGTTAAGCGCTGACTATGTGGCCACCAACCCTTCTAGGGTAGATTCAATTTAGGTTGAACCAGTCCCTGTCCCACACGGGCTCACGCTCTTAATCCCCATTTTCCAGATGAGGTCACTGAGGCCCAGAGAAGCAAAGCGACTGGCCCAAGGTCACACGGCAGACGTGCGGCGGAGCCTGGATTTGAACCCATGACCTTCTGACTCCCGGGCCCCTGCTCTATCACACTTATCCACGCCGTTTCTCCGGAGGAGCCGCCCACCCGGGCATCTCGTCCGGGTGGTGCCGGGGGGTTGAGTGGGACTTCCCTACCCAGGTCCCAGAGGGAATCAGTACCCGCTCCGTCAGGAGGTCACGGACGGCTGGACGGAGAGGGGAATGTGAGACAGTGGTGTCACCGGCCGCTGGGGGTTGGGGGAAACCACCGGGGCATAGGAGGTTTCGTGCTCAGACGCAGGCTAGGGCAGATTGCTAAAACCCACGGGTATGCGATTGGAATGTGAGATTCTTCGGGCCCCCGGGAGCGGGCCAGCAAACCTGAGCCTCCTCGCGGTTTAGAGCCGACAGTCTAGGGGGGCCGTGCTTGGGGTTGGGGGTGCTGGGGCAGGCGCGTTTAACGAATACCATAATTATTATTATTACTGGAAGCTCCTCCTCTAGACTGTACCCCGTAACTGGACTGTACTCTCCCAAGCGCTCAGTACAGTGCTCTGCACACAGTAAGCCCTCCATAAATCCCATCGATTGCCTGATTCCGCTACCTCAGGGTCAGTCACTGCTTCGCTCCCTCAGCCCTGAGGATCGATCGATCCATCGATCGCTTAATAAAGACCACGATCATAATAATAGTAATAGCAAGCGGGGATTAAGCACCACCGCTACACGGGAGAGGAGCAGCGCGGTGTAGTGGATGGAGCACGGGTCGGAGAGGCGGAAGGTCACGGGTTCTAATCCCGGTTTTGCCACTTGTCTGCCGTGTGACCTCGGGCAAGTCGCTTTACTTCTCTGGGCCTCATCTGGAAAATGGGGATTGAGATCGTGAGCCCCATGTGGGACCGGGACTGGGTCCAACCTGATAAACTTGTATCTACCCCAGCAGCGCTTAGAACGGTGCCTGGCATAAACTAAGTGCTTAGCAAATACCACAATTATTGTTGTTATCGTAAGTTCCTCCTCTCGACTGTAGCCTGCGGGGGCAGGGACCGAGAACCAGACCGTACTGTCCAAAACGCTTAGTACAGTGCTTTGCACACAGTAAACGCCCGATAAAGCCCGTCGACCGATTCAGCTATTGCAGGGGTCAGTTACCGCTTTCGTCATCATCGGCGTGACGGCATTTGTTAAGCAAGCGCTTACTATGGGTCCGCCACTGTACTGAGCGCTGGGACTGATAGAAGATGATCAGGTCCGGACACAGATACAAGATAGATACGAGATAGAAGCAGCATGGCCTAGTGGCACGAGCACGGGTTTGGGAGCAGGAGATTGCGGATTCTGATCCCGCTTCTGCCCCTTGTCTGCTGCGTGACCGTGGGCAAGTCACCTAACTTCTCAGCACCTCGGTTTCCTCAACTGTAAAATGGGGATTAAGACCGTGAGCACCCTGTGAGACCGTGTCCAACCTGACTGCCTTGTATCTGCCCCACTGCTTAGAACAGTGCTTGGCACATAGTAAGCGCTTAACAAATACCATAATTACCATTATTAAACGGTCCCCGTCACACACAGTGCTCACAGTCTTAATCCCCCTCTTCCAGATGAGGAAACTGAGGCAAAGAGAAGTGAAGTGACTTGTCCAAGGGGCAGAAGCAGAATCTGAACCTGCTTCTCTGATGCCCGAGCCCGTGCTCTACCCACTCGACCTCCTTGTTGCTTCGGGTTTTGCGTGGGGATCCGTTGCCGGACCCCCGGACCCCCCGCCCCGAGCCCGGCTCCTTACTGTGGGAGTTCTGGAGCTGGGTGACGGCGGCCATGAAAGGTTGCTGAGCCATGTGGTTCCCGGGGGACTGTTGCATGAGCGGCTGCTGGTGGGGGCTGTGCAGCTGTTGCTGCGGAAACTGTACCGACTGCAAGGCTGCCAGGCTGCCGGCCACGCTGTTGATGACGGGGACGCTCTGGGCTTGGGAGGTGTTGAGACCTGTAGGAGCAAGAGGGAAGGCGTCAT
This sequence comes from Ornithorhynchus anatinus, assembly GCF_004115215.2. NCBI lineage: Eukaryota > Metazoa > Chordata > Mammalia > Monotremata > Ornithorhynchidae > Ornithorhynchus > Ornithorhynchus anatinus. Next base: position 14,881,217 of record NC_041744.1, read on the forward strand.
GGGAAGCAGCGTGGCCGAGGGGGATTAGGGCCCGGGCTTGGGAGTCGGAAGGACCTGGGTTCTAATCCCCGGCTCCGCCACGTGTCTGCTGTGTGACCCCGGGTGAGTCGCTTGGCTTCCCCGGGCCTCGGTGACCTCATCAGGAAAATGGGGATTGAGAGTTTGAGGCTCAAATGGGACCGGGACTGGGTCCGGCCCAAGTTGGTTGTATCCACCCCAGCGCTTAGTACAGTGCCCGGTACATAGTAAGCACTTAACGGATACCGTTATTTTCATTATTATTATGTCACTGTGTGACCTTGGGCAAGCTGCTTAACTTCTCTGGGTCTCAGTTACCTCAGCTGTAAAATAGGGATAAGAGTGTGTGCCCCATGTGGGACAGGGACTGTGTTCAACCTGATTAACCTGTATCTATCCCAGTGCTGAGAGCAGTGCTTGGCACATAATAAGTGCTTAACAAATACTACTATTATTATTATTATTATTATTATTAAAGTATTAATGGACTCATCCCATTTCCCCCTGGGGACTGGAACCTCCTCCTGGGCAAGGTTGGCTTTCACCATCTGTCTTCTCCTGGACTCTTCCCAAGCACTTGGTACAGCGCTCTGCACACAAGAAGCGCTCTGTAAATATCACCGATCGATCTATTACATTCATATTGCCTTCTGAGTTGCTTCCTGTGGTTTTATTTTCATGTCCGTCTCTCTGGCTAAGGGGTAAACTCCTTGAGGCCATTAACTGCATCGTATTCTCCCAAATCCTTAGCCCAGGGTAAATGCTCAATGAACACTATTGATCGAATGACTGACCTTTGGACACTTAATAATTAAAAATAACAACAGTAATAACTGCGGTATCTGGGAAGCACGTACTACGCGACAGGCACTCTACTAAGCATTGGGGTGGATACAAGCGATTCGGGTTGGACCAGTACCCGTCCCACGTGGGGCTCACGGTCTCAATCCCCATTTTACGGATGAGGTCACCGAGGCACAGAGAAGTGAAGTGACTTGCCCAGGGTCACACTGCAGTCAAGTGGCAGAGCCGGGATTAGACGTTTGGGGGTGGGTTGACATTTGATTTCACCCTACCCCCAACCCCGCAGCAATTATATACATATCTTTAAATTATATATTATATCTATTCATATTAATGCCTGTATCCACCTTTAGACTGTAAGCTCGTTATGGATTCTAATCACTTCTCTGCTGTGCCTTGGTTACCTCATATGCAAGGTGGGGATTAAGACTGTGAGCCTCATGTGAGACATGGACTGCGTCCAACCTGATTAGCTTGTATCTACTCTGTGCCTGACAGATAGTAAGCGCTTAATAAATACACTAAAAATAAAATTAAAATAAACAGGTTGGATACAGTCCCTGTCCCTCATGGGGTTCACAGCCTAAGTAGGAGGGAGAACAGGTATCGAATCCCCTTTCTAGGGATAAAGAAACTTGGGTCCAGAGAGATTAAGTTACTTTCCCAAGGTCACACAGCAGGCAAGTGTCAGAACTGGGATTAGAACCCAGGTCCTCTGACTCCCAGGCCCGCGCGCTTTCCACCAGGCCACACTCCCAGCGGGATCCACTTAACTTTCCAAGTTGGTTGCTCCCGTGCTGGAGAGAGCTGGAGAAGCCCGAGAATCTGAAGCACAGAGAAGCCTGGACCCTCTCCTTCCAAACCCTTAGGTGAGGGCTGTGAGTTTGGAGAAAGTCTTCCTTCAAGGACAAGGTAGCAAAGCTCTTGGGTCTAGCGAGCAGAGAGCAGTAGCCCGCAGAGACCTCGTATCCAAGAGACCCCCCCCCCTTCCTCCACCCCACCCTAACAGAGACACGCTCTTACACCCCCCCCCCCCCCAGTATCTTCTGGGATTCAGGAGATCAGGGTTCTAGTCCTGACTCTGCCACTTGCCTCCTGGGTGACCTTGGACAAGTCCCTCAACCACGCTGTGCCTCAATTTCCTCATATGTAAAATGGGGAGAAAAATACCCGTTCTCCCTCCCTCTTAGACTGCGACCCCCTTGTGGACTCATGACCTTGTATCTACCCCCATGGCTCTCACGTTTCTTAATGTCTAATAAATACCAACATAATAATAATTACTATTTTTACAGTCTTGGTTAAGAGCTTACCATGTGTTGAGCACATTTCTAAACGCTGGGTAGATACCAGTCAATCAAATCAGCCCCAGTCCCTGTCCCGCATGTGGCTCGTGGTCTCCTCTTTCCGTGATATCACAGTCCCTCCCCCGCCCCGGTCTTTCTGAGGGGGTGGCCTGAGAGGTGAAGAAACTGTAAGCTAAGAGAGCAGAGCACAAAGGTCTTTTCCAAAGTAACCCAGCGTGATCCACGTGAGAGGTTTTCCTAAGTGCTCTCCAGCCATCTCAGATCAAGGAAAACCCTCAACACTCCCTTAGCCTGCAAACTCTACCCTAACCGATACCGCTGTCGGCTGACTGCCTGGAAAACTGTGGTCTTCTGCAGAATAATTAGTTTTTCCCATCGCAGGAGTGCAAAAGTTTCCCTGAGGGGGAATGCCCAGCAAATTCTCAATCCTTCTTTCCCTGCTCTGCAAAAACAACCTCTTTCTCCTGTACCTGCCCAAACAGATAATCAATCAATGATGTTTACTGAGCGCTTCCTGAATGCAGTGCACTGTACTAAGCGCTTGGGAGAGTATAGTTGAGTATGAAGATGCCATCCTGCCCTCAAGGAGCTTACGGTCTAGATATCCCCAACAATCAACCTCTAGCTTTTCTCTCTGCCTTTCCTGTCCAAAGTTCTGGTTTTCCTGTCAGTCTGCTGATGAAACGTTTGCATTTAAACCCACCCCATTGGAGGCTGGGGCTCACGAGACAACAGGGTCCAGCTCAAGGGGATGGAACACCGGGGTGGAAACTGGCTGTCAAGAATTCTAATCAGTTTTTCCTATCACTCGGTGCTTCCAAGGGAGAGCGGCTTGACCGACTCTTTGGGGCTTCTTTTTCCATCAAGAGCAAACTATGCTCCCTGGCTTCCTGACTGCTGTATGGCCTTGGGCAAGTCGCTTCACTTCTCAGTGCCTCAGTGACCTCATCTGTAAAACGGGGATCAAGACTGTGAGGGCAATGTGGGACAGGGACTGTGTCCAACCTGATTAGCTGGTATCTAGCCCAGAGCTTGGATTAGTGCTTGCGACATAGTAAGCGCTTAACAAATACCATTATTATTATTATTATTATTATTGTCTGGGGGGTGGAGTGAGATTCTGTCCTGACAGGTGCTGCAAGAAAGCTGGAAAAAGATGTTGAAAACATAATAATAATAATAATAATAATAATGTTGGTATTTGTTAAGCGCTTACTCTGTGCCGAGCACTGTTCTAAGCGCTGGGGTAGACACAGGGTAATCAGGTTGTCCCACGTGAGACTCACAGTCTTCATCCCCATTTTACAGATGAGGTAACTGAGGCACAGAGAAGTGAAGTGACTTGCCCACAGTCACACAGCTGACAAGTGGCGGAGCCAGGATTCGAACCCATGACCTCTGACTCCAAAGCCCGGGCTCTTTCCACTGAGCCACGCTGCTTCTCAGAGGCCCCTCCAATTTCATCCTTATTTCAGGCCCTTGCCCACCTACCCCATCAAAAATCCAAGTGATAATAATAATGTTGGCATTTGTTAAGCGCTTACTCTGTGCAGAGCACTGTTCTAAGCGCTGGGGTAGATACAGGGAAATCAGGTTGTCCCACGTGAGGCTCACAGTTAATCCCCATTTTACAGATGAGGTAACTGAGGCACCGAGAGGTTAAGTGACTTGCCCACAGTCACACAGCTGACAAGTGGCAGAGCCGGGATTCGAACCCATGACCTCTGACTCCATAGCCCGGGCTCTTTCCATTAAGCCACGCTGCTTTGATGATGATAGTATTTGTTATGTGCTTTTACTACGTGTCAGGCACTGTACTGAGCGCCGGGGTGGATACAGGCAAACTGAGTTGGTCACCGTCCCTGTCCCATGCGGGGCTCCCAGTCTCAATCCCCATTTTACAGATCTAGAGAAGCAACTTCCCAAAGTCATACAGCAGGTGAGTGGAGGAGCCGGGATTAGAACCCATGACCTTCTGACTCCCAGGCCCATGCTCTATCCACTACATCAGCTGCTTCTCTAAGCAAGTGGCATCAGAGGGAGGCTTCTGTGGACCGTGAGCTCACTGTGGGCAGCGACTGGGTCTGTGTGTTGTTGGACTGTACTCTTTCAAGCACTTAGTACAGTGCTTTGCACACAGTAAGCGCTCAATAAATACGATCGAACGAATGAAACTGCACTGTCCTCTTCCGTATCGCCTGCTCGGCACTAATGGGAAGGACACAAGCCAGCGGCAGCCCCCGGCCCTCCAAAACCTAGAATGCCGGGCAAGCCATGACTGTAACGGTGGCTCTAACTGACCGAGGCTTCAGCTGTGATTGTGGCGGTGAGTCTGTTGCTTTGTGCTCTCCCAAGCGCTTAGTACAGTGTTCTGCATCTAGAAAGTGCTCAATAAAGACCACTGACTGATTGACTGCCGTGAATGTTGGGACTCTGAATCCCAAGGGGTCTGAACCTCTGCTCCTCTAGCAACATACTCTATGGCTCCTTCTCGTTTGCCCTTTCTGTATCACTCTTTGTCTGCCTTTTCCTCTCCATCCAAACGGCTACCACGCGAGTCCAATCACTTATCCTATCCTGCCTTGATGACCGTATCGGCCTCCTTGCTGATCTCCCAGCCTCTTGACTCTCCCCACTCCGATCCATACTTCACTCTGCTGCCCGGATCATTTTTCTATAAAAACATTCAGGACACGTTTCCCCACTCCTCGAGAAACTCCAGTGGTTGCCCATCCAGCTCCGCATCAAACAGAAACTCCTCACTGTTGGCTTTAAAGCAGTCCATCATCTTGCCCCCTCTTACCTCGCTACTGTCCTATACAACCCAGCCCACACACTTCACTCTTCTAACGCTAATCTTCCCACTGTACCTCGATCTCATCTTTCTGGCCACCAACCTTCATCTCCCGTCTGTGTTACCCTGACTTGCCCCCTTTTTTCATCCCTCCCACCCTCCCAGCCCCACAGTGTCTACGTACATACCTGTAATTTATTTATATTAATGTCTGCCTCACCCTTTATGTGGGGCAAGAGATCCATGTCTAAATCTCACTTGTGTATGTTTTTTTCCCAGGGCTTTTGTACGGCACATAGTAGGTGCTTAATAAATGCTATCGTTACTATTAGGAGAAGCGGCATGGTTTTGTGGATAGAACAAGGGCCTGGGAGTCAGAAGGACCCGAGTTCTAATTCCGGCTCTGCCACATGTCCGCTGTGTGACCTTGGGCATGTCACTTCACTTCTCCGGACCTCAGTGACCTCACCCGTGAAATGGGGATTGAGACCGTGCGCCCCACATGGGATAGGGACTGTGTCCAACTTGATTTCCTTGCATCCACCCAAGTGCTTAGTACGGTGCCTGGCACATAGTAAGCGCTTATCCCACACCATCAGTATTATTATTAACTCCTCTGGGCCTCAGTTATTTAACTTGTAAAGTGGGGATTAAATTCCCCCTCTGAAATAATACTACTACTAATAATACAGACACTATATTAAGTGTATCCCCTCTGAAATAAAAATAATAATAATACAGACACTATATTAAGTGCTGGGGTGGATACAAGCAAATCAGGTTGGACACAGTCCCTGTCCCGCGTGGGGCTCACAGTCTCAATCTCCATTTTATAGATGAGGTAACCAAGGCCCAGAGAAATGACTTGCCCAAGGCCACGTGAGCCCCATGTGGAACAAGGACTGTGTCCAACCTGATTAACTTGTCTCCACCCCAGCGTTTAGTAGTGTTTAGCACCCAGTAAGCCCTTAACAAGTGCCATAATTATTGGCCTTCTGATTATTACAGTGTAAGTGGTTTGCTCAGTGCCACTCACGCCCTCTCTTCCCCACTGATTACACTCCCACTGAGGCACAGAGGGCAATGGGAGAGTAGTCTACTGCCTGGCAAATAAATAAGCACCTCAAGTACCGTAAAAAATAGTGGTAGAGCCGGCATTAGAACCCAGGTCCTCTGACCCTCAGACCTGTGCTCTTTCCCCTAAGCCACGTTACTTCCATAATCAATTCCTTCAGAAAAGCTCTCGAAGCTGATGTCTCAGGACTGAGGCTGATGGGATACGAGAGGCTTTAGTGTCATTACTGAGGCAGACGAGGCATCTGGGAAATGGTCCGTTGGCCAGTTGCTTCTGCTGCTGTCGCCTCAGGCTTCTCTGGCACCGGTCACTCCGACAGCCCTGAAAGGGCTGGCAAATATGGCAGAAATGTAAAGGGGAGCTGCAGGGAGTGGGAATACTTGCTTCTTCCCCTCCCCGTTGCCAACAGTACTTGGGAGTGCGTGATAAGTGTGAGGGGAAGGGGATAACAATAACTAATAAATTATAATAATTGGGTATTTGTTAGGAACTTACTACATGCTTATACACTGTAGTGAAGGCACTTCCATCAGGTCAGACACAGTCCCTGCCCAACAAGGGGTTCACAGGCTAAAGGGGAGGGGGAACAGGTATCGAATCCTCGTTTTCCAGATGAGGAAACTGAGGCCCAGAGGAGTTAAACGACTCGCCTCAGGTCCCACAACAGACAAATAATGGAACCGGGATGAAAACCCAGGTCCTCTGACGTCCAGGCTCGGGTTTTCTCCGCTAGGCCTCACTGTTTCAGAGGGGACGTTCACTGTGGGGAGGGAGAGGGATGACAAAGGTAGGACAACCCACAGATGGCCTGGGAGAAGGGCTTCTCCACCAGCAGCCACACAACCCCTTACTTCATGCCTCCTTCAAAGGTAGCCCTCCCTCAGAGTCTGCTGAGAACCACCCTCGAGCTTCCGGTGAGGAGGAGGTCCATTTCCAAGGTTCAGGAAGGGAGTTTTGGGATAAGGAGGGAGTAGAAGCAGTATTCTCCGCCGCCTCACTCCGGCCCAGGCCGGTTTGACTTCCACCCGGTCCTGTCACCTGCCGGGCTCCTGGTGGAGAATGAAACTTACTCTGTGCTGCGATGGCCATGACTCCCGAGAGCGGCGTCATGATGAGGTTCTGGGATGGCTGCGCGTTGTGGTGGGAGAGGCTGTGGATGTTCGTCAAGGTGCTGACGGGGGGCAGGCCGCCACCGGACACGGAGATCTGCCGGAGAGAAACAGGAGCAGCGTGACTATGGATGTCCGGGACGATTTCTCCCATGGGCAGATTCAGTAATAATAATACTAATAATGAGCTGACATTTGTTAAGCGCTTACCATGTGCCAGGCTCTGTACTAAGCGCCGAGGTAATTACAAGTTCATCAGGTTGGTCACAATTCCTGTCCCACACGGAGCTCACGGTCTTAATCCCCATTTTACAGATGAGGGAACTGAGGCCCCGAGAAATTGTGACACCCCAAGGTCACACAGCAGACAAGTGGCTGAGCTGGGATTAGGACCCAGGTCCTTCTGACTTCCAGGCCCGTGCTCTGTCCACTAAGCCACATTGTTTCTCAACTTGCTGATGGATCCAGAGCTCAGCCGGCCAGTCAGTCAATCGTATTTTTTGAGCATTTACTGTGACAGAGCAGTGTACTAAGCGTTTGGGAGAGTACAATATAACAATAAACGGACATATTCCCCGCCCACATCATTCTAGAGCCCAGATCAGATCATGACCATGATCCAATCAATCAATCAAATGTCTTAAGCATTGTCTGTGGGTGGGGCTCTGTAATAAGTGCTTGGGAGGGCACACTATAACATATATGTTGGGGTGTGTGACCTGCTTTCAAGGAGTTTACAGTCAAGAAGAAGAGACAGACATTAACATTAATTATGGATAGGTACATAAGTACTGTAGAGTTGAGGGGGTGAATAAAGAGAGCAAATCCAAGTTCAAGGGTGACACAGAAGGGGTTGGAAGAAAAGGAAACAAGGGCTTAGATGGGGAAGGTCTCCTGGAGGCGATGTGATTTAAAAAGGCACTGAAGGCAGGGATTGAGATGATCTGTTGGATATAAAGGAGGAGGAAGTTCCAGGTCAGAAGCAGGATGTGGGTGAGTAGTCAGTGGTGAGATAGATGAAGTCAAAGTACAGCGAGTAGATTGGCAATAGAGGAGCAAAGTATGTGGGTTGGGTTGTAGTAGGAAATCAGGGAGGTATGGAGGGCGGGGGAAGGTGATTGAGTGCCTTAAAGCCAGTGGTAAGGAGTTTCTGTTTGATGTGGAGGTGGATAGGCAACCATTGAAGTTTCCTGAGGAGGAAACATCTGTTTCCTTAACAATAATAATAATAACAATAATAATAATGGCACTTGTTAAGCGCATACTATGTGGCAAGCACTGTTCGAAGCACTGGGGTAGATATAAGATAATCAGGTTGGACACCTGTCCCACATGGGGCTCCCAGTCTTAATCCCCATTTTCCAGATGACGGAACTGAGGCAAGCGAAGTAAATCAACTTGCCCGAGGTCACGCAGCAGACAAGCGTCAGAGCCGGGATCAGAATCCAGGTTCTTCTGACTTCCAGGACCATGTTCTATCTACTGGGCCACGCTGCTTCTCCTCCTTCTTCTCTCACCCCTGGCCGTGGCGAAGATGCCATCAGGTCCGTCAAACCAATCTTTGTGCTTCTGAGAGGATCTGTGCCCTCCCTTCCACCGTGAACTCTGCACCTCCAGACGGAATCAGTAGGGGCATCATGGCTGTGACAGTCTGGCTGGACCCCATAATAATAACAATAATAATAATGGTATTTCTTAAGTGTTTAACTTTGTGCCAGGCACTGTACTAAGCACAGGGGTGAATACAAGCAAATCAGGTTGGACACAGTCCCTGTCCCACATGGGGCACATAGTCTCAGTCCCCATTTTGCATGACGTAACTGAGGCACAGAGAAGTGAAGTGACTTTTCAAGGTCCCACAGCAGACAAGTCGCAGAGCTAGGATTAGAACCCATGCTCTATCCACCACACCATGCTGCTTCCATGTTAGTGTCTCAGTCATTCTTGGGACAACATGACAAGGACTACGTTTGTTTTAACATCTGTCACACCCATTAGAGCGTAAGTCTCCCCCTTAGACTGTGAGCTCACTGTGGGCCGGAATGTGTCTGTCTACCAAGTACTTAGTACGGTGCTCTGCACCCAGTAAGCGCTCAATAAATACGACTGAATGAATGAGTGAATGAAGCTCTTTCAGGGCAGGCAACTGTATTTCACTGTACTCTCCCAAAAGTTTTAGTACCGTGTCCTGCATACAGAAAGTGTTCGGTAAATACAGTTGACCGATTGATTGGTTGATCGACGATAGCTGGGGGAGAGATGTCCCTCTCTCGCTTACATTCTTGTCTCCTGTGTTGGACTCTGCCCCTACCCATGGCAGTACCCACCCCAGAGTTGAGATCTCAGGTGGCAGTGATTTGGGGGGCCTCCCTTCAATGGAGTCAGAGATCATGGGTTCGAATCCCTGCTCTGCCACTTGTCAGCTGTGTGACTTTGGGCAAGTCACTTAACTTGCCTGTGCCTCAGTGACCTCATCTGTAAAATGGGGATTAAAACTGTGAGCCCCACGTGGGGCAACCTGATTCCCTTGTTTCTAACCCAGTGCTTAGAACAGTGCTCTGCACATAGTAAGCGCTTAACAAATACCAACATTATTATTATTATTATTATTACTGGTCTCTCTGGTACCCTACCTTTGCCCACCAGGCACCAGGAAGCCTGAAACAGGGCCGAAGTAAGTCACTCCTCTGGGTCTTAAACCCATTCTGAATCCGGATTACAATTTAATAGTAATAATTAATAATGATGGTATTTCTTAAGCGCTTACTATGTGCCAGGCACTGTACTAAGCACTGGGGTGGATACAAGCCAATAGGGTTGGACACAGTCCTTGTCCCACGTGGTGCTCACAATTTCAATCCTCATATTACAGATGAGGTAACTGAGGCCCAGAGAAGTGAAATGACTTGCCCAAGGTCACGGACAAGTGGCGGAGCTGGAATTAGAATACATGACCTTCTGACTTCCAGGCCCGTGCTCTATCCACTACGACATGCTACTTCCCATGCTGCTAAGAAAGTGACTTAGTAGCAAGCGCAATGGGATGAGAGATGATAGGAAACTTCCATGATGTCTAAGGGCTGCTTGGATCCCGGGTTCTTTCATCTCCACCGCCCTTGGAGAACACTTGAGGAACAGATTCATCTCTGATCCGTTTGCTACGGTCTTGGGAGGCACTCACTGCTCCGGGTTGATTTTGCCAGGAGGTTGGGGTCACCTGGTCCAGAGGTTAGAGACTCTATATGTGATCCGTCCGGCAGGGTCCTAGGGAGATGACGAAATGTTCAAGATGGAAGGTCTCGCCCAAGTCAGGTGGATGAGTTGGAAAGCCGTTGCCGCTGGTCAAGCTCGCGACTTCCAAGGTTAAATTCAGCAAAAACAGGTTCGTTTGTGTTTTCAATCCAGCATCCAGAAACTAGCGAGGGGTCACATGACCAGGAAGGAATCCTGACCACATCAAACGAGAGCGAACCAGCCCGTTGGCCGGACTTGTTTTAGAAAACGTCGAGTCGTAAAAAAAAAAAAAATTTCCCCAGCAACCCCGGGGACTGAGCCTTTCCAGTGTCACCGGTCTTCCAGGGAGAATCAAACAGTGCTCTTTCTGGAACTTTGTGGGCAAAGTTCTACCTCAGTAGAAAATACAGCAATCCCATAACCTTGCTCACCGGCCTATCCTGATGGTGGAAATATTTATAAGTTCTTATGAGTTGCACAGAGGAAATACCTGTGCCACAATGATTTTTTAAAAGACTAGATGTCACCCATGAGACACTTTGCCGAAAGCCCACGGGGAAACATGGAGGTGTAGACACCTAATAGAAAACTGGGCAAGGTTTTCGGGTAGCTAGTCATCCAGACGTCAGCAGCTCTGTCCCTGGCTTTGCCCCCATAGAGAACTGGACGTTTTTACTTCCTTTTATTTTCCCCCCAGCATCCCAGCATCGAGGCTTCCCAACTGCTGGATTCCGTGACTTGGATGTGGGTCGGAGGTCATCCAGACCTGGGAGAGGCAGATGTCGAAGCTCTGGACAAGGGTGGGGGATCCTCAAGGGGGAACCCCACCATCACGCCAAATTGGTCGTGTAGCGTCATCATCCTATGATGCTGCGTGTCCCAGGCGTGTCTTCTGATCGAGTGAGCGGCCACCCTAGTGAAGTTAGGGATCCTGATGTAGAATAATAATAATAACTGTAGCATTGGTTGAGCTCTTATTCTGTTACCAAGCACTGTTCTAAGCTCTGGGGGAGATGCAAGGTGATCAAGTCAGACACAGTCCCTGTCCCACGCGAGGCTCACAGTCTTATTCCCCATTTTACAGATGAAGTAAGCGAGGCCCAGAGAAGGGAACTGACTTGCCCGAGATCACACAGCGGATGTGTAGCGGAGCTGGGATTGGAACCTACGTCCTCTGACTTTCAGGCCTGTGCTCTTTCTGCTAGACCGTGCTGCTGTTGGCTGTTAGGATGACAAACCATCCTCTGGCCAGTGCTTTTCCTCGAGATGGAAAATCTTCGGCGTCGGTTCCAAGGAGCGCTGCACCATCGGTCGCTAAAGGAGCATCTCCATCCCAACAGGCCGTGGTATTGCTGCCGAGGAAGGAAGGGGAAGCCAGGCTTTGTCTTGCAGCCTTTGCTTCTGGAGCAGTGAGGCGAGATTCCCGAATCAATCAATCCATCAATGGTATTCACTGAGTGCTTACCATGTGCAGAGCACTGTACTAAGCACCTGGGAGAGCACAATACAACAGAAACGTCATTCCCTGCCCACAGTGAGTTCACAAGTCTAGGAGGAAGCTGAGCTACCCTCAATTCTGAGGTCTTGTCTTGACTTAGGCTGTCGAGTCGTCTCTGACCCGTAGCGACTCCATAGACGCATCTCACCCAGAATGCCCCACCTCCATCTGCAATCGTTCCGGTAGTGTACCTATAGAGTTTTCTGGGCAAACATACAGAAGTGGTTTACCATTGCCTTCTTCTGCGCAGTAAACTTGAATCTCCGCCCTTGACTCTCTCCCATGCTGCTGCTGCCCAGCACAGGTGAGTTTTGACTTGTAGCAGATTGCCTTCCACTCGCTAGCCGCTGGCCAAGCTAGGAATGGAATGACTGCTTGACTCTCCCTCCCGTAGTTGAGACTAGTAGAGTACTGGAAACTCTCCAGGTGCCATCCTAAGAGGGTCACTTCTGAGGTAGCAGGGCAGAAATGGAGACTTAGGGGAGAAATGCAGAATTTTTGTTTTCTTCCAGAATTCCCCCGGGATGGAATTCTGGCATATTTTTGCTTCGACAAACTAGAGAAGAAAGTCGGTGTCTTTTTCTTTCGGTAACCCTGTGAGGGCATGTCTGTACTTTGCGGGAGATAATGCTCATTGGATTCTGATTCCCAGTAGAACCGTCACTCCTGGACTTCACTTCCCATCCCCTTTAGACTGTAAGCTCCTTGTGGGCCGGGATCGAATCTACCAACTCTATCTTATTCTCCCAAGTGTCAAGTAAAGTGCTCGGCACACAGTTGCACTCAGTAAATATTATCGATTGATTGATGATTGACTCCCCTCCCCTTTCCTCTCAGATGAGAGAGGAGAAGCCCTCGCAGATGTTCTGGAAACTTTATCCTAGAAAGAAAGTGCTGCTGAAAGAGAAAAAAACCAGCCTCCTTGTTCCTAGAGACGTCTCGGAAAATGCTGGGAAGTTTCTCGGAAAAGTGCTGGGAAGTTTCACGGAAAAGTCAAACTTCCTGGCTTCCTCCCTCCGGGCCTCAGCAATGGGCCTAGAAATAGATGCAGGGATTCTGAAAAATCACCAGCGGGTTCCCCTGGGGTTATTGTTATTATTACCTTCTAGACTTTAAATTCATTATGGGCAAGGATTGTGTCTATAAATTCTGTTGTATTGTGCTCTCCCAAGTGCTTAGGATTCATTCAATTGTTTTTATTGAGCGTTTACTGTGTGCAGAGCACTGTACTAAGCACTTGGAATGTACAATTCGGCAACAGATAATAGTGCTCTGCACATAGTAAGTGCTCAATAAATAACATTGACTGATTATTATTATCATTATTATATTTGTTCAGCATTTACTATGTGTTCTAAATGCTGGAGTAGACACAAGATAATCCATTCAGACACAGTCCCTGTCCCACATGGGGCTCTCAGTCTAAGAAAGTGTGCTCCGAGATGTCTCTCTTTAAAAATATATCTATATCTATATCTATATCTATCGCATTTGTTAAGTGCTTACTATGTGCCCAGCACTGTACTAAGCACTAGGGTAGATATAAGATCATCAGGTTGAACACAGTCCTGACCCACATGGACTGCACAGTCTTAGTTCTCATTTTACAGATGAGGTAACTGAGGCAAGGACAAGTGAAATGACTTGCCCAAAGTCACACAGCACACAAGTGGTGGAAACAGGACTAGAACTCAGGACCCTCTGACTCTTGGAAGCCCATGCCCTACCCACTGGACCACGCTGTCTCGATCCTGGTCATAACGAGTTAGGGCAGCAAAGTGATACTGAGACTTTTCAGGATTCCCCTTCCCCCTTTTTTACGGAAGGATTCTTCACTGAAGACAGTAGTCTGTTCCAGAAACCAGCATTTGTAATAATAATACAAGTATTGATAGAGCCACTTGTTCAGTGCTTACTAGATATGAGATAATCCGGCTGGACACAGTCCCTATCCCACAAAAGGACTCACAATCTATGGGGAAAGGAGAACAGGTACTGAATCCCTGTTTCATAGATGAAGAAACTGGGGCACAGAAAGTTTAAGTGATTTGTCCAAGGACACAAAGGCACATAGGTAAATGCAAGCTCAGAACCAGGTCCCCCAGCTTCCAGGCCCGTGCATTTTCCACTAAGCCACTCTGCTTCTGTCTTTGGCTCCCTAACAATTTAAATCTCTTGCGAGAGTTGCCATGCTGCATCCTGCCCCTTAGACTTTAAGTCCCCGTAAGATAGGAACCGTGTCTGACCTGATTATCCTGTATTTACCCCACCGCTTAGTACAGAGCTCACTACTCAGTGAGCTCTGAACAAATATAATAATAATAATAACAATAAAGTGGAGCCCTTAGACTCCTGGAATTTCAAGTTGTTCACCTGGCAGCCATTGGAAGAACAGATCTAAACATCAGCAAAGGTAGGTATTTTCATAGAGTTTGGGAAAAGTCCTGGACTAATCAGATCCAGGCGGAGGAGGGGAATCACCCCTAAGAGGGCATTATGCCCCCTGAGATCAGACTGCTGTTCCAGAATTTGGAAACCTCAAGCTCATCACCCCAACTGCCATTTGGCTTTGGGAGCTCCGGGCCCGATGGTGGCATGCCGGACCCTTCCCGACAAACCACAATCGGGGGTGGCCGGGGGGTGACGCAGCTCTCAACGAAAGACCCCCGTGGCCCTGCCCCAAGGAAATCACGAGGGCTCCGGAGGGGTCTGACTTCAAAATGAAATCCTTTCTGGGTGAGACCTGTAACGCTGGAGGACTCCAAAAAAACAAATGAATGAAGGTTTTATCAACACAAATGTCATCAGCACCGAAAAACAAACACCGTCCCACCCACCCTACTCCTTTACAAGGCATTCAATCAATAAAAGGAGAGCGGCTCTCTGTCAGATTTATTGGCCGGTTTCAAACCGTACACCTCTTCTACCAGCAAGAAGCAGGAGGGGTCACAGCACTACCTTTCCCTTCCAACTGTGTACAGTCACAATTTTTTTCTTTCCGACCCTACAATGCTTCATTGTTCGAGTTAGGCCTTGTGAGAAGCCTTGTTTGTTTTGCTCTTATCTTATCAGCTTCAGAGCTACAATGGGCCAGGTGTACTCACCATTTTACCATCAGGTGAGAGTAGACTGTGGCTGGGGTCCAGGCCTGCTGGAGAAACTTGCTGTAAAACCGACTGGCTGGTCACCATGGAAGTGTTGCCGTGGTGACTGATTGTCGAGGAGGAAGTGACTTCGTTATTTCCCTGCTGGCTGTATCGGACTCCTGAAAAACAGCGCAAACCCCGCACAGACCATCAGCATCCGCGCACTCTCTCCCCGCTGCAGAGACTGTCTCCAATCGTGCTGACAGATATGCAGCGTGATATAGTGGATAGAGCAGGGGTCCGGGAGGCAGAAGGACCCGGGTTCTAATCCTGACCGTGCCACGTGTCTGTTGGTGACCTTGGGCAAGTCACTTCACTTCCCTGGGCCTCAGTTACCTCATCCGTAAAGTGGGGATTACAGTGTGAGCCCCACGTGGGACGGAGATTGCGGCCAACTTGTTTAGCTTGTACCTATCCCGGGGTTTGGCACATATGCGTTTAACAAGTACCATAAATATTAATATAATAATAATAACAACAATAATAATGAATAGCTGTGTCCTGATTGATTCTACTGTTTGCCAGTCCTGCCTGTTTTAGTCAGGGCTTAAGGTTTGAAAGTTGACCTCTGGCGTGACCTTCTCTCCCTGAGTGCTCTGCTGGTGGTTGACGCAGATCATGTCGTTTTTAAGCATTTGATACCGGAGAGGCAGCGTGGCTCAGGGGAAAGAGCGCAGGCCTGGGAGTCAGAGGACCTGTGTTCTAATCCCTGCTCCGCTCCTTATCCTGTGTATGATGGTGGGAAAGTTGCTCGATATCTCGGTGCCTCAGTTTCCTCATCTGTAAAATGGGGTTGAAATGCCTGTTCTCCCTCCTACTTAGACGCTGAGTCCCACGTGGGACAGGGATCTGGTCTGATCTGGTTATCTTGTATCTGCTCCTGCTCTTTGAATGTTGTTTGGCACACTGCAAGGGCTCAACAAATACCACAATTATTATTAATATTCTTCAAAAGGAGGCGTGATCAATTTTCTTTAGGGTCCCTCACACTAATGCAGAAAGGTGGGCTAGTATTCCAATCCCTGAGGAATTTAAGACGGGGAAAGTGAAATGTACTCAGTTCTCCGGTAATTCACTGTTGTGGACAGGGAACACGCTTACCAACTCTGTTCTATTGTTCTCTCCCATGTTCTTAGTACAGTGCTCTGCACAAAGTAAGCACTCAATAAATACCACTGATTGATGGACAAAGTTTTTATTGAGTGGTGGTATTTGTTAAGCGCTTACTATGTGTACTAAGCAAAGGGAATTAGATCAGACTCAGTCTCTGTCCCTCATCGGGCTCGCAGTCTAAATAGGAGGGAGAACAGGTATTGAATCCCGACTTTACAGATGAGGAAACTGAGTCCCCAGAGAAGTTAAGCGACTTGTTCGAGGTAGCACGGCGTACAAGTGGCGGAGTCAAGATTGGAACTCAGGTCGTCGGACTCCCAGGCCCGTGCTCTTTCGCTAAAGCTCCCTCTGCAATTCATCTTGCCTGAACCACACACATGCATATCACCATTTCTTACCCCAAACTGAAAGCTGTTGGAGGGCGAGGATCATATCTACCAACTCTGTTGTCCTTCCCCATGGACAGCAGAGTTGGTCCTGTGTTCTACACACAGTAAGCGCTCAACAAATACTCCTGGTGGGTTCTGCAGCCACGTCACGTTCTATCCAGACAGGCGTGCGTCGTGGGAATAATAACAGTAACAACTGTAGCATTTGTTAAGCACCTACTACGTCCAAACACTGTACTAACCACTGGAGGAGCAGACAATTAGACGAGACCCAGTCTTCTTCCGATTCTCCGTGGTCTGGGAGATCTGAGGGTACCTCTTCTAGATTAGAATTGCAGCTTCCAGCTCCAGGCTACAGCTAAGCTCCACTGCTTCTGTGGATGAGTTCATGATGAGGGGTGGGAAGGAAATCCCATTTCTTGGTGTGGGGATGGGAAAAGGGTCACAGGGCCTCAGTTCGTTAAATCCTGGATGCGGGGAAAGGATCAGTGACAGTAATAATTGTGGTATTTGTTAAGCGCTTACTATGTGCCAGGCACTGTTCTAAGTGATGGCGTGGATACAAGAAAATCGGGTTGGTTGGATGCATTCCCTATCCCACACGGGGCTTACAACCTATATCCCCATTCTACAGATGAGGGAACTGAGGCCAGTAAAGTGAAGTGACTTGCCCCAGGTCACACAGCAGATACGTGGCGGATCCGGGATCAGAACCTATGACCTTCTCATGTTCTAGGCCTGTACTCTATCCACTGTGCCATGCTGCTTCCCCACTCCTTCTCCGTGCTACATTGCCTACGCACTGGGCTCTTTAAGCACTTGATATAAGCATTTAAAAAATTCCACAAATATTATTATTAGGGGAAATGAGGGCTTAGTTGAGGAAGGTCTCCTGGAGGAGATGTGATTTTTAAAAGCCTTTGAAAGTGGGGAGAGTTGAGATCTGTCCGATATTCATTCATTCAGTCGTATTTATTGAGCGCTTACTCCATGCAGAGCACTGTACTAAGCGCCTGGGAAATTATGACTCAACAAAAAAACAGTGACAGTCCCAGATATGAAGGGGGAAGGAGTTCCAGATCAGAGAAAGGATGTGGGAGAGGGGACAGTGCCAAGATACATGAGATCAACGTACAGTAAGTAAGTTGGCATTAGAGGAGTGAAGTGTGCGGGCTGGTTTGGAGTAGGAAATCAGCAAAAAATCAGCAATAAACACTATAACTTCTACTGATATTAATACTGTAACTGCTCAGACCACAAGGAAGAAAGAAGAATCTTGATCCATTTACGACTTTCCCTCTCTCTTTAGGGAATGATAATAATAATAATAGTTGCTTTTGGTAGGTACTATGTACCAAGCACAGTCCTAAGCGCTGGGGAAGATACAGAATAATCAGGTCCCACATGGGATTCACAGCCTAAGTAGAAGGGAGAGCAAGTATTGAGTCCCCATTTTTCAGCTGAGGGGACTAAGGGACAGTGAAGTGAAGTGACTTGCTTAAAGTTTCACAGCAGGCAAGCGGCTGAGCCAGAATTAGAACCCAGGTCCTCTGAATCCCAGGCCCGGGGTCTTTCCTCTAGGCCAGGCTACTTCTCGAACTAAACCTAGAGTAGTTTCCACAGAGAAAGAAAGATAGAACTTGGACCTGGCAGCAGATGCTGGCCCTAGACCTGGGAGTCTGGTGCATTTCATTTATAATCATAATACCAATATGGCAGCAGGGTCTGGCCAAAAGCCACAAGGCCAGTACGGTCCCAAGGCTAGCACGAGTTCAGAGTCAGTCAGGTGACCGTATTTATGGAGCGCTTACTGCAAGTAGAGCACTGTCCTAAGCACTTGGGAGAGTACGATACAACACTAGACAGACACATTCCCTGCCTACGACGAGTCTAGAGGCAGGGAGACAGACATTAATATAAATAAAGTTACAGACATGAACGTAAGTGCTCTGGGGCTGGGAGAGGGGGAAGAACAAAGGGAGCAAGCCAGGGTGACGCAGAAGGGAGTGGGAGAAGAGGAAGGGGGTGGCTTAGTCAGGGAGGGCCTCCTGGAGGAGATGTGCCCTCAGTAAGGCTTTGAAGGGTGGGGAGAGTAAATGTCTGTCGGATTTGAGGAGGGAGGTCGTTCCAGGCCAGAGGCGGGAAGTGGGCCAGGGGTCAGATAGGCGAGACCGAGGCGCAGTGAGAAGGTTGTAGTAGGAGAGAAGCGAGGTGAGGTAGGAGGGGAAAGGTGATGGACTGCTTTAAAACCAACGGAAAGGAGTTTTTGTTCGATGCAGAGGTAGATGGGCAACCACTGGAGTTTTTCGAGGAGCGGGGTGACCTGTCCTGTCACCTGTCGATGAGCTCCACTTATAGGAGTAGTTGAAGTCGAGGCCTTATATTTTGCCTTCCTGATGAGGCTTCTGGGACAAGAACGGAGGAGCGGTGGGGCAAAAGGACAGATGATGCCGGGAGCCATAGTTATCAATCTCTGCATATCATTTGATAATCAAAGCATGCAAGCAATGTTGCCTAATGGAAAGAGCCCAGGTCTGGGAATCAGAAGATCTGAGTTCTAATCCTTGCCCCGCCACCTGTCTGCTATGTGACCTGGAACAAATTGCTTACCTTCTCTGAGCCTAACACTTTCCTCATCTGTAAAAGAAGGGTGAAATACCAGTTCTACCCTCCCCTTTCGACTGAGTCCCATGAGAGACAGGGACTGATTCTGATCTTATCTTCTATCTACTCCGGTGCTTAGTACAGTGCTTGGCTCATAGTATGCGCTCCCCAAATTTTATTATTTTCCCTTAAACTCCCTCCTCTCAGCACTCCGGCCTTCCTGCAGTCTCCCTCTTATTCCTCCTGATCCCCTTTCTCCAGATCAGCATCGTAACTCTGCCACCCTCCAGGAATTCTACTGAACAGGTGCAGGGAGCAACAGCTTGGCTTTTGGGCTGCAAATACCTATGCATCCTGAGTCTGACCTCATTCTCTTCTTGTGTCTATCCCAGCATCTAATACAGTGCTTGGCAAATAGTAAGCGCTTATTATGCATGAGGAACCGGGCCTCGGTTCTTAAGCAGGAAGACCAGAAAACGACCCAATCGATCGGTCGGTCAGTCGTTTTTATTGAGTGCTTACTGTGTACGAAGCAATGTACTAAGCGCTGGGGAGAGTACGATAGAACAATCAACAGACACATTAGCCTACAACGAGCTTACGGTCTACGGGGGCGGAAGATATTAATAGAAATAAATAAATTATGGGTATGTACAAGTGCTGAGGGGCTGGGATTAGGGATGAATAAAGGGAGCAAGTCAGACGAACAAGTCCCTTGGCAGACGGAGATGCTGCCTGGCATCTCGCCACCCCCCAGTCCCGGCCCCTCGGAGCAGACCCTCTCCCTATTCTTTCTCCTTCCCTGGCTCACCACCTAGGTGTTTGCAGAAAGCAAGACCATCCCCTCTAGCCCTGAACATTTCCACCCTCTCTAAAACCCCGACTGTATCATCGATTCAGTGTCAAGTTAAACACGATGACTCGATGTGACCTATTGAATTTGGCTTCAGGAAGAGGACCTGCCCTCCGATGATCTAACTTGGGTCATGGGGAGGCCTCTCACCTGCAGGCGACAGAATCATTTATTTTCAAATAATTAACCAAGCATGCTCATGGGAAACAAAGACTTTTTGATGAAGCGAGAGTGGCTCGGGAGCCATTTGTTAGGATCGAGGCAGGGTGGTCTAATGGGTAAAGCCCTGACTCTACTAATCAGGGATTCAGGGTGTTAGATACCCTCCTATGTATGGCAGGTACATCCTGGGAGATTTGGGACAGATTTGGCACATCTCCTCCAACAGGCCTTCCCTGACTAAGCTCTCCTTTCCTCTTCTCCCACTCCCTTCTGCATTGCCCTGACTGTCTCCCTTCATTTATCCCCTCTCCTAGTCCCAAAGCACTTATGTATATACCGGTCATTTATTTATTTCTATTAATGTCTGTCTCCCCCTCTAGACTGTAAGCTTGTTTGGACAGAGAGTGTGTCTATTATTATTCTGTACTCTTTGAAGATCTCAGGAATAATAAATGTGGTATCTGTTCAGCGCTTCCTATGTACCAGACATTGTACTAAGCACTGGGGTGGACACAAGCAGATGGGGTTGAACACAGCCCCTCTCTTTCTTGGGGCTCACAGTCTCCATCCCCTTTTTACAGATGAGGGAAATGAAGCCCAGAGAAGTGAAGCGACTTGTCCAAAGTCACACAGCCGACAAGTGACAGAGCTGGGATTAGAAGCCACGACCCGACTCTCAGGCCCGTGCTCTATACACAACACCATGCTGCTTAGTGCTCTGCACACAGTAAGTGCTCAAAAAATATGATCGACTGACTGATGGCTTTCTGAGCTTCAGCTTCTCCCCGGACATAAATGATAAATGGGGTTGACGTTCCATTGTCCGCTCCCGACGAGATGGGGAAAGGCCAAGGCCTCTTCAAGGACGAGTTGCCTCAGGATGGCGAGTGGCTGAGGGGGAAGGAGTGAGGCAGAGGCCGGACTCCCCATTCGGCACGTACTTCCCACATCTCCTCCTCCAAGTTTCCCTCTCAAGTACTTTCCCGAGGGGATACGGGCCCTTGAAGGGTCTTGTATCCTACGGACTCAGGTCAACTTTTCTGGGATCGATGGGAGGAGGTATACATAGACAGAAGGTGCAGGGGCTCTCTGTAATAGCATGGTGACGCTAAGCTTCGGGGAGGAAAGTGGCTGCAGAAATCCAGCAAATGAGAATCTGGCAGTGTGTGACTCTATGTCCGGATAGGGGAAGGCTCATAATAACAATAAGGATATCTGTTAAACGATTACTCTGTGCCATGCACTGTGCTAAGCATGGGGTAGATAAAATACAATTCGACGGGATCCAGTCGCTGTCCCACATGAAGCTCACAGCCAGAGTGAGGGAGAACAGGTATTTTATCCCCATTTGATAGATGAGTTAACGGAGGCACAGAGAGGTTAAGCAACTTGCCCAAGGTCACAGAGCAGACAGGTGGCAGAGCTGGGATTCGAAGCCAGATCCCCGGACCCCCAAGCCCGTGCTCTTTGCACTAGGTCTTGTGCTTCCCTGAGAACCACAGGGGCTGGTTTCTTCTGGCTTTCAGAACTGGGGTCAGCTGGCTTTACATGGGGCAGTCCGGTTTTCCTGCCCTGACCCCTGTCCTGCCTTGGGAATGGTAACAGATACTTTAATGTGTCTGATTTTTAAAGTTTCAGTGCCGAGCCTCCCTCTGCCATGATTCCTGTCACCTATGTCTAATTCCCACTTGTATATTCTTTCCTGGAGCTTAGTACGCTGCTCTGTACACAGTAAGTGCTTAATAAATACTATCACTACTATCACTATTAGTTCTGCAACTCGGATGCGGGGCCAGACTTCACGTTGGGAGGGGAACACAGAAACTCCTCTCCCCAACACACATCCTAGGATTGTTCAAAATCGGCCATCTACAGAGAATTTTCACTTGTGATGTCGTCCCAATAGGCTGGATGCCTAGCACAACGTGGATGGCGTCATGTGAGTCTCCTTGTTCCAGTCCACAGGAAAATCCATACTGGCCACCCCATCCAGACCGGGAAAGCCCTAGAAGGAAGGAGTTGGAATGGGGGAGCGGGCCTGATTGGGTTAGCTTATCCTTGGGACTACTCCTCAGAGCCTTTCTCCTCATCCTCCTCGACAGCCCCAGCTCCCTGAAGCCATGAATCAATCTCCAAGTTCCAAGTCCCTGTGGTTCACAGATATCATCGACGCGTCACATCCTCCACCGACCTCAACGGATGCTGGGAGAAATAATAATAATAATAATGATGATGGTATTTGTTGAGCGCTATGTCCAGGCACTTTACTAAGCAGTGGGGTAGATACAAGGTAATCAAGTTGGACAAAGTCCCCTTCCCACATTGGGCTCACAGTCTTAATCCCCATTTTAGAGAAGCAGCGTGGCTCAGTGGAAAGAGCCTGGGATTGGGAGTCAGAGGTCATGGGTTTGAATTCCGGCTCCGCCACTTGCCAGCTGTGTGAATTTGGGCAAGTCACTTCACTTCTCTGGGCCTCAGTTCCCTCATCTGTATAATGGGGATGAAGACTGTGAGCCCCTCGTGGGACAACCTGATCATCTTGTATGCCCCCAGCGCTTAGAACAGTGATTTGCACATAGTAAGCGCTTAACAAATACCACCATTATTATTATTATTATTATTATTATTTTACAGATTAGGTCACTGAGGCACAGAGAAGTGAAGTGAATTGCCCAAGGTCACACAGAAGACATGTGACAGACAGGGATTATAACCCATGATCTTCTAACTCCCAGGCCCGTGTTCTATCTATTAGGCCATTCCAGTAGCAACAAGCTGGTGAAAGCTAAACGATTCCAAAGAACCCAGTGTCTTCTGGGTCCCCGATGGGTGCCAAACCCACTCTGCCACTTGTCTTCTGAGTGACCTTGGGCAAGTCACTTCATTTCTCCAGGTCCTCGATTCCCTCATCTCTAAAATGATGATTAAGACTATAAGCCCCATATGGGACAGGGATTGTGTCCAACCCAATTACCTTGTATCTACTCCAGTGCCTACAACAGTCCCTGACACATAGTAAGCTCTTAACAAATATCATTTTTTAAAAAACCCCAAACCGGGCCAGATATGGGAGGTAAATGTGGCCAGGTTGACTGTGTCCTAAAATAGTCATGCCACCCAAATGGTCCATCAAAGAGCAACGAGGCTTAGTGGAAAGAGCACGGGCTTGGGAGTCAGAGGTTGTGGGTTCTAATCCCAGCTCTGTCACCTGTCAACTGTGTGAGTTTGGGCAAGTCACTTAACTTCTCTGTGCCTCAGTTACTTCATCTGTAAAATGGGGATGAAGACTGTGAGCCTGATGTGGGACAACCTGATCACCTTATATCTACCCCAGCGCTCAGAACAGTGCTTGGCACATATTAAGCACTAAACGAATACCATAATAATTATTATTATTATCAAAGCAGCTGGAGGGACACATTAGCCCAAGACATTCACTCTCTCGGGGAGATGTGGGAACTCACAGTCACCGGTGGGACACGCCCAAGAAGCCTGAGAGCTGAATAAGAAAATGTCTAAAGAGCATTTGTAACTCCTGGGAAGAAAGGTGCCAGCAGGGCTGGTTTCAGAAATTAAGTGAGGTAAGACATCACCTCAGGGGGCCGAGGTCACTCGGGGACTCGAAGCTTAACCGTCCAGAGCTGGGTCTGGGGTTGGCACGGACCGGGGGGGTCAGCAGGGGTGGCGGCGGAGAAACCCTCTCCCAAAAATGTTGCGTGACACGGACCGGCACTGTGAGGGTGACCGGGGGTGGGTGGGGTAACTGTTTTTACCCAGCCTCGGGGCGGACGAAAGTCAGACACCAGTCCTGGGTGCCAGGGCAGTCCACCTTGGGCATCGGTGACGAGGGAACCAGTAGGGCGAGGAGGGGCGGAGCGGGGCCTGCTTCCCCTGGCCACTGGAGGAGCGGAAGGGGGGGTTGGCCGTTTCCCCGGATCTGAAGCTGTCCCCGCAATCCACCTGGGATGCCTTTCTCCCCTTGTCATTTCAAAGCAAATCTCCCATCCCTGATAAAGCAGGAATGTTCCTAGGGCAGATGGACTTCTGCCAGACCAAGCGAGCGTCCCAGCCATGAACAGGGTAAACATTACTCAACAGGCTGCGGCACTGTCACACACATTCTTAGCCTGTGTTCCTAACCTCATGCAGAGTGGAGTCCAACTGCCACTTTGCCAGAAAACTGCCAATATGAACTGGGAGGTGAGAATGGAGAGCAGGGTACTTTTCTTTTAACCAAAAACGACAACAAAAGCCCATAAATTAGAGGCTGGGTTCGTGTTTTCTTTCTTGGGAAGAAAAATACCGTGGAGGTGGTGGCGGGGCGGGGTGGGGGAGGGTACCTCCTCCCAAAGCCTGCCTTTGACCAATCCGTGACGGGAAACCAGTACTGCAGCCTCATAATTCATTTCTTAGGGAGGAGAAGGGGAAAATTCTGAAGCTTGGTTGACTTTAGTAAAACTAGAATATTGGTGAGAAAGTGTGGGGGGAGGATAGAGAGAGAAACAGAGAGGGAGGGAGAGAAGGCGGGGGAGAGGGAGAGAGGGAAAGCTGGGGAGAGACAGAGGAGGAAGAGATAGAGAGAGGGAGGGACAGAGAAGGAGGGAGAGAGATCAAAAGAGTGGTGAACGAACGGGAAAGAGAACGTCTTGGGATGGAAACTCAATGGAAATAGAGAACTCTACAATTCTAGCTCTGTTTCTGAAACCAGGACTTTGGGGTAAATCAGCTCTGGTGCCTCAGTTTTCCTAACTGTAAAATGAGGACCCTCCTGATAATTATTAATACTCTTTTCTCCACACCAGGGATGGAGGATTTATGTTTGTAAAGTTCTCAGGAGATTAAAAATCTCACCGCCTGAGGGAACAGCTGTCCAAAAGCTTAAAGCAATTCAAACACTGGGAGGTTTCAGTTCTAAACCACATTCTAACTGAGGTGTTGCAGGGAGCAGGTATCCCAGCTCATAAGAGGGGAAACATATACAGACCTGCTGAGACTTTAAACATTCTTGACTCAAGGGCAAAAGTTGAGTGATACTTGAGGAAGCACACAAACTGGTTTTCTTACAAAAATCAAAGCCCATGTTATTCACGAAAATTTTTTTAAAAAAGACGGCTCCCATCGACCCATCTGGGCCGGGAACAGAAGCGACTATGAAATGTGCACCTGGAAAAGATGTATTTATATAGGTAAAAGGAGAAATGGATCTCTCCCCCTCACTGACCCAGATAGGCCTGGCTTCTAATTATTGCCCCAAAAAGTCCGCCTTGCCAAACTGGGATCGCAGTTTGGTCTTCGCTGAAGATGCTGAGGGAAACTGAGATTGTAAGTCTTCTTGACGGAGAACTCTATCGATGGGGGCGGAGGGTGAGAGGATCCTCTGTTAGTTTCGATCAAGGGGAGTTTGCCCTCCTCGAGAAAACTTAATGTGCTCTCAATGTGCCCGGAGGCATGTTATCACAGTGCCTATTTTTACAGAGGGAGAGACTGGAGAAAGATAAAATGGTTTTCCCAGGGGTGCCTCCAGGGGCCACCCCAAGCCCAAGCAGGACCTTGCACTCTCTTTCTCAGGCTCACGAAACTTCTCCACCTCAAACTTCTCCACCTCTGTAGTATCAAGAGCGACTGAGCTCTGCCGGGGCTCTGAACAGCCTCACATTTAGAGAAGGATGTTGGCGATCTAGGCTGTAAGCTCAATGCGGGCAGGGAACCATCTACCAATGCGATCTATTGTTCTATTGTATTATTATATTGTATTGTATTCTACTCTTCCAAGCGCTTAGTACAGTGCGGTATATAAGGTGCTCAATAAATACAATTGGTTGATTGATGAAATCAGTGTTGGTTTGATTTTACTTTGGCAGCTGATCTGATGATCTTGTATCTACCCGACACTTAGCTCAGGGCTTGAATATGGTAGTACGCACTTAACGAATACCACAATTATCTTCTTATTTTATTACATTAGCTTCATTCATCCCAGGGCAGCCAGTCTTCCTATGCTTGCAATTCCTTGGAAGTAGAACTTCCCCCAAAATACTCTTTCCTCGAATCTCAATTTTTTTTAGGTCCCTGTTTAGCCCTTACTATGGACTAAGCACTGTACTGAGCGCTGGGGTAGATGATACAAGATCATCAGGCCCTACATAGGGCTCACATCTAAAAGGGAGGGAGAACAGGTATCTAACCGCTGATTTACAAATGTGGACACTGAGGCAGAGGGGAAATTGACTTGGACAAGGTCTCCCAGCAGACATATGGCGGAGCCAAAGTCCTCTGACTCCCAGCATCGGGCTCTTTTCACCAGGCCATGCTGGTCCCTCATATTACTTCCTCATGCCACTTCCACACACCACAGGCTTGTATCCCTCTCAATCGTTGTTGCCAGCAGCGGCCCCCAGAATGATTCCCACACTTTAGGGATGGCACTTCCTTTCCAAGGTCACCCCACCCCACCCCCAATCTGCCCCTCATCTTGGAGGCCAGCCAAACTCTTCATTCAACTGGGTTGAACTAAGCACCCCGGTTTGTCGCCTTTCTTTTGGAAATCGAACAGAGGAAAAGGCAACAGATGAGGTTTGGAGCCAGTCAACCTGGATTAGGGTGTCCTGTTGACCAATTAAATCCGTCTGGTTTTGGGCCTAGCCCGGCCTCGGAGCAAATGCTGATTAGACCACCGCTGACCAGGACCACAGCTGCTGCGCTTGGAAGAAGGCTAATCATGAAGCTGCCCGAGAGCGTGTCTAGAAAACAACAGGCAGGTCCAATAAACAGACATCTATATTGCGCTTAAAACGCTAATAAAAGGAGTTTAAAAGGAGGCTGTCCTCTGGCCCCCATTCACAGGAATTCCTTGGAAGGCTCCAGTAAGAGGACAATGGCTGGAAAGCAGCTCCTTTATGGTCCTGGGAGGCACTGGAAAATGCAAAGCCATCAAGGAATGGGGAATTGCAAGACCAGGTTGCAAATAGGCTGTCTAATCCAGCCTGCCTCAAATGAGCAACTGGAGGGCTCAACCACACTACCATCACCATCATCATCATCATTATCATCATCATCATCATCCTCATCATCATCAGCTGTTTATGGAGCCCCCACTGTGGGCAAGCACTGTACAAGGGCTGAGGGGAGAGCCCAGGACAAAAACACTGACTGACAGCTGGTTTATGTTTAAAGGCCTAGGCAATCACCTCCCAAATGCATTCTCAGTGGCCAGTCTCAAGCCTGCTGAGAAAGCGGCATGGTCTAGTGGTTAAAGCACGGACCTAGAAGCCAGAAGGACCTGGGTTCTAATCCCGGTTCTGCCACTTGTTCGCTGGGTGACCTTGGGGAATCACTTCAGTTCTCTGTGCCTCAGTTAATCTCACCTGAAAAACAAGGCCCAAAAACTGTGGGCCCCCAATGTGGAACAGGGATTGGGTCCAACTGGATTACCTTGTAACTACCCCAGTGCTTAACGTTGCCTGCACATAGTAAGTGCTTAACAAATACTATTTTTTTAAAAAAAAGAGCACAGCCTCAGGTGCTGGAAACTAGATACAGTTGGTTTCCAAGATGGCCCCCAGGAGACCAATGCCATGGACTCTTCTTTTCCCTTGCTTCCCTGTTTCAGAGTTGGGGATCCTCATCAACCTGGATATTATTATTCAGGTGTTTTCCACCTTATCCATCCTATGGCCACATATTCAATGATGACCACCAAACAAGGACAATCAGAAGGGCAAAATTACAACTTGGGTCTGAAATCAAGCCTTACTCACTCTCCTAACCCAGTTGGGGTGGGATTTATTGGAATGTGGGTTGCCACTCAAATGTCTTGAAAGTGTTAATCTTACTCACTTATAAGGTGTCTAGTTTATATCCATTATAAACCTGTTTATTGTGACTGGCCCCTCCCTATCTTCTGGTGTCATAAACCTCTAATTACCCCAATAAAGCCGGAAGGCTTCTAACTGCACCCTGTAGACACCCAGAGACAATAAGTGCCACAGTAAAACATGACAATGGCTACTCCTATACTCTCTCGGTTAGAGCCAAGGCCCCCTTAACGGGCCTAAGACCTCCTCTTTCCCTGTTTTCACTCCAGGAACCGTGAGTTTCTGAGCCATCCGATTAACCCAGGTTATGTCCGGAGATAATTCTGTTCCAGTGCCAGAGAAAACACAGATCCTAAATCGACATGGCTCAGTCCCCCAAACCGAGAACCGGACCGAAATGTTTCCCCTGTCCTGCCGGAGCTTTTGGGGGAGGAGTATGGTCTAGTGGAACGAACAGGGGCCTGGGAGTCAGAAGGATGTGGGTTCTAATTTTGGCTCCTCCACTTGTCTGCTGTATGACCTTGGGCAAGTCACTTCACTTCTCTAGGCCTCAGTGATCTCACCTGTAAAAAGGGGATTAAGACTGTGAGCCTCATGTGGGACGGGGACTGTGTCCAACCTGATGATCTTGTATCTACCCCAGCGCTGAGAACAGTGCTTGACAAATGCTTGACAGTGCTTGACAGCGCTTAACAAATACTATCATCATCATCATTATTATTGTTCACGAACAGCACTGGAGTTCTGACCTTGGCAGTTGGACTAATGAAACCATCTGTAATTTATTTGTTTATTTATATTTATGTCTGTCTCCTCTCTTCTAAACTGAAAGCTCCTTGTGGGCAGGGAATGTGTCTGTTTACTGTTGAATTGAACTCTCTCAAGCAGTTAGTACAGGGCTCTGCACACAGTTAGCACTCAATACATACAACTGAATGAATGAATGAATGAAGGAATGAGACCAATTCTTTATGGAAGAGTGTTGGAGGAGGCCCATAAAAGCCACAAAGAGGATTGAATTTGGGGAATTTCTTAGGCAGCCCAAGTCTCTGGCAGTGTCTCTGTTGGTGTGCCTATTATATCCTACCCAGAGGTTCTCTGGTCAGGTACGGGCAGGGCTTTTATCAGGGTTCTAATCCAAAGCACTGTTTACTTACACTTTGCCCTTCTCCCCATTCCTCGCCCTTCCTCACTCCTCCTCTTTTCTCAGCAATTTGGGGGACAGCTCCACTGAAGACAAAGACCAGAAGAGCATTCCTGCAGCTCTTGTGGAATCTGCCAGCCCACTAAATGGCGGGTTAAGAGGACCGGCCACCACTTGACTTTGCCCATAGAGGACACACACCTCCTTTAAGGAGAAAATGGGGAGGGGGTGGGGGACTGCTAGGCCGGGGAAGTTCAGGGTCAGCTGTGGCTGCCCTCCCTGCCCCAAGAACACGAGGGATTTGATCTTTCACCCTCGTTCAGACTTGGGTAGCCAGGCTGCAGACTTTGAATTTCCTTTACCTCGCCTGTACCTGTGCCAACTGCCAGGTTTGAAAGGCTTGGGTTTCGTAAGCATCAGAGGTCACAGGGTGGAGAAGGAGGAGGAGGGAACGGGTAAGAATTGCCAGAGGAAAGTTGGGAGAGAAAGGATGGGAAGGAAGAAAGGAAGGAAGGAAGGAAGGAAAGGGGGCCAATGCCTTGAGCGGGGTCTTGCAAACAATGCAAACTCACTATGTGGTATTACAATATCACATAAAAATCTGAAATTTTAGGGGCCTGGACATTTTCAAAGTTTTGATTTATCCCCAAAAGCACACAGTAGTAATTTTAGCAAGCCCTCTAACCACATGCAACTAAATCTCACTCTTCTTTTCCTCTTCCTCCTTTGTCCTCATTCTCCCTTTTCCTTCTCTAGAACTCTCTCCTCTTCTCTCCTCTATTTTTTTTTTCCTTTCTCTTTTCTACTCTCTTCTCCCTCTCCTACCTTTCTTTTTCTTCTCTCCCCTCTCCCTTTCTCCTCTCTTCTCCCTCTCTCTTCTCTCTCCCTCCTATCTTTCTTTTCTCTCTCTTCTCTTCCTTTCTCCTCTCTGCCTCTTGCACATTCACCTACTCAGAACCCTCTCTGCAAGAGGTTCTGGGGGCCAGGTCAGAGGCTTTATTTGGCAGCTACATGCAGTGAAGTAAATGCTCATAAGAGAGTACAATCTCCCCAACCCCACCCTACCCCACCCCTCAAAAAGGAGACCCAGTGGGAACATTTTCTAGTCTGGTGATATCTGGCATCACATGTCACACTGTGATTGAATGAAGGATGAGGAGTTGTCATTCACAAGAGCCTAGAAGAATCAGGTCCCAAAGACACTTTTCACTCTGAACTGCTCACAGTTTACTGTGTGGGACTTCAGGCAGCGTCCTTCCACCCCAGAGGTGGCTGCATTTGAAGCACAGAATCCTTGGGACCTTTTACGGGGGGATTATGCATGTCCATTAAGATTGCCCGTGGTGAATCTTACATCTTCCAGGCCTCCTTTGTGAGAGGATGAGTCCCACTGTCCAGGTGGGCTGGGTTTCTTTGTATGCGCGCTCTCCCTTCACACACCCAGAGTCTGACTGGCTATCAGGTGGAGGTGGAAGGCAGAATGCTTGGAGGGCCAGGCTTGGTTAATCTCATCAATATCCTGATTGTCTTCGGAACTCACAGAAGATAATAGCAACCCAAGGAACAGTCTCTGGGGGTGGGGCTGAACAGATAATGCAGATGCTTGATAAACCAAAGATAGTCCATTCCTCTGCAGCAACCTCTATGGTAGAAATCACTGAATAATCCCCTCTGAATAAAGACATCTTAAAAATAATGGACATTAAAATGCCCCCAGGTCGTTCATCTTCTGAAGTTTCCTTCTTCTACTTGGGGACAACTGGTGTCCTTTATTGCTGGGAGATGAATATTTTTACAACTGCCCCATAAATCCATTCTCCATTGCCTTTTACCCAGAGTGCAAAGTGAACTGGGGACTGGTTCTTGGGAGGCCCATTCAGTTATCAAGGCGGCTTGGGGCCCCAGACATGCAGATTGTCAGTGTTGCTCAAATCTCAGTGGGCTCAGAGAGCAGCCAGAAGTCTTGATTTCTCCCCACTCGTGGGCGGAGTCTGAGGCCAGGAGCAGTTTAGGGAAGAAGTAAGAAAATGGCCAAAGAGGACAAGGCAAGACCCACAACTCCTCCAACAACCCAACCCCTAGCTCCGACTTTCATCGTAATTATAGTATTTGTTTAGCACTTACTATATGCTAAACACTGCTGGGGTGGATGCAAGCAAATCGGGTGGACGTAGGCCCTGTCCCATGTGGGACTCACAGTCTCAATCCCCATTTTACAGATGAGATAACGGAGATACATAGAAGTGAAGCGACGTGCCCAAGGTCACACAGTAGATAAGTAGAGGAACCGGGATTAGAACCCATGACCTTCTGACTCCCAGACCCATGCTCTATCCACTATTCCATGCTGCTTCTCTGAGCAAAGAGAAGTCCCCAGAAGGTGGAGGGTTCTCTGAGGTTAGGGGCTGGATTCTGCTCCAGCTGGGGTCAACCCCCAGGGCCCCCACAAAGAAGAAGCTCCCCCATATCAGCCGGAATAGGAGATGAGGATACCACTTCCTGAATCCAGATCCCGTCACCTCCAGTCCAGCTGGGGTCCAAGCGACAGATGTAGGAAAAGCCTGTTGGGTGGGATCCCAGGGAATCCTGGGGCAACTTGAGGGGGATTTATCTTTCAGTTGAGGGGCACACGATCCAGCGAGGCTGGTGGGGGCTGGGAGAGAGGAAAGAGTGGTAATGGAGAGAGATCGGCTCTTGACTCGCCACAGGGTTCGATGCCAACTCCTCGTGGAAGAGCATGGGGCTGGGAGTCAGCGGACCTGGATTCTAATCCCAGTTCTGTAACTGACATGCTATCTGACCTCGGGCCAGTCTCTTAACTTCTCTGGTCCAATTTCTTTATCTGTAAGAATGGGAGTTAAATATCTATTCTGTTTCCGCTGAGACTGGGAGTCCCGTGTGGGACAGGGACCGTGTCCCGATTATTTTGGATCTTCCCCAACTCT
Source organism: Ornithorhynchus anatinus (assembly GCF_004115215.2). Lineage (NCBI taxonomy): Eukaryota > Metazoa > Chordata > Mammalia > Monotremata > Ornithorhynchidae > Ornithorhynchus > Ornithorhynchus anatinus. The sequence continues at coordinate 14,913,226 of NC_041744.1, forward strand.
TAACACAATGCTTGGCACATGGTAAGTGCTCAACAAATGCTATTTTTTAAGCAGTGGGGATAAAATACACGTTTTCCTTCCCTCTTAGACCGTGAACTTCATGAGACTCTACACTCTGAGGTCCTTATGGGCAAGGAACTTATCTACCAATTCTTGTACTGTATGTACTCTTCCAAACTCTTAGTACAGTGCTCTGCCCACAGTAAGCACTCAATAAATATGATTGGTCGATTGACCGAGACAGGGACTGTGCCAACCCCTCATCCATGTTCTGCCTCTGGTCTGGTATGGCCTCTCTCCTCAAATCTGACAGATAATGACTCTCCCCACCTTCAAAGCCTTAATGAAGGTACATCTCCAACAGGCCTTCCCCAACTAAGCCCTCCTCTCCTCTTCTCCCGCTCCCTCTGCCTCGCCCTGACTTGTTCCCTTTATTCATCCCCCCCTCAGAGTCCATAGCACTTAGGCACGTATCTGTAATTTATTTATTTCTACTAATTTCCAACTCCCCTTCTAGACTGTAAACCCTTTGTGGGCAGGGATTGTGTCTGTTTATTGTTATATTGTACTCTTCCAAGAGCTCGGTAAGTACTCTGCACATAGCGAGCGCTCAATAAATACGATCAAACGAATGAATGAATATCTAATCTGCTCACAGTGCATCCACCCCAATGCTTAGTGCAGTGCTCAGGCGTTGGTAAATGCTTAACAAATACTATAATTAATAATAATTACAAATAATAACTGTACTACTCGTGAAGGATTGGGGTAGATAACAAGGTAATCAGCTCAGGATGCAGGGGGACCCATGTCTTTCCACTCATTTCCACCCAAGAGTGTGGGGAGAGAGCATAATGGCGGGGAGAGTCCTGGGCCTCCTCTCTCCCTCTCCTTATGTCCCCATCTCCCAGCTCTCCAGATTGGGGGGCCCCCAGGGGAAGGGCAAACACCACCACCGGCAGCCCTCCCAGCCCCAAAAGTCACGCTCGTCCCGGGTCGGGCCTGACTCCTTCCTTTGCCAACTTCCTCCTCCCGCAAGAGAGAGCCCGATCGATGCAGGCACCAGCCTCCGACGGGGCCCATCGATCCTAGCAGCCGGGGCCCCTCTGACCTCTGGGGTCCTCCTTCAGCCCCCCTCTCCCCCCCGGAATTCAGGGAGGTGGCCATCACTCCTGCCCTACTCAAAGGGCGCCTCAGAATGAGGCCTGTCACCCGGGCCTATAACCAAGGACGGCTCCTGCTGGCTGAGCCTGGGCCGGGGAAAGATAAAGGCTCGGGCTTAAAGGCCTTCCAGCCTGAAGATAAATGAACCCCCCTCCCTCCCCCACCCCAACACTGCTACAGTAACCGTGGTCCCCTAATAGAAGAAAACAAAGGGGCCCCGGGGTGACAGAAAACGTGCTGGGAGGATGAAGGCACATCAAAGGCAACCAGGCTCGTTCAAAGCCCCGGCTTAATTGTCAATTAAGCATGCATAAGGGAGACAATGCCATGACAACCCTGGGCCGCATGCTGGTGTGTTATTGTAAAGCCAGAGGAGAACACTGAAAACAGCTGATTTTGCTGACAATGTGGTTGTAGGGCACCTTGTAAGCAATCAGAGGATGACAGAACCAGAACTCTCCTCTTGCCACCCCTATTGTGGGGGACATTCCAGGACCAGGGTCACATTTTGGTCACCGTGTCCTCCTTCTAGACCTAGTGGCCCAGCCGCTTCTGAAATACCCGTCCTGCTGTTCTCCTGGTGCCCAGAAAAGAGGGGGAAAAGAGTGAAACTTTCACCTCTGGGCTCCTTCTCTCGTCCCTTAACCCAGCTACCTCCAGCTTCCTGGCTGGCCTTAACTGAGGATGAGTCGGGGGGAGACGCTCTTGGTCACAGGGCAGGGAGGGGGTCGGAGGAAATTTCAGATTTCCCTAAATTCCTTTTCAGCTCCATCTCGGCATTCGCAGTTCCGTGTGCTCCTTCCCCCAAAGCGACTCTTCTCTCACCTCGCCTCTCTAGGGAATTCTGGACTCTGAAACTCAGCGGCAGGAACGATAACAATAATCCTGGCATTTGTTAAGCCCTCACTATGTGCCAAGTACAGTTCTAAGTGTTGAGGTAAGTACAAGGTATTGAGGTCGGACACAGTCCCTGTCCCACATGGGGATCAGTCTTAATCTCCATTTTACAGATGAGGTCACTGAAGCACAGAGAAGTGAAGTGACTTTCCCAAGGTCACACGGAGGACATGTGGCAGAGTCAGGATTAGGACCCACATCCTCTGACTTCCAGGCTCATGCTCTTTCCACTAGACCTCGCTGCTTCTCCCGGGAAGGAGTTCTGACAGTAGCCTAGGTGGAGACAGTCTTCCCCTGACCCGGGCTAGGCTGACAAAAGTCAGTTGCTTTGGTGATGCGCTTAGTACAGTACTCTGAAACTAGTAAGCACTCAGTAAATACCATCGATCAGTTGGCTGCTAGCTGGTCAGCATGAAGGAACAGCATGGCCTGGTGGCAAGAGCACGGGCCTGGGAATCAGAGGTCGAGGGTTCTAATCTTCGCTCCTCCACTTGTCTGCTGTGTGACCTTGGGTCACTTCACTTCTCTGTGCTTCAGTTACCTCAACCGTAAAATGAGGATAAGAGTGTGAGCCCTATGTGGGACAGGGACTGTGTTCAACCTGATATATCTTGTATCTACCCAGCGCTTAGAACTGTGCTTGGCACAAATTAAGCGCTTAACAAATTATTATTATTAAACCCAGAACCCCTCATGACACCCCAGAACAGCCAGTAATACCGTTGGTCACTGACGTGCTCCTGAGTGATACTGTGTTCCAGACTGGATGTCTGGACGTGGCCAGTTGACTCTCTGGAATTCCGCTACAGTGACTCAGGAGAGAGGAAATGGATTCCCGATGCCCGCCATCAACCCGGTGACCTTGTGCGGAGTCTCTGGAGGAGGTCAACTACTTTCTTTGGTTGAGAGAGCTGAGCAGCCTCTGGCAAAATCGCGGAGGGAATAAGCCTCGCCCAGAAATGCCCTATCTCTTCCTGAGCCCCTAGCCGCACAGTACGGAACAATCGATCCATCGTATCTATTGAGGGCTTACTGTGTGCAGAGCACTGTACTAAATGCTTGGGAGAGTACAATACAGCAATCACCGGGAATCTCGAGAAAACAATCCTCATTGTCGAGCGGCACAGATTAAGCACCCCGCCTGTACAGGGCACTGTTCTAAGTGACCTGCAAGGGCAAGTTAAATGACCTCAGCCTTGACTCAGGGTGTTTACAATCAAGACCTTTGCAAAGCCACGAGGAGGGAAACAGAATTTGCCCAGAGATCTGAGGAGGATCGAATGTCAAGCCCCAGCTCACCAGGGCCACATCATTGGTCTTATCCCTTCCCCTGCGATAAATGCATCCTAAGAGGGCCCTGAAGTAGCCAAAAGTGCCCCAGACTTTCTTTTTTTCTTTTTCTCTTGGTATTTGTTAAACTCTTACTAAGTGCCAGGCATTGTACTAAGCGCTGGGGATAGAGGAAAGAAAATCAGGTCGGGGACAATCCGTGTCTCACACGGCGCTCACAGTCTTAATCCCCATTTTACAGATGAGGTGACTGATTTTACAGATGAGGTGACAGAGCACAGTAGTAGATGCCAATGAGCACTGTTCTGATGCCTTTTGATGCAGAATGCTGTACTGAGCACCTCTGTGCACAGTTCTTTACTGGGAACTTGGAGATTCATTAGAAATCACCCTCAGAGAGCTCACAAAAATACTGGAGGAGACAGACAGAAACCAACTACCCTAAATACAACAGGAAAAAAGAAAGTAGAGACAAATGATTACAAAGATAGGCCATCAAAGTTACGGATCTACCCAAGAGTGTTTGGGTGGCTGATGAGACGGCATGATCAGGAGGATGGGGAACCTGTCTTGGAAGACCTCCTGGAGGAGGTGGTTTCGAAGGAGGGCCTGGAAGAGGAGGAGGTGATTCGAAGTGGAAGAAAGTTCCGGGGAGAGCGATGCGACCGAGGTAGGAGAGTCAGAAACGAGGGACAATCGGGTGAGCAGAGGAGGAGGAAAGAGATGGAACAGGAAAAGAGAACAAAAAAGGAGCAAAAGAGACAGGCTGGAAGGTCCTGTTTTATGCATAAAGGAATCACTGGCCATGGGAGGTTTTTAGTACCCGTTCTTTCTCTTGACACACTGAGAGGAGGATGATAGAAGAGACCCAAGTAGGTTCGGTGACCCTGAGGTGACCTCCACGCGACCCTTACTTGTCTGAAAGCTGCTGGCCTTTTTGTGCCTGTCAGGCTCACTGATTTTGCTGTGTAGATGACAGGTACGGGGACAATGGCTATTGTCTTCCCAATAACGCCCCTTGCCCCCTCACCACTTGAGCCTTTAGGACCCAAATCAGTCTTTACTCACTCACCAGAACTGCTCCTCTGCCCCACCCAGCTTAGCGCCGCCCTCCAAGTGACTCCATCTGAAACTGATTTGGTCTTTCCAAGATACTTGCCCCAACCGGGTTCCCCACTCCGGGAAATAAAGTCCATCCTTTCCCACTGCAGGTGGGCCTACACTGATTTTGGGGTCCAGAGGCCAGAAACTCAGATTCCTGTGTCTCCGACTCCACAGCCATACTCCGGTTCTCCACGATGATTCTCTGGGAGAATGTCATGCCTAAGGGATGTTTATTGTGCATAATGTGTCTGTTCATTGTTATAGTGTTATATTCTACTCTCCCAAGTGCTTAGTACAGTGCTTTGAACACAGTTAGCGCTCAATAAATACGTTTGAATGAATGAATGAAGTTACCAGGTTGGTACTTTCCCAAGGTGCACATGGGCCTCAAGATCTAGCCACAGAATTGACGCAACTTCGTGGACCCAAGCGATAGACTTTTTCTCCTTATGTCTCCCCAGTTCTCCTACACACCAGACTTGGGGGTGGGTCGTTTCCTTACCTGACAGCTTGCTGGGTGGCGAGGTGCTTGGCTGGGCGTGGTGGGGTGAACTGTGGGACAACAGGGAGTTCAGGCTGTGCGGCTGGCCCGTGCTATAAGCGTCCATGGCCAGCTTCTGCCGAAAAGCCTCCTCCTTCCTGCGGTTGGCAAACCAGTTGTAGACGCGGACCTCGGTGACCAGATTGGAGCCCAGGCCGTGGGCTTTGGAGGGGGACACCCCACGCTGCAGACACTCCGCTCTGCGAGCAAACAGAAAGGAGGCGGTGAGACGGCGGTGAGATCGCTAGTATCTCTCGAGTCAGCATTTCTCCAGCTGGGCTGCCTTCTGCTGAGGATGTCCACTCCAACTCTTTCGTTTTTTTTAATGGTATGTTAAGCGCTTACTAGGTGCCAGGCCCTGTTCTAAGCACTGGGGTGGATGCAAGCTAATCAGGTGGACACAGTCCCTGTCCCACATGAGGCTCACGGTCTTAATCCCCATTTTACAGATGAGGGAACTGAGGCGTGGAAAAGTGAAGCGACCTGCCCAAGGTCACACACCAGGTAAGTGGCGGAGCCGGGATCGCTTAGGGAAAGGACAGCGCAAAATGAGGACCCAAGGGGATTATGGGTCTTGTTGTGCTTGAAAGCACCAAATTTCACCACGGGGTGTCTATGAGGTCACTTTAGAAAAAAGGAACCCCTGATCAACCTCTTCTCCCTCCTATTATTCATTCATTCAATCGTATTTATTGAGTGCTTACTGTGTGCAGAGCACTGTACTAAGCACTTGGAAAGTACAACTCGGCAACAGATGGACACAATCCCTACCCAACAACGGGCTCACGGTCTAGAAGGGACTATTAGACTTTGAGGCCAATAAGGGACAGGCACTGAAGATCTTGGCTCTTCCTAGCATTCCTAGCATTGCTCGTCACATAGTAAGCGCTTGACAGATACCACCGTTATTATTATTATTATTTTTATTAGGGGGGAAACAGACATTAATATTAATAAGTAATTTATAATGTGTAATTTAAAGATATATACCTAAGTGCTGTGAGTCAATCATATTTATTGAGTGCTTACTATGTGCAAACCACTGTACTAAGCTCTTAATGAGACACCTTAAGCCTTAAGCTTAATGTGATGAAAAGCCTTCTCCATTCCTTCCCAATCAGGAGCAAACCAGAAGCCGCCCTCTCGCCCTGCTGGCTGATGGCGAGGATTTGTCGGGTTCGCCCAGGGCCTGGTTCTCGAGGGGCAGGGCTTGTAGGCAGAAAGCTTGAGTTTGGATTTCCCCTCTCTAGCCCACTGGCTGGGCAGTTTAAATTAATTTTTTTAATTGGTCCATTTTAAATAACCACAATTTTATTGAAGTTTTCAATAATGATAATGATTGGGGTATAAGTTGAGCACTTAGTAAGTGGCAAACACTGTGCTGAGCACTGAGGTAGATAAAAGATAAACTTATCGGCTTTAAGGAACTCAATCAGCTCTCCCTCTCATTCCTTACCTCACTGATCAACTATAACACCATCTACACACTTTGCTCCTCTAATACCAACCTACTCACTGTCCCCCAGACTCCTCTGTCCCACCACGGACCCTGGCCCGCATTCTCCAAACCTGGAACTCCCCCTGCCTTTCGTATCTGACAGACCACCACTCTCTTCTCTTGCCGTACGCCGTCGAGTCGTTTCCGACCCAAAGCGACACCACGGACACATCTCTCCTAGAACGCCCCACTCTCCATCTGCCATCGTTCTGGTAGTAGATCCATAGAATTTTCTTGGTAAACATCCAGAAGTGGTTTATCATTGCCTCCTTCTACTCAGTAAACTTGAGTCTCCGCCCTCGGACTCTCTCTCCTGCCCCTGCTGCCCAGCACGGGTGAGTTTTGGCTTGTAGTAGATTGCCTTCTACTCGCTAACCACTGCCCAAGCTAGGAATGGAATGGGTATAGGCCTCTGCTTGACTCTCCCTCCCACAGCCGAGACTGGTAGAGTACTGGAAACTCTCCAGGTGCGACTCTGACAGGGGCCCCCACTCTCCCCATCTACTAAAATCACATCTCCGCCAAGAGGCCTTCCCTTACTGAAGCTCCCTTTACTCCCTCCTTATGTGTCACTTATGCACTAGGATCTGCATCCCCTAGCTATTTGGATACTCACCTTACCCCCAGCTCTTAGGACTTAATACCTGTGGTACTTGTTAGGGGCTTACTATGTGCCAAGCACCGTACTAAGCGCTGGGGGAAATACAAGATCATCAGGCCTCACATGGGGCTCACAGTCTAAGTACGACGGAGAACAGGTATTGAATCCCCATTTTACAGATGAGGGAATTAAGGCTCAGAGAAGTTAAGTGACTTGCCCGAGGTCACACAGCAGATGAGTGGCAGAGCCAAAATTAAAACCCAGGTCCCGCTGACTCTCAGGCCCATGCTCTTTCCACTACACCACGCTGCTTCTTCACTTAGGTACAAATCCTTCTATTCTGCCATTTCCCCTATCTGCAATTTATTTTAATGTCCATCTCCTGTAAGTTACTTTTTACAGAGATCATGTTTACCAACTCTGTTGTACTGTACTTCCAATCAATCAGCTGAATTTATCGAGTGTTTACTGTGTACAGTGCACTGTACTAAACGCTTGGGAGAGTACAATAGAATTGGTAGACATGTTCCCTGTCCACAGCGAATATACTGTCTAGAGGGGGAAACAGATGTTAATATAAATAAATAAATTACAAGTGTGTTCATGAGTGCTGTGGCGCTGGGAGGGGAGATGAATAAAGGGGGCAAGTCAGGGTGACGCAGAAGGGAGATGAAGAAAAGGAAAAGCGGGCTTAGTCGGAGAAGACCTCCTGGAGGAGATGTGCTTCCAATAAGTATTTCATTAATACTCCCCCAAGTACAGTGTTCTACACACACTAAGCACTCAATAAATACATTGATTGAGGTTTAAACATAGTCCCTACCTCATGTGGGGCTCACAGTCTTAGTGAGAGGCGGAACCGGTATTTAAACCTCATTTCACAGAAGTGGAAACTGGGGTCCAGAGAACTTAAGTGACTTGCCCAAGGTCACAGAGCTGGCAAGTGGCAGATCCATGAATAGCATTCCTGACTCCCAGGCAGTGCACTTTCCCCTCGACCACGCTGCTTCCCGAAGTTTGAACTGAATTTCTCCATCTTCCTCCGTCTCCGACCATCCCTCCTCACTTAGAGTGGTGGCCAATGAGGGCAGGAATTCGGCTTCCACCCTTCTAGGTGCTTGAGTGCTTGGTGCAATGCTTTCCCTGGAGTAACACTCAATAAATCCCACTCTTTGAGTCTTTCCTTGTTATGTCCCCAGGGCTTAGCCCAGGGCTTGCACAAGGAAAGCAATGAAACATAGTTTCATGCTGGTAACAAACCTTTCCTGACAACTAGCCCATCAGTATATTAATATTTCTCCTCCTCCTCCTCATCAGTGGTATTTATTGAGCACTTTCTATGTACCAGGTGTTTGGGAGAGTACAGTATAACGAATTGGTAGACACGTTCTCTGCCCTCGACAAGCCTACAGTCTAGAGGGGGAGGCAGACACTAACGTTAGAATAAATATTAGTAAGGAGGAATTGTCCTGAGATATGGGAACCGAAGAAGCATTTGCAAGATGTGGTCACCTATAGCCAGTTTATTCTGCCATTCACTCTCCCTGTTGGAAACCCTACTCTCCTCATACTCTGGAGTGAGCTCCTATTCCACACATGAAGTGTTTCAAGACAAAAAGTCATGAAATAGATGGAAATCCTCACCAATCTCTCAGGAGTTTGGGGAAGATTTCCCTCCTGAGATTTGAGGATTGTTTGAAAGAGGACTGTGGTGAGTTTAGCTCCCTCAGCTGTAGGTGCAGGTGAAAATGGGGATTAAGACTGTGAGCCCCATGTGGGACAGGGACTGTATCCAACCTGATTTTCTTGTATTCTCCCCAGCGTTTAGTATATAGTGCCTGGCACATAGTAAGCACTTAACAAACACCATTATTATTATTACCCAAGCGGATATCTGAAGGTGGAGAGAGACAGACAGAGGCAAAGAGACAGATAGAGGGTATCGGTACTCCTTCCAACATTTAGTTAGAGCTACCCTTGCAAAGAGCAACAAAGAGTGGCCTTCAGAAGGAAGTAAAATGGGAGTGTCGGGATGAGGAGGGCGAGACTGAAGAACAGAAAAGTATTCCTCAGCCCTCCTCCCTGGGCTTCTCCGATGACGAGTGGTCAGAAAATGGCGCCCATTGGTTTCCTCTGCACACCGACTATCACCAGAAATCTGCCCAAGACTCTGAAGGACCAAGAATTGCCCTTCCCATAATGCAGACCTCGATTCTCAGTGAGCCATCTGTTGCAAACATTTGTTTCCCTTTCAATCAATCAGTCAATCAATCAGTGGTATTTACTGAGTGCTTACTGTGTGCGGAACATGGTATTAAGAGCTTGGGAGAATTCAAAGCAATAGTGTTGGGAGACTTGATTTCTGCCCACAAGGAGCTCAGAATCTACAGTCATCAGTGGTATTCATTGAGACCCGACTACTAGGTGCTAGGGAAAGTGCACCAGAAGCTAAATTCTTGCCTTCAAAAGGGTTGAGAATTTAGTGCAGGAGCATGGCCTTGTGGGAAGAGCATAGGCCTCCAAGTTGGAATACCTGGGTCCTAATCCCAACTCTACCACATGCCTGCTGTGTGACCTAGGACAAGTCACTTTGCTTCTCTGTGTCTTAGTTCCCTCATCTGTAAAATGGGGCTTTAATACCCGTTCTCCCTTCTACTTAGATTATGAGCCCTGTGTGGGACCGGGACAGTACCTGATCTAATTATCTTGTGTCTTTCCCAGTGCTTAGAACAGTTCTTAACAAATGCCACAATTATTATTATTATTACTATTATTATTAGGGAAGCAGCGTGGCTCAGTGGAAAAAGAGCCTGGGCTTCGGAGTCAGAGGTCATGAGTTCGACTCCCGGCTCTGCCACTTGTCAGCTGTGTGACTGTGGGCAAGTCACTTCACTTCTCTGGGCCTCAGTTCCCTCATCTGTAAAATGGGGATTAACTGTGAGCCTCACGTGGGACAACCTGATTACCCTGTATCTCCCCCAGCGCTTAGAACAGTGCTCGGCACATAGTAAGCGCTTAACAAATACCAACATTATTATTATTATTATTATTAGGCAGAAATCAATGATTTACAACCAGGAGGAGTAGGAGGAAGACTAAGGATGTAATGGGCTTTGCTCTCTGTCTCTCAGGGTGGTGCGTATGGCTTGATTCTGTGATGCCTGTGGGCTTGAGAATCCAGCTGATATATTCCTGCACCTGGCACCGCCCCCTTCTCTTTGCAGGCCAGAAAAAGTAATAATAACTGTGGTGTTTGGTAAGTGCTTACTAAATACAATTGAGTGAATGAATGGATGTGCCATGTACTGTACTAAGCACTGGAGTAGCTACATCATCATCAGGTCCCACATGGGGTTCACAGTCCAAAAACAGGTACTGAATCCCCATTTGGTAGATGAGGGAACTGAGGCACAGAGAGGTCATCCAGTTGGCAAGCGGCGGACCTGGGATTAAAACCCAGGACCGCTGACTCCCAGGCCCGTCATCTTTCCATTAGGCCCCGCCGCTTCACAGTGGGGGCTGCATCTGAGAATCAGACCTCACTTTAATAATAATAATTGTAGTATCTGTTAAGAGCTTATTATGTGTCAGGCACTGTACTAAGCACTGGGGTGGATACAAAGAAATCAGGTTGGACATAGTCCCTGTCCCTCATGGGGCTCACAGTCTTAATCCCCATTTTACAGATGAGGTCCTGAAGTCCAGAAAAGTGAAGTGACTTGCCCAGGGTCCCACAGCAGACAAGCGGCAAAGCCGGGATCAGAACTCAGGTCCTTCTGAATCCCAGGGCCATGCTCTAATAATAATTATGGTATTTGTTAAGCACTTACTGTGTGTCAGGCACTGTACTAAGCACTGAACCCTAAGCAAATTGGGTTGCACAAGGTCCCTGTCCCACATAGTGCTCACAGTCTCAATACCTATTTTACAGATGAGGTAACTGAGGCCTAGAAAAGTGAAGTGACTTGCCCAGGGTCCCGCAGCAGGCGAGCGGCGGAGCTGGGATTAGAACGCATGACCTTCTGACTCCCAGGCCCGTGCTCTAGCCACTAGGCCATGGTGCTTCCCGTCCAAAGCCTCCAGACGGTTACCTGTTACATTCTTCCACGAGGGCCTCCCGCTCCTCCTTGCTGGGGTTCTTTTGCCGGTCGTAGGCCTGGTACAAGATTTGCTGGGACGCGGGGCCCCATTTGAAGCGGTTGCGACGCATCTTCTTGCTGGCGGGCTCAGAGCAGGTGTCGTCGGGCGGCCCGGCCCCCTGGCTCTGCTGGCTGAACTCTGGAAAGAGAAACAGCAGCTGATCCTGACTGCTTTTGTCTGTCATAGTTCCAGAACTCTGGACTGTCTGGTTGAATTCTGAAAGAGAAAGGGGTAGATTTGATTGGGCCTTGAGCCTCCGCCACTCAGATGAGAAACAAGCAAACAGACATGCAGAAAAACCTTCACTTTCCTCTCCCGGAGTCGTCCTTGGGACTCCGAGGGGGCAGACCCCCACCTCCCCCTCCCCGTCCCCACCCCAGATCCGACACATCAGACGGCATCATCGATTTTTTTCGGGAGCAGCTCAAACACAGCCGCCATTGTTTCCGAGGCAATTCGTTTCCCCCGCTGGCTCGTTGGGCTGCAGACCTGAGGGAAGACACCAGAATTCACAGGCCTTTCCCCTTGTTTTGTTGATTTCGAGGGGATGAGCTTTGCACAAAACATTTTAAAGTCAAAGCTCTGTGGAAAGCTGTTTATCGGCACTATTTTCACCCAGAAAATCCATTCAGGACAGTGAATAGCTACCCTGCTGAGCTATCTCAGCTGGCTTGCATCTTCGGAGTTTAGTGCTTTGGAAATAAACTGTTTAACACCCCGAAGAACAACCCTGAGTCAGTGAATATCCTGATTGCATACGTAGCCTCACCAACCCAGAGCCGCACTCTGTCTCCCTCTCCCTCACACACACACACACACAATCACAACACTGTATAGGTGTGTTAGGGTGTGTTAGACCCCCTAATTCAGTCACCCAAAATGCATTGCCTCAGGACCAGTCAAGAGTAAGGCCTTGCTGATCTGCTTAGAAATCAGGGAAACGAATAATTAGGCAGAAGGTTGACCTTTCCCTTCTGATGATTTAGATAGGATACTATCTCAGCTCAGCAGCAGGGATGGACTTCCCCATTTCACAGATGAAGGGAGAGAGGAATCGAATGTCTCTGTCAAGGATACGAAACAGGAATAGTAACCTACTCCCTCTCACTCCCTTTTTGAATTCTTGAGTGGACATCTGGGGCATCGAAGCTTTAATTAACAACCGATCACCTACAGCGAATGGGCAGATTGGTGCCTAGGGAGGTGGCAAGTCGTTGGGAGAGAGATGGCACACATTCTGCCTCTGGATGCCCCGCAAGTCCCCCCTTGCGGAAGGGACTCGTTTCCATTTGGGTTCCGCGGCAAATGGAAAACCGCAGACGGTCTAGGGTTTAGATCTGATTTGCGGATGAGCGGATTCTTTGCCGAGCGGCTTGGCATCAGCACAGCCGATCAATCGTATTTATCAAGAGCTTACTATGGGCAGAGCACTGTAGTAAACACTTGGGAGAGTACGATAAAACAGAATTAGCAGGCACGTTAGTTAATTAGCAGCTTAAGTTAGTAAAGGGGTTTACCCAGGGGTTTGGCCTCTGGGCTGGTAAATAAGACTACTTTAGTTCTGCTTTCAGATCTGCCACTGCCGCACTAAATCAGATCTGCCTCCCTGTAGCTCGATCTTGTCTGTCTTCACCCTTGTCCACAGCCTTCCTCTGGCCTGGAACTCCCTCCCCCTTCATATCTGACAGACTGCCATCTTTAGAACCCTACTAAAATCATATCTCCTCCAAGGGGTCTTCCCTGTCTTACAGTGCACTCTCATTCATTCAATTCAATAGTATTTATTGAGCACTTACTATGTGCAGAGCACTGTACTAAGCGCTTGGGATGAACAAGTCGGCACTCTCCCAAGCGCTTAGTGTTCAATAAATATAATTGAATGAATAACCCCTCATTCCACCATCCTATTTATTCTCCCCTCTACATTGCCTATACACCCCTTATGCACTTTGATGCTTCCCCCACCTTTAGCCCCATAGAGCATACGTACATATTCATATACTCTGCCATTTTCCTTAGTTGTAACTTCTTTTAATGTCTTGATTTCCCCCAGAACGTGAGATCTTGTCAACCAACTCTATTGTTCTCCCCATTAGACCCCGGTCAGGGATCGTGTCTACCAACTCTATTGTATTGTACTCTCCCAAGTGCTTAGTACAGTGCTCTGCACACTGTAAGTGCTCAATAAATGCTGTCGATTGACTGATTTGTCTGTGACCAATTACGGTTCTGCAACACTCCTTTCCTATCGGTGATCCCAGAATGTGAAAAGATAGTCAATTGCTCATTCATTCATTCATTCAATCGTATTTATTGAGTGCTTACTATATTTACTGACTGTACTAAACACTTGGGAGAGTACAGTACAATAGAGTTGGTAGACATGATCCCTACCCTCAAGGAGTTTACAGCCTCGTGGAGGAGCTTACAATCTAGTCCTTGAGCTCTGCCTCTCAGTTCTTGAGGAACTCAGCCCAGATTCACCATCACTAATTCCCTTTTGCTTCTATTGTTTTCTAAAAGTAATGAGAGTAATAAGAATAATTGCGGTACTTATTAAGCACTTACTATGTGTCAAGCCCTGGATTTAGCACTGGGGTAGAAACAAGGTAATCAGGTCAGGCCTCATCCCTGTCCCTCACTGAGCTCACAGTCTGATATCAAATGAATCTGAGGGGGGAAAAAAGCTAATTTTTCCTAAAAATGAAGTTTGAGATGCCAACTTCTGTGCTGATGCCTGGTGGGTCTCGAAATTCAGCTCCTGTGACCTGCTTGTCTGTGAATAAAAACTACACCTATTGGAAAAAGGCCTGGGAATCAGAGGACCTGGATTCTAATCTCGGCTCTGTCACTGGTCTGCTGTGTGTGGCCTTAAGCAAGTCACTTAATTTCTCTGTGCCTCAGTTTCCTCATTTGCAAAATGGGTATTAAGACCATGAGGCCTACATGGGAAATGGGTTAGTTTTTATCTACTCCTTTACTTAATACACTGCATGGTGCATAGTAAGCGCTTAACAAATACCGTAAAAAAAAAAGATGCTCGGAGCATCAGGTGAATAAAAGCAGATTAATAGGACAGTTTTTTCTTCTCAACTTTCCAAGATAATTATTTTTCTCTTTCACTCTCCTCCTCCTCTTCCCACCCTCTTTCCTTCCCTTCTTCCCTCTGGCTTTTCCAGGACAATTTAACAGGGAAGCATTGAAGGTAGCTCCCTCTCTGCAGGCTCCAGAATTTGAGGGGAGTCTCCCAGGTGATTGAAGAAATGTCTGGGCTTTCTTGCTTCTTGCAGCTTCTTGCTACCCCTCCTGCATGTGCAGCTGTGTAGCTGTGCTGGGGCAGACAGCTCATTTTGGTTCAGGTGTGTTTGAATCTCTCCCAAGCCCGGTTTGTACACCACAGATCTAAGTGGCTTCCACACCCAACCTAACTGCCCTTTCCACTCTCCCATTTCTGCATTTGAAGAGACAAAGAAGTGGTCAACTAAGATAGGTCCCTGGGACTGGGTCGGGCAGCATTTTATTCAGAAAGACTCACTCCTTGACATGCGTTCAAGAGTTCATTATCAATGCTGGAAGATTTCCAGGAATCCTGTCTTCCCGAATTGGGGGAAGGCAGAATCCTTCCTGGGGTTACTGTGGCTGAGCATGGCTGAGCTTGGGTTAGCTAGAGACAGAGCTCGATTTGGGCAGCTGGTTTGGAGAGGCTTGCCCGGGTGTCAGAATGCCTAGGAATGGAGAAAAAACTGGTCTGATATTTGGTGCCCTGCAAAAAACACCCCCCGAGGGGAATGAAGAAGCAAGAACTAGGTCTGACCAGAGCATCACCAACTCTTGCTCCCCTTCCGGGGACTGGATTTTTCTATTTTAAACCTCTGTGATGGGACAACGCAGACTCCAAGCATTACTACAGCAATTTTGCCTCTTGAAATCTCTTTATGTAGTTTGTCCAACAAGTCTGGAGCATCCCCAGATATACTTTGCCATTTAACATCTCTTTTCCCATCCTAAAATTCTTTACTCCCTGGAGGCACCAAACCTGGCTGAAATGCACCTCTTATGGGGTGGATTTTACAGGGCACCAGACAGAATTCCTGAGCCACCCCTCGGTACTGGAAAGAAGAAATTCCAGCCCCGGGAAGAAGACAAATGCTGATTCTCCTAGGAAGTGCCCCCAAAGGATCCCAAATCCTCACCCTACAGGCTAAAGTCAATGCAGTAAGTCTTATTTAATGGACTTCATTGCCAGCCTTAAAAGGAACGAAGGCTGACTGCACCTAGACAATGAGATTACATAAACAGGCCCGAGAAACGTCACATCGAGCACTAAAGGGAAAAGAAATGAGGGCCACAAAGAGCTATACCCATGTTAACCAGGAAAGGGGTAAAACCCACACTGATAGTTGATAGACAAAATCAAAGAATGCTTTCTTCCAGCTACATGTCACTCAAAAAGAGCTCAGTAGTGTCCAGTCCCTGAGTGTTTGAAAGAAAGAATGTTATAGTGCCTGCTAAGGCCGAGGAGGAGAATTATTAGTTCAAAAAGAAAATCTTAGATGGGGGAGAAGAATTGGAATTGCCAGCCAATAGCTTTCAGTAAAGTCACTCTGCTATCTCCACATGTCCTCTCATGGCATCTGCTTCCCTCTGGGATAGGGCTAGTCAAAGGTTCGAGGGTCTGTCCAGTTATAATAATTATGGTACTTGTTAAGTGCTTACTATGTGCCAACCACTATTCTAAGTGCTGGAGTAAATACAAGTTAATCAGGTTGGACACAGTCTCTGTTCCACATAGGGCTTACACTGTTACTCCCCTTTGACAGATAAGGTAACTGAGGCCCAGAGAAATGAAGTGACTTGCCCAACACCAAACAGCAGACATGGGGAGGAGCCAGGATTAGAATCCTGGTCCTTCTGACTCCCAGTCTCATGCTCTATCCCCTAAACCACGTTGCTTTTAGCAATCTCTAGCAGTTCATTTCACCACCAACCTCGGTTCCCCTCCCCCGGGAGGGGACAGAGTAAGGGGCAATGGTTAAAATCACCGTTTGCCCATCTGCCCCCTCAGAGGGGAATGCCAGGAACAGTTAATTCATTTAATTGCATTTATTGAGCGCTTATTGTGTGCGAAGTACTTTACAAAGCGCTTGGCAGTAGCACTTAGTAGCTCTCGGTAGAACAGTCCGAGAATGACTGTGCACAACCTTTTGGACATTGAGAGTTAACCCTAAGTGACCCCGTTCCACCCCCCCCCCCCCCGCAACTAGGACGTTGACTGTGATTCCGCTGACGAAATCGGTTCTACCCTCCAGCCTCGAAGATCATCTTCATCAGGATTTGGAGTTCCCTTAATGAGGGGGAAACTGAGGCAATCCCCTGGGGAATAAGTGAGCCAAGGTCACCCACCCAGTTGGAGCGGAGGAAAGACTGGTGTGCCCAGTTCTCGGGACTTTTCTCCCAGAGAATCTGAACGAAAGGATTCCAGCCCCTCTAGGGGGAGCAAATGCAGCCCAAACCAAACCATCCCATGGTGTGACAAAATACGAGCCGGCGAGCGACCTTAGGGCGAAAGGCCCCAGAACCAGGGAGGGAGGGAGGAAGGGAGGGAGCTGAGGCGATACTTACGTCTAAGGATCTCCCGCTGCTTCCTGACATACCAGGTGTAGAGTGCTGCTCGCTTCTGCGTCTTCATGGGGGTCCCCTTGTTGAGGTGCTGGGAGAGGTGGGACTGGTTTAGGCCTGTGACGTCCACCACCTCCCGCTGGGGAATGTTGTGCTGTTGCATGTATCCTTTGATCATTTTCGCAGCCCTCCAGGGGTCCTCGCTAAACAGGAAATCCGAGAGTTAGGACACTTGAGGAGACCCGTCCTTCATCCTAGGCACCTGCTCCGAGCCCTAGCATTCATTCACTCATTTAGTCAGTCGCATTTGTTGAACGCTTACTGTGTGCAGAGCACTGTAATAATATTGATAATAATAATAATAATGGTATCTGTTAAGCCCTCACTGTGTGCCAGGTACTGTACGAAGTGCTGGGGTGGATACAAGCATATCGAGTTGGACACAGTCCCTGTCCCACATAGGGCTCACAGTCTTAATCCCCATTTTACAGATGAGGGAACTGAGGGTCAGAGAAGTGAAGTGATTTGCCCAAGGTCACACAGCAGACATGCGGCAGAGCCGGGGTTAGAATTCATGACCTTCTGACTCCCAGGCCCGGGCTCTACCCACTACGCCAGGTACTAAACTCTTGGGAGAGTACGATATAATAATAAACAGACACTTCCCTGCCCACAGTGAGCTTACAGTCCATTGTCTGTCACCGTCTGGGGAAATAATAGTGATGGTATTTGTTAAGCGCTTACTATGTGCCAAGCACTGTTCTAAGCACTGGCACTGTTCTTGGTTACAGCTCCCCAGACCCGGTCACGAAAGACGTGAGTTGACCTGCTGACCCTGGCATCTTAGAGCAGGATGGGTGGGGGATATCGATCAATCAATCTGTCAACAAATACTACTTACTGCACACCTTCTGAGGGTAGAATACTGAACTAGAACCTTGGGAGGAGGGCATTTTGGGATTTTGTGTTTTTTTTTTGAAGTATTTACAAAGTGTTTACTCTGGGCCAGGCACTGTACTAAGCATTGGGATAGGTAGAGAGACACAGTCCATGTCCCACATGGGGCTCATAGTCTTCATCCCCATTTTACAGATGAGGTCACTGAGGCCCAGAGAAGTGAAGTGATTTGCCCGAGGTCACCCAGCAGACAAGTGGCAGAGCCGGGATTAAGGTCCTTCTGACTCCCAGGCTGGTGTTTCACCCCCTAGACCACGCTGCTTCTCGTGCAACAGAGTTAGAAGACAAAACCCCACCCTCGGGGAGTTTATAATAATGGCGAGGCTTCCTACTGCAGAAATGGAATCTGTCCGTCCAGCCTAGAAAATTCACCAAATACTTATCTGGGCAAGAGCTATGGCTTTCCTAATGACTTTCTTTCCTCCCCCGCTCCGTTGCTTCCCTGCCAGAATGTGAATATTTGAAAAAGTACTTGGACATCTCCAGTCAAGAAGCCCTAAAAATATAAATGTGTATATACTGTGGCTGGGCTTTACCCAGGTTGGAGTGTGGGAGCTACTCTGTCCTTTTTAATTCCAGTTTGAACCCCGGCCAAATTGCTTTTCCTCTAGGTGCCTCGGTTTCTGGTCTGTAAAAATGCGAGGAGGAAGGCCGAAGGACTCCCTAGGTAAGGGAAGTGATTTGTGATTTTAAGGTCCTCGGAAAGTGCCAAGAATTCTCAACCACTAACTCCAAAACCTGAACAACACCTCCACTGAAACCACCGTCACACACACGCACACCCACAACCTCAGGGTGCTCAGAAAAATGAAGACAAACTCCGGGAGAAATTAGGGGTGGAAATTTATAAATAATGCATGAGAAGTGTCAATCTCGTTAAGGCAACTGGCTAGGGAAGACCTGGAAGTGTTTGTCGGAGTCCTTGATTTTGGAAAAACGTGGATAAAAGTCTAAATTTAGCCTATTAGCTTTACCAGACACGCGAACACTTTTCATTTCTAGTTAACATAGTTCTGCGGGGACAGAAATCATTTCGAAGGCCAGTGATTTTCTGAAAGCATTTTGACTAGGAAAAAAAACCAAAACCCTAAAAGATATTTCAGTGCAGGACTCAAAATGTTCTCTATTCAAAAGAGTCTTCAAAACCTATTTGTGACTTAAAGTCTTTTGAGTTATCAATAAAATTCTGGCATCCATTTCTCCTCTTTATCTGTTTAGTGTGTTTTAAACTAAATAGAAATGGAATTTAAAATGAACAACTAAGAGAACAGTATCTAACACGGGGGAAATACGTTTTGTTTAAAGATCCGATCCAGGACAACGTAACCGAAACTGTGCTTATAATTTTGATTAATTATATGTTGGTATATATACTGCTCTTTTTCCTTGGTGAATTTACCCACATAATGAAATAAAAGTGGAAAAAGTACTTTAGGTTAATTTCTAAAAAAAAAAAAGAAATTAAAAAAAATCATCAAAGCAACTATCTCGGAACAAAATGTATTCCTTTCCTTAACTGTAATGAAGAGCTTTTGATTTTAACGATTTCTGCTACTTATTCACGGTGAATTGGTCATTAAGCTAGTGTATATTGGGGAATATATTTAGCAACAGCAAACATCCCTCTCTTGCATTGTTAAATAAATTCAGGAGAAACGGGTTTCGTTGTTAATTTTGTAAGAATGCAGAATTCATAGGTTAACCAATTGAAAATTAGCCAACCATTTCCCGAAACACTTAAAAAGTGGCCCGAATTCATAAATCATTTCGAATGTAAGAAAAAAATTGAGAACAAAAAAATAAAACGAATTTCGACCTACGAGCGTTGATATAAAAATAAAAAAATGTAAGTTCGACCTATTTATGTTTGGGCTTGTGTATATGAATATCTATGTCTCTGTTCAAGAATGAAAACGTTTCTAGTAAGATGCATTTATACGACAGAGATCATCCAGATTTTAAAAAGATATTTGTATCGAGGACGCAGATCCGATCACGGATTACCTTGTTTGTTAAAAGAACATGAACTATTATTTCAGGAGTCGGTAAAGAAATTGGAGTTTATAAAACCATTTAATTGCATCTTTTTTTTAATGGTTTCTGAG
This sequence comes from Ornithorhynchus anatinus, assembly GCF_004115215.2. Lineage (NCBI taxonomy): Eukaryota > Metazoa > Chordata > Mammalia > Monotremata > Ornithorhynchidae > Ornithorhynchus > Ornithorhynchus anatinus. The sequence continues at coordinate 14,933,142 of NC_041744.1, forward strand.
ATGAAATTCCTTTTCTTAGCTCTTTGACGGCCCTTAATTTTTTCAACACGCGCAAATGGAAGGAAGGAAACCCTCCGGAGGAGGAATGGTTTTCTTGCTTTCGCCGAATTTTACGGTGAATTTCACAGAGGGGGGGGGAACAACATTTTAAAAAAGAAACCTCAAACGCCCTAGAAATTGTCCAGAAAAGCCTCCAGACCGTCTTTTAAAGGGCCAATTTTGGAGACGCCGGGGGAATTAAATGACTCCACGGACCCTGCCGATTCAGGTGTATTGGCCAGGACAAGTCATAAAATGCCCACATTTCTGGTGGCGACTTCGGGCAAGTCTTTGAGGCGATCCTGAATTTTCACTGGATTGTATTTCCTGAGCGCTTACGGTGTGCCGAGCGCTGTGCTAAGCGCTAGGAAGAGGATGCTCCGACCCTATAAAAGACGCATTCTCTGCCTCCCAACGAGCTGTATTGCTAGCCAAGGTCCAGGGAACCGGGTTCAGGTGGCCTGTCGGCCGCAGGTGTCGGTCGCCCTCCTGGCCCTGGGCCACCGGCCGGTCCTTCTGGCCCTGGGCCACCCCGGCCGGTCCTTCTAGCCCTGGGCCACCCCGGCCGGTCCTTCTAGCCCTGGGCCACCGGCCAGTCCTTCCTCCCCATTGCAAGCGGGTTTTCGGCTCCTGCAGAAGGTCGCCCGGCACCGGCTGCGGCCCTCGACCCGATTGCGGCTCCTCGGGGACTTAAAATCCTACTTTAGAGCCTTCCACCTGCGGGCTAGTGAGGGGTCGAAACGGGCTAGGAGTCTGGGGGACCACCCCCAGGGGGAGGGCCCGGGTCAGGGTGAAGGTGGGAGGTTAAAGGTCTCCGAAGGAGCAGTCGTGTGTCACCGCGGTGTGAGTCCATGTTGTGCGTGTGTGTGAATGTTGTGTGTGCGCCTTTCCTCGCGGGGTTTACGACTTCTCCCCTGAATAACCCGCCTCTCTGTTCGGCCGAATCACAGCCGTCTTGTGTATCTTTCTGTTGATGATTTATAGAAATAAATTAATAACACCCCGGCTCCACGTGCGCGGCCGCGTAGGTGTCACCCGCGCTCCGTCCGCTCGAGGGTCCCGGCCCGGACGACAGGGGTCCGGGGGGTCCGGAGGTGGGGAGGGTCGGATGGGCCAAACCCGGCGGCCGCTGGACAGGTGGACATCCCGGACGATGGCCCCCTCTGTCGCCCCCCGAAAGGTTCCCGGGAGGAGGTCGGGGGGCGGGGGGTGGATCCGCGTTATGGCCGGGGTCGCCGTCCCTCTCGAAAGAAGCGCTCAGGGACAGCGGGGGAGGCCGCGCTCAAGCAGGGCGGACCTTGGAGACGGAGCGGCCGGGTCTCCGCCCGACCCTCCCCGCCTCCCCACACACTCACACACAACCACAAAAGTACAGCGGCTATACACAACCAAAGATCCACCTGGACACACACACAACCACAAAAGCGCAGCGGCCTATCCACACCCAAAGAGCCGCCTGGACACACACACACACAACCCCCAAAACACTCCGGCCTATACAAGTCCAGCTGTTCGACCGGACACAAACAGCAACGAAAAGCACACTGGCTTATACACACTCAAGGGTTCGCCCAGACACAATCGCCCACCTCCACACATACACACACACAGATACACGTACCTAGACATGCACACATATACCAGCCCACATGCCCACACCGACACACCCATGCAGACACGTATCCATATGACTGGTATATAGTCACACACCCACGCACACGAGCACACTCCACACCCAGGTATATATACACACCTTGTCCCATATATATATATATATATATATATATATATATATATATATATATATATATTACCACAGGTGTGCGTATAAATCCGTATATCCAGGTACCCCGGTGCAAACTCATATACACCATATACACGCAAATACGTACACATACGGAGGTAAACCCCTAGCATGCTAGCTCGCCGCGGGCAGGGAATGCGTTGGATGTTATATCGTACTCTCCCAAGCGCTTAGTACAATGCTTTGCACCCAGTATGCGCTCAATAAATACGATTATTAACAATAATAATAATAATATAGTCTACATCTCCATAGAGATACTCCCACTCCTTCACAGACACGCGTACGCCTATGCGATCCCTCGCGTCCCGGCTCCGCCACTCGTCTGCTGTGTGACCTTGGGCAAGTCACTTCACTTCCTCTGTGCCTCAGTTCCCTCATCTTTAAATGAGGACTGAGACTGTGAGCCCCAGGTGGGACAAGGAACTGTGTCCGGCCCGATTGGCGTGGATCCACCCCAGCGCTCAGTACGGTGCCTGGCACCTAGTAAGCGCTTAACAAAGGCCATCATCATTATTATTAAAATGGGGATTGAGACTGTGAGCCCCCTGTGGGGCAAGGAACTGTGTCCGGCCCGATTTGGGTGGCTCCACCCCAGCGCTTAGTACAGTGTCCGCCACATAGTAAGCGTTTAAGAAATATCATCATCATTATAATTATTATTCAAATGTGGATTGAGACTGTGAGTCCCAAGTGGGCCAAGGAATTGTGTCCGGCTCGATTTGGGTGGATCCAGCGTTTAGTACAGTGCCAGCCACATAACAAGCTCTTAACATTCATTCCATCGCAATTATTGAGCGCTTACTGTGTGCAGAGCACTTTACTAAGCGCCTGGAAAGTACAATTCGGCAACAGAGACAATTCCCTCCCCAACAACGGGCTCGCAGTTTAGAAACACCACCACCGTCGTCATTATTATTGTTATTCAAATAGGGATTGAGACCGGGAGCCCCAAGCGGGCCAAGGAGCTGTGTCCGGCCCGATCTGGGTGGATCGACCCCAGCGCTTAGTACAGGGCCTGCCGCATAGTAAGCCCTTGACAAAACCCACCACCAACATCATTATTACTGTTATTCAAATGGGGATTGAGACTGAGAGCCCCAAGTGGGCCAAGGAGCAGTGTCCGGCCCGATTAGGGTGGATCCACCCCAGCATTTAGTACAGTACCTGCCACCCGTAGTAAGCGCTTAACGAATACCGTTGCCATCCTCGTTATTATTATTCGAATGGGGATTGCGAGTGTGTGTCCGGCCCGATTTGGGGTGGATCGACCCCAGCGCTTAGTACGGGGCCTGCCACACATAGTGAGCGCTTAACCAAGACCGCCACCATCCTCATTATTCTTCTTCTTCAAATGGAGATTGCGACTGTGTGTCCGGCCCGATTTAGGGTGGGTCGACCCCAGGGCTTAGTACGGGGCCTGCCACACATAGTGAACGCTTAACCAATTCCACCACCGTCCTCGTTATTATTATTATTATTCAAATGGAGATTGAGCCTGTGTGTCCGGCCCGATTTAGGGTGGGTCGACCCCAGCGCTTAGTACGGGGCCTGCCACACGTAGTGAGCGCTTAACGAATACCACCACCATCCTCATTCTTCTTCAAATGGGGATTGCGACTGTGTGTCCTGCCCGATTTGGGGTGGATCGACCCCAGCGCTTAGTACGGGGCCTGCCACACATAGTGAGCGCTTAACCAAGCCCACCACCACCATCCTCATTATTCTTCTTCTTCAAATGGAGATTGCGACTGTGTGTCCGGCCCGATTTAGGGTGGGTCGACCCCAGCGCTCAGTACGGGGCCTGCTACACATAGTGAGCGCTTAACGAATACCACCACCGTCCTCATTATTATTATTCAAATGGAGACCGAGCCTGTGTGTCCGGCCCGATTTGGGTGGATCGACCCCAGCGCTTAGTACGGGGCCTGCCACCCATAGTGAGCGCTTAACCAGTACCACCACCACTTCGATCATCACCGTGACCGTCATCGTGTGCGGCCCACCGTCCGGGGGGCGAGCCCGAGGGGGCCGGGCTGGGGAAGGGAGAGCCGCCCTGGGCTGAGCGTTGGGCCGGTCCTCACCTGAGCATCCTGTCCACCTCGGCGCGCTGCTCGGCCGCCTCCTCGGTGTTGAGGGCCTGCAGCTCCTTGAGGATGGGCGGGGTGTCATAATCGTCCCCGTCCTCGGAGCCCTCGTCCCCGGACAGCCGGGCCTTGGCCTGGCCGTTGGTCAGCGTGTGGAAGACCGGCTTGGGGTCGGGCTCGGCCCCGCCGCCGGGGGACGGGGGCAGCGCCTCCAGCTTCACCCCGAAAGTGGGGGCCGGCAGCAGGTCCTCCAGGGCCTGGACCAGGACCTGTTTGCTCACCCCGGAGCTCAGCAGGGCGTTGAGGAGCTCTTGCTGCAGGGACGTCAGCTTGGACACCATTTTCCGGGCCCGGGGGAGGTGGGGGGGGGGGGGGGCTGGGGGCGACTCGGGGGGCGACCCCCGCCCCTGAGGCCTCGCCAGCCACCGGCGACCACCCGGGGCCCGGAGGATCTCCTCGGAGGGCAGTCGCAAAAAAGCCTTCTAACTTGCCATGATCGCCTCCATCGGACCCTATATCGAGTATGCAAATCCGTGGGGAGGGACGGACTTTGGGGACAGGATGCAAATAGGGGGGTGGGGACGGGACGGGGTGGGGGTGGGGAAGGGAGAGAGACCCGGGGAATCCGGGAGAGACGGCGGGAGAGATAAGGGGGGGCGGCGGGGAGGGAGGCTCCCGAGGCGGGGGTCGCCCCGGGCCATTGTGTTTCTCCCGGGGGTGGGCTGGGCCGGCTCAGCCCTCCTCTACCGGCCCTGTCGACCGGCCAAACTCCCGGCTGGACTTCGGACCTGTTGAGCCAGGAGCCGGCCGGGCCGCCTAGTACAGTGCCTGGCGCAGAAACAGCCCGGGCTGGGGAGTCGGGAGGTCACGGGGTCCGATCCCGCCTCCGCCACTTGACAGCTGTGGGACTCTGGGCCAGTCCCTCCACTTCTCTCAGCCTCGGTTACCTCCTCTGTAAAATGGGGAGGAGGACCGTGAGCCCCACGGGGGACAACCCGATTGCCTTGTTTCTACCCCCAGCGTTCAAAAGAGTGCTTGGCACACAGTGAGCACTTAACAGACGCTATTATTATTATAATAAATACGATGAAACGAACGAGGCCGGACCGGTCCAGGCGCAGGGATGGAGGGGGAAGGCGGTGACCCTGCAAAATTTGGGGGTCGGGGGCGGTTGGGCCTCCCGCACCCCTCCCCACTTCCAGGACACCCCCCTCTCCCCGGAAAGCATCTAGCACCGCTCCCCCCCCCCCCAATACACAAACCCAGCCGGGACCCCAACCATCCTCACATCAGGACCTCCTGGCACAAACAATAATAATTATAATTAGGGTATTTGTTAAGCGCTTACTATGTGCCAGGCACTGTAGTGAGCGTCGAACACTACACGAAGAGAGCCGGGACACCCCCAACTTCGGCTCCCCTCCCCGGACCCCCATCCCAGATCCCAGGTCAGCGCCCGCCTCAAGCTCCGGTGGGCCCGTAAGGGTCGGGGGCGAGAGAGAAAGTAGCCAGGCCCTGGTCTGACCTTCGAGAAAGAAGCCAGTGGAAAGAGCGTGGGCTTGGGAGTCGGGACGTGGGTTCTAATCCCGGTCGCACCACTTGTCTGCTGTGTGAACTTGGGCGAGTCACTTCATTCATTCATTCAATAGTATTTAGTGAGTGCTTACTATGTGCAGAGCACTGTACTAAGCGCTTGGGATGTACAAATCGGTAACAGATCGAGACAGTCCCTGCCCTTTGACGGGTTTACGGTCTAATCTGGGGAGACCGACAGACGAGAACAATAGCAATAAATAGAATCGAGGGGATGAACATCTCATTAAAACAATAGCAAATAAATAGAAGCAAGGTGATGTACATCTCACTTCTCTGGGTCTCAGTGACCTCATCTGGAAAATGGGAATGAAGACTCTAGTCCCAGACTCTGTTCATTCAATCGTATTCATTGAGCGCTTACTGTGGGCAGAGCACTGCACTAAGCGCTTGGAAAGTACAATTCAGCAACAAATACTTTCCAAGCGCTTAGTACAGTGCTCTGCCCATAGCAAGCGCTCAATAAATACAATTGAATGAATGAATGAAATAGAGACAATCCCTGCCCAACAGTGGGCTCACAGTCTCGAAGGACTCTAGCCTCACATGGGACAACCGGATTACTATGTATCTAACCCAGTGCTTAGAACAGTGCTTGGCACATAGTAAGCCCTTAACAATACTATTATTATCATTAATAACCCAGAGCCGTGGAGGGGCAGGGGTAGGAGTTAGTCCCGGGGTTCTTTGTGCCAACGCCTTCCCCTCCCCTCCCCCCCCCCCGCCAGCCTGTTGGACCCCGCTAACGGGGTCCGTGGGGAAGAGGTCTCCAAGCCAAATCGGGTTGGACACAGTCTCTGTCTATGTGAGGCTTACGGTCTTAACCCCCATTTTGCAGATGAGGTAACGGAGGCACAGAGAAGTGAAGTGACTTGCCCCAAGTCACACGGCAGACGAGTGGTGGAGCCGGGATTAGAACCCATGACCTTCTGACTCCCAGGCCCGTGCTCTGTCCACTACGCCATGCCGCTTCTCTAATGCAGCCACAGCTCCAGAACCAGGATTGGACAGTGTCCAAGTTGATTGCTGGATATCTGCTCCAGTGCTTAGCAAAGTGCCTGGCACACAGTAAGTTCTTACCTAATGCCACAGTGATGATGATGATGATGATGATGGACCGAGCTAAAAGCCCCCATTCTCTAGAGAGGGAGAGGACCCCCCAAATCACGCACCCCAAAACCCTCCCTGACTGCCCAGCAGACATCCTGGCTGCCACTGGAGTCCAGGGATCTAGGCCAGTTTATGGTCACTGGGTCCTGGTCTGAGCACTGGACCAGAGCAGAAGACAGGGAAGGCTTAGTCCTGCCCTCCAGGAGTTTCCAGTCTAATGATTAGAAAGGAACAGGAGGGAGAGAGAGAAGCCAATGCCAAGCCACTCATTCTACTTGTGATCTATTTCCTGCCCACCCCGACTCCACTGGACAGGGTCAGACTGGTTGGTATTTGGTAAGTGCTTACTATGTGCCAAGCCCCCCCACCCCACCCCGGGGGGGTGGGTGTCTATGCAAGATAATCAGGTCAGACACAGTCCCTGTCCCACATGGGGCTCACGTATAAGTGGGAGGGTGAACAGGGATTGAATCCCTGATTTACGGTTGAGGAAACTAGGGCACAGAGAAGTCAAGCGACTCGCTCAAGATCACCCAGCAGGCAAGTACTGGATTAGAACCCAGGTCTTCTGACTCCCAAGGGCCCATGCTCTTTCCGGCAGTCTACACTGTTTCACGGCTCTGTAGCAGGCTGGGAATGATATTCCCCATAGATTTCAAAACCATTCAAGGAGAGGAAGCAACAGTAAGAGTCCCGGGGTAGAAGTCATGACTTCTCAGTCCCAGTTGTAGTTCAATCTCCTCCTTCACGTATGCAGAGAAGCAGCGTGGCGCAGTGGAAAGAGCACGGGCTTTGGAGTCAGGGCTCATGAGTTCGAATCCCAGCTCTGCCACCTGTCAGCTGTGTGACTGTGGGCAAGTCACTTAACTTCTCTGTGCCTCAGTTCCCTCATCTGTAAAATGGGGATTAAGACTGTGAGCCCCACGTGGGACAACCTGCTTCCCCTGTGTCTACCCCAGCGCTTAGAACAGTGCTCGGCACATAGTAAGCGCTTAACAAATACCAACATTATTATTATTATTATTATTATGACAGCAGGCTGGCCGGCTGGATGCTTGACCGCTCTAATAATAATAATGATAATAATAATAATGACATTCGTTAAGCACTTACTATGTGTCGAGCACTGTACTAAGCACTGGGGTAGATACCAGATCATCAGGTTGGACATGGTCCCTGTCCCACATGGGGTCGAAGTCTAAGTAGGTAGGTAAACAGGGATCGAATGCCCATTTTACAGATGAGGGAACTGAGGCCCAAAGAAGTTAAGCGACTCAGCCAACGTCACGCAGCAGGCACGTGGCGGAGCCGGGATTAGAACTCTGGTCTTCTGACTGCCAGGCCCAGGCTCTTTCCACTAGGCCGTGCCGCTCCAAGCTGTTCTGCTGCAGTTTGCCCATTTTGCAAATGGGGAGAGCCATTCCCGCCTCCACCCATCCTGCAACGGGGGAGCTGCCTGCTGATGGGGTCCACAAGGATTAAGGATTAAACTGAAGGCCCTGGGAGCCTGGCCGTAGATAATAATAACAATAATTGTGGTATTTGTTAAGTGCTTACCGTGTGCCAGACACTGAACTAAGCACCGGGGGAGATTAGAAGCTCTCAAGATCCTTTTGAAGTTTAAGATGTGAAATTTCCATCACAGATGCTCTGAAAACCAATTCTGAAATCTGTGAGGCCGCTAAAGAAAAGCCCTTTCTCTTCTTTTCCCCTCTCCTCCTCACTTACAGCAGCATCAAAGCATCAAAGTGTTGGATGATGTCAAGAGCATCCAGCTCCCAACCATCCAAAAACATGGCTTTTCCTTTCCGTTTTCCCTTTTTCCCTCTGATCCCATTCCCCCTCTCTTCTTTGCCTTTCCTTCTTTCCCTTTCCCCCTTCTCCTCTTCCTTTCCCCTCTCCATTCCCTCATCTCTCCTCTTCTTTTTCCCCGCTACTCTTTCCCCTTCTTCTCCCCCTCCTTGTTCTTCCCTTTCTCCTTCTAATCGTGGGTTCTAATCCCGGTTCCGCCACTTGCCTGCTGTGTGATCTTGGGCAAGCCGCTTAACTTCTCTGTGCTTCAGTTACCTCATCTGTAAAATGGGGATTAAGACCGGGAGCCCCGTGTGGGACGACCCGATTACCGTGTATCTATCCCAGCGGTTGGAAGGGTGCTCGGCACATAATAAGCGCTCAACAAATACCATCATTACTATCATTAATTATTATTCATTCATTCGATCGCAATTATCGAGCGCTTACTGTGTGCAGAGCACCGTAAGAGCTTGGGAGAGTACAGTTTAACAATAAACAGACACATTCCTTGCCCACGACGAGCTTACAGTCTGGAGGCGGGGGAGGCAAATATTAATATAAACAAATAAATGACAGATGAGGTGCTGTGGGGCTGAGGCAGGGGAAGAACAAAGGGAGCAAGTCAGGGCAACGCAGGAGGGAGGGGGAGAAGCGGAAAGGGGAGCTTAGTCAGGGAAGGCCTCACGGAGGAGATGTACCTTCGCTAAGGCTTTGAGCGTATCACAGCTGCTGCCGTGACATCGCCATCCTCTGCCGTTTGGCCACAGTGCTGCTCAAAAACATCCTTGACCCTTCAGGTGGGGGACAGAGTCCGCAAACTTGTGACCGTCCAACCTGATGTGGGTCATCGGATCAGTGAACCTCAGTGAAGCATTTAGATTGCCAGGATAGTAAGGTCAGCCCTTTGCGGTGTATAGTCTGTGAGCTGTGTTCTGAGGGAATGGGATCCTCCGAGGAGTCTCCCGGGGCTGGAAATGGCCTCGCAGGCTGTTGACCCTTGTGTCTTTCAGGGACTCAATAACCTCAGCAAGTCTCCCCGCCTCCGAACACTACCTATCCTTTAAATAATTTACCGGTCCCTCTACAGAATCCAACTGTGTAAATTAAAAGAGAAAACAGATTTGGTAAGCTTTCTTTCTCTTTAATGAAGATGGTGAAATTCCGTAGAGGAAGATTTCCTGCCCTTCTCTTTCCCCTGCCTCGACACGATTCTAGAGATTGCAGTCGCTGGGTCTTGCTCTCGTCTCTCCTGTCCCCAACCTCTTAATCACATCCTTCTCCGCTGCCTGGATCTCCTTTCCTATTTATAGGGGACAGACCACAGCTCTCCCCAACAACAAACCTCCTCTGAGAACACTTCTCCTCCAGGAGGTCTTCTTCAAGTAACCGCTAACCTCTCCATCCTGTATCCTCTGACTGCCACTTTAATCCTTCTGCAGCAAACAGAACCCCCTAGCATTTACGCACTCATCTTAAGATACTCTATTACTCCTGTACCTACAATTTATTTTAATGACTGTCTCCCTCGATAGAGTGCAAACTTCTTGAGGGCACTGGTTGTGTCTTGTAACTGTTTCGTATTCACCCAAGTGCTCGGGACACCATACTTTTACAACGGATGCCATAGATGATAATAATCTAACGGGGGACAGAAGAGGAAACTCAAACAGAACAATACTGTAAGGAGATATTGATAATATATTGGTGGAGAAATTTGTTCTGAGAGTTTGGACCTCAAAGTTAGGGTTAAAACCCTGACTAATCATAGTAATTATGGTATTTGTTAAGCCCTTACTATGTGCCAGGCACTGTTCTAAGTGCCGGGGTGGATACAAGCAAATCGGGTTGGACACAGTCCCCGCCCCACATGCGGCTCACAGTCTCAATCTCCATTTTATAGAGGAGGAAACTGAGGCCCAGAGAAGTGAAGAGGCTTGCTCGAGGTCACACAGCAGACAAGTGGCAGAGCTGGGATTAGAACCCCAGTCCTTTCGACTCCCAGGCCCGTGCTTTTACCTACCTTGTCTCATTGGAATACCACACTGTCCTCTCAACTAAACAGGAATTATTTCCTCGAGATGCAGAAAAGGAATGAAATCAAAGAGCAAGTTGCCACTGCAATGTTTTTTTCACTTTTGCTCTGATCAACGCTTAATGAAGAGCAAGATACAGTTTTGGTAATTTCTCAAAAACCCACGTCTTCTCTGGCAGTAGCCTCAGAGGCGCCGCCAACGTGGACAGAATCACGGTTCAAGCCAGAACCATGATATGGATTGGGCGTGGATGGATTCATTTCGTGCTTTTCCAACAGCCCAGTGGAGGAAGAGAGAGAAATATGGGGGCAGGGAGGCGTAATAATAATAATTATGGTACTTGTAAGCCTTTACTATGTGCCAAATACTGTTCTGAGCGCTGGGGTGTATACAAGTTAATCAGGTTGGACGCAGTCCTTGTCCCAGGTGGAGCTCACACTCTAAATCTCCACTTTACAGATGAGGCACCCGAGGCCCAGAGACGTGAAATGACTTACCCAAGGTCAAACAGCAGACGTGCGGCAGAGCCTGAATTAGGCTTCTGACTTCCAGACTGGTGCTCTACCCACTACGCCATGCTGCTTCTCTACTAAAACCAAACGTTTCATCTACAATTAAACCTCACTTCTTAAACCTTTAAACCTCACTTTAAACCACCGTTAAACCTCACTTCTTCGGAACCCAATTTTGTTTTCTTTTCAGGGTTAGAATTTGGTGCACATTGGAATGATGGTTTAATCCTGTTCATCAGCTCCTGACTTCTGGGGGCCCCTACCATTCTCCAGACAAGCTGCTGTCTGAAGAGCTGCTTTCGCCACAGTGGTTCCTTGAATGGAATTTTTCTCATCTGTTAAAAGTGGTTAATGGGCTACATGGGCATACATTTTAGGGTTCCACCCTGTCACACTAAAGGCCAGTGGGACTCTTTTGGGCTGGAATATTGACGGGAGCCGTGAACTTGGCCGGAGTAGTTGAAGGAGCAGGTGGGTGGAGGAGGGGAAGTTTGATGGGGTGAATGCTTCTAAATGTGTGTGTGTTTAAGAGGGGGTGGGGGAATTCTGAATATGACCTTATATTTGTGTTGTCTCATTTTCCCTGGTCTTATATTCTGCCCTTCATTGTCTGTTTTTTTTTCTCTCTCTCTCTGTTTCTCTCTTTTCTTCTGCTTAATTGTATTTGAATGCTTACTACGTGCAAAGCACTGTATTAATCACCTGGGAGAGTGCAATATAACACAATATAACAACAGGTAAAGAAGGCAGAAAGATGGAGAGGCAGAGAGATAGAAGAAGTAGAGCAAAAACTAAAAAGGCAGAAGACAGAGGCAGAAAAAAACAGAGATTAAGTCCCTCTTTATAATAATAATAATGATTAATAATAATAATGATATTTGTTAAGCATTTACTCTGTGTCAAACACTGGGGTAAATGCAAGCTAATCAGACTGGACGCATTCCCTGCCCACCACGAGCTCCCAGAATCGTCTCCGACCCTTAGGGACTCCATGGATGCATCTCTCCCAGAATGTCCCACTCTCCATCTGCAATCGTTCCGGTACCGTTATCCATAGAGTTTTCTTGGTAAAAATAGGGGAGTGGTTTACCACTGCATTCTTCTGCGCGGTAAACTAGAGTCTCCACCCTCGACTGTCTCCTGCGCCGCTGCTGCCCAGCACGGGTGAGTTTTGCCTTGTAGCGGACTGCCTTCCACTCGCTAGCCACTGCCCAAGCTGGGAATGGAATGGGTAGGCCTCTGCTTGGCTCTCCCTCCCGTAGCCAAGACTGCTAGATGACTGGAAACTCTCCAGATGTGATCCTGAGAGGGGGTTTCTCTCTTACTGATGCCTTATAATAATAATGATGACGATATTATTTAAATAACTGTGGTATTTGTTAAGTGCTCACTCAAGAACTCTATTCATTTATTCAATCGTATTTCTTGAGCGCTTAGTGTGTGCAGAGCACTGTACTAAGCGATTGGGAGAGTACAACAATAAACAGACAAATTTCCTGCCCACAGTGCACTTAAAGTCTAGTACACTGCACTAAACCCTGGGGCAAATGCAAGATAATCAGGTCAGTCACAGCCCCTGTCCCGTGTGGGGCTCACAACCTTAGCTGGAGGGAAAATAGGTGTTGGATCCCCATTTCACAGATGAGGAAACTAAGGCACAGAAAGGTTATGGGCTTGCCCAAGGTAACACAACATCAAGAAGTGGACCTGAGAATAGAAACTAAGTCCTCCGGCTCCAAGGTTTATGCTCTTTTCATTAGAGCACACTTCTTACTCTGGGCAATCCCAAGGCTGAGAGCTAAGGTACATGCAGGATAATCAGTTCGACCACAGCCATAATCTCACCTGTGGCCCACAGTCAATGAGAAGCAACATGACCTAGTGCCTAGAACACGGGCCTGCGAGTCAGAAGGCCCTGGGTTTTAATCCCGGCTCTGCCGCTTCTCTTCTGTGTGACCTTGAGAACGTCACTTCACTTCTCTGGGCCTCAGTTACCTCATCTGTAAAGTAGGAATTAAAACTGTGAGCCCCATGTGGGACAGGGATTGTGTCCAATTTGATTAGTTTGTATCTACCCCAGTGCTTGACACATAGTAAGCGCTTAAAAAATACCATTATTATTATTATTACTATTATTATAAAAAGGGGCTTAGAATCTTTGCCTTTTTCTGCCTGTCTTCTGCCTTTCTCTTTTCCACCCTGCTTTTTTTTTATCTCTCTGCCTCTCCATCTTTCTGCCTTCCTTACCTGTCATTTTGGGTGCTGACCTCCCAATCCACTTTGAACCCTGTAAAATATGGTCACTTTAATTTGGTTCCAGCCACTCTCTTCCTTCCTCCGGATCATCGTAAGGTATTAAAAGCTCTTAGTATCCTCGAGGATCTTTTCCTGGTAAAAGATTAAATTTTAAAAAAGTGACAACAATGTAGTATGATATTAAACAAATACTACACTCTAGAACAGAATGCCTATTGAATAATACCTGACTCATCTCCTTCATGAAAGTGGAAGCTTTCAATAAAAAAGGGTGGCCTTTTCGATATATAAAATGTCTTTGAGAACCTGCTTAGGATTCGGCAGTCAATACACTCACTAAATCTATCTGTAACTACACGCTTGTCTCTCTTTTGGGCTTGGGAGACTTCTCTGTGCCTCAGTTGCCTTCTCTCTAAAATGGAGATTTAAATCCTCCCCTCTCCGATTTAGACTGTGAGCCCCAGGAGGGACAGGGACGTGCCCAACCTGATAAACTTGTATCTATTCCAGCGTTTGGAATAGTGTTTGATATGTAGATAAGCATTTAACAAATAGCATTTCAAAAATGTATTGAATCCCCCTTTTACAGATGAGGATTTAAGAGAAGTTAAGATACTTGCTCAAGGTCCCATAACGCACAAATATCAGAGCCGGGATTAGAACCCAATTCCTCTGTCTCCCTGGCCCTTGCTCTTTCCACTAGATCTCACTGATACAATTATAATGATAGTTAATAATAATGATTATAGTACTTGTTAAGCGCTCACTATGTGCCAAGCGCTGTTCTAAATGCTGGGTAGATACAAGTTTATCAGGTTGGACACAGCCCCTCTGCCACTTGGGGCTCATATTCTTAATCCCCATTTTACAGATGAGGTGATGAAAGCACAGAGAAGTTAAGTGACTTGCTCAAGGTCACACAGTAGACATGTGGCAGAGCAGGCATTAGAACCCAGGTCATGCAACTGATGACATGCAACTGAGGCGACGCATACACATTTAAAGTGACTTTTGGAGGCAGCGAGAAAATGTATTCTTCTCAGCCCCACCTGCTAGATCCAATAACGGGTTCAGACCAGCCGGTAACAGGTTTGGATCTTGAGATCAGGCAGGTGAAGGGAGAATCAGCCTGGGGTCTGACATAATCCCTTTGACTGTAAGCTAATTTATGGACTGGGAACGCGTCTGCTAATTCTGTTCTGTTCTAATTTTGTTCTCGCCCAAGCGCTTAATACAGTGCCGTGCACCTAATAAGCACTCAATAAATACCACTGATCGACTGATTGGGGATGAAAAACAGATCAGATTTAGCCTCCCACTGCATACCTCCCCATTCCTCTCCTCCTCTCTCAGCTGTGAGAACTGCCAAACAGGAATTGGTCATTGCTTACGTACCATCGTGCCCTCTAGACTGTGGGCAGGGAATGTATCTGCTTATTGTTCTATTGTACTCTCCCAAGTGCTTAGTACAGTGCTCTGCACAAAGTAAACGCTCAACAAATAGGATTGAATGAATGAATGAATTCTTCCTCATGGCACTGTAGACGGAGTCCCAGTTCCCTAGAAAGTAAGACTTGGTTGAATTCATTCTTGTTTCCAGCTTCTTTTTTCACCGCAGTCCACGGAAATAACCACTCACAGGCAAGCGTCCTACGCCCTCCCCAAAAGTGGAGCTCAGGAACTCCTTCTGGGAGATTCTGGGACCAAAAGTCTGGGATCAATGCCTTTCCTCTCAGAGGAGTAACGGGGCAAGAGTCTGATGGGAGAATCAGTTGGGAGAATGCCTCAAGAAACTCCAACGGTTGCCAATCCACCTCTGCATCCAACAAAAACTCCTCACCATTGACTTTAAAGCAGTCAATCACCTTGCCCCCTACCTCACCTCACTACTCTCCTACTACAGTCCAGCCCACACACTTCGCTCCTCTAATGCTGACCTTCTCACTGTACCTCCATCTTGTCTATCTTGCCACCAACCTCTTGCCCACGTCCTGCCTCCGGTCTGGAATGCTCTGCCTCCTCCTATCAGACAGATAATTGCTCTCCCCCTCTTCAAAGCCTTATCCAAGGCACATCTCCTCCAAGAAGCCTTCCCTGACTAAGGCCTCCTTTCCTCTTCTCCCTCTCCCTTCTATGTCACCCTGACTTGTTCCCTTTATCCATCCTCCCACCAAGCCCCACAGCACATATGTATATATCTGTATTTCATTTATTGATGTATGTTAATGTTTATCTCCCCCTCTAGACTGTGAATTCACTGGGGGCAGAGAATGCGGCTGTCTGTGGCTGTGTTGTACTCTCCCAAGCGCTTAGTACAGTGCTTTGCACACAGTAAGTGCTTAACAAATACGATGGAATGAATGAGAATCATTAGAGTTACCGTGTTAGTGGCCCATACCAAGTGATATCTCTTTTCCAGGCTCCGCGGTCCAGTAACCCAGTTCAGTCCAAGAATACACTGTGCTCTCCTCCTCTGTGCCTGTGGAGATACGTAACCTACCCCAACATTTAGGGCAGTGCTTAGCGACACAGCGTAATGGATAGCACACAAGCCTGGGAGTCAGAAGGTCATGGGTTTTCATTCTGGCTCTGCCACTTGTCTGCTGTGAGACCTTGGACAAGTCACTTCACTTCTCTGGGCCTCAGTTTGCCTCATCCAAGACTGTGAGCCCCATAAGGGATAGGGCTGTGTCCAATCTGATTTGCTTGTGTCCACCCCAGTGCTTAGTGCAGTGGCTGGGACATAGTAAGTGCTTTGCGAATATCACAATTATTATTACTGGCAAATAGTGAGCATTTAACAAGTACCACCGTTAACTATTATTAAATTAAATGTAAGGAAAACCTGTGCTGTAGAATCAGCCAATCAATCCGTGGTACTTATGGAGCACTTAATATGGGCAGAGCACTGTGCTAAGCGCATGGGAGAGTATAACTCACTTGTTCCGCTGCCATGCATATAACCAAGACCCGTTAAGGCACCTGTTGTCCCTCAGACTCCCGCTGCCGGAGAGAAGTTTCCTAATTCCCTGATCACGTTTTAGTCAAAATATATAGCAAAAGCACGCACTATGGCAGAACTTGATCTACTTCAGGGTTCCCATTGTATGTCTTTGCGATAGTACAGTCGTATTGCCCGGCTCAAGGTTACCCACGACTCACGTAGCACCTTTCAATCCAGAGATTCACTGAGGTCTTTAGGAGCGGGAAAACATTTGAGATACCTCTCCCCATTTCACAGATGGAGGCACAAAGTTTAGGGGTCACTGATCCCTGGGTGAGGTGGTCTGAACTCTGTCTTTGGACAGTCCAACGCCCAGGATCTCCTCCCACTGACTCGCGGGCCTCCTTCAACCTAATGGACACGAGAGGAGGAAAGAAAGAGAAGTCCCAGGGTTCTGGCTTCTACAGAGAGTCTCTGCTGCATCACCCAGATTAAAGTTTCTCTTAGGTTCTAAACCCAGAGTGCTGGAAAATTTGTTAAAAATCAACCTCAAAGGAATCGCTTTTGAGAGGTTTGGACTTGAAAGATTTAGAAACAGAGAGTTTCAAGCTGGACGTCTAATTGACTTTTTAATCTTTTTTAATACTAGTGTTGCTAGAAAGCTCCAAGGCGATGATTATTCCTAAAGACCCCTTTCTCCCCCACCAGGATCTTCTCAGTCTCAGTCTCTGCAGGAGCCGTCCTATCTTAGCAGTGGTCAGTGAAACTGTAATACGAATGAAATACCAAAGGGCTACTTTCCGAAATACAGAGAAGTAGTGGAAATAGCATGGGCCTGGGAGCCAGAGGACCTGGGTTCCAATCCCGGCTCTGCCACGTGTCCACCGTGTAACCTTGGAGAAGTCACTTAACTTCTCTGTGCCTCAGTAACCACATCTGCAAAATGGGGACTCACTCCTCCTCCCTCCTTCTTAGACTGTGAGCCCACTGTGGGACGGAGACTGTGTCCAACCTGATTAACTTGTACCTCTCCCAGCACCTAGTTCAGTGCTTGGCAATAATGCTTATCAAGCATTATTATTATTGTTACACTCTAAAACCCCTGGACAGGCAAACGCTTGGTCAGCAGTGGTTTGGCACTTGTTTTTGGGAATAAATGCTGCCTAGAATCAAACAAAAACTCCTCACCATTAGCCTTAAAGCAGTCCATCACCTTGCCCCCTCCTACCTCACCTCCCTTCTCTCCTTCTACAACCCAGCCCGCACGCTTCGCCCCTCTAATGCTAACCTTCTCCCCGTGCCTCGATCTCGCCCGTCTCGCCACCGACCCCTGGCCCACGTCCTGCCTCTGGCCTGGAACGCCCTCCCTCCTCAAATCTGATACACAGTTGCTCTTCCCCCTTCAAAGTCTTACTGATGGCACATCTCCTCCAAGAGGCCTTCCCAGACTAAGCCCCCCTTTTCCTCATCTCCCACTCCCTTCTGCATCACCCTGACTTGCTCCCTTTGCTCTTCCCCTCCCTCCCAGCCCCACAGCACTTATGTACATATCTGTCATTTTGTTTATTTGTATTGATGCCTGTCTCCCGCCCCCGAGACTATAAGCTGATTGTGGGCAGGGAATGTCACTGTTTATTGTTGTACTTTATCAAGTGCTTAGTACAATGCTCTGCACACAGTCAGCGTTCAGTAAATACGATTGAATGAGTGACCAGAGGCAAGAGCACAGGGCCGCTGTCTCGAATCCCGGCTCCGTCACTGACCTGCTCCTCTTGGCTCATCATCTGTAAAATGGGGATTCAAGACCTGTCCACTCTCTCTCACTAAGACTGTGAGCCTCATGTGAGACAGGGATCATGTCTGAGCTGATTACGTCACATCTACGCCAGCACTTAGTACAATTCTTAGCACATGATAAGCCCTTAACGATGGATCATTAATGTTAAATACCAAGGGAAGTAGATGAAATATATATGTACGTATATTCTCCATTGATACTATTGGAAACACAGTAGACACGTCTCGGCCCTGAATTGGCCTTTGCCCGGGCTTCATGGCACTGCATTATAATAACGCTCGGTCACAGTGGGTACACTGGACCTTGGCCTGTTTCCACACGTTTTGAGCCATCCAGCTAATTAAGTGGATATTGTTTTCTGGTCCATCTCTCTTACCCGATTGCTATGTTTCCCCCCACTCCGTTCTCCTCGCTTAACAGTGGTGTCAGAAGGGATATTGCACCTGACCTTTTCCCATCACTGTCCGGCACGCCCCATTAACTCCTCTCTGCCGATGAAGACGGCCATTATGTATTAGAAAAGCTGACGGGTTCTTCAGAGAGCCGAGGAATGCTCGGTTTCCCAGAAGCTCCTGACCTAGGAATTCTCTCCTGTAGGACCCAGGGAATAGCCTAGTTCACAGGCCTGCACCTAATAAAAATAAAAATCACGATAGCATTTGTTAAGCATAAACTATGTGTCAGGCCCTGTTCTAAGAGCTGGGGAAGATAATCAGGACAGGCACTGTCCCTGTCCCACACGAGGCTCGGAGTCAAAGTAGTGGGGAGGCTGGATATTAAATCCCTGTTTTACAGATGAGGTAACTGAGGCACAGGGAAGTTAAGTGACTTGATCAAGGTCACACAGCAGGAAAATAAAGTCCTCTGACTCCCAGGCCTATGCGCTTTCCACTAGACCATGCTGCTCCTAAGGGAGTCACAGTTTCCAATCTTTTTTCCTTCCATTTTTAAAACACAGACTTAAAGAACTCTCAGACACTGAACTATGTTGCTTTATTTGGAATATACCTGTTCATTTCAGGAATTTCTCATTTGCCACTGGTAGTCACAGAGAGTTATTACCATTCATTCACTCGTTCATTCAATCGTATTTACTAAGCACTTACTGTGTGCAGAGTACCTTATGTTTAAGGACTGAAAATGATGTCTAGCTATCTACTGAGCACCTACTTTCTGGGTTCGAAGCACTGTACTAAGCGCTTGAGAGACTACCACAGAATTAGTAGGTGTAATCCCTGCCCTCAAGGGGTTTTCAATCTAGCGAGGGTGACAGAACCAAAAATAATTTACAGAGTGGAGGACGAGCAAAAGTGGTTAAGTAGATGAATGAGCATTTAAGTAATCGGGCATCTAAGATGGCATGTACAGAAGTGTTATAGGTGTGTGGAAATGTGAGTAATTGCACAGAGTGCTGAGTGGGAGAGTTAGGGATATAACCTAGGGAGAGAAGAAGAGCTATCAGGGAAGAACTCTTGGAGGGGGTGAGATTTCAGAACTGTTGGCTTCTATCCTAGAAGCAGAACCAAGCAAATAGCAGCCTGAAGCAAAAATCCCTCTTGAAATGCCCACTGAAACCTGACCGTAACATCTCAACAAGAAACGTGTCAAATATGCCAACTGTCCCCAATTTGAAGTCGCTCTACAAGCATGGATAGGTACATGTAAACATGTGCACACCCCCATGTATTTTTCAGCTGAAGTAAAATATTGCCCTGCATTGTCAGGGACAGCGATTTTCGATCAATCGATGGTATTTATCGAGTGCTTGCTATATGCAGAGCACTGTACTAAGCACTTGTGACAGTACAACAGAGTTGGTAGTCATGTTCCCTGCCCATAAGACGCTTGCAGACTAGAGAAGATAGACATTAAAATAAATTATGGAGAAGTGCATAAATGCTGTGGGCCTGAGAGTGGGGTGGTTATCAAGTGCCTAAAGGGGACAGATCCAAGCATGTAGGTGGCATGGAAGGGAGAGGGAGGGGAAAAGAAGGCTTAGTAGGGGAGGACTCTTGGAGGAAATATAATTTTAAAAGGGTTTATGTCCCTAACTCTCCACGATTTCCATTTTAATCGTGATAACCCCGATAACTCTTCTCCTCTCCCCAGGTTATAATTGTTAATAGCGGAGTGCCGTGGTCTGTCGTATATGAAAGAGGGAGTTCATGAGCAAGGGATCGGCAGCAAGACAGATGAGATAGAGGTTTGGTGAGTAGGTTGGGATTAGAGGAGTGAAGCATGCGGGCTAGGTTCACCTGACAACTTTTAAGTGGTACCTTTAGAACATTTTTCTTTCAATGTATTATCTTGAATAATATCACGAAGAGGCTGCTGAGAAATTAAGAGTGTTTTCCCCATTTCACAGAGGAAAATCTGAGGCCAGATGCCAATTTTTCATCTTGAGCAAATGGAAGGGAGAGAGAGGCAGGGATTTTGTTTTGTCAGGGGCGTAGCGGTGAGACTGGATAGAGACAGGCATCCAATTGCTGAGGCCAGGAAGGCGTACGTGTGGGTCTTTTCAGCCCTGGCGGGAAGCTCTAAGCTCTTGTCAGAAACCTGGGGTGAGAAAGTCTGCCCGTCCAGCTCCAAAAGCGGGGCGGGCATCATCCCACTTTGCCCCCCAGAGAAAGCACCTAAGATCTGAAGCTCAGCAATGTGAAAGGACAGATCTACCATCACCGAGTGACTCCGGGGAAACTGAATTCTAGACCCCTCCAATGGAGTCCAATCACCCCTCCTCCTCCCGGAAGTCCCCAGAACTTCAGGAGAGCTGACAGGTGTGAGGAGAGGAAAAGTTGGAGGGGGAATTTTTAAAACAGAATCGTGGCACTGAGAGCAGAAAGAAGAGGAAACTGCCGAGGCCCTTGGCCTCACTTTCCATTTCAGAGACTGGGGGAGGGGACCGCAGAGACGATAGAGATTGGTGGAGGAGGGGGAGGAGAAGGAAGACGAGGAAGAGATCAGGGAGAGCAGCAAGGCTATGAAGAAAGTCAGAGAGGCGAGGAAGGCTGCTTTGGACCTTCACCCCTTTGGGTTGCCTTGGGTTTGTTTAAGCAGGACTTTCAGTTCTTCCAGTGTCACAGTGACTTTCTCACTATGAGGCCTGTCCTTTGGGAAATGGTACTGTGAGCCTGGAAAACAAATAGATTCACTGAACCGGGCCATAAGCGGATCTGTCATACCTTTCCGCCGGCTCCAAACCGCTGCCTCGGTTAGACTACGGGCCTTGGGAGGCTGGGAAGAACAGTTCGAATGGAGTGGTCAGAGAGTAGCCTCTCCCGGGATAACAACAACAATAATAATAACAATGGTATCTGTTTAGCACTTACAACGTGTGGGACACTGTACTAAGAACTGGGGAAGATACAAACAAATCGGGCTGGACACAGACCCTGCCCCACGTGGGGGTCATAGTCTCAGTCCCCATTTTACAGATGAGGAAACTGAGGCACAGAGAAGTGAAGTGATTTGCCCAAGATCACACACCAGATAAGTGGCAGAACTAGGATTAGAATCCATGACCTTCTGACTCCCGGGCCCATACTCTATCCACTACGCCAAACTGTTATTATGAACATGGCTCACGTGAACCGGCAATAATAGAACCCTGGAGTAGCCCATCTCCACTCCTTGCTTCTCCATCACCTTATTCATTCAATTGTATTCGTTGAGCGCTTACAGTAGGACACTGAACTAGGGATTTGAGAGAGTACAATAATCAACCAACATATTCCTTGCCCACAACAAGCTTACCTTAGCAGGGTGGCCATCCTGACAGCCCTGTGGAAACTTAGAGTCTTTTTTATTTTTTAACCCACATACAATTCATCTTTACACAGTCTGGTCTGCCCTTTCCTCTCCACTCCCACTGCCACACACCTCATTACTGTGTTGGTTCTAATCCCAGCTCTGCCACTTGTTGCCGTGTGACCTTGGGTAAGTCACTTAAGAATCTAAGGACCTAAGCATACTGGATCACAGCAAGGGTCTATTGAGTCCCGAGTTCCGTCTCTGGCATTAGCAACAGTGGTCCTTGGAGGCATCCATCCATCCATAGTATTCGCTGAGTATCTATTGTGGCAGAGCTCTGTATTAAGCGCTCGGGAGAATATAATAAATAGAATTGGAAGATGAGGGATGGTTCATTCATTCGATCGTATTTATTCAACACTGCACTGTGTGCAGAGCACTGTACTAAGCACTTGGGAGAGTATAATACAATAAAAACACAAACGCATTCCCTCCGCCTTTACCTTCCAATTATACTCTCCCAAGAACTCGAAAAACAGCTCTGAAGCCAGGAGGTACTCAATAAATATAACTGATGGAATCCCTACATTTTCCCCCCAACAGTCTATCATCGACTCTCCTTCGTGAACTTTTCCAAACCCTTCTTCAGTCTACTGCCAAATCTTGCCAACATTTCCTAGATCCTCCCCTTCCTCTCCACCCAAACAGCTTCCGCTTTAGTACAAACTCTAGTCTTGCCATGGCTTGGCTCAATAGCCTCCCCACTGGTCTCCCATCCTCCAGCCTCTCCTTTCTCCAATCTACATCACACACCGCTGCACCGATCATAGCAGCGTGGCTTAGTGGAAAGAGCCTGGGCTTGGAAGTCAGAGGTCATGAGTTCGAATCCCAGCTCTGCCACTTGTCAGCTGTGTGACTGTGGGCAAGTCACTTAACTTCTCTGTGCCTCAGTTACCTCATCTGGAAAATGGGAATTAACTGTGAGTCTCACGTGGGACTACCCGATGACCCTGTATCTCCCCCAGCGCTAAGAACAGTACTCGCACATAGTAAGCGCTTAATACCAACATTATCAATAATAATAATATTTGTTAAACACTTACTATGTGCCAAGCACTGTTCTAAGCGCTGGGATAGATAGAAGGTTATCAGGTTGTCCCACGTGGGGCTCACAGTCTTCATCCCCATTTTACAAGCGAGGCAACTGAGGCACAGAGAAGTTAAGTGACTTTCATTCATTCATTCAATAGTATTTATTGAGCGCTTACTATGTGCAGAGCACTGTACTAAGCGCTTGGGATGAACAAGTCGGCAACAGATAGAGACGGTCCCTGCTGTTTGACGGGCTTACAGTCTAATCGGGGGAGACGGACAGACAAGAACAATGGCAATAAACAGCGTCAAGGGGAAGAACATCTCGTAAAAACAATGGCAACTAAATAGAATCGAGGCGATGTACGATTCATTAACAAAATAAATAGGGTAACGAAAATATATACAGTCGAGCGGACGGGTACAGTGCTGTGGGGATGGGAAGGGAGAGGTGGAGGAGCAGAGGGAAAAGGGGAAAATGAGGCTTTAGCTGCGGAGAGGTAAAGGGGGGATGGCAGAGGGAGTAGAGGGGGAAGAGGAGCTCAGTCTGGGAACGCCTCTTGGAGGAGGTGATTTTTAAGTAAGGTTTTGAAGAGGGAAAGAGAATCAGTTTGGCGGAGGTGAGGAGGGAGGGCGTTCCAGGACCGCGGGAGGACGTGACCCGGGGGTCGACGGCGGGATAGGCGAGACCGAGGGACGGCGAGGAGGTGGGCGGCGGAGGAGCGGAGCGTGCGGGGTGGGCGGTAGAAAGAGAGAAGGGAGGAGAGGTAGGAAGGGGCAAGGGGATGGAGAGCCTCGAAGCCTAGAGTGAGGAGTTTTTGTTTGGAGCGGAGGTCGATAGGCAACCACTGGAGTTGTTTAAGAAGGGGAGTGACATGCCCAGATCGTTTCTGCGGGAAGGTGAGCCGGGCAGCGGAGTGAAGAATAGACCGGAGCGGGGCGAGAGAGGAGGAAGGGAGGCAGAGAGAAGGCCGACACCGTAGTCTAGCCGGGATATAACGAGAGCCCGTAACAGTAAGGTAGCCGTTTGGGTGGAGAGGAAAGGGCGGATCTTGGCGATATTGTAGAGGTGAAACCGGCAGGTCTTGGTAACGGATAGGATGTGTGGGGTGAACGAGAGGGACGAGTCAAGGATGACACCGAGATCGCGGGCCCGAGAGACGGGAAGGATGGTCGTGCCATCCACGGTGATAGAGAAGTCTGGGAGAGGACCGGGTTTGGGAGGGAAGAGGAGGAGCTCAGTCTTGCTCATGTTGAGTTTTAGGTGGCGGGCCGACATCCAGGTGGAGACGTCCCGGAGGCGGGAGGAGATGCGAGCCCGAAGGGAGGGGGAGAGGACAGGGGCGGAGATGTAGATCTGCGTGTCATCTGCGTAGAGATGGTAGTCAAAGCCGAATGAGTTCACCGAGGGAGTGAGTGTAGATGGAGAACAGAAGAGGGCCAAGAACTGACCCTTGAGGAACTCCAACAGTTAAAGGATGGGAGGGGGAGGAGGCTCCAGCGAAGGAGACCGAGAATGACCGGCCAGAGAGGTAAGAGGAGAACCGGGAGAGGACAGAGTCCGTGAAGCCAAGGTGAGATAAGGTATGGAGGAGGAGGGGATGGTCGACAGTGTCAAAGGCAGCAGAGAGGTCAAGGAGGATTAGAATGGAGTAGGAGCCATCGGATTTGGCAAGAAGGAGGTCACGGGTGACCTTAGAGAGAGCGGTCTCGGTAGAGTGGAGGGGACGGAAGCCAGATTGGAGGGCGTCTAGGAGAGAATGGGAGTTAAGGAATTCTAGGCATCGATTGTAGACGACTCGTTCTAGGATTTTGGAAAGGAAGGGTAGTAGGGAGATAGGACGATAACTGGAGGGGGAAGTGGGGTCAAGAGCGGGTTTTTTTAGGATGGGGGAGACGTGGGCATGTTTGAAGGCAGAGTCACTCAGATGACAAGTGGCAGACCCGGGATCAGAATTCAAGACCTCTGACTCTCAAGCCCATGCTCTTTCCACTAAGCCTCGCTTAAGTGTCGCTCAGCCCACATCTCTCCTCTCCTCAAAGCCCTCTACTGGCTTCCTGTGCCCAAGAGCCCGGGCTTGGGAGTCAGAGGTCGTGGGATCGAATCCCCGCTCTCTGTCACTTGGCAGCTGTGTGACTGTGGGCAAGTCACTTAACTTCTCTGTGCCTCAGTTCCCTCATCTGTAAAATGGGGATTAAGACTGTGAGCCTCACGTGGGACAACCTGGATTACCTCGATTACCCTGATTACCTTGTATCTACCCCAGCGCTTAGAACAGTGCTCTGCACATAGTAAGCGCTTAACGAATACCAACATATTATCCCAAATTCTTCATAATCGGCTTCAAGTCCCCTCATCTTCTGGCCCCATTTCATTTATCTGCTGTCTTCACCCATTATTCTCCAACTGGCTGTTTTCTTTTCTCCCAAGCCAACCTTCTAGCTTATTTATTCTGTACTTCCCACTTTGGACACTGCGTCATTCCAAGTGGGTGCTCAGTAAATACTACTACTACTAATAATAATTATGGTATTTGTTAAGCACTTCCTATATGCCAGGCATTGCATTAAGGGCCGGGGTAGATACAAGCAAATTGCACTGGACACAGTCCCTGTCCCGTATACGGTCTTAATCCCCATTTTACAGATGAGGTAACTGAGGCACCGAGAAGTGATGTGAAGGTCACGCAGCAGGCAGAGTGGTGGAGCCGGGGATTAGAACCCATGACCCTCTGACTCCCAGGCCCATGCTCTATTCACTAGACAGTGCTGCTTCAAGCTACGACTGCTAGCTGGGTGAAGAAGGTTTTCTTTTCGTTTGTTTTGAACATGCCACTGACAAGCTCTGTTAGGTGCCCCCTCGTCCTGATTTTATGGATCTAACAAATAATAATTCCATATCATCCTGCCACACCCTTCATGATCTGGCAACTTGATTGGTAGCCCTTCTCAGTCTCTGTCCTTCCCACCTGCAGAATCCTGGTCCTTTCCGTCTAGCCTCATCCGGAAGCAGCTTCATCCCCTCGATAGTCTTGTTAGCCCTTCTCTGTTTCTCTTCTGGCAGCGTTATATTCCCTGCTAGGAGATAACATCCAGTTTGCCCATCACATTTCTGGGTGGATTTGCCTTGTCTTTATTCAAAGGCAGAACTAAGTTAATAATAATAAAAATAATTGTCGTATTATATTTTGGTAAAATAATTGTGGTATTCATCTGTAAAATGGGGATGAAGACTGTGAGCCTCACGTGGGACAACCTGATTACCCCAGCGCTTAGAACAGTGCTTTGCACATAGTAAGCGCTTAACAAATACCAACATTGTTATTGGCTAAGTGCTTACTATGTACTATGTACAAATCCACCAAACAATCACACTTCCCCCCTTCAAAGCCCTACTGAAGGCTCACCTCCTCCAGGAGGCCTTCCCAGACTAAGCCCTGCATTTCCTCTGCTCCTCACCCCAACTCGCTCCCTTTGTTCTACCCCCCTCCCTGCCCCACAGCACTTGTGTATATATGTACATATTTATAATTCTATCTATTTTTATTAATAATGTCTATATATCTTTAATTCTATTTCTTTATACTGATGCTACTGATGGTTGTTTACTTGTTTTGATGTTTGTCTCCCCACTTCTAGACTATGAGCCCACTGTGGTCAGGGATTGTCTCTGTCGCTGAATTGTATTTTCCAAGCGCTTAGTACAGTGTTCTGCACACAGTAAGCGCTCAATAAATACGATTGAACGAATGCATACTCTACTTAGCACTGGGGTGGTTACCAGCAAATCAGATGGGACGCAGTCCCTGTCCCATGTGGGGCTTACAGTCTCCATCTCCATTTTACAGATGAGGGAACTGAGACCCACAGAAGTGAAGTGACTTGCCCAAAGTCACACAGCAGATAAGTGGCGGAGCCAGGATTAGAACTCGGAATCTTTTGACTTCCAGGCTTGTCCTCTATCCCCTAGGCCACGAGGTGGTGGTGAGTTGTTGTTCCACTAGGCACAGGCCTGGGAGTCAGAGGACCTGGATTCTAATCTCAGCTTTGTCACTTGTTGCTCTGTGACTTTGGGCAAGTCTTTGTACCTCAGTTTCTTCATCTAGAAAAAGGGGGGTTCAATATCTGTTCTCCCTGCCACTTGGACAGTGGGAGGGACAGGGACTGTGTCCCGATCTGATTATCTTATACCTTCCCCCCGTGCTTAGGACATAATAAGCGCTTAATAAATTCCATAATTGTGTGATCACTTGGTGCGGCTTGTGCAACCTTCTGACAAAGATTGCAAAGGTTTATTTGGCTTTTTGTCCCACTAAGCAGTGTGGCATAATGGAAAGAGGAGGGGTTTAAGAGACAGAGGAACTGGGTCTAATCCCGGCTCTACCATTTTCCAGCCAAACTTTTCTGCTCCTTAAATCTTGGGCAAGTCACTTAACTTCTCTGTGCCTCAGTTAACTCATCTATAAAATGGGGATACCTGTACCCCCTCTTACTTAAACTGTGAGCTCCGTAAGTGTCGACTGTGTCTGACCTATATACCCCAGGCCTTGATGGGTAGTAAGTGATTTAAAAATAACCACAATTATTACTATTCTGCTGGGCCCATCCAGATGATGCCAACATTTGGTTGACAATTGCCTGGATTATTGAAATGTCCTCTTCGGAGACCTCTCGGCCTCCAACCTCACCCTCCTGTCGTCACCCTAAATGTGTCGAGTTCAGAGCTAGCGTAAACAGGAGCCACTAGATTGCAAGCATCTTGAGGGTAAGGATCATATCTACCAACTCCATTTTCTTTTATTTTCCCCACACTTGGTACAGCGATCTGCAAAGAGTAAGTACTAAGTGAAGAAGCAATGGAGAAGCAGCATAGGGTAGTGGATAGAACACAAGCCTGGGAGTCAGAAGGTCATGGGTTCTAATTCCGGCTCCACCACTTGTCTGCTGTGTGGTCTTGGGCAAGTCACTTCACTTCTCTGGGCTTCATTTACCTCATCTGTAAAATAGGGATTGAGAGTGTAAATCCTACATGGGACAGGGACTGTGTCCCAACTGATTTGCTTGGATCCATCCCAGTGCTTAGTACAGTGCCTGGCACATAGTAAGTGCTTAACAAATACCTTAGTTATGATTATTAATAATAGTAGTAATAATAAATACCACTGATTGATTAAAACATTTCCTGCCTGTGGTCATTAGTTTGGGCAACTACGGCACCAAAGTGCTCACAGAAACTGGTGCTGGGGCTGGAGACCGTAAACTCCTTGAGGGCTGGGATCGAGTCGACCATAGTGTGTTTTGTTTTAGTTTTGTTTTACGGTATTTGCAAGCGCGCACTATGTGTCAAACACTGTTCTAGGACACAAGCCAATAAAGTTGGACACAGTCCCTGTGCCGCACAGGGCTCACAGACTAAGTAGGAAGGCGAGCGGGAGATCTGAGGTGCAGAGAATAATAATAATAATGTTGGTATTTGTTAAGCACTTACTATGTGCAGAGCACTGTTCTAAGCACTGGGGTAGATACAGGGTAATCTGGTTGTCCTATGTGAGGCTCACAGTCTTAATCCCTATGTTACAGATAAGGTAACTGAGGCACAGAGAAGTTAAGTGACTTGCCCACAGTCAGCTGACAAGTGGCAGAGCCGGGATTTGAACCCATGACCTCTGACTCCCAAGCCCAGGCTCTTTCCACTGAGCCACGCTGCTTAGTTGCACGATTGCCCAAGGTCACACAGCAAGCAATTGGCAGAGCCGGGATTAGAACCCTGGTCCTCTGACTCCCAGGCCTGTGCTCTTTCCATAGGCCATGCTGCTTCTCTGTTGCATTGAACTGACTCAAGGGCTTAGGACAGTACTTTATACAGAGCGCTCAGTAAATATCATGGATTGATTGATTGATTCATTCATTCAATCGTATTGATCGAGCACTTACTGTGCGCAGAGCCCTGTACTGAACACTTGGGAGAGTACACTACAACAATAAACAGACACACTGATTGATCGATAAATGGATAACTTCCTCCGGGCCCCAGTCACAGCCTCGTCCCTCGGGGTTGGGCAGCATTCCCTTTGAGCCTTTCAGGAAACCGGTCCTCACCATTCAACCCCTTCCGGTCGCGAGGGTGCTCGTAACCGCGTGCATTTTTATAAGGCCTCTTTTAACAACTTGGTTTAACGCCCTGCGACTGTTAAGACACGTCAGCTCCTGACCTTACAGTTGGCGAGAAACTGCCCATAAATAGAGCCATAAAAACCCACGGATATTTCTCGCCGCGGCACTTTCGTCCGCGTGCTCTTCGCCTCCTTGGCCGCTCCCACGGGGATGCTCTGTTTTGATGCTTTCCCCTCCTTGGTTAAACACGACCTGACGTCCTCACCCCCCCCCCCCAATCCCAACCCACCTCTCCGACCTCCTCAGGCGAGGGAAGTTGTGGTTTCAGAAAGGGTCAGACATGAAAGAGAGATCAAGCCTTTGGGTAAGTAAGTTTTACTCCGGAGAGGAGGGAGTGGTGCGTATGTGCATTAAGGAAGCTCTAATCCTAATATTTGCCATCAGGAGTGAACCAGGAGAAGAGGTCTAGAGGCTGATGAGGAGCTGGGTTGGGGGAGGGGGTGGATATTGGAACAAGCCGGACGGTCAGTCGCTGGCAGTCAGCAACAGCCATTGAAATCCCGTTCAGGGATTCGGCTCTTTAGGGAGGAGGGAACGGGACTTTAAGTTTGACCTGAGGTCCTCAGAAGGAGGAGGACATTTTTATTGCGCCTCGAAGTGCGCGAGGACTTGTATAATAATAATAATTATGGTATTTGTTAAGCGCTTACTGTTCTAAGTGCTGGGGTAGATACAAGGTAATCAGATTGTCCCACGTGAGGCTCCCAGTCTTAATCCCCATTTTATAGATGAGGTAATTGAGGCACCGAGAAGTTAAGTGGCTTGCCCAGGGTGGCCCAGCGGACAAGTGATGGAACCGGGATTAAAACCCATGTCCTCTGACTCCCAAGCCCGTGCTCTTTCCACTAGGCTACGCTGCTTCCCCTAAACCCCGCATAGCGTATAGTGCATAGTGCATACCAAAGACATAGTCCAGTGGCCTAGTGGATACAGCACGGGCCTGGGAGCCAGAAGGACCAGGGCTCTAATCCCAGCTCCGCCACTAGTCTGCTATGTGTGACCTTGGACAAGTCACTTAACTTCTCTGTGCCTCAGTTTCCTTCTCTGTAAAAGGGGGATTAAGACGGTGAGCCCCATGAAGGACGGAGATTGTATCCAACCCAATATGCTTGTATCCACCCCGGTGCGGAGTGCAGTGCCTGGCACATAGTAAGTGCTTAATAAATACCACAGATATTATCTTCCTCCTATAGACAGCAACCTGCGTCAAATACATATAATAATAATGATAATAATAACCAAAGAAAATTTAGGTACAACAATGTGTCAAGTGTAGGGTAGCTACAGTACAATCGTCCTGTCCTACAAGAGGCTCACTGTCTACTGGAGAGGGAGAATAGGCTTTGAATATCTCCATGTCATTTAAATGCTATTTATCTCTTGCCGCCTCTGGCCAGAGGCTTTTCTGTGGCTCCTTTGCTTTTTCTCCCTTTATGATGACTTCAGGGAGATGTATTCTTCTAAATCTCACAAACAATAATAATAATAATAACTGTGGTATTTGTTAGCGCTTACTATGTGCCAGGCAATGTATTAAGCACTCGGGTGGATACAAGTAAATGGGTTGGACACAAGTCCCCGCCCCATGTGGGGCTCCCAGCCTCAATCTCCATTTTACAGATGAGGTAACTGAGGCACAGAAAAGTGAAGTGACTTGCCCAAGGTCACACAGCAGGCCAGTCGATTTGAACCCAAGACCTTCTGACTCCCAGTCCCAGGCTCTATCCACTGCACCACGCTTCTTCTCAAAATATTTATTAAGCATTTAATACGTGCCAAGCACTGTTCTAAGCGCTGGAGTAGATGAAAGCTAGTCTAATACCAATGAATTTTACATTGTATGATTCGATACTGAAGGTGTGTGTGTGTAGTGTGTGGTGTCTGCTTTATAGACTTGAGGTCACAGGCCATGGTTTCGGTTGAGAAACCTCAGGGAAACCTCTTTTTTAATAATTTTTAAAACATCACTATTGCCCGTCGAAATGGATTTTCCCCAGTCAGCTTGGTAAAGTTTTTAAAGTTCTGTCAGAGGATTGCTCAGGTTGGACTAAGTGATCAAATAACCGTGGTGTTTATTAAGCGCTTATTATGTGCAAGGTGCTATTCTAAGTGCTGGAGCAGATACAAAATAATCAGTTTAGACACAATTCCTTTCCCACATGACACTCCAGCCTAGAAGGGAGGGTGAACAGAAATTTCATCCCCATTTTACAGATGAGAAAACTGAGGCCAAAAGAAGAGACGTGCCCCAGGTCACCCAGCGAGCCAGTGGTAGAGCTGGAATTAGAACCCAGATCCACTGGCTCCCAGATCCATGCTCTGTTTCCTAAGCCATCCTGCTTCCTAGTATTAGAAATCAGAGTGAGGCCAGTGGGAACATGACGTAGTGGCTAGGAGCCTGGGCCTGGGAGTCAGAAGGTTCTAGGTTCTAATCCCTGCTCCACTGCAGGTCTGCTGTGTGACCTTGGGCAAGTCATTTCACTGCTCTGGGCCTCAGTTGCCTCATCTGCAAAATGGGGATTGAGACTGTGAGCCCTACGTGGGACAGGGACTGTATCCCATCTGATTTGCTTGTACCCACCCCAGGGCTCCGTACAGTGCCTGGCACGTAGTAAACGCTTAGCGCTTAAACACGACAACTATTATTCTGACCGGTGGGAAACTGGCTGATCGGAAAGAGAGGGAAGAATTCCTTCAGGACGAGCAGAGCTGTCCTGCTCGCCCGCGAGGATGGGAGTGGAGAGTCGAGGGAGACCGTGGGGCCCCGGCTGACCTGGGCCACGGAGTCGAATGTCCTGCCGTCAGCACTTTGTGCAGATTGATGACCCGCTCTGGCAGAGAGGCCAAAGCCCCGTGTTCCTCCTGCTGCCCAGGTCATCCGAGGCTTCTCCGTCTCTCCCTTTCTCCCCCGTTTGCCTCGGGTACATTCCTCAGGTGGGAAGAATCCCGGCCCTCTCCAAGAGGCCTTCCCTGACTGAGCCCTGCTTTCCTCTTCTCCCTCTCCCTTCTGCGTCACCCTGCCTTGCTCCCTTTATTCATCCCCCGTCCCGGCCCCACAGCGCTTATGTCCGTATTTGTAATTTATTTATTTCTCTGAATGTCTGTCTCCCCCTCTAGACTGTACGCCTGTTGTTGGCAGAGAATGAGTCTTGTATTGTACTCTCCCAAGTGCTTAGTACAGTGCTCTGCACATTGCTCAATAAATACCTTCGACTGATGAAGGAGAGGGAGTTCCAGGCCAGAGAGAAGATGTGAACGGGGGGGGGGGCCGAAGGTGAGTAGGTGGGTGCTAGAGGAGTGAGGAGAGTGGGCTGGGCTGTAGTAGGAGATTAGCAGAGGTAGATGGAGGGGTAGAGCTGATTAAGTTGTTTCAGTTTGACGTGGAGATGGCTGGACAACCAACAGAGGTGTTGGAGGAGAAGGGAGATGTGTGCAGAATAATTTTTTTCGAAAAATGATTCAAGCAGCAGAGTGAAATCTGGGGTGGAGTAGGAGAGAGGCTGGAAGCAGGGAAACAGAGATGCAACATAACGTACTGAATAGAGCACGGGCCTGGGCGTCAGAAGATCGTGGGTTCTAATTCTGGCTCCCCCACATATCTGCTGTATGACCTTGGGCAAGTTGCTTCCCTTCTCTGGGTCTTGTTAGCTCATCTGCAAAGTGGGGATTGAGACTGTGAGCCCCACATGGGACAAGGACTGGGTCCAACCCTATTTGCTTGTAACTACCCCTCCCTCCACTGATAAGTTTGGGGCTTGGCACATAATAAGCGCTTAGCAAATACCACCATTATTACTATTTTTATTACTGGCATCCGAGTGAGCTTCCCTTGCCATCCCTACCGAACTAAGGACCACCGCGAGATCCTCCAAGAATCTCAGGAAAAGCAGAATTTCTAAAGAGGAGTTTTGTACCAGATCAAGAGAAGCAGCGTAGCGTAATGGATAGAGCATGGGCCTGG
The DNA here is from genome assembly GCF_004115215.2 of Ornithorhynchus anatinus. NCBI lineage: Eukaryota > Metazoa > Chordata > Mammalia > Monotremata > Ornithorhynchidae > Ornithorhynchus > Ornithorhynchus anatinus. Next base: position 14,966,089 of record NC_041744.1, read on the forward strand.
GAGTCAGAAGGTCAGGAGTCCTAAACCCAGCTCTGCCACTTGACTGCTGTGTGACCTTGGACAAGTCATTTGACTTCTCTGTGCCTCAGATACCTCATTTGTAAAATGGGGGTTGAGGCTGGGAGCCCCAGGTGGGACAGGTGCTGTGTCCAACCCGATTTGCTGGTCTCTACCCCGGTGCTTAGTATAGGGCCCTGCACATAGTAAGACCAATACCATAAATACCATAATTATTAGATCAGGACTAGGGAGGAAGCTCGGCAGTAAGAGAGGGGCCCGTTCTGACACTGCCCTCCGACTTGCTCTCCCCTCATCAATCGATCAGTCGTACTTATTGAGCACCTACCCGGTGCAGAGCACTGTACCAAGCGCTCGGGAGAGTAGAGTATAACCAAATAGGTAGACATGTCCCTGCCCACAACGAGTTTACGGTCCAGAGGACGGGTTTACACCAGGGCCCGGTGTCGCCCCCGCTTCCGTCCCGCTCCCTGTTCACCAGGGTCCCGGAGGGTGACTTCCGACAGGAGCCTCGGTCTACTCTGCCTCCGATCCAACGGGAGAAGGCTTCGGTCTCCCGACTGCTGTTCAAACTGCGGGAAATACCGAGTGCTGGGCAAATACTTAGCCAACACGGCGCTTGTGATTGGAGGGCTACACCTGTTGAGCTTATGTAAGCTTTTTGAAGGTTAGGGAGGGGAAGAAAGTTCACCCAGAGCAGCAGAATCTGACTCAATTCACTTAGAGAACTAATGCTCCCTTTTCACGTTCCTCGGTAAACAACCCAAGACTCTTCTTGCTGAGTGACATTTCGCCCCTTTGAAGTTCCCCTGTTGTCAAAGGTAAAGAAAATGGAGCGCCTTCATAATCATGCTTCAAGCCGTCATCCTTCACGGACCTATTTATACAGGAGTTTTTCACAGGAATCCTGCCCAGTCCCAAACAACGCTGAGAGGGTCAAGAATAAAATGGAGAATGGTCAGGATTGTTCTACTTTCCTTAAAGCAATTCCCCAAAGGGGTCGGAGTTGCAGACAAGGGGCAGTTTGAAGCACGCCCATGTGAAGCCGATTCATGTTTAAGATGGATTGGGAGAGAACTTTAAAAGCGCAAGAGATGGGAAAATAGGATGAGATGAAAGGCAGGAATCTCCAAGAAACGGGCTGAGGTTGGCTGCCCTTAACCGGAAGATAAATGGAATCCCTGATCCCGGTTACTAGAGCTCCTGAAACAGGAATAATGTATGTGGGGTCCCACACCGATCGATACCAGGACTGGAGGGAAAAGATCCAGCGTGAGGGAAGATGTAAGCAGTGTGGCCTTGGAGGAAATAGCACGGGGCTGGGAGTCAGGTGATCTGGGTTCTAATCTTGGCTCTGCCACTTTTTTTTTTTAATTGGCATTTAAGTGCTTACTTTGTGTCAAACACCCTTCTAAGCTCTGGGATTGATACAAGTTAATCAGGTCGGACACAGTCCCTGTCTCGAGGTCTGAGTGGGATGTATACTCATTTTACAGTTGAGGAAACTGAGGCACAGAGAAGTGAAGTGACCTGCCCAAGGTCACACAGCAGACATGCAGCAGAGCTGGAATTAGAATTCAGGTCCTTCTGACGCCGAGGCCCGTACTCTATCCACTAGGCCATGCTACTTCTGTAATTTATTGAGCACCTACCATGTACAGAGCACTGTACTAAGTAATTGGGAGAGTACAATATAACGAGTTGATAGATACGTTCCAGTCTTCAGACTAAATCCTGCTCTGGACTCCTTCCTCCAGTCCCCGGCACACGCCATTCCCTGGGCTTAGTACACCCTCCCACCCTCCAGATATGCCTGACCTCAATCCTACCTATCTTCAAAGTCTTCTTAAATCCCACTTCCTTCAGGAAGACTTCCTCAATTATTTCCCAGCAACACAGCCAAGTTTATCCCTAGACTGTAAGCTCTTTGGGGGCAGAGATCATGTTTATCAGTTCTACTGACCTCTCAAGTGCTTAGTGCAATATTCTACACATGGTAAGTGCTCAATAAATATCACTGATTGATTCATTCATTCATTCAATCATATTGATTGAGTGCTTACTGTGTGAGAAGCACTCTATTAAGTGCTTGGGAGAGTGCAATATAACAATAGACACATTCTCTGCCCAAAATGAACTAACAGTCTAGAGGCGGAGACAGACATTAATATAAATTAATAAATTACAGCCATATACATAAATGCTGTAGGGCTGATGACCACTAATGTATTGATTGCTCTAATAATAATGTTGGCATTTGTTAAGCGCTTACTATGTGCCGAGCACTGTTCTAAGCGCTGGGGTAGATACAGGGTAATCAGATTGTCCCACGAGAGGCTCACAGTCTTAATCCCCATTTTACAGATGAGGTAACTGAGGCACCGAGAAGTTAAGTGACTCGCCCACAGTCACACAGCTGCCAAGTGGCAGAGCCGGGATTCAAACCCATGACCTCCGACTCCCAAACCCGGGCTCTTTCCACTGAGCCGCGCTGCTTCTCAATCGGCATTTGAATTTAAAATAACAATAATATTTGTGGTATTCGTTAAGGGCATACCTCCAATTATTTATTCCGATTTAACCTGGATTGCATGTTTATATATTTACATATTACCTATGTTTCTCTTCCTGTTCCCACCTATTGTACATTTATCCTATGTCAGTCTTCCCTGTCCACTGTGAGCTAATAATCTAACGGAAGAACATGTGTTTTCCATGTATTGTACTTAGACTACGAGCTCAACACACAGGGCAGGGCCTCTGACTAATCCCCAGCACTTAGTACAGTGCTTTGCTCAGGGTAAATACTTAATAAATACTATTATTATTACTAGTCAGTTAGCCAGCCGTATTTATTGAGCTCTTCCTGTTTGCAGAGCACTGTACTAAGCACTTGGGAGAGTACACCATAATAATAGACACATTCCCTGCCCATAAGAAGCTTACTCTACTAATTATAGTTATTTGTTAAGTGCTTACTATGTGCCAGGCACTGTACTAAGCACTGGGGTGGATACAAGCAAATCAGGTTGAACTCAGTCCCTGTCCCATGCAGGGCTCACCGTCTCAATCCCCATTTTACAGATGAGGTAACTGAGGAGCAGAGAAGTGAAGTGACTCACCCACGGTCACACAGCAGGTAAGTGGTGGAACCGGGATCAGGCCAGAGACCTTCTGCTTCCCAGGCCCATGCTGCTTCCCGACTACACCACGCTGCTTCTAGTAATAATAATAGAAATAATAATAGTATTTGTTAAGCGCTTACAATGTGCCAAGCACTGTTCTAAGTAGTCTTCTTAGCCTTTTTAGTCTTAGTCTGTTTCTACTACGACTCCTATTTTCCCAAGTGTTTGGTACAGTACTTTGCGTGCAGTAGGTTCTCATTAAGTATCACTGGTCAATTGACGTGAATTCATTATTAGCGACACTTTCGTTGTTGTCCCAAGCTTTGAGTACAGTGCTTTGCCCACAGTAAGCGTTCAATAAATACATTTGAATAAATGAAGGAACGTGAAAATGGCCCAGTGAAAACCCTAAGTGAGGGCCAGGGGGTTATTGTGTCTTCTGAATTATTATCGGGTTCAATGTCACCACAAAGGAAACTGCTGTCCAAAGATTTGCAATGAGAAGGAAAGAGAGAGTTTCAGTCTGGGACTGCTTGTATGCCTAATGACATTCCCACATCGCACTTCAGAAAACCTACTATGGCTGTAAGCCCTTTAAGGACAGGAATCGTGTCTCTGTCGTATTTCTTTTCCAAGTGCTTAGTACAGTGCTCTGTACCCAGTAAGCATTCAATAAATACAATCGCTTGAGTGATGGATGGCTGGGTGGTTTTGCTCAGAACAAATAAGCAGGAAGAGATTTCGGGTTTCATATCCAAGGTGATGTTAAAGAGGGCCTTAATCCCCCCAGTATTTACTGTGCGTTTTTTGTATATGTGTCGCTGGGTCAAGCATTTAGTACAGTGCCCTGCACACAAGTGCTCAAAAAATACCCCTGATTGATTGGCCGCTGGGTGATTTTCCTCAGAGCAAATCAGCCAGAAGAGATTTTGGATCCCACATCTGGAATGATTTTAAGGAGGGTCTTAATCCCCCCCCAGTATTTACTATTTTTTTTGCATATGTGTTGCTGGATCAAGCGCTTAGTACAGTACAATGCACAGGGCATGAGCTCCACAGATACCACTGACCGATTGACTGATTGACCTAAGGAGAATCACCATGGCAGATGGGACACTTGTGCAGGAGATATTCTGAAAGCGTTGGACCTGTCCACAGCCCTCATTTCTAAATAGGATCCCTTCACCCTGTTAATCTTTAAGACAGAAAAGAGTAAACCAGACAGAACAAATGGAGAGGCATTTGTGGGGCTGAGAAGAGCGCACACAATGCCATCTCCACGGTGGGCTGTGAGGTCGTGGCGAGGCTGCGTCTTGCTCCCCGCACCGTGGAACACCGCCCTGCCTCCGAGAAGCCATTTAGGCACGACTGAGAAACAGCCTGCCCTGGCTTTTGGGAGCAAAACGTCCACCTTGACGGTGGGCAGTGTCCAGCCAAGAGCGCCGGCGTGGCGGAGTAAGGGGTGGTTGGCTCTCTGGACCCCATCTCTAGCTCAGACGCAGGAAGTCACTAAGGCCGGAAGGTTCTGGACAGTGTTTACAGTTCCAATTCACGGTTGGGGCCGGGAGCCATGTAATTAAATGCAGATGAGATTGTTACTGGAACAAGTTTACTTGTGGGGTTTTTTTTTAAATGCATAGTAAGTGGCATCAATGGGGAGTAATGAAGGGATTTTTCTCTCCGCTGGACCTTCAAAGACAGCAACAAGGGTCCCTAGAAGCTTTAAGTTAAAAGACAGTCTGCTTCCACTTCTCCCCCAAATTCTGGCCTTGATGGCCATATTTTTCTGCCCTTCCCTTGGGGGATGCCTCCAGTTACCCTTTGTTCAAACATATTTATTGAACACTTACTACGTGAAGAGCACTGTACTAAGCACTTGGGAGAACACAATCTAACAATACACAGAGTCAGGCTCTCGAGAGACCAGTTCTCCACCCCCGAGGTCTAGCGAAATGCTGATAAATTGGGAAGAATCATAAAGCACCAAGATCTTTGCTTACCTTACGGCGACAAATCCATTGCAGGTTGACTCCCAAGTAGAAATGAATTCCAGGTTCTGTAGGGACACAGGACATTTCTCTCCCTTGGAATGTGAGTCAGTCAGTCAGTGGTATTTATTGAGCGCTTACTGTGTGCAGAGCACTGTACCAAGCACTTGGAAGAGTACAACAATATAACGGACACTTTCCCTGCCCACAGTGAGTTTACAGTCTAGAGGACGAGCCCTATATATTTTGTGTGTGTTCTTTTTTTTTTTTTTTGTGGTGTTCTATCTTTTTTTATGGTATTTGTCAAGTTTTAAGGAGATGTTCTTCCCCTGGTTTCTATTTATTGCTATTGTTCTTGTCTATCCGTCTCCCCCGATTAGACCGTAAGCCCATCAGAGGGCAGGGACTGTCTCTATCTGTTACCGATTTGTACATTCCAAGCGCTTAGTACAGTGTTCTGCACATAGTAAGCGCTCAATAAATACTATTGAATGAATGTGCCGGGCACTGTACTAAGTGCTGGGGTGGATACAAGCTAATCAGGTTGCACCCAGTTCCACCATCACTCAGCCGCGTCACCTCATGGGAAGAGCCCAGATCCGAGAGTCCGAGAGACCTGGGTTCTAGTCCCGGCTCTGACTCTCGCCTGTTTTCAGAACTTCACCCATCCATTTATCTTCTCTGGGCCTCAGTCTCCACATCTGTAGCACAGGGATTAAATACCTGCTCTCCCTCCCCTTTGGAATGGGAGCCCATGTGGGACAGGAATTGTGTCCAATCTTCATAAGTTATCTTTTCCCCAGGCCATAATTATTATTATTGTTATCACTTGGAAAGGAACTACAAGAATTCTGAGGAAGCCCCTGTCTAGGAGAGGGAGGGGACGTCACGGAGAAGGAGTCGGAGCTTAGACGGCGAGGTGATAAGGCGAAAGGTGCAATGCAATCTACTTTCCAGATCCGAGATTTGTCAAAGTGCAATCTTCCCTGGTGAGGAAGGAAACACCCTGCTTTGAGCAATTTAAGGCCAGGGTGAGGAAGAGCAATCATGTATCGGTTCTCAAGGACGTTCGTCTGGGTGGGCGAGGGGCAGCGTGACACGGTCCTGACTTGGCAAGTGCCGGGCCGGGGGACGGACTTCCTTCGGCTCTTCGGTTTGGTGATGGCTGACCCCCGGAGGTAAGAGTAATCGTGGTATTTGTTAAGCACTTACTGGGTGCCCAGCGCTGTACTAAGCGTTGGGGTGGAGACAGGCAGATCGGATTGGACACAGTCCCTGTCCCACGTGGAGCTCACTGTCCCAATCCCCATTTTACAGATGAGGTAACTGAGGCACAGAGAAGTGAAATGACTTGCCCCAGGTCACACAGCAGACGAGTGGCAGAGCCGGTATTAGACCTCATGAACCTTCTGACTCCCAGGCCCATGCTCTATCCACTACATCATGCTGTTTCTCTATCCATCAATCAATCAATTGTATTTATTGAGCACCTCCTGTGTGCAGATCACCATACCGAGCGCTTGGGAGAGTACAATACAACAGAGTTGGTAGACATGCTCCCTGCCCACAACGAGGTCACAGTCTAGAGTTTGATGAATCGTTGGGGCCATTATGTTGAACTAATCGCCACTTCCTTTAGTGACATGAAAATTAATCAATTCTTTAGACTGTAAACTCCCTGAAGGCAGGGCTCCTGCCTTTTACCTGTCAATCAGTGGTCTTTATTCCTTCTAAACTGAAACTCCTTGAGGGCAGGAATCAGGTCTACCCACACTATTGTATACTACTGTCCCATACCCTCAGTACGGTGTTCTGCACCCAGTAAGCGCTCAATAAATGCACAACCTAGTGGATAGAGTATGAGGTCTGATCCCGGCTCCGCCACTTATCTGCTGTGTGACCTTGGGGAAGTCACTTCGCTTCTCTGGGCTTCAGTTATCTCATCTGTAAAGTGGAGATTAAGACTGTGAGCCTCAGGTGGGAAAGAGACAAGCTTGGGAGCATAAATTCTCCCTCTACTGTAATCTCCCATGCCCTTAAGACAGTGCTCCGCACGCAGTGAGGGCTCAATAAAAAATATTGATTGATTGGATTCTGAACTACCCCGGTGGGAAGAGTTGATTGACACTGCACAGGAAGTACAAAGAGCGAAAACCCTCTTGACTGTAAGCTTGCTGTGGGCAGGGACTGTGTCTATTATATTGTATTCAAGGGAAGCAGCGTGGCTCAGTGGAAAGAGCACGGGCTTGGGAGTCAGAGGTCATGGGTTCAAATCCCAGCTCTGCCGCTTGTCAGCTGTGTGACTGTGGGCAAGTCACTTCACTTCTCTGTGCCTCAGTTACCTCATCTGTAAAATGGGGATTAAGACTTGTGAGCCTCAAGTGGGACCACCTGATGACCCTGTATCTACCCCAGCGCTTAGATCAGTGCTCTGCACATAGTAAGCACTTAACGAATACCAACATTATTATTATTATTACTCTCCCAGTACGGTACTTAGTACAGGGCTCTGCACATAGTAAGCGCTCATTAAATATGATCGATGGACTGACTGAAAAACCTCTGGAAAGTTTTTATTACCAGAACCCCCAACAAGTAAGGCATTAAAGGGTTATCTTGGCAGTGTGAGGTAAGGAGGCTCCTGATGCTGGAGAAAGAAATTTTGTTTTTCTAAACAATGTGTCAAAAGCTAGTCGAATTGCTGGTGGGTTGGAGAAAATGAGCAAAATGCACCATTCGGGTGTTTTCTTTTTTTACGGCATTTGTTAAGTGCTTACTATGTGCCAGGCACTGTTCTGAGCGCTAGGGCAGATACAGGTTAATCAGGTTGGATGTCGCCAACGTCCCACACGGGGCTCACAGTCTTAATCCCCACTTTACAGTTGAGGTAACTGAGGCATGGAGAAGTGAAGTGACTTAACCATGGTCACACAGCAGGTAAATAGCAGAGCCGGGATTAGAACCCAGGTCCGTACGACTCCAAGGAGTACAATCTATTCACTACGTCACACTGCTTCATGCTTTTTCCCTGAAGCTGAGAAGAGAAGGTGCCCTGGTTCCCATCATTGGCTTGACGTACCTCAGCACTGAGTATTTCTAAATCTCTTGGTGACATCTTTATCCCTTGTCTCTCCACAATGGTATTTTAAGGGGGTGCATTTAGAAGAGGAGGGCCCAATGAGGGCAGTGACATTTCCAGGCTCAAAAGTCATAATCTAGGCAAGAATAGAATTCAGAACCTCTTGGGTTGACCACTCCATTTGGCCGGAGGCGAGCAGGGAGGCAAGATGAAGAGAAGGAAAGAAGGAAGAAAGGAAAGAAGACCTAAAAAGAAAAGGAAGAAAGAGAAGACAAGGTAGAGAGAGAGAGAAGAGAGGAAAGGAGAGAAAGGGAGAGAGGAGAGGGGAAAGGTGAGAAATGGAGGAAAAGAGTCAGAGAGAGAAGAAGGATAGAGGAGAGGGAGAAAGAAGAGAGGAGACAGAAGAGAATGGGAGAGAGAGGGTGAAAGCAAGGAAAGTGCTTCCAACTCTGTTGTATCGTACCTTCCCAAGCACTTCGTACAGTGCTCAGCACACAGTAAGCGCTCGATATGAACCACTGATTGATCGAGGGAAAGACCATTTATAAATGAGACAGTAGTAAGATTTCCTGGTTTTCAGTAGGGATTTCGAAGTTCGTCGGGAATAAAATTCCCCACATTAACCCTTAAAAAGCCCAGGGCTACGTTATTAGCTAAGGTTTCGGTAACAGGGCTTGGCAATGGGAAGAATGCTTAATTCGGGAACTGGAATCCTCCCAGTCTGACGTTCCACCAGGTTTGAGAGTCGTATTTCTGGCTGCACCTCCAGAGGGCCCCTGCCGGCCTTCGTGCCTGATGTGTGCTTTCCACCCCACGCAGCTTGGACGCCCCATTAATCGTTAACCTGGAATTTACACGGCCGAAGCCGGAATGCTCAGAACCGCCGGACTTCTGGGCTCCCCGGGCGGGAGAGAGAAAGACGGCGTCTCATCCCACACCACCGCCGGTCCAGAAACACACCCTTAAATAGAACCGGTGTGGCCTAATGGATAGAACAAGGGCCTGGGAGTCAGGAGGACCTGGATTCTAATCCCGGCTCCGCCACTTGTCCACTGTGTGACCTTGGGCAAGTCGCCGAACTTCTCCGGGCCTCGGTTACCTCATCTGTCAAACGGGGATTAAGATCGTGAACGCCGTGTGGAATGGGAACTGTGTCCAATCTATCCCAGTACTGAGCACAGTGCCTGGCACTTACTAAGCGCTTAATAAATACCATAAAAAATGAGGGCTTTCACTAAAGGCACTAGCCTAACTTCCTCAATCAATCTGCCAGCAGGAGTTGAACTTCAGCTGGGAAAGCCCTAGTTCCCATCCTTTCCAGACTGTGAACATTCAGCTCTGGATTGGGGCCAAGTCTACTGAGTGACCTTGGGCAAGTCACTTAACTTCTCTGGGGCTCACAGTCTTAATCCTTACGTTGCAGATGAGGCCCAAGTGGGACATGGACTTTTTCCAACATGATTATCTTCTATCTTCCCCAGTTCTTAGTACAGGGCTTGGCACATAGTAAAGTGCTTAGCAAATACTATAAAAAAATAAGTGGAGAGGACACCGTTTAGGGGTATGGAAACCTAGGTTTTTAGATTCCTGGTTCTTTTCTACCTCACTGGTTTGGGCGATTTAATCGCTCTGGGCCTCAGTTTCCTCCTCATGGAAGGGTCTAAGTAATGGCAAAATTGGGGGATTGGGCCCTAGTCATAACCCAAATTCAGCCTTCCTCACCACAGAGTTTGATGGTGATTTTGCTCCTGATTAACCAGGCAGTATCACATCATGATCATCAGATCTGAAGACGTTTCCCCACCACAACTCGAACAGCTCGCGGGATGCAGCGAAGACTCCCCTCCCACCACGACCCCATTCCCACCATGGGGAGACTCTTCTCTGTCTGAGGTTGAAAAAATTAAAATTCCGATCCCCATCAACGGTTTCCGATTCCGATTTTTCAAGGGCTATTAAAATGGATTTGGGGCACAGACCCGGGGGGCTAGTGCCCGGTGACACACCTGCATGGGATTGGTGTGCTATAAGGAGAGATGAGATAATGTCTGTGAATTGCTTTGGCTTCCTTGGAGACAGGTGCTATAGAAACACAAGGGGGTATTATCCTTATTTTTTTTTTAAGTACAGAAGGGCAAATTCCACCACTGTAATAAAGACAACTGTTCTCTGTGATCCATGAAAGCTGCTACCTGAAAGCTAGACCGCTTTAACCACAAAATCCCTGCGCAGTGAGGATCCACCTTTAATAGGAATCCAGCTTAAGGGGATTTCTAGATCCCTTTAAGGAAAGTTTACTGCGGAAGAGAGGAGTCTGAGATGGTGATCCCATGACTAATCCGTACCAGGACAAAGAAGAGGCTGAGGCCTCTCTGCTTTCTTCTAGACTGTAAGCTCGTTGTGGGCAGGGCACGTCAGTCGTATTGATTGAGCGCTTACTACGTGCAGAGCGCTGTACCAAGCATTAGGGAGAGTACAATTAAATAATATAGTACAACAGAACAATAATGGATCCACCCTGTTATATTGCACTCCCCCAAGCACTTAGTACAGTGCTCTGCACACAGTTGGTGTTCAGTACATACAATTGCTCTGTCCGTCTCCCCCGATTAGACCGTAAGCCCGTCAAAGGGCAGGGACTGTCTCTATCTGTTACTGATCTGTACATTCCAAGCGCTTAGTACAGTGCTCTGCACATAGTAAGCGCTAAATAAATACTAGTGAATGAATGAATGAATGAATTTCCTGACAGCCAGCGTTACGTCTTGGGTGCGTCAGGAGTTCCCTAGCAACCCCTGAAATGGCAACACAGAGCAACACCTCTGAAGAGGGAATCAGAAGTGGTTCGCACTGGGGGACTGAGGGGAAAAAAGAAGGGTATTATCTGTAAGCTATTAATCAATCAGGAAATTAATTAATCATCACTGATGCTTATTGAGAGCCTACAGAACACTGTACTAAGCGAGAAGCAAAACACGTTACCTACCTTCAACAAGTTTGCAATCTAATGGAGAATAGAGGCAGACGAAAATCAGTTACCAACAGTGGGTGGAGGGAAATTGAAGGGACAATTGAATACAGAGAAGTAGCGTAGCCTAAGGAGGTTAGGGCATAGGCCTGGGAGTCGGAAGGACCTGGGTTCTAATCCTGGCTCTGCCACTCGTCTGCTGTGCGACCTTGGGCGAGTCACTTAATTTTTCTGTGCCTCAGTTACCTCATCTGTAAAATGGGAGTGGCGACCATGAGCCCTATGGGGGACAGGGACCGTGTCCAATTTAATAAGCTTGTATCTACCCCAGGGCTTAGTACAGTACTTGACATATACTTAGTGCTTAACAAATACCATTTTAAAAAATACACATATATGTATAGATAGCTATATATTAAAATATATACACAAAATATTTATATACTTATATATGTATATTAATAAGCTCAGAAATATATTATGTATATATTTTAAAAATACATAACTAAATATGTATATGAATATATAGGTATATGAATGTATTGAATATATCTATATATACAGATATGTAAGTGCTGAGGATGGGCATCCATTCAATGGTATTTAGTGAGCGCTTACTGAGTGCAGAGCGCTGTACTAAGCGCTTGGAAAGTACAATGCGGCAACAAAGAGAGACAATCCCTGCCCACAATGGGCTGGCAGTCTAGAAGGGGGAGACAGGCAGCGAAAACAAGTAAACAGGCATCAACAGCATCAATGTAAATAGACTATATAAGTAGAATCGGCAGAAGATACGTAAGGGCTGCGGGTGGCTGTTGAGAATCAATCAGGGAAGTCTTCGTGGATGAGGTGAGATTTTCGGAGAGCTTGGACGTTGGGGAGAGCTGGTGCTCTAACAGTTTGGGAATGGAGGAGAGAGTTCCAGCCTGGGGAAGCAGGATGGACAAGGGGGAGTCCAGAGCAAGGGGGAGTTTGGTGGGAGTGATGAGCACAAGGAGTGGCGGGAGAAGAGAGCTGACATGTAAAACGGGGAGAGCTGATGGACAGCGGAGCTTTTTAGTAGACGTCTCGGTGGTTAGAACTCGGTCCTGGGAACCAGAGAACCTGCGTTCTAATCCCGCTCCGCCACGTGCCTGCTGTCTGACCTTGGGTGAATCACGTAACTTCTCTGTGCCTCGGTTTCCTCCCCTATTAAATGGGGCTTCCAATAACTGGTCTCCCTCCCACTTAGAGAGCCCCATGTGGGACAGGCACTGTGTCCGACCTGATTGACTCAGATCTACCTCAGCTCTTAGAACGGTGCCCGACACGTAGTAAGCGCCTAAAAATACCCTAATCAATTATTAATCACCGAACGGTTCCATCTTAGATTTCCAGGACCATGTCCGTGACCCGGGACGTGGTGGACCCAGAGATTTACCTCTTCCAAGAGAGCAGCGGTCAGTCTGTCTCTCTGATCAACTAGGGCCTAGCCCCCCACCCCCCGACCTCCCCACCCCCAAAGCCATCTGGGAGACGGCTAGCCAGCGGGATCCTCTTTCTTGGGCAAATTTCCTGTCCTCAATTCCTGTGCGTGGAGGCAATCCGTGTAGAGGCCAGAGTTCTGGGCACTCTCCCAGAACCTGCCTGGGCGACAGGTGGAGGATGAACTTTTTTATGAAGAGGGAGAACTGCAGCAGAGACCCCCGATCTCTCTTCTGCCCTGCCTCCCACCCCATTGGGAGGGTCTCTGCTAGGCCCCAGGAAGGTAGAGGGGAGGTGGGAGGCGGCTGGGGAGGGGGAGAGGAGAGGGGAAGAGAGAGAGGTTAGAGTGGAGGGGGACGAAATCAAAGAAAATTGCAAAAGTCAATGGCCTGGAACAGGAGGGAGGCTCAGCAACTGCAATGTGACTTTGATTCCCCTATCATAACCCTGAATTAAAAATTCAGGCAATTATCTGCATGGCTTCCCTCTGATTAGGCCCAGCCAGGAGCTCATTAATGCAGCGGCACAGAGGAAACCCATTAGAGCTTGTGAAATGGAATGTTTCTCTGAGAACAGGTTCCGCTTGATGAAAAGGCCCAGCAAAAAGAAATTTCACACATTTTTGAGCTCAGAGTCATAAGACGGCACCCTGGTTTAAGGTTGCCCACCCTGCCTGTCTGTGTTAGGGTGAAAGCTTCCTTTGTTCCCTTCTCTGGGATCCTTTCGGGGGCCTTGGGGAGGTGGGGGTGCCGGGACACGGGGGACCCCGACACGGGAGAGCAGAGAGTCCGCTCAGCCCTTTCGCGTCCCCAAGTTTCTGACGAATTCACGCTCGCCGCCGAGATCTCGGTGCATCCCGGCTCCTCCGGACCGGTCCCGGTCAATCGGTGGAATTTACCAAGCGCTTGTGACGTGCAGAGCACTGTGCTAAGCACTCGGGAGGATAGCAATCCCTCGGTGGTATTTACTTGAGTGCTTACTATGTGCAGAGCACTGTATCAGGCGCTTGGGAGAGTACATGGCTTAGTGGATAGAGTCCAGACCCGAGAGTCAGAAGAACCTGGGTTCTGACCCCGACTCCACTTGTCTGCTGTGTGACCTTGGCCAAGTCATTTCACTGGGACTGGGACATGGACTACGTCCAACCCAATTATCTTGTATCCACCCCAGCGCTTAGTACAGTTCCTGGTACATAGTAAGCACTGTACAAATACCTCATTTACTATTATTATAATCCAACAAAATGAGCAGACTATTCTTCCTGCCCAGAATGAGCCCTCAGAGTCACTCCAGCCAAGCTGACCCATCCAAAGGCTGGGATTTGAATAAACCATCCTTCCTCTGCCACCAGGAAAAATCCCATGACCCTGGGCCAGGAAGGGGGGATGGAAAGTGAGGTTCAATAGATCAATCGATCCATCATATTTACTGAGCGTTTACTGTGTGCCGAGCACTGGACTACTGAGAGGGTAATAATAATCATTATGGTACTTGTTAAGAGCTTACTGGGTGCCGAGCATTCTTCTAAGCCCTGAAATAGATACAGGTTAATCAGGTTGGATATAGTCCCTGTCCCAGTTGAGGCTCGCACTCTTAATCCCCATTTTACAGATAAGGTAACAGGCCCAGAGATGTTAAGTGACTTGCCCAAGGTCTCCCAGCAGCCACGTGACAGAGCCGGGATTAGAACCCATGTCCTTCTGACTCCCAGGCCCATGCTCTATCCACTAAGCCACAGTACATCAGAGCTGGTAGCCACGATCCCTGCCCGGGAGGAGTTTACAGTCCTGAGGGGGAGAGAGATACTAAGATAAATAAATCAATTATAGATATGTACATAGGTGCTTGGGGCTGAAGGAGGGTTGAATAAAGGGAGCAAACCCAAAAGCAGGGGGCGATGCCGAAGGGGGTGGGAGAAGAGGAAATGAGGACTTAGTCAGGGAAGGCCTCTTGGAGGAGATGTTAGTGACCTAAGTCCTAGTTAGTTTCTGTAGCTCTTGCCCCAGAAATAATCCGACAGCCTCCCAACGCAGCCTGCCATTTGGCTTGGGTGTGCGAGGGGAGGGCTAGTTGTGCGTGGGGATCGGAGGACTGAAAATTCAACCTCCCAGCCCCTCCCAGTGGTTCCACTCGGCTACTTTCAGCCTCCCTCGAGTTGGAGGTTTGGTCTGGATGGGAGGACGTCTGTCTGGTTTCCTCCTCCGGGGTCCGGCTGTGTAGCGAAGAGCAGAAACTCAAAAGAGGCCTCCCCACCTCTAAGACACCCATATAGCTGCTAAGCATAGAAAATTTTTGTTTCCCTAGCTTCAGATTTGCTGCTGCGAGAGGCAGCATGGTGTAGCGGCCTGGGAATCAGTGGGTCGTGGGTTCTAATTCCGGCTCTGCCCTCTGTCTGCTTTGTGACCTTCGGCGAATCACTTCACTTCGCTGGGCCTCAATTCCTTCATCTGTAAAATGGCAGTGAAGCCCCACATTGGGCAGGGACTGTGTCCAACCTGATATGCTTATATCCTTCCTAGGGCTTAGCGGTGTCTGGCACATAGTCAGCACTTAACAAATAGCACGGTTATTATTATTATTTATTCCCACCTTCTGCCTGGCTGTACCACATCAAGTCCTGAAGGGGCAGGAGAAAGGGAGAATAGTACTACTTATTACTGAAGTAGTCTCACTTCATTGTCAATTTGCATTGTAAAATAAATTAACATGGAGAAGCACCATGGCTTGCTTGGTGGACAGAGCAAGGGGCTGGGAATCTGGAAACCTGGGTGCTAATAATTGTAACAGTAATAGAATTTATTGAGCACCCACTGGGTGAATACACTGTACTCTAAGCACTTAAGTGCTGAACAAATACCATAATCATTATTAATAATAAAAATAATAATGGAAAGGAATGACCTCCCCGCTATTCTCCCCCTCCTCCCTCTCCTCACTCTTGTCCCCCAAAATCCCAGGTTCACCTGTCTCTACTGAGGACCACCCAAATCCCAACTGCCAATCACTTTGTCATGGCAGCCCCAGGGCCCCTCTCCCGGATGCGCCACCCACAGAGAAAATCTTTCCAGGAAAAATCCAAGGGATCAACCCTGATAATAATAATAATAATAATAACTGTGGTGTTTGTTAAGCGCTTACTATGTGCCAGGCACTGTATTAAGCACTGGGGTAAATACAAGGTAGTTGAGTTGGACACAGTCCCGGTCCCGCATTCACAGTCTTAATCCCCATTTTACAGATGAAGGGACTGAGGCCCAGAGAAGTGAAGTGACTTACCCAAGGTCTCACGGCAGACAAGTGGCAGAGCCGGGATTACACCCCAAGCTCTTCTGACTTCCAACCTCCATGTTCTGTCCACTAGACCACGCTGATATTTGATAGGAGCCTACTGTGAGCTCAGCACTGAACTAAACACTGGGAAAGATGTGAGATAATTACTCCCCGTCCCATGTGGGCCTCACAATCTTGTATTTCCCTCCAGTGCTTAGCACAGCGCTCGACTCCTAGTTAGCGCTTAACTAACCCCGCCATCGGCATCTGTTTGGCTTGAGGGGCCGAAGAAGAAAGTTCAGAATGTCTTCCACCCATTTTGGAATCACATGGCACATGAGTAATTGCTCATTCTGAAATCACCTACAGAAACTAATTTCTCAACCTGCGGAAGCCCTGTTCCTCCGTTGAGAGAATAGGCCAGGATGCAGGTGCTAAGAGCTACAGAACTGTCTCCTACTCTCACTACTAACAAAGCTCCCTTAAAAAACACCTTTATTCCGATCCCTTTCAGGTGTGAGACCCTTATCTTTTCCTAACTGCTTCAGTTTTCTCACTTCATTGTCAATTTGCATTGTAAAATAAACATGGAGAAGGACCATGGCTTAGTGGAAAGAGCAGGGGGCTGGGAATCTGGAAACCCGGGTTCTAATCCTCTCTCCACCACTTGCCTGTTGGGTGACGTTGGGCAAGTCACTCAACTTCTCCATGCCTCAGTTTCTTAATCTGTAAAATGGGGACGTTGATGCTAGGAAAAGTCCAAGGAAAACGTGGAAAAGACAGAGCAGCAGCTAGATGGATAGAAGCCATACCAACGATAACAGGACAGCCGGTAGCAAGGTTGCGGATTATGCCAGGGAATTGGATGTTCTGGGAGAAATTATGTCCAGAGAGTCGCTGAGAAGTGGAAATGACTTGACGGCATTTGATTATATATATTTGTATGTATATTCATATGTACATTTTGTATATATATGATGGGGTTAAATATCTGCTCTCTCATTCTTCCTTAAACTGTGAGCCCCATGTCCAATCTGATTGTACTGTATTTACCCCAGTGCTTGGCTCATAATAGGTGCATAATAAATACTATTATTATTATTATCGTTATTCTTATTATTATTATTGTAGCTGTTGTTGTTATTAAATGAGGACAAGATTCAAACTCTCACCCAAATCCCCAGACCAGGTTCTAGCTATTTTGCTCTGCACACAGTAAGCGCTCAATAAATACGATTGAATGAATTTTAACGTGGGGCTCGTTGAATCTGTCCATAGCGTGTCCTTCACCGTGGACAAAGAAATTGCAGTCAAACCTGTTTCTGTATTGAAATAAATATTAGCTGTATAGAAAACTTGGGAAAAATCGAGCATCCTGTCCGTTCTGAGAGAGGGAGCGTGCTATTACAGAAGAAAGAACGAAGCCCCAAAAGGAAGAATTGCTAATGGCTCAGAAAATTTCCCCTCAAACACCTCCTGGAGTTGGATACCGGCTCCTCTAAGAAACAGTTGAGTCACTGTTAACTCCCACCTTCAGGATCACCTCATCTTGAACTGGGAATCACAAAATAGAGATTTCTTTGGAGAAGCTGCTTCCCTGCTAACTTCTTCCTCATCCTTACTGGGAACTGTAGTATTCTTTTTATTCCCTTAAGCTACCCTTGTTCTTGACTTGTTTACAGCACCTGGCTTTGATGTGGCTCTCTTTGCTCTTATGTAAACAGTCTATTTATTTATTCTTTTTTTTTTACCTTTCTATTGTTAAATTGAACCTCTGTTTCCCCTTTTGTTTCCATTGTATGTATGTCTGCTCCTCTACTCCACTAGAAGCTAAGTTCCTTGAGGGTGGGACCATTTCTTCTAATTTTATTATACCTTCCCAAGCACCTAGAATAGTGCTTCTCACATAGTAGATGGTTAATACAGTGCTCTGCCCACAATAGGTGCTTAGTACTCTACACAGTGCAGCATGGTATAGTGGTGAGAGCACAGGCCTGGAAGTCAGAAGGCCATCGGTTCTAATCCTGCCTCCATCACTTGTCTACTCTGTGACCTTGGGACAGGGACTGTGTCCAACCTGATTAACTTGTATCTACCACAGTGCTTGGCGCATAGTAAGTGCTAAACAGATACCATTATCATCATTATTATTATTACAAGGTTGGTGCTCAATAAATATTGCTGCTGCCGAGTAACCTGTTAACCTCTTTAAATAAAGGCATTTTCCTCTTCCATTCCAGATACATGGTTGATTTGTCTTTAAATCGAAGCAGAGAACCCGTGTGGAGGCTTAGGTGAGGAAGCAGACTGTGGGTGGGTGGTACCCCAAAACCTCTTCTGGTTTAAGAAGAGCAGGCCTAAGTGAGCTGGTCCCCCATTCTCCATCGTCCCCGTCCCCCAGTTCAGGTAAAGTCAAGGGTTGTGACAGGGCGGTCACTAAGTAGACATGTCCACGCACGCTATTTTCCCCATAGGACTACAGGTCTCAGCAATGCACATAGGCAGACACATAATCCAGACACGGCCATCCCTGCTCCAATGGCATTTGTTATTATTATGTGCCAAGCCCTGGACTAAGCACTGTACTACGTGCTGGGGTAGATACCAGACAATCAGGTTGACCACAGTTCCTGTCCACATATGAGTTTGCAGTCTAAATGGGCAGGAGAACACTAAATCTGGAAAGGAGATTTGGCCCCAGGCGGGGTTAACTGAGGGTGGTCTCAGCGTGGCCAGTTGTCCAGTTTTATACCTGGATGGTCTGGTTTGGTCTGGTCTGGTCTGGATGCACTGGGGTAGGTACAAGATAATCAGGGCAGACATAGTCCCTGTCCCATGTGGGACTCATGGTCTAAATAAGAGGGAGAACAGGTATTTCATCTGCATTTTACAGTTGAGGAAACTGAGGCACAGAGAGTTGAATGACTTCCCCGAGGTCACACAGCAGACAAGTAGTGGAGCCGGGATTAGAACCCTAGTGGATAGAGCATGGGCCTGGGAATCAGAAGGACCTTGGTTCTAATTCTGGCTCTGCCACTTGTCTGCTGTGTGACCTTGGGCAAGTCAGTTCACTCCTCCCTGTCCCAGTTCCCTCATCTGTGAAATGGCGTTTGAGACTGTGAGCCCTATGTGGGACAGGGACTATGTCCAACCCGATTATCTTGTACCTATCCCAGTGCTTAGAACAGTGCCTGACTCATAATAATATTAATAATGGTATCTGTTAAGCACTCACTATGTGCCAAGCACTGTTTTAAACACTGGGGTAGATACAGTGTTACCAGATTGTCCCACGCGGGGCTCACAGTCTTAATCCCCCTTTTACAGATGAGGGAACTGAGGCACAGAGAGGTTAGAGTGACTTGCCCAAAGTCACACAGCTAAGTGACAGAGCCAGGATTAGAACCCATGACCTCTGACTCCCAAGCCCGTGCTCTTTCCACTAAGCCACGCTGCTTCTCACACATAGCAAGTGCTTAAAAAATACCCCAATTATTATTATTATGTGACTCCCAGGCCTGTGTTCTTTCCTCTAGGCCACATTGCTTCCCAGCCTGCCTCCTGTCCAGGATGGATACAGTTTATTATTTATTATTAAATGCCGTCGAGTCATTTCCACTTCATAATGACCCTATGAACGTACTATCAATGTAACCTCGCTAACGGTTCTTCCATTTATCGTTGTAATGGTTTCTATCCCTCTGGCGGCCGGTCTGCCTCTACCATGTTTTCCCTTGACTTTTCCTAACATTACTGTCTCCTCCAGAGAATTAGTCCTCCTGATGATGTGCCCAAAATATGCTAATCTAAGTCAAGTCATTTGGCCTTTCAAAGACCACATTGGCTTAATTTGCTCCAAAACCCGTTTGTTCGTTTTTAGGGCAGTCCATGGTATTGAGCCTAGCCTTCTCCAACACCATATTTCAAAAGACAGATAAAGTCATGGGCATTTTTACGTTTGGTATTTCCATTTTCAGCTCTCAACCTCCCTCCGCCCCTGGGTTCCGTGGTCCAGGTGTAGCATCTGAGCTCACCAAGACCTGGAAAGGGAACAGACCTGATGGCTGTGCTCAAGTAAACGCTCAATAAATACCATTGATTGACCGACTGACCCAAGAGGGTAGGCACTGACTCCTGTTATGTGACAGCACAAAGTCTTGGGCCATGAAGAGATGCTATAAATGCTTTTGTAAGAACAATAATAATGTCATTTACACAGGCCCACTATCCATCCATCAATCAGTCAGTCAGTGGTGTTCATTGAGCACTTACTGTGTGCAGAGCACTGTATTAAACTCTTGGGAGAGTACAATATAACGGAGTTGATAGACATATAACATTTGGGAGAGTACAATACAATAAAGTTGGTAATAATAATAATAATAACTTTGGAATTTGTTCCGTGTTTAGTTAAGCGCATTGTACTAAGCACTGGGATAGATACAAGCTAATCAGATTGGACATAGTTTCCGTCCTACATAGGGTTCACAGTCTTAATCCCATTTGACAGATGAGGTAACTGAGGCCCAGAGAAGTGAAGTGACTTGCCCACATTCACCCAGCAGAGAGGAGGCAGAGCCAGATTTAGAGCCCAGATCCTTCTGACTCCCAGGTCCTAATTTAAATTCCTAAATTCATGCAGTCGTATTTATTGAGCGCTTACTGTGTGCACTGTGCACTGTACTAAGCACTTGGAAAGTACAACTGGGCAACTAATAGAGACAGTCCCTACCCAACAAAGGGCTCACAGTCTAGAAAGGGGGAGACAGACAACAAAACAAAACCGTAGACAGACATCAATAGCATCAATATAAATAAATTGAATTATAAATATATAAATCCTAAATCTACATCTCCAGCCCTGATCTCGCTCCCTCTCTGCAGTCTCACATTTCCTCCTGCCTTCAAGACCTGGATATCCTGCTGTTACCTCAAACTTAACATGTCCAAAACGGAACTCCTTGTCTTCCCTTCCAAACCCTGCCCTTCCCCTGACTTTCCCATCACTGTGGATGGCACCACCATCCTTCCTGTCTCACAAGCCCATGATCTTGGTGTTATCCTTGACTCCTCTCTCATTCAACCGACATATTCAATCCAATCCCATCCCTCCCATCCTTTAACTGTTGGAGTTCCTCAAGGGTCAGTTCTCGGCCCTCTTCTGTTCTCCATTTACACTCACTCCCTCGGTGAACTCATTCGCTCTCACGGCTTTGACTACCATCTCTACGCAGATGACACGCAGATCTACATCTCCGCCCCTGTCCTGTCCCCCTCCCTTCGGGCTCGCATCTCCTCCCGCCTCCGGGACGTCTCCACCTGGATGTCGGCCCGCCACCTAAAACTCAACATGAGCGAGACCGAGCTCCTCATCTTCCCTCCCAAACCCGGTACTCTCCCAGACTTCTCTATCACCGTGGATGGCACGACCATCCTTCCCGTCTCTCGGGCCCGCGATTTCGGTGTCATCCTTGACTCGTCTCTCTCGTTCACCCCACGCGTCCTATCCGTTACCGAGACCTGCCGGTTTCACCTCTACGATATCGCCAAGATCCGCCCTTTCCTCTCCACCCAAACGGCTACCTTACTGTTACGGGCTTTCGTTATATCCCGGCTAGACTACCGTGTCAGCCTTCTCTCTGACCTCCCTTCCTCCTCTCTCGCCCCGCTCCGGTCTATTCTTCACTCCGCTGCCCGGCTCATCTTCCCGCAGAAACGATCTGGGCGTGTCACTCCCCTTCTTAAACAACTCCAGTGTTGCCTATCGACCTCCGCTCCAAACAAAAACTCCTCACTCTAGGCTTCGAGGCTCTCCATCACCTCTCCCCTTCCTACCTCTCCTCCCTTCTCTCTTTCTACCACCCACCCCGCACGCTCCGCTCCTCCGCCGCCCACCTCCTCACCGTCCCTCGGTCTCGCCTATCCCGCCGTCGACCCCCGGGTCACGTCCTCCCGCGGTCCCGGAACGCCCTCCCTCCTCACCTCCGCCCAACCGATTCTCTTTCCCTCTTCAAAACCCTACTTAAAAATCACCTCCTCCAAGAGGCGTTCCCAGACTGAGCTCCTCTTCTCCCTCTACTCCCTCTGCCATCCCCCCTTTACCTCTCCGCAGCTTAACCCTCTTTTTCCCCTTTTCCCTCTGCTCCTCCACCTCTCCCTTCCCATCCCCACAGCACTGTACTCATCCGCTCAACTGTATATATTCTCGTTACCCTATTTATTTTGTTAATGAATTGTACATCGCCTCGATTCTATTTAGTTGCCATTATTTTTAAGAGATGTTCTTCCCCTTGACTCTATTTATTGCCATTGTTCTTGTCTGTCCGTCTCCCCCGATTAGACCGTAAGCCCGTCAAACGGCAGGGACTGTCTCTATCTGTTGCCGACTTGTTCATCCCAAGCGCTTAGTACAGTGCTCTGCACATAGTAAGCACTCAATAAATACTATTGAATGAATGAATGAACCGTAAATCCTGTCTGTCCACCTTCACACATCTCTAAAATCTGCCCTTTTCTCACCATCCAAACTGCTTCCGTGTTAAACCTATCACTTATCCTATCTCACCTTGATTACTGTAAACATCCTCCTTGCTGACCTCCCAACCTCCTGTCTCTGCCCATTCCATCCCATAGTCATTCTGCTGCCCGGATCATTTTTCTACAGAAATGTTCCAGATAAGAATGTCCACACCTCCAGGAGCTCTAATGGTTGCCCATCTACCTTTGCCTCAACAAAAACTCCTCACCACTGGCTTCAAAGCTCTCAATCACCTTGCCCTCTCTTACCTCACCTGATACTTTCTTAACACAACTCATCCTGCACACTTTGCTCCTCTAATGTTAACTGTTCTCACTGTACTTGGGTCTCCTCTATTTCACTGCCGACCTCTTGCCCACATTCTGCCTCTGTCCTGGAACTCCCTCCCTCCTCAGATCTGACAGACAATGACTCTCCCCCTTGTTTAAAGCCTTATGGAGGGCCCATCTCCTCCAAGAGGCCTTCCCTGACTAAACTTTCCTCTTCTCCCACTCCCTTCTGCATCGCCCTGACTTGCTCCCTTTATTCATCCCTTCTCCCAACCCCACAGACCTTATGCACGTAATCTGAAATTTATTTATATTAATGTCTGTCACTCCCCCTTGTCAGCTCATTGTCTGTGCATTGTTGTATTGTACTCTCCCAAGTGCCCAGTACAATTCTCTGCACACTGTAAGTGCTCAATAAATACGATTGAATTAGTGAATGAAAGACGAATCCATCAATCAGTGGCATTACGATTGAATTAATGAATGAAAGATTAATCCATCAATCAGTGGCATTTATTGAGCACCAACTGAGTGCAAGAGCACTGAACGAAGTTCTTGGGAGAGTACAGAGCGATAGAGTTGGCAGACATGATCCCTGCCCTCAAGGAACTTACAGCCTAGAGGTCGAAGCGACGTCGAGGGTATTTTGGAGAGGAATTTTGAAGTGGAAATTTTCCCTTTTGACCTGAACCCGCGCGGAGCAGCTTAACTCTTATCCAAACTACCATCCCCAGAGATTGCCCCGAGAAGACAAAGATGATCTCTGGAGAGTCAGGGGCCACTGATTCTGACCCCAGAGCTCAAACCAAGAACCTTCTGTCAGCGGGTCACCTTGTAGATGACAAGTCGGGGTTTGTCGGCCTCTATTCTCTGCCAAGGCCTCAGGTCTGCCTGGGACAGAGGAAACCCTCACGTTCCTGCCTCATCCTCTGCCTCTTTCCAGAAGAATTATGCTTCAAGTTTGGCCTAATAGGTCAAGCCCAGCCCTGAGAGTCAAGGGCCCTGGATTCTAATCCCAGTTCCACCATTTGCCTGCTGTGTGTACTTAGGCAAGTGGCTTCAATATTCTGGGCCTCTTTTCCCTCATCATTATTTCGGGGATCCCTCTCCCTGTTAGACTATAAGCCCCACGTGGGGCAGGTTGGGTGTCTGATCCGAGAAGCAGCACGGTGAAGTGGATATAGCACGGTCCTGGGAGGCAGGAGGTCACGGGTTCTAATCCTGGCGCTGCCCCTTGTATGCTGTGTGACCTTGGACAAGTCACTTCTCTTCTCTGTGCCTCAGTTACCTCACCAGTAAAATGAAGATTGACAATGTGAGCCCCAACGTTAGACAGGGATTGGGTCCCACCCAATTTGCTTGTATCCACCCCAGGGCTTAGTACGGTGCCTGGCACATGGTAAGTACTTAATAAATACCACAAGTATTATCTGATTATATTGTTTCTATGCCAGTGATTAACGTAGTGCTCGGCATATAGTAAGCACTTACCCAAAGCCACAAATCCGCCCACACCCACGTCCAGACTATATTAATAGCCAAAATGACCAAATTATAAAATGCAAGCTGCTTACAATTTTGATTGAACAATGAGCAGATCTCAAAATTGCAGTGCTTCCAAACGTTCTGAAGGGAAAAAGCTTGTTTGCTCTGTCTGTGCATCCCTCTTACTGCAGATGGAGCAAAAGGGAATCAACCACCTGCCTCTCCTTCTTCCCCCCCCCCCATGCGAGGGTGCAGACCCCAGAGGAGGGGTGGAGGGTCTACGACCCATGAGTACTGTGGCTGGGCGGCCCCCGTCCTATATGATGATTGGGTCATCCTGCAGTGGAGAAGGAGGGAGGCAGCAAGTAGGTCAGTCAATCATATTTATTGAGCGCTTTGTGTGTGCAGAGCACTGTACTAAGCACTTGGGAGAGTACGATAGAACATTCGTTCAATCCATTCAATCGTATTTATTGATGATGATGATGGTATTTGTTAGGTCCTTACTATGTGCCAAGCGCCGTTCTAAGTTCTGGGATAGATACAGAGTAATCAGGTTGTCCCACATGGGGATCACAGACTTAATCCTCATTTTACAGATGGGGTAACAGGCACAAAGAAGTTAAGTGACTTGCCCAAAGTCACACAGTTGATAAGTGGCAGAGCCAGGATTAGAACCCACAACCTCTGACCCCCAAGCCCGTGCTTTTTCCACTAGGTCACGCAGCTTCTCTGTTGAACACTTGCTGTGTGCATAGCACTGTACTAAGTGCTTGAGAGAATACAGTACACCAACAAATAGACACATTTCCGCCCTCGGCGAGCTCACAGTCTAGAAGGGGTGATATAAACAAACAGATGAATAAATAAATTACAAATATATACATATGTGCTGTAGGGACGAGAGGGAAGAAGAATTAAGGAGCAAGTAAGAGTGGAACAGAAGGGAGTGAGAGGAGTGGAGGATTTAGTCAGGAAAGGCTTCTTGGAGGAGATGTGCCTTCAATAAGGCTTCAAAGCAGGGGAGAGCAATTATTTGTCTGATACAAGGAGGGAGGGCAATCCAGGCCAGAGGTAGGATTGGAGTGCTCTGCACACAGTAAGCACTCGGTAAATACAATTCGACTGAATTGAAATGAAGAGCACCTGGGAGAGTAAAATGGAGCTGGTAGATACCAATCTTGCCAAGGAGCTTACAGTCTAACGGAGGAGATAGGCACTAAAAAAATTACAGGTAGGGAAAGTGGGAGAGTAGGTACATTCATTCATATTTATTGAGCGCTCACTGTGTGGAAAGCACTGTACTAAGCGCTTGGGAAAGTGCAATACAACAATAAACAGACACATTCCTTGCCCACAATGGGACGCTATGGAGATGGGATGAGTAGACTCCAAGTTCATTATGGGTAGGGAATGTATCTGCTAATACTGTTACATTGTGCTCTCCCAAGCATTTAGCATAATGCCTGCACATGGTGCTCAGTAAATACAACTGATTGATTAGGGGGTAATAATAATAACTGTGGCATTTGTTAAGAGAAGCAGCGTGGCTCAGTGGAAAGAGCCAGGGCTTGGGAGTTAGAGTTCATGGGTTCGAATCCTGACTCTGCCACTGGTCAGCTGTGTGACTGTGGGCAAGTCACTTCACTGGGCCTCAGTTCCCTCATCTGTAAAATGGGGATTAACTGTGAGTCTCACATGGAACAACCTGATTACCCTGTATCTACCCCAGCGCTTAGAACAGCGCTCTGGACATAGTAAGCGCTTAACAAATACCAACATTATTATTACTATTAAGTACTTACTATGTGCCAGTCACTGTTCTAAGCACTGGGCTGGATACAAGCAAATCGGGTTGGGCCCAGTCCCTGTCCTGCACAGGGCTCACTGTCTTAATCCCCATTTTACGGATGAGGTCACAGAGACACAGGGAAGTGAAGTGACTTCCCCAAGGCCACGGAGCAGACAAGTGGAGGAATCAGGATTAGAACCCGCGATCTTCTAAATCCCAGGCCGGTGCTCTCACCGCCACACCATGCTGCCTCAAGACCCTAGTGGATAAGCGACATAGCAGGGAGGAAGAATCGAGCTGGTGGAGCTTGAGGGCTCGGCTGGCTAGACTGAGCGCAACCCAATTATCCTGTAACCGCCCCAGCGCTTAGAACAGTGTCTCGCAAATAATAAGCGCCTAACTAATACCATAATAATTATTATTATTAGAGAACCGAAACCAAGGTCCTTCCTGGGGCTTGTTTCTCCCCAACTCCCCACAGATGCCATCATTATTATTATGATGATGATAATGTCTTCCCTAATTTGGCTGATTAAAGTAGGGGAAAAAATAATTTGTTGTTTGCACCACCTAGTGGTTAAAGAATCCAGCAAGGCGCTTACAGTATCTTCTAAAGCCCTCAGAAGTCAAACAGAGGAAATACGGAGGAAAATCCAAATCTGAAAACAAAAGAACACTCCTTCCCACCCCCCAAAGGCTGTAAGGGATCTCATAGGCTTGATTCTAACCAAAAAAACCCCCAAGAAGCAGTATGGCCTAACTGAAAGAGCTCAGGCCTGGGAACGAAAGGAGCTGGCCTCTAATCCCGGCTCTGTGGATTGGCGTGTGACCTTGGGCAAATCACTTCAGTTCTCTGTGCCTCGACTATAAAATGGAGAGTCAATACGCGTTCTCCTTTCCACTTAGACTGTGAGCCTCGGGTGGGACAGGGGCTGCATCCCAACTGATAATCTCCTATCCACCCCAGTGCCTAGTAAAGTGCTTGGCAAACAGTAAGGGCTTAACGAACATCATCGTCATCATCATCAGGTACTCGGTATAATGGTGGGCACGGAGTAAGCACTTAATAAATAATATTATTATCATAATAGTGATGCCAAAATTTCTCAAGGGCTCAAACACTAATTGGTGCGGGGAGAGGAGGTTGGCTGGAATCACAGTTCCCACTTACACGGAAGTTCTCATACGCCCAACCTCCAATATCAGTCAGTGTGTGACAAGACCTAATGACAACTGTGATATGATGATGATGACGATGGCATTTGTTAAGCGTTTCCTCTGTGCAAAGCACTGTTCTAATCGCTGGGGGGATACAAGGTGATCAGGTTGTCCCATGTGGGGCTCACAGTCTGAATCCCCATTTTACAGATGAGGTAACTGAGGCCCAGAGAAGTGAAGGGACTTGCCCAAAGTCACACAGCTGACAAGCGGTGGAGCTGGGATTAGAACCCATGACCTCTGACTCCCAAGCCCGGGATCTTTCCACTGAGCCACGATGCTTCTCCTATCTGTTGAGTGCTTGCAATGTACTAAACGCTGGAGTAGATGCAGTCCTTGTCCCATCGGGGATTCATAGTCCAGTGGGGAGGGAAACAGGCATTCTATCTCCATTTTACAGGTGAGGAAACTGAGACATAGAGAAGTTGTGACTTACCCAAGGTCACACAGCAGGCAAACGGCGTAGGTCGGATTAAAACCCACATCCTCTGACTGTCAGCCCCTTGCTCTTTCCTCTAGGCCATGCAGAGAGGAATGAGCAACTTTTGCAGGTTTTTGGGAAGTGGGGAGATGTGCACAAAACGATGTTCTAGAAAAAAAGAATGGAGCCAGGTTTCCTGGGTGTTCTGTTTCCCGGGACTCTCTCTATTGTAAGTTTCTTATGAGCAGGGAATGTATGTACCAGCTCTATTGTACTGAACCCTCCAAGTGCTTAATACAGTGTTCTGCACACAGTACTCAATAAATATCACTGATTGACTGAAGAGTAAACAAAACAGAACTCCTCATTTTGCACCCATCCAAACCCTGTCCTCCCCCTGACTTTCTCATCACTGAAGACGGCGCCGCCATCCTTCTTGTCTCACAAGCCTGCAACCTTGGCATTACCCTCGACTCATCTCTCTCATTCAACCCACGTATTCGATCTGTCGCCAAATCCCGTCGATCTTTCACGACATCACTAAACTTCGTCCATTCCCCTCCATCGAAACTACCACATTGCTCTAAGCACTTGTTTTATCCTGCCCTGACTATTTCATCAGCCTCCTTTCTGATCTCCCTCCCTCCTGCCTCTCCCCTCTTCAGTCCATACTTCATTCTGCTGCCCAGATCATTTTTCTTAAAAACCATGTTTCCCCACTCTCCGATAACCTCCAGTGGTTGCCCATCCACCTCCACGTCAAGCAGAAACTCCTTACCGCTGGCTTTAAAGCATTTGCTCCCCTCCTACCTCACTTTTCTGATTTCCTACTACAACCCAGCCCGCACACTTTGCTCTTCTAACACCAACCTACTTGATCTTGTCTATCTCACCACCAACACCTCACCCTGCCTCTGCTTTAGAACTCCCTCCCCCTTCATATCCAACAAACACTCACTCTCCCCATCTTGAAAGTTTTTTCAAAATCACCTCTCCCCCAAAAAGGCCTCCCCAACTAAGCCTTCATCTCCCCTATTCCCTCTCCCTCTACATCTCCCTTAAACTTGGATTGGTATCCTTTATTCACCCCACCCTCCGTCCCAAGGCACCGATTCATTCATTCAATCGTATTTATCGAGCGCTTACTGTGTGCAAAGCACTGCTGTATATACCCTTAATTTATCTTAACGTTTGTCACCCCCTCTGCTCTGTAAGCTCTCTGTGGGCAGGGGATATATCTACCAACACTGCTGTACGGTAGTCTCCCAGGTTCAGTGTAAATGCTCAATAAATGTGACCGATTGATTGATTGGAAGAGGGGGATGTCCCTTCACGTACATTTCCGTGACAATATGGAAGTTCTCTCTGCCCCGGAGCCAGAAGCAGAATGATTCTGAAAGAGATATGGAGTCCTTAGTGGACTTGTCTATATTGGTGATGGCAGAGCAGTGGGCAACTGCCCATCATCGGGACCGAGGCTGGGCGGAACCACTAGCACTAGGGACTTTTGGGCAAGCTTCCAGGCCAACGTAGGACAAAATCTCTAGACCAAACCTGCCCTCGTGGCCCAGCTCAGCCTAAGGTTTCTGCACCCCAGGGCTCCCACTTACGAGAACCAAGGCCAGGACCGGCGTGAGAGACAGGCATCGCCAGAGTTTTAAGGAAAATTGGAAAGGTTTCTATCAACTCACAAGCAGATGTGTCCCAACATGCCTTGCTCATGCACATCAATGGAAGAGCCAGAGATGGGGCCGGGGAGAGAAAAGGCGGCTGGAAGAGGGGACAAAGCTAAGGAAAAAGCTCAGGCAGACTTCACAACTGGAGTGAGGCGAGGGGGAGAAAGGGGAAGGGATTTTAGGGATTATGAGGACCAAGAGGGAGCAGAGAGCCACCATTTTAGTTTTTTTCAGTCCTATCTGGAAAAGAGGCAATTGAGGAAACAATGTTAAAAGCCCCGCTGGGAGGGGAAAAAGGAGAGGGAAATATAAGGATTATGCGGGGAAGGAGAGGCTGGGGAATGGATGGTGGTGAAATCAACAGGAAGGATCAAGGAACCCATATCTGATGAAGTTCAAGTCAGCTACCCTACCACGGAACCTTCTGGAATTAGTGTGGATGCATTAATGAAGCTATATCACTCATCTATAATTGATTGAGTGCACAATTCGGGAGCTCTTCCAGGAACCAACTCCCCCATTTATAACATTCCTCCTTCGGGGACATACGTTCCACATTACAATGTTTCACCCTAATAATAATAATAATAATAACTGTGGCCTTTATTAAGCCCTGATGCACCAAGCACTTTGTGCTGAGCACTGGGGCAGAGACAAAGTGATGGGATTGGTCACAGTCGCTCCCTCGCCGAAGCCTTTGCTTTTTAACCTGCCATGAGACCGAAGGGGCAGAAATGTTACACCCACGGATGGGAATCTCCAGATGCCAATTTGACGGATCTGTCAAATCCCCTGAGGAACAGAGCTGCCAGAAGAAGAGCTGGAGGGAACCCCTTGTGTCTCCTGCCCCCACAACCAGAGCCTTGAAGGAAATCCCGTGAGTACAAGTTCATTCCTTGAGGTCTCCCCAGTTCTTCCTTTTGGAAGTTGGGCCTTTTAGGGGAATTTAGAGAAGGGGGTGGAGTTATTTGTCAAAAGAGACAGGCAAAGCACCTCCCCAGGGCCATCGATGGAGCTGTGGGGGGGGGCAAACAGGGGGGTTGGTGCCGGCCCAAAATGCATTACTGCCTTTAGTGAGGCTTGGTGGAGTGGGTCTGGGAGACAGGGGAACTGGGTTCTAATCCCAGCTCTGTCACTTGCCTGCTGTGTGACCTTGGGTATTCATTCATTCATTTTTATTTAGTGAGTGCTTACTGTGTGCAGAGCACTGTACTAAGCACTTGGGAGAGTACAATATAAACTCACTGTGGGCAGGGAATGTGCTTGCTTGTTGCTATATTGTACTCTCCCAAGTGCTTAGTGCAGAGCTTTGCACACAGTAAGCGCTCAATAACTACGATTGAATGAATAAATGAATGAATGAACAATAAACAGACATATTCCCTGCCCACCACGAGCTTACAGTCGGCACTTCACTTCTCTGGGCCTCAGTTTCCTCTTCTGTAAAACAGGGATTCAATACTTGTGCTCCCTCCCCTCCCTGCTCTATACTGAAGGTTCATTGTGGGCGGGGAATGTGTCTGTTATATTATTGTACCGTACTCCCCCAAGCGCTTAGTACAGTGCTCTGCACATAGTAAGCACTCAATAAATACAACTTATAGACGGACTGTCCTTAGATGTGAGCCCCATATGGGAGAGCTACTGTGTCTGACCTGATGATTTTGTATCTACCCCAGCTCTTTGGCACATAGTAAGCGCTTAGCTGATACCATTTTATTATTTCAGGGTGCAGAGGGGGGGTCATCACCACCCCTCCCCCTCCATTGCTGACCCAGCACAGGGGCCTAGAGGTGGGGGTCCTAGGTGACAGACCCCTGCAACTGGAAAATGTCTAGTCTCAAGGAGCTGCTTTGGTTCAGCAGCTTGGACATCGCTGGAAGTTAATCAGTGATGGCGGAGGGATTAATTGATAACAGGCCAGCAGACAAGATAATTCAGGTCTCTGGGTCGGGAGAGAACAAGGTGGCTCTTTCTCATTTCAGAAGGAGGCTGAGAGGAGACTAGTCCACGCCCCATCCGAGAAAGTTTCCTCTGAGGAGCAAGAGGCTGCGTAAGAAAAATAATAATGGTATCTGTTAAGCATTTACTATGTGCCAAGCACTGCTCTAAAACTGGAGTAGATACAAGTTAATCAGATTAAACACTGTCCCTGTCCCACATGGGGCTCACACTCTTAATCCCCATTTTCCAGATGAGGTAACTGAGGCCCAGTGAAGTGACTTGCCCAAGGTCACACAAACAGGCAAGTTGTAGAGCTGGGATTAGAACTCAGGTTCTTTAGGTTCTTCTGACTCCCGGGCCCATGCTCTGTCCACTAAGACACGCTGCTTCTCTTAACACGGGCCTGGGAGCCAGAGGACCTGGGTTCTAACCCCGGCTCTGTCACTTGCTTGCTGTGAGACCTTGGTCAACCCACTTAACTGCTCTGTGCCTTAGTTTCCTCCTCTGTAAAAAGGGGATTTGATATCTGCTCTCCCTTCGACTTGACTGTGAGCCCCATGTGGGCAGGGACTGTGTCTGACCTAATCGTCTTGTACCTACCCCAACGCTTAGTACAGTGCTCAGCCCGTAGTAGGCGGTTAACAACTCGCCCACCACTGCTGACCCAGCACTACCCAGTATCCAACCCAGCAATTAGTACAATGCTTAGCACCTAGTAAATGGTTAAAAAATATAATGATAAAACGACGACTATCAGCTGCTGCTTCAGTTGGGTTGTTTTTTTTTAATGGTATTTGTGAAGTGCTTACTATGTGCCAGGCACTGTACTACGTTCTGGGGTAGACACGAGTTTGGACATTATCCATGCCTCACATGGGGTTACAGTCTTAATCTCCATTTCTCAGATGAGCTAAATGAGGCCCAGAGAAGTCAAGTGACTTGCCCAAGGTCACAGAGCAGTCACTTGGCAGAGCCGGGATTAAAACCCAGATCCTTCTGACTCCCAGGCCGAAGGTCTATTTACTAGGCCACACTACCTGAGCGTTGAGGGACTGTGGTTGTGTATAGGGGTAGGAGAGAAGGAGGGTAAACCCCACTGAAAGCAGTTTACCCGTCGATTAATCAATCAATCGTCCTTATTGAGTGCTTAATGCGTGCAGAGCACTGTACTAAGTACTTGGGAGAGTACGATATAACAGTAGTGCAGACACATTCCCTGCCCACAGTGAGCTTAAAGTCTTGAGGGGGAGCTTTCATTTTGCATTTCTGCAAAGTTCTGGAAGGTTCAGCAGGTTCCACTTTCTAGCCTCTTCAAGGGACTTAATCCACCCCTCCTGGATTCTGCCCCAGAGCAGCAGTGGCATGGGTAAGGATGATCAGTCAGTGGTATTTATTGAGCGCCTGATGAGGAAACCTGAGCGGACAATGGCAGGTGTCACAGGGCAAGTCACTTCGCTTCTCTGTACCTCAGTTACCTAATCCGTAAAATGGGGATTGCAATGTGAGCCCCACATGGAAAAGGGACTGTGTCCAACTCAATTTGCTCACCCCAGCACTTAGTACCCTGCCCGGCGCAAGTAAGTGCTTAACAAACACCGTTATTATTAGTAGTAGTAAGTGCTCAATAAATGTCATTGATTGATTGGCCTGGAGATGAGGCTTGGTCACACAGTAAGCACGCAATAAATACGACCGAATGAATGAATGACAACTAAGGAAATTCTAAAAACACAAAGCGAACCTAAAAGAAAGGACAGGGATCGACACAAGATAAAGCCAAACCACTGGGCTCCACCGAGGTCCTGGCCTTTCCGGCCGTCCACCTTCTGTGGAGAAGGCGGCCCCGGGCTGCTACAACCCCCTGCTTCCGTCCCCCCTGCCAAGATGGAGCCAGTCATGCCTGGGAAGGAGGCCCCTGGATGACACAATGGCGGGTGGGCAGGGAGGATGATTCTCAGTGATCCGGTTTCTCACCATCGTCCAGGTTTAGCGGGAGCCGATCGATCGGTGATATTTACTGAACTCTTTCTGGGGGCCACGCACTGCGCTTGGGAGAGCTCAATACAAGAGAATTGGTGGACACCATTCTACTAAATGTGGCTAAGACTGCGGAGAACTGCGAGGGCAGTCAATCATATTTGCTGAGCGCTTACTGTGGGCTGAGCACTGCACTAAGTGCTTGGCAGAGTACAGTATCACAATAAACAGACACATTTCCTGCCCATGACGAGTTTACAGCCTAAAGGGACTGTCTAGAGGTGGAGTCGGGGTGTGTGTGAGTGAACATGTGTGTATATGTGTGTGAGAGGGGGTGTGCACGTGAGGGAATTGGAGTGTGTGGGAGTGTGAGTACTCCGGATATGTGATTGGGTGCGTGATTGTGAATATGTACGCCTGGGCGTAAGGGGGTGTGTGAGTATAATAAAATAATAATAATGGTATTTGTTCATTCATTCAATGGTGTTTATTGAGCGCTTACTGTGTGCTGAGCACTGCACTGAGTGCTTGGAAGAGTACAATATCACCATAAACGGACATTTCCTACCCACGACGAGTTTACAGCCTAAAGGGACTGTCTAGAGGTGGAGTCTGGGTACACGTGTGTATATTTGTGTGAGAGGGGGTGTGCATGTGAGGGAATTGGCGTGTGTGGGAGTGTGAGTACTCTGGGTGTGTGATTGGGTGTGTGATTGTGAATATGTATGCCTGGGTGTAAGGGTGTGAGTGGGCGCGTGAGTATAATAAAATAATAATAATGGTATTTGTTCATTCATTCATTCAATCGTGTTTATTGAGCACTTACTATGTGCAGAGCACTGTACTAAGCGCTTGGAATGTACAGTTCACCAACAGAGACAATCCCTGCCCAACAACAGGGTCACAGTCTAAAAGGGGGAGACAGATGACAAAACAAAGCAAGTTGTTAGGTGCTTACTATGCACCAAGTACTGTTCTAAACCCTGGGGTAGATGCGAGGTAATCAGCTTGTCTCACATGGGGCTCACAGTCTTAATCCCCATTTTACAGAGGAGGTAATTGAGGCACAGAGAAGTTAAGCGACTTGCATTAAGTGATGATGTACAGGTGTGCTAGAATGGCAGCGGGCTTTTCTCATCTAAACTGAAATGATGAATTAGATAGGAAAATGAGAATTCCTTTTAATATGATGGTGTGGTCTTTCATATGGTAATTCCTCTCCCCTACCCCCCAACCCCCAGCCCACCTGGCTGGTGAGCCCTGGGACTGGGATTCCCCCCTGACTCACTGGGTTGCCATCTGATCTGATTTGCTCTCAGATGGTGACCACCTGGGAAGAATTTCTGGAAATGGACATGGTCTCACTCCTTCCAGAAACTTCCAGACCCTTTGTGGCCTCTGGGGTCAAACCAAGAGGGCAACGGTGGGGAGTGGGGAGATGGACTGAGTGGGGTGAAGTTGCTAAGGGGGATTTGGAAGTGGACACAATAAGAATGGCATTTATTTGGCAATTACTAGTTGCTTAGCACTGGTGTAGCTTCAAGATAATCAGACAATTGAGAAGCAGGGTGGCCTAATGGTTAGAGAGATAGAGTTCCCTCAGTTGCCTCATTTCTCTCATCTGTAAAATGGGGATTAAGACTGTGAGCCCCATGTGGGACAACCTGATGACCTTGTATCTACCCCAGCGCTTAGAACAGTGCTTGGCACATAGTAAGCACTTAACAAATACCACCATTATTATTATTAGAGCATGGGCCTGGGAGCCAGAAGGATCTGGGCTCTAATCCCGGCTCTGCCACTTGTAGGCTATGTGACCTTGAGCAAGTCACTTCACTGGGCCTCAGGTCCCTCATCTGTGAAATGGAGTTTGAGACTGTGAGTCCCAGGCCATCCTCACTATTATTAGTATTATGCAAAATTCTCAGATCGGGCACATTCCCTGTCCCACATGAGGCTTGCAGTCAAAGGGGGAAGGAGAATAAAAGCAGCATGGCTTAGTGGAAAGAGCGTGGGCTTGGGAGTCAGAGATCGTGGGTTCTAATCCCCGCTCCACCACTTGTCGACTGTGTGACTCTGGGCAAGTCACTTAACTTCTCTGTGCCTCAGTTACCTCATCTGTAAAATGGGGATTAAAACCTTGAGCTTCATGTGTGACAACCTGATTACCTTGTGTCTACCCCAGTGCTTAGAACAGTGCTTGGTAAATAGTAAGCCCTTAACAAATACCATGATTACTATTTATAATAACAGACATCGAATCTCCATTTTATAGATGAAGAAACTGGGACCCAGAGAAATTAAGTGATTTACCCTAGGTCACCCAGTTGTTAAGTGACAGAGCTGGGATTAGAACTCAGGTTCTCTGACTCCCAGGCCGGTGCTCTTTCCATTTGGATGCCCTGCTTCGCCTACGTGGGGTAGACACGCAGTGAATTGACACCTTAATGTGGCAGGATAGTTTGCATACCCTGATGAAGCTTAGAGCTCTTCCACATAAGGCTCCCCGTAAGGGAGAGGTCTAAGCCGAAGAATCAGACAAGTTGATTCACCTGTGCAGCAGCGGCACAGGGGGAAAGAGTCCAAGGCAGGTAATCAAGTGATCAAAACGTTAATCAAAGACAACGGCAGAAACTCAAGTT
The DNA here is from genome assembly GCF_004115215.2 of Ornithorhynchus anatinus. Lineage (NCBI taxonomy): Eukaryota > Metazoa > Chordata > Mammalia > Monotremata > Ornithorhynchidae > Ornithorhynchus > Ornithorhynchus anatinus. Next base: position 15,001,963 of record NC_041744.1, read on the forward strand.
TTTACTGCTCGAAAGAAGGCAGCGGTAACCCACGTCTGATCTTTACCAAGAAAATTCTCTGGATACCAGAATGACTTTATGACAGAAGATGGGACATTCTTTCATGCATTCATTCACTGTCACATTTATAGAGTGTTTACTGTGTGCAAAGCTTGGGAGAATACAGTATAACAACAAACACACATTCATGCCCACAACGAGCTCACAGTCTAGTGGGGGAGACAGACATTAATGTAAATAAATAAATAACACATATTCTCACAGTAATAATTATGGAATTTGTTCAACACTTCCTATGTGCCAGGCACTGTACTAAGCGCTGGGGTGGATACAAGCAAATCCGGTTGGATACAGTCCCTATCCCATGTAGGGCTCACAGTTTCAATCCCTATTTTACAGATGAGGTAATTGAAGCCCAGAGAAGTGAAGTGATTTCCCCAAGGTCCCGGAGCAGACAAGTGGAGGAGCCAAGACTAGAACCCATGACTTCTGACTAACTGACCTTCTGACTGAACTAAGTCACGCTGCTAAGCTGTTGGGCACCGTTCCCGCCTTTGACGTCTGTGAGGAGATGGACCCCCGTCAGTCAGGAAACCAAAAGAATTCGCTGCAAGTACTTCTTGGCATGAATCCTCAAGAAATTCAGAAACCCTGAGCCGTAGACATAGTCTCCGACCTAAACGGGGTTCATAATTGGGATCTGGGGTGTGAGCATCGGGGAAGGGGTTTGACCATGGGATCATAAAATTTGAGAGCAAAAATATATGCATGAATTAACTCAGAGACATCCACATCCACATTCAGTCATTGACTCAGAAAGACACCCTTCAAATTGATAACGATGGATTCGTTCACCGCTTACTTTGTGCCAGACACTGTACTAAGCTCTGGGGTGGATACAAGCAAATGGGGTTGGACACAGTCCCTGTCCCACGCAGGGATCACAGTCTCAATCCCCTTTTTACAGATGAGATAACTAAGATCCGGAGAAGTAAAATGACTTGCCCAAGGTCACACAGCAGACGAGCGGCGCACGATATCGCAAGGGCCGGCAGGCCATTTGTTTCCGTTGGGGGCTCTTGAAATGAGCCCTTCTCATTCCCAGAGATGGAGGCTTGCTCGTCACAGAGTGACAGAGTCGAGGATGACTGAACAGGGAGGTTTCCATATGCCCAGCTCAGCAGATTCAGGCGTGACCCCTCCCCAGTGCTTGGACTCTGACCTGACTCCGAAATTCTCCCCGCTCAATGATCATTTCACACAATGAATTCATCTGGGGAATTGTGCTCTGTCGGGACCGAGATTAACTCCGTGTTTGCCTGCAGATCTGGATGTTTGTTTGAAAAAAGTGGATTTCTCCTCCACTTCCAGCTTATCTTGGGGAGGCATTCGGCATGGAATTTCCTGGATTTTTCTCTTTATCTCTTGTGGGGACTGGGATTGGGGAGAGGATTCTCTCCCCCCACACACACACACACTCCTCATCTTTAATTGTGACTTTTTCTGACCCAACAATCAGCCCAGATTCCTTAGTGTCCTGGTGCCGCCCAGCTACCCCAAGTCAGCAGAAGGAACGGAGTTTCCAGAGGTTGAACGGCTCCATTCCCGTTGAAAAAAATCTCATCTGGGATTATGATTTCCTCCTTTCTTAACATCCCCTGGTTAAACTAGAACACAGTATTCCTCCTGATGGACGAGAGATGGGCTTTGTGTTTTCCCCGCTCCCCAGAGGTGGCTGCAAGAGCCTGGCTGATGGCCCGGGAGCTGTGGAAGGGAAAGGCGCCGCCATTAAGTACGTCAAGAGAGATCCTGCCTTCCAGGATTCTAGTACTTCGCCTCACCTCCCCTGCACTCTCATCCTTCGGCAAGGTCACGCGATCGGTCGGATCTGTTAGCCGCAGGGAGCCAAGCCGACCGCCGAGGCTTCTGGGAAAGAGGGAGTTGGGTGACCTGCCCATGGGGTGGAGGGGGTGTTACCGCTCTATCATCACCTTGTTGACACAGGGAGCAGGGAAGCCTAGTGGATGGAGCCCGGGCGTGGAAGTCGGAAGGACGTCGGTTCTAATCCCAGCTCCACCTCATGTCCGCTGAGGGACCTTGAGCAAGTCGCTTCGCTTCTCTAGGCCTCTGTTGCCTCGTCTGTAAAATGGAGGTTAAGACTGTGAGCCCCGCGAGAGACGGGGCTATGTCCTACCTAATTTGCTCGTCTCCACCCGAGCTGGCTTAATACGGTGACTGGCATATCGTAAGCGCTCAACAAATACCCCGATCCTTATTATTAGTGTGACAGGAACCGAGACCGAACATTCGAAGGGGAGATCAACCAAATGTGGGCCAGCCCACTGCCCCTGGGTCGCCGAGGTTCCAGGGAGGTCGAAACGGGTGTGGGAGCGTCTCCCATTTCTGTCAACAGTGGAGAATGCCCTTTCCCCCAACAGTCACCCAAAAGAATCGGGGGGAACCTTGATAAAGCGTCATGCCTCCTGTTGACTCATCCAGATCGGACCATAAAAGGCTTTATGGGTCAAGGTGCAATTCCGAGCTTTGGACTGACCCTCGGGGCTTGACTTGAGAGTCTGATTGCGGCTAAAGAACAGTCCCCGCGGGCCGGGCCAGTGACCCATCGCATCAACTCGGAGCGGGAACCGGTCTGGGTGACGGGATTCCTGCCATCAGGGCGCGTTACCTCTGAGGTCTGGAGAGGAAATGGTTCCCAAGATGGCCCCCGTGGCTTGGCGCTCCAGGATTCGTCCGAGACCGGAAACCTGAGGGCGGCTCTCGGGCCTCCCGCCAAACCGCTGGGGCCAGGGATGATGAAGGATGGCAAAGGAAGGCCGTGGCGGTGGCAGCGGCGACAGGAGAAGAAGAAGGAGAAATATTGTGGTATTTGTTAAACACTTATTATGTGCCGTGCACCGTTCTTAGCACTGGGATAGATACAAGGTCATCAGGTTGGACACAGTCCCTGTCCCACATGGGACTCAGTCTTAATCCCCATTTTACTGATGAGGGAACTGAGGCTCAGAGAAGTGAAGTGACTTGCCCCAGGTGACACAGAAGAGAATGGTGGAGCTGGAATTAGAACCCATGTCCTCTGACTCTAAGCCATACTCTTGCCACTAGGCCATGCTGCTTCTCTGGAGGAGGAAGAGTTGGTTCTCCTCTTCCCTTTTTCCTCTTTATCTGGCCCTATCTCTCTGGACATACTCCCTTCTCCCTCTTTCCTTCTCTCCTCCTCTTTCTGCCTCGCTCCCTCCCTGATTCTGTCCCCTGTTTATGTCCCTACCCCTTTTGAGGGTCCCCGACCTTACTCCGCCTTTGGCTTCAGAAGTCAAGCCACGAAAGCCCTCTCCTCAGACGAGCAAGAGCAACGGCATCCCACCAACCCTCCCAAGTTAGCCGACCTTTGGGGTATTCAAGATGGCATCTGAGGAATGCTGCCTCGTTAAGATGGCCACTACATGTGTGTGGAGTCACAGTTCCCCACCCTGTGTATGTGTGGAGGCTGCCATCTCTAAGTTTTATTTTTACATGGATTCTCTGTGGTCCAGGGTGGCCTGGGTGAGGATTAGCGTTAGGAGGCTAAATTAGGGACTAGCTATTTTGTCATGCAACAAATTTGATGACATCATCACTCTGTGCCTTGCGTGTATCATACTGCGATGTGACATGTGTCACGTGAGGAAAGACGCTTCGAACAGCCCCTGCACGGCACACAAATGGCTGGAGATGGCCCTATTTGGGCTGGGGAAATCTGGTCTCTTATCCTGTCCTCTCCTGTCTTATCCCATCTCCTCCTAGAAAGCTGGTTGCGGCCCCAGAGACCGACATCCTTTTAGCAACGTAGTAATGGTATTTGTACAGCTTTTACTCTGTGCAAAACACTGTTCTAAGCCCGGGCTAGATATGAGGTTATCAGATTGGACACAGTCCCTGTCCCACATGGAGCTCACAGTCTAAGTAGGAAGGAGAACAGGTATTTCATCCTCCTTTTAGAGGAAACTGAGGCTCAGAGAGGTTAATGACATGCCCAAGATCAGAATCAGCATGGCCTAGTAGAAAGAGCATGGACCTGGGAATCAGAGGGCCTGGGTTCCAATCCTGACTCTGCCACTCAACTGCTCCATGACCTTGGGCAAGTCACTTAACTTCCCTCAGCCACAAACTGGGGATTCAATACCTGCTCTCCCGCCTACTTAAACCATGGGACTCTGTGGGACCTGATTATCTCGAATCTACCCCAACATTTAATACAGTGCTTGGCACATACTAAGCACAACAATTACCACAATTATCATCATCATCAGGGGGTAGAGCTGGGGCTAGAACCCAGGACCTCTGACTCCCAGACAATTGGGTGACTCTGTAATTAGCTGCACTTTCTGGACTTGGGTCTATTTGTAATGATGATCTGCAACAAATATTATTTTCTAAAAAATCAAAAAAAACCCTCAGACCCACAACGTGCTGTTCAAATCGATCTCTTCCTTAGGAGACCTACTAAGTCACCCTTAAAGGGAAAAGCTCCTTGTAGACAGGAGATACGTGACTCTGTGGCTTTATACTTTCCCAAGTACTTACATTTCTCCTATGAGTCGACGCCTTACCGTGGCGGGAGAGTTCGCATCCGCTGATGAAGCCTAGAGCTGTGCCACAAAGGGCTACCCGGAACGGAAAGGTCTAAGCCGAAGCATCGAAGTCGATTCACCTGTGCTGAGCACGGGGAAAAGTCAAAGGAGGATGATCAGGCGATTAAAACATTGATCAAAGGCAACGGCAGGGACTCAAGTTTTTACTGTGCGGAAGAAGGCAATGGAAAGCCACTTCCGTATCTTTACCAGAAAACTCAACGGATACCACACACCAGAACGACTTTATGACAGAAGATGGGACGTTCTGAAGAGGGTGTGCCCATGGAGTCTCTCTGGGCGGGAAATGACTCCACGGCATTTGAAGAAGTGCTTACATAATAATAATAATAATGCTGGTATTTATTAAGCGCTATGTGCAGAGCACTGTTCTAAGCGCTGGGGGGGGGGGGATACAGGGTAATCAGGTTGTCCCTTGTGAGGCTCACAGTCTTAATCCCCATTTTACAGATGAGGTAACTGAGGCACAGAGAAGTGAAGTGACTTGCCCCACAGTCACCCAGCTGACAAGTGGCAGATCCAGCATTCGAACCCATGACCCCTGACTCCCAAGCCCGTGCTTTTTCTACTGAGCCACACTGCTTCTCTACACTGCACCTATGCTAATTCTCTTGTACTCTCCCAAGCGCTTAGTAAAGTGCTCTGCCCATAGTAATGCCAGCTCCGCCACTTGTCTGCTGTGTGACCGGGGGCAAGTCACTTCACTTCTGTGGGCCTCAGTGACCTCATCTGTAAAATGGGAATTGAGACTGGGAGCCCCACATGGGACAGGGACTGTGTCCAACTGCATTCACTTGTATTCACCCAGCTCTTAATATAGTGCCTGGCACAAAGTAAGCGCTTAACAAATACCATTATTAGTAGTAAGAGTAGTATGTGCTCAATAAATGCCACTGACTGGTCTGGGGGTGAGGCCTGGTCACCTCCTTCTTGGGGAGCATTAGTGGTGAACCCTTACGGGAGAAGGTGAGACTGAGCCTGGAAATTCAGCACCTCTGGGAAGACTGCAAGATTTGTACCAGATTGGGAAATGGCGAGGTCTACTGGAATGCTTTGGATTTAGGAACCAGGAGAACCAAGTTCTAATCCCAGCTCTGCCACTGGTCTGTAGGGTGACCTCTGGCAAAACACTTAACCTCTCTAGGTTTCTGTTTCCTCATCTGGAAAATGGGGGTTAAAGTACCTGGTCTCCACGCCTCACAGACTGTGAGCCTCATGGAGGAGTCGCAACTGTTTCTCATTAGGTAGGGGAGAAGAAAATGGGGAGAGGAAGGGGGAGGAGGAGGAAGAGAAAGAGCAGGAGAGGAGGGAGAGAGGGAAGAGGAGGAGGAGGAGAAAGAGCCAGAGAAGGAGGAGGAAGAGAGAATAGGAGAAGGAGAAGAAAGACAAGGAGGAGAAAGAGCAGGAGAAGGAGGAGGAGGAGGAAAAGGAGGAAAAAGAGCAGGAGAAGAAGGACGATGAAGAGAGGAGGAGAAAGAGCAGGAGGAGGAGGAAGAGAGGAGGAGGAAGAGGAAAAAGAAGGAGGAGGAAGGACAACCCTTCCTGTAACCAGGCCTCAAAGTCATTTTCTACCCTGTTCATTTGGAAGAAACAAGCCCTAAGCGGATAAATTCACTTTCAAAGAGCCGATCTGGAGTTGAATGTCCCTTGTCACTTCTTTAACTATAAATCATCCTGCATTGTAAGGTAATTACCTTCTCCCTGAAACAATTCATAGAAAAAGCTATAAAAAGCCTGGATTGCAAATAGAACAATAAGGAGCCAGGACAATAAAACTTCCCCCCTGGGTGGGGCAAGTCCAACATTTCTGCTGGCCATTGAACTTTTTTTTTCCTTCCCAGATTTCCTCAGGGTTGTTGCCTCTGGAAGATGCCAGTCAGCTCAGCTCCAGGGCTCCAGCTGAAACCCAAGCAAGCAACCGGAACGTTTACCCTTTAAGAAGCCCCATTACTCTCTGCCCCTAACTACCTGCGTGCCAGTTTTCCGTCGCCCGGCTTTCCGATTAGTTAAGTAATGGCATTTTCTAGTCACTGGGAATAGCAGTAGAGGAGTCCCTCTATAGGACCAGTAACATGGAAGGTTCCAGACTCAGCTAGTTCATTCAGGCAACCGAAAGGTTTTCGGTAGGATGTTAGGTGGTTTTTTTCCCGTCTGCATCAAGCAGGTGATTTTTGGCAGCGTAAGGAAGGTTATTAATAATGATAAACGGGGAAGTAGTTTGGCCTAGTGGTTGGCGCACGGTCCTGGGAGTCAGAAGGACCTGGGTTCTAACCCATCTTCTCCACTAATTTGCTGTATACCCTTGGGCAAGTCGTTTCACTTCCTCTGTACCTCACCTGTAAAATGGGGATTGGGACTGTGTCCCAACCTGATTTACTTGTCTCCACCCTAGCACTTAATAGAGTGCTTAGCACTTACGCTTAACAAATCCCACAGTTATTAGTAATTATTATTATTTCTTAGTATGTGCTACGCACTGGGTAGTTACTGGATAAACTATTTGGACAAGGTCTCTGCCCACACAGTGCTCACAGCCTAAGAGGAGGGAGAACAGATATTTGATCCCCATTTTACATTTGCGGAAGCAGCGGCACAGAGGAGTTAAGTGACCTGTCCAAGGTCACACAGCGGGCGAGTAGTGGAGAGTTAAGACTTAGGGAAATCTGGAGAAACAAGTGAAACAGGTCCTTTGGATTCTTCCAGAGCCCATTCTCTGTGGGTGCGTGGGCACGTAGGGGGATGACCCACCCCTACAAGAGCGTGAACAGGGCCAAAAAGTCCCAGGGTCCATGTTCCAAGAGGCCCCATACCTCTAGGTATGGGTTCTAATCCCGGCTCTGCCACATATCTGCTGTGTGACCTTGGGCAAGTCACTTTACTTCTCGGCGCCTCATCTGTAAAATGGGGATCAAGACTGTGAGCCCCATGTGGGACAGGGAGGGTGTCCAACCTGATGACTTAGTGTATACCTCACTAAAAACAGTACCTGGCACATATTAAGTGTTTAACCAATACCGTATTAAAAAAAAATGGGAATGCCACTCAGAAATTGGCCTACGCCCATGCTAGATTGGAACATTCTGGGAAAAGGAGGAGGACACGAGCTGAGAGAACCCTGGGAACCAAGGGAAGGACTCCCTGAAGAGCAAGCTGAGGTGGGAACTCTTCAGGATTCCCCTTGGGAAGATACAGAGAGACATCTCTACAGGAGACTCCGCTTCCTCCACTCCCCTGACCCGGCCCTCACTGAGGTCACCGATGACCTCCTCCTCTCCGAATCGAACCTTTTCTACGCATCCTAATCCTCCTCCATCTCTTGGCTGCCTTTGACAGTGGGACCACCTCCTTCCTGGAAATACTATCTTGGTTGCTGACACTGTCCTCTCTGGTTCTCCAATATCTCTGGATGCTTTTTCTCGCTCTCTTTCACCTACTCTTCCTCTAAGTTCCACCCTCTGAGGGGGTCCATCAAGACTCAATTCTGGGTCCCTTTCAATTCTCCATCTACACCCCCCAAAGCCCCCAGGGGGACTCACCCTCTGTCATGGTTTCAACTATCATCTCTACAGGGATGACCTCTCTCCCTCTCGGCAGCCTCCCATTTCCTTCTACCTCCAGGACCTCTCTATATCGATGTCCTGGTGCCAAATCAAACTCAACATGTCCTAAACGCGACTCATCTTCCTTCCTAAATCTCCTTTCCCCCCTAACTTCCCCACCATTGTTGACATCACCATCCCATCCGTTCTCAAGCCCACACAAAGTTGGCATTATCCTTGATTCTTCTCTCTTTCAACTTGCACACTCAGTGTCAACAAATCCTCTTTTTTTCCCCTCCACATTTCCAGAATCTGACCCTTCCTCTCCACCCAAGGTCTTGGGTTCTAATCCCAGCTCCACCCCTTGTCTGCTGGGCGACCTTGAGCATGTCACTTTACTTCTCTTTGCCTCAGTTACCTCATCTGTAAAATGGGGAATGAGAGCATGAGCCCCACTTGGGGCAGGGACTGTGTTCAACCCGCTCTGCTTATATCCCCAGTGCTTAGAACAGTGCCTAGTGCATAGTAAGTGCTTAAACACCATAGTTATTATTATTATTACTACTTACCCAAATGGCCACAAGACTGTTCCAAGTACTTTTGCTATCCCAGCTTGACTACTGCTTCAGCCTCCTCATTGACCTCCCTGCCTCAAATCTCTCCCCTTTCCATTCTGGTATCAGGATCATTTTTTGTGAAGCATCGCTTTGCACAGATCTCTTTAAAAAACCTAAGATGATGGTGACAATAACAATAATAATAAATAATAATAATATTATTGAGAGTTTACTAGGTGGGGTATTGGGGTAGATGCCAGATAATTAGTTCAGTCACAGCCCCTATCCCACATGGAGCTCACAGTCTAAAGGGGAGGGAGAACAGGAATTTCAACCCCCTCTTGCAGATGAGGAAACTGAGGCACAGAGAAGACAGGTAACTTGTCCTAGGTCACCCAACAGGCAAGTGGCAGAGCCGGGATTAGAAACTAGCTCTCCTGACCCCCAGACCCTAGCACTTAGAACAGTACTTGGCACATAGTAAGCACTTAACAAATACCATGATTATTATCTTTCCTTTAGGTCACGTCTTGGTTGCCTATTCCTCTCCGCAGCAAACAGAAACTCCTGACCCTTGGCTTTAAGGCAAAAATCAGCTCTCTCCCCATGATTTTTCCTTGCTCTTCTCCCACCATACCTCTGCTCATATATTTCACTCCTCTCAAACCAATCTGCTCAAGATACCTTTTTCTCTCTCCTCACTGACCTCATGCATACACCCTCCCTTCTGCCTGGAACTCGGTCCCACTTTCACACCTTTTTGAAATCTCTCCGGGAAGCCATCCCTAGTCAGTCTTTTCTCTCCCCACCCTTCTTGTCCTCCTTCTATCACTTTACACTTCAGCAACCCCTAAACACTAGGATACTCACTGTCCCACTCTCAGGCTTAAATACATAGGGCTTAATTTTGTTGCTTCACTTCTCATAGAATCTATTTTAGTTTTGGCTCCCCTCTACAATGTAAGCTCATGTTTAATAACTCTATTGTAGTCTCCCAAATGCTTAAAGCAGCGTGGTCGGGTGGAGAGACCACAGGCCTGGGAATCAGAGGACCTGGGTTCTAATCCTAGCTCGGCCACTGGTCTGCCGTGTGACCTCGGGCAAGTCACTTAACTTCTCCATGCCCCAGTTACTTTATCTGTAAAATGGGGATTAAGACTGCGAGTCCTATGTGGGACAGGGACTGCGTCCAGCCTGATTACCTTGTATCTACTCCAGCGCTTACTTAGAACAGTGCTTGACCCAGATTAAGGATTTAACAAGTACCATCATAATAATTAGTATTATTACTAATACAGTGCTCTGCACACAAAGTGCTCAATAAGCACACACATACTCGATAATACACAGCAATAAGCAGACGATCAGCAGAGGTGTATATTATTGGCACTGCACTGAAAATAATAATAATAATAATAATGGCGTTATTTGTTAAGCACTTACTGTGTGCCAGGCACTGAGTTGAATACAAATCCGGTTGGCGCAGTCCCTGTCCCACGTGGGGCTCCTAGTCTCTATCCCCACTTTACAGATGAGGTAACTGAGGTTCAGAGGAAATGAAGTGACTTGACCAAGGTCACACAGCAGACAAGGGGTGGAGCTGAGATTAGAACCCACGACCTTCTGACTCCCAGGCCCGTGCTCTATCCACTATGCCAGGCTGCTTCTCTATGAAAAATATTTTGCTTATGGATTTCTGGGTTTAGTCTGTGCCTTTCTGCTGCAGAGCTGGTCCCAAACTTTTCTATCCTCTAAACTTTTAACTCCTGGTGGGCAGGGATCTTGTTTACCAACTCTATTGCATTGTACTCTCCCAAACACTTATTACAGTGTTCTGGAAACAGTAAGTGCTCAATAAATACCATTGTTTAACTGATTGATGTTCTGGATGAATAAAATCCACCCACTTCTGAAGCATTTAAGCACTTAAAAGCATTCCATCAATCAATTTAAGGTTATTTAAGAAAAATAACCTGATAAAATATTAGCTACAAAATTCTAGGCAAGAAAATTTTTAACTAAATTAAAAGCAAGGGCAGTTGTGTTAATGAATGTGCAATTCTAATTGCAACCGGCCTGGGATAGCCCCATCAATAGGTTTTGAGAAAGAAGTTTACTTCCTATTAAATATAGCTATTTACCTGGATTTAGTGTGAAGATAGATACATCGAAATTTTCTTCACCTTTTATGGCTCAAAGATTATTATAATCAATCAATTAATCAACTAGTCATATTTATGTGTGCTGAGCATTGTACTGAGCACTTGGGGAGAAAAATATAACAGTTGGTAGACACATTCCTTGCCCACAGTGAGCTTAACGTCCAGAAAGGGCAACAGACATTAACCTAAACAAATAAATGTATAAATTATGGATATATAAAATGATAAAATAAACAACATTAGATGAATTTACTTACCTCAGTTTTTTGCAAAACCTGGTTGAGAAGATCGTTGACCTCAATATTTATGAATACAGAGAAAGACTGGAGAGAGAGAGGTGTGTGTGTATGTGTGTTGGAGGGAAATATATCCTTAGGTAGAAATCAATAAACGGGGTTAAGTGTTGGCTAGAGTCTCTAAGTGGGGAGACTTTATTATGGTGCTGCTGGTTTTTAGAAGCTGTTTCATTACTTGGAGATAGTTGTAGTAATCATCTTTACAACTGAAAGTCAGAGCTTTCAATGACAATAGTTTGTGTTTGGAACAATTAGCTACAATTGACATTTCCTTGCCAAAAGGCTTATTAAGGGTCATCACTGTCTGAAGCAAGGAAGAAACTCCCTCTTTCAAGTTGGTCCTAGGCAGTCCTGAATTTCTTTTCCGGGCCTAACCCTGTAGACTGAAAGCTCCTTGTGGGCAAGGAACATATAGAAAGGCAGTATGGTATAGTGGATAGAGCAGAGGCCTGGGAGTCATAAGGTTATGGATTCTAATCCCGGTTCTATCACTTGTCTGCTCTGTGACCTTAAGCAAGTCACTTCGTTTCTCTGGGCCTTAGTTATCATTTGCAAAATGTGGATTGAGATTTTGGGACAGGGACTGTGTCCAACTTGATTAGCTTGTATCTATCCCAGTGCTTAGTACAGTGCCTGGCACATAGTAAGGGCTGAATAAATACCATAATAATAATGATAGTAATTATTATTGAATCTACTGACTGTTGTATTAAAGAGTACTTAGTACAGTGCTCTGCACACAGTAAGCACAGTTTATTGACTGAACGCATAGAAAGCAAGACATATGCAGATGAGATTCATTCATCCAGTCGTATTTACTGAGTGCTTACTATGTGCAGAGCGCTGTACTAAGCGCTTGGGAGAGTACAATACAACACCAAATAGACACATTCCCTGCCCACAACGAGCTCACAGTGTAGAGATGAAAGAGGGTTCATTTCTAAAGCTGAAGAAGCAGCACGACCTAATGTTAATTTATTCTATTGTATTCTCCCAAGACCTTCCAGAGTGTTCTGCACAAAGTAAGGGCGAATCGATACTATTAACTGATGGATAACGGAGAAAGCACTGGATTGATTCACTTGTATCTACCCCAGAGCTTAGAGCAGTGCTTGACCCACAGTAAGCGTTTAAGAAATATAATTATTACCCATTATTTTTAGGACGGGGAGTCAAGAGACCTGAGTTCTAATCCCAGCTTGGCCGCTTGCCTGCTGTGTGACCTTGGGCAAGTCACTTAACATCTGTGTCCCTCATCTGTAAAATGGGGACTCACTATCTGTTCTCCCTTCTGCTTAAACTGTGAACCCCATGTGGGTCAGGGACTGGGTCTGATTTGATTGTGTTGCATTGCAGCCACCCTAGTTTTTAATACACAGAAAGTGCTTAATAAATGCTGCAATTATTATCATTATTATCAAGCTATAGTTCAAAAATTTGAAATGAAGATTCTATTATATTTACCCCACTCAGCACACAAAAAATGCTTAATAAATACCACAATTATTATCATCACTATCATCAAGCTACATTTCAAAGCAGTTTGGAATGAAGGTTCAAAAATGATCTTCTGGTTTGCAGAAATGTGAACTGCAACTCACAATTATTAATTTAGTCTACTAACAATTCTGGCCTCTTCCTCTGTTATCCTCTGGTTCCCTTATTCGACTTTTAAACAATTTTCTTCAACCTCTCAGCTTCTGCCTGTGGCATAAATTCAGTTTCCCAACAGACCCGGATTCTCAAGAAAGCACAGCAGAAAAAGAGGCCAGAAAGGAATTCTTGGAAATTTCATTTCCAGCTGCTGAATTAAGCTCTTTAAGGCTCTGGGCTTACATGGCTGCTGGGAAGTTAGAGCAATGTAAGAGCCGAATAAAAAATGGACAGAGAGCTTTTCCATGGTTTTAAAAAAAAATCCTAAATAAGATGAAGCTGAAACTTTTTTCCACCTGTCAGATCGTTACAGTTTGTTCTTGTAGCCCAAACAGCTTATTCTTAATACTCTGTGCAAAGTGTCCTGACAAAAATATAATTTCATTTTAAAGGAACAGTATCTAAAACTGATCTACGCGGGGACTTGATACCAGAAGCCGATTAAACGTCTTCTCTTTCAATCAAGCAATATGTTTACAGAGAAGCAGCCTGGTCTGGTGGAGAGTCAGGGGCCTGGGAGCCAGAGGACCTGGGTTCTAAATCCTACCTCTGCTACGTCTGCTGCGTGATCTTGGACAAGTTATTTAACTGCTCTGGGCCTCAGTTACTTCATCTGTAAAATGGGGATTAAGAGTGTGAGCCCCTTGTGGGATATGGACTTTGTCGAACTTGAGTAGTTCTTTTCGACCCCGGAGCTTAAATAACGTTAAAAAAAAAAAATCACCTTAGAGTCCCAAGCTAGCCTGCTGGGCCATGAGGTCTGAAAATGAAGAGCCTTTCCAAGCAGTTAGTACAGTGCTCTGCACACAGCATTCATTCATTCATTCATTCAATCAATCATATTTATTGAGTGCTTCCCGTGTGCCAAGAGCTTAGGAGAGGACAATATAACAATCATTAGACACATTCTCTGCCCACAGCGAGTTTACAGTCTAGAGGGGGAGACAGACAATATAAATTTTTTAAAAAATTACAGATACATACATAAGTTCTGTGGGACTAGGAGGGGGGGATGAATCAAGGGAGCAAATCAGGGTGATGCAGAAGGGAGTGGGAAAAGAGGAAAGGGAGGCTTAGTCAGACAAGGTCTCTTGGAGGAGATTTGCCTTTAATAAGGCCTTGTAGCGGGGAGAGGTGGCAGCATGAAGCAGCGTGGCCTAGTGGATAGAGCATGGGCCTGGGAGACAGAAGGGTCTGGGTTCTAATCCTGACTCCACACCTTGTCTGCTGTGTGACCTTAGGCAAGTCACTTCACTTCCTCTGTGCCTCAGTTACCTCATCTGTAAAATGAGGATTAAAACTGTGAGCCCCATGTGGGACAGGGACTGTGTCCCAACCCGATTTGCTTGCCTCTTCCCCAGAGGTTAGTACGGTGCCTGGAACATAGTAAGTGCTTAACAGATACCACAATTATTATTATTTGTCTGTCAGATTTGAAGGAGGGCATTCCAGGCCCGAGGCAGGAAGGGGGTGAGGAGTCGGCGGCGAGATGGAAGAGTTTGAGGTACAGAGAGAAGGTTAGCAGGGGAGGAGCAAAGTGCGCGGGCTGGGTTGTAGTAGGAGAGAGCAAGGTGAGGTATGAGGGGGCAAGATAATTGAGTACTTTAAAGTTAATGTTGAGGAGTTTTTGTCCGATGCAGAGGTGGATGGGCAACCACTGGAGTTTCTTGAGGAGGGTGGGTGACATGTTTTTGAATGCTTTTGTAGAAAAATGGTCTGGGGAGCAAAGGGAAGTATGGTCTGGAGTGGGGAGAGACAGGAAGCAGGGAGGTCAGCAAGGAGGCTGATGCAGTAGTCCAGGCGGGACAGGATAAGTGCTTGAATTAACGTGGTAGCATTTGGATGGAGAGAAAAGGTCCTAGTAAGCACTCATTAAATAAGATTTACTGTCTCTGCACATGGTAAACTCTCAATAAATACGACTGATTATTATATGTATAGTTATATGTATACTATAATGAGTTCATTTTGCTTCAAAAAATAAAATGGAGAGTTGATCTGAACCCTTTAATGCTTTGAGACAATCTGGCTTTGGGCAAGAAACACGGGAAAATTTTAAGTGAAATCTTCTAACAAACATTTCTTTGCGAATATGTTATGGTATTTATTAAGCACTTACTATGGGCTAAGCACCATCAGATCGGACACGATCCCTGTCCCACATGGAGCTCCGAGTTATGAGAGGTGGGTAGAGCAGTATCTTATCCCAATCCTGGAGATGAAGAAATTGAAGCCCCGGGGTTAAGTGACTTGTCCAAGGTCTCACATTAGGGCAGCTACAGATCTGGGACCAGAAATGTATTCTCCTCTGCTCTCTCCACTAGACTGAGTCTCAAGTGAACGAACTCGAGTGAATTAAATAGTGTTCTTTGTCTCCATCTTCTGACCAGCAGTGAAGTCTCTGAAGCCAGTAACTGGCCAACTTCATTTATACACAGTTTTTCTCAGGAGTGAAGAGACTCCAGTTTAACGAGTTTGGATTGTTCCACAGAATCCCCAAAACAGTGCTGCTAATGAAATATTTCCAGTAAAATTAAACGAGAAACAGATTCCCGTTTTTACAATCAGCGGAGGCTGGGAAATAGAAACAGCTTTCTAGTCCACGAACTCAAAGTTGCTGAAGATTCTAAAAAAGAGAGGCAGAAGAAATGAAAATCCTCAGCTGTAGAACAAGCGTGATTTAAGGAAGAAGCAAATGACCAGAGTATCAAATTGCCTTGAAAAGAAGCACTGATTTAATGAAAATCAAGAAGCTGACTCCCTTTTTGCCTGGTTTCCATGGGAATCCAGGCTTGCTGAGAAACTCCCTCATTCTACTGTCAAACTTTGAAGAAATCATTGCCGAGAGACGCTTTAAATCTATCTGCGGGTTCTGGATATGGCAGTGGAAGTTCACCCAAGGTAAAAGGATAAGCCATGGTTTCCCTAAAGCTCTGTGGATGTCGGTCTCTCAGACTGGTCCCGGACCCAATCCCTGTCCCTCGGGGTGGGGGTTGGGGGGGGGGGGTCGCAATCCAAGACAGACTGTGAGCCCCATGTGAGACAAGGACTGTGTCCAATGTGATTATCTTTTATCTACCCCAGCGCTTAATAATTGTGGCACTTAAGTGTCTACTAGTGCTTAGAACAGTGCTCTGCACATGGTGAGCGCTTAACAAATACCAACATTATTATTGTCTGTTGCTGAATTGTACATTCCAAGTGCTTAGTACAGTGCTCTGGACATAGTAAGCGCTCAATAAATACCATTGAATGAACGAATGAATGTGCCAGGCACTGTACTAAGTGCTGGGGTGGATTGAAGCGTATCTCAGTGTGGCCTGATGGGTAGAGCACAGGCCCGGGAGTCAGAAGGACCTGGGTTCTAATCCCTGTTCCACCACTTGTCTGCCCTGTGACCTTGGGCAAATCAGTTTACTTCTCTGTGCCTCAGCTACCTCATCTGTAAAATGGAGAGCCCCTTGTTGGACATGGACTGCGTCCAACCTGATTAGCTTGTATCTACTCCAGTGCTTAGCACAGTGCCCGGCACACAGTAAGGGCTTAACCAACACCACAGTTATTATTATTACAACCAAATCGGGTTGGGCACAGTCCCTGTCCCAAATGGCTCACCAGTCTAATTCCCCATTTTACAGATGAGGTAACTGAAGCACAGAGAAGTGAAGTGACTTGCCCATGGTCACACAGCAAACAGGGAGTTGAGCTGAGATTAGAACCCAGGTCCTTCTGACTCCATGGCCTGTGCTCTGTCCACTAGGCCACGCTGCTTTGTACAGTGCTGGGCAAATATTGTGATGATCATTATTAACGGCACGTCTCAGGAACCTGATGCAGCCAGCGAGACCTAGGGTTGGATTACTCCCCGCCACCTCAAAGCCTTATTGAAGGCCCATCTCCTCCAAGGGGCCTTCCCTGATTAAGCCCCTCCTTTCCTCATCTCCCACTCCCTTGTGCGTCACCCTGACTTGCTCTCTTTGCTCTTCCCCCATCCCAGCCCCACAGCACTCATGTACATGTCATTTTATCTGTATTTACTTGATGTCTGTCTCCCCGTCAGACTGTAAGCTCGTCGTGGGCAGGGAATGTCACTGCTTAATGTTGTATTGTACTTCCCCAAGCATTTAGGACAGTGCTCTGCACACGGTAAGCGCTCAACGACCGAATGAATAAGGAACAACTCAGCTGGTCTGAAGAATAATAATAATAATAATGTTGGTATTTGTTAAGCGCTTACTATGTGCAGAGCACTGTTCTAAGCGCTGGGGTAAACACAGCTGAATGGACTCGAGAGATGAAAAAGCTGTTGGAGCAAAGCACGAAATGGATCAAACAGCAGGGAGTCCTCAGGATCGGCACAAAATAGACTCCGACAAAGTCCCGCACCGGGAAGCTTAGCCAAGAAACACACATGAGGTGGAATCTATGACAAAGCTGAGGAGAGTCGTTATCCAACCTTGGCTTCACTGCCACTGTCCCCTCCTAGTTCTCCTCCTATCTCTGTGGCCGCGCTTTCTCAGTTTTTCTGCCTCCCTCCAATTTGGAGGTCCCTCAAGGTCCCGTTCTGGGTCCTCTTCTATTCTCCATCTACGCCCCCTCTCGCATTCTATAAATATCATTGATTGATTTAACCAGGCCCTGATGATTGCTGCCACATTAGACATTCACCCCTCACAAAAGCAGTCTGATGCAACGGGCAGCGGCAGGAAGTTGTCCTACCTGGAAGTTCGGGAGGAATTTTAAGAAGAGAGCTGCATGGTCCGGTGGATAGAACACAGGCCTCAGAGTCAGAAAGACCTAGGTTCTAATCCTGGCTCTGCCATTTGTCTGCCGTGTGACCTTTCACACGGCAGGCAAGTGACGGAGCCACAACTGGCCGGCTATGAACAGGGAATGTGTCTACCAACTCTACTGTACTGTCCTCTGCCAAGGGCTTAGTACAGTGCTCTGCACACAGTAAGCGCTCAATAAACACCATCGATTGACTGACTGTTCTTCCAATCTTCAGCCCACTGCCAGTAGAGATGGCCAAATGAAGTCAAACCCCACGGGGACGGGTTGTTTACCAAATCCATTCCATCGCAGTCATAAATCCACCTCGTATTCAGACAGGCTGCTTTTTAGGTACAACGAGTGCACGGGTTGTTTACCAAATTCATTCCACCGCAGTCGTAAATCCATCTCCTAATCAGACAGGCTGCTTTTTAGGTACAACGGGTGTAGTGTTTGGGAGGAAAAGGGCAA
Source organism: Ornithorhynchus anatinus (assembly GCF_004115215.2). Taxonomy (NCBI): domain Eukaryota; kingdom Metazoa; phylum Chordata; class Mammalia; order Monotremata; family Ornithorhynchidae; genus Ornithorhynchus; species Ornithorhynchus anatinus. The sequence goes on from NC_041744.1 coordinate 15,020,063, forward strand.
AACTGAAGAGAGGAAGGGGAAGTTAGAGGAAAAAATTCAAATGCACGTATTTGAAGAGAAAGTATTTAATTGTCATGTAAAAGAGTTTAAAGAGATAGCTCCCTGTAGCAAGTGGACAAAGGTACAGAAAGATTACTGAGACAGGAAGATCAGAAAATTTTAGTTCCATCGTTTTCGGTCTCGAGACGGCACACTTAATTACTGAAAAACATTTTTAAGTGTTGAAAGAATCCAAAGACATTTTATCCACCCTACTTTCTTTTTATTCCAAATCAAACCTAAATATCTAGAGCTTTTTATCTCTTCCTCACCTAATTCTGTATTAACCTCTAAGCAACAGCTTAAGTCACTAGGGTCAGAGAAAATTGCCAAAATGAGAAAGGCATTGTCAACCAGATGTAAAATTCCAATTTGGGACACCTTTGCACCGAGTTTCTGATGATATCTAAGAAACTCCGTCACTAAAAGTAACATTAAAAGAAAACTCCTCTAGCACCATCTAAAATGAGGCAACTCAATTATTTCTTATGTTCCCAAGAGGGCCGGACTAATTATTCTTGATTTAGTAAATGAGTGATAAGAGTTCTTTATTACTGTCCCTTAATAACATTGGGAATTTGAAACACTACAGTTTTCACCTGTTTTTGTAAAATTCTTAAGGGACACAGTGTTGAATAGCTCCTTCTTCAGTACTTTCCCTCCTGAAACAGAGTTCACTTCCTAGACCATCCCACAATCTTTTAAAAGTCCAAATGCTCAATGATATCCCCTTTAAAGGTAAAGATACATAGACATTCAAAATCAAACTTACATCCCTTTTGAAAGTGCAGTATATTGGGCAAGAGGCCCTGAACTCAAAAAGTAATAGAATCTCACTTGGAGGAACAATTTCAATTTTACATTTTGGGTTTCTTTCTGTGCAAAGTATCAGCACACGTGTCATTCAAGCAGAAAACATACACGTGCTCAAAACAAGGTCACGATAATCGACCGATTTCTTGGCAAGCAAGAATACCTTTTGTTTAGATTTCTGAAATCTTCTCATTCTGGCAGGTTCAGAATAAAAGCCTCATTAAAAAATGAGGAAAGTCAATTATTTTATGCCACACAGATATTACTCTCTATTATTCTACTGTTCGCTTCCAAGTCTTCCTCCCCATAGTCCTCTAAACCCTCTCAGGACGGCACCTGGAGAGTTTCCAGTACTCTACCAGTCTCGGCTACGGGAGGGAGAGTCGAGCAGAGGCCTACCCACTGCTAACTTGGGCGGCGGCTAGCGAAGGAAGGCCATCTGCAAAAGTCAAAACTCACCTGTGCCGGGCAGCAGTGGCATGGGAGAGAGTCGAGGGAGGAGACAAGTTGACTGCTCGGAAGAAAGCAGTGGTAAACCACTTCCAAATTTCAATCAAGAAAACTCCACGGATCCACTACCAGAACGACTGCAGGTGGGGCGTTCTGGGAGAGATGCGTCCACGGAGCGGCTACGGGTCGGAAACGACTCGACAGCGTAAGACAAGACTCTCCAAAGTGCTTAGTACAGTGGTCTGCCCAGAGTAGGTGCCCAATGAATACCACCGATTGTCCGATCTGTGAATCTGGGGGCATTCTATGATGTGGGACTCGATCGCATATTCATTTCATGCCGAGAAAATTAGCAGAAATGGCTCGATTTAGTGTGTGTGTGTGTGCATGCGAGTGTGTGGGTATGTGCTTGTGGGAATTTTCCAAGCCCTTCCTTCCAGGTGTGTTTCTGGCAAGGGCTCACCCTCTCTTTCCCCCACCTAGGTCGCTCCTCCCGATTCCTTCCTTTCTTCCCAACCCCCAAGACTCCAGTTACAGACTTTGTGGGCTCCCTCTGGGAACCTTCCACCCGTCTTCCGGCCAGAGGGGGTGACCGCAGGGGCTTTTCCACACCCCTCCAGTTCTGCTGAATTCTCTCCGAGGGCTTTGCAGCCTCCGCCCGGACGGTGGTCACCGGGGGGTGCTTCTAGGGGGGCCTCCTCGCCCAGTCTCCGTCCACCGGCCGGGGCTGGAGGCGGCTTGAGGACCTAGAAGAAGAGAGAGCTGGCAGAGGGGTGAGTTGGAATACCTGTCCGCTATTTGGGCTTCTCTCCGGGGACGAGTGCTTCTTCCCCTCAAGGTTTCAGGGAGTCAAATATAAAAGGAAAATAAAACAGAGATGGCAACCCAAGGCTCAGGGGAGGTTCTCTGGGTCACTCCCACTCTGATTCTGGTCTATAGGCAGCTGCCTTCGGACGTCTCTGCTCTCTCCGCCCTCCGCGGGAGCTGGAACCCAGGCGGACGAGCTCCCGACACCGTGGACCGTCGCCGTCGCTGTGGAAAGCGACCTCTCGTCAGGTGGCCGCTCGAGACGGCGCTTTGGAATTAGGGTGACATTTCAAAGAGGCTCTCACGTTGCCCCAGTTTTCCTGCCTTGGCTCCACGCGGATTTTAATGCCTAAAGTAAGCCTCCTTGCGACGTTTTTCTTTCTCATCCTCTTCATTTTGCCCCTCGACACGTTGCCGGTGTCCTTAACGCGGTCGGTGCACTCTCTACTGAGGAGATGCTCGGGACTCGAGCGAGTCGCCGCAAGTGGCCAGGATACCCTCTAGGTAGGCCACCGCGGTAACTTTAGCCTTGCTTGCTACCTGTTCCTGAATGCCGCGGATATGCTCCAGAGCCCTCTTCAACGAGCCGCCTCTCTCCTGGGGCGAGGAGAGCCCGTCTCCCTCCGCCCCCGGCTTCAGGTGCTGCAGGACGTAAGCTCGGACCATGGGGCCGTCCTCTCGGACCGTCGCCTGGATGGCCGGCAGATCGGAGGCGCGGGCGAGGCTCAGCAAGTGAAGCAGGGCCTGGCAGATCTGGGTTCTGAGGCTGGCGCAGTATCTGAACTCCAGAAAGTCGGCGGTGTCTTCGCTCCTCTGCAGGGCCGTGACCAACGCCTCCCAGACCAGGCGGTACTGCTCGGCGGAGCCGTACTGCTCCCTCCTGCCGGGGACGGACAGGGCCGCGGCCGACTTGATGCGCACTTTGAAGTTCTTGCAGGACTTCACCACGGTCGTCAGAGCCCCGAAGGCCTGGGCGCTCCACGGAGCCGTCCCTAGGGAAAAACCGTGCCGGTAGGCGTCAGCCCCAAAGGAGGAGGAGGAAGCGACGGCTACTCTTCTAGTCCAAGATAACTAACAGTAATAATTGCGGTGTTTGTTAAGTGCTTCCTTTGTGCCAGCCACTGTTCTAAGCGCTGGGGCGGATACACGCAAATCGGGTTGGACGCAGTCCCTGTCCCACAGTCTTAATCCCCATCTTCCAGATAAGGGAACTGAGGCACAGAGAGGTGAAGCGACTTGCCCAAGGTCACACAGCAGACAAATGGTGGAGCCGGGATTAGAGCACACGACCTTTCGATTCCCAGGCCCGTGCTCTAACCGCGAGCCACGCTGCTTCCTGGGGCTGCTAGCTCTGGGGTGGCTCCTTGGCTTTCCACCTAGTCCTCGCCAAACACGTTAGCTGGGATTTTGACTTCTGGAAACTCCCCTCCCACCTTTCGTCGCTAATCTCCTACTCTAACCCAACTCGTACACCTGGTTCCTCTAATGCCAACCCACTCTCTGTACCTCAATCTCGTCTCTCTGGCCGCCGACCCCCTCGCCCACGTCCACCTTCTGGTGCGGGACTCCCTCCTGCTTCCTGTCCGACAGACCACCGCTCTCCCCACCTTCAGAGGCCCACTTTTCCCAAAAGCCTTCCGTGACGAATTCCTCATTCGCCCATTCGCCTTCCCTTCTGTGTCGCCTTTCCACTTGGGTGTGTGTCCCTAGAGCACTTTGATATTCATCCCTGACTCCACGGCACATGTATACATATCCCTCTACTCTGTCCCTTACTTTAGCTGAAATTTACTTTAATGTCTGTCCTCCCCACTAATGATAATCATCATCACGGCATTTGTTAAGCGCTATGTGCCAAGCACTGTTCTAAGCGCCGGGGTAGTTACAGGGTGATCAGGTTGTCCCATGTGCGGCTTGCAGTTTTAAACCCCATGTTCCAGATGAGATAACTGAGGCACAGAGAAGTTAAGTGGCTTACCCAAGGTCACACAGCAGACAAGTGGTGGGAACAGGATTAGAACCCGTGGCCTCTGACTCCCAAGCCCATGCTCTTGCTACTAAGCCACGCTGCTTCTCGTCCACTAGACTGGATGATCCCCGAAGGCAGGGATCATGTCCACCAACCATATTTTTTTTTTCAAAGCGGCATTTGTTAAGTGCTTTGTGCCAGGCTCTGTACTGAGCACTGGGGTAGATACAAGCTAATCAGGTTGGACCCAGTCCACCTTCCACACGGGGCTCACGGGATTCATCTCCATTTGACAGATGAGGTAACTGAGGTGCAGAGAAGTGAAGTGACTGCCCGAGGTCACACAGCGGACAAGTGGCAGAGCTGGGATTAGAACCCAGGTCCTTCTGACCACCGGGCCTGTGCGCTATCCACTAAGCTGCCTCTCAACTCTACTGTACCGTACTCTCCCGTCGCTTAGCACAGTACTCGGGCAGAGTAAGCATTCGATAAATACCACTGATGAACTGACTGACTGACAGAAGCAGTGCGGCCCGGGGAAAGAGCACGGGCTTGGGAGTTGGAGGACGTGGGTTCTAATCCCAGCTCTGCCAGTTGTCTGCTGGGTGGTCTTGGGCAAGCCATGTGCCTCAGTTACCTCATCTGGAAAATGGGGATTAAGACTGTGAGCCCCATGTGGGACAACCTGATTACCTAACCCAGCGCTTCAAACAGTGCTCGGCACATAGTAAGCGCTTAACAGATACCATAACAATAATAATAGCTTCCGGGAAAGGTAACAGAGCTGAGAGTGGCAAATCGAGGTCCCTCCCATTTCCAGCTTAACAAGGAAATACCTCCCAAAAACCAAAGGCACACGGGGTGATCATTTTCCCTTCTTCACCCTCCAACCATTTCGCTGGCTGCTGAAAGTTTCCCGGAGAAACAAGTGGCGGGAGAGCAGGACAGAAGCCTGTCACTCACCAAGTGGCAAAGCGGCATTCTTAAATACATTTCCGAGGGCGTAGCAGGCATTCCACCGCACTTTCATCGTGGCGTCGCTGAGGATGGTCGAGATGAGGGCCTGGACGGCCTCCTCGATGGGCTCTTTGAACCTGGGCTCCACTACGTGATAGGGCTGGAGGAAATGGAGCAGGTTTCCCAGGGCCCGGACCGCGTTGCTTTTCACCTGGAAACGAACAGCCGACCGTCAGAAGCAATTCTGCCGAAGGGGAAGGTCCCCCTTACCGGCCCCTCCTGTTCTCTCAGACGGCGAGAAGCACCGTGGCCTAGCGGTTAGAGCCCAGGCCGGGGAGTCAGAAGGACCTGGGTTCCAATCCCGGCTCTACCACTTGCCTGTACGTGTGACCTTGGGCAAGTCGCTTCACTTCTCTGGGCCTCAGTTGCCTCATCTGGAAAACGGGGACTAAGAGTGTGAGCCCCATGTGGGACAACCTGTGTCCAACCTGATTAACTTGTTTCTACCTCAGGGCTTAGAACAGTGCTGGACACCTAGTAAGCGCTTAACAAGTACCATAATTATTATTATTATTCTCTGGGCCTCCGTTCCCTCATCTGGAAAGCGGGGATGGAGACTGTGAGCATGAGGGACAGGGACTGTGTCCAACCTGATTAGCTTGTACCCATCCCAGCGCTTAGTATAATGCCTGGCATATAGTAAGCGCCGAACAAATACCAAAATTATTATTACTATTATTATTCACGAGGCACCCCATTTGTGGAAAGATGAAGGAAGGGGTAGGAGTCCAGGCACGGTGCATTCCAGGGACCCAATCGCGAGCCTGCCGATGCCACGGGGAGGAAAGACGTGCCCGTGTCCCGCTAGAGACCGGCCACCTCCTCTGATGGCCGAGGGGCAGTCGACAACTAGCTCCACTAGGCCTCCCGCCCTCCGCGGGGAGACGGAGGAGCCTGGGGCTCGGCTCTAACATCCTCCCGTAAGCCCGTCTCCAGGCGACAGGCTCGTTGTGGGCAAGGAATGAGTCTGTTTACTGTTCTCTTGTACTCGCCCAAGCGCTCGGTACAGTACTCTGCACGCAGTAAGCGCTCAATAAATACGATGGAAGGAAGGTACGGACACTCAAGCACGAAGTTGAGTGGGATGTGGCGTGTGAGGGCCCAGCTTAACCCGCTCGCATGAAGAAAGATGACTTTGCCCTGCAACCTGGAGTCTTCAATTCACTGGGAACCGTTTAGCCGTTAAACCTGGGATGGGTTTGGATCAATTCACTTCAAGGGCGACCGCAGAATGGTTTCAGTGGCCTCGGGTAGACGACTTCTGGAACCCCCCAAAAAGGATCTTTTTGGAACAGTGGTCTCTTTCCACCACTAAGGCTCCACGAGCTAGAGATAAAATATCAGCACTCAATACCTTGTCCTTATCTTTGGATGCTTCGGTTGCTGACCGTAACATTTTCAACAGCAGGAGCCCCGAGAACTCTTCCTGGAAACTCCGGCCCAAGGTTTCCCTGGCAAAAGCAGCAGGTAAAATACACGAAAAGCAAAACCCATTGCATTTTATTTTGTAAAAGTGAGAAATTCAAATAGATTTCACTTCAGCTAACATAGGAAATTTATGGGGGACCTAGCTCAAGAAGTGCTTTAAAATAGGGGAAGCAGCATGGTCTAGTGGATAGAGCCCGGACCTGGGAGTCAAAAGGACCAGGGTTCTAATCCTGACTCCGCCACTTGCCTGTTGTGCGGCCTTGTGGAACTGGGCACTTCTCTGTGCCTCAATTACTTCATCTGCAGAGTGGGGATTAAGACTGTGAGCCCCACGTGGGACAACCTGCGTCCCATCTGATTAACTTGTATCTACTGCAGAGTTTAGAACAGCGCTTGGCACATAGTAAACACCTCATACCACACATATTATTATTATTATTAATAAAAGAGTGAATAGACATGTCCCCTGCCCACAAGCAGCTTCCAGGCCGCCTTGACACCCAGTTCTTCCATGAAAGTGGGCTTTCTCTGGGCATTTTGGGATGCCCGTGAGGGAATCAGGGAGCGTTCTTCCGACCACTGGCATCTGCCTGGAGAAGGAGCACTGGCGATGCACGGTAGTCAGAGCACGCGAGCTTCCCTTCACGTGATGCACAATGGGAAAAATCCCGCTTTGTACCACCTCCCTGCATTTCAAACTCTAATCAGCGCTTTTTCCAAAGCTTCAATCACTAACATGTCGTCGACCTACAGGTAAGATGAAACTGCCGACCCCGAGATCACCGGTCAATCCCCATCTCATCGCTACTTTACGTGAACCGGGCCCTCAATCCCCATCGACTTGATAGGGATGAATGGAAGGAGAAATAAAAATAAAAAAATGAAGTTGATCGGCAGGCTGCTCGCTAACATCGTGTGCATTAACCAAACATGGCAGCGAGGCTGCGGTAAATTGACGGGAGACATCTGACACGCTCAGACAGACCAGCCCAGGCCCGGGCATCTGACGGTGGTGACTCCGCATGGCTGGTGAACTGAGCTAACATTTGTTGAGCCCTGCAAATGACCGTCTTCCTGAATTATCATCGCCTGTATTCTGTGGTCACTCTGCTGACCGATCAATCCTTCGTATTGGGCATGGCGGTGTGCGGAGTTCGAGGAAATTACATTTTAGCGGGAGAGACGGACCCCGAGGTAACCGGTGGATAATGGGAGGGAGAAAAAGGAAACAAAGAGGCACGTGAGCCAGCAATGAAGTAACAGGGGGTGTACGATATGGATTTCAGTCAGGGAGGTTGTGAGTTTCCAAGGGCCTGGGTGGTGCAGAAGCAACAAGATGGCAATTGAGCCAAGATCACCTGGAGAGAGTAGAAAATAGGCGGGGAATGCTTTTGCGGGGGATTGGAGGGCTCGATGTGTTTAGGGAGAGGAGTTGGGTGAAGTTACTGCTTTCCTGTGGGGTTTGTCCTACTGGGGATGTGGAACAGAAGGACCCCTGAGGGACAACTTGTGTTTATTTGGGTGCGTGGGTGGGAAGGAAAGCCACCTGATGACCACATGACACCTCCTGAAGCGTGGGTGGGGAGAAGGAGCCCCGGGGCAGTGGTGAAGACAACACTAAGTAGGCCGCACTAAGAACAGCATTAGACGACAATGACGTACCGATTAAGGCAGATTTGGGCAGTTTCTTGGGGGTTACGGTGGGAGACCGTCTTAGCTAATGCTTATACTTATTCTAGGGACTAGGTTTATCATTAGCGCTGTAATGATTATAATGATCTTTCTTTACCGAGAACCAGAGGAAGCTTGGTTCCACCTCACTGGCCTGAGAAGTCACTACTTACATGTTGACAATCAAGGTGTCAGTCAGGTTCCCCAACGACCAGGCTGCTTTGGCACGGACGTTTGGAGACTTGTCATGAAGAGACGTCAGTATTGCGTTTGCGGTATCTGCAACAAACATCACATCCTATAAAGGGAAAACAGTGCAATTAATTCTGGAAGTGCAGATGGAAAAACATTTCCAGTCTTCCCGCAGTTTATTTTTGCTTTTACTTGGACTGTGAGCCCAGTGTGGGACAGGGACTGTATCTGATCTGATTACCTTGCCTCTTCCCCAGGGCTTAGTACAGTGCTTGGCATATAGCATATGATTAACAAATACCACAACTATATCTATTAAGAGAAGTAGCGTGGCTTAGTGGCAAGAGCCCGGGCTTGGGAGTCAGAGGATGTGGGTTCTAATTCCGGCTCTGCCTCTTGTCTGCTGTGTGACCTTGGACAAGTCACTTAAATTCTCTGGGCCTCAGTTACCTCATCTGTAAAATAGGGATTAAGACTGTGAGCCCCACGTGGGACAACATAATCACCTTGTATCTTCTACCCCAGCGCTGAGAACAGTGCTTGGCACAAAGTAAGAGTGTAACAAATATCATTATCATTACAATTATAATCATAACAACCACTACCAAGACGGGTTTACCACAAATTTGGCAAGGATTATTATTCCTCTGAATTTAGCATATATATCCAGATTGGAAAAACATTAAATTCTCGATGCTAGGCAGATCCAAACTCTCGGTTCAGTTTCCCTAATTTTCTTGCCTAGAGTATGTTAGATTTAGTTTCTCTAGGGATTCACTTTCAGGAAATGTCAAGATAATGTTCCCGCTTCAATTATTTTAAGAGTGGAAGAATAAAATAAAATAGGTCAGATGAAATATGTTAAGAAAACACGGCCAAAAAATATGTCCACAAAATATGCCAAAACAGTTTTCTACACTTTCCTAATCCTTGGAATTTAAATGAAAGGTAATATGCAAAAGTGATGTGCTTTCCTAATTTTGATTTGCCGATTAATAATAATTATGGTATTTGTTGAGTGCTTACTATGTTCCGGGCACTGTACTAAGCACTGGGGTGGATACAAGCAAGTTGGGTTGGACACAGTCCCCGTGCCAGGTGGGGCTCACTATTTCAATCCCCATTTTACAGATGAGATAATAGAGGCACAGAGAAATTTAGTGACTTGCCCAAGGTCACCCAGCAGACAAATGGCAGAGCAGGGATTAGAACCCACGACCTTCTGACTCCCAGGTCCACGCTCTTTCCACTGCGCCGTGCTGCTTCTCAGTATCCTGATTACATCAGGATGCAAGAACCTAATGGGAAGTGATTACCGATAAACAGGAAAACAAATGAGTTTCCCACGGCCCAGGCCACATCCTCCGAAACCATGCGTTGTAGATGTCTCACTCTAGGGTGACAGGAGATTAAAACTGTTCCACGCTCACCTGCCGAAGACACGAGAAAAGGACGTAGACTCCCAGGGCCCGGGCGGCAGCGGCTTTCACCAAGGGATTCTTACTGTGGTTTAATCCCAGCAGCATAGTGATGCACATGATCTGCCGATCATTCTGCAAATTATGGACATGACGGAAAGAGACATGGAGAGAAGGAGGGGAAGAAGGCGGGGGGGGAGGGGCGAGAGAGAGAATATAAATGTTTTATTCTGCATATAAGATGTATAATGTCATGTATAATGCCTGGAGGAAAGAGCAAGGGCCTGGAAATCAGAGGACCAGGGTTCTAAACCCGGCTCTGACGCTTGCCTGCTGGATGGTCATTCAGAAATGTGATTAAGTCACTTTATTTTTATTATATATTACATTGTATATAATTATTAGGTATAATAATATATTGGTTTATTATGTATTATTATGTAATAATAACTGTGGTACTTGTTAAGCACTCACGATATGCCACTGGACTAAGCACTGGGGTAGATACAAGATAGCGAGGTTGGCTACAGTCCCTATCTCACATAGGGTTCACATTCTTAACCCCCATTTTACCAGATGAGGAAATGAGACATAGAGAAGTGAAGTAACTTGCCCAAGGTCACACAGCAGACAAGTGGCAGAGCCGGGATTAGAATCCATGTCCTCTGCCTCCCAGACCTGTGCTCTATCGACTAGGCCAGGCTGCTTCTCCTGGGCCTGAGTTTCCTCATCTGTAAAATGGGGATTCCAACCCTGTTTTTTTTTTCTTCTTTTTCTAATGGTACTATGTCCTGGGCCCTTTACTAAACACGGGGGTAGATACAAGCTAATCAGGTTGAACACAGTCCATGTCCTACATGGGGCTCAAAGATTTAATCCCCATTTTACAGATGAGGTAACTGAAGCACAGAGAAGTTAAATGACTTGGCCAAGGCCACACAGCAGACAAGGGGCGGAGCTGGAATTAGAATCCGGGTCTACGACTCTTAGGCCTGGGCTCTTAACACTAAGCCCTGCTGCTTCTCCCTTCCACACATATTGCAAGCTGTCTGTGGTACAGGGACTGTATCCAACTTGATTATACCTACCCAAAATACACTGCTCGGCACATGGCGCTTAACGAATACCACAATCATCTTCATCATCAACAATCTAAATGACATCTTTCAACCCGTTTTTTGGGGGGGGAATGTGCACGGGAACTCCCAAGATACAGTACGACAAGATGGAGCCAAACAGCAAGGACCAGAAATCCAGGGCTCTGCCAGTCCCAGCCCCTGGCTACAGCCTTGGGGCACCAGACCATCCCGGAAACGAGCCCGAATCACCCGGGCTCCTTCCCGGGAAGGCCTTCCCCGAGCCGGTTGCCCCCGTGAGCCGCTGGCAATTTTACCCTCAGCGATCCACGAGGGGTGGGCTGCGGCGGAACCCCCAGAAGGGAGGCTTAGGCCATCGCCTCCCGGCACCAAAGTAGAGGGACTGTGAGCTGGCCGTCACAACCCAGAGCCCGGCCGGGTTCGACTCCGTGCCCGGTTCGCGGTCTCGGGATCCGTGAGACCGCCCGACCCGGGGATCTAAGAAACGGTCTCTTCACCGCTGGGACAGGCACAGATTTTTTCAGATGAGCCAAGGGTTTAAGACAGAGACCGACGTTTGGAAATTGTCATGAGATTTCACTGAGATAGGATGAGCGGATGCAAATACCATTCCCGGTTGAAAAAGACGCCCTAGATGTCAGAAATGAACATTTCTTTTTCGGGCAAGCGAGGGGTCGCTCTTCCGGCTCACTGGAAACGTATGTGTTTCCCCTCATCACAATTTAAGCACTCAGAAGAATCCCACCAGTCCCCTTTTCTCCATCACGTCAAACTTCCTGGATAAAAGCAGAACCCACAATAAATACAGCATATAATACCACCGAAGTTCCAGTTACGTGCACCAGTTGAAGCCGGCGGAGAAGCTTCTAAATTTACCGGCAGACAGCTGAAGGCCTCTGGAAGAATGGACGAGAGGGCGTCGCAGGCACTAGCCTGGAGGGTAGGATGTTGGGAATTCTGAAGAGCCCCAGGTAACGGACCATTCAGCATCACTGTCCAAAACATCACCACCTGGTAAAAAAACGCAGTCAGAGGAAAGGCCGAGCGACAGTATTTTCGGAGTGCTAACTCTGTGCAGAGCGCTGGGAAGAGTTCGATAGAGTTTGCGGACACGATCCCTTCCCTTGGCCTAGTGGAGAGAGCCAGACGCGATCCTATTCCACACTACGTCGTCATCATCATCATAACTGTGGTGTTGGTTAAATGCTTAGTAAGTGTGGACCAGTTCAAGGAGCTTGGATTTGGGAGTCAGAGAACTGGGTTCTACCTTCAGCTCTGTCTCCGACCTGCTTTGGCGAGTCACGTGACCCCTCAGTGCGTCAGTTTCCTCATCTCTACAATGGGGATAAGATACCCCCCCCCCCCACCTTTTAGACTGTGAACTCTGTGGGAAGCAGGGACTGTGTTTGATGGATTACCCTGGATCTACCCCATATACCTGACATTTAATATTGCTACGTAAAAAATATTAAGCAAATGGATTTTAGGGTTTTCCTCTACTTCTGCTCTCTGGCTCATGGACTCTATCAAGGGATCCATCCTAATTCAGCCATGATCAGCTTAAGTTCACTTGAAGGATCTGTGTGGTAAACTGTCAGTATCCAATAGATCACAGAGTAACAGAATCAGCAACCATCTGGAAATGTAGTGTCAAAGTATTATTGCTTTTAACTGCATTTCACGTATTTTTCTGGGGTATTTCCCTTCTCGCCCCTCTATAAAAAAAACTAGTTTCCCTGGATAATTGGCAGCCATGGTCAGTTGATCTATTAAGCACAATCATCCTTCTCATTCAAACAGAGTCCTCTTTATTTAGCTTTGGATTCATCCTGGAGTCCAGAACTCTGAGGAAGATTGCTATAACAACTTCTCTGTGCCTCAGTTTCCTCATCTGTAAAATGGGGATTCAATACTTGTTCTCCTTCCAAATAAGACTGTGTGCTCCCTGTGGAGGACAACCTGATTATCGTCCACATACCCTAGTGTTTAGTACAGTGCTTGGCACATAGTAAGCACTTAAATAGCACAATTATAACAATAATTATCATTATTACAACACGTAGGGCTGATGGCAGGCATTCTTTTATCTATTTGCATAGCTTGTAAGAGCCAGAAAGTAGCCCTACTTCCTTAGAGATGTCAGCCATGCAAGTGCTATTGTGTGTAAAAATCCCAAGCCCAACCTTTAACCTTGATTTTTACCCAACTGGAGAAAAAAAAAAAAAAAGATTTCCACACAAACCATGAGGGTTTAACCTGAAAAATGTATTCCCAAATTATACTGTTAAAAAAAGTTTCCCGTTGCTCTTCAGGCAGTTCCCGCTTAAATTTGCAATTCACAACACTTAAAAATATTCTGTAATCAGTTTTCCAGGGTCCAAAATATTCCGGTACCACGTGCTGGATATTAAAATTAGACGTTAAAGCCACTGAAGCATGAAGAGATGGAAAATGACCCTATATGAAAATCTACTAACTTACCAAGTTCACGGGTACTCTCTGATCAGAGCTCACAGTAGAATCTGGTTTATACTGTTGTATTAAGCCTGTGCCCAGTTCTTCTAGGAGCTGACAACAAAGAAGGAACTGGTTTTATTAAAGAAGACTTCATAACACTAAACTCAAGCCCTATGTCACCCTGAAAGCAGAGAAAATGAATTCTCACAATTTACTTTCTTTCATAATAAATTTGCTTTGCAAAACGAAAGGGAAGAGGACACTTGAGAAAAAGTATGGCTTAGTGGATAGATCACGGGCCTGGGAGTCAGAAGGACCTGGGTTCTAACCCCAGCTCTGCCGCGTATCTGCTGTGTGACCTTGGGCAAGTCATTTCATTCGCCCAAGTGAGGGCTTCAGTTACCTAATCTGTAAAATGGGGATTAACGCTGTGAGTCCCATGTGGTACAGGGATCATGCCCAATCTGATTAACTTCTTTTTATCGCAGTGCTTAGAACAGTGCTTGGCCCGTAGTAAGCAATTAACAAGCACCATAATTATTACTGTTATTACTATTACTCCCTCAAAGAAAACCACCCACCAGGAGTAGGAACTATGCAATCAATACACAAACATAAGAAATCAGTCTGCTTGCACATAAACATCGTTCCTATAGGAGATTTCGAGCTTCCCCAGGCTAAATAATCAATCAATCCAATCAATCGATGATACTTATTGAAACCTTACTGTGTGTACTAAGTGCTTGGGAGAGTAACTTTAATCAAACCATTTTACTAAACATAGAAAAACAAACTATTCTACCAATAACCAAGCCAGCGGCGAGGGAAACGAGGGTAAAATTGAGGCAATTTTTTCAACGCTGTATTACCTTTGCTCCATGAAGCTGAATGGATGGATCGGTTTCTTTCATGCATTTGCACACCACCTCGCCAAGCTCCATCAAGTAGCCTTGCGCCATTGGAAAATAGCCCTTTACGAGATGGGCTAACACCTGTAGAGAGCAAAAATGACCTTATACCACTCCAATCTCAACTCGAGGTATTTAACCTGCCGTGTGAAAAAAGGCCATCGATACTAGGATGCTATCTCCAAGAGTACCGAAAAGCAAAAATTTACACCACACGGGTGCCGTCAAACTTTTCTCCCTCAAGGGTCAGACTAAATGGGCCACAGGTGAGCTCCCTCTAGACTGTGAGCTCGCTGTGGGCAGGGAATGTGTCTGTCTGCTGTTCTATTGTACTCTCCCGACCGCTTAGTACAGTGCTTTGCACACAGTGACTCTAGTTCATTCATTCGATCGGATTTATTGAGCGCTTACTGTGTACTAAGCGCTCGCAAAGTACAATTCGGCAACACATAGAGACAATCCCTACCCAACAACAGGCTCACAGTCTAGAAGGGGGGAGACAGACAACAAAACAAGTAGCCAGGCATCAATAGCACTGGCAGAGATTGACTATGAAATGTGCTACTTAGACACCTCCCCCGCCCAACCTAAAAGGGAAGTTTTGAACGGTCGGGACCGCCCACCTGTAAAGATTCCAGGCGAACGGGGGATGGTTCCAGCCCTCCTCCTCCGGCTGCACAGCTCGCCTCGCCATCCGAGAAAGGACCTTCCCTGGGCAGCACGACGATGGAGACGCAGAGGCGGAGAAGCCAGCAGGGCTCCGACGGGAAGCCTGCCGAGGTCTCTGGGGTCTCTTGAGGCTCGCCGTGGGGGGTTCTCCTCGGTGGGTAGGGAGAGCCGAGACGATGGCAAGCGGCAGGGCCGGAAGGATGGGGCTGTTGTAAGAGCAGTTCCACTTCAGGCAAAGGAGCGTGGGCGGATACCACAGCCCCCAGGAGCGTGAGGCTCGACACCCGCACGTTAACGTCTGCGAAACCAAGAGGAAGGGCGGTCACCACCATCACCCCCGGTAAACGGGGCCGGCCCCAGTCGCCCGGGAAAGGCCCGGAGACTTCAAGAAGAGGGACGCCGAAAACACTCCTCAGGAACCCTCCCGAAATGGTTCTCTTGCGTGACGGATGTCCATCATTCGCTTCAGGTAAAACCCAGCCAATCCCAAAGAATGGAATGGGGCCCGCGGGAAGGAGCTACGAAGGTTGGGGGAAGAAACCCCAGAGCCATGAGGAGACGGGGTTGGGGGGGGGGGTCCCGGACAAGTTGCCGGAGGGGGACGAAACCCGAGGTTGGTGTTCGCCGGGAAGGAGGAAGATCAGCCGGGGGACGATCAGGGCAGGACCCGCAGTGGGAGAGGGGTGGGTGGGCTCGCAGTCGATGGCTAAGGCAAGTGAGGCAGTGGCTCAGAGGGACGGCAATGCCTGGGTTGAAGTGGGAACAAGTACCAGACCAGGGAGGAGGTGGTTATTCTTCGAATTAGTCTAAGACCCTAGGGGATAAAACTCCAGGTACTATGGAAACTCTTAACTAATAACTAGCTACCTTTTTTGAAGAAGCAGAGTGGCCTAGTGAAAAGAGCATAGGCAGGGAGTCAGGGGACCTGAATTCTAATCCTGGCTCTGCCACTTAGCTCCTGTGTGACATTGGGCGAGTCACTTAACCTCTATGGGCCTTGATTTCCTCACCTGGATCAGACACAGGGCGTGACTAACGAAAGGACCTAGGTTGGACATTCAGCCTCTAAGCTCCGTGGGGGTAAGGGACCCCCATCTACCAACCCAATTGTTCTGTACCTTCCCAAGCGCTTAGTACAGAGCTCTGCATTCGACAGGCACTCAATAAATACCACGGATCGACTAATTCATTGATTCTGTCATTTTGGGATACGGCCGGGTCCCTTCATTCAGAGAGACAACACGTGAAAATGCTTTGAGCATTTGTTGCTCTAATAATAACAATAATAATTTTGGATAAATGCTTGCTATTGACCAACCACTGAACTAAGCGCTGGGGTGGATATGAGTTTACTAGGTCAGACCCAATCCCTGTCCCACATGGGGCTCACAAGTCTAAGCAGGAAGGAGAACAGGAACTGAACTCCCATTTTACAGGTGAGGAAACTGAGGCAAGGGACAGAGCCAGGATTAACACCTAGGTCCCCTGACTGACACCCAGATCGGGACTCTTTCCCCTAGGCCAAGATACTTTTCAATAAACTGAGAATAATAATACAGCGGCAGCGTAGCCTAGTAGCAGAACCCGGGCCTGGGTGTCAGAAGGATTTAGGTTCTAACCCCACCTCCGCCACTTATCCACTGTGTGACCTTAGGCAAGTCACTTCACTTCTCTGGGCCTCCGTTCCCTCATCTGTAAAATGGGACTGAAAACCTTGAGCCCCATATGGGACACGGACTGGGTCCGGCCTGATTAGCTTATATCTACCTCAGCGTTTAGTACAGTGCCTGGCGCATAGTAAGCACTTAAATACCTAAAAACGAAACAAAAACTGTGGCACGTGTTATGAACTCAGCTCTGTGGGTTAATTGGGGCCCACGGGGTTTACGGGAGGACAGACCTTTGTGGCGAATGTAAGGCTTGATCTGGTTCCAGACCTTAGACAGCAGGCTGGGCTTCAGGCGGTTATACGGTGCATTGGATACTAAATTCGCTAGGCACTGCAAAGCCAAACAAGAGAACGAACACGTCAGGAACGGTGTTGCTTTCAACTTCACCCGTAAACAGAGATCTTTAAGAAAGAGCAGTTTGGGAATAAAGACAAAACATCATCCAAGACATTGAACTGAAAAAAATCAAAATGAGATCTTTACATCTATAAGGGGCATACGTTTTAATCGATCCTACCCCCGGTTACCGGTTGGTACATTGTAGAGAAAACAACTAGACTGCATGCGTCTAGTTCATTGCTGTGTTGTACTTTCCTCAAGCCCTTAGTAAAGTGCTCTGCACATAGTAAGCGCTTAATAAATATGATTCAGTGAATGAACTAGCTTAGACTCATGTACTTTCAATTTTGCCTTTCAGATTAAAACTGCCCTATGTTCCTACTGTATTTAAAATTTTGTCCCTATTTAGGCTTGTGGGCTCCCGTGTGGGACAGGGACTGTGCCCCATCTGATTATCTTAAATCTATTCCAGCGGTTAGTATAGTGCTTGGCACATGGTAAGCATTTATAAAAAACACAATAATAATAATGTAAAATTCCCTGTGACCAAGGCAAAACGACAAGAGGGCAGTTATCTACTGTAATTGTAAATATTTTTCAGTTTGTCTCCCGTCGGAACAAAAATTCTTTGTTGGCAGGGAACACGTTCCTCCTTTAATCTGTACTTACCAAACAGTACAGTGTGCAGAGCCGGGCAGGCGTTCAATAAATATTAACGCTGCCGCTGCTGCTATTACCTTAATTATTTGCGTAATGTTCTGAGAGGAGGATTCGGCCACCAAGGCTAAGAGAAGGCATCGATGTAATTCTCGGATGCTGGATGCAATGGTTACAGAAAAGGGGGTAAATGCCCTTCGGTGGTCACTCGTATCTTCGGCAACAGAAAGGAATTGCTTTGAGCCCTCCAAGATGGCTGACAGAACTTGAAGAGCACAGGCCCGAGTCTGCAATGGTAAATCCACATTTCTGATTAAGACAACGTCTTAATAAAGCGATTTTTCCTACCTCTGTTCTACCCCTAATAGCTGATACTTTTCATCCTGTCATCACAAATACTTCTTTCCCTCCCCTTTGGGTGGGGAGGAGGGGGGGCATGTCCTCATGCCTGATTTATTCTATATATAGTCATTCACTTCACCTGAAATACTTCTACAGATTTCCTCTAGAGTAAATGATGTTGACACTGTTTCTTTTAGTTTAGAAATTCAAGCGAATTCATTTTCCCAAGTGCTTAGGTCAGTGCGCTGCACACAGTAAGCGCTCAATAAATACAGGGGGTATTTGGATAAGTCTTAAAAAAAGTACCTGGGTGTCCGAGTTAACGTCCCGATTCCACCCCAAGGTCACCGTTACAAACCCTTACACTTCTCCTGCCCGTCTGTCTCGCTCTCAGCCCAGCGCAACTATTCTAAAAGGCGAGGTCTCTCGGCAACCAGAGTGCTGTGACGAGATCGCAGAAGCAGCAGCACGGTCTGGTGGATAAAGCCTGGGCCCGGGAGTCAGAAGGACCTGGGTTCTAATCCCAGCGGCCACCACTTGTCTGCTGGGTGACCTTGGGCAAGTCACTTCACTTCTCTGGACTTCAGTTCTCTCCTCTGCAAAATGGGGATTAAGACTGGGAGCCCTTTGTGGGACAGGGACTGTGTTGGACCTGATTAACTTGTCTCTACCCCAGTGCCCGGCGCTTAGTGCCGCAAAAAAATATTTAAAAACACCCAGCAAGGGGAAAGATGAGAAATATTTCACTTCCCATATGTACGGTGCAAGGTTCTCACCTTTGGAGAAGGATCTTTCAATGAAATTGTCATCAAGGACACAGATTGCGGGCTGCCTATTCCAGGTGAATCGGGCACAAAGGCTGACCAATAACCATAGAGAATTTTCTTCTCTATCGATTTGATAGTGGAGAGGAAACAGGTTAACGCCCCTTGGCGAACTTTGGCTTGGTAAAATCTGCGAGACCAAAGAAAAAGAAAGTGGTCTTAGTGGAAGAAAGAACTTGAGAACTACTGGCAGAAGTCTGGTTATTTCCACTTACTATGGAGCTCACTAACTTTAATAAACCCCAAAGAAAGTCAGTTTTGTTTTTTTTTTTAAAGGGCCTGTCA
The DNA here is from genome assembly GCF_004115215.2 of Ornithorhynchus anatinus. NCBI lineage: Eukaryota > Metazoa > Chordata > Mammalia > Monotremata > Ornithorhynchidae > Ornithorhynchus > Ornithorhynchus anatinus. Next base: position 15,039,115 of record NC_041744.1, read on the forward strand.
GAATCCGCTTTGAAAATACAATCATATATTTCTTATTTAGGTAACAAAGCACATGGCAGAAGTACAGCTCATTAGAAGTGCTGAAAATGAAAGAAGTGGCAAAAATGTTTTCCAATTACTAACAACTACGGTTAGAGGCAAAAGCAGCAAGGTGTAGTGGATCGAGCACAGGCCTGGAAGTCAGAAGGTCATGGGTTCTTATCCCAGCTCCGCCACTTGTCTGCTGTGTGACCTTGGGTAAGTCACTTCACTTCTCTGGGCCTCAGTTACCTTAACGGTAAAACAGGGATCAATACTGTGAGCCCCACGTGGGACGGGGACTGTTTCCAACTCTATTTGCTTATATCTGCCGCAGTGCTCGGTACAGTGCCTGGCACATAATAATCGCTTAACAAATACCATAATCGTTATTATTAAAAAGGAGGGAAAAGACAGATTTGTTTAGAAAAATACTATTCGCTATACGGCGCTCAGGCGTAAGTGGATAGAGCATGGGCCTGGGAGTCAGAAGGTCATGAGTTCTAATCCCGGATCTGTCGCTCGTCTGCTCTGACACTGGGCAAGTCACTTCACTTTGCTGTGCCTCTACCTCATCTGTAAAATGGGGATTGAGACTGTGAACCCTCTGTGGGACAGGGACTGCATCCAACCCCATCTGCTTGAATCCACCCCAGCGCTTAGTAGAATGCCTGGCACACAGAAAGTGCTTAACAAATACAATGATTATTATTATTATTATTATTAATGGGCAAGAACATATCTTAAACAGTTGATATAAATAACAACCACCTCATTTTGCTCTGCATACCGCCTTCAGCATCGGAATAATCTGACTCGCTGCTGCTGATCCTCTTCCAATTGGAGAAGCAAGAAGAGCCGCGATTCTTCCCTGCAGGCCTCTTTCCATCTAGTGGTGCGGGCTGAGAAGCCAAGCAAGCTCCCCCTTGGCCTTCCCCGCCGTGGAGTTTCAATTTTTCCAGGCCACAGATGGGCTCGGCTCCCACGTCATCATCCGGCTCCTCTTTCGCTTCTTCCCCGGAGTGGCCTTTCTTTTGTTTCGCTTTTGATTTTTTCCTTTTGTTCTGATGTTAATTGCAAAGGAAGGTGAGGGAGACAATGAAAATACCTCCCCCGCAATCTCCTCGCTACTAGCATACGGCACTCAGCTGGACCAACGAACGTGGCCCTCCTGTAATCTTCAGTTGAGCCCCACATGGAACAGGGCCTGTGTCCAACCTGATTAACTTATATCTACCCCAGCACTTAGAACGGTGCTTGGCACATAGTAATTGCTTAACAGGTACCATTATTATAATTATTACTGAGATTACGCAGTAAGTGCTTCAAAATTACCGCGCTTAGTACAGTGCTGTGAACTCAGTAAGCGCTCAATAAATGCCACTGATACTTCACTACGCCAATCAGTAGACCCCCTCTGTCTGATTCAGGCCAATTCAGGGCAGTTATGCCACCCCAGATTATGAGTAAGGACGCATGTCTGCCTGAATATCCCGTCATCAACCCTGGGGATAGAGCGCTCCTTGGTGATTCTGACACGACAAACACAAGTTCTCCTAGGCCGTAACAGAAAATGTCAACTGAGGACTCGGGGCAGCAAAATAAAAATAGAATCATAAATATACAGGTCTCAAGGTGAACTCACACAACTGCAATAAAGCAAAGCGCACTTCCCATTCACGTGGAATAAACAGGGTCACTTCATTTTGGCAAAAACTCATTACTTACAAGGAAACTGTCAGATTTGGCAGCCTAAATCAAATGAACGGGTTTGGTAAATGAAAGATGTAAGGCTATCTCTTGAATGGCTTTTTCGGTATATTACTCATATCGCTTAAAGTTAACGAACAACTGTTCGCTCAGAGAAGGTTTTAGGTAGAAATGACAAGAACAAGCTCATAAAATAAAATATCAACGTACCCCAGTCGGTCTAGAACTGCTTGACTCCGTCTGCTCTTGTTTGACAGGTGATCTCCCGTCGTACTGAGGCAGCGGAGCAGGGTATAAAACCGCAGGCATCTCTATATTCAGTCCAGGAAGTCCGTGAAACATGTATTTCTAAATAGTTAAACACATAAAGACTTTCTCATGCACATACAAAACAAATTCTCCACCGTCCTCGGACTTCCAACACGACTGGCTCCAAAAAGCTCCAGCCTAAGTTGTAACATTTAAGTCTGAACCAATATCCTCGTAGGACTATATAATGTTACAAATGTGGGAATCGGTTCCTGAACCAAGGTCAGATACCCTGTTTTTGCCAAAATTTATCAGAATTGTTATGTCCCTAAAATCCCACCTCCTCAAATAAACCCTCCCGGATTAATTCTCAACAACCCGAATCATCTCAATCTAACGACTTCCTCTAGTATAGGCATTTTATTTATTTCCCTCCTCAGCTCTTGATACACACACGCACAGATGTATATTTATATATGGATAAGGTTATGTGTGTAACAGTGTATAAGAATAAATGAGTTTATACGCAGACAACCGTGAATGTTCATATATTTGTAAAGAATGTTAGATGTGTGTATGTACAATCATTTATTCTGATAACTCTACTTGGAAATATATTTATGCTTGTCTTCCCCATTAGAGCGTAAGCTTCTTGTGGGGAGGGAATGTGTCTCTTCTTACTGTTATACTTTTCAGAGCAGGCCCCAGTTACCAAGAATTTGCAAACTAAAGTCAATACCAGCCAATTCACATCAACAAGTGGATAGAGCATGGGCCTGGGAGTCAGTAAGATCTGGGTTCTAATCCCAGCTCCACCCCTTGTCTGCTGGGTGACTTTGGGCAAGTCGTTTCATTTCTCTGTGCCTCATCTGTAAAATGGGGATTGAGACCATGAGCCCCATGTGGAACAGGGACTGTGCCCAACCCAATTTGCTTGCATCCAACCCAACGCTTAGTAGTGTTTGGCGCAGAGTAAGCGCTTAACAAATGACACAATCATTATTATTAACATTATTATTAACCACATGTAAGCTGGGATTGAAAACTTTAAGGAAAATGGAAGAGAAAAGCGTTCCTGTCTGTTTTCTTTTCCAGTGATCATCTCACACTGATGCCCCTCCGCACCTTTCCGATACTTACCGTTCTTCTTGCATCAAATTTTTCCCCTCATTTGAACAACCAAATGGGTGAATTAAGCACTTAGGGCTAAAGACAATTACCTTGAGGACTGCAAGAAGAGACCCCAGTTGATCGGTCTCTGTAAGTTTCATTTTCCCACCATTCAGGAGGGACTGGATACCTTTCATTGCATTCTGCAACAACTGCCAGCGGGGAGAGAGAGAGAATGTCTTTTAGCAGGCCCATTTTAAAAAATTAGTCTGAATACTGAAAGCTCGTTGTGGGCAGGAAACACGACTATCAACTCTGTTTTACTCCCAAGCACCTACGTACAGTGCTCTGCACAGGAAGCATTCAACAAATTCCAACTGCTAGATTAAAAAGGAAAAATTTGGAGTGCACTATGAATCAAATCAATCAACAGCTCTAGATTACAATTCTGAATACCTACGGAATTTACATTCTACATTCTTTAGAACTAGTGTCATCCCAGGATGTGAGGTCAGGATTTTTTTTTTTTTAATCAGGCATGGCTGAAGAATAATCTAAACTACTTAAAAAAATCTCAAAGGGCTAACCTGTTTGACAACAAAAGGAAAATATAATCCTGGTGTTCTAGGGCTCAGAATTTCACATACCTCAGTATTTGAAAAATACTACCTACCATGCAAAAGAGGATATCATCCATCCCAGAGACTTTTGAAGACTGTAAAATAGTTAGGAAAGTTTGGAAGCAGATGTTTCTGTACGCTTCTTCCAAATATGGTTGTCCTGGCACACTGAAACAGACATGGAACAACACACGCGAGTTAAGTTTGTCGCTCAGACTGTAACACTTATAATGGGGCTCGGAACTCGCTCATTGTAAAAAGATCTTAGCCTGCAGCTCTGAAGAATGGAGAAAACCGAGTCTCAGAGGCATAATGGGATTTCTCCACATTCACTCGGCCAATGAGAGTGCCAGAATTAGAACCCAAATCCACTGACTTCCAAGTTGGAGGTCCTTTCTTCCTCCCCCATTCACTGGGAGCTGGATGTAGGATGGAGAATCACCTAATTCTCTGATGTTATCATTAGTTTTAATCCCCACTTTACAGATGAGGTCACAGAGAAGTAACTTGCCTAAGGTCACGCAGCGGGCAAGTGGAGGACCCGGGATTAGAACCCACATCCTCTGACTTCCAGGCCCAACGCACACGGACGGACCCAGCGATAGTGACCAAGCCCCAAACTAGGAAGGGCCGTTGGTCATTATCCATTAAGGCAGTATGGCATCCTGAGTTCTAATCCCAGCTCTGCGGCTTGTCTGCTGTGTGGTCTTGGGCAAGTCACTTCACTTCTCCGGACTTCAGTTTCCTAACCCGGAAAATGAGGTTTGAGACCATGAGCCCCATACGGAACAGGGACTGTGTCCAACCTGATCTACTTGCAATAATAATAATGATGATGGCATCTGTCAAGCTCTTACTATGTGCCGAGCACTGTTCTAAGCTCTAGGCAAGATACAAGGTAATCAGGTTGTCCCACGTGGAGCTCACAGTCTTAATCCCATTTTACAGATGAGGTAACTGAGGCACTGCAAAGTGAACTGACTTGCCTAAAGTCACACAGCTGATCAACGATGGAGCCGGGATTAGAACCCAAGACCTCTGACTCCCAAGCCCGGGTTCTTTCCATTAGCCGCGCTGCTTCTCATCCTAGCGCTTAGTAACGTGCCTAACAGATTCTGTAATTACTAATTACAACCCACCACCCTTATGCTTTCCCGGACCTCCTGCTTTATTCAGATCATTTTAAATACTGTGGACTTTTGCTCATATAATAATTAATAATAATTGTGGTATTTTTTTTAGAATGGCTTAGGGGACAGACACAGGCCAGGGAGTCACAGGGCCTGCGATATAACTTTAGGCAAGCCACAGAGTGTCTCAGTGGAAAGAGCCCGGGCTTGGGAGTCAGAGGTCATGGGTTCAAATCCCAGCTCCGCCAATTGTCAGCTGTGTGACTGTGGGCTAGTCACTTGACTTCTCTGCGCCTCAGTTACCTCATCTGTAAAATGGGGATTAACTGTGAGCCTCACGTGGGACAACCTGATTACCCTGTATCTACCCCAGCGCTTAGAACAGTGCTCTGCGCATAGTAAGCGCGTAACAAATACCAACATTATTATTCTCTGGGCCTCAGTTACCTCAGCTGCAAAATGGGGATTGGCACATAGTAAGTGCTTAACAAATACCATAATTCTTCTTCTTCTTCTCTGGGCCTCAGTTACCTCACCTGTAAAATGGGGATTGAGACTGTGAGCCCCACGTGGGACAGGGACTGTGTCCAATCCGATTTGCTTGCATCCACTCCAGCGCTTAGTACAGTGCCTGGCCCATAGTAAGTGCTTAAAAAATACCAACATCATCATCATCATTATTACCTGAGACATAAGTTTGCGGCACAATGTACTGCTGCCCTCACGAGTTCAGGGTCGGATTGCACTGGATCAGTCAACTTGATCAAGATTCCCGTTTCTCCTAGCAAGTCTGGAAGGAACTAAAAGAAAGAAAAGTTAGACAGCGCAGGCTAAACGCAGAGCGGGAGATTAATAGCAATCTTTAGCGAAGCTCCCGAAGGGCTGGCTGCTAATTACATCTTTTGGAGAAGCAGGCAAAAACACGAAAGGCACGTCCAGCAGACCGGATTATTTGAAACCAAAGAGGACCACCAGGAATTCAGATCACTCAGTCGTATTTACTGAGCGTTGACTGTGGGCAGAGCACCGTACTAAGCGCTTGGCAGAGTACGACAATATAACAGACACATTCCCCGCCCACAATGAGTTTACGATCTAGAGGGCGGAGACGGACATTAATATTAATCAATAAATTGCAGATCTATACATAAGTGCTGTGGGGCTGGGAGGGGAGGTGAATAAAGGGAGCGAGTCAGGGCGAGGCGGAAGAGAATGGGAGAAAAGGAGAAGAGGGCTTTATCAGGGGAGGCCTTGTGGAGGACTTGTGTCTTCCATAAGGCTTTGTAAGTAACTGTGTCGGATACGTTAAAGTTTGGAGAAGCAGCACGGCCTAGTAAACACAGCACCAGCCTGGGAAACACAGGACCTGGGTTCTAATGCTGGCTCTGCCCCACACTTTCCGTGTGACTTTGGGTGAGTTGCTTTATTTCTCTCTGCCTCAGTTTCCTCACCTGTAAAATGGGGACTCCATCGCTGTCCTGCCGTTCTCTTAGCCTGAGCCCCATATGGAACAGAGAGTGTGTCTGACCCGATTATCTTGTATCGCCTTTAGCACTTAGTACAGTGCTTGGCACAGAGTAAGCACTTAAGAAGGATCGCAATTACTAAATGGGGGCCTTGGAGTAGGAACTAGAGGACTGAGGGAGAAGTAGCTGAGGAAGCTACCAGGGCTCATCAGAGGAAGGACAAGACAAATATGCCCCCAATTTAGAAGCCACTTTTAACTTGCAGTCTATACACTCGCATGAAGGAAGGGAGGGGAAAATTTTCTGCCAATACAACCATTTGCCCCCTTAAGTAAAAGAGGGAAAAAAATAAATCTACCTTCTGACATTTAGGGCCATTGTAGTAGACGAGGGTGGCTAGAGCCTGGAGGATCTCTAAGTGCGTCCAAGAGCTGCACTGCTGAAATGCAGAGATGGTGTAGGCCAAAAGGAAATCCAAGTTCTGTTCATCGACAATCACCTGGTGAGAGAAAGAATATCAAGCAATATTAAGCGTGACTCCCACAGTATTTACTTATTTGCATTTACCTCGTGTGTTTTCAGTTATTGAACATTTATCAATTTACATCTGCTTGTCTTCCTTGTTCAACGGTACTCGACGGAATGTATTCAGTGCCTACTGTGGGCAAAGCACTGTGTGCTGGACAAACTATAAGCTCATCCAGGGCAGGAATGGGATCAGAGACCGTCTGTTACGGTGCTGCTAGGTTGGGAACCCCTAAAAAAACATGGACCATGTCTAATTCCCACCTAAGAAGTCTCTCCCAGCGACTAGTACAGCGTTCAATAAATAGTTGATGATAAAGGATCTAATTTCTGAAAAATATCATAGCTGTTTTGGATGTCCAAAAATACTCAGCCATGAAAAGATATGCACTAATCCCTGCCAATTTAGCAATGTCAAACAGATGGTGCATAGGGGCTGTATTAGTTATGTACATATACTTTAATTTTTATTAAAACGTTAATTTGTTCTTAATCTAATTCTTTCTGGTCCGAGGTCTGTAAGTCTGTGCTAATTCAGATGGCTGATTTTAATGATTCAATCACTATCATTAAAAAAATAAGTTATGGCCAATCAATTATTGAGTGCTTTTTATGTGCAGAGCACTGTATTAATCACTTGGGAGAGTACAATACAGCAGAATTAACAGACCCGATCCCTCCCTATAACAAGCTTACAGTCTGGTATTTACTACTTCTACTACTAATAATAATAATGATCACTGTGGTATTTGTTAAGCGCTTACTATGTGCCACGCACTGTTCTAAGGGTTGGGCTAGATACAAGCAAGTTGGGTTAGACCCACTTCCTGTCCCACATGGGGCTCTCAGTCTTAATCCCCATTTTACAGATGAGGGAACTGAGGCCCAGAGGAAGGGAAGTGACTTACCCAAGGTCACACAGCAGACAAATGGCAGAGCTGGTATTAGAACCCAGGTTCTTCTGACTCCCAGGCCCTTGCTCTATCCACTAGGCCAGGCTGCTTTAAGCACTTACACGTTATGGACCTGGAATATATCTGTTAACTCTGATGTATGGTACTCTCCTGAGCACTTAATACAGTGCTCTGCATACAGTAAGTACTCAATAAATACCACTGATTGATAGAGAGTCCAAAATAAAAAAAAGGATGGCCATGGCAGGGAGTGATACCGTAGTCAATTCTCCCAGAGGCCAGGTTTACTTCATGGAAGGCGCCTTCCCTCTTTCGGACCTCTAAGAGACCACTTTTTTGCACGCTGCACTTTGTATTCACAGTGGTCTGAAAGAATTAGTGTGCCTTTCACAGGGCCCGGATCATGGGAGAAGGAGCATGGTCTACAGATCGAGACCGGGCCTGGGAGTCAGAAGGCCCGGGGTTCGAATCCCATTTCCACTGTTTGCCTGCTGCATGACCTTGGGCAAAGTTACCACATCAGTAAACAGAGATTAAAACTATGAGCCCCATGTGGGCCTGGGACTGTGTCCAACCTGATTACCTTCTATTTATCCCAGCATTTAGAACAGTGCTTGAAACATAGTATGCGCTTAACAAATACTATCAACACTGCGGGACACATGGGAAAGTTCTTGAGGGGAACTGTGTGTACTGGGGTTAAAGTTACAGGGCAGAAGATCAATACTGCCCTGGCAGAAAGAGCCTGGGGCTGATGCCAGGGGACCTGAGTTCTAGAACCAGCTCTGCCACCGCTGTGTGGCCTTGGACAAGTCATTTAACCTCTCTTTAACTTCACCTTCCTCATCTCTAAAAAGGAGATAAAATAATTTCTTTCCCCCGTCACAGGGATGTTGTGTTGACAAAATGAGTGAGAAGATGTGAAAATGCTTTGGAAAAATCAAAGGGGAGGGGAAAAAAACTTAAGTCGTCATCACAGGAATATAGCATGGCCTACTGGACGCAGAATGGGCTTGGGAGTCAGAAGGACCTGGGTTCTAGTCCCCGCTCTACCACTTGATTGCTGTGCGACTTTGGGCAAGTCATTTCACTTCTCTGGGTCTCAGTAATCTCATCTGTAAAATGGAGATTAAGACTGTCAGTCCCATGTGGGGCATGGACTGTGTCCAACCTAATCGCTTTCTATCTACCCCGTGTTTAGAACAGGGCTTGGCACACAGTAAGTGCTTAACAAATACCATTAAAAAAAAAAAAAGACAGCAGCCTACAATGGAGAATGCACAGGAGAGAAATAGAGCCAGTTCTCGCTTTTAAGAACGGGACAATTTTTTTCCTTACCTGCAATCTATTAAGTAAATGGTGAATAAGATGAAAAACTTTGCTGATGAGGTGTTCCTGATTAAAAGGCACTAATTGGCAGGCTTGAACAAGTAACGCACACACTTCCTACGAAAAGAAGAAGAGAAAATACAATAGCAAACCAACACTTACACAAAACACCTGGCTCAAGGGGCATGCCGCGTCCTACTGAGTGAGAGTCAAATAGAAGTGAGGGCTCTGAAGAAAGATAAAAGGAGGAAAAATGAACCCTATAATGGTGAAGTGATGGACTAAAACGGGTCAGTTTTCGAGTTGCCATCTTCTCGCTATCTCGTTGAATGTTTTAAGGCCAGAGTTTCTGTTTGATGTGGAGGTGGATTGGCAAATACTGGAGGTTCTTGAGGAGCGAGGACACATGGCCTGCATGTTTTTTTGAAAAATGATCTGGGTAGCAAAATTAAGTATGGCCTGGCATGGGGAAAGACAGGAGGCAGAGAGGTCAGGAAGGAGGCTGATACAGTCATCAAGGTGGGACAGGATAGGTGCTTAGACTAATGAGCAGTTTGGATGGAGAGCAAATGAGTTCTCCAAGGGAGTGGGTGTAGATGGAGAAGAGAAGTGGACCTAGAACTGAACCCTGAGGGGCAGTCACAGTTAGAAGGGTGGGAGGCAGAGGAGTGGCCCTCGAAACAGAGTAAGAGCCCAGAGAAATAGAAGGACCAGGAGAGGACGGTGTCAGTGAAGCCAATATTGGATAATGTTTCTAGGAGAAGGGGGTGGTCCACAGTGTGGAAGGCAGCTGAGAGGTTAAGGAGGATTAGGATGGAGTAGAGGCCACTGGATATAGCAAGGAGATCCCTGGTGACCTTTGCGAGATCGGTTTCTGTGGAGTGAAGGGGACAGAAGCCAAACTGGAGGGGCTTCAGGAGAGGGTTGGAGGAGAGGAAGTGGAGGCAGCAGGTGTAGACAACTCACTCAAAGAGTTTGGAGAGGGCCGGTGGGAGGGGTTTTGTTCTGTTGTCTGTCTCCCCACTTCTAGACTACGAGCCCGTTGTTGGGTAGAGATTGTCTCTGTTGCCTAATTGTACTTTCCAAGTGCTTAGAACAGTGCTCTGCACACAGTAAGCGCTCAATAAATACGACTGACAATGAATGGAGGAAGCCGTGGGGTCAAGGGAAGGGTTTTTTTTAGGAAAGGGGAGACATGAGCCTGTTTGAAAGCAGCGGGTGAGGAGCCACCGGAGAATGAACGGTTGAAGATGGCAGTTTGGGAGAGGGCATGTGTTTTGATGAGGAAGGAAGGATTGGGGTTCCTTATTGCATTACTGCATCAGCCTCCTCTCTGATCTCCCAACCTCCTGTCTCGCCCCGTTCCAGTCTATACTTCACTCCACCGATAATCTTTCTACAGAAACGCTCTGGGCATGTCACTCCCCTCCTCCAAAACCTCCAGCGGTTGCCTATCAACCTTCGATGAAACAAAAACTCCTCACTCTTGGCTTCAAAGCTCTCCATCACCTTGCCCCCTCCTACCTCACCTCCCTTCTCCAGCCCAGCCTGCACACTCCGCTCCGCGGCTGCTACCCTCCTCACCGGACCACTTTCTCGCCTGTCCCGCCGTCGACCCCCGGCCCACGTCCTACCACTGACCTGGAATGCCCTCCTTCCTCACGGCCACCACACTAGCTCTCTTCCCCTCTAAAAAGCCCTGCTGAGAGCTCACCTCCTCCAGGAGGCCTTCCCACACTGAGCCCTCCCTTCCCCTCTGCCCTTCCTCCCCATTCCCCCGACTCCCTCCCTCTGCACTCCCCCCTTCCCCTCCCCACAGCACTTGTGTATATTTGCATGTTATTCATTTCTCTATTTATTTTATTTATGCGTCTAAATCTCTGCTTCTATTTCTCTTGATGTTACTGATGCCTACTTGTTTTGCTGTCTGCCTTCCCCTTATAGCCTGTGAGCCCGTGGTTGGGCAGGGCTTGGCTCTACCTGTGGCCCAACTGCATATTCCAAGCCCTCAGTCCAGTGCTCCGCACACAGTCAGCGCATAGTCGGCACGTAGTTAGGAAGCAGCGTGGCTCAGTGGAAAGAGCCCGGGCTTGGGAGTCAGAGGTCATGGGTTCGAATACCGGCTCCCCTACTTGTCAGCTGTGTGACTGTGGGCAAGTCACTTCGCTGGGCCTCAGTGACCTCATCTGTAAAATGGGGATGAATGATAATAATAATAATAATGATAATGTTCATATTTGTTAAGCACTTACTATGTGCAAAGCACTGTTCTAAGCGCTGGGATACAGGGTCATCAGGTGGTCCCACGTGAGGCTCGCAGTTAATCCCCATTGTTGAAGATTGTGAGCCTCACGTGGGACCACCTGATGACCCTGTATCTCCCCCAGCGCTTAGAACAGTGCTCTGCACATGGTAAGCGCTTTAACAAATACCAACATTATTATTTCTAAAGTCAGCGCTCGATAAATACGATGGAATGAATGAGTGACGTCATTCGATCAGTGGGGTGGGATGTGCAGGTGGAGGAGGTGGATTTTTGGAGGGAGGCAGAAAAGGTTCCGCAGAGCTACTGCTGGCAGAGATGGAAGCAGCGTGGCTCGGGGGAAAGAGCCCGGGTTTGGGAGTCAGAGGTCATGGGTTCAAATCCCGGCTCTGCTATCCCAGCTCTGCCACTTGGCAGCTGTGTGACTGTGGGCAAGTCACTTGACTTCTCTGTGCCTCAGTTTCCTCATCTGTAAAATGGGGATGGACTGTGAGCCCCACGTGGGACAACCTGATGACGCTGTATCTCCCCCAGCGCTTAGAACAGTGCTCTGCACCTAGTAAGCGCTTAATAAATACCAACATTATTATTATTACTTGTCAGCTGTGTGACTGTGGGCAAGTCACTTCACTGGGCCTCAGTGACCTCATCTGTAAAATGGGGATTAACTGGGAGCCTCACGTGGGACCACCTGATGACCCTGTATCTCCCCCAGCGCTTAGAACAGTGCTCTGCACATGGTAAGCGCTTTAACAAATACCAACATTATTATGGCAGAGTTGCAGGAGGGCCAAGGGAGTCCGTCCTTCTCCGTCCCCCCCCCCCCGGCCAGGTCCGACTTCCGGCCCCTCGTGCCCGACTTCCGGCGCCCTCGTGCCCGACTTCCGCCCGCCCTCGGGCCCGACTTCCGGCCCGCACCTCCGGGGCGGCGCCCCCTCCGCCCTCGCTGTAGTTGTCGGAGATGAGCTCGTCGAAGAGCAGGTGGATCTCGGTCCGGCCGGCGCTGCTGTCGGCGGGTCGCAAGGCGCCGATCCGGGCCGACAGGCGACGGAACGCGCTCCCCGAGCCCGGGGCGGGCGGATGCCGAGCCCTGCACGCCGGCGCCCCGGCCGCCGCCATCTTCCCTCCCTATGGCAACGAACAACTACTTCCGGGGCAGCGGGGGGGGGGGGCCGGCGCTTTATGGAGACGCGAGTCCGGCCCCTGACCTCTGACCCGGAAGGATTCTGGGTGGGCGCCGTGGAGCCCCTTTTGAACCAATCAATCAATGGTTTTTAATCATGCTGGGAGTTGTTAAGCGCTTCCTATGTGCTAAGCACTCTTCTAATGGCGGGGGTAGATACAGGGTCATCAGGTTGTCCCCCTTGGGGCTCACAGATAACCCCCATTTTCCAGATGAGGTCACTGAGGCCCAGAGAAGTCAAGTGACTCGCCCACAGTCCCCCAGCTGCCAAGTGGCAGAGCCGGGATTCGAACCCATGACCTCTGACCACTGAGCCACGCCGAGCCCCTTTTAAACCAATCAATCGATGGTATTTAATAATGCTGGGAGGCGTTAAGCGCTTCCTATGTGCCAAGCACTGTGCTAAGCGCCGGGGGGATACAAGGTCATCAGGCTGTCCCACGTAGGGCTCATAGTCTTCATCCCCATTTTCCAGATGAGTCAACTGAGGCGCAGAGAATAATAATGTTGGTATTTGTTAAGCGCTCACTAGGTGCGGAGCACTGTTCTAAGCGCTGGGGCAGGATACAAGGTCATCAGGTGGTCCCACATGGGGCTCACCGTCCTCATCCCCATTTTACAGATGAGTCAACTGAGGCACAGAGAAGTGAAGTGACTCGCCCACAGTCACACAGCTGCCAAGTGGCGGAGCCGGGATTCAAACTCATGACCTCTGACGCCCAAACTCGGGCTCTTTCTACTGAACCACGATTTAGTGAGGGCTTACTATGTGCACGGGACTGTACTAAGCGCTTGGGAGAAAAATAATTGTAGTGTTGGTATTTGTTAAGCACTTACTATCCCCATTTTACAGATGAGGTAACAGGCACCGAGAAGTGAAGTGACTTGCCCAGAGTCACACAGCGGACAGGTGGCGGAGCCAGGATTAGAACCCCTGACCTCTGATTTCTAAGCCTGGGCTCATTCCATTGAGCCACGCTGCTTCTCTTAGCCATGCTGCTTCTCTTACACTATGAATGTCGGATACCCTACAACACTAGCAGCGTGGCTCAGTGGAAAGAACCCGGGCTTCGGAGTCAGAACTCATGGGTTCGACTCCCGGCTCGGCCACTTGTCCGCTGTGTGACTATTGGCGAGTCGCTTCGCTTCTCGGTGCCTCAGATGCCTCACCTGTAAAATGGGAATTAACTGTGAGCCTCACGTGGGACAACCTGATGACCCTGTATCTCCCCCAGCGCTTAGAACAGTGCTCTGCACATAGTAAGCGCTTAACAAATACCAACATTATTATTATATATGGTAGGGTATTTGTTAAGCGCTTACTGCGGGCCAGGCACGGCACTAAGCCGGGGATGGATACAAGCAAATGGGGTTGGACACGGTCCCTGCCCCACGTGGGGCTCACAGTCTCGATCCCCCTTTGACAGATGAGGAAACTGAGGCCCAGTGTATGCCGCAGCACACCCCAGCCAACCAGGAGGAGGAAAAGAGCAGTGGGTGAACACCATCTCAGCCCTGGCTAACTTGCCACGGTTCCCACATAGAGCACTTGGGCCGCGCTTTTAGGGGGCAGAGGCGATACTCACCCATGCTCCCTTCCTCCTGCAAAGGCTGTTTCCCCTTGCCCTCGCCCTCCCCACAGCCTCTAGGATCCAACCGAGGCCTGCCCCAGTGCGTCGGCCTCCTGGAGGGTAAGAACAACATGCCAGTCCCCCTTTAAGTCCTTCACGGACTTGAAACGAAACGGACTCGGGCCGATTCGGGGAACTCGTCAGCGCTCGAAAGCGGCCTCTGTTTGGACGGGACGTTCAGTTCTAGAAGGGGTGTCGGTGATGCCGTTTCTTCTGCCGCAGAAGAGCGAGGGCAAAGAATTGCCCTTCCATCCCCCTTAGGGAGTGCTCAGTCTGCCCCGGGAGAGCTGCTGCCACGATGAAAATTAGCAAATCGGCCCCTCTCCCATTGCAAATAAAGTCTCTCGGCCAGAGTTCCTTAGAGCTCCCGCCCGCCACCACCTCTTTTCCACTCGGGTACGTTTCTGATGTCTTACCACAAACCACTTAAGCGCTCAGTGTGTTGGACGGTGTGTCACCTACCCCCAGCCCAGCGCTCAACACAGCGTAAATACCACGGTTTTTATTATTCTTAGATCCTGGACACTTAAGCCACGACAGGCCCGGGATTTCCGGATCTCAGCTGTTCCGTTTCGGTAAAAAGCAGAGGGTAAAGTCACCTCAGGCCACCTCACAACCCCAGTAAGTAGAGAGCACAGTTTCCCCATCGCCGGTCCTAACCACTGCTCCTCAGGGGACTGTGGCTGGAGCTTGTGGGGAGAGAAAGAAGGTCCCTCCCTTGTTTTGGGTTTTGTTTTTTCATGGTATCCGTTAAGCGCTTATTATGTGCCAAGCACTGTGCTAAGCACTGGTGTAGATGCAAGCTTCTCGGGTCAGACACAGTCCCTGTCCGACACGGGGCTTGCAGTCTTTTATCCCCCCTTTTACAGATGCGGGAACCGAAGGCCGGTGAAGCGAGGTGGCTTGCCCAAGGTCACACAGTGTGTAAGCGGATTAGAACCCAGCTCCTTCTGACTCCCAGGCCCACGCTCTATCCACTAGGCCACACCGCTCCTCTTGGTACAAACTGCTCACCTCAGGTGATTCTGTCTCCGTGACGTAGCTTGGCAGCACTGTAGCAGAAGGGGCCGGGGATGGGGGAAGAGGAGAGCACAGGGTGCCACAGCTCCGGAAACGCCTCGGCCCTGCCCTGTTTTATTGCCCGGTGCCGCCGGCGGGGAGAGGGCCGCCTCCCCGTCTCCCGCTCGGAGCCGACATGGCCCGGCCCGCTCGGCGGAACCGAGCCCTCGTCATCGTCAACGACCGGTTCAGCTCCCGGGATGAGGAAGAGCCGCTCCAGCGCCGGCTTGGGGCTTCCTGGGAAGGGAAGAAGCTGGCCCGGGCCCTCTCCGACCTCGGCTACGTCGTCGGGCTGCACCTCAACTGCTCGGCTCCCCGCATCCTCCAGCTCTTCCGAGAAGGTATCCGGGGCGGGACGGAGAGGCGGGCCGCCGGGGTTCGGAGGTCGGCCGAGCGGCTGGCAAGGGAGAGCTTAGACGGGGAAGGCCTCTTGGAAGAGACGGAATTTTAGGAGGGATTGAAGATGGGGAGAGAAGGTGTGAAGGGGGAGAGGGTTCCAGGCCAGAGGGAGGAGGCGGGCAAGGGACGACGGCGAGAAAGAAGAGAGCAGGTACAGTGAGGAGGGTGGTGGGTAGCGAAGCAGCGTGGCTTAGTGGAAAGAGCCCGGGCTTGGGAGTCAGAGGACGTGGGTTCTAATCCCGGCTCTGCCGTTGGTCTGCTGTGTGACCTTGGGCAAGTCGCTTAACTTCTCCGCGCCTCCTCATCTGAAAAATGGGGATATGAGCCCCATGTGGGAAAGGGACTGTGTCCAACCCGAGTATCATGTATCTACCCCAGCGCTGAGAACAGTGCCTGGCACGTAGGAAGGGCTTAACAAATACCGTAATCATTAATATCTACCCCAGCGCTTAGAATGGTGCTGAGCGTGTAGTAAGTGCTTAGCAACTATCGCAATTATTATTAGGTCGGAGGGTCTCTTGGCTACCGGTCCCAGGCCTTGGGTTCGGAAAGCAGCCCCTGCTGGCCCGAGGGGATCAGGGGTGGGTGGGGAGCGGGAGGGCCACAGGGCCTTCGATGGCCGACAGACGGCCCCAGGTCCGGCGGGGGTTACTCACCCCTGGCCGGAAGACTCCTGGTCATTGCCCGCAGAGAGCCAGGCGGAGCACGGAGACTGTTTTGTGAGCATCCTGTCCAGCCACGGGCAGGAGGGACTGGTCTTCGGGAACCAAGGCCAACCCGTTCACCTGGCCCAGCTGCTTCACACGTTGGACCCGCAGAACTCCTCCGCCCTGGCCGGAAAACCCAAAATCTTCTTCATCCAGGTGAGAGTCGGGAAGCGACAGGTCGGCCAGTCAGTCGTGTGTACTGAGCGCTTTCTGGGGGCAGAGCACTGTACGAGCCGAGGGCAATAGAGTCGGTAGACACGTTCCCTGCCCGCAGTGAGCTTGCCGTTACACGCCAAGCACTGGGTTAGATTCAAGATAGGGCAGATCCAGGCTGAGAGGGAAGGAGTGAGGGAGAGCAAGTAGAAGACTGTAAGCTCGTTGTGGGCAAGGGAACGTCTCCGTTTATTGTGACGTTGTACTCTCCCAGTCGCTCAGTACAGTGCTTTGCACGCAGTAAGCGCTCAATGCATGCGATTGAATGAATAAATGGAGTAGTGATACTAGTATGAAGTGAGCACCTGCTGTGTGCAGAATACTGTACTAAGCACCGGGAAGTTAGTTGCACTCCACTCATTCATTCAGTCATGTTTATTGGGCGCTTACCGTGTGCAGAGCATTGTACTAAGTGCTTGAGAGAGTACAATACAAAAATAAACCGACAGAATTCCCTGCCCACAACGGGCTTACGGTAGAAAGGGAATTGGCTTCTGTCCTTTGCGGGGGGTCAATCGTAAATCCGGGGGGCCTGGGTTAAGGGAGAAGAGGAGGAGGAGGAAAGGAAAGGGAAGAGAGAGAGAGAGAGAGAGCCTTGCTCTGAGATTTTTTCCCACGCATAGTGTTGAGGGCAGGTCGGGGAAAGGCAACGATCCCTCCGGCTCGTGGCGATCCCCGTCGATCATCCTTTCCCTGGCTCGGCCTCAGGCGTGCCGGGGGGAGGAGAGAGACCCCGGCGTGTGGGTGGAGGCCGACTCTGCCTCCCAGGACGGAGACGGCACCTTCTCCCCGCTGCCAGCGCTGCCCGAAAACTCCGTCGTGTCGTTCGCGTGTTGCCCCGGTGAGTGTCCCGCGTGGGGCGAGGGGGCGGCGGGAGGTTGGGGAGCCTGGCTCCTCCCGGCCCAGATGGCTCCGGCCCAGCAGACGGTGGAGAGACCGAGCTCCTCGGGGGAGGACGCCAGGGTCCTATCCCGGTGGGTTCAGGCCGGGCTGGGCATCGGAGGGGCGCCGGGAGGGGCCGGGTGGGCCGGGATCGTCCCGGAGTCAGCCTTGCCGCCCGCTCCAGGTTACGGAGCCTTCCGGAGGGGCGGCAGCTCCTGGCTGCTGGAGACTCTGCTCCGGCTGCTGCAGGGGGAGGAACGCCACTGGGAGCTGATGCCCTTCCTGACCCTCCTCAACGGGACGGTGGCGCGGGACTTCGAGGCCGGCGGGGCGTTCTCCGGACAGAAGGCCATGCCGTGCTTCGTCTCCACCCTGCGCCAAGAGGTCTTCCCTTTCTCCGGCGGTCCTTCCGGCCCTCTCCCGCCCGAGCCCTGACCCCTGGAGCCCAGCGGGGTCGAGGCCGGTTCATTCATTCACTCGGTCGTATTTATCGAGCGCTTACTGGGCGCCGAGCACCGGACTAAGCGATTGGGAGAGTACAGTACACCGATAAACGGACACGTTCCCTGCCCACAATGAGCTTACAGTCTGGGGAGACAGACAGTAATAGAAATAAATAAAACTTAAAATATGGACAAAAACGCTGTGGGGCTGGGAAAGGGGATGAATAAAGGGAGCAAGCTAGGCTGACGCAGAAGGGAATGGGAGAAGAGGAAAAGGGGCGCTCGATAGAGTCAGCCAGGCTGGCCCAAGCCCCACAGGGAAGCCCAGCGCTGATGGGAGCAGTGTGGCTTAGTGGCAAGAGCCCGGGCTTGGGAGTCAGAGGTCGCAGGTTCTAATCCCGGCTCCGCCGCTTGTCAGCTGTGTGACTTTGGGCAAGTCACTTCACTTCTCTGTGCCTCAGTTACCTCATCTGTAAAATGGGGATTAAGACTGTGAGCCCCACGTGGGACAATCTGGTAACACTGTATCTACCCCACTGCTTAGAACAATGCTTGGACCATAGTAAGCGCTTAACAAATACCGTCATTATTACTACGGCCGGGGGTCTCCAGGGGTACAGCCTCTCTCACCAGGGGACCCGGTGCTGAGAGAAGCAGGGAGCCAGGCTGCAGTTCGCTCCTGAAGCAGAGATTCTCATTCATTCATTCAATCATAGTTTTTGAGTGCTTAGTGTGTGCGGGACCCTGTACTAAGTGCTTGGGAAAGTACAATACAACAATAAACAGTGACATTCCCTGCCCATAACCAGCTCACAGTCTAGAGTGGGGAGACAGACATCAGTACAAATAAATAAAATGACAAACATGTACATACATGCTTTGCTGGTATCCACCCCAGCGCTTAGTGCGGTGCCTGGCACACAGTAAGCACTTAAAAATACCATTATTATTATTATTATTTGGGGCTGGGATGGGGGGGAAGAGCAAAGGGATAAATTAAATGACAGATATGTACATAAGTGTTTCGGGGCTGGGAGGGGGGAAGAGCAAAGGGGACAAGTCAGGGCGACGCAGAAGGAGTGGGAAATGAGAAAAAGGGGAGTTTAGTCTGGGAAGGCCTCTCGGAGGAGATGTGCTTTCAATAAGGCTTTGAAGTGGTGAAGAGGAATTGTCTGGCGGACTTGAGAAAGGAGGGCGTTCCAGGCCAGAGGCAGGATGTGGGCCACACGGCCAAGACTGGCTCCTCCTGCACGCGTGGCTGACTTGATGTGCACCAACCCAATAAACTCCAACGCGGGGACTCGGAACGCTTCCTCCTGGTGACGGAACAGGCTGGATGCGGAGGGCTAGTGAGGCGGAGGGAGGACCGAGCAGAGTCCTCCTCGCAAGGAGGGAGGGGCCGATAGGGTTTATGGCAGGAACCACGGGACGGGCAGGAGGTCAGGGAAGCACCTGGGTTCACTGGGAACGCCCTGCTTCCAACAGGAAGGGGCTGGGGGAGGCTTGGCTTTGAGATGGTAACGGACAGAGTCCGGGCCAGGGAGTCAGAAGGTCATGGGTTCTAATCTTGACTCCGCCACGTCTGCTCTGTGACCTTAGGCGAGTCACTTCAGTGTGAGCGGGGATTGAGACTGTCAGGCCCGCGTGGGACAGGGCTTAGTCCACCCCAGCGCTTAGTACAGGACCTGGCACTTAATAAGCACTTGACAAAGACCATAATGACTAATTATTATTAGTGAGCGCTTACTGGGTGCAGAGCATTGAACTAAGCACTTGGGAGAGCACAAGTCAACAATATAACAGAAACATTCCCTGCCCACAGTAAGCTTTCAGTCTAGAGGCCCCTTTGCTCTCAGGCCCATTGCTGGGGGCTCTGGAGAGAGGCTGAGGGGTGGGCGGGTGTGTACTCTGACCCCTGCACCCCGTCTGGCCCTGGACTGAATTAGGGTGCACCTGATATCAGCCGGAGAAAGGCCGATTTCTCCTTCTGGGTCAGAGTTGAGAAGGGGCTTGCGTCAGTCAGTAGTATTTATCGAGTGCTTACTCATTCATACATTCATTCAATTGTATTTATTAAATGCTTACCGTGTGCAGAGCACCGTACTAATCGCTTGGGAATACTCACTACAACAATAAACAGTGACATTCCTTATCCACAATGAGCTCACAGTCCAGAGGAGGGGAGACAGACATCAACATAAATAAATAAAATGACAAATGTATACATAAGTGGTGTGGGGGTGGGTTGGGAGAGAAGAGCAAAGGGAGCAAGTCAGGGTGACGGAGAAGGGAGTTGGAGATGAGGAAGAGTGGGGCTTAGTCTGGTAAGGTGTCTTGGAGGAGATGTGCCTTCAGTGAGGCTTTGAAGCGAGGGGAGAGTAACTGTGGGTCCGATTTGAAGAGGGAGGGCGTTCCAGGCCAGAGGCGGGACGTGGGCCAGGGTCGGTGGTGATACAGGTGAGTTGGAGGTCCAGTGAGAAGATTAGCGGCACCAGAGGAGCCAAGTATGAGGGCTGGGTTGTAGAAGGAGAGAAGCAAGGTGAGGCAGGAGGGGACGAAGTGGTGGAACGTTTTAAAGCCAATGGTGAGGAGTTTTTATTTGACGCGGAGGTGGACAGGCAACCACTGGAGACTACTGTGTGCAGAGTACTGTACTACGCCCTTGGGAGAGTAAAATACAATAAGCAGACATTTTCTTCACCCACAATCCTCAGATACACAGCCACGCCCTGGGGCATCTCAGGTAACCCCGGAAGACACGATCGGAGAGGGAGACCGCAGGGCCTCACCCCACTCACCCGTCGGGAGGGCTCTTGCAAGCCCGCCTTTCCTCTTCTCCCACTCCCTTCTGTGTCACCCTGACTTGCTCCCTTTATTCATCTCCCCCTCCCAGCCCCACAGCGCTTATGTACATATCTGTCATTTATTCTTTTTTATTCGTGCCTGTCTCCACGTCTAGACGGTATGCTCCTTGCGGGCAGGGAACGTGTCTGTTATATTGTTATATCATCCTCTCCCAAGCGCTCAGTACAGTGCTCTGCACCCAGTAGGCGCTCAATAAATCCGATCGGCTGACAGCAGGGCCGCTGAGAGTCACGAAGACTTAATCTCCAATCGGTCATCACTTGCTTCCGTGTGGAAAGTCCCCAGGACCTCCCTGTCAGAGCACTCCTCCGGGCCTGGTCATCTCTGTTGTCGAGTCACCTTGGACAATGGCCCTCAGCTGGGAGGGCCCCAGGGCTGACAACGGTTACCTCACGCTTACCGTGATCAGAGCTGCGGAAGGCTCAAGGTTTGAGGTGACTGACCTGAAGGAAGGCAGGAAGCCAGCCTCCGGCGGAGCAGAGAGCCTGTTTCCCAGTCTCGGTTCCAGGGGCCGAACGCGGCAGCCTCGGCGTGGAACGGCCCAAAAGCCTCTGCAGGGGGTGAGAGCCTGGAGATACAGGAAAGGGCAACAGCCAGGCCGGGCAGACGGGGCAGAAAATGCCAGCCCACAACAAGTGGTTTGGCCCTCACTTTTCTTCATTCAATCGTATTGATGGAGCACTCACAGCGTGCGAAGCACGGTACTGAACGCTTGGGAGAATACGGTAACGACAGACACATCCCTGCCCAGGGCGATCTCGGTCTAGAAGCTCACGCAGAGAAGCAGCGTGGCCTTGTGGAAAGAGCGTGGGCCCGGGAGTCAGAAGACCCGAGTTCTAATCCCAGCTCTGTCACTTCCTGCTGTATGACTTTGGGCACTTCACTTCTCCGTGACTCACGTCCCTCCTCTGCCAAATGGGGATTAAGACAGTGAGCCCCAACCTGATTAGCTTGTATCTACCTCAGCACTTAGTACAGTGCCTGGCATATAGTAAATGCTAAACAGATAACATAAAAAAGGAACGGTTTATAGTGTATTTATTGTGTTTACTGTGTGGAGGGCGCGATACTGAGTGCTTAGAAGAGTACAAGAGATGATGACTGTGGTATTTTTTAAGCGCTTACTGTGGTCAGGCCAGCAAATCGGGTTGGACACGGTCCCTGTCCCATGTGGGGTTCGTAGTCGCAATCCCCTTTTTACAGAGGCCCAGAGAAGTGACGTGACTTGCCCAAGGTCACACAGCAGACAAGCGGTGGAGCCGGAATTCGAACCCATGACCTTCTGACTCCCAGGCCTGTGCTCTAGCCACTACACCATGCCGCATCTATAAGCGTTAGCAGACACAATCCCTTCAGGAGCACACAACGGTCTAGTGGATAGAACATGGGCCTGGAAGCCAGTAGGTCTTGCCACTTGTCTGCCGTGTGACCCTGGGCAAATCACTTCACTTCTCAGTCACAGTTACTTCACCGGTAAAACGGGGATTAAGCGCGTGAGCCCCATGTGGGCCAGGGACTGTGTCTAACCGGATTTGCTTGTATCCAACCCAGTGCTTAGAACAGTGCTCGGCACATAGTTAGGGCTTAACAAATACCATAATTATTATCGTACAATCGATTATGCCCCCGAGTGGGGGCAGTCACTGAAATAGCGTACAGCTAAAAGGAAGATGAGAAAAGGGGGTTGGAGGTAAAATGCTTGAGGTAGTGATTAGGCAACAGGGTATACAAGCTACGTACATAAGTGAGAGGTACTTATGGGCAGGGACTGTGCCTACCGACCCTGCTCTCCCAAGCGCTTAGTACAGTGCTCCGCACAACACAGTAAGCATTCGATAAATACCGCTGATTGATTGGGAAGAAATAAAGACAAATACAGTAGAAGGACAAGATAATCAGATGATTTATTTACTTCATCTCACAAGGTAGATTCGTAGGGGGACTGAGTGCGCCGCTCATTCTGAGCAAGCTGGGTTCGAAGCCAACGGAAACAAAAATCACAGCTTGTGGGCTCAATCCGGAGGTCTGGATGAGCCTCACGAATGGGACGTCTTGGTCAACCCCCATCCTACGCGTGGAAAAAGCTGGACCGAAAAGAGATCGATCTCAACTACGTCCAAACAGAAGCAACGTTTTATACAGCAGGTCCCATTCCCCTGGCAACCGCCTGCCCAGCTTGGCCTTCCTACCTTCCCGGGAGAGGCCCGACGATGAGATTCAGAAACGGACCCGGGGAACGCCGGAAGGATCGGAAACCCAGGCGGCTTCTCCCTCTACTTCTCGCGGGTCACAGCTCTGCCCGAAGTACAGCGTGGGATCTCTGGCAAACGCCCCCGCTGAAAGCCGTGAGGCAAGGCTGGTGCCCTCGCTCGGGGCCGCCTCGGCCCTACGCTTCTCTGCCAGTCCGGGGCGAGCACTTCGATGATCCGACTGGCACCGAGCGCCAACCAGCAGCCCCGTCTGCTTGCCCGCTGAGCTATAGAGAGAGCCTGTCCCCATAACATCTGCCGCTTGCTAGGGTGGGATGCCTCCTCCTCAGAAAAGCAAGTTCCGATTCAGCCGAGCGCCTCTGACACGTAGCCAGGGGCAGGTTTGGGATTTTTTAAATGGGTTAACTTTACTGAAATGAGGGGAAAAAGTGGTGATTAAGGAGTATGACCTCTGTCAAAGGGAGTTAGCGGAGAACCCTACGTCCAATATTTCCTTTCCTAAAAACTCCGAAAGGAAAAGTTATCAGACAAGAAAGTGAAGCTGTGCCTGATTTTCCTGGCTTTTCTCCAGGGGGCAGGGACACTATCGGAGTGTCCCACGAATCACTCTCACCTACTCCGAGAGGAGACCACGAAATCGGGATGCTTGTCTCAAAGGTGTCGGGCCCCCCCCATTCGGGCCTGGAGAATCGCTCACTCTCCTCCTCCAGGGTCCAGGAGTTTCCGCTTCCTAAGGACTTAATGGGCTGTCTGTGAACTTAAAGGATCTTCCCCAAAAGTGACCTGAAAGTCCTCTACACTAATAAAGGGTACACTCTACCTGCCACTCGGCCTTCGGGGCTCGGGTAAAAAGTCTCTTGACCAAACCTGCCTTTCTTTCTGCTTCCGCCATCCGAGCTGCCAGGTGTAGCCCCCAAATGGAGCTCTGCACCCCGTATCATCGGTAGGAACTTAGAGACCGTTCAGGTTTCGATGCCCCTTCCCTGCAGAGGCAGAGAGTTCATTCAACGGAACCTGACCAGCCGGGCAAGGTCTCTGCATCTCCCCGAGGCTAACTTTTCAGTGTGGGTCTTTCTTAAAGAAAATGCCCGGCTGATAATATTCCCTTCAGAGTCCTACCTCCCAGACAACCAGCGGAAGTCATATCCCTCGGGGCTCGGTCAAGTGGAGCCTCCGTTCAAGACAGCGCCTCACTTCCCTTCAGACCTCACCTTCCACCTTCAAGGAGTTTTAACACCCGTCTAGGGCTTAGGGCGGGGAGGGAGGCTTTTGCTGTTACTGATTTCACGGGGGCCATTTGAGAACACGGGGAGCTGGCTGTGCAAGTCTCCTTTGGTAGAGGGGGCAAAGACGCTGTACTGGAAGAGCGTCTTTTGGGAAAAATGGGAGCCTGAGGTCTACAGCTGGAAAAGATTCACCACCTCCGGGGTGGGGAAGATTGAGCGATTATCCCATCGATCTGCTGCCAACCCAACCAGACGGCTTAAGCTTCAAAGAGGACTTTTTAGCCTGATTCATCCAGGAGGTCAACAAAGTGACTGCCTCTTTGCCCTTTAACTGTGCAGACCCGATTCGACTACGCCTCCGACTTCATTTAAAAAAAAATAATTTCTCTCTCTGATTCAAATAAGCTCTACCCTTCACACCCTCCTATCAGCCCTGAGCCAAAGTATTTCTCGTTCAGTGCAATCAACTTTTAAAACACACACACCAAAGAATCACAGAAATGGCTTCCAAATGACTTCAAGAAATCCAATCACCAGTAAGCAAGTGAAGGAATCCCGGCAGAAGGGAAGGACCGCGGACGCTCCCACTTGGCCCTCCTCGGATTTCCGCCACGACGGTCTCCTGAGTCTCCTGTGGGTGACGGTCCTCGACTGCCCGAGAATGAGAGTCCTCCGCCGGCAAAGCGCCCCAATCTGCGGGGGCCCTCAGCCCGAGGAAAGGGCCCGGGTGACACCGCCCCGCTGCCGGAGGGTCACCTCGTTGCCCTCCGCTCTGGGGAGGGGGCCGGAGCCAGGTGGGCATCCTCCTCTGGGCCCAGCGGGAGCGGCCAAAGCTGCCACTGTCTCCCTCCGCTCACTTTGAGGGGAAGGGAGGACCTGGGGAAAAGGGACCTAGAAACGGGGAGGGGGAAAACACAGGAGGTCTCGAGGTGCGAGAGTGAAAGCGTTTCCCCGGCTGGCCTCCGGCTTCTGGAGGTGCCCCCGGGGCAGGAGGGCTGGAGGGGGTGGTGCTGTGGTGGGGGGGGGGACGACGACAACAGGTGCTGCTCAGATTACAGTGCTTTGCTGCTTCAGACTGCCACATCACTTCGAGGTCAGGAACGACACATATCCAGTCCAGCGAGAAAGAAGTCAGATCTGAAACCGGAAGAGCAGCCCGCCGTCAGCCCACTCTTTGCCCAGGGGTTCTAGTAACCTGCTTTCGAAAAAACGCTCCCCTTCCGAGCAACCTCAACCCGGAAATGCACGGAACTGTAGGCACGAGAAACGGCTAAAATCGGCCCCCGAATTCCCATGGAATTTATTAAGCACTTACTATGTGCCAGGCACTGTATTAAGCGCCGGGGTGGATACATACAAGCAAATGGGGCCCTGTCCCACGTGGGGCTCCAAGGCTCACTCCCCATTTTACAGATGAGGGAACTGGGGCCCAGGGAAGTGAACTGCACGAGGTTCCAGAGCAGACGAGTGGCCGAGCCGGGATGAGAACCCAAGACTTTCCGATTCCCAGACTCATGCTCTATCCCCTATGCCATGCCGCTTCTCGGACATTTCAGCACTTGGGAAAAATCCCCCTTTAAAAGGTGGATCGGGCTTTGGAGGCCTGCCGATGAAGGCAGTGCCAGACAAGGTGACGGAGAAATGCCTCGGACACACCTGCGAGATGCTGGTTTGGCACGTTAGCAAAGATTACCTTCCCCTCAACTCTGGCACAAACTAGCCATACTTGTGGGAAGCGGCACGGAGTAGTGGATAGAGCCCAGACCTGGGAGTTCGCGGTCATGGGTTCTAATCCTGGCTCCGCCTCTTATCTGCCGTGTGACCTTCGGCAAGTCGCTTCACTTCTCTGGGCCTCAGTTACCTCACTGTAGAATGGGGACTGAGACTATGAGCCCCGTGTGAGACAGGGACCGTGTCCAACCTCATTTGCTTGAATCGCCCCAGAGCTTAGTACAGTGCCTGGTACGCAGTAAGCACTCAACAAGTACCAGAATTATTATGAGCCCACGCACTCAGGGCTAGCGCGACCGCAGGAGGGAAACAAGATTCTCACCGACAGCTTACAGCCCCAGGGCCGGGGAGGGCTTCTAGGCCAGGAGGAAGGATTGATGTTGGCTCCTCCGTCCCTTCAAAACAAGGCTGACTTTGACGAAGAGAAAGCTGGATCAGGCCGCTTGGCGCCTAGCGGTTTGGAGCCTCTGCTCCCGAGGGACAGAATGGGGGCCCTCCTTCCGGAAGCAGGACGTGGATTTTTGGCCGTTCCCAGGAAGCCGCCATCGGCCCCAATCCGAGCCGTCTGTCCTGAGGCAGCGGCCCACTCCTACCTTCTTTTTGGCGGGAATGGAATAAGCTGGGGCGTAACGGAGGGGGGAACTCATGCTCGCTCCCTCCCTCCACACCGGGCTCCGCGGCGAACCGACGGGGGCACCAGTTTCCCCCGGAGCCCGGCTGTTCCTTACCTTCTGGTCCAGGCGCTGGTAATCGCTGGCTTTGGGCCGCCGGGTGACTTTGGCTCGCTTCCCTTCCAAGGCGAAGGCAATAATCTGGAGGGAGAAGGAGAAAGAGCTGTTGCTTCACACTGGAACTCCATGGGAACTTGTTGTTTTGGTAGACTGAAAGCTCGTTTTGGGCAGGGAATGTCTGTTTATCCTTACATTGTAAAAACAACGATAGTTATTTGTTAAGCGCTTATTATGTGCCAGACACTGTACTAAGCGCTGGAGTGGTTACAAGCAAATCGAGTTGGACACGGTCCTCTGTCCCACGTGGGGCTGGCAGTCTCAATCCCCAGGTGACAGATGAGGTAACTGAGGCACAGTGAAGCGACTTGCCCAAGGTTAAATACACAAATAGCGGAGCTGGGATTAGAACCCATGACCTTCTGACTCCGGGGCCATGCTCTATCCACTATGCCAAGCTGTTTCTCTACTTGTACTCTCCCAAGCGCTTAGTACAGTAGTCTGCACAGAATAAGCACTCAATAAATGTGACTGAATGATTGAATGGTGGCGTTGTCTCCACAGGCCCTTCACCTAAGGGCTCAACCCTGAGGGGAGTCCAGGGGGAGAAAGGTCTATTTGTAGGCAAGATACTCTCTAAACCGTCATTCAATCGGGAGGCGGGGGGGGGGGGGGGGGGGGGGGGGGGGGGGGGGGTTGGGAGGGGGATCCCAGCCTTAAATCCTCGAAGCAGAAGCCTCTTCCTTCCAGCTGCAATTAAGTTCCTGTCCTATGAATCCAAGCCTTATCGTGGCAGGAGAGGAAGCTTAGAGCTCTGCCATATCGCAAGAGTCTCGTTAAGCTGCCGCTCGCCAGCTTGGCGGTTTTGTCTGTCCTTTTTTATTTCCTGAAAAGGCAGAAGGGGCTAGGTTTTCAACTGATTCATTGTACTGTTGAGCTTTCGTATACGTACACTTTACATCAACCGAAGCAATGACCACGGGAATTTGTCTAAGAAACTTTTGCTCAGACAGAGAAGTCTAATTTCTTTCCCTCTGCCTCTCCCTCCTTTTCTGTGGGAAAGGCCGGGCCTCACCCCTTTCTTTTCCTGGCGCAGTTTCTGGGGTCAAGCCAGAAGAGCCCAATTCCAGGGGTCCACGGTATGGGATATTCACCCCAACCCCAGAGCACTTAGGTAAATACTAGTATACTCTACAATTCCCCTTTTATGCAATCTATTTTAATGTCTGTCTACCCCTGGGGACTGTAAGCTCTTTGTGGGCAAAGGACCGCGTCCTACCAACTCTATTATCTGCTGTTCTCCCAGGCGTTTAGAAGAAAAGTGTTCTGCACACAGTAAGCGCTCAGGAAATACGACTGGATCGATTTAGGCCTACCCGTACTGGAAAGGTCTAAGCCGAAGCCGCAGACGCAGTCGGTTCAC
The DNA here is from genome assembly GCF_004115215.2 of Ornithorhynchus anatinus. Taxonomy (NCBI): domain Eukaryota; kingdom Metazoa; phylum Chordata; class Mammalia; order Monotremata; family Ornithorhynchidae; genus Ornithorhynchus; species Ornithorhynchus anatinus. The sequence goes on from NC_041744.1 coordinate 15,067,149, forward strand.
CTGTGCTGGACGGCAACGCCATGGGAAAGAGTCAAAGGCTGATCAGCTACAATGGCAGACTCAAGATTTTACCGCGCGGAAGAAGGTGGTGGTAAACCACTTCCGTAGCTTTACTGAGAAAACCGTTTACCGGGATAAACAGAGCGTCTATCCACTGAAGCACGGCCTCATTCTTTCCGGCTCCGATTCCCAAGGGGTCTTGTTCTGTTTTTAATGGCATCTGTTACACGCTTGCTGTGTGCCAGGCACGGAATTAAGCGCTGGGGTAGATATGAGCAAATCGGGTTGGACGCAGTCCTTGTCCCACATGGGGCCCACCGTCTTAATCCTCCTTCGACAGATGAGGAAACTGAGGCACAGAGCAGCTGAGTGACTCGTTCCAGGTAACGCAGCAGACGAGTGGCGCAGCTGGGATTAAAACCCAGGTCCTCTGACTCCAGGCCTGGGCTCTATCTACTAGGGCACACGGCTTCTCTAAATTCTCTCCAACTGGGGGGGGGGGGGGGGGGGGGGGGGGGGGGGGCAATCCAGGGAGGGGACACAGACAATCCAGGCTAGAAATGACCTCTGGATCAGAGATGCTCGGCGGGTTAGGAAAGGAAAGGGCTCTGAGCCACCTTGGCTCCGGAGGGCAAGACTTTCTTTCATTCGTTCATTCACTCGATCACATTTACTCAGCGCTTACTGTGTGCAGAGCGCTGTAATAACACTGGGGAGAGTACAATTTCAAGGCAGACGCTACGCTGACATTCTGGGGAGATCCTCTAGCCTCCTCAGCTTTCGCCTCCATCCATCCCTTCAACGATGGTATTTAATGATGGTATTTATTAAGCGCTTACTAGGTGCCAGGCACTCTACTAAGCGTTTGGGTGGATATAAGGAAACCGGGTTGGACAGAGTCCCTGTCCCATGTGGGGCTCACAGTCCTAATCCCCATTTTACAGATGAGGCCCAGAGTAGTTAAGTGACTTGCCCAGGGTCACACGGCAGGCAAGTGGGGCAGCCGGGATTAGAACCGACGTCCTTCTCATGCCCAGGACTGTCCTCTACCCACTAGGCCATGCTCTTCCCTCCTTGAATGTGGAGCTCTTTTCTACCAACTGTCCTGTTCGGGTTGACAGTAAACACTCAGGAAATACCACCAGTAGAGTGATTTCCCTGGGGGCTCCGAAGCCCCCGAATCCCGAAGCGCTATATGGCTTGGCCGACAGGGTTCGGGGTTCACTTGCAAAATTTTCTGGCCTTAGGGCTCGAGGGTGTGGTTGGATTCAGAGGCCCGCCCGCACTCGATTCTCAGTGGTTCCCTGTGATGGCAGTCCGGTCCGGAGGAGCTGTTAGATAGGGCACGAGTTAGCAACATCTGGAATTTATTGATTTATAATAGTGTCCGGCTACCCCTCTAGATGGTAAGCTCCTTGTGGGCGCGGAACGTGTCCGTTATACTGTACTCTCCCAAAAGCAGTTTTGCGCTCACAAGCCAACGAACCTCGTCTCTCCCGATCGACTTACCCAATTCGACCGTTTAAGCTCGGGCTCGGCCACACGCCCATCTTTCCATTCCCTTCTTCCTCCGATCTGGTTGGTCGGATTCATACTGCGCCTCTCTCCCTGGCTAGATCGGTAGCTCCCTGCAGGCAGGGAACATATCTTCCATCTCCACTGTACTCTCCCAGGTGCTCAGTAGAGCGCTCTGCACACAGTAGACACTCGGTAAATACTACCGATCACCCGATTCGTCGGAGGCGGCAGACTACGACCGGCTCCAAGCCCACGGATATTTACAAGCGGTTCCGACGGACGGCACGGTGGAGAGAGCACGGGCCTGGGAGACGGAAGGTCGTGGGTTCTGATCCCGGCTCCGCTGTTGTGTGACCTTGGGCAGGTCACTTCTCTGCGTCTCGGTTACCTCAAATGTAAAATGGGGATTGAGACTGTGAGCCTCACTTGGGACAGGGACCCTGTCCGGCCCAATTTGCTCGTTTCCACCCCAGCGCTTAGTACAGCACCTGGCACGTAGTAACCGCTTAACAAAGACCGTCACCGTTATTATTATTATAAGACTCTCTTTTTCGGCTCACCTTTCGCTTGTTGTGGTACGCGATGTACAGAGCGGCAACGAGAATGGCTGCAGTCACCAGGTAAGCGAAGAAGTGGCTGCTCTCGGAACCGGTCTTCGTCGGCCTGGTCTCCAGCAGGTCCTCCGGCTCCTCGTTTCGCCGACCCGGATTCTCCTCGGACTCGGGGCCGGAGAAGCCGGGACCGGGGCGAGCCTCGGAGGCACCGGGGTCAGACTTGGAGGTCCCGTCTCCTTCGGCGTCATCATCCGGGTCTGTGATGGAGGACTCCGGTTTCTCAGCGGGGTGGGCGGCCGGGTCGGGAGAGCCCGGTTTCTCGGCGGAGGTGGCGGCGTCAGAGAACCCCAACTTCTCAGCAGGGGTGGCTCTGGTGGAGAACCCTAGTTTGTCAGCAGAGGCAGATGTGATGGACACCGGCTTCTCAGGGAGGAGGGCGACTGAGTCGGAGGATGTCAGCTTTTCGGAGGGGTGGGTGGCTGTGTCAGGGGACTCCGGATTCTCAGGAGGGTGGGCGGCTGTGTCGGAGGACTCCGGATTCTCAGGAGGGTGGGCGGCTGTTTCGGAGGACCCCAGCTTCTCAGGGGAGTGGGCGGCTATGTCGGAGGACCCCGGATTCTCAGGAGGGTGGGCGGCTGTGTCGGAGGACCCCGGATTCTCAGGAGGGTGGGCGGCTGTGTCGGAGGACCCCGGATTCTCAGGAGGGTGGGCGGCCGTGTCGGAGGACCCCGGATTCTCAGGAGGGTGGGCGGCCGTGTCGGAGGACCCCGGATTCTCAGGGGAGGGGGCGGCCGTGTCGGAGGGCCCCGGATTCTCAGGGGAGCGGGCGGCCGTGTCGGAGGACGTCAGCTTCTCAGGGTGGCGGGCGGCCGTGTCGGAGGACGTCAGCTTCTCGGGGTGGCGGGCGGCCGTGTCGGAGGATCCCAGATTCTCAGGGGGGTGGGCGGCCGCGTCGGAGGACCCCAGCCTCTCAGGGGGGTGGGCGGCCGCGTCGGAGGACGTCACCTTCTCGGGGTGGTGGGCGGCTGTGTCGGAGGACTCCGGATCCTTAGGGGGGCGGGCGACCGCGTCGGAGGACGTCAGCTTCTCGGCGGGGTGGGCGGCTGTGTCGGAGGGCTGCGGATTCTTAGGGGTGTGGGCGACCGTAACGGGGGACCCCCGGTTCTCAGGGAGGTGGGCGGCTGTGTCGGAGGACTCCAGCTTGTCAGGGGAATTGCTCTTCTCAGAGGAGCCCACATTCTCGAAGCTGGACAATCCTGGTTCCCCGGGACTCAGTTTCAAATTGACGGCTTCGACCTCGGCATCGTTCCCTAAAAAAAAGATGAGTCTGAGCGGAGCTTCGTCTTAAAGGCGGAAGGACCTGGGAGCACAGGAGGCGAGAGGTGGCCGTGGTCCTTCCCCACCCCGGGACACTGGCGGTGACCACCAACCCGGTCACCCGGCCAGGGTCGCCCCAAGTCGATTACCCTGCGTCTACCTGAGCACTTAGCTCAGTGCTTAGCCCCCAGGAACTGCTTAACCGATACCACAGTTACGGTTCCAGAGGTGCCGGCGGTGCGGCTGAGGTTTTCCTCTTGAGAAGCAACACGGCCTGGTGGACAGAGTCTGGCCTTGGGAGTCAGAAGGACCTGGGTTCTAATCCCGGCTCTGCCACTTGTCCGCTGTGTGACCTCAGGAAAGATACTGGAAACGGCCCGGCGTAGCGGACAGAGCCTGTGAGTCAGAAGATCAAGGGTTCTGATTCCGGCTCCGCCACTTGTCTGCGGTTTGACCTTGGGCGAGTGACTTCACTTCTCTGTGACTCAGTTACCTCATCGGTAAAATGGGGATCGAGACTGTAAGCCTCAAGTGGGGCAGGGAGTGTGTCCAATTTGATCTGCCTGAATCCACCCCGGCACATAGTACAGTGCCCGGCACATAGTAAGCGCTCAACAGATACCATTATGATTATTATTCTCTCTGCCTCGGTTCTCTCATCAACCAGAAGTGTATTATTCATTCATTCATTCAATGGTATTTATTGAGCGCTTACTATGTGCAGAGCACCGTACTAAGCGCTTGGAATGGACAAATGGGTAACAGATAGCGACAGTCCCTGCCCTCTGACGGGCTTGCGGTCTGATCGGGGGAGGCAGACAAGAACAATGGCAAAAAATAGAATCGAGGGGAAGAACATCTCATTAAAACAACAGCAGATAAATAGAATCAAGGTGATTTACATCTCATTAACAAAATTAAGCCTGTGAGCCCCATGTGGGACAGGGACTGTATCCAAACTGATTAGTTTCTATCTCCCCCAGCTCATAAGTAAGCGCTTAACAATAACCATAATAATAACCATAATAATAATAATATCATTATCCTCTCTGTCTCCGTTCCCTCATCTGTTAAATGTGGATTAATCCTGTGAGCCCCATGTGAGACAGGGACTGTGTCCAAAATGATTAGCTTGTATCTCCCCCAGCGCTTAGTACAGTGCCTGGCACACAGGAAGCACTTAGGTACCATAATAAGTATTATTACTATTTTCTCTGCCTCCGGTCACTCATCTGTCAAATCTGGATCGAGGCTGCGAGCCCCAAGTGGGGAGGAGGGACTGTGCCCTAACTGTTCCTCCTCCCTCCCTCTGCTCTACCCCCTTCCCCGCCCCACAGCACTTGTATATATTTCTATGTTATTTATTACTCCATTTTATTAAAGAGGTGTCTATATCGATGATTCTAGTTATCTATTTTGACGGTACTGACGCCTGACGACTTGAGCTTTGCTGTCTCCGCCTTTTAGACCGTGAGCCCTTGGTGGGGCAGGGATTGTTCTCTTTCTGTTGCCCAACTGTAATAATAATGATAACGTCGGTATTTGTTAAGCGCTTACGACGTGCAGAGCACTGCGCTAAGCGCTGGGGCAGTTAGGGGGTCATCAGGAGGTCCCACGTGAGGCTGGCAGTTAATCCCCATTTTCCAGACGAGGGACCTGAAGCCCAGAGAAGTGAAGATTAGACTGTGAGCCCGTCAACGGGCAGGGACTGTCTCTATCTGTTGTCGATTTGGACATTCCAAGCGCTTAGTACAGTGCTCTGCACGTAGTAAGCGCTCAATAAATACTATTGAATGAAGTGACTTGCCCACAGTCCCACAGCTGCCAAGGGGCAGAGCCGGGATAATAATAAGGATGGCATTCGCTGCGCGCTTACTATGTGCAGAGCACTGTTCTAAGCGCTGGGGAGGATACAAGGTGAGGAGGTGGTCCCACGTGGGGCTCACAGCCGTCATCCCCATTTTACAGATGGGGCCCAGAGAAGTGAAGTGACTTGCCCGAAGTCACCCAGCTGACCATGACCCATCTCCCCCCGGTTAGACCGTAAGCCCGTCAAAGGGCAGGGACTGACTCTATCTGTTACCGATTTGTACATTCCAAGCGCTTAGTACAGTGCTCTGTACATACTAAGCGCTCACTAAATACTATTGAATGAATGAACTGGACCTACCAGGTGCTCAGTGCAGTGCTCTGCACACGAGTGCTCAATAAATACTATTGAATGAATGACTGAACTGGACCCGCCTGGTGCTCAGTACAGTGCTCTGCACACAGTGAGCGCTCAATAACTACTATTGAATGAATGAACTGGACCTACCACGTGCTCAGTGCAGTGCTCTGCACACGAGTGCTCAATAAATACTATTGAATGAATGAACTGGACCCGCCTGGTGCTCAGTACAGTGCTCTGCACTCTGTGAGCGCTCACTAAATACTATTGAATGAATGAACTGGCCCTGCCAGGCGCTCAGTACAGTGCTCTGCACACAGTGAGTGCTCAATAACTACTATTGAATGAACTGGATCCGCCCGGCGCTCAGTACAGTGCTCTGCACACAGTGAGTGCTCAATAACTACTATTGAATGAATGAACTGGATCCGCCCGGCGCTCAGTACAGTGCTCTGCACACAGTGAGTGCTCAATAACTACTATTGAATGAATGAACTGGATCCGCCCGGCGCTCAGTACAGTGCTCTGCACACAGTGAGTGCTCAATAACTACTATTGAATGAATGAACTGGATCCGCCCGGCGCTCAGTACAGTGCTCTGCACACAGTGAGCGCTCAATAGAGACCAGAAGAGTCACTGAAAAAGCCCCCACCAGAAGGGAAGAGAAGCGGCGTGGCTCAACGGCAATAGCCCGGGCTTGGAAGTCAGAGGTCACGGGTTCGAATCCCGGCTCTGCCACTTGTCAGCTGTGGGACTGTACATTCATTCAATAGTATCTACTGAGCGTTTACTAGGCGCAGAGCACTGCACTGAGCGACTTGGGATGGACATTCATTCAATAGTATCTATTGAGCGTTTACTAGGGGCAGAGCACTGTACTGAGCGCTTGGGATGGACATTCATTCAACAGTATCTAGTGAGCGCTTACTGGGGCAGAGCACCGTACTGAGCGACTTGGGATGGACATTCATTCAACGGTATCTATTGAGCGTTTACTAGGGGCAGAGCACTGTACTGAGCGACTTGGGATGGACGTTCATTCAATAGAATCTATTGAGCGCTTACTAGGGGCAGAGCACCGTACTGAGCGCTTGGGCTGGACATTCATTCAATAGTATCTACTGAGAGCTTACTACACACAGAGCACTGTACTGAGCGCTGGGGATGGCCATTCATTCGATAGTATTTATCGAGCACTTCCTAGTCACTTCACTTAATAATGTCGGTATCTGTCAAGCGCCTACTAGGCGCAGGGCACTGTTCTAAGCGCCGGGGGGGGGGGGTGGGGGGGCTCCAGGGTCATCGGGCGGCCCCACGGGAGGCTCACAGTCTTCATCCCCATTTTCCGGATGAGGTCACCGAGGCCCAGAAGTAAAGTGACCGGCCCCCGCTCCGCACGCAGTCAGCGCTTCACAGCTACCCCCGTTGTTAAGTGGCAGAGGCGGGATTCGAACCCGTGACCGCTGACTCCCCAGCCCGGGCCCTGGCCCCCCGAGCCCCGCTGCTTGGGAGGCGCTTCTCTGGGCCTCAGTTCCCTCATCTGTCAAACGGGGGTGAAGACGGGGAGCCCCACGGGGGGTCAGCCTGACGAGCCCGGCTCTCCCCCAGCGCTCACAACAGCGCTGTGCACAGAGTCGGCGCTTCACCAACGGGAGGGGGGGGGGGGGGGGGCGGGGAAGGCGTGGAGGCGGGGCCTGGGAGGGGGGGGAGCAGCTTACCGGAGGCCGGCGGCCGGAGCAGGGGGGTCCCCAGGGCGAGCAGGGGGGCGAGCAAGGGGGCGAGCAAGAGGGCGAGCAGGGGGGCGAGCAGGGGCGCGAGCAACGGCGCCGCCCGCAAGGAGCGCGGCTGCATCCTCTGCACGCTCGGCGGGCTGCTGCTCTTGCTCCCTGCTCCCGCTCGGCTCCCTGATCTCGCGAGAACTGCCGGACCCCTCCTCCCCCCGCCCCCAGCGGCGCGCGACGCTCTTCCGCCCGCCCGCCCGCGCGCGGGCCACGCCCCCACCCTCACCACGCCCCCTCTCTGACCACGCCCCCCTCGGCGGCCAGCGCCCCCTAGCGCCGGGAGGCCGAGCGGCGCCGCTCCCCTTCGGCTCCGCCCCCCCCATCACCCGGGGCCCCCCCCCCCCATCATTCATTCAATAGTATCTAGTGAGCGCTTACTAGGCGCAGAGCATTGTACTAAGCGACTTGGGATGGACATTCCTTCAATAGTATCTAGTGAGCGCTTACTACGTGCAGAGCACTGCACTAAGCGACTTGATATGGACATTCATTCAATAGTATCTAGTGAGCGCTTACTACGTGCAGAGCACTGTACTAAGCGACTTGGGATGGACATTCATTCAATAGTATCTAGTGAGCGCTTACTAGGCGCAGAGCATTGTACTAAGCGACTTGGGATGGACATTCCTTCAATAGTATCTAGTGAGCGCTTACTACGTGCAGAGCACTGTACTAAGCGACTTGGGATGGACATTCATTCAATAGTATCTAGTGAGCGCTTACTAGGCGCAGAGCACTGCACTAAGCGACTTGGGATGGACATTCCTTCAATAGTATCTAGTGAGCGCTTACTACGTGCAGAGCACTGCACTAAGCGACTTGGGATGGACATTCCTTCAATAGTATCTAGTGAGCGCTTACTACGTGCAGAGCACTGCACTAAGCGACTTGGGATGGACATTCCTTCAACAGCATCTATTGAGCGCTTACTAGGCGCAGAGCACTGTAGTGAGCGCTTGGGATGGACATTCATTCAATAGTATTTATTGAGCGCTTACTAGGCGCAGAGCACTGTACTAAGCGCCTGGAATGGACAATTCGGCAACAGATAGAGACAGTCCCTGCCCAGTGACGGGCTCACAGTCTAAACGGGGGAGACAGACAGCAAAGCAAAGCAAAACAGAACAGAACAAGAACAAGACAACATCATCAAGAGAAATAGAACCAAGGGGATTCAATAGTATTTATTGAGCGCTTACTACGTGCAGAGCACTGTACTAAGCGCTTGGGATGTACAAATCGGTAACAGATAGAGACAGTCCCTGCCGTTTGACGGGCTTACGGTCTAATCGGGGGAGACGGACAGACGAGAACGATAGCGATAAATAGAATCGAGGGGATGAACATCTCATTAAAAAAATAGCAAATAAATAGAATCAAGAGAAGCGGCGGGGCTCAGTGGCAAGAGCCCGGGCTTGGGAGTCAGAGGTCATGGGTTCGAATCCCGGCTCTGCCCCTTGTCAGCTGTGGGACTGTGGGCAAGTCACTTGACTTCTCTGTGCCTCAGTTCCCTCATCTGTAAAATGGGGATGAAGACTGTGAGCCTCACGTGGGACAACCTCATTCCCCTGTATCTCCCCCGGCGCTTAGAACAGCGCTCTGCCCGTAGTAAGCGCTTAACAAATACCGACATTATTATGGGCACCTCATTAACAAAATAAACAGGGGAATAATGGGCAGGACCTGGCTCCCGTTATACTGTAGTCTCCCAAGCATTTAGCTCAGTGCTAAGCGTGGCTCAGTGGAAAGAGCCCGGGCTTTGGGGTCCGAGATCCTGGGTTCGAATCCCGCATCTGTCACTTGTCAGCTGTGTGACTTCTTTGGGCCTCAGTGACCTCATCTGTAAAATGGGGATTAAGACTGTGAGCCCCACGTGGGACGACCTGATTACCCTGTATCTACCTCGGCACTTAGAACGGTGCTCTGCACATAGTAAGCGCTTAACAAATACCAACACTATTAATAAGTGCTCAATAAATAGGATTGATGGATTGATTGAGTTTCTCCGGCTTCTTCTAGTTTATAGAGGGCCTTGAGGGCGGAGGATTTCTGAGGCGGGAGAAGGTTCTTTCGGTGAACGAGCGGAACCCCCGGCCGGCCTGACCCACGCTTTGTGAACTTGTTTTAATTTATACAAAGCATCTGCAGAGGCAGAATGGTGTCAGTCGGGGTTTCTGGCTAGGGAATTACTTCAAAAACTCATACCATGAACTTCATTTCTTTTTTTTTTTTTCCCATCACGGTCCATCACCTTGATTCTACTGAAGAGAATTCTAGATTCTAGAGCAGCAGCGTGGCTCAGTGGAAAGAGCCCGGGCTTCGGAGTCCGAGGTCATGGGTTCGAAATCCCGGCTCTGCCACTCGTCAGCTGGGTGACTGTGGGCATGTCACTTCACTTCTCTGGGCCTCAGTTCCCTCATCTGTCAAATGGGGATGAAGACTGTGAGCCCCACGTGGGACAACCTGATTCCCCTGTGTCTACCCTAGCGCTTAGAACAGTGCTCTGCACAGAGTAAGCGCTTAACAAATACCAACGTTATTATTATTATTATTGTTTTAATGAGATGTTCACCCCCTAGATTCTATTTATTGCTATTGTTTTAATGAGACGTTCATCCCCTCGATTCTATTTATTGCTATTGTTTTTGTCTGTCCGTCTCCCCCGATTAGACCGTAAGCCCGTCAAAGGGCAGGTACTGTCTCTGTTGCCGATTTCTCTATTCCAAGCGCTTAGTACAGTGCTCTGCACAGAGTAAGCGCTCAATAAATACTATTGAGTGAACGAATGAATCCGTTCAGCGCTTACCGTAATGATCATTACGCTATGTGTTCAGCGCTGACTGCGTGCCAAGCACTGTACTAAGCGCCTTCTGGACTGTGAGCCCGGGGTGGGCAGGGCTTGGCTCTATCTGTTGCTGAATTGTACTTTCCAAGCGCTTAGTGATAATGACGGTGATGATGGTGTTTGTTAAGCGCTTACTAGATGTCAAGCACTGTCCGGAGCGCTGGCACTGTTCTAAGCGCACAGTAAACGGTCACTAAATACAATAATAATGTTGGTATTTGTTAAGCGCTTACTATGTGCAGAGCGCTGTTCTAAGCGCCGGGGGAGATACAGGGGAATCAGATTGTCCCATGTGAGGCTCACAGTTAATGCCCATTTTACAGATGAGGTAACCGAGGCACAGAGAAGTGAAGCGACTTGCCCACGGTCACACAGCTGACAAGCGGCAGAGCCGGGATTCGAACCCTTGACCTCTGACTCCGAAGCCCCGCCTCTTTCCACTGAGCCACGCTGCTTCTCTGATACAAGGTAAGGAGGTTGCCCCACGTGGGGCTCACAGTCTTAGTCCCCATTTTCACAGATGACGTAACTGAGGCACAGCGCGTTCATTCATTCAGTAGTATTTATTGAGCGCTTACTATATGCAGAGCACTGTACTAAGCGCTTGGAATGGACAAATCGGCAACAGAGCAGTTAGTTGGCTTGCCCAAGATCACACTGTACTAAGCGCTGGGGTGGATACAAGCAAATCGGAGGGGACACAGTCCCCGTCCCACGTGGGGCTCTCGGTCTCGATCCCCATCTTACAGATGAGGGACCTGAGGCCCAGAGAAGCAAAGTGACTTGCCCAAGGTCACGCTGCAGATGAGTTGGCGGGGGGTGGGGGGGTGGGAGGGGATGTACATCACCCTGATTCTATTTAGTTGCCATTGTTTTTATGAGATGTTCTTCCCCTCGACTCTATTTATTGCCATTGCTCGTCTGCCCCGATTAGACCGTGCGCCCGTCAGTGGGCAGGGACCGTCTCTATCTGTCGCCGACTTGTCCATTCCAAGCGCTTAGTACGGTGCTCTGCCCCTAGTAAGCGCTCAATAAATACTATTGAATGAATGGATTAGAACCCATGACCTTCTGACTCCCAGGACCAGGCTCTGAGCTGGTCGGGGAGCTGGTCCGGGGTGCCCTTGACCTCTTCCCCGGAAAGGCTACTTTCTAGAGAGGGGAATAAGCTCAACATGGGCAGTCAGTGAGTCATTCGTATTTACTGAGCGCTTACCGGGTGCAGAGTATAACAATATAACAGATACATTTCCTGCCCACAAGGAGCTTACGGTCTAGAGGGGACATAATCTACCAACTCTGTCATGTCGGACTACCCCAGATGCCTAGAACCGTGCTCTGCACACTTAGAACAGTGCTTGGCACACTGTGGGCGCTTAACAGATACCGTCATTATTATTATAACCGAGCAATAAACCCCACCGATGCCGAGGACGTCGCGACGATGGGTGACCAGGGAACGATAAGGGGAGGCTAGGGAGGGAAGCATTAAGACGACCTCTCTCTGGGGCCCTCTTGGCCGCGATTTAACGTTGCGTTGCACTCTCCCAAGCGCTCAGTACAGCGCTCCGCACATGGTGAGCGCTCGGTAGATACCACTGGATGAATGAATTCAGTCCTCCTACCTTGACGAAACAGCCCTCTACGCTGTCACTTCCTCCTGTGCCGAGCCACGCTTCCCAGTGGGACAGACTGGTCAGCGTTATTGCTAAGGAGACGGCCAAGTCGCCGTCCAACGGCTCTGCTTTCCGCTCCTACTCTCCTGCCCCCTCCCAGAGTTGCCACAGTAATCGCGGGAGCCCCTGGTTAGAACTGAGGTGCGGTAAATTGGGCTGCGGGGCCGAGGGGGAGGGAAACAGAGGCCATCTTCAGAGCTGAGGAGCAGCGTGGCCTAGTAGAAAGAACCCGGGCCTGGAAGTCAGAGGACCTGGGTTCTAATTCCCCGGGCAGCCCCTTGCCGGCTGGGTGACCGTAGGCAACTCACTTTAACCAGAGCCTGTTTCCTCATCTGTAAAATGGGGATTCAACAGCTGTTCTCTCTAGGGAAGCAGCGTGGCTCAGTGGAAAGATCCCGAGCTTGGGAGGCAGAGGTCACGCGTTCGAAGCCCGGCTCTGCCGCTTGTCAGCTGACTGGGGGCAAGTCACTTCTCTGGGCCTCAGTGACCTCATCTGTAAAATGGGGATGAAGACCGCGAGCCTCACGGGGGATGACCCGATGAGCCCGTATCTCCCCCAGCGCTTAGAACAGTGCTCTGTACATAGTAAGCTCTGAACAAATACCAACATTATTACCGTTTAAGATTGTTAACCTCATGTAGGACAGGGAATACGTCCGACCGGATTCATCTGTATCTACCCCAGCGCTCGGAGCAAAGCACATTTTAGGCACCAACGGATAACATAATAACGATTTCAGCGGGCTCCTGCCTCGCCCAAGGTCACCCAGCAGACTCGGGGCGGAGCGGGGATTAGATCCCACGACCTTCTGGCTCCCCACCCACTACCCCAAGCTGCTTCCCCTGGTCAGATATCCCCCTCTCCAGGGAGTTAGGGTTATGGGTGCAATTGGAGAAAGGTTGTACGGAATGGATATCGATTAAGCAGTTTGGTAGGTCAGTTGACACCTCTTGATAAGCCACATAAGGGAAATGCAAAAGGCTAGGGCTCACTGAATTGGCATTTAGGCAAGACATCCTCTCTGGGCCTCGATCATCATCGGAATCGGAGCACGTTCAATTCGCCCAGCACTCTACTGGGTCTCCGGATCAACCACAACCCCCATGTCCCTTCTCCACAGGACAGCGTAACCGACCCTCTAGACTGTAAATCTCCTAGCTGGCAGGGACCGTGTCTACCAACTAAGCCGTACTGCACTCGCCCAAGCGCTTAGTGCAGTGCTCTGCCAGAGTAAGCGCTCGATAAATACCACTGATCGACCCAACCTGTTCAGGGGAAGGGGAGTTCTGCTTGTTTGAGGTACCGCTTCTTTTCTGAAAGTAAAGGGTGAGGGCAAACAAGGTGAAAGGGGGGGAGATTTTTCCTCTTCTTAGTCGGCGGTAAAGCCGCAAGCAGGAGAAAAGTACGTCCGCTTTTGTGGACTCATATCAAAAAGATGCCCCTTCCGGGCGACATTCAGGGAGCAAATTTCCTTTCCTTCTTAATCTTAAGGGGCCAGAGCCCTTTAATAATAATTATAATAATAATAACAACAATAATGGTAGTTAAGTGTTTACTGTGGACCAGGCACTGTTCTAAGTGCTGGGTCCTCAGGCAAGCAGGCCAATCCCCGGCCTCCCTGAGTTTCCCCAAATGCCCTCGGTGTCATGTCTGGACTGAAGAGACAGGCACAAGAGCCTTTGCAGCTGCAGTTTTATTTTCTTTTGTGAAAAGAGACAACTGGAGTTAAAATTCCCCTCGAAGACATTAAACAAAACAGAAATACACACAAAATAAGCACGTGAAGGGAGTGGGTTTGGCATTACGGCAGACTGTGCAGGCACGAACCCGGCCGTGAGGGGCCGGGTGCTAGACTCCCATCGTGTCCTAGGATCTGCCTCCATCGTTGGGGGGCGGGGGTGGGAGGGGAGGTTAGGATGAGGGTCTGGACCAGCAACTCGGGGCAAAGGAATCCGGACTCTTCTGCAGGAGATGTGGCTGAGGACTGGACTCTCTCCGGAGGTCGGGGCCCCACCCAAAAGCCGGCGGGAGGGATGGGCCCTGTCGAGGGTGGGGAAGAGGAGGGATCCGTCGGGGACGAAATGTCGCCGGTGGGGGTCGAGGAGGTAAAGGTTTGGGTTTTTCTGGAAGATGAACAGTTGTGTATAGGGCAGAGGGCAGAGGGGGAGAGAAGGAGGCACCGGGAATGCTGAGAACTGAAGAGGGAAAAAAAGAAAATCGCCTCGTGATCAGAGATGAGGGACGGGAGACCACGTAAAGGAAGTCGAGGCTTACGAGAGCTCGGATCGTGGAGCGGGAGGGCGGGAACGGGAGACCGAAAAAGAGAGAAAGACAGGCGTCTTCTGCACGAGTCACCACCACAGCACAGACAGGACCGACTAACCGACGGCTCTTTTTCTTTTTTTCCTTTTTTTTTTTTTAAAAAAAAAAAGCTCTTGAGATCAGCTACCGGGAACATCTACAAACGTCAAGCGCCGTTGTCGGCGCTTGACGGAACAGTCCAGAGAGGTCAAATATTGACCAATAAAGTTTCATTTTTCTGAATCGCTATTGGATGGAGCCACTTTACGGCAGGGAGAGGCGGGTGGGTGCGGGCTTAGTGGGCGGATTTGGTAACCAAGGACAGAGGTTGGGCCTGTAGTACGGGGAGAGCCTGGTGGGCGTGGAGGGCGGCCTGAAAGGACGGGGGAGAAGTCAATAGAGCGGTGGGCATGGAATTGAGCGGGAGGGGTCTGGAGAGGAGGGGGGGTTGGCTGCTCATCTGGCTAGAGGAGGAGGAGGAGGAGGAAGAGGAGGAGGAGGAGGCGGCGGCCGCAGCCTTGGCTGACAGGAAGGCGGCAGAGTGGAGGGCCAGCTGGGCCCGGGCCTCGGGCTTGGTGGTCAGGGAGAGGGGCTGCGCTTGCTCCGAGTGGGTGGGCGCGGGGGCGGCGGGCGAGGCCAGGGCGGCCGAGGGGGTGGCGGGCGAGTCCAGCATGCTGCCGTGGGAAGAGGCGGGGCTGTCGCAGGGCTTCTCGGGCGGTAGGTACTGCAGGCACGCCTTTTTGCTCTTGGCCGTCAGAGGGCCTGGAAAACAAGACAGGGTGAGTGGTGGTCCCGGTGGAGGCCCCAGGCTCTGCCTTGGTAGCCCAGGGGCCGGGGGGGGCGGCGGGGGAGGGAGAAAAGAGGTCCCCCCACCGCCCGACCCCAGGGGACATCCTCACCTCCCAGCCGGCCCAGGGGCAGCCACCCTGAGGGGATTGTTTTCCCAAAGCACCACGGGGAATCGGGGGAACGGGGTGCCAGAATAATAATAATTACAGTATCTATTAAGCGCTTACTATGTGAGAGGCACCGTACTAAGAGCCGGGAGGTGGGGATACAAGTAAATCGGGTTGGGCACAGTCCCTGTCCCACGTGAGGCTCACAGTCTCAATCCCCATTTTCCAGATGAGGTCACTGAGGCCCAGAGAAGCAAAGCGGCTTATCCAAGGTCACACAGGAGACAAGTGGCAGAGCCGGGATTGGAACCCATGACCTTCTGACTCCCGGGCCCGTGGTCTATCCACTACATCGGGTCCGGGTCCTATCTCCGGCTCCGTCGCCTGTCTGCCGTGTGACCGTGGGCGAGTCACTTCACTTCGCTGGGCCTCCGTTACTTCAGCTATAAAGTGGGGACTAAGATTGTGAGCCCCATGCGGGACAGGGATTGGGTCCAACCTGATTAGCTTGTATCTACCCTGGCACTTAGAACAGTGCTTGGCACAGAGTAAGTGCTTAACAAGTACCATTATTATTATTATTATTATTATTATGTGTGTTGGCACACAGAGGGGTTCTCAAATCGGTAGACTCAGAACTCACTCTCTGCCTCCTGGACTTGCTGCTGTGGTTGTGGCTGCTTTTCTCTCTTTCTCTTCTTCTTCTTCCCCTGGAAAACACAGTCCATGCAAAGAGGATGTCACCAGAGGGATGTTATTCCTTCATACATTCATATTTATTGAGCGCTCACCGTGGGCAATTCACTGTACTGAGCGCTCCGTTATGTCGGCAGCGTCCTAGCAGGGGAGCTCAGGAGGAGGACTAGGATGCTAGCCATCGTCTACTTGGTCTCTCTTCCTAATGTGAGGTAGGTCAACGCGGGGGAGGTTCAGGACAACCTGGGTTCACGTTTAAGATATACCGGGAATTCCCCGCACCCAAGGCCTAGTTCTTCCCACGCACTCTTGACTACAGAGATCAGCACATCCAAGTCAGCAGGATCCGAGGCCCACATAGAGCAGATATCCCTTGAGCCCAGCTGAGGCCTGTCCAGGGCTAGCCTAACTTCCAGGGGTGTGGGGTGGCGGATTGTGTTGCTCGTATACCCCCAGGCATGCCCCGTTCTCTGTGTGCGCCCAGCAGAATAATGCTGGGATCTATACTCTTGCCCAGGAAGCTCTGCTGAAGCAGTGTAGCCTAGCAGAAACAGTATTGAGCTGGGGATCTGCCTCTGTCTCTTGCCTGCTGGGTGACCTCGGGCGAGTCACCTAACTTTTCTGTGTCTCAGTTTCCCTTTCCGTAAAATGGAGATTCAAAAATACCTGGTCTCCTCCCACCCCCAGTCTTAAACCATGAGCCCATGTGAAGGGAGGGAAATGACTGGATTATTTTGTATCCGCTCCTGTACCGAGCCCAGTGCTCAGCACACGGTAAGCACTTATCAAAACCCACAAATATTATTATTGTTATTATTATTGTTTTTATGTTGCCATCCCCCCTTCTTTTCCCGTTTCCCACCCCCAGTCTTAAACCATGAGCCCATGTGAAGGGAGGGAAATGACTGGATTATTTTGTATCCGCTCCTGTACCGAGCCCAGTGCTCAGCGCACGGTAAGCACTTACCAAAACCCACAAATATTATTATTGTTATTATTATTGTTTTTATGTTGCCATCCCCCCTTCTTTTCCCGTTTCCCACCTACTCCTTCTACTCAGTCTACACTGAGCTTCAGCTTAAAGCTCTTATTCACCCCAGCCACAGCCTCCTGCCTAACATACAGCATGGCCTACAGGATAGAGCCCGGGCCTGGGAGCTAGACGGAACGGGGTGTGACCTGGGGCAAGTCGCTTCACTTCTCTGGGCCTCACTGACCTCATCTGTAAAATGGGGATAAAGACTGTGAGCCTCATGTGGGACAGGGACTGTGTCTAACCTCATTACCTTGTATCTACCCCAGTGCTTAGAATAGGGCTTGACAAATACTAAGCGCTTAACAAATATCATTATTATTATTACTATGCAGCCCAGATGATTACTGGGAGTTTAGCTGGATTGTACTTGAGACAGACAGAGGGAATGCTAAATCTCCCTTTACTGAAGACCTAGAGAGCCCTTCTGTCCACCTGAAAGAGCAGAGAAAGCCCTTCATAATAATAATTATGGTACTAGTTAAGCGCTTACTATATGACAGGCGTTGTTCTAGATGCTGGGGTGGATACAAGCTAATCAGGTTGGGCCCAGATCCCGCCTCACATGGGGCTCACACTCTTAATGTCCAATTTTTACAGACGAGGGACCTGAGGCTCAGAGAAATGAAGTGACTTGCCCGAGGTCGCACAGCAGACACGTGGCGGAGCCGGGAGCGGACTCCCAGGCCCGTGCTCTATCCACCAAGCCGCTTGCCTCCTTTCTGCGTCCTTAAGTCCAGTTCCCTGCCTCGTTTCCGATCCCACCCCCATTCAGACGGCTGCTTACGTAGTTATCCCGCGCCGACCAGGTGGGGTAGAGCTGAGAGTGAAGCTGCCTCTCCTTCCGGGCCAGCTCGTAGTACTTGGCTTGCTCTTCCCGCGAAAGAGAGTGCCACTGTGACGGGAGAGAAAACCAAGGAGTGAGGCCCTCCCCCAAGCCCAAGACGGCAACTCACCCCAGGAACCCCGAGAAGCCTCTTCCTCCCATCTTGAGCACCAACTCAGGTTGGAGGAGACAAAGAGAAACGTTCTGGTGGGACGAGCCCTCGGACACCTCGGGCTGAAACTCGGATGGGTCGGGAGCAGCGGATGCCTGGTGCGGGGCGGGGCTGGTGGAGTTAAGAAGAGCGGGAGGAGGAGGAGGAGACAGTAGTCAGAAAAGAGGAGGAGCAGGAAGGAGAAGGCAGAAAGAGGAGCTGGGAAAAGGAGGAAGAGGAAGGAAAAGGAGGGAGGCATCCTTACCCTTCTGCCCAGGATTTGGTTGATAGCTGCGCTCTCCTTCAGCGTGCACTCAGCAACCACCTTGGCCCTCATCTCCTTCATGTATAACATGAACGCATTGAGAGGCTTCTTCACGTGGGGCTTCTTCTCTTCCTCCTTCTTTACGGTCACGGGGGATTTCCTAGGAAGGCAACCAGTCTCTGTTTAGTGGTTGGCAGCACCCCCTCTGTCGCCGGAGCAATCCTGTGCCTCCCCCTCCAACTCCACGCTAAGGCAATCTCCCACCGCACCAGGCTACCTGGGTCTCCAGGAGCAGGGGTGTTCTGGGAGAGGAGAAAGGTGGGGAGGGGAAGGGTGGTGGGAAAAGCTTTAGAAGAGGAGCGGTAGGCCCTGTCTGATCCCGACCGGAGAGGAGAGGATCGGGAGAGTCGGAGGAAGGGCTACTTATCGAGTGCTTACTGTCTGCAGAGAGAGCACTGTACTAAACGCTTGGGAGAGAACGACATAACGTAACAGACACTTTCCCTGCCCAGGTGAAAACCACGGCAACCCCAGAGACGGTGGGGGAAGCACCTCCTCTCGCTCACAGAAGTTCTCTCCGGTTCCACTTCCTCACCCAAGGCCAGGAGTTGTTAATAAATCAATATCTGTCCTTTCTTTATTGATATTAGTGTCCGTCTCCCCCTCTGGACTGTGAACTGGTTGCGGGCAGGGAATGTGTCTATTTATTGTTACAGTGTACTCTCCCAAGCTCTTCCAACCGTGCTTCGCACACAATAAGCGCTCAATAAATACGAACGAGTGAACGAACGAATGAACGGAAGGGCCAAGGGGCTGGCTCAGCTACTTACGCGCTCACGGCTGAGCTCATGGTCTGGGGTGCGGGCTCCTGTTTGACGATGGGGGAGACGATGGCTGGGTGGGGGATCCCGGACGTGTGTAGGCCGTGGTGAGGAGGTGCCACCATGTGAGGGGAGAACCGACTTGAAACCAAACTGGGCCCGGAAAAGAACGAGAGACAAAGAGCAGGCAATGAGAGCCCCGAATCGGTCATGCCAGTCTGCCCAGGGCATGGCTGACCCTGGACCTCGAGTCAGTCCAGGGCTTGGGCCCCAATATGGCAAGTTGCCCTAGGCCAGTGTTTGGGGAGGAAGGTTAGCTGCCCAGCTGACATCGGGAACCACTGGCCTCAGGAAAGATACCAAGAACATGGAAAATCTGAGGTATAATAATAATAATAATGATACTAATAATTGTGGTATTTGTTAAGCACTTACTATGTGCCAGGCACTGTACTAAGCGCTGGGGTGGATCCAGGCAAATTGGATTGGATGCAGTCCCTGTCCCATATGGGGCTCACGGTCTCAATCCCCATTTTAAAGATGAGGTGACTGAGGCATCATCATCATAATAATAATAATGTTGGTATTTGTAAAGCATTTACTATGTGCCAAGCACTGTTCTAAGCGCTGGGGTAGATACAGGGTAATCAGGTTGTCCCACGTGAGGCTCACCGGTAATCCCCATTTTAGAGATGAGGTAACTGAGGCACAGAGAAGTTAAGTGACTTGCCCACCGTCACACAGCTGACAAGTGGCAGAGCTGGGATTCGAACTCATGACCTCTGACTCCCAAGCCCGTGCTCTTTCCACTGAGCCACGCTGCATCATGACTCGCCCAAGATCAGACAGCAGACAAGTGATGGAACTGGGATTAGAACCCAGGTCTTTCTGACTCCCAGGCCTGAGCTCTATCCACTACACCATGTTGCTTCTGTGGGCTTGGCAGCAGAAATAAGAGAATATCATTTCTTTTTTTTTTAATGGCATTTGTTAAGCACTTACCATGTGCCAGGCAGTGTACTAAGCACTGGGGTAGATATAAGATGCCCATTTTGACACAGTCTATGTCCCACATGAGGCTCACAATCTTAATCCGCACTGTGCACATGAGGGAACTGAGGCCTAGAGAAGCAAAGTGACTTGTCCAAGGTCACACAGTAGGCAAGTGGTGGAGCCAGGATTAGAACTTCACCCCAAAATTAGAGAATTCCTCACATTCTTCACTACTGAAAGAGAATTTACGTTCTCCAAACCAAACCACTGACAGAAAATTGGCACTAATGATGCAAGGAGAATGGGAAGCAACATGGCGTAGTGTATAGAGCACAGGTCTGGGAGTCAGAGGTCATGGGTTCTAATCCCATCTCTGCCACTTATTGACTGTATGACCTTGGGCAAGTCACTTCACTTCTCTGTGCCTCAGTTACCTCACCTGTAAAATGGGGGTTGAGAGTGTAAGCCCTATGTGGGGCAGGGACTGTGTCCAACCCAATTTGCTTTATTCACTGCACTGCTTAGTACAGTGCCTGGCACATAGCAAGAGCTTAACAAATGCAATAATAATAATAAAAATAATAATTAGGAGAAGGGTCTTGAGGTAGCGGTTTCTCTCCTCCCGACTTTCAGGGCAAATTCCCCGTTCAAAGCCCTCCTCCCACTCTCATGCCTACCTTGCATCTTAGGGAGGACGCCAATTAATAAATGGTATTTACTGAGAGCTTACGATGTGCAGAGCACTATCCTACATTCCTGGGAGAGAGTATGATACTTTAAAGCACTCAAATCCCTCGCCCCGTCCTACCTCACCTCACTACTCTCTTACTACAACCCAGACCGCACACTTTGCTCCTCTAATGCTAACCCTCTCACTGTACCTCGATCTCGTCTATCTTGCCACTGACCTCTCACCCGTGTCCTGCCTCTGGCCTGGAACGCCCTTCCTCTTCAAATCTGACAATTATTCTCCGCACTTTCAAAGCCTTAACGAAGGCACATCTCCTCCGAGAGGCCTTCCCTGACTAACCCTTCCTTTCTGCTTCTCCCACTTCCTTCTGCATCACCCTGACCTGCTCCCTTTATTCATCCTCACTCCCCGCCCCACGGCACTTATGGATATAGCTGTAAATTTATTTATTTATTTAAACGTTAACATCTATTTCCCCGCTCTGGCCTGTAAACTCTCGGTGAGCAGGGAATGTGTCTACCAACACTCTCGTACTGTACACCCCCAAGACCTTAAGACAGTGCTCTGCACACAGTAAGTGCTCAATAAATGCAACCGACTGACCTACAGTTAACCGTTTGGCAGGCATGATCCCTGTCCACAGTGAGCTTGCAGTCTACAGGGGGAGACGGACATTGATATAATTAAATAAATTATAATGTATCCTTTGTAGATGTGTACATAAGTGCCGTAAGAGCTTGACGGTAGGGCGAATATCAAGTGCCCAATGGTCATAGATTACAAGGGAGCCAGGGAAAGTCTCTTGGAGATGTGTCCTCAATAAGGCTTTGAAGGAAGGGAGAGAGGTGATCTGGTATATGGACAGGGAGGGAGTTCCAGGCTAGGGGAAGGATGTCAGAAAGCAGCCAGCAGAGAGATAGACAAGACTGAGGCACAATGAGTAAGCTAGGGAAAGAAATGTGCAAGCTGGGTTGGAGTAGATCAGTGAGGTGAGATAGGAGGGGGCAGGGTGAATTGAATGCTTTATTAAAGCCAATGATAAGGAGTTTCTGTTTGAAGCAGAGGTGGATAGGCAACCCCTGGAGAAGTGGGGAAACATGGACTGAAATACGGAATGGAGAGGGGAGAGACAGGAGGCACAGAGGTCAGTGAGGAGGCTGATGCAATAGTCAAGGTGGGATAGAAGTGCTTGGGTGAACATGGTAGTGGTGTGGATGGAGAGGAATGGGTAGATTTTTAGCAATTCTGTAAAAGACAGAATCAACAGGATTTAGTGACAGATTGAGAACGTGTGGGGAATGAGAGAGATGAGTCGAGAAGCAGCACGGCCTAGTGGAAAAGGCACGGGCCTGGGAGTCAGAGGCACCTGGGTACTAATCCTGATTCTTCCCCTTGTCTGCTGTGTTTCCTTGGGCAAGTCAATTGACTTCTCTGTGCCTCAATTACATCATCTGTAAAATGGGGATTAAGACTATGAGCCCTATGTGAGACAGGGACTGTGTTCAACCTGACTAGCTTGATACTCCCCCGGGCTTAGTACAGTGCCTGGCACATACTAAGCACTTAAAAGATGTCATTAAAAAAAAAAAAAGAGGACAATGCCAAGGTTACACGCTTTTGAAACAGGAGGATAGTGGTACTGTCTATAGTGAATGGAAAAGGCAAGGGGAGGACAGGGCTTGCGGGGGAAGATAAGGGGTTCGGTGTTGGACATATTAAGTTTTAGGTGTCGGCGGGACGTGCAGGTAGAGATGTCCTGAAGGCAAGAGAAAATGCAAGACTGTAGAGAAGGAGAGAGGCTAGAAATGTAGATTTGGGAAACATCCGACTAGAGAAGGTATTTGAAGCCAAGAGAGAGAGTGAGTTCTTCAAGGGAGTAGTTGTAGATGGAGAATAGAAGGGGACCCAGAACTGAGCCTTGAGGAACCCCCACAGTTAGGGGGTGAGAGGCAGAGGAGCCCAAGATTGAGAATGAGCGGTCAGAGAGATAAGAGGAGAACCAAGAGAAGACAGTGTCAGTGAAGCCTAGGGTGAATAAAGTTTCAAGGTGAGGGGATGGTAGGCAGTGTCGAAGGCAGCTGAGAGGTCGAGGAAGATTAGGATGGAGTAGAGGCCATCAGATCTGGAAAGAAGAAGGTCACTGGTTACCTTCGAGAGGGCTGCTTCCATAGAGTGAAGGAGGCTGAAGCCGGATCGCAGGGGATCGAGGAACGAATTAGAGGAGAGGAAGCGGACACAGCAGGTGTAGACCACACGCTCAAGAAATTTGGAGAGGAATGGGACGAGGGAGACAGGGTGCTGACCGCTGAACAAGAAAGGAGTTGCCTCAGAAATGAGGGCAGCGGGGATTGCGGCAGTCTGCCGTGTGACCGCTGAACTCTCGGGGAGGCCTGTTGGTCTCGCCGAGAACGGAATGCCCTCTGCCTTCGGACTCACCTGGACATAGAAGCGTTCATGGCGAGGGCGGGGTACGGGTGTCGGAAGCCTCCGGGAGGGATGGAGTACATCGGTTGTCCCTGCCTGAGGGGTCGAAACAAGGACACACAATGAAGCCCTCCAGCAAGGGGGCAGAAATGCAGGGCGGGGAAACGCAGGGGGCAGAGCGGGATCACAGGGTGAGGGGGGAAGAGCCAGTTTAAGGCCAGAGGGGCCGGAAGAGTGAGGATCAAAAGGATGAATACTGTGGGGAGATCTCAGACCTCGGAGGAGCAGGCCCTCAGGTTCTCTGTTAGACTCTGGCTGGCCGTAGGAGGTGGGATGGAGTCACGGCCTTTGTTTGGGAGAATCTTTCAGAGACCTTGAGCTGGTGGGGAGGTTGGGACCCAGAAGGGTTCTGAGTGCAGAGAGTTGGGGTGTACCAGCCGGGGCTCTCAGAAGAGAGAGAGAGGCGGGGGGCTGAGGGGGAGGAGAGGAAGAGTGAAAGGGAGACAGAGAGACAGAGAGAGGGGAGAGAGATGCGAGAGAAGAGAGGAGGACACAGGTCAGAGGACAGAGAAGAGAAAGGAGAGAAAAGAAAGAGAAGAGAGAGGAGAGAGGGCAGGGGAGAGGGAGAAAGAGACCAGGAAAAGAGGAGAGGACAGAGGACAAGGAGAGGGAAAGAGACAGAGAGGGAGAGAGAGAAGAGAGGAGAAAAGAGAGGATAGGAGAGGGACGGGGTGGGGGGAGAGAGAGAGAGAGACAGACAGACAGACGCCTCAGAGCTCCTTACTGCGGAACGAGCCAGCCCAATGGATGAGGGATTTGACTAACAGCTCCGGGAGACAGCGGATAATACGGTGAAAGCTCGGACGGATGAGGTGGCCGAGGAATTCCTGCATCAAGAGAAAGACGTCAGGCTCCCACTTGGTGACGCCCAGCAACTCCGCACCCCATAGCCACATCGAGCAGTCCAATCTCACTGAGGGCCCTGGCTCAGGCCAGTGGAAGACCAGAGTCGGGTGGAAGATGATGAGTCCAGCCCTTTTTTTTTTTTAATTGTGTTTCTTAAGTGCTTACTATGTGCCAGGCACTATTTTAAGCGCTGAACCTTTCAGAGAACCATACCTTCGCGTTTGGGGGCCAAGAGTAGGGATTGCATAATAGCCAGCACCTGATGATTCACCCAGAATCCAAGTCTTCCCTTGGGGCTATGGGCTGCCCATGTCAACCTAATCTACCCTGCAGGACTTTCCCACTCCCACCCCAGACTGTATGTCCAGAGACGGAGATTTTAGCCTCCAGTGTAATGAGGATAATAATAATAATAATTATGGTATTTGTTAAGCGCTTACTATGTGCCAAGCACTGTTCTGAGCGCTGGGGTAGATACAGGGTAATCAGGTTGTCCCTTATGGGGCTCACACTTTTAATCTCCATTTTACAGATGGGGTAACTGAGGCACAGAGAAGTTAAGGGACTCGCCCAAGGTCACACAGCAGACAAATGGCAGAGCCGGGATTAGAACTCGTGTCCTCTGACTCCCAAGCCTGTGCTCTTTCCACTAAGCCATGCCGCTTCTTTAATTATAATTTATTTGCTGTATTCTATGGCCTATATTCCATTTTAAGTGAGCATTTACTAGGTCATGTTGATAATTTTTGTATTAAGCGCTATGTGCCGAGCAGTACGTTAAGCATTGGCGTGCCACAAAATAATCCTATCAGAAAGCATCCCTCTCCCAGAAGGGCCTCACAATCTAGGAAGGCGGGAGAGCAGATGTGGAAACGGGGCCATGGAGAAGTAAAGTGACTTGCCTACGGTCACACAGCAGGCGAGTGGGGCTGCTGGGAACCCAGATCTCCTGGCTTCCTGTTCTGTTCTCTTTCCCTCAGTAGCAAGACACCCTTCCTAGATTCTCTAAAATGCCAATGGATACATGGCTAAGGTCAGCCTCCAACCTGACCCTCTCACATTCCCTTCCGGTTCCCTTTTCCTCGGAGAAATGGGGCATGGGATCGTGGTCTTCCGAGTGCAACTTGGGGGGCAGACAGAGATTCTCACTACAACTGATTCCTGTCTGTCCATCTGGTCAACCCTTCTCCGAAAAGAGACTCTAGAGCCGGGGAGCTTATATATCCACCCTCCCAAGTTTGCTTCCGAACCAGACCCCCATAAACTGTGGCTGGAGGCCAGGCCAATGCTTTCCAGACAGCCAGGAAAACCCCCCGAGACACCTCGGGGCTCTTTTGCCGAGGACGGTGTTGCCCTGCAACTCACCTGTCTTTGGATCGATCTCAGGGGAGAGGTGGGAGGGGGGAGAGCCGGGGGTGAAGTGGTCGTTGCTGTAGGTGATGAGGGGCGTCAGCGGGTGCATATGGTGAGGGTGCTGTACCACCGGCAACTTGTTGGACTGCAAGAAACACAACGATGGAGAAGCTGAGGTCCGCAGCAGATCGGGTAGGGCGGTAGGGCGGGGGCTCGCCTACAAGGCGAGAACGTGCTGCCGCGAAATGTCTTTGGCTTCGGGATTTATTCTCACACTGCCCTCTCACCCACAGTTAATGCCAGACACACCCTCTCCCCACCGGAGCTCCACGGTAATGGGCTATTCTCTCCTCGCCCCGAATTACCATCATTTAATAAGAAGGGGGAGGGGCAGGAGACGGGGACAAAGGAAAGAAAGGCCCTGTTAAATCTCGGTCCTCCCATAATCTGTTGACTCATAATGCCCTTTGCATATAAATTAAAGCAAGACTACTGTCTTCTTGGATTCCATCACACCCCATCTCCAAAGGCCCCAAAGCCTAAGCTCTGCTAAATCTGAAATAATTACGTCCGTGGGAGGGAGAGGCGGGAGGGTGCTCCCTCTCTGTTTCATGTTTTCAGAAACGGAGGGGAAGTGAGCCCCGGCTAGAATTCCAGAATCGTGCATCCGGGTCAATCCCAGTTGCGTTCGCCACTTTAGCTCCCAGAGTGTCTCCTCACACTTTTGTCTCCCGCACAACGCCCTTCCATTACGTGACACCCAACCACCACGAACTTTCTCCACTTCCCACGGGCAGCCAGCCGTGATACTCTAACCCGAGAGAAGCAGACGCAGAGAGAAGAAAGACTTTTCCCTGTGATTCTGCAGTGAGTCAGGGGTGGATTTAGGAATTTAGGACTTACGTCCTAGCGGATAGAGCACGGGCCTGGGAGTCGGAAGGACCTAGGTTCTAATCCCCGATCCACCGCCTGAATGCTATATGACCTTGATCGAGTCACGTCGCTTCTCCGGGCCTCGGTTACCTCATCTGTAAAATGGGGAATTAAACTGAGCCCTATGTGGGACGGGGACCATGTCCAACCTGTCCAACACGTCCAACCCCAGCGTTTAGTACAATGCTTGACACATAGTAAGCGCTGAACCAAAAGAACAGTGCTCGACACAAAGTAAGCGCACTTAACCAAAACTGTTCATTCAATTGTATTTATTGAGCACTTACTGTGTGCAGAGCACTGTACTAAGCGGCTGGGAGAGTACAATACAACAATAAACAGAGCCATTCCCTGCCCATAGCCTAGAGGACTGTATTATTACTAACAGAATCTAGCTGTTTTGCCTTTGAGTCCAGCCAGGGCTTCATCTTTTCTCTACTGCTGCAGATGGGGAGGGGATGTCTTGACCCGCTCAAGTCCGAATTCAGGTCTCAGTGAGTGACTTTTGGGGTGGGCGGGAGGTGGTGTGTCGGCAGGACTGAGGTGGACGGGTACAGCCGCTTCTACGGTATTGTGCGGTTGCTGCTCCTTCTCCCAACCGTCCTGCCAACGCCCCAAGCATAAGCAGAAGGACGGTGATGTTAAAAGCCATGAACCACCCCGCAGTCATGGGATAAGAATGGTATGTCAAGCAGACTGACTTGGTCGGTGAAGAGGTGTTGACGGATGAAATAGCTGCTCTGGCTAGGCTGGCCAATTTCTCCATTTGCCCTCTTGGCAGTGGGAAGAAGAAAGGCAGGAGGGCTAATCCAAGCATTTAAAACAGTGCTCTGCACACAGTAAGCGCTCAATAAACACGATTGAAAGAATGAATGAACGGGAAGCAGGCAAGAGAAACGATAATAATAATAATAATTATGGTATTTGTTAAGCGCTTACTATGTGCAAAGCACTGTTCTAAGCGCTGGGGGATACAAGGTGATCAGGTTGTCCCACATGGGGCTCACAGTTTTTTTAATCCCCATTTGATAGATGAGGTAACTGAGGCACAGAGAAGTTAAGTGACTTGCCCAAGGTCACACAGCTGACTAGCGGCAGAACCGGGATTAGAACCCATGACCTCTGACTCCCAAGCCCGCGATCTTTCCACCGAGCCACGAAACAAGCATGGGCCCGGTTAATCCAAAACTAGATCGACAACCCCCAGATAAGGGACAGTAGAGAATGTGCTGCTTGCTTCCTGGATTTCTTATGTGTCACTTTGCTTCTTTCTTCCACTTTTTATTGGCCTTCAAATTCAAGGCATAAATTCCCCGAGATCTCCCAGGATCTATGATTGAGCACTTTCTACTTAAGGGCCAAAAGGGAATATCTGATCTTTCCGCGGAATCCTTGTTCTATCTCCTATTCTTGTGATTTCTAAATTATTCTTGCCGGTTAAAACCTTCCAGTAGACTGCAAGCTCCTTGAGGGCATTCTACGAAGCTCGTAGTACTTAGTAGGTGTTCAATAAATAGACTTCACGGACTGACGGATCGAGGAAGCCGTGCTTCTGGCGGGTCTTTTATTACATCACTACCAACTCTAATGCATTGCTTTGTGCTTGGCAATAGGACGTTTCAGGAGACATGGCTTGGGCGTTGGGCACCTGCAGCTCATCATCCTCATCCTCGCCATCATCGATGG
The DNA here is from genome assembly GCF_004115215.2 of Ornithorhynchus anatinus. Taxonomy (NCBI): domain Eukaryota; kingdom Metazoa; phylum Chordata; class Mammalia; order Monotremata; family Ornithorhynchidae; genus Ornithorhynchus; species Ornithorhynchus anatinus. The sequence continues at coordinate 15,094,987 of NC_041744.1, forward strand.
CATTCATTGAGTGCTGTGAGCTGAATGCAGTAAGTGCTCAATAAATTATACTGTACAGTTACATTGTACAGCCGCACTCAGTAAGTGCTTAATAAATACCATTGATTGATTAACTGAGGGTGCGGTGGAGCCCAGCAAACGGTGCAGCTGCCCTGGCAGGAGGAGGGATGTCAAAATGATGGCCTAGCAAGTATGTGGCCGGGTCTTTCTGCCACGGGAGAAGGCTCCCCCAGGGGTTTGGCACCCGGATCCACGGTGGAGAGTCCGGGAAGCTGGGGCTGGGGCAGCTGCATTTGGCTCCATACTGAGCGTGTCTACCGGGGAGAGAGCCCACCCAAGTACCCAGCCACCTGCCGCCCACATGCACCCGCTCTGTCAGTTCAGCGTGACTTCATCTGGGATGTGCAAAACCATCGGTGGTATTTGTGTGTGAGTGTTTATTTGTGTGTGAGTGTTTACATTTGTGTGTTGGCCACGATTTGGGGGAGGAGTGGGTGGTCTTTCTGTCTCTCTGTTGCTCTTCTCCCCGCTTTTCCTTACTCCTGTCCTGCAGTGAACACCTGACCACCGGGTCAGTTTGGTAAGTTTGTTTTGGTAAGAGCTGAGATCTCACTGGATATGCAGACTTGTGTGAGTGTTGATTCATGCAAGAGTGTTGATATGGGCCTCAGAAACACCACTAGGGGACAGCTGTGCTCTAGCTCCCTCGGCTGAGCTGTAGGTCACTGAGCCAAATCTCCAGCCCACGCTCTTCCACCTCCAGGAATACAGACTTCTCCCCAAGGGCTAGCCTATTCCAGGACAGAGATGTCTGGGGGTCAGTTCGCAGCTGGACGCCTAGTGGAGAAGTGGGCCGGGGATTAGCGACGCGGCTTCTATCCTCGTTCCGTTACTCCGCTGTGTGACCACAGGCAAGTCAATTGACTTTTCTGGTCCCCAGTTTCTTCATCTGGAAAAATGGGGGTTCAATCCCCGATCTCCTGCTCTCTTAGACCATGCCCCATTTGACCTAATTCTCTTGTAATAATGATAATAATAATGTTGGTATTTGTTAAGCGCTTACTATGTGCCGAGCACTGTTCTAAGCGCTGGGATAGACAGAGGGGAATCAGCTTGTCCCACGTGGGGCTCACAGTCTTAATCCCCATTTTACAGATGAGGGAACTGAGGCACCGAGAAGTTAAGTGACTTGCCCACAGTCACACAGCTGACAAGTGGCAGAGCTGGGATTCGAACTCATGAGCCCTGACTCCAAAGCCCATGCTCTTTCCACTGAGCCACGCTGCTTCATCCACCCTGGTGCTGCTTGTATCCACCCCGCCGCTTAGTAGAGTGCTTGGCCCCGAGTACACATCTATCAGGGTGGCTTAGTGGAAACAGCACGGGCTTGGGAATCAGGGGTCTAATTCCAGCTTCGCCATTTGTCAGCTGAGTGACTCTGGGCAAGTCACTTAACTTCCCTGTGCTTCAGTTACCTCATCTGTAAATCGGGGGTTAAGGCTGTGAGCCCCAACGTGGGACAATCTGATAATCTTGTTAGTGCTTGGCACATAATAAATGCTTAACAAATAGCACCATCATCATTATTATCAAATACTAAAATTAAAATTATTAGTAAAATTATTTGCTCCTGAGGGGAGCAAAAACCTGGGGGAGCTCAGACATCCTCATCTACACTACATGCTTCTTGTAGGCAGTGGTCAAGTAGGTTGTTGCTCAGTATACTTAGCACACACTCAAAAAGTATGATTAAATAACTGACTGGAGCAAATTTCACACTCCCCAACTCTCTGTTTTCCTTAAGGCTGACCCTGAACAAAAGTTGGCTTGTGGGGATCAATCATTTATTGAGCAATTACTGTGCGCAGAGCACTGTATTAAGTGCTTGTGGGAGAACAATGCAATAGAGTTGGTAGATCCCTTCTATGAGGAGCTTATTGTCTAAAAGGGGAGACATTAAAATAAACAAATGATATGTACATAAGTGCTGTGAGGCTGAGAGTGGGGTCATTCAGTCAGTCAATTGTTGATTGTGAGTTCTGTGTGGGCAGGGAATGTCCCCATTTATTGTTGTATTGTATTTTCCCAAACGCTTAGTACAGTGCTCTGCACACAGTAAGCTCTTAATAAATACGATTGAATGAATGAATTTATTAAGTGCTTACTGTGTGCAGAGCACTGTACTAAGCGCCTGGAGAGTATACCATAACAATATAATGGACACATTCCCTGCCCATAGTGAGCTTCAGGGTGAATAATAACTGTGGAAGTGGAGGACAGAGAATGGGATGGGAGGCAAGTGGTTGAAATGTATTACAACCAGGGCTCCGAATCGGCCAGGATGTCAAGACCGTAAGCCCAATATGGGCAGGGATTGTCTCTCTTTATTGCTGTACCATACTTTCCAAGTGCTTAGTACAGTGCTCTGCACAGAGTAAGTGCTCAATAAATGTTTGAATGGATGGATGAATGAATGAGAGGGGCTGAATCTTATTTTGCCCAGAGAAGGAAAATTTAAAAAAAAAAAACGGCTCGGGGTGGACTTTGTGGTCATCATGAGGCCTCCAGTGGCCTACGTTTCTCAGAACCATAAACAGAGCTCGGGAAACTTGAGGGGCTAGAGGGTCCTACGGTGTAAAATGTGGTGAAATAATAATGTTGGTATTTGTCAAGCGCTTACTATGTGCAGAGCACTGTTCTAAGCGCTGGGGTAGGCACAGGGGAATCAGGTTGTCCCACATGGGGCTCACTGTCTTAATCCCCATTTTACAGATGAGGTAACTGAGGCCCAGAGAAGTTAAGTGACTTGCCCAAAGTCACACAGCTGACAAGTGGCAGAGCCGGGATTCAAACCCATGACCTCTGACTCCAAAGCCCATGCTCTTTCCACTGAGCCACGCTGCTTCTCCTGAAAGGCCTGGCCAAACTGCCACCAGTCAGAGAGAAGATCCGCTCAACCAACTGAGAATACAGCAACAATCTCCAAATGCAAAATGGCCATTTGGCAAGGACAGTCAGAAATTAGAGGGTAATCTGTGGGGCTTGCTCCCTTTATTCATCCCCCCTCCCAGCCCCTCAGCAATTATGGACATATCTGTCATTTATGTCTATTAATGTCTGCCTCCCCCTCTAGACTCTAAGCTCACTGTGGGCAGGGGAGGTGTATGTAGTACTGTACTCTCCCAAGCGTTTAGTACAGTGCTCGCCACACAACAAGTGCTCAATAAATACAATTGATTTAAAAGGAAGGAAAGGTCCTTTTATGACAGGGCTAAGGTAGAGAGAGACTGGACTCTCTTCTTGCCGGTAAGCTCCTCCTGGGCAGGGAATATGTCTGCCACCTCTGTTGTACAGAACTCTCCCGAGCGCTTAGTACAGTGCTCTGCACACAGGAGACGTTCAATAAATACCATCGATCGACTGACTTGGTCATTCTGCCTAAGCCCAAAGAATGAGCCCAGGGTTGCCTGTGCTGTCAGAGAGGTGAGGAGAGAAAACAGATCAAGCAACCAATCAGTCAGTGATTGAGTGCTTACTGTGTGCAGAGCACTGTACTGAGCACTTGGGAGAGTACTATACAGTGTTGGTAGACATATTTCTGGCCGAGAAGGAGCTTACAGTCTAGAGGGGAAGGTTCCTAACTGCAGTTTCAGGTTGTTTGGCTCTTTTCTCTGGCTGTTTGTACTTGGCCTTGACTTTTACCCTTTTTTAAACTGTAGGGTCCTTTAGCCCAAGTCACCTGGGCTCTAGGAAGATAATAATAATAATGATGACAACGATGGTATTTGTTAAGCGCTTACTATGTGCCAGGCACTGTTCCAAGCACAGGGGTGGATACAAGCAGATTGAGTCGGAAATGGTCCCTGGCCCACTTGGGGCTCACAGTTTCGATCCGCATTTTACAGATGAGGTAACGGAGGTCCAGAAGAGTGAAGTGATTTGCCCAAGGTCACCCGGCAGATAAGTGACAAAGTAGGGATTAGAACCGATGACCTTCTAACTCCCAAGTCCGCTCTCTATCCACTACGCTGTTCTGCTTCTCAAGATGCACGTGGACGTGGGGCCTTCAGTGTTGCGGGAAGTTTTGCCCCCAGAAGATAACAGTGCACGAGACGCCGATGCCCCAGAACTCACTACTGTCTCTCCTCGCCCTCAGGAGCTCAGGAAGCTCTACCACTATCTATAACCAGCAGGGTTTTAGTGGGCCAGGTTGCAGTGGAGGAGGGACCCCAAAATACTTGTGGGTCACCCTCCCTTCCTTCCGCCGACTTTCCTCTGTGCCCAAAACAACTCCCGCCTCCCTTCTGCTTTGAGGGGGGAAAGGGATGAACAAGAGAAGGTCCTTTCGGGGCTCTGAGGCCCGGCCAACTCACCAAGTGGGCTGGAGATGGCGACCTCGTGTCCTTCACCGTGGCGCTGGATGGGACGTCGAGGAGAGGCCACTTCATCTGGAGGTACTGCGTGGGGGACACAGAGCAGGCGAGGTTACATCCAGTGATGCCCAGAGAGCACAGGTGAATCTGCGACACACTACTCCGATAGAGTCTCAATCCACTCGGTTTCCGCCAAAACCCGAACGTTTTGCCACTCTGAGATCCTTACGCGTCCTCGCCCACCTGCTCCTGTCTCCTCCGGATGAGGCCAAGCAGCAAAAATTCGAGGACGGGCTCCACTGTCTTTTAAATGTGTTTTTTTTTTTCCAATCCAGGCATTAAAGGGTAAGTCCCCACTAAGAGCAGGGAATGTGTTTTTTGCTTCCTGTGTTCTTTCTACACACTAAACAATGACTAAATAATCACTGACTGATTGACAGCAGACTTGCACTGACTCTCTTTCAGAGGGGAAACCCCAGATTCGTTGGGGACACTTAAGTTGGGTTTTCAACCTCTACTGGGTTGCTTTTAATCCACTGATGGTAGGTCCTGAGCACTTGATGTGTGCAAAGCCCCTTCCCTTTAGCCACAGGTCTGGAAGAATTTGCTCTCCTTTGTTCTTGGGTATTCAGCCCGGCTAGAGTGGGGTGGGTAGGCAGGGTGGGTAGGGCAGCTTGCAAGTGGCTGTAGTCAAAACACATTATCGAGTATGGATTCATGGAGGGGTCCGATTGCTTCTTAGCAGGGCACTGGGCAATGACATATTAAAAAAAAAAATTGCCACGCTGATGGTGTGTCACTTACTCCTTCTCTTTCCCCACCCCGCCCCCCACTCCCAAATTTACGGTATTTGTTTAGTGCGTACTCTGGGCCAGGCGCTGTGCTGGGAAAGATTCAAGCTAATCGGGTCGGCCACAGTCCATGTCCCATGTGGGGCTCAAAGTCTTAATCCCCATTTTACAGGTGAGGTAACTGAGGCCCAGAGAAGCAAAATGACCTACCCAAAATCAAACAGCAGACAAGTGGCGGAGCCGAGATGAGAACCCAGGTCCTTCCGACTCCCAGGCCCGTGCTCTAACCACTAGGCAACGCTGCTTCCCCTTCTTTCCTCTGACTGAATCCAACACCACAGAAGCTCGGAATAGGATTCTGGGCAGGAGCCCAGAAGCAAAATCCCTTAGCTGGCCTGATTGTTTCTGTTGGTGGCCCTGAGGTTGTGTCATGAAACTTTACAGAAAAAATAAAAAGCCAAAACCAAAAAAAACCCCAAACAGGGCGTTTTATGACCGGAGGCGATCTGGAATCTAAAACCCTCCTTTTTCTGTTAGTTTTCAGTTTTACACAGAAAAGTGGGAGGATTAGATTCCAATCCCCTTACGCCATAAAACACCATAGGGTTCCCAGAATGGGTTCAGCTTCTAACCCCCATTTTCTGTGTAAAGCTGGGTTCCCTTTATACTGCCCTTTGGTAGACACCGAGCAAGACCTAGCACGGTCAGGGCCGGGGAGATGCTCAGGTTTCACAGACCTGAAGGAACAGAGAACAAGGAACACCAGCTGAAAGCAAAAAGAGTAGAAGCAGCATGGCCTAGTAGATAGAACATGGGCCTGGGAATCAGGTGGTCGTGGGTTCTAATCCCAGCTCCATCACATGTCTGCTGTGTGACCTTGGACAAGACCCTTCACTTCTCTGGGCCTCAGTTCCCTTATCTGGAAAATGGGAATTGAGACTGAGTTCCACACGGGACAGGGATTGTGTCCAACCTGATTAGCTTGTATCCACCCCAGTGCTTAGTACAATGGCTGGCACATAGTAAGTGCTTAACCCCACCCCCAAAACCAAACCAAACCAGGTTTACACCCTCAGGGCTGTGATCTTATTCCTCCAAGAAGAGGGATTATTTCTGACCAAGGAATCATATTCCTGACCAAGAAGAGCCAAAAAATTCTGAATGATCACTTATCTATGAAGTAGTGTGGTCTAGCAGAATGAGCATGGCCCTGGGAGTCAGAAGACCTCGATTCTACTCCCTGCTCTGCCCTTTATTTGCTTTGGGACCTTGGGCAAGTCACTTAACATCTTTATGCACCAGTTTCCTCATTCGTAAAATGGGGGATAAATCCTACTCCTTCCTACTTAGACTGTATACCTCATGTGGGGACAGGGACTGTATCCAAACTAATAATCTTGCATCTACCCCAGCTCTCATTACAGTGTTTGGCTCATAGCACGCACCTATCAAATAAAAATGATGATAATAACTGTGGTATTTGTTAAGCCCTTACTTTGTTGCCAGGCACTGCACTAAGTGCTGAGGTGGATGGATACAAGCAAATCAGGTTGGACACAGTCCCTGTCCTCCCCTTTCTAGACTGAGAGCCTGTTGTTGGGTAGGGATTATCTCTATCTGTGGCTGAATTGTACTTTCCAAGCGCTTAGTACAGTCCTCTGTTCATAGTAAGCGCTCAGTAAATACGATTAAATGAACGAATGAATGGTGCTCACAGTGTCACTCCCCATTTTACAGATGAGGTAACTGAGGCACAGAGGAGTGAAGTGACTTGCCCAAGGTCACACAGCAGACACCTGGTGGAACCAGGATTAGAACCCCCAACCTCTGACTCCCAAGCCTGTGCTCTTGCCACTAGACCACACTGAGAAGAGAATCAGGTAACAAAGAAACAGATGATGTCCCTGTTTTCCCGGTGAGGATGAAGAGAATGCCAAGGGAACAAAGAAGAAATTGGAGCTACAAGGTAACACTTCCTTTTCCTATTCACATGTTGGTCTCTTGATCAAAACACATCAGAATCCCTGGACGCCATATTTCAGAGAAGGCTGGTAACAAACACCTGCAAACCATCTGAGATGTGCTCTTGTCCGGGGCAGAGTGGTTCAGTTCTGATTGCTAAATTGTACTCTCCCAAGTGCTCAGTACAGTACTTTGCACGCAGTAACTGATAAGTATGACTGAATGAATGAACGAATGGTTCTAGGGTAGGACCGGTGCTGATTTTTACGGCTAAGGGCCGGCAGCGAGAAATGGATCGAATGGGGGTCCCTGACTGAGTTATGGATATGGCGGGGGAAATCCCAGCTACTTGCTACAATAAGGTAGACTCTGAAGGTATCTGTGTTTAGGAGAGTGTCACTGAGAAAGTAGACGGAACAGGGACTGTGTCCAACCCGAATATCTTGTATCTACTCCAGTCCTTAATACAGAGCCTGGCACATAGAAAGCAGTTGACAAATATATTTTTTGTAAATTTTTTTAAAAAAAGAATCTGTTGCTACTCTCTTGAAAGCCCACCAGGACAGATTAATGAATCACTCAACCAATCCATCAACCATATTTATTGAGTACTTGCAGTGTGCACAGCACTATACTAAATGCTTGAGAGAATACAACAAAAGTGGAGAAGTGGCATGGCCTAGTGAAAGGGCATGGGCTTGGAGTTAGAAGGACCTGGGCTCTAATCCTGGCTCTGCCGCTTGTCTGCTGGGTGTCCTTGGGCAAGTCACTTAACTTTTCTGTGCCTCAGTTACCTCACCTGTAAAACGGGGATTCTTTCATTCAACTGTATTTATTGAGGGCTTAATGTATGCAGAGCACTGTACTAAGCATTTGAGAGTGGCCAGTACAATAATAAACAGTCGCCACCCCCGCCTACTACAAGCTTACAGTCTAGAGGTGGGAGAGAAAGACATTAATACACATAAAATTACAGAAATATACAATTACAGATTCAGAATGTGAGCACCATGTGGAACGGGGACTGTGTCCAATCTATTTTGCCTATACCTTCCCCCACCCCGCCAGCAGTGCTTAATACAGTGCCCGGCAAAAAATAAGCACATAATCAACACCATAATGTATTTTACTGATTTATTTTTATTTACCTGCAAAATGGAGATTAAATCCAACTCCCTCCTACTTAGACTCCCATGTGGAATGGAGACTATGTCCAACCTGATCGACTAGTAACCACCCTAGCGCTTGGAACAGAATACTGAGCGCTTAACAAGTACCATCGTTATTGTTGCTACGCATTATGATGGGCCTCCTGATTTATGCTGCCTCTAGTTTGGGTCTGGTGAGGACACACTGTCCACCTGTCATATCTCCGGTCTCTCCGCAATGGCCTGCACACCTCTTTAAGGGGTGGGATGAAAATAGGGGCTCCGGAGCCACTTCCACATCTGTGGAAACCTCCCGGGGACAAGGCTGCAGGTGGATCCTGCTGTCTGGCAGGGGATCCGGTTCGGCTGGCCCGTGCCGGGCTGGAGCTGAAGAGACTACCAAGAGACAAACTAGGCCCCGCTCTCCTCTTCTCCCACTCCCTTCTGCGTCGCCCTGACTTGCTCCCTTTATGCGTCTCCCCCCTCCCAGACCCATAGCAGTTAAGTATATATCTGTCATTTTTCTATTTATATTAATGTCTAGACTGTAAGCTCATTATGGGCAGAGAATGTGCCTGTTTTACTGTACTCTCCCAAGTGCTTAGAACAATGCTCTGCACAAAGTAAGTGTTACATAAATATGACTAACGGGTGAAGCTTGTCTCGCTGATGTGTTCCTGGAAAATGTCCCGGGAAATCCCCGATATGAAGATGGAAGGGTGAGGGGAGGATGAGGAGCGGAAATGTTTCTAATTTCTGGCTGCCACTCTCCAGCTCCTAAAGGTCCACCGGACCTCCGACCCCGGATTTTCCGGCCGTGCTGGAGGCTCACCCTATCCCTACCTTCCTCTTGGTATCCTCATCTCTCCAAACCATGTTCGCGGAGAACAAACCCTTTTTAAAACCGGGATTAGAATCCGGGATCTCTAGCTCCCAGGTCCACGCTTTATCCCTCTGCCCATGAGAAGCTTGTAGCTGCAAACTGGACACTATTCCAACCCCTGCTGATTATGGGGCCGGAGTGGTCTTCGAACACACTGGATCGAAGGGAATGGGGTCTCGGTTCAGTCTGTGAAACCTAAGACGGAGACGGAAATAGACTGCTCCTCAATGGGGATGGATATGGAGGACAAACTGGAAGTGCAAGGGGTTTGGAAAAAGTATGAACCACTTCCTGCTCTCTGCACTCCATGGCAAATTCCTTTCTTCCTCACAAGTGGCACATGCCTTTCCCAAAGAGAGGGCTCATATTTTTCTAATCCTCGTGAGGTCAGCCTGGGTGGGTAAAAGTAAACGATACTCTTGGCTTTCTCAGGGTTTCATCACAAGCTGGTTCCAAAGTTACTTTGGGGCCACCGAGTCAGAGGAAGTTGTTTCTCTCTCAATGTGAACACCACCTGGACGTGGCTAGATTGTCTGACAGTTGTTAATAATAATAGTGGTACTTTTAAGCTCTATGTGCCAGGCACTGTACTAAGCTGCAATGTCCCACGTGGAGCTCACAGTCTCAATCCCCATTTTACAGATATGGGAATTTAGGCTCAGAGAGGTGAAGTGACTGCCGCAAGGTCACACAGCAGACGAGTGGCAGTGCCAGGATTAGAACCTAGGTCCTTCTGACTCCCAGGCCCATACTCTATCCACTAGGCCACACTGATTCCTTGAGGGCAGGGATCTGGTCTTACTTTATTGTACTCTCCCAAGCACTTAATACCATGCTCTGCAGACAGTAGATACTCAATAATTGTAATGGATAATAATAATAATAATAATGGTACTTGGTAAGTGCTTGCTATGTGCCAAACACTGTTCCAAGCACTGGGGTAGATATAAGTTAATGAGGTTGGACACAGTCCCTGTCCCACTTGGGGCTCACAGTCTTAACCCCCATTTTACAGAACTGAAGTGACTTGCCCAGACTCACACTGCAGACATGTGGCGGAGCTGGGATTAGAATCCAGGACCTTCTGACTCCCGGGCCCGTGCTCCATCCACCAGGCCATGCTTCTTGAAAAGCCCCAAAGTTGGGTGACAGAGGTGGCTGAGGGATCCAGAGACATGGGAAAGGAGTCTGGCTATCAGAGCTAGAGGTTGAAGATAATCGCAAGGGAGGGGAAGGGAACGGGACCTCGTATTTTTAAGCCAAGAGAGGGAATCTGTGTCAGAGACACAGATAGGGAGGACAGGTAGGGAGGAGGTGAAAGTGAAGGAGTGAAAAAGGAGGAGAGGAAGGGTTAATAGAGCAGACTGGGAATGGGGAAAATTCATACTTCATTGTTTTGATTTTAACAACAAAGTAGTTGTCAAGGTCTTCAGGGGTTAGAGAAGGTGGTGCTAGGGAAACTAGGGGATTTAACTGGGGGTTAATAGTTGATGTGAGTCAGTGAGGGAGGTGTACAAATAATAGCAGAATAGAGAACTGAATTATAGAAGAGAGAACATGAGAATGGAGTGCCTTAAAGACAATGCCAATGATCTGCTTCACAGCCTGCTAAGTACTGTTGTATTCCCCCCAGCACTTAGTACAATGCTTGGCAGAGTAAGTGCTTAACAAATACCATTATCAGTGGGATGGCTAAACTTTGGATGGCTTTGAAGGGTACGGAGATGTGGATAGAAAGAGCTTTCAGAAAGGGACCGAGGCAAACCGGAAGCATGAACCAGAGAAGGGAGAGGCTGAAGGCTGGAGATCAGCAAGGACAGAGCTGCGGTACTGAAGCCGGGGTAGGATAAGAACCTGGGCCAAGCTCCGGTACCAGTTGGGATGGAGAAGAAAAGGCAGATCTAGGAAACGTGGGGGAAAAACTGGCAGGCTTTAGAGACAGACTGACCACGATTGTTGAAAGTCATCGATGAGTGGAGGCTGATAATGAGGTTGTGGACTTTAAGAACAGGGGCAGTGATGGTGGTGAACCCTGGGGTGGGAAAGTTTAATGGAAGGAAAGAAAATGAGTCCAGATTTAAGGCTACTGAGCTTGAGAAGCAGCATGTCTGGTGGATAAGGCACGAGCCTGGCACTCAGAAGGTCACGGGTTCTAATCCTGACTCCATCACCTGTCTGCTGGGTGACTTTGGGCAAGTCACTTCACTTCTCTGGGCCTCAAGTTACCTCATCTGCAAATTGGAGATTGAGACTGTGAGCCCCACATGGGACAGAGATTTTGTCCAACTTGATTTGCTTGTATCTACCCCAGCTCTTAGTACAGTGCCTGACAAATAATAAGCACTTAACCAATATCATTATATTATTATTATTATTATAAAAGCCAGCAAAGTAGAGGCTACTAATGAGATTGTTGACCCGGTGGTGGAAAAGTTTAATGGAAGTGGGAAAATGAGTTCAGTTTTAAGGCTATTGAGCTTGAGATGCTGGTGGGCCATCTGTGTAGAGATGTCCCAGAAGCAAGAGGAAATGAGACACTGCTGAGGAAGACAGGTGTCGGGGCTAGTGAGGTAGATTTGGTTGTCAACATAGAAGCTGAAGTCCTCTTGCTCACTGAGCAAGGGAGTGAAAAGGGAGAGAGAAGTCAGGGATCTGGAACAGAAGACTTGAACAAACTCACAATTGGGCAGGGTGAAAGGGACTGGGAAGGAGAGTTGAGAAAGGGGGGAGGAGAATTAGGAAAAGGATTATGGGTAAAACTGAAGTTGGATGGCATTCGCAAGAAAAAGTAGCGATCGGCAGTGAAGGTGACTGGTAGCCGAGCTCATTTAATTTGGCCAGAAGGAGGTCGTTGGTGACATTGGAGAGAGAGGAGGTCTCAGAGGAGCTTAAGTGAGCAGAAATCCAGCTGCAGTGGGTTAAAAAAAGAGGAGAGGAAGTGAAGGCAGTTGCATGTCCTCAAGAGCACAGACCTGGGCTCTATTCCCAGAACTGCTACTTGTCTCCTGTGAGACCTTGGGCAAGTCATTTCACTTTACTCTGCCTTAATTACCTCACCAGTAAAGTGGGGATTCAATACCCTATTGACTGTGAGCCCCAAATGGGGCCTATTGTGCATCTCCCCCGGTGTAACTTACAATGCTTGGCACATAGTAAGTGCTTAACAAACACCTTAAAACATAAAGGAGCCACTGGAAAGCGAGTAGATTCTTTTTCCTCATAGTTGAAAGTGCCTCAAAACCACCACCAGCAGCAGCAGCACCATCCTGCAGAGAAGCAGCACGGCCTAGTGGCAAGAGCAGAGGCTTGGGAGTCAGAAGCTGTAGGTTCTAATCCCGGCTCTGCCATTTGTCTGCTGCGGTAAGCTGGGCAAGTCACTTCACTTTTCTGAACCTCAGTTACCTCATCTGTAAAATGGGGATTACGACTGTGAGCTCCATCTGGGACAGGGACTGCGTCCAACCTGATTACCTGGAATCTACCCCAGGGGTTAGAACAGTGCTTGGCATATAGTAAGCGCTTAACATTATTATCGTTGTTGTTATTATTATTATATTATTAAAATGGCTGTTCCTGGTGAGTTGGGAGGGGACGGTGGCTGGGGGACCAATGGGGGAAGGAAGCTGGAAGAATCAGGAGGGGGATGGGCAACCCACTTCCAGTTTATTAATTCCAGGAACATTTTTGAGTCATCTGTGAAGAAGCAAAGGGAATGAATGCATGGACCGGAATATCTGGGGTTTGGTAGCCCTCCCTCAGCGGAGTGCCCTGCTTGCTGAAGAACACTCAGAACAGAGTTCTCTGACTCTTGGAACTCCTCACAATGTGCTCGACTACCTACGGACTTTGAGAGGCAGCGTGGCCTAGTGGATAGAGCACCTGGGTGGGAATCAGAAGGTCATGGGTTCTAATCCCAGATCTGCCACATGTCTGTGGTGTGACCTTGGCAAGTCACATCACTGGGCCTCAATTACCTAAACTGCAAAATAGGGATTAAGAGTGTGACCCCCCCAAGTGGGACAGGGACTGTGTTCAACCTGATTACCTTGTATGAAGCCCAGCGCTTAAAAGAGGGCTTGGCACATAGTAAGTGCTTAAATGCCATCATCATCATCATCATTAATAACAATAAGAAGAAGGAAAAAACCTCCACTTTTTCTTGCCCCACCCCTAGCCACACAGCACTTGCGTACAGCTTTGTAATTAATTTATTTAGAGTAATGTCCGTCTCTCCCTCTAGACCGCAAGCTCCTTGTGGGCAGGGAATGTGATGTTATACTGTCCTCTCCCGAGCGCTTAGGATAGTGGTCAGCACAGAGTAAGTGTTCATTAAATACGATTGATCATTGCTGACAATGAGATGATATTCTGGGATGGGGGAGGAGGGGTATCTAGAGATCTGCGTGGGAGGGGGGAGGGGGTGAGATCCTTTTAATGCACAGAGACTGAGAAACTGCTCTACAGAGTCCCAGATTCAGGGAATGTGCAGCAGATGAATTGCAGCTGTGTACTGGAATTTTCCAAACATACAAATCTTCCTGATGTAAAACAGCTGGGAGGAAATCCCAGCATGCCCAGAATGGAGGCAGAACCACCAGAGATTTAACCCTTTGGCTCCTGAAAGGCACAGAGTTTCTCTCCTTCTTCCCCCCACGCCTTCTCCCAACACCATATCTTACATGGCTCTGCTTCCTGTTGGGTTGGCAGGAAACGATTTGCCTCCCTGGATCAGTAGATCAGTGAGATCTTGGCAACTCCCACTCCTTCTGCTCACATGACCTCCCAGAAAAAAAAAAAACACAAAAAAAACTTTTCTGCATGGCTCAGGCAAGCAGAAGAGAAACAAAGAATCAGGTTACAGAAATCAACAGCCGTACCCCTAAGGGGCACATTCCAATCTTTAGATTGCAAGCTGCCTCCACCAACTTCCAAGGGGCAACATCTCCACCTAATGTGCACTGGATTTCTAAAGGAGTCCTCTGCAGGGGGAAAAAAAAGATTTAAAAAAAAATCACTCCGACCCTGTTGTCTCCTGTGCCTTTTGGAACTAGGCTCCACGGGAATCTTGAAGGATTTTGGGTGAAGCAGCCCCTTCTGCCCCTTTGGCCTTAAGAAGGCAACAGAAAGACAAAGGGAAAGGGTTCCCTTTTATAGAGAAGTGAGTTCTTCCCAGAATTGAACTCTCCAGGGAGAACTTTAACTTGCCCACCACCGCACATGGAAACAACCCAGGACTTCAGTGAAACGGGGAGGTTACAGACAAATTGTGTTCACTCAAATCTGCTCTTTTGCAATCTTAATGATAGGGAATGTTCTACTGTGAGCACACAGTGAGTACTGAATACCAACACAAAGAAGGGTTTAAATCTTTTGTTTCCTCACCGTTTTAGGGTTGATTTGTCATTTCTTGGGGGGGGGGGGGGGGCGCTGGGGGTGGCAAATGTTTTTTGTTCAATTTAAAGCTCTGCCTCTGGTGCCTGGGAATCCACAGCGGTGATGTAACTCCTCTACAAGTCCCTTCAGGCTTCTTAAGAATGATTATCACACCTTTGGACTCCCAAGCTCAGGACCTCATTCATTTTATCATATTTATTGAGCGCACTGTTTACGGTGTGCAGAGCACTGTACTAAGCGTTTGGGGAATATAAGAATCAACAGGCACATTCCCTGCCCATAACGTGCTTAGAGACTAGACCTGTAGCTTCCAAATGGCAAAGTCTATCTATTAAGAGTAAGGCAGGTAAAAATAGCCTACTTGTCTTCCCTTACATCCTCCTAGTGTTTTTCTTGAACTGAAACCACTGACTTTCCTTGCCCTCAGATCCACTTTTTCCCCATGACCCCAGCAATTAAGCCTAGGGCTGACTGTTTGATCTGAAAAATGTGTTGAGATCAAAGTTTTGGAAGAGAATGTTCCCGTGGAAAATCCTGTTTTTGACATTAAGCACCACCCTAGCAGAATTGGGAATTCTGCCAGGCAGACGAGATCAACGTTTTGGGAGAGATGTGGCTCAGTCTTTGCTGCCCGGATCTCTCCTGGACTCATCAGCACACGTGGGTGAGGATTGGTAATAATAAGAGTTAATGATGATGGCATTTGCTAAGCATTTACTATGTTCCAGGTACCATACTAAACGCTGGGATGGAGACAAATCAGGTTGGACAATTCCTATCCCACAGGGGGTCGATCACTGTTCTGAACACTGGGGTATATACAAGGTAATCATGTCGTCCCACATAATAATAATAATAACAATGATATTTGTTAAGTACTTACTATATGTCAAGCCCTGTTCTAACTGCTGGGGTAGATACAAAGTTATCAGGTTGTCCCACGTGGGGCTCACAGTCTTAATCCCCATTTTACAGATGAGGAAACTGAGGTCCAGAGAAGTGAGGTGACTTGCCCAAGGTGACAGGCGACGGAGCCGGAATTAGAACCCGTGACCGTCTGACTCTCAGGCCTGTGCTCTATCCACTGCCCCAGGCTGCTTCTCAGACAGGTAGTCCAGGAGGGTGGGTCCTGAGCAGTGGAATCCAAGAGTTCCCCCCACAACCCCAGAGTAATGGTAGCACTCTAGCCTTTTATAAAAAACAAAACAAAAACACAAAAAACAGTATTTCTTAAGCAGTTACTATCTTTCAGACTTGGTACTAAACACTGGGGGAGATACAGCTAGTTGAATTAAATACAACCCATGTCCCAGATCATGGGGCTTACAGTTTTAATTCCCATTTTACAGATGAGGGAACTGAGGCATGGAGAAGTAAAGTGTAGAATAGTTAGGAAGTTCATAATACCGGGGGCTTTTTCCAGCTCCAGGCTTGTCCTCGAACCCTGGGGAAGAGTGGAAGTTCAGAAAAGTCAATCAATCCATCAATAGTATTTACCAAGAGGCATCTGAGGCTACAAGAGAGTAGCAAGATATGATCCCTGCCCTCAAGGAGCTTGCTGTCCAGGGGGGAGGGCACATATTAGATAATTAACAGATGATATTATTATTAATTATGGTATTTGTTAAGCACTTACTATGTGCCAAGCTCCATTCTAAGCGCTGGGGTTGATACATGCTAATTGGGTTGGAAACGGTCCCGGTCCCACATGGGGCTCACAGTCTTAATCCCCACTTTACAAATGAGGTAGCCAAGGCCCAGAGAAGTGAAGTGACTTGACCAAGGTCCACACTGCAGACAAGTGGAGGAGCGGGGATGAAGACCCACGTCCTCTGACTTCCCAAGCCCTTGCTCTTTCCACTAGGAAGCACTGCTTCTCGCAGGGAAAGGAAAAATGGATTTGTAATTAAGTGCTTATACAGAAAGATATAGATAAGCGGACACGTACAGAAGTTGTGAGTGAATGTGTGTGGGGGTGCTGAAGCGTAAACTGGAGGGAGGGTATGACTTGAGAGAAGCATTAAATGGGGGAAGGCTTTCTGGGAGGGTTTGTAATTACAGAGGGGCTTTGAAGATGGGGAGATTCATGATGTGAGGCTTTGAAAAGGCCAGAGAGGAGGAACGGCATGAGTTAGCAGTCAGAGGTAGGAAAGACAAGGATGAGACATAATGAGTAGGTGGTGGAGTGGAATGAAGGGGGTACATGAAGTGAGAGAAGAGGCCTGATCAGTAGGAGGGAAAGAGCCGACAGTGGGCCTCGAAGAATGACCAGTGGACCGAGCGTGGGGCGGGGAATCCCAGGGCCTGGGTTCTCATCCTGGTTGCCTGCTCTGTGACCCTGGGCAAATCACTTAACTTTTCTGAGCCTCAGTTTCCTGTCCTATAAAATGGGAATTCAGAACCTTCTACTTACACTTGAGCCAGATGAGGGACAGGGACCCTTAGTGTTCAACTGAATTGTTAAGTATTTACCCGGGCACTTAGTACAGTGCTTGACTCACAGTAGGCACTTAAAAGGTACAACTATTGTTATTATTAGGATGACCATTGGTATGATCATGCTAATGGTCAGTAATATTTACTTGACTACATTGTCCACCTTCAAAGTAGCATGGTTTGGTGGATAGAGCAGGGGCCTGGGAGTCCCGAAGGTCATGGGTTCTAATCCCGGCTCCTCCACATTCATTCATTCAGTAGTATTTATTAAGCAATAAGTCAGGGGTTTAGTGATGGCACATAGTAAATGCTTACAGATACTGCAATTATTATTACTAATTTCTTTTATTATTTTTATTACTTTGCCCTAGGGAGAGTACCAAGTTAGCAGACACACTCCCTGGCCACAAAGAGCTTAGTCTACAGGGGCAAACAGACATTAATATACATAATATATAATATTTAGAGATAAGTACTTAAGCTCAGTGGGGAGAATATCAAATGCTGCAAGAGAACAGATCCATGACCCAGAATGGAGGGGGAGCTGGGGAAAAGAAGACTTAATCGGGGAAGGCCTCTTGGAGGAGATGTGATCTTGAATAAGGTTTTGAAGGTGGGGTAGTGGGGAGGGAGTTCCGGGCTAGGGGGGAGGTTGTGGGAAAGGCGTCGGTGGTGAGATAGATGAGATCGGGCACAGTGAGTAAGCTGGCACTAGAGGATCAAAGTGTGTGGGTGGGCTGTTGCAGGAGATAGGTGAGGTAAGGTAGGAGGGATGCTTTAAAGCCAATGGTAAGGACCTCTCCATTGGAGGTTCATTCATTCATTCAGTTGTATTTATTGAGTGCTCACCGTGTGCAGGGCACTGTACTGAGCGTTTGGGAGAGGACAATACAACAATAAACAGATATATGCCCCGCACAGGTTCTTAATGAGTGGGTTAACATGGACTAAACGTTTCTTTTTTTTTTTTTAAGAAAAAAGAGCTATGCAGCTGCATCAAGTATGGAGAGGCGGGAGGCAGGGAGGTCAGCGAGGAGGCAGATGCAATAGTCAGGGCGGGATAAATGCTTGACTCAGCGTGATAGTAGTTTGGACGGAGAAGCAAGGGAGGATTTTTAGTGATGTTGTGAAGACAGAACCAGCAGGATCTGGACAGGGACTGAATGTATGGGTTGAATGAGAGAGATGAGTCGAAGACAATGCCAAGGTTACGGACTTATGGGATAGGGAGGATAGCGGTATTTTCAACTGTGAAGGGAAGGACGAGGGGAGGATGGGGTTTGGGTGGGAAGATAAGGAGTGTGGTTTTCGACGACTTAGGTTCTGAACTGTTTTTGCCAATGACTGCTCCACTCTACTGCTCCTCAGATCAAAAAAAAAAAGGGGGGGGGGGGAGACAAAACAGGAAGGGCTATGAAAGGGCGAGGATGGTAGCGGTACCCAAAATATGGTGGTTCTAGAGGTGCTCCCTGGAAATGCAAGGGAAGAGGAGAGGTCTGGTACTTGGGTCGAAGAACTGCAGGGAAGCAGAATGGTTTCATGTGCCACCATGCTAAATTAACCATGCCAGTGCTAAACAGTGTGGCCTAGTGGAAAGAGCATGGGCTTAGGAGTCAAGGACCTGGGTTCTAACCCCAGCTCCGTCAACAAGTCTGCTGTGTGACCGTGGGCAAGTCACTTCTCTTCTCTGTGCTTTAGTTACCTCATCTGTAAAATGGGAATTCAGACTGTGAGCCCCATGTGGGACAAGGGCTGTGTCCACCTTGATTAGCTTATATCTATCTCAGTGTTTATAACAGTGCTTGGCACATAGTAAGCACTTAGCAAATACCGCAATTATATTAATTCTGTGGGCATTTATATTTCCAGCTATTCTCTTCCTAAGGGAAAGTCATCAGCCTACACTTTAGGCCCATTTCCACCAAAGGTCTCTGAATTCTTAACTCCCAATAACTTCTGACCTCATTTTTTTTTAACGTGTCTGTTAAAAACAAACAAATCCTCCAAAACAAGCTGTTAAGCCCTCCTGGGCCCCACTTCTAGGATCGTATCCGACTAAGATTTGTGATAAACATCCTGCTCTTTGGGCCATTATCGAGACTAGAAAAACACACCCAAGTAACTCTTGGAGAAATCAGAGATCTGAGTTCTCTCTGACAGTTCTTAACCCAAAACCCGTTTCAACCAGCACAGTGCTTCCTTGCCTTCTCCCGAGTGATGGCCAGGGTTGAGGGTGAAAGGGATGAAAGACTGGTAGCCTGCCCGGCCTGGAGTGGTACAGAGGGAGGGAAATGACTTCTTCCTGGGCAAATACCAAGCCCGACCACATATAGCAAGGCTCCATCCAAACGGCAGTCAGTCACTCCTTCGATCGTATTTCTTGAAAGCTTACTGTGTGCAGAGCACTCTACTCGGCGATTGGGAGAGAAGCAGCATGGCTTAATGGGTAAAGTGTGAGCCTGGGAGTCAGAAGGATCTGTGTTCTAATCCCGGCTCCACCACACATCTACTGGATGACTCTGGGCAAGTAATTTAACTTCTATGGACCTCAGTTACCTCATCAGGAAAACAGGGATTAAGACAGTGAGTCCCACGTGGGAAAGGGATTGCATCCAACCTGATTAACTTGTATCTACCCCAGCGCTTAGAACAGTGAGTGGCACATAGTAAGCACTTAACGAGTACCATTATGATTATTATTATATAACAATAAATGGACACATTCCCTGCCCACAGCGAGTTTTCAGGCTAGAGGGGATGGCTGCACTTCCAACAATGGGAATCCCCTGCCCAGCTTTTAATGGCTGAATTCCATTCCCCCTCTTTCGGCTTTTCCCCCACCAGGTCGAGGAAGGACGATCTCTTGAGGAAGTGAGCCCCGGGCAGGGCAGCCTAGGAGAGGGCCTTGTTCCTTCAATCTCAGGCCCTGCCCAAGAGCACGGTCCTTTCCCAGGATCTGACTAGAAACCATCCTTGGGAGAAAGTGGTCTGACCAGAGAGACAGCAAAGATCAGTTATTATCATTATTATTATTAGAGGAGCGGTGTGGTCTTGTAGATAGAGGACAGACCTGGGAGTCAGAAGGACATGGGTTCTAGTCCCGGTTCCACCTCATGTCTGCTATGTGACCTTGGGCAAGTCACCTATTGCTCTGTCCTTCAGTTACCTCATCTGTAAAATGGGGACTATGCCCAATGTGGGGCAAGGATAGTGTCCAATCCTATTACCTGCACGCAGTAAGTGCACAATAAATAGGAATGAATGAATATTACCTTGTATCCACCTCAGGTCTTAGTACAGTTCCTGGCACAAAGGAAGCACTTAACAAATACTACTGTTAATAGTTTGTTATTACTATTATTTGGCTACAGAATGAACACAGGATCTTGGTCGGTTCAGAGAGGGCTCTGCTTCCTGTTGAGAAGCGACGGTGTCTGACTTGATTACCTTGAAATATTATTATGTTACTTGTTAAGGGCTTACTATATGCCAAGCACTGTTCTAAGGACTGGGGGTAGATACAAGTTAATCAGGTTGAACACTATCCCTGTCCCACACGGGGCTCACATTCTTAACCCCCCATTTTACAGATGAAGCAACTGCAGCGCAGAGAAGTTAGGTGACTTGCCCAAGGTCATGCAGCAGACATGTGGCGGAGCCAGTGCTTAGTATAGTGTTGGGCACATCGTGCAGGCTTAATAAATACCACTGTTCTTATTATTAAGTCACCCTTCACAGGACTTGAGATATTAAAGGTTTAGGCTGAAATCAAAACAATAATAATCATTTATGGCGTTCATTCACAAAAGCGGCTCTCCAGATTCGTAGGTTGATGAATTCTTCCCCCGTGGGAGGAGAAGCTGGAAAGCCTCCCAGGTATTGAGAAGAAAGGAAGCAGGATCTGTGTATAATCAACAGGGAACAGGAAGACCGCTTATCTCAGGCCTGTAAAATACACAATCCGGAGGAAAAGAGAGCTGCCTAAAGCTTGCTCTCTGCTTGCACAAAACTCCTGAGGACTTTGGTCTGCTTCAGCTTGTCCCTTTCCATGTCTGTTTCATTCTCCGGACCTCCTACAAGAATCCCGCTGAAGGAACCTGGAAAAATCTCCGCTGTGGTTTGGGGGAGAATCCTTACTGTGGGACTCTGGAAACAGGGAGTCAGCTAAACTCCACGGGCTGCTATTGCATTTGACGGCAACCCCAGATTTTGGGAGCCCAGGTTCTACCAGGCCCGACCCCTAAATTCAGCAATCTTAGCCAAATGTGGGCCCAAGATCCACACTCTGATGGTGAGCTGAGCAGCAATGGAGATGGGAGGAGGAGGAAAAGGAGGACAAGGAGGAGAACCTACTGCTGACAGGGCACTGCACGAGTGAAGATGATGATGATGGTAATGATGATCTGTAAACTGGCAGTCTTGACTGTAATTTCGTTGTGGGCAAGCAACTTGTCTGCTAACTCTAAACTCACAGATCTTTCAGAGACCTAAAATGAGTGAAAGTTTAGGACTCTAGCTCAAAAATAATAATAATCATAATTGTGTTACTTGTTAGTGCTTATGATGTGCCAGGCACTTTGCTGTGCCTCAGTTCCCTCATCTGTAAAATGGGGATTAAGACTGTGAGCCTCATGTGGGACAGGCACTGGATCTAACCCAATTTGCTTATATCCACCTCAGCACTAAGAACAGTGCCTCAATTATTATTATTTTTATTATTATTACCAAGCGCTGGGGTGGATACAACACTTCTATGTGCCTTGGTTCCCTCACCTGTAAAATGGGGATTGAGACTGTGAGCTCCATGTGGGAATAGGGAATGTGTCCAACCCGACTGTTCGTATCCACCCTTGCACTTAGCACAGAGGCTGGCACATAGTAAGGGCTTAACAAATACCGTAATTACCATTATTATTATTAGAGATGAGGTAACTGAGGCACAGAGAAGTGATGTGATTTGCCCAAGGCCACACAGCAGGCAAGGGGCAGAGCTGGGATTGGAACCTGTGAACTTCTAGCTCCCAGGCCCGTTCTCTATCCCACTATGCCATGCTGTTTCACCAAAGCTATGGGGGCGATGCCTGGATCTCCCCCATGGGAAGGGGCTCTGTGTGACAATAACATCTTTTACCTCTACCCAAACATTCCCAAAATTCCCAGAGAAAAAGCCTAAAGAGAACTTGAGTAGAATCCGGCTCCTAGAAGGGCCGAGGGCCATCTCTTTCTGGCTCAAAAGGCAACACTGGTTTTCATTCAACTGGGGAGACTAGGATTCATTTCTGCTGATTCCCTTTCCCTGTCTGAACCCATTCCACCAGTGGTGGGAACAAACCACTCAGTCAGTCAATTGTATTTATTGAGCACTTACTGCATGCAGAGCACTGTACTAAGCACTTGGGAGAGTAGACTACAACAATACTCTAGACAGGTGCCCTGACCAGGTCTATGTCTGAAGCTTCTGGCCATTCTGGCAGCAGGGAGATGGCTCTGCCACTTGTCTGCTGCATGACCTTGGGCAAGTCACTTCATTTCTCTGAGCCTCAGCTGTCTCATTAAGACTGTGAGCCCCATCACTGTGCCTCGATCTCATCCTATCTTGCGGTCGACCCCTCGCCCTCATCCTGCCTCTGGCCTGGAACGCCCTCCTTCCTCAAATTTGACAGATGATTATTCTCCCCCTCTTCAAAGCCTTATTAAAGGCACATCTCCTCCAGGAGGCCTTCCCTGACTAAGTCCTACCTTTCCTCTTCTCCCACTCCCTTCTGCGTTACCCGGACTTGCTCGCTTTATTTATGCCCTCCTCCACAGCCTCACAGCCCTTATGTATATATATATGTCATTTTATTTATTTATATTAATATCTGTCTCCCTACTGCTCTAGACTGTAAGCTCGTTGTGGGCAGGGAATATGTCTGTTTATTGTTGTACTGTACTTCCCAAGCGCTCTGTACAGTGATCTACACAAAGTAAGCATCCAATAAATACGACCCAATGATCGAATGAACAAAGGTGGGACGTGGATCAACCTGAAAACCTTGTATCTACCCCAGCACTTAGAACAGTGCCTGGCACAGAGTAAGTGCTTAACAAATACCATTAAAAAAAAAAGGAAGAAGAATATGTCTGGCACTTCAGAATCAGGGTGGCTTATACGGGGAATGTTTATCTCTTTGTGTCTTACGTGAGGCACCAGAAGCTCTAGTGCACAAGCGATTTGGTAAGAGATTCTATGAAGTCTCCATGGTCTGGTCTCCAAACAAAATTTCTCCCCCAAAGGAGAAGTTCAGCCAAGCAGAGGGAGGCGGGTCCTCTCTTCATAAGCATAAGAGGCGTGTGGGCGAACTGTTTGGGCCAGCTGATTTATTCAAAACCTGTCTAGGGCCTGAGACTGTGGCAGGAACAGAGCGGGAGGGAGTGAGAGGCTTCTTGGGCCGGAGTAGGCCCAGACCCCTTGGCCTGCGTCAACATTGGAGTTGAGGGTGGTTTATGCGAGAATCAGCAAAACTCATCCACATCCCCCTGGGCTAGTTCTGGTCAGCAGAAATAATTTGGTCTGCTGGGCGGACGGAAGATACATGTGGTCTTGGGAGAAAATAGCTTGGGAATGAAACCCACCGGCAGTTCTTTTACTTTTTTTTTAACACATATTTGTTAAGCGCTTATTTATGTGCCAGGCACTATATTAAGTACTGGAGCATATACAAGCTCATCGGGTCGGACAGAGTCCATGTCCCACTTGGGGCTTATAGTCTCAAACTGCATTTGACAGATTAGGGAACAGAGGCCCAGAGAAATGAGGTGGCTTGCCCAAGACCACACAGCAGACAAGGGGAGGAGCCGGAACTAGAACTCAGATCCTTCTGACTCCTGAGCCCAAGCTCTCTCCACTAAGCCATGCTGCTTCCCCCTCATAGAAAGCAGAGGGCTGAATAAGCAGCGTAGGCCTCAGAGTCAGAATGCTGTGTTCTAATCCCGGCTCTGCCGCTGGCATACAGTGTGACCTTGGACAGTAGCCTAACTTCTCTGGGCCTCAGTTCCCTCACTGGGAAAAATGGAGGTTCAACGCCTGTTCTCCCACTTCTTCCACTCTGGGCTCCATTTGGGACTGTGTCCATCCTGATTACCTTGTATCTACCCCAGTACTTGGGACACACTGCTTGGCACATAGTAAGTGCTAAACGAACACCACAGTTGTTATCCTTATCGTTATTATTTGTACCAGTCAGCTGCCCTGCAGGACTTTGGCTCTAAGTGGCCACCAAGTGGCCTTAGAGAGTGAATGCCATATCTCTAATTTGAAACCTGAATTTGTTTTTTAAAAGGTATTTGTTACGCTCTATTCTAAGCCCTGGGGTAATCAAGTTAGACACTGTCCCTGTCCCCCATGGGGTTCACAGTCTTGATCCCCATTTTACAGATGAGGTAACTGAGGCACTGAGGAGTGAAAT
This sequence comes from Ornithorhynchus anatinus, assembly GCF_004115215.2. Classification (NCBI taxonomy): domain Eukaryota; kingdom Metazoa; phylum Chordata; class Mammalia; order Monotremata; family Ornithorhynchidae; genus Ornithorhynchus; species Ornithorhynchus anatinus. Next base: position 15,119,422 of record NC_041744.1, read on the forward strand.
GATTTCCACCCACCCTATGAGCAGGGATTCATTTCCCCAGGTCGGTTCTCTGGACATCTCTGGGGCTAGCAATTGCCTCCCCGCCTCAACCGCTGACCGAAGGCCATTGAAGAGAGGGTCTCATGAAAGAGAGTCACTGAGAAGGTCCGAAAGGGAAATTAAAGACAGTAACGAGAAGATAAACTTAAAAAAAAAAAAAGAGCAGAGGGAAGAGATGACAGAAGGTGTGTGTGCTACAATTATAACACTAAGAATGGAGGCGGGTAACCTTGTCTGCCCAGTTTGGGAAACATCAATCTGAGAAGCACTGGTCAGGTTGTGACAACTTTCCACGAATACCAAGATAAGGAAATTAGGTCAGCTCAAACCTTCTCTGTTGAAGAGCTTCTCATTTAACTGATAGCTCACCCAGGCTTTATGCTTCTACCTACTAGGCCCCAGTTCCAACTTCTTTTGGCCATGACATTACAAATTAACACTATCCCCAAGGATGGGTAAAAGAAGGAAAAGGAAGTGAAACTCCAATCGATCCAGTTTTCTGCACATTTGCAGTGTAGGTGAGGAAGCTAGAACATCAGTTTCCATTGTCCATAGTCCCGCCCCATTTATCAGGCCAAATGAGGACAAACTAAGAAAATATGACGTGATGTCGGAAGCAGAGAAGGGAGTAAACCCCCAAACCGCCATTTCAAAAGGGGAATGGCAAGCTTGGCAGTTGGTCTAATTTTAGGTTTCTAGGTAAGCAGTACACTGATTTAGATAAGAGGGAAGAAAATCCTAAATCATCAACAGGAATGGAACCGCATACAAGCCAAAAAGCTTAGGGGATTTAAAATAAACTGCACCACGAATGAACACTATGAAATATTTAAACTGGGGGTCAGTGTCAACTGGCTGATTTATGTGAAATTATTCAACAAACCAATTCAGAGCAAATGCCTCTGGAAAAAAAAAAAACACCTCAGGGCAGCAGTTATTTAATCAAGTCATGAACAGGCAGAAGAAAAGCCTAAGGACAAGAGTCACGTCAAGTGAAAACCCTTACTTCTTGCTACAGTAAGAAGTTGAGGTTTTGGGTTCTTTTCATCGTAATTAACTTCCATTACATCACCCCCAGTAAATGGGTGAGTTTGTTCATATTGCGGGGCAAACCATGCCCCCTACTTGCTGGCTGTGAAGTGGGCAGAAGTAAGTAACAAGCAGCGTGGCTTAGTGGGTAGAGTACGGGCCTAGGAGTCCAAAGGACCTGGGTTCTAATCCCAGCTCCGCCACATGTCTGACATCATTGCAGCATGACTTAGTGGAAAGAGCATGGGCTTGGGAGTCAGGTTATGGGTTCTAATTCCATCTCCGCCACTTATCAGCTGGGTGACTTGGGCAAGTCACTTCACTTCTCTGTGTCTCAGTTACCTCATCTGTAAAATGGGGATTAAGTCTGTGAGCCCCACGGTGGGACAGGGACTGTGTCCAATGTGATCACCTATTTATCTCATTGTTTAGAACAGTACTTGCTACAGAGTAAGCATTTAACAAATTCCATAATTATTATACAGATTTCCCCTCACTTCCTCTTCAGCAAAACCCATAACACACACACACACACACACACAAGTCCCCGAGGCCCCTCAGTCCTAGAGAAATTGATCCTTCTCAAGCAAACAGGAGGCCATAAAGTGGAAGGAGAGAAGGGAATTATTGTTCAGTTCTGCCTCTTCCCAAGAGCTGTGCTAGCTTTCAGTTTTACAGGTCCAGGGAGGCAGGAGAAAAATCTGCAACTGACCTCATTTCCGGGGCAGGAGGGAAATGGAGGGAGACAATTGTGGAGAAGGGAGGATGAGGGAGGGAATGAAAGCTGAGGAGAGGGAGCTGTGCCAAGGAGTCACTGGATTAACTCCCAAGACGTGCTAATTACTTTACCAATCAGGCTGGAAGGAATTTATCTCTGATTATATTACATTAAATGACAATGGACGGATCCATCATTAGTAATTACAGAGCACTCTCCTTAAACCCTAGGAGAGTTACAATAGTTAGATGATCCCTGCCCTCGAGGAGTTTACAATTCCACAGACCCCAAGATAAATTACAGAGGGGAGGAAGAAGAGAATGGGAAAAAGAAAAGGGTGGTGGATGGATGAGTAACAGTTTAAATAGCTGAGTGTGCACAATTGATAGAGAGGTGCTACTGGTCGGGATTGAAAAAGTTTGAGGAAGCTGGGAAGGATATGATGTGAGGAGAGGAAAAATTAATGCGAGAAAGCCCTCTGGAGGAGGTGGCACTGTGTGGGCTCCTACGATCAAGATCGGGAAAGCTGGTGGATTTAAAGGGGGAGGGAGTTCCAGGCAGAAGGAAGAGTATGTGATGAAGGTGATAGGAGGCAGCCGAGGGAAAAAAAAACCTAAGGCAGAGGATTTCCTCTTCCCTGGGGAAATGGTTTGCTGTGGTTATGTTCTGGCAAATCGATTGACGGTTCGTACTGTGTGCTTACTGTGCAGGGCACTGTATTAAGCACTTGGGAGAGTACAATGCAACAATAAGCAGACGCAATCCCTTCCCACAACGACTGGCGGTCTAGAGGCGGGGAGGCGGACATAATATAAATAAATAAATGACAGATATGTACATAAATGCTGTGGGGCTGGGCGGGGGGGCGGGGAACAAAGGGAGCGAGTCAGGACGACACAGAAGGGAGTGGGAGAAGAGGAAAGGAGGGCTTGTCCAGAATCACATGGCCGAGCTGTTAACAGTTTTGAGTCTTCCAGGTTTTGGGAGAAGCCCTTAGCAGCAGAGGGAGGGAAGGGAGGCAGGGCCGCCCTGTGCAGGAATGAGTATGTGTGGTATGTAGCCAGCCCCATGACCCTCCGCTAGTTTGCGCAGTGACCTCACTCTGAGTGCAGTTGAAGTAGTTTCCTAAGCTACTGCCTTTGATGCGCTCTCCAAATCCCGTGATCAAAGTGGCTGGGTTTGAGTGGGGAAGTCCCAAGATCTGGCAGCTCTACAATTCCGTTCGGTTTCCAAAATCCCAAACCATCGGTGGCGCTCCCACTTCGTCATCTCATAACTACTGGGCAGAGACACCTTGAACACGACCCCTTTCTTCCTATACACACAAACACACACACTCTCTCTCTCTCTCCCTCCGTCCTGACTTACTCCCAGGGGCAATAATAATGTTCATCAGCTCTGAACAAAGACCCAGAGAAGAGCTGGAGACTGGGCGGGAAGTGCTTAGTACAGTGCCCTGCACAGAGTAACCGCTCAATAAATACGACTGAATGAATGAAGGGAGAGGGCTATGGCTGGCACAACTGCACAGATGCACATATCCTGATCCAACTGGCGTAGGGGGGACATGCCCCTCTAGCCTCCCTTTCCAAACTCTCCCCCTCCCCACCAGATCACAACGGGATACCCTCTGCAGTGTCCTTGGGCAAGTCACTTCACATCTCTGGGCCTCGGTACCTCATCTGCAAACTGACTTGAGACTGCAAGATTTGAGACTGTGAGTCCCATTTGGGACAGGGACTGTATCCAACCCGATAGGCTTGTATCCACCCCATTGCTTAGTACAACATAGTAGGAGCTTAACACATACCATCATTATTATTATCATTATTACGTGCCTGTTATCTCATCTGTAAAATTGGTATTGAGACTGTGAGCCCCACGTGAGACGGGGACTGCGTCCGACCCGATTTGCTCATAACCACCCCAGCGCTTAGGACAGTGCCTGGCACATAGTAAATGCTTAATAAACATCATCATTATTATTAACAGTGCTTGGCACATAGTAAGCACTTAAGAAATACCATTATTATTATTTAATCCACGGAGAAGCTGCAGGCCCAACTCCATCGAGGGCTCTGGCGGCCTGTCAATCCTGCATAATTTACCCAAGGGGACAAGATGCCTCTGCTGGCCTTCTTCCTTCCCCTCCCCTCCCCTCTGGATCAGAGGGCCCCATCAAACTCATTAGATTTCAGACTCCTACCGGGATCGTATGAAACGGGGGGAAAGGGCTGCAATCGAAACGGCAGCCTAGGAAGAGGAAACCTCTGAAACTGATTTTTTTTTTCCGCTGAAGGGGTTTTCAAGGGAGGGGTGAGGATTGATATTAGGCCAAAGAAACTGTTTTGTCAAGAGAAGTTGCCCCAAATGGCAACACGGGGCTCGTTGCTTAACAGCCTAGCGAAGCCATAAAGTTCCCAAACTGGTTACATTCCAGAAAGATTAACACAAGAACGGTACTGGCCTCCAAAGCACCAGCAGCAACCCTCCCCTTCTTCCCACCCGGAGTGGGCAGGATGAATAGGATTTTTAACTCTTTCCCTCCCACACCCTGTTATGCCTCACACACAGTACAATGCATCCTGCTGTTTGCACATTAACCTCCGATTTGCCAGACAGCTTCCCCTTAGCTGGGGATTAACACCGACCAATTCAAACGACAATCCCCGGGCTCCTCCAGAAGAATTCAAAGAGGCTGGAACAATAGGGTTCAGACATGCTAGCCCAGGGAGAAGCCCTCCCACTTTACTGGGGCCATTTCTCCGCGGGCGAGGAAAGATGTGTCAAGGATTGGACTAAGGGAGTTCCTGGCCCCTTCCTCTCCGAGGGAAGGAGAGAGCAGAAGGGGGCTCGCTGCACCGGTGCTCTGGTTCTCGGTTGCATGAAGATCAAGCCTGGAAAATCCCACCCCCTCGCCACTCTGGGATGACAGCATCCAACGGGAATGGGAAAGGGGTCAGGTTTTTGCATGCCGCTTTCCCTGTCTAGGCCTGGCCTATGTGCTTTTGGGAAACGCTTCCGGGACACCGTCCTGACCGCGTATACTCTACGCCCTCACTGTTTCCATCTGACCGCACTCCTGCATAACATGTCTGCTGTGTGAACTCGGGCAAGTCACTTAACTTCTCTGTGCCTCAGTTCCCTCATCTGTAAAATGGGGATGAAGACAGTGAGCCCATGTGGGACAGGGACTTGTATCTACCCAAGCTCTCCCCATTGCTTAGTATAAGGCCCTGCACAAAGTAAGTGTTCTATAAATTTTATGGGTAAGTGAATGTTCCCCCGAGCACTTAGTACAGGGCTCTGCACAAAGTCAGTGTTCGATAAATACTACTGAATCGATGTATGTTCTCCTAAGCACTTAGAAGAGTGCTCTGCACATAGGAAGCGCTCGATAAACACGATCGATCGATTGATTATAAACACTTTTGAAAACAATCTTTACCAAGTAGGAACCCGCTGAGCAAACCGCACTCGTTTCTGCCACTGTGTGGGTTTTCATCCTGCATGTTGGCCAGCATGTTGTGAGGGAAGGGGGGATGCTCGCCTGCACATGCAAGTCTGTTTGGACACACACAGTGCAACGTGGTGTCGGGAGAAATGGTCTGTGCGTCTGCCCGCGGTGCCTGAAACGGTGAGCGTTACAACACAGATTTTCGTTTATGCCGGCTTTGCAACCACCGGACCCGACCCAAGGTTTAAGGAAAACTGGGTGTGTCTTTATCACTCATCCGGCAAGCAGTATACATAATTGGCTCCTCAGTGAGTGGCTAGTGCAAGGTGGCTACTGTTAATGTTCTGGCTCGCTGCCTAGGAACTTTCTCTTGGGCGAAAAATGTTATCTACCAGGAAGCCATGCTTTGGTCACCCACTTATAGTTGGGGGCCAAATTTAATGGGGCAAATAAAATAGTTTCCTCTCAGAAAAAGACACCTGACTCAACAGTCTCTTCCCAGACTATCATGAGAATTCTGGGACTCTGCCACGTTTGATCAGACAACGGCGACCAACTCTCCAACTTGCCTGGTTTATTTATTAACAAAATGTTGCTTTTTTAAACCTGGAAGGGCCATGTTCTCCACCACCTGAGCCAGCTGGGATGGGACAGTATGTCAGTTTGGGCACTTCCATCGTGGGGATCCAATCACTTATCCTATCTTGCCTCTATGACTGTCTGCCTCCATGCTGACCTCCCAGCCTCCTGTTTCTCTTCACTCCAGTCCATACATCTCTCTGCTGCCCAGATTATTTTCCTTCAAAAACGTTCAGTCCATGTTTCCCCACTCCTCAAGAACCTCCAGTGGTTGCCCATCCACCTCCGCATGAAACAGAAACTCCTCACCATTGGCTTTAAAACACTAAGTCACCTTGCCCCTTCTGACCTCACCTCCCTACTCTAGTACTACAATTCAGCCCGTACACTTCGCTCCTCTAATGTTAACTTTCTCACTGTACCTCCATCTCCTCTATCTTGCCGCCGCCAACCTCTCGTCCACATCCTGGAACGCCCTCTCTCCTCATACTCAACTGACAATTACTCTCCCCTCCTTCAGAGCCTTAATGAAGGCACATCTCGAGACCCAACTCGACTCCGGCCAACATCAATGGCTATATCCAATTCGAGCCCTAGAGAAAGAAATATCATCAGCTAGGTGCCTTAGGTTAATGATGAGTTTAAAGAAAAACAGAGATAATGCATCAGCTTGAACCAGCTCGACACACAACCTGAAGTTCGTTCTGGCAACACAAAGCTAATCCCTGTCAGAGAATCCTGCTATCTAGGCAGCACACGGACTATTGATGCCTCGATAGAGAAAAAAAGTAGACAACTCAATGAGGATATAACTTTTGGGGAAAAGTCTAATGGATGCTGCAGTAGCATGATATTAGGCTTTAGAGCAAACTAAAGATCTACAGAGTTGCAGTACCATCCACCTTACTCTATGGCTGTGAGACACCTCATCTACCTCCCATATCACCAGATGCCCCTTCATTCATCATTGCTATTGCACGGGGCAGAACTGGCCATTAATATTGTCCTAGAGAGGAAGAGTTAACTGGAATAGACCCAATCTCAACACTCTTCATGAAAAACAAGGATTCAATCCATCAAGAGAATTTAGGAGCACTTCCCTGTCCACAGGGAGCTTACAGTCTACAGGGCGAGACAGATAATGAAATAAACTATACTATCTTTTCCTATCAGGAATCCCTTTCTGCTTTTGTCCTTCATTTTTTTCCTCTCCCTTCAGTATCACAAGCTAAATCAAATGGCAAGACAGGATCACAAATAACAAGTTCTTGGAATGAAGTAATTTTCCTGGCACTGAAGCTATCCTCACCTCAACACAGCTGTGGTGGGTGGAACACGTAAGAAGAGTGGATGGCAGAAGTATACCCAATCAGCTGCTGAAAGCTGAGCTAAAATTGGAAGATGAAAGCAAGAAGGATACAGGAAATGTTTTAAAGATACTGTAAAATAAAAGCTTAGACAATAATACATCTCACCTGAATCTGGGGAGTCAAATGCTTAATCCACCCTGACACACTGCTATCAAGAAAGGAATTGCTCTTTTCAGTAAAATATTATAAGCTTAAATGCTATTCTAAGATACAAGGACATCTGAGCAGACATAATCTCTATCCCAAAGGGGGTTCACAATCTACGATGTTGGAAGGTATCCCATCCCTATTATACAGGGGAGGAAACTGAGGCCATGAACGGTTTAGTGTCTTGCCCAAGGTCACCCAGCAGGCCAGTGGCAAAGACAGGAATGAAGCTGAGGTCTGCTGACTCCCAATCCCATTTTTCTTCTTCTAGGTCTCTTTGGCTCCCAAATCATGTGTCAAAAGAAACAAAAGGAAAAACAGTGCTAGTTGCTACAAACAACAAACTAGACAGCAAAACTAAGGACCGTGGGCACACACAAAGACCATTTAGGGTTGGATGCCTTGGGGATGGGACTGAGGAGCCCAAATTGGTCTTTTCACCACATATGTGCCAGTAGGTGAATTTCACTGTCAGTGGAGTCATTTTCAAACACAAAGAAAACACACACACACATACACACCAACACTGGGACAGTTTCTCTGAGGACCTCGAGTGGAATGCAATGATTTCTGTTCATGTCCGCTTCTGAAATTCCTTCGAACCAGAAAGGATTTTCAAGTTTCTCTATTCCCTTCCCTCTCCCCCTTCATTCGTCGGCGCTATTGCACGAAGTAGACAGGCCAGTAATACTGTCCTAGAAAGTAAGAGGTAACTAAAGCAGACCCTGGCTTAGCCATCTTCATGAAAAACAAGATTCAATCCACCAATAAATACGACTGACTGAATGAATAAGTATTGTGTGTACTGTGTATATATATGCATATATACACACAATATGTACACACACACTGTATGCATATGTACAGTCATCCAGGCTTTTGCCTTGCCTCTTGAGGAGGTAGGCACATTACAATTTTACTGACATGGTTTTCATATTCATATTTATACACAAAAATGAAAACATATGACTATGAATATGTATGAATATGAAAACCATGTCAGTGGAACTGTAATGTGCCTGGCTCTTTAAGAAGCAGGCAAAAGCTGGATTCTCTTGTTCCAAGTTCAAGCTGTGGCTTGAATGGATTCTGGGTGTTTTCTTGCTAAAAAACACTTGGAAGAGCAGGGGGAGGAGATCCCTGGGGTCAAGGAGGAAAGAACGGCTCCCTTTCGGGGGTCTTTGGAGGGTTGGAAATGTCTCGCCACAATCCTCCACTCTCGGTACGAAAGTGGAGACCCCTCTTCCCGCTGCCTACACATACACCCCTTTCCCAAATGGGACATTTTCATGAGGAAAATGCTCGGAAACTTTGGAATTGTGCTTCACCTACGGGGCAGGTAAATAATACTGATAATTGTGATATCTGTTAAGTGCTTACTATGTGCCAGGCACTATACTAAGCGCTGGGGTGGATACAAGCAAATTGGGGTTGGACACAGTCCCTGTGCCACATGGGGCTCAAAATCTTAATGGGTGGTGTCTTTGTGGTTTCCAAACCCAATCCGTGACAACATGGCATGAACAGAGAAGGAGGAGGTCCAGAAAGAAGAGGAGGGCTGGGTGATGTAAAATCAGTGTGGGGCAATGGGAAACCTCAGATTCTAGGCTGTTTTAGCCCCAAGCCGGATGAAACACAAAGACGCTCTCTAGCCCTGACTTATTCCTCCTCAGCCTGGACAATCCCAGTCCCCATGGCTTGAACCTCAGAACTTATGTCTGTATCTAGAATTTATTTCTTCATATTGATGTCTGTCTCCCCCTCTAGAATGTAAGCTCCCTGTGGGCAGGGAACATGGCTACCAACTCTGGTGTACTGTACTCTCCCAGGTGCTTGTACAGTGCTCTGCACACTAAGCGTTCAATAAATACAATTGATTGATTGAAGGGGAGGCAGCCAGGGGGGAGGGGCCCAGAAGGTGGAGGAAGCAGCATGGCCTAGTGGATAGAGCAAGGGCCTGGGAGATAGAAGGTCATGGGTTCTAATCCTGGCTCCCCCACTTGTCTGCTGTATGACCTTCAGCAAGTCACTTCTCTGTGCCTCAGTTACCTCATCTGTAAAATGGGGGTTGAGACTGTGAGCCCCACATGGGACCGGGACTCTGTTCAACTTGATTTGCTTGTTGTATCCACCCCAGCGCTTAGTACCATGCCTGGAACAGAGTAAGTGCTTAACAAATACCATCATCATCATCATCAGGTCTCCCTAAGAACTATTACCAGAGATCTGGGGGTTGAATGGGACTTTTACCAGTCATTTCTGTAATCCCAAAGCAGCGTGCTTAGTGGATAGAGCAGAGGCCTGGGGGTCAGAAGGACCAGGGTTTAAATCCCAGCTCTGCCACACTCCTGCTGTGTGACTTGGGTGAGTCACTTCACTTTTCTGGGCCTCGGTTACCTCATCTATCATATGGGGATTAAAGACTGTGAGCCCAGGGACGGGGACTGTGTCCAACCTGATTAACTTTCATCTACCCCAGCATTTAGAACAGTGCTTGGCACATAGTAAGTGCTTAACAAGTCCTATTATTATTATTATCATCATCCCACTGGCCCTAAACAATCTGGACTCTGCAGGACCATTTTGGGAAAATGAGGATGGGGGGAAAATCGAAAGGAAGAGTACTGTGCTCAGTGCCATGGTGCACTTAGAATAGTGCTTGGCACATAGTAAAGACTTAACAAATACCATAATTATTATTATTATTCTGAAGGGTTTGAAAGTTCTAATAAACATCTACAGAGACTCAAGCACTCAGTTGAGAAAGGGATCATTTGGGGCACAAAATCATCTAAGAGAGTTTCTTGAAGAAATGCAAATTCATCCTCTATCTTTAGTCACAGGCTGGATATGGAATCACAGAGAAGGGCAGGACATAATGATGATAATTGCGGTACGTATTTACTATGCTCTGATCACTGTAGATACATAATAATCAGATCAAACACAATCTCTGTCCTACATAGGGCTCACGATCTTAGGGGGAGAACGGCATTTAATCTCCATTTTGCAGATGAAGAAACTGAGGCCCAGAGAAGTGAAGTGACTTGCCCAAGGTCACAAAGCAGACATGTGTCAGTGTTGGATTGGAACCCAGGTCTTCTGAATCCCAGGCCTGGGCTCTTTCAGTTCTAGAGCTGGGATCTTTTCTCTTGCGCTAGATATGTTACAATGGCAAGACTATGGTCATTACAGTTCACCAGAAAATGAATGCACATTCCCACCTACAAACCCCTGCATTTCTGATGAAAAGTCACCTTGAATGTGTCACAAAGCTGAAACCACTGCACCACGGTTTAAAGTATGTCAACTCTGTGCGTTTTAACCTGAAGCTTACTTGGCCCCAGCTCATAAAATACCTGAGCCAGTGTTTACTTAAAGTCCCATTTCCAGCTAATAGAATGACTCAAACGGACACTCAGTACTTGCCCAGGAGCTTTTGCAATGGGCATAATACGGTGATAAAGTCTAAGAGGCCCTGCCAATGCAGCCATTAATTGCTGACCAGCTTGAAGATCTGAAAACAATGTCCAAGCATCATTCAGTTCTTTCCAAGTTCCAGGAACTTCATTTTGCCCTAAAATGGGGAAGGACTCGGCCAGAGAAAGTGGTGCTAAGAGACGCAGTGAGACTAACACCAGCAACGTAGAACCATACAAGCAAGTGGCTGATCAAGAGGAGCAGGACGAGACGAGCCTTTATTAAGCACCACTTTGAAAACCCGAGGCTGAGTTCCAATTCCAAACTGAACAAGGCGCCAATTTCCTTATTGGGCCACAGAGATGACCCTACCTCCCAGGCGTGATGCGGGAAGACCGAATGGGAAGAATTCCTCCGAGCCAAGACACTTCCATCTGCAGAAAATTGCTGCGTCTGAGGCTGGAATTATCATTAACTGAAAAGCCTCTCTAAGAACAGGCAGGATCTAACTTACTATTGCTCTTGGGTTGGATTTTGACAGACAACAAAACGGAGGATTCTCTGCTTGAGTGCTCCATTCCTTGCCAAGCCCAAAGAACACCCCTCCTGACATGCTGGGGTTGTTTTCCTTACAGGGCACTATCTATCCTCAAGGCAGGGCTTCAGGAATACAGATGGTCTCAGATCAGAGAGGGAGTTGTAGCCCACAATTGAGCTTTGACCTGATATTCCACCAAAATTGGTGGGGGGACGGGGCAGGGAGAGACAATGGGGCACTTTAGAGCTAACTGCTAGGCCTCCAAGTCCTCAGATGAAGAAATGCTAAATGAATGTCTAAAGCACTAAGGCCCTTCTGCTCAGGATATAATAATAACTATGGGATAATGATAACCGTACTAGGAGCTAGGGTTGATACAAGATAAGTGGATTGAACGAGGTCCCTGTCCCATATGGGCTCACAGTTTTAATACCCATTTTACAGATGAGGTAACTGAGGCACAGAAGTAAAGTGACTTGCCTAAGGTCATTCAGCAGACAAGTAGTGGAGCCCCAGGCCAGTATTCTATCCACTACACCGTGCTACTTCTCTATTACTCCGACAGTGGCCTCGGGATGCTCAGAAGTATGAGCTGGGTTGTCCTTCTTAAACTCACAGTTCACCCTGCAAACAAATCCATTAGTCAGTGGCATTTATTAAGCACGTACCGTGCACAGAGGACTGTACTAAGACCTTGGGAGAGTACAATGAAACAGAGTTTTTAGGTATGCTCCCTGTCCACAAGGGGCTTACGGTCTAGAAGGGAGGATGGACACTAAAATGAATTACACCTACTTACGTAAGCCTCGTGGGACTGAGGGTGGAGTGGATATCACTACACTGTGATACGATTACTATGAGTACTACTGCTTTTCCTAATAGGAAACAAGGAAGCAGAGGTGCCGAGCTTTCTCCAAACTCTCTCCGTGGGCAACAGCATCCAGGAGGCCTGGCTTCAAGCCAGTGTGTTAAGCCCTCCGGAGACACACTTCACTCAAAATCGCGATGCAAGAGGGAATATGTTTGGCCAGGGTTTCATTCCCAGGTGTTAGAGCTCCAAAAGTGACACAGTTCGCTTGGGCTTCTTGCCAACGGGCCAGAGCCTCTGAGGAAATAAGTGTGCAGCTGCGTTCTAGAAGAAGGCTCTACCCTAACTCCTATTTGGGCAAATTTGTTCTACTAAAGCATTGTGCGGAAGCCACATAATGATAATAATGATGATGGTATTTCTCAAGTGCTTACTATGCGCCAAACACTGTTCTAAGCGATTGGTAGATAGATACAAGGCAATTAGGTTGGACACAGTCCTTGTCCTACATGGGACTCACAGTCTTAATCCCCATTTTTCAGATGAGGTAACTGAGGCCCAGAAGTGAAGTGATTTGCCCACGGTCAGGCAACAGACAAGTGGTGGAGCCAGGACTAGAACTCACAAGCCCATGCTCTTGCCACTAGGCCATCCACTAAAAGAAGGAAATGCAATGATGAATGTTTGTTTCAAATAAAATCTCCCCCATCCTGAGGTGGACTACTAAATAAATAGTTCCCATGGAGAATATACACTCAGGACTGTTTAACTTTATACACTGTTTAACCTCACACAGGGCTGTGTACAGTGCTCTGCACACAGTAAGTGCTCAGGAAATACCACAGATTAGAGAAGCAGCGTGGCTCAGTGGAAAGAACACGGGCTTTGGAGTCAGAGTTCATGGGTTTGAATCCCGGCTTGGCCACTTGTCAGTTGTGTGACTTTGGGCAAGTCACTTAACTTCTCTGTGCCTCAGTTACCTCATCTGTAAAATGGGGATTAAGACTGTGAGCCCCACGTGGGACAACCTGATTCCCCTGTGTCTACCCCAGCACTTAGAACAGTGCTTGGCACATAGTAAGCGCTTAACAAATACCAACATTATTAGATTGAAGCAGCCTGGCCTTGTGGAAAGTGCACAGGCTGGAAGTCCGAGAACCTGGGTTCTATTCCCGGCTCTGCCAACTGCCTTCTGTGGGACCTTGGGCAAGTCATTAGCCCACACTGTGTAGGCATACGTGTCACGCTTTCTGGTATTTTCCAAACCTGTCCGTGATTACCCTAAAGGTGACAGCATCACCACATAATAATAATGATAACAAGTGACAGCATCACCACATAATAATAATGATAACAATAATGATTATAATAATAATAGTAGTATTTATGAAGCACTTAGTATGTGCCAGGAATTGTACTAAGCACTGAGGTGGATACAAGCAAATAGAGTTGGACAGAGTCGTTGTCTCACAGGGGGTTCAATCACCACGTGGTGATGGTTTCCCTTCAGCAGTCTAGAAATTTCCAAGGAATGAACAAACGCCCCTAAGATCCCACCGCTTGGAAGACCCTCAAAGGAGACAATCTGCCTCCTTCAGGGTGGCCGCAGACAACTCTGTAGAATAGCAAACACTGAGCTGCTATACCAGGCTCGTAGTAGAGCCTCGAGATGTCGCACACGTCATTTTGCGGAAGTTCTCCGAGTCAGCCCGAACTGGGAGAGTTTCTCTGTGGGGATCCTTTGCTCGTGCCATCCTGCTCCAGAATCTCTGCATTCCCTTCCCACACTAGAAGGCCAATGCTGGACCCAGGAGCTTCCGGTCCTAGATTAACTGATAGAAAATGGTACGCCTAGACATCACTTGTGAAGAATATCAACCAAGTCCTCTCTAAACTATAAGTCCCTTGTGGACTGGGATTTTGTCTTCCAAGTCTATTGTATTATACTCTTCCAGGCGTTTAGTACTCGGGAAGTACTCCATAAATATGACTGATCGATGGATTGACTGATCAACCAGTTACCGCTTTTCAGAGTGGATGGATGACTACTTAGACCTAAGCTTCCCCCAGGAGGCTCTCCCTTCTGCACCTTTTGCCACTACTTGGAAAGAGCAGCTGCAGAGGAGTGAATTCATCAAAGACCTCTGACAGTTGCACAGGAGTGTCCAATAAGCAACTAATGTCCTTGCTTCCTTCTTAGCATGGGTGGAAAAATCAATTATTTTAGATTATCAATCAACGATATAGGTTTTGAACGCTTACTGTGTGCAGAGCACTACACAAAGCCCTTAAACAAAATATAATGGAGTTGGTAGACGTACTCTGCCCACAAGGACCTTATGGTCTGCAATCATTCATTCATTCAAACGTATTTATTGAACACTTACTGCATGCAAAGCACTGTACTAAGCACTTGGGAGAGTACAATATAAATATAATCTTTATTGAATGCCTACTGTGAGAAGACTGTCCTAAGTAGATCAAGCACGGCTGGAGAGTGAGGAGGGTTCTAATCCCAGTTCCCTTACTTGTCAGCTGTGTGACCATGGACGAAGTCACTTAACTTTTCTTTTTCTCAGTTACCCCGTCTGTAAAATGAGGGATAAGACCGTGAGCCCTATGTGGGATGTGGACTGTATCCAACCTGATTTGCTTCCTGGCACATAGTAAGCTCTTAACAAATACAAATACACACAAAAAAAAGTATGGAGAGGACAGGAGGAGCTTAAGCAAAGTCTTGTAAGCAAAGTCTCTGTCCTCCAAAGAATCGCAAACTAATGGAGAAGAGAAGTGGGTACAGAACCAAGTACAAAAGCGATGCTGAAAGGAAAGTAGTAGGCACTCTGGGGGTAGCCAGCCTGGTTCTAAACATTCTTAATAAAAATATAACATCAGAACAACTTGAAAATATTGCCTCGGATCTTAGCAAGGCTGATGAGAGTCACATGGCTTGCCTTCTAATACTCCAGTTTTTCTAGATTCTTAAAAACAAAATGCGGAAATGAATCCGGGCTAAAGGTTTTTGTGAAAAATAGTTGAAGCGCTCTTGAATAAATTACATGATTAGTTATGCCACAGAGGTGCAATATCTTTTACAACATTTGGGGAAGCCAGCACACATCACCAAACATCCATATGGAAATTTTTGTAATAAATAACATATTTAGAAACCTGAATCGAAGTAATTTAAGTTTAAGGGAGCAATTAGGGGCCTCCATTTTGCATGGCCAGAAAGGAGGGAAAAGAAGTCAGCCTCAGCATTAATGCTTCACTTTGCAGAAAAGATGTTAGTGTGTTTATTCAATCAATCGTATTTATTGAGCGTTACTGTCTGCAGAGCACTGTACTAAGTGCACAGGAGAGTGCAGTACAACAGAGTTGGTAGACACATTCCCTGGCATGAAGATTGAGGTTTCTGGAGCCTCGATTCCTTGGCCAGCTTGGTCTCTCTCTCTCTTTCTCCTCCCCTCATCCTATGGTTCCCCAATTCCACATCGCCCATCTCCTTCCTCAATGCTGGAGGGAAACAGGGGAGACAGGAGTTCTGGTCTAGCTGCTAGTCAAGGCTGGAGGACAATAATAATAATAATAATAATGATGGTGTTTGTGCTTACTATGTGCCAAGCACTGTTCTAAGTGCTGGGATAGAAATCACTCCACTCCATCAAGTCATTATATCACTACACTGGCGGCGACTTCTAAGATTGCTGAGGTTGCCACGCAGCCCATCTCCACCATTCAAGCTGAAGGGTCCGCAGGCTGTTATGCACACAAGACTCGCAGGGAAACCTCCTTTCTCCTACATTTGACAGAATGGAGTTGTCACAGGCCTGAAGAGAGGTAGCCCAGCCTGTGAAAACCTACCCAGAGAATGAACAGGAAATCTGTTTCCAACTAAAACAGTAACTTACCCTCTTAAAGCCGAGATTAACCAAGCGACATTAAACTCCACTGAATTGACCTGTTTTAGGGTATCTGGAAGGATTTATTCCTCCTTACCCAATCGACTGATGCATGTCAAAACTAAATTAAATGCATGGGAATAATAATCACTCCTGTCTTAAACCAAATTTCTTCTTACTGGCGTTGGCACATGTTATTAATTAATCAGATTTATCAAACTGAGTGCCTGACGTCTTCCTTTCAGGCATTAGGTCGTGTTCAGTTAGTGAGATTACTGAGTGTCTACCAACTCTCTTGTACTGTGCTCCCTCGGCACTTAGCACAGCGCTCTGCCCAGTAAGCCCTTGATAAATACCACTGATTGAATGTCTGTAGTTAATTGGGAGCAGGAGGATGGCAAAAAGGGACATGCAACCAAAAAGAGTAACAGATAAAGGGGTGTGCTACGGGATGTATGATGTACTTTGCCTAGTCCTCTCATGAAGACAGATGTAATCCGAAATGAGCAACATGTTTCAGAAAAAAAAAAAGAGCTAAATCCCATATGGGATAATATGGAATTAACGGATACTCAAGTGCTGTGCTTCTTTTCCTAAACAATGATAATAATACTTCTGGTATTCGCTAAATGATCCGTATGTGCCAAGCACTTAACTTGGCACTGGGGTACATTCAAGATCCTTTCAACTGTGAGCTCATTGTGGGTAGGGAATGTGTCTGTTTGATGTTATATGTATTCTCCCAAATGCTTAATATAGTGCTTTGCACACAGTAAGCACTCAATAAATGAATGAATGAATGAATGAATGAATGAATACTTCTTTTCTATACCAGTAGAGGCAGCGAGTTAAATGAGTAGCTTCACAGGACAGTATGGAAACTCTGCTCTGCCCTTATGTGTCTTTCATCTGAACAATTCGAAGGGCTTTATAGTAAGAAGTCACTTCAGTTTCAAGGCAGGGAAACTAAAACAGTGAGGGAAAATGGGTTACTTCAAAGCTAAGACATCACCATATGAACCTTCGAAGCACCAACAACTCAGTGATCCAGTTGGGAAGTGGCAATGGGGTGGACCAGGAATCAGAGGAGAGAGAGAGAGAGATTGATTAATTATAAGGATCAAGAAATGATTCCAGGAATTGAAATCCACTAGACGATCCAAAAGGGTACTAGTGGAGAGTGGAACTGGACTTAGTATAGCACTCTGTATACAGTAGTACTCAATAAATAGTATTGGTTGATTGACAGTTGACTAGAAGTAGAGTTCCTTGAGAGAAGAAAGGAGGGAAAACTCAGAGTTTGGGGGGGATTGGGGTTCAGAAGGGTGGGTATTTTGTTGTCTGGCAAGGTGTTTTCGATGATAATGATGCTTGTTAAACGTTTACTATATGCCAAGCACTGCACTAAGTGCTGGGGTGGATACGAGCAAATTGGGTTGGACACAGTCCCCGTCCTACATGGGGCTCACAGTCTCAATCCCCTTCTTACAGATGAGGGAACTGAGGCTTAGAGAAGTGAAGTGACATGCCCAAGGTCTGGGCCAGGATTAGAACCAATAACCTTCTGACACCCAGGTCCCAGTTCTAGCTGCTTTTCTTTGCAGGGTAGAGGTAGTACTTGAAATGACAGGTACCTCGTGGTAGGTAGAGACAAAAATAATGGGGAAATGGAGAAAAGAAACATATTATGGAAGACAAGATTAAACCTAAGAATGTAGGTATGCCATCCCTTGTTTCCAAGACTGGAGTAACTACATGTGGCCTTCTTTATTAGCAATGTGTGAGACCTGCCCCCTTTAAAAATCAAAACAGAGTGTCGGCTTCTTCGTTTAGGGGTTGGAATTACTGGGAAAGGAGACCGTCAGTTCTCCCAGCCATCAACTGGAGAGAAGCAGTGCCAGATTTGGAAGCTCTTGACAATTTAGCTCTGGGATATACACAAAAGAAAAGGCACCAGTGACGATGAACCGGATCGCAAAGTCAGCCGAATCCAATGAGTCCATGATCCATCTGAGGGAAACTTAGGTCGCGTTCCGTTTGGCGCGAGAGAAACCCAAAGTACAGCGAAAGATTTGCTTGACGATGAGTCAGAGGAGAACGCTATCCCTGAAATTCTGCTCTGCCAAAATGGTCCAAGAGACAAAGTCAAAATCTGGAACCGGGAAGGTCGGCGAGCCTCTTGGGAGACTGATGGAGCTAAGTGAGCTGCCGTCTAAGCTGAAAGTCTGTCTCCGAAGGGGTGTTGGTGTGAGTCCTTCGAATGCTTTGGAAGTTTAACCGTACTCTTCAGATATGCTGCCCCGCTTTCGACTAATGGTTTCTGACCACGCTTCACTCCCATCAGCAATCCTGTCTCTGACTCTAGGCTGGAACGCTCTCCCTCCATAAATCTGAGAGACGGTTACTCTTGCCCCCTTGCGAAGCCTTACCGAAGGCACTTGTATTCCAGAAAGCCTTGCCTCCCCCCCACCCCCCTTCCTCTTCTCCTACTCCCTTCTGCATCTCCCTTACTTGCTCCCTTTATTCATACCTCCTCCTAGCCCCACAGAACTCATGTCCACATCTGTAACTTAGTACAGTGCTCTGCACACAGTAAGAGCTCAATACGATTGAAAGGATAAATGAATGAACTAATTCACCATCCTTATCTCCAAAACTACCTCTTCCTACGTCTCACTATGATATATATATATATATAAGGGGGCGTGTTAGCAATAAAACAAGCTACACGATCAGTGATGGCGGTGGGAAAGGAAGAGAAGGGAGAAGGATGTATGGATACCTAACTCTCTCCCCTCTTCACTTGTGTTTTAGTCCTCCACTCTTGTGCCTCTGGAAACAATCTTTGTAGCACCAATAAATTTGATGACGTCTCACAGTTCGTTCTTTCAATCGTAATTATTGAGTGCTTACTAAGTGCTTGGGAGAGTACAATGCAACAATAAACAGACACATTCCCCTGTCCACATCAAGCTTCCAGTCTAGAGGCAAGCTTTCAGTCTACAGCAGTTCAGAGCAG
The DNA here is from genome assembly GCF_004115215.2 of Ornithorhynchus anatinus. Classification (NCBI taxonomy): domain Eukaryota; kingdom Metazoa; phylum Chordata; class Mammalia; order Monotremata; family Ornithorhynchidae; genus Ornithorhynchus; species Ornithorhynchus anatinus. The sequence continues at coordinate 15,138,448 of NC_041744.1, forward strand.
AGGTGATAGACAACCTTCTCTCTGATGCTAAGAGCTGGACTTTCCTCAGATATTGTGTCCAGCGAGTTCGTCGGTGTTCCCTACATATCATTTGAACTTGCCTCATTTGATGTTAAATTTCCAATGCATCACAAATACCTGCCCTGATACCTTGCAGGAGAGAGCTTCAGTTCATTCCAAGGCTCAAATATCCAGTCGGTGCCAGGATCCGTCAGTCACCCAAGAGGCTCATTGACCTTCCTGATTCCAGATTTTGACTCTGTCTCTTGGAACATTTTGACAGGGCAGAATTCAGGGATAGCTTTCTCCTCTGACTCACCAATACAAACCAATCTTTTGTCCAGGCAAGAGGGTCAGGTTTCCTTCTTGCCAAATGGAACGCGACCTAAGTCTCCCTTAGATTTATCATGGACTCATTCGATTCGGCTGACTCTGCAATCCAGTTTCTTGTCATTCGCAGGTTTTCAGAAACAGTGTGGCTTAGTGGATAGAGCCCAGGCCTGGAAGTGAGAAGGACCTGGGTTCTAATCCTGGCTTCACCAGGTATCTGCTGTGTGACCTTAGGCAAATCACTTCACTTCAGTGTGCCTCGGTTACTGCATCTGTAAAATGGGGATTAAGACTGTGAGTCCCATGTGGAACAGGGACTGTGTCTGACCTACTTATACTTGAAGATATACATCCTTGTCCTTGTAAAACCTATTCCAGTTCCCTTCTTGAGATCAGAAAACTTTAGGTGATTAGGTCATGTCAACGTCTTCCTTTCCTTTAATGATAGATTAGCACCATCATGGCCTAAGGAGCCATGTTGGTGCTAAAAAAGATAAATCTTACCTGGACTAAAAGAAAAAAACATAAGCAAAGCATGGTACTGTTGTTCTTCAGTCTGAAGAGATGACAGAGCTTGCCTCTGTATGTTCATACTAGTATCTTTTATTGTTGTATTGCACTCTCCCAAGTGCTTAGCACAGCACTCTGCACCCAGTAAGCACTCAATAAATATGATTGAATGAATGAATCTTTGAGAGAAAATATGTGTATTGTTGTAACAGAACTGCCCCTTTGGAACAAAGTCTCATGATAACAGCCAGCCAGAAAATTGTCCCATTTGCTTCCTGTAGAGCCGGCAACCCACAAAGAGACGAGAATATTTTCAAAGATTTTTTCTTCTTTTTCCAGGTTGAAAATTTCTTGACAGTGTGAATTTGGGCAACGCTGAGGTAGGTTACTTAAAGCATCTGTCGCCACAGAGGGGGGCTTGATGGATCCAACTGAATTTCTAGCCCCACTAGACACAGGAAACCTCACAAGGAAGCCAAATGTCAAAGGTCTGCGGTCCCAATTTAGTGACCGAAGAGTTATGGGATTGTAAATGACAGAAACGGAGAAAGACCTGCTGGGTCACATTTATGAGCCTCATGTGGGACAGGGGCTGTGTCCAAGCTGATTGCCTGGGATCTACTACCTCAGTGCTTAGAACAGTGCTTGGCTCATAATAAGCGCTTAACAATACCACAGTAATAATAATTATTATTTAGTACATCCCCAAGAGCCCTCCTTGTGACATTTTAGTAATCTGTGCAGTAGAAGGAGATTCCGCTGGAATCCTTAATATTAATCTACTAGGAAATTTCCCCATCCTCAGAGAGAGCCGTTCCTTCCACTCTCACTCATTTAATCATATTTATGGAGTGCTTACTGTGTGCAGAGCACTGTACTAAGTGCTTAAGCTCTCCTCTGCCTCCACCCAAAATGAGGGGGTCTGAGGTTAGTTACTTTCTAGAGTTTGCTGATCATGTTGCCAATAAAGATTATATATCTACATCGATGCCTATTCACTTGTTTAGATGTCTGTCTCCCCCTTCTAGACTGTGAGCCTGTTGTGGGCAATGTTGTACTTTCCAAGTGCTTAGTACAGTGCTCTGCAAAGTGTAAGCACTCAATAAATACGACTGACTGGCTAACTGATATTAACAACAACAACAAAATTCTAACTTTCTATCCTCCCCCTCCCTAAAACTTTGGGCTCTGCTCTGTTAGTGCTCTGGCCACCTCTGGGGTCAACCCTTCTCCCATGCCTCTTTTCTGTAGTCTATAGAGAATGAGAAGCAGCAGGGCTTAGTGGATAGAGCGTGGGCCTGAGCGTCAGAAGCTCACGGGTTCTGATGCTGGCCCTACAACTTGCCTGGTGTGTGACCTTGGGCAAACCACTTGACATCTCTGGGCCTCTCAGTGACTTCACCTCTAAAATGGGGATTGAGACTGTGATCCCGATGTGGGACGGGGACTGTGTCCAAACTGATCTGCTTGCATCTATCCCAGTGCTTAGTACAGTGCCTAGCACATAGTAAGCACTTAAATACCACATTTATCATTATTGATGTCATGGCCACAACCATCTTCTCCTTTTATCACTTTGGTCCGTACTTGGGGCAAAAGTGGGTCCTCCTCGTGTTTGACGCCAGGCTGTTTCTGTAAGGTCTGGGAGAGTGTTTACCTCCATTTCTCTGGCTCCTGCCCCTTCCCTCTCCCTCCCCTCCACTTCTGCCAGATTCCTGGGGTGATAATGCCAGTGTGACAGGCCAACTTTGCATTAACAACTCTCCCCACTGGCTTCCCTTTGCACCATTAGCCTTAGGCTCCCGAGCCCCTCTCAGCATTCACTAGAGGCCTCTTCTCTCCCAGCCCTGTTTACACAGCTGTGGAATTAAGTAACACCCATTTCTTCACTCTCTCTTCCTCCCTCCTCCTATCACAGCAAGCACATTACCAGATCCCCCCCAACTCCCTCAATACTTCAGGGCTTTCAGGGCTTGCAAACCCTGGATGTTTAGTAAATAGTACAGCATTTTCTAAACTGGCCAAGGGTTGGGAGAGTTTGGGGAACATTAGACCTCGGAGCTGAATGCAGGTTAGCGGCTAGTGGAAAGAGCGTGGGCTTGGGAGTTAGAGGAGGTGGGTTCTGATCCCGGCTCTGCCACGTGTCTGCTGTTTGGCTTCGGCCTAGTCACTTAACTTCCCTGGGCCTCAGTTAATTTATCTGTACAATGAGGATTAAGACTGTGAGCCCCATGTGGGACAGGGACTGTGTCCAACTTGATAAGCTTGTATCTACTCCCGTGCTTAGAACAGAGCTTGGCACATAGTAAGTGCTTAATATCATCATCATTATTGTTTAATATTATTATTAATAAAGTTCTCCTGAAGGACTCAAAGCAATCAAAGTCACTGAGGGAGTGCTTACAGTGTGCAAGGCACTGTGCTACGTGCTTGGGAGAGGACAGCATAACCCAGATGGTCCCTCCATCAAGGAGCTTCCAGTTGCATGGAGTCCAGAGTGCTTATGCTGCAGACTACTGTTGCACTTGATGTCTTTTCAAAAGAACACGAGCTTTGAACATGTCCGAGCCTTCAAGAGTCCATCCAAAGTCCTCACTCTGGCAGTGTAAAAACCAAAGAGCATCTCTCTTTAGTGTTGAGAAGCAGTGTGGCTCAGTGGATAGAACCCAGACCTAGGAGTCAGAAGGACCTGGGTTCTATTCCTGGCTCTGCCACATGGCTGCTGGGTGACCTTGGGCAAGTCATTTCACTTCTCCAGGGACTCGGTTACTTCATCTATAAAATGGGGATTAAGAGTGTGAGCCCCATGTGGGTCAGGGATTGGGGCCATCCTGATTAATTTGTATCTGCTCCAGTGCTCAGAACAGTGCTTGGCACATAGTAAGTGCTTAACAAGTACCATATTATCTCTCCTGAGCCATCATCCCAGGGCTCAAGCAGGCCTACGGAACCCAGAGGGAAAAAAAGCCAAGATCCTGGCGGCAGCACTCTTAGAAGCCGCACGGGTCTCTTTCCGACTGTCACAATGGAGAATGGCCTCCGGTTGAATCAGATGAGTTTGTGGGGAAGATCTGCGAGGTGGCTTCACTCCCGCTGGAAGCCAGAAGGCAGCACATGGAACCAAGGAAAGGGTGGGTCAGAAAAACTTGATACATTGCAATTTCTAGTCCCAGCTCCATCAAGGCAAATTGACTTTGGTAAAACCACTTCATTTCCTGTGCTTGTTTTTCCCCCTGTGAGATGGAGATGGGCTTCTTCTATTTGGTTCCAAAGAGCTCATGGGGGGAAAAGTCACTTATCTTTTTCAAGTTACAAGCTTCAAGGGTTAAAAATGAACCCCCGCGGGGGTAAGATAAACAGAAGCCCTAGAGTGGATTTTTAAAAGCCGTAAAGCTAACAGGAGGGTGAGGGACTACTGCTTCTCTGAAAACGGGCCCAACTACAAATGAAGCCACCCAAGTGCCAAGACAAAAGTACCTTTAACTCTGATGCGGACGTTAATCTCTGCAACATGAGGCTTTAATAGCATCACTCTCCAGGCAAGTGGAAATACACCAGAAATCGTTAATAAATCTGGATTGTGAAATAGGCGTCGTGTATTCCAGGGGTGATTGTTGTTGGTATTTCACGAGTGGGGAGGAGGAGAGGGGAGTTATTTTCCTTCCCTGGAGAACCCCCTTCCTCGGCCTGCATTTTTCCCTTTTAGTTTGAAAAACTTGTTTTATCAGGTGGCTCACAGCCAGGAGCTTGAGGAGTCCAGGATCCTGTCAGACCCCATCTGACACAGTGCATGTGCCCGTCAGCCTCGGGGGACAAGGGAACAAGGTTTGTATTACGTGTGTTTGCAATTATGTCAGAGGCTGGTCACACACCTGGGGAAAGAACAGAGTCTAATAGTTTCTGGGCTGTAGATGCTCATGACTTTAGGATTTCTTTAGTCAATGCTAACAGACTGAGGACATAATAATAAAACATAATTATGGTATTTGTTAAATGCTTACTATGTGCCGAGCACTCTTCTAAGCGCTGGGGTAGATAATAATAATGGCATTTGTTAAACGCTTACTATGTGCCAAGCACTGTTCTAAGCCCTGGGGTAATTACAAGGTAATTAGGTTGTCCCACAAGGGGCTCACAGCTTTAATCACCATTTTACAGATGAGGTAACTGAAGCGCAGAGAAGTTAAGTGATTTGCCCGTTGTCACACAGCAGACTAGTGGTGGAGCTGGGATTAGAACCCCCATCCTCTTGACTCCCAAACCTGTGCTTTTTCCACTAAGCCATGCCATATTAGGTAATCAGGCTGAACACAGACCCTGTCCCACATGGGGCTCACAGTCTTAATCCCCATTTTACAGATGAGGCAACTGAGGAACAGAGAAGTGAAGTTACTTCCCCAAGGTCATACACCAGACATGTGGCAGAGCCAGGATTGGGACTCACATCAGTAGAGACACTACCGAAGATTTGGCCCGGCTGTGACGAGAGTCCGTCAGCCAGTCTATCCTGTTTATTGAGCGCTTACTCTGTGCAGAGCATTGTACTAAGTGCATGGGAGATTATAGTACAACAATAAACAGACACATTACAGTTTAGAGGAATTCTAGAAATTCTAGAAATGAGAAATTCTACAAGGAAAATAAACCAGGAACCACTTAGTCAGCAGTATTAACCGAGCTCCTACTGTGTTCACAGCACTGTACTCTCCTCTTGAGAAAATACAACAGAAGTAAAACACAGGGTTTCGGGGCTTGAGGAGTTGAAAGTCTAGTGGGAAGCGAGAGACTTAACAGACTATCAGGACAGGGCCTGGAAAAACCACATTTCAAGCCTCGAGAATGCAGCAGGGTTGGTAAAACTCCCCAGACAATAGCAAGGTTTGATTCACCCTGGGCTAATTAACCACTTTGGGGTTGTTCAGGCACTTCTTTAGCCCTGTGTGTGGCTCTTTAGCAGTTATCTTCATCCAATTAACCACCAAAAGACAATATTTAATAAGAACTCATATATGGAAAAAAAAAGCTTAGACAGAACCACCAATTTAGTTTGTAGGGTAAAGATTAGGGATTGAGTCTTTTCAAAAGGATTTGGATTAATTCAAGAAGCTTCCCCAAGGAGCTGGGGAATCTACTGAGGGCGGGGTGGGGTAGGTGCGTGTGTGTGTGTGTGTGTGTGTGTGTCTGTGTTGGGGTGGGATTGGTCAGGATTCATTCAATTCACTCAGTAGAATTTATTGAGCGCTTACTGTGTGCAGAGCACTGTACTAAACGCCTGGAATGTACGATTTGGCAACAGATAGAGACAATCCCTGCCCAATGACGGGCTCACAGTCAGCAGAGCCCAACTACCATTTGCAGGGGTGACACACTTCCTGGCAATAGAGCAGCTCTAGATCAATCAGTGCTACTTACTGTGCACTTAATGTGTACAGCACACTGTGCTCTGGACTTGGGAGAGCACAGTACAACAGAATTACAAACAATCCTCAAGAATGAATGGAAAGCGGGAATCAGACGAGACTGTTTCGGGGAGAAGTAATTTTTAAAGAAAGTGCTGGAAGAAGGGGAGGGATGGGATTGATGACTAAAAGCCCCGAGTGTGCACTTGGGATGGATTGAGTTTGAGATGGCTGTGGGACATCCAAGTGGAGCTCGCCTAGAGGCCAGAAGGGATTTGAAATTGTACTGTGAGCCCCATGTGGGACAACCTGATTACGCTGTATCTACCCCATTGCTTAGAACAATGCTTGGCACATAGTAAGCATTTAACAAATACCACCATTATTATTATTACCTGTACTAATGGTTGGAGATGTAGACTTGAGAGTCATCTATCTATAGTTATAACTCAAAACTCAAATGCACAGCGAAATTGCAAAGGGAAGACTTAAACCTTGTGTATTCCACAGCTAAAGGGGGAGAAGAGGAAGAAGAGCCAGCAATAGAGACCGAGGCATGGTAGAACCAGACGGAATTCGTGCTGGTGAAGCTGAGGTGGGTGACTTTCTAGAAGAAGGGGGGAAGGTTAATCCATCAGGGATTACAACAGCGTCGACCCCATTAGAATTTGCGGGTCCAATTTTGTCTTGGTGAGTTGTGACTCGGTAGAGTGGAGTGAGAACTCCAGATGCAAGAGGTTGTTTAAGCGATGCCCCCCTCCCTCCAAAAAGAGAAGAGCAAGGATGGCTTAGGATGCCAACTTCAGATGGAGGGGAGAAAGACGATAAAAGGATGATCATTAATAGGATGGCTAGACAATAATAATAATTATGGTATTTGTTACGTGCTTACTATGCACCAAGCATTGTTCTAAGCGCTAGGGTAGATTCGAGGTAATCAAGTTGTCCCACGTAGGGCTCACAGTCTCAATCCCCATTTTACAGATGAGGTAACTGAACACAGAGAAGTGAAGTGACTATAGCCTAGTACTCGGATCTTTCCCTTGCCAGTAGTTTATTTACATGAAGGATAATTTATATTATATTTATTTATATGGATATATATTATGTCTGTCTCCCCCTCTAGGCTGTAAGCTTATTGTGGGCATGGAATGTGTCTGGTGATTGTTACGTTATACTCTCCCAAGCACTTAGTACGGTGCTTTGAAAACTGTAAGCACTCAGTAAATATGATTGAACGAACGAATGAATGAGCGAATGAACAGTTTATTTTTAACGCCTTTCTCTCCCACTGAGCGGTCAGCTTCTCGAGGGCTGGGAATGTGTTTACCCAACGTATTGTACTTGTCCAAGTGCTGAGTTCAGTGCTCCGCCTAAAGCAAAGTGCTCGACGAATACCGCCGGCCGACGGATGAAAAACCGAGGGGCACAACCACGAAAGTGTTGACTGCAGAGATTCTTTTCTTTTTATTTTAAGGCGTTTCATTTTAGGAAGTTGTCTTGATTTCCCGACCGCTTTTGGGTTGGAGCAATGTGGTATCAATTTCCCCTAATAAGGACCTAACCCTAAAGGGAAATGAAATAACCTTGGTAACTTAGTTCCCTCGAACCCCTTCCTACCCCGCAAAAGGCAGCACCAGTGGGGAACAGTATGGTGGCAACCAGTGGGTCAAAGGTCAGCCAGCCTGCCTGCTCTGGTTTCCATGGATATGTGCCCTATTCATCCAACACAGAGGGCTCTTCACATCCACTTATACACAATTGAGCTATTACTGAGAGCTCCGCAGAGCTTTCCTGGAGAATAGTGCCCTAGACAGGGCCTGAAGTTTAATGGAGCTGCTTAAAATGGCAGTCGGGGAATTAGTAGAGAACAGAATTTGCATTCTATTGGTGGGTGGTAGAGATAGGGGTGTGAAGAGGGGAGATAAGGAATCTCCTTCGCTCCTAGAAGTGCCAGTTAAATCCCCAAACCTGGCCCCTGTGCTCACCCTGTAATATTTACATTCCTTCCCAACGCTTCCTTCTTGGAGAAATTCCCACTACAGCGGCAATTTTCACCTCTTTTGGGGCCCCACAAAGATTTTAAACAATCTCCTTTAGTTCTGAAATCCCCATACCTGGAGCACTCACTAACAACCTTCTTACTTACCTCTTCCACTCTGACTTGGGTGAACGAGGAATAAAGGTAACAATTCACACGGTAATAGGAAAGTGGACAGCTTCATACAGAAAAGTCGGCATAACCAAGGGAGAATGTGCACCCCAACCCTCCCAAAACTGCTATTAACCAACTGCAAAGGCAAGAAGAAGAAAAGAATAGAGATGTTCCTTGCTTTTATCATCATCTATGGTATTTATTGAGTGCTTACTGTGAGCAGAGCACTCTGTAATGCACTATCTATTTTGGTATTTGGAAATTTCTTTCTTGGGCAAAACTGAGAGGAAGTTCTTTGAAGGGGACTGCTTTTCGATACTTCACCACTCATAATCTAAACAATGACCTACGCATGAAGTCAGTATAAACGCTATGTTTAGGATCAGAAAATGAGGCTGAAGGACCGAAAGGCAAAATTGATGGTTCACAGGCTTTGCTAGAACATTCTTTCAACTTAGTTGCTGAAGAGAAGCATGCCATTCATCCAGATTGGGTTAAACACAATTTAAATCCTCTCTTGATAACCTTTCTGCACCTGTCAACTTCACTTTTTCTCCTCTCTCCTGCCCCAGGGTTTAGGAAAGATGTGCCAAGAGTCTGCTCCCGACCCAAGTGCTAAAAGACCCGGTTGCTACCGCTAATGGCAGTCAGCCAACCATATTTATTGAGTGCTTACTGTGTGAACAGCACTGTACTAAGCGCTTGGGAGAGTACGGTAAAACAATAATGGATACATTCCCTGCCCATTCCAGTCAAGGGGGAAAACCAGACATTAATATGAAAAGGTAAAATTGCAGCCTGACACAGTGGATAGGGCACAGGCCTGGAAGACAGAAGGACCTGTATTCTGATCCTGGCTCCGTCGCTAGTCTGCTCTGTGACCGTGGCCAAGTCACTTCACTCCTCTGTGCCTTGGTTACCTCATCTGTAAAATGGGGATCAAGACTGTAAACCCCATGTGGGACAGGGACCGTATCAAACCCAATTACCTTGTATCTACCTCAATACTTAATACAGTGCCTGGCATATAATAAGCACTTAAAAAACACTATTATTACTATTGCTACAGGACACTGTACTAGCCTGTACATGATGTGATGTGATGATGATGACAGGTTCCCGTGGAGTCTTCAGGAAGACTTGATGAACTATTGCAGTACAAGAGACAGTCTGTCAAGTGCCTTCTTGAAGCAGCATGGCTTAGTGGAAAGAGCATGGGCTTGGGAGTCAGAGGTTGTGGGTTCTAATCCCATCTCCGCCACTAATCAGCTGTGTGACTTTGGGCAAGACACTTAACTTCTCCGTGTCTCGGTTACCTAATTGTAAAATGGGGATTAAGAATGTGAGCCCCACTTGGGTCACAACCTGATTACCTTGTATCTACCCCAGCACTTAGAAGAGTGCTTGGCACATAACTAAGCACTTAACAAATACCATTATTATTATTATTCCCCCTTCCCTGATCTCCACCTCTTCCTTTTTCTTCCTCCTCTATTTCTCCTTCTCTTTATTTCTCACTTTTCCCCTGGTCTCACCCTCTCCAAGCCTAAGCCCCAGTTTGACCCCTAAAATGTGGGAAATAAAAAATGGGAACCATTTCCTTTTATATTCTTTGATATCAGTAGACTCTTCTTTTTAAGGGTTTTTAAAAAAAATTCTACCATGGTTTAATACAGCTAATTGCTCTTGAATTTCAGTAACACATTTTGCTTTAGCCTCAGAAAATAAAACAGAAACAGAGTAACTAAATCTGCCAAATGATTCGCCCAAAATTACACTGAATTTTGAAGGGTTTTGGCAATGGTTCTGTTTTGGAAAGATGGCGAAATTAAACGTACAGCCTACTGTTCTTGCAGGCCTTTGCTGGAACCACACCACCAGGCCTGTTCCGTGGAGCCTGGATGAATCCAGTGATTCGGGAAGAGTTCTGAACTTTGTTAAAATTCTGGTGCTAAATATAAACAAAATATAAGAGGAAAAACTACCACTCATCATTTCGTAACCATTTTCTCAGGCAGTGAATTACTTTCAGGCTAGGGATTATATCGTAAAGCCTTTCATGACTGGTTAGAAGTATTTGTTATGATGACATTTAAAATAAACAAGCCAGGCTCTGATACCCAATAAACTGTGAGGCATCTTAAAGTCAGAGTCTATGAGACAAATTAGAAGACTGACTTCCAAACTCGGCACTGCAAGTCAAAACAAATCCATTTAACCTTCCTGCTGCTCAGATTCCTCACCTCTAAAATCTAGAGTCTGTTTCCAAGTGCCTTGGTCTGATAGTGATGATCTCTACAGCCCTGAGTTGACCCCGGCAAACATCTCCCCATGTCCCTATGATCAGAGTTGACACTGGCAAGGCCACAAGACCATCAGAGGTGGTGAGAATAATATTGCTTAAGTGCTTACTATATGCCAGAATACTGTACTAAACTCTGAGAGGGCCAGAGTGCTTGGTTGCCATCCCTGGCTCATTTTCCACATTCCACATTCTCTTCAATACCAACATTGGTGGTGGACAGGGGATGTGGCTGTTGAATTGTTATACTGTACTCTCCCAAGGGCTTAGTACAGTGCTCTGCACACAGTAACCGCTCAATAAATACAATTGAATGAATGAGTGAAAGGGAAGTATATATGCCGAGCATTGTGCTCAACACTTGAGGACTGGGGAAAAGGAGGGGAAAATGCAACCTCTTCCCTGAAGCGGCTTACAACTGAAGGAGAGAGAAAACAGACAAAAATGAACATATGTAAATAGAGGAGGGCTGAACCAGTGGAAGTGCATGTCCAGGAGGGTGGGGAAATTATAGTAAATAAGGTTAGCATAATAAGAATAAATCAACCCTCCTAAGTTGTTTTTCTTAATAATGATAATAATGATGATATTATTTAAGCACTTGCTATGTGCCAGGCACCGTTCTAAGCTCTGGGTTAGATACATGATAATCGAGCTGGACACAGTCCCTGTCCCACATAGGGCTTACAGTCTTAATCCCCATTTTACAGATGAGGGAACTGAGGCACAGAGAAGTTGAGACCTTGCTCAAAGTCACGGAGCAGACAAGTGGCAGGGCTGCTGTTAGAACCCCGGTCCTTCTGACTCGAAGGCTCTTGCTCTATCCGCTTGGCCACACTGCGCTTACTATGCGCCAGGCACTGTTCTAAGCCCTGGAGTAGACATCGGATAGTCAGGTTGGACGCAGTTCCCGCCCCACATGGGACTCAGAGTCTTAATCTCCATTTTACAGATGACGCCAATGAGGCACAGAGGTCACACATCTGACAAGCGGCAGAGCCAAATTAGAACCCAGGTCCTTCTGATTCTCAGTCTTGTGCTCTACCCACTAGACCATGCTGCTTCTCCTTTCCCTAATCTCCAGCAAGTTGGCAGAACCCCACAGAAGTCCTGCTTTTGGAACTGGGGGACCACTGAGCCCTAATTAGACCAACAGCAGCAGAAAAAAAAAATCATCGTTCCTGCTGTTAACCAAGTATCGTTCCTGCTTCTGTAGGAGTCAGAGGTCATGGGTTCTAATCCTGGCTCCACCCCTTATCAGCTGTGCGGCTTTGGGCAAGTCACTTAACTTCTCTGTGCCTCAGTTACCTCATCGATAAACTGGGGATTAAGAATGTGAGCCCCACGTGGGATAACCTGATTACCTTGTATCTACCCCAGTGGTAAGAACAGTAAGTACATAGTAAGTGCTTAATATCATCATTATTATTATTATTCTGCAGTCCCCATAATAATAATAATGTTGGAATTTGTTAAGCGCTTACTATGTGCAGAGCACTGTTCTAAGTGCTGGGGTAGATACAGGGTAATCAGGTTGTCCCACGTGGCAGAGCCTGGATTCGAACCCATGTCCTGACTCACAAGCCCATGCTCTTTCCACTGAGCCACGCTGCTTCTCTATAAATATTGATGATAATAATAACATTTTAGGCATTTGTTAAGCAATTACTAAATGCCAAGCACTGTGTGGAGCTGATATAAGATAAATGGGTCAGATGTGGTCCCTGTCCTAAAGGAAAGAGAACAGGTATTGAATCCCCATTTAATAGAAGAGGAAACTCAGAGAAGTGACGTGACTTGCCCAAAATCACCCACCCAGCAGGCTAGCAAGGAAGCCGACAACTTGCCTATGTCTCTGTCCCTTCGAAGTTCCTTTTTCCTGACTTTTCTCTCCCGATATATGCTGTGACCCTGTTCCCTGGGTCTCTGAGTTTTTAAAAATTTGTGGCTCTTTTCTCTGTTACTGAGGGAAGTGGTAAGGAAATACTCCATGTTCGCTAAACAATCAAAAACAAAAGGAGGGGCCGGGAGAACTGGGAAAAGAAAAGATGATGGATCAGGACTGATATCACTGCCAAATCTTACCATCACACTCGGACTCTGTCAATTTGGAGGCCTTTTAGGGTAGAAAAAAGGCTCCGGGTAGAAATAAGTAGCTTAAAATGTGCTGGGGAGGGGAGCACATTTACGTACTTCCAGGCAATTTGGCCGAGTGAAAGGAGAACCGAGTTGAGATGCTGCAGCCCTACTTTTGGACTTCCGATGAATTATTTTTGCATTCTGAAACGTCAGATATTAGGTGACTGTAGAAGACCCGGAATTAGAACCCAGACCCTCTTGACTCCCAGGCCTATGCCCTTTCCACCAAGCCATGCTGACTGATTGTGTTAAATCTTCAGCTAGACAGCAGCAAAGCACACTGGGTGAGAGACCACTTTTGTTAAGCATAAAGAAAAGAATCCTGCCTTTACTTATTTTTATGACGAGAGTGCCTCGGGGGAGGAAGGAGAGCTGACGAAAAAATCTGTGTGGGCTGCAGATTTTGGGGGGATTCATTTCCAAGACTAAGCTAATGGGTAGGAGACTATTTAACGACCTCAAAATCACCGGCCCTTTTGCAAAGATTTTCTTCGAAAGCATCGCTTCTGACAAGTACTGGCCGGTAACGGGTCCAGGTTGATCCGTTGGCTTGCACTTGGGCCATCCAAGTTGGATTTTTACAGCATCGCTACTTGGAAATTTTTCTGGGTCGGCTTCAATCCTGAGAGGAGGGGAAAGAGGCAGGAGGAGAGAAAATCCAGGCACGGGAGACCCTAACGTGGGCATACTCTGATGGTTTCTATTCATCTTTTTGAAGCAAATCTGCATTCTCTTTCTGGGAGCTGGAGAGCCTTCCTCCCCCTGCCCTTTCCTCCCCCGACCCCCCTGACCATCCGTGCTATGACAGCCCTGAATTCAGACTCGACTGCCCCAAAAGCTGAGCGCCACAAGGGAGCTGAAACCAGGCCAACGTTAGCACAAGGAGAGAAAAGAGAGATTGTTCGTCTCACACAACTCATTCTCTTTCTAGGCCTCAAAACCCTAATTTGACCACAAAAACCTGGCCTCTGGTGTTTCTGTTATGAGTATCAGATTCCTTCGGCTGAACTTGGCTGTTCGCTGCCTGAACAAATGACATTAACAATACAGAGAAATGTATACAGGGCCTTAAAAACACTGCTGAGCTGGGACCAAAACAAAGGCGATGGTGTCCTAGCAACAAATCTCTCCCCCCCCCCACCCCACTCCCCACAGGAGGGCTCTGGGCCTTGCCAGGAATTGTGAGCCATTGAGTTCCCCTCTTTTCTGCAAACAATTAGGGACGGAGAAGTCACAATTACAGATGGGATTTACAGCCGAAGAAACAATCTATAAATCACCGCACTCCTCCCCGTCCCCCCTTTCTCCCCCCCAGCCATTCCTAACCAAATAATCAGATCCAGATGTTTAGCCACAGCTGCCTAAATGTGTGGTGCATTGTTGTCCAACTAGACTAAGACTTTACTCTGCAAACTGTCAGAAGCCGAAGCAAAAGGACATTGCCAAGCCAGAGGGGGGCCTGTCCTGCCTAAAGAGACAATAACTCTACGGAAGGTGATGGGAGAAGAATGGGGAGGAAAAGTGGCTGTTTGGCTCTGGCCAGGATCCTAGGAGCAGAATTTAAGCGGGGAGGTTCTTGGGGTTTATGTCACCAGGAGGGTTCTCGCAATCTAGCGCCATTTAATGAGGTTAAAGGTGTGACCTGCATCCCCCTCTGGGTGACTCATTAGCGGCTTCCAAATAAGACTCTTGCCTCCTCGGCCTTAAACATTCTGGGCCTTGTAGTCCCGGGGAGCGTTTTCAGCTTCCAGGGCAACTGCGGGAACAACAACAAAACACCCTTTTGCTCCTTGGCCGAAACATCTGTATTTTTTTTGGTGGGGGACTTATTGCTCTGTATCGCTCCCGGCCTTTCAGACCAATCCATTCTTGGCGAAACACTTCTGGCGCTCTAGCTGATGGAGGAGGAGGAGGAAGAGGAGGGAGAGGAAGGAGGTAATGATGGGGTACTCTCACAAGCCCTCCAAAAGTGAGTAGTCTTCACAAATTATATTGACTTCCATTTCCCCACAGTCTTCCCCGAACTGAAAATCCATCCCGCCGGAAATCTTGAACTTCATCTTTCTCTGAGGTGGAACATTCACTCGTGATGGACGTTTCACAACTGCCCGATGGCAGACCACATCCTTTTAGAGGAGAAGGAAAAGAATCAATCCCGTAACCAGCCGATACCGTCGAGGGAACTCTGACAGAGACGGTGCCGCGGTTAAAATCTATTTGGTAAAAGATTGCCGGTGCTCTCTCTTTCATAAAAAGCACAGGTTCGCCAAGACTACCACAATTTACCGGAATAACCTTCTCGTAGAAAAGGTTACCTCTGTGCCACTGAGATCACCAGAGGTTAATCCACTTCAGAGATTGGCTTTGCTACCACTATCATAACCATGACAATTCATCGACCAATTAATCAATCATGGGTTTACCGTGTGCAAGGAACTGCACTAAGCACTTAGGAAAGTACACTATAACAGAGTTGGAAGGTGTCCGCCCTGTCCACAAGAAGTTTAGTCTACAGAAAAGTGCTTTCCACATAGTAAGAGATTAACAAATACCATTATTATTACTATTATTACGGGGGAAGACAGACAGTATCCTTCCATAGGCCTCTCCCATCCACATCTGCGCTATTCCAGGCTGGCAGTAGGCATACCCTCTCCCCATTTTGCACCCCACTTCTGCCTGATCCCCAATCCAGTATATCCTGGGTTTCTGCCCAGCTACCGTGAGTATAATCCTAGAGGGGAATGAACACGCGGTGCCTACAAAGAAATGACTGAGAGCAGATTCCCAGCATTTGAACCCCAGCTATGAAGCATAATTTCAAATTCACAGTCTACCTCTCATCCGTAACTTGGCTGCCAACTTTTCATTGAGTGCAGAAGCAAGCTTGGAGCATGGGAGATGGATAATCGAATGAGGGCCCCCTCCCTCATCCTACTTGGGCGGGGAGAGCCCTCACACCCGACCCCGGTAGGCGAGCAAAATCCAGAGCAGGAGAGAACCCGGACCAGTCCTGCTGACCCGGAACAAGGTGGCCCCACGGCAGCTGGGGATCAGAAACACGGTGACCACATTTGTAGCCTCGATTCCTGAGGTTTCCATCTGACCTCAAGGGGGGAATATTTTGTCTGTCAATGGGGGATGGGGTAATCAATCGATCAAGCAATAATATTTACTGAGGGGCAGAGCAGTGTGTACACAACACTGAACTAAGAGCTCAGGAGAGTACAATACAGCAGAGGTGGGAGACACATTCCCTGCCCACAAGGAGCTAATCCTTGAACAACAATCTTAATTTGAGTCGATGGCCTTTCCTAGGAATTGGCCCCTATGTAGTCCAGACAAAACACTTCCTCCACAATAACTATAAGAGATGCCACAAATCATGTCAGGTTATCTACAGATATGCAAATTTCTATAGCTCGGTGCAAAACCCCACATGATTTTTCTACCGCTTTTCCCAAGGGAGATCCCAGGATTCCAAGATTCCTGGATAGCTAGTACTGGCCAAAGCTGGGACTCTTGGGACTAGTCAGTCATTTAATCAGTCAATTGCATTTACTGAGCACTTACTGTGTGCAGAGTACTGTTACTAAGCACTTGGGAGACTACGATATAATGATAAACCAGACACATTCACTGCCCACCACAAGTTTACGGTATAGAAGGGGAGACAGACAATAATAAAAATAAATACAGGTATGTATTACATGAATTAAAGCCCAGACTTGCTGCTGAGAGAGCAACGCAACTACTCCCTGAAAAGGGAGTGGGTGGACTGACCAGAAATGCTCCAACCAGCCCAAGAACAGGGAATGCTTATGTTGGTTGCAGTATTGTGTGCTTAATGCAGTGCTTGGAATGAATGGACAAGCTGCCAGATATCCAGAGGAATAGGACATGTTTTACCTGCTCTTTAACTGGGAGCAAGAGCAGGGGAGAAGGAGCAAGGGTTAGTGAAGGATGGGGAGATAGAGATGGGAAGCATGAAACTAAGAGAATGGGGAAAATGGAAATGGGGCAAAAGATAAAGAAGGGGAAAAGGCCCAGAATGTCTACATCTGGGAACTACTGACCTACACCAACTCCTGGACTGCTTCTTAGCAAAGGTGCTTGGTGCGTACTTAGCTTAACTCAGATTTCATGGGGCTCATAAGGAAAAGAAAAATCTCTTATTGACTCAGAGACCCAAAGTGCCAAGACAGAAAATCTGCTGAAGAATAAAAAGGACCGAACAGAGGGCTTACCTACAAGTCTGTCGTGGCGGAGACATGAGACCGGGTAAATTGTGATGGCAGGTGAGTTAAAATGATGCTTCTAAATCACTGCCATTATCATTATGGTGCTCGACCCTTTCTTTGAGAAATTAAGTGGGCTTTGGAAGGAAAAGCTTGTTGTGGAGGCCCGGGAATTTCGAGCATCAGCTGCAGCCTCCTTTTAGGCTCAGGAAGAAGAGAAGGGGAACTGCAATGAGTTGGTGCTTTGGGGCTTGAAATCAATTCTAATGTAGGCCATTTGTCCTGTTCCATCACCTTCTAGAAATGGCGGAGGAACTTGGCTCTTGGGGTCGGGGGAGGAACCGAGAAGGAGTTGGAGGAATAGTCGGGGTGGGAAGGTCACAGTCACACACCCCACATCATCATCATCATCACATGGAGTAATTTAGCAGAAGAACAAAGAGTGTGAGCGCTAGGGAGTAGAGGGGGAAAAGAGAAAGGGAGAGAGTCGAGTCGATTGAAAGTCTTAAATGCCACCATTTAGAAGTATTTCTGCTCAATGCGGAGAGAACTGGGTAACCATTTAAGGTGAAATATAACCCTGTGTCAGATGTTTCAGGCCTACCCACAACCATTTCTTCCAACCCTGTGTGGAGCTATATCCAGACACATATGCATCTGGGGGAAGAGTGTTTGCTAATTTAGCTGCTGTATTCTCTCCAAAAGGCAGAGTGAAAACATGCATTCTTGCAGAACTGAGTGTTTGTGTTTGCTGAAACTGGATTGCTAAGAGCAGGATAGGTATCTGGGTCTAAAGAGAACAGGAAGAGGGGGGTAAAGTAAGTTCCTTGGGGACAGGAAATGGGTCTATCAAACCCTCTAGATTGTACTCTCCCAAGTGCTTAATTCACTGCTCCGCATACAGTATCAATCAAATACGATTGATTAATTGAGGCTATGCTCTGTTCTCCTCGGCTTCCCTAGCTCCGCTCGTCAAAAATCAAGTGGTCTTTTGGCCTATGTGTTAAGTTTCTTTAGCCCAGGGAATGGAGAGTTGAAAGGGCAGAAATCTCGGGGCATGAGAGAGGAGAAAAGGAGGGGTGTGTGGGACACGCGGAATTTCTCAATATCTAGAGAATAGGACTTAGGCCTGCTAAGTCCATCGGGAGGAAAGGAATTAAGGATAGTGGAAGACATATAACCACGCTTCTTGCATTAGGGACTAATAATAATCATTATCATCATCATCATCATAATGACCATATCCACAACTACTGTTATTATTGTTAATGATTATTATACTCATTAAATGCATACTGTGCCCGTCTGCTGTGTGACCCTGGGCAAGGCACTTCACTTCTCTGGGCCTCAGTTACCTCATCTGTAAAATGGGGATTGTGACTGTGAGCCCCACATGGGATAAGGGACTATGTCCAGCCCAATTTGCTTGGATCCACCCCAATATATAGTGTATCGCACAGTGCCTGGCACATAGTAAGCACTTAACAAATACCATAATAATAACAATGCAGTGGGGAAGAAAGGGGGGAGGAGAGGGGAGAGAGAGGAGAGCAGAGAGAGGTAGACACATGAGATGACAGGTGCATAGTTGATCTGTGTATGTTGAGCTGCCCCCATTCCCCTCTTCAATTCTTTTATTCAGCCTCTTCGCTGACCTGTTCTTCCTTCTATTTAAACTGTCAGCCCCATGTGGGACCTGATTATCGTGTATCTATAAACCACTTCTATATTTTTACCAAGAAAACTCTATGGATCCACTACCAGAACGATTGCAGATGGAGTTGGGGCGTTCTGGGAGAGATGTGTCCATGGCGTCGCTATGGGCCAAAGATGACTCGACGGCATGTCTCCTCCTCAAGGACTGTAAGCTTGCTGTGGATAGGGAATGTGTCTATTATAGTCTCTACCCCAGCATTTAGAAGAGTGCCTGGCAAACAGTAATCACTTAACAAATACCACAGTTATTATTATTATTCCACAAGCCAACCTTCTCTCTGGGCCACGTTCCTATCTCTCCCCTGATCTGATCTTTTGCTCGTATTTCTGTGCCACCTTAATATTTGGGGACTCATATTACCCCAGGCACTTATGCACATACAAAACCTTCCACTCAATTAGGCCTTCTACTTGGCCTGAGGCAGTATTTGAAGATCCATAATAACTTCAACAAGAAGGGCACTTTCTCATCAATTTTAAGATTTCTACAATGAGCTACCCAATAGCCTTCCGTTGCCAAAATGGGACAATCCCGGCTTTCTCCAGGATGAGGGGTGCCCACAATCCTTCCGATTGCCCACCCGGAAATCATCTGTCCACCTGCATTTTTATTCCTAGGAGATGCCTACAAGGGAAGCGGTGTGGCCTAGTGGAGAGAGCACAGGCCTGGGAGTGAGAAGGATCTGGGTTCTAATCCCCACTCCACCACTTGTCTGCTCTGTGACCTTGGGCACGTCGCTTAACTTCTCTGTGCCTTAATTATCTCATCTGTAAAGTGGGGAATAAGATTGTGAGTCTCATGAGGGGAAAGGGACTGAGTCCAATCCCATTAGCTTGTATCTGCCCCAGCGCTTAAAATAGTGCTTGACACATAGTAAGCGCTTAACAAATAAACACTGTACTAAGTGCTTATATATCTATCCGACTTCCATTTATTGTAATATCTCCCCTCTAGCCTGTAAACTCCTTCTAGGCAGAGATCATCTTTACCTACTCTTTTGTACTGTATTCTCCTAAGTACCTAGTACAGTGTTCTACAAACAATAAGTACTCAATAAATACCACTGATTGACTGCTTCAACAACTTCTGTTTTAATCCGAATGGGGTAAAAAGTCCAAAATTCATTCAAAAGATATGATCTGACACCACCCCTAAGCGCTAGTACTAGTAGAAATGGAACTTTAATTAAAGTTTGAATGTGTTCACATTGTTGCATTCAAACTTTAATTAAAGTTCCATTTCTACTAGGAACTAATTTCTGTCCTGTCCCCAGAGGGAATGCTGGAGGTCAATTTTACGGTAAATCAAACTAAAAGCAGCAAATCGGGGAACCTTTCTCCTGTTTTCTAATATTGCAAGCAAGGTAGCATTGGCTTTCTTAACCCTATCTCTCCTTATATTAACACCTTGGTGACCCTATGTGCTAATATCCCCCAGACCAAATACATCTGCGATAAAACTTCTGAGTTCTGAAGGCTTATCTGAGACTCTGGTCTCTTGCACGGAAACTTGACAGAACCCTCAAGGGCGGAAGGGAGGGAGACTAGCTGCAAAGGATTATGGGAATGGCTGGAGATAATAATAATAATGTTGGTATTTGTTAAGCGCTTACTATGTGCAGAGCACTGTTCTAAGCGCTGGGGTAGATACAGGGTAATCAGATTGTCCTATGTGAGGCTCACAGTTAATCCCCATTTTACATTTTACAGATGAGGTAACTGAGGCACAGAGAAGTTAAGTGACTTACCCACAGTCACACAGCTGACGAGTGGCAGAGCGGGCGGGATTCGAACCCATGGCTTCTGACTCCCAAGCCCGGGCTCTTTCCACTGAGCCACACTGCTCAGTCTCCAACTCTATCTTCCCCTGCTTCTTTGCTGCTCTCTAGTTTCACCTTCCTGGTCATCCCTGGGCTGGGGGGCTTTATCCTTTCACCCCACTGCCCCTCAGAACCCGGATTCCCCTGTTTGCCTCTCCAATTCATCCAGGCAACCGCACCCTCTCCTCCGACTGTAGTCAGGAGAGGGATGTCCCTCTTCCCACAGTCCAGGCCTCTCTTCCCTCACACCCCTGGGGTTCTGGATTCTCCCACCATGCTCCACTGCCCAAGTCGCACTGCCAGGAGCCACTGGAACTTGAGCCAGCTCACCTACCTCCAGCCCAATGCTCTCCTAATTTTAAAATTTTCATTTACTCATTCAAATAGGACCCACGCTGGGCAGCTTCAGCATGGGAGAGAGTCGAAGGCAGAGACTCGAGTGTATTGTGCGAAAGGCAGTAATGTAAACCACTTTTACGCAGAAAACTCTATGGATACGCTACCAGAACGACGGCAGATGGAGAGTGGGGCATTCTGGGATAGATGTGTTCGGGATATCACTATAGGTAAAAAACGACTCGATGGTATAAGACAAGACACATAATTAAATAGGAGCATTCTTGAGCTTCCATTCAGGAACAGGAGTTGAGAGAAGAGCCCTGGGCCAAAGACCATCCATCAATCAATGGTATCTACTGAGCACTGAACTTCATTCGTGCGAGAATATAACTGAGTTGATAGAGATGTTCTCAGTCCAGAACGAGTTTATAGTACAGATGGGGAGGTAGACATTAAAATAAATTATTGATGGGAATGGGAGAATTGGAGAAGCAGTGTGTCTTAGAGGACCAAGGATGGACCTGGGAATCAGAAGGACATGGGTTCTAATTCCGGCTTCACCACTTGTCTGCTCTGTGACTCTGGGCAAGTCATTTCACTTCAGTTACCTCATCTGTAACATGAGGATTAAGAGAGGGAGCCCCACGTGAGACAGGGACTGTGTCCAACCTGATTAAATTATATCTGCCCCAGTGTTTAGAAGAGTGCTTGGCACATAGTAAGCACTTGACAAGAATTATTTATTATTTTCTTATCATTATTATTAATGGGAGAGTATAGAGATATGTACCTAAAGTGCTGTGGGTGGGGTGAATACCAAAAACAATCCAGGAATTCGCCTCCGTGTAAATGTACCGATCATCCTCCAACATGAAAGCTTGTTGCGGGCGGGCAAGGAATTTGATTGTTCTACTGTACTCTCTCAAGCACTCAGTACAGTGATCACACACACAGTAAGAGCTCAATAAATATGATAGAATGAATGATGGTGGCATTTGTTAAGTGCTTACTATGTGCCAAGCACTGTTCTAAGCACTGAATGAACATACCTTCTCTTGTAGACCTGAAACCACATCCCCCCTCTAGACTGTAAACTCATTGTGGGCAGGGAATGTGTCTGCTTATTGTCATATTGTACTCTCCTGAGCACTACATACACACGAGATGAAGCCACACAACATATCACGCACATAAAAGGAAACCACACTACACTTCACACATATACACAAGAGTTCCTCTGCAGAACAGAACCCTGTCTTCCACCACTGACCGTACCAGTTCTCTGGAATCGCTAGGATTCGGCCGTTTTGGAGCCAGGTTGATGTAGAACTATATGATTTGGAATGTGGGAGAGTTTCTTCTCCATTATCTCCCTGAACCCCCTTCCTCTTATACATTTCCTTCCTTTTTGCCACCATCTGTCGTTCAGCCCACCAGGGAACATGAGAAATTCCATTGCTGGGTCAGGCCAATGGTCTAACTTACCCAGGAATCTTTTTCTGACAGTGGCAAGAAGAAGCTTAAGGAAACAGTGTGATGGTTGCCCTCTGACATCAACCCTAAAGTTTAGTGGTGGATCATCAATTATCCTGAACTTTTTCTCTAGTAACCCAATATGGAGTGGAGTCCATGAATTTATCCAAATGCCTCTCAAACCTCCTGATGTTTTCAGCCTGCACACTTCCTGTGTTAATGAATTCCATGCTTCCCACCTGTTGGAAGAATTAGTGTTTCCCTTCTTTTCTTTTTCTTTTTTTTTAATTTACCACCTTCTAGTTTCAACCTGTGTCCCTTGTCCTGGTATTGTGTTGGTATTGAACGACATTTCCATCTTTCTGGAGGCTTCACTCAACTCCTCACCCCCTAGATCTTTTCACACTGAAGAGTCTTAAAACCTTTCTGCTGTTTTGTATGAAAGCTTCTCCTTTCCTCTGATTCCCTTTCTTTTATGGTACTTTAATATGGTATTTGTTAAGCATTCATTCATTCATTCACTCTTATTTATTGAGTGCTTACTGTGTGCAGAGCACTGTCCTAAGCTCTTGGAAAGCACAGTTCAGCAACAGAGAGAGACAATCCCTGTCCACACCGGGCTTGCATTGTACTATTCATTCAATCGTATTTATTGCGAGCTTACTATGTGCACAGCACTGTACTAAGCGTTTGGGAAAGTACAATGTAACAACGAACAGACACATTCCCCACCCACAACGAGTTCACAGTCTAGAGGGAGAGACAGATATCAATATAAATAAATAAATTGGAGATATGTACATAAGTGCTGCGGGGCTAGAAGGGGGGATACATAAAGGGAGCATGCCAGGGTGACAGAGAAGGGAGTGGAAGAGGAAAGGGGGGCTTAGTCAAGGAAGGCCTCTTGGTGATGTAAGCCCAAGGTACAAGGTAATCAGGCTTGACACAGTTCATGTTCCCCGTGGGGTTCACAGTTTTAACCCCGTTTTACAGATGAGGTAACTGAGGCCCAGAGAAGTTAAGTAATTGCCCATGGTCACACAGTAGACAAATAGCAGAGCTGGGATTAGAAATCCAGGTCCTCTGACTCTCAGGCCCGTGCTCTTTTGGTTTGGCCATGTTGCTTCGCTAAGCTCTTGGGAAGTACTAAACCAAGGAGTAATGCATTCCCCGCCCACAAGGAGCAACACGGGGGAAGACATATAAAAGAATATTGTGTTCTCTTTAGAAATAATCTGTCGGAAGAAGGGAAGGAGGCAGAGAGTGTTCTGGTGTGTATACACCACCCATTAGGAACCCCAAAAGGAGTGCAGTAAACCTTCCTCTGGTCTTGTTTTGCAAGTCTCTCTTGGCAGCAAAGGGAAGGCCGAAAAGCCAGAAGAGGAGAAAAAAAGTACTAAAATAAAAAAAAAGGA
This sequence comes from Ornithorhynchus anatinus, assembly GCF_004115215.2. Taxonomy (NCBI): domain Eukaryota; kingdom Metazoa; phylum Chordata; class Mammalia; order Monotremata; family Ornithorhynchidae; genus Ornithorhynchus; species Ornithorhynchus anatinus. The sequence continues at coordinate 15,162,284 of NC_041744.1, forward strand.
GCAAGGTAAACTCAAATTCACATAAGCCAGATAGAATAAAAAGAAACCAAGTCAGCAGGCAGAGAAAAGAAACAGATACCTTCCGTTCTCATAAATAAAACCTTTTCCATAGGAAAGTGGGACTTTTGTCTGAGAGGTATTTGTTACGTCTGAGGGTCTCATTTGTTACCGACAATTAGAAATACGAGCAACTGGCTGGGAAAGCAGAGGAGGTTGAAAACAGAGGAGTTGAAAGAATCTCAGAAGTTAAACTATACCTTTCCTTTATTAGTGTGTTATGAAATGATAATAATAAAAATATGCTTATTAAGTGTCAAAGCACACTACTAGGTGCTAGGATAGGTGCAAGATAATAAGGTCAGACAGACTACCTGTCTCACACATGGCACACAGTCTAAACATTTATGAAAAATGTCTATCTTTAAAATAAACACATTCTCAAAATCTTGGAAATGCAATTTTCTAGAGGAATTAAATTACTGGAATTACTGTGTGTAGAGCACTGTACTAAGTGTCTGGAAAAGTACAACAGAACAGAGTTAATATACACGTCCCTTGCCTAAAAGGAGCTTACGTTCATTCATTCAGTGGTATTTATTGAGCGCTTACCGTATGCTGAGCACTGTGTTAAGCACTTGGGAGAGTACAATATAACAATCAACAGATACACGCCCCGCCGACAATGAGCTTACAGTCTAGAGGGGGAGGCTAAAGGACCGTCCATTATAAATTTGCCATGATGAGGTTTATCACACTTTTCATCTCAAGCAAACCTGCTCCCACATTTTGTGAGCTGGATTAATTAATTTCATGTCCCTGTTTTACCCCTGGAAAAGTGCGGAATAGTGATATGGGGTGGGGGCGGCAATGGCAGCAGAGAAGTGGAGTAGGAAGAGGATGCTACCAGGGTCTTCTCTCTGTGGTTGATGTTCCCTGAGGTGTGTAAACAGTCCCACTGAGGCTACTCCTGGTTCTCCAAAGCCTGCTATTTTCCGAGTTAATGTGAATTATTATTCATTAGCCACGTTCACTATTTTTTAAGGTTCCAGAACTGTCGACTTCTGGGCCCGAGCCTGGCTGTGAGATGGAGGAGTGCACAGGGAATTGGGAAAGTCGAGGAGGTGATGTTTCTAAATACTACTAGGCCTAGAGACCACAACTGGGGAACTCTGAATGGCTGTTAGTCCTTCTCACTTTGAAAATAAAATAAAATCTATCTTCTTTCACTTATCAATTCCTAATATAGCTGATTACTTTCCTGCTATAATTTATTATTTCTGGTCTCTCTGCGCATTAGCAGAGCTCCCACGGAAGTGGGTTATTAGTGTGGGACATCACTCTAAAACTCCTAATAATACAACCAAACAAGATTTTCCATATACAGTATGTATATGTGAGCCAAATAAAATAGGTTCGCTTCCCCCCATCCCCACCAGGGGAAATAGGACATAGTTTAAATTGGGAAGCGACACGGTCTGTTGGAAAAAGGACGGGGCTGGGAGTCAGGAGGCCTAGGTTCTAATCCTGACTTGGCTGCTTGCTGGCTGTGTGACCTTGGGCAAGTCACTTGACTTCCCTGAGCCTCAGTTTCCACACTGTAAAGTGGGGATTAGATACCCGTTCTCCCTCCCCTTAAGTCTTTGAGCTGAACAGCAACCGTGTCTGATCTGACCGTACTGTATCCACCCCAGCGATCAGCACACTGCCTGACAGAGTAACCACAGAATACATACCAATTACTCTTAAGGATACAAAAAGTGTTTAAAACATGGCAGGGAACTAACCTAGAGGAAAACCTCAGATAAGAACAAGGTAAATCTCTTAGAAGCAGCTGCCCCGTGAATTACTAACCTCACTGTCAGACCCACAACCACAAGATAAGCCCCAAGGGTGCCTTCTGAGATGAAAAAATGTCGACAACCCCAAAAAAATTATGTGGCCAGGGTGCTGTTAACTCTCGGCTAATAATAATAATTGTATTTGTTGGGGGCTTACTATGTACCAAACACTGTTTTAAGCGCCGGGGGAGAAAACAAGGTAATCAGGTCGGACACAGTCCCTGTTCCACAAAGGGTTCACAGTCTTAACCCCCATTTTACAGATGAGGTAATTGAGGCCCAGAGAAATGAAATGACTTGCCCGAAGTCACCCAGCAGACATGTGGCGGAGCTGGCATTAGAACCCACATCCTTTAACTTCCAGCCCGTGCTCTTTCCACTAGGTCACACTGTTTCTGTTCCTAATATTCACCAAGTGCCCTTGATGTGGTTTAACCCCATTTTTCATCGATGGCTTTCCCGAGGTGGGTGGCAAGATGTAAAGCCTCTGGAAGGTGGAAACTCAAACCTGGAACCTAGAAAGAGCTTCACTCTTCTTAAGTCTCCTACTCCACTGGTCACTGTCTAGTTGACAACAACTCTAGAAGCCGATTAGATCTTCTGGGAAAACTGGAAATACCCTAAATCTTATTTACCAGTCCCTTAACTGATTAAATCATATCCAGAAACCCTAGTGAGAAAAAAATCCTCAGACCTCTCACACTGGAAGCAGCAGAGATGCAGCATGGCTTAGTGGATAAAGCCTGGGCTAGGAAGTTAATAATGTTAATAATGCTGGTATTTGTTAAGCGCTTACTATGTGTCAAGCACTGTTCTAAGCGCTGGGGTAGACACAGGGGGATCAGGTTGTCCCACGTGGGGCTCACAATTTTCATCCCCATTTTACAGATGAGGTAACTGAGACACTGAGAAGTTAAGTGACTTGCCCAAAGTCACACAGCTGACAAGTGGCCGAGCTGGGATTCGAACCCATGACCTCTGACTCCAAAGCCCATGCTCTTTCCACTGAGCCACGCTGCTTCTCCAATTTTCAGAAGGAGCTGGGTTCTATCCCTGACTTTGCCACCTGTCTGCTGTGCGACCTTGGGCAAGTCACTTCACTTCTCTGGGTCTGTTACCTCAACTGCAAAATAGAGATCGAGAGTACAGCCCCATGCGGGACAGGGACTGTGTCCAACCTGATTAACTTGTATCTAACCCCGTGCTTAGAACAGTGCTTGGCACAGTGTTTAATACTATTATTATTATTATTATTACTATTGTTACTATTATTGGAAGTACATTAAAAATTGCTACAAGGAGGTTTGTGGTTTAATTTCCCAGTGCCTAGGAATAGGCTGGTGTTACCTTCCCAAATGCTAACCCACCGCTGTCAGTCATCTGAACTGGCTTTAACAAAACATTTTGAAAGGAGCTGGATCAGTTGGCTTTCAGGGTCTCGGGGAAAGGCCCAGTATCCTAACAGAGCTGTGCTTGATGTTGGCTAGACACATCCAAATTTTGTATCTATTGTTACTTTGGGATCACACTACTGTTGCCCATTGGAACAATTAAAATGCATGGAAAATATCCCCTCCCCTTGCTTTAAAAGAGCCTTTTTGGCTGGTGTGTCAGATCTCATTACTGGTGTAAATGGTGGGTGGATGCACTAAGGCGTGCATCCAAAAAAGCACATTTTTCAGCAGTATGCTTAGCTGTAGAGAGGCCTCCAGGGTCAAACCCCAGGCAGAGATGTGAACAGCATGCATATAAAAAATAGGCCATGGGGCAAATGGGTGCAAAACCTTGGCCAATTCTCGCTTAATTCCAGAATGCTTTTGAGGATTCTCTGGATAAACAATTGAAAATGGCCCGGTGAAGGAAGGATAATCAAAAACGATCTCGCTTATTTTGACAAGTTAATTTGTCCTTAATTACTCATTATAATGTATGCAGGTAAGTCTTTTGTTTGGAAAACACTGTGACCTCTTTTTGTTTAACCGCCTGACCTTTACAGCTGGAAACCTTAGAACTATTTCCGGGGTAAAGGAAAAAAAATGCGGAAATAAGAGGCGGAAAAAGAGATGGGTAAATTGCCCCTATTTACTTAATATTTACACGCCTCAAATATATACTTTCAATATCATGTCTCTCTTCTCATGCCCAACCTCAGTTGGCCTTTCCTCTGGGGAAACACATGTGACTGTTTCTCCCTTTCACGGTTATCTATTCATTCGATCATACTTATTGAGCGATTACTGTGTGTGCAGAGTATTGCATTAAGCACTTGCAGTGTGAGCACTACGAAAACCCAAAGAACCTCTTTGGAACTCACCAAGCAAATGATTGGAGAAGTGTCTCACTTTTCTCCTAATCCCCACTGAAATCCCGCCCCATCACCTTCTCTTACCCCCCAAAAGTCCCTTTTAAAAACTTCTGCCATCAGTCCCCTCCCGCCCCCCGCCTTATTTCTAAATTTAGTACTACCACTTGGTTGGTTTTTACTACCTTGTGGGGGGGGAAGGGGAGGGATGGCGAGGGACAGAATACAATGCAAGCCTCCAGAAGTCTTCACATTTTGCTCTTTGTCATTCGCTGGCCTCTTCTTTACCATGGGCCTGAGTCCTTCAACTGCCCAGTGGCTTTTGTGAGCAGCTTTCAGCTCCTGTCCGTCCACCTGAATGGCCCCATTCATATCCATTCATGCGCTGCCAATATCCCAGCCGACTGGATACAATCAGCTGAGAGGGCTCTCCCCCCTGCACATGAGAGAATCCCACCAGCTCCCCTTGGCTTCAGAAGCACTTGATTGTTTCCCTGGGCTCCTAAAGCCCAGTGAGATCTACCAGTGAGAGGGGGTGGGGGCAGGCTGGGTTAGTTTTCCTAGCCTGGAGAAAGATAAAATGTGTTTAAGAAAGTAAAGCGAGGGGGAGAGCTTAGGGCCTTTTCTCCCACATGGGCAGTGGAAAATCTGCTAGGTGCTCCCTTGGGGCAGGTATTGGAAACTCCCAAATTTACCACCTTCTACCAGCGGGCCCCCAGTGTGACTTGAGGTTCACCTAGCTGCTGTCAGTTAGTTCATCACTCCATGGGCACCAGACAAGAGAGGATGAGGCAGGCCCAAATTTAGGCCGACTGCACACAACTGTCATGCGCACCCGAACACACTAAAATCCTTTAAGTCACATAAAACCCGATTCAAAACCCTCAGCTTATTTTGGACAGCCCAGCTGAAAAACGGGGTTTCTCAAAATGAGGGTGAGGAACCCTGGAAAGAGGAAGGGAAAGTTAGTTGGGGATTGCAGAAAGCCCTCAACACTATGAACGTCGCTGCTACCGTTGCTATTACTACTAGCAGACTTCTAATACAGTGCTGTAGTATTAGTACAGTGCTCTGCGCATAGTAAGCACTCAATAAATGCGACTGAATGAATGAATGACTAATCTAGAAGCAGTGTGACTAAGTGGAAAGAGCACTGGCCGGAAAGTCAGGATGTGGGCTCGCATCCCGGCTCTGCCACATATCCTGTGTGACCTTGGGCAAGTAACTTCACTTCTCTGTGCCTCTGTTCCCTCATCTGTAAAATGGGGGTTACCCCAACTCAAAATGCCATTAATATTATTACTCTTATTACTACTGCTGCTGCTGTTCTTACTCCTATTGTGCATTCCAAAGAGCTGTTTGTTGGGTATTTTGCAAGGAAAGAGGTGAGGGACAGTGGAGAGAGAAATGGTGGGGTGGAGGAGGGTTGAGGGATATCATGGACATGCTCGGAAGGATTACAGAGGATGAAAACTTGGACTTATAAACAAATAATAACAATAATGGTATTTGTTAAGTGCTTACTATTTGCCAAGCACTGTTCTATGCACTGGAGTAAACACAAGGTAATCAGGTTGACCCACGTGGGGCTCACAGTCTCAATCCCCATTTGACAGATGAGATAACTGAGGCACAGAAGCCAAATGACTTGTCCAAGGTCATACAGCAGACAAGTGGATTAGAACCCACATCCTCTGACTCCCAAGCCTATGCTCTTGCCACATCACGCTCGAAAAGGTCAATGTATCGGGAAAGGAGTCCTGGGGACAACCATGTGCCCTCAGAAAATACTTTTCGGCCACTGGTTTCCCCAAGTTTCATTTTGTCAGAGATACATAGGAGTGTTGCAGCTCAGATCAAGTGTCCTAGGGGTCTTTAAGGTAACCATCTATTGACAGATCTGGGCTTCCAGCCAAGACCAAATCGTGCAAATACCACAACACTGGGGTACTGTGCATCCTGGGGCTGTTACCTGAAAAGTAAAGAAATCTTTTGGGATACAAAGCCTGCAGGTTTAGAAAAGGAGGAAGGCAAGATAGAGGTTGAAAAGACAATGAAAGGTGCTGCATACACATGTTCAAGGTGCAAAAACAAAAACTAATCGCATCACAAAGGCATGCTGAAAGAATAGCATAGCATTCAAGAGGGTTGGTTGCATTTGCTTTGCCTGGGGTCTAGCCCAAGGGGCCAGTAAAGCTGATCTGTTGGGGAAGATTCCATTTAGAAAGGGGCCGAGAGGATTTGGGGGGAGGCCAGAGCTTTTTTTAAAAAAAAATGGAGAAATGGAATTCACAGTATGTGGAGATGGCTCACTTTGAAAAGGCACTTAATTGCTTTTCATGGAGTTATCCTAAAAACGACTTTGAAAATGTGAAAGTAACTGATCAGACTTGAGTGCACAATCTTTACTTCTGGAAGAGAAGTTTCAAGGGTAACCCTTTGAAACAGACAGTTATCAAAGTACAAATTGCAGAAAGATCATCACCTTAGAGAAGAGGCTTTGAAGGTGGAAAAGGTACTCCTGTCCTCGCCATGGGAAGCCATAGGAAGCAGCAGGGTGCAATGGATAAGAGCACAGGCCTGGGAACAGAAGGTTCTGAGTTCTAATTCTAGATCCACCACTTGTCTGCTGTGTGACCGTGGGCAAGTCACTTCACTTCCCTGTGCCTCAGTTTGCTCATCTGCAAAATGAGGATCGACCCTGTGAGTCCGGGTGGGACAGGGATTGTGTCCAACCCGATTTGCTTGTACCCACCCCAGGGCTTAGTACTATGCTTGGCACCTAATAAGCGTTTAACAAATACCAGTATTATTATTTGAGATGCCCAAAATTGACCTGAATTTAGTAGAATCTGGGACTGAAAACCATCACAGCATCCTTTCTAAGGGAATAGTTAATTCCAAGGGAGAGTTGATTCCTAATCAGAGAACCTGGGTCTAATCCTGCCTCTGTCACTTGTCTGCTGTGTGATTTGGGCAAGTCACTTCACTTCTCCTTGACGAGTTACCTCATCTGTAAAATGGGGGTAAGACTGTGAGGCCCATGTGGGATATTGACTGTGTCCAACTTGATTACTTTGTATCTACCCCAACATTTAGCAGGCCAAACACATAGTGATCTCCTAACTAATACCATTAAAAATAAAACTCCCCACAAAATGACCACATTACTTCAGGTCTGGTCTTGACTGATGAAACCACAAAGAGCCAAAAGTTAATGGCTTGCGCTGGGCTCCTGCCCCAAGAGACACAATGCTAACAAGGAGATTTTGCCATACCTCAAAACTTTTCTGCCAATATATAATAATAATTATGGTATTTGTTAAGCGCTTACTATGAGCCAGGCCCTGGACTAAGCACTGGAGTGGATAAAAGCAAATTGGGTTGGTGCAAAGTTTAGGAGCACAGGTTTCCTTTCTTCAAGCCACAACAGGAATCCCATCAAAAGTGTTTCCAGACAAATATACTTTTCAAGGGCTATGTGCCAGGGACTTTACTAAGCACTGAGGTAGATACAAGATAATTGGTTTGGACACAGTCCGTGTCCCTCTTGGGGCTCAGTCTTAATCCCCATTTTACAGATGAGGTGACTGAGACACAGGAGTTAAGGGACTTGCCCAAGACACACAGCAGATAAAGGGTCCATGCTGCTTCTGACTCAGTCTTTAGGAACTGTTGGGATGAGATTACCGTTTGGGAAGAGAGGCAATGGGGATGGGAATTGTGGCAAAGCGAGATCGGTGTTCATGTTTGTGGGAATGACTGAACCCAGACCTTTGACAATGTGCACATTCAAAGACTGTTCTTTGCTACGTCGTCCCAGTGCTGGATGCTCTTTTCTATTCTATTTCTTAGTCTAGAGTGGTGCTCTGAGGGTGGGGGGAGTGGGTAGGGAGGGAGCTCGCCCACCCTCCACCCCCAACCAACAAGCCCCCTTTGCTGTGATGTTTTGAAAAGGGGGACTTTTCACAGACTGGAGGGCTTCTTTAATAACACCTGTAAATCCATAAAGATAGGCCCAAGTTGGGGAAGGTGAAAATGTAACTGATCGAGTCTCTTAAGGCCAGTGGTCAGGAATTTGTGCTTCAGGTCGCAAGGAATGGGCAAAACACTTACAGATCTACATTTTAGAAAAATGATTCAGGCAGCGGAGATGGGGAGAGACTGGAAGCAGGTAAGTCAGCGAGGAGCCTGGTGCAGGAGTTGAGCCGGGATTGAAAAAATGTGGGGGACAGAGGGGTGGCTGTTTGGATGGAGAGGAAGGGCTGGATTCTAGAAATGTTGTGGAGGAAGATCTGACAGGATTTGGCAATACAATGAATATGGAGAAGGAAGACTCAAGGACAATAATCGCTTACTATGTGCCAAGCACTGAATGAGGCGCTGGGAATCCCAAAATTCCAGGGCTTGAGAGATGGGGTGGTTCGTGGCAGTGTCAACTATGGTGGGATAGTTAGGTGGGAGAGGACTTGGGAGAGAAGATGAGGAGTTGGCGTAGTGGATACAGCACAGGTTTGGGAGTCAGAAAATCATGGGTTCTAATGCCGGCTCTGCCTCTTGTCTGCTGTGTGACATTGGGCAAGTCACTTCACTTCTCTGTGCCTCAGTTACCTCATTTGTAAAATGAGGATTGAGACTGTGAGTCCCATGCAACAGTGTTCAACCTGCTTTTGCTTGTATCCCCCCAGTGCTTAGTGCAGTGCCTGGCACACAATAAGCACTTAATACCACAATTATTATTATTATTAGGGGTTCGGTTTGGGAGATAGAGTTTAAGGGACCAGCAGGATATCCAGGTAACAATGTCCTGGAGGCAGGAGGAAATATGAGATTTACAGGCTCTTGAGGTCAATTTTGGGGGATTCAGGGATGGCAGCTGAAGCTGGGGGACAGATGAGCTCCCCAAAGGACTGGGTACAGATTGAAAAGAGAAAGAGACCCAGAACACAGCCCTAGGGAACCTCAGGACAGTTCAGGAATGAAAGACAGAAACAATCGGCAAGAGGCTGAAGAAGAATCATCCAGGGAGCTAAGGACAGTTCAGGAATGAAAGACAGAAACGATCGGCAAGAGGCTGAAGAAGAATCATCCAGGGAGCTAAGGAGTCCAAGGAGAGAACTGGGTCAGAAAAACTGAGGTTCGAGAGTGTTTCTAGGAGAAAAGAATCAAAAGGGCTCAAGGAAGCTGAGGAGTCAAAGAGGATTAGGACAGAGTAGAGTCTGCCCATTTCTGAGGGTCTCCCGCATCTCCTCCTCAGAACTAGATTCAGTATGGACTTTTCAGCAAGGGCTGATAGGGCTTTGCACTCCTGGTGTCTGAAGTGAGAGGCCCCTGACGGACATATTCACAATGCTACATTAAAATATATGGTGTATGGATTCACAAGACCAGGAAAAGAATAGGAAACATTTTAGCTGATGTTTAAGCACTCGGATCGAGAGGCTGACTGCCCTTCTGTAAGTGCCTGAAAATTGAAAGCCGTCTAATGAGATCATATTATTCACACCATATGAAGTTGTTCCAGGATGTTGGCAAAAATGAATACCGGGGGAGCTAAAATCCACAGATAAAGGACAATGGTTTCTCTGGAGTGCAATCTCGCGATTCCTTTATTACTCTGGAACTGGTTAAGAGCTTACTATGTGCCAAGCACTGTACTAAGCATTGGGGTAGAAACAAGTTAATCAGGTTAGAACCAGTCCCTGTCCAACAGGGGACTCACAGTCTCAATCCCCATTTTAAAGATGAGTAACTGAGGCCCAGAGAAGTGACGTGACTCACCAAACATTACACAACAGACAAGCGACAAAGCCAGGATTAGAACCCAGGTCCTTCTGCCTTCTTCTGCTCAAGAAGTCTGGAGAGGAATGGTAAGAGGGCAATAGCTAGAGGGGGCCATATGGTCAAAGGAGGGTGGGGTTTTTTTTTTTTAGGATAAGGGAGATATGAGCAAGTTTGAAAGCAGTGGGGAAGAAGTCACTAGAGAATGAACAGATGAAGAGGTGGTCAGGGAGGGGGCAAGCACTGATAGGGCAAGAAAGGGTGGGTCGAAGGTGCAGGTGTAAGGGGTGGATTCTGAGAGGAGGCAGGAGATCTTCTCTTGAGATACCGCCCGGAAAGATGGGAGAGTTGAAGAGGGGGCAGGAGGAGGGAGGGACAGGGGAGGAGCACGGGGGTGATTGTGACAGTTCGTCACAACCCTTTTAAACAGAAAAATGCAGCTGAACTTTAACCCACCAAATTCACTGAAGAGAATGTTAGGATTACCACCCCCAGAAACCACCCAAGTTTCATGCAGGTTTTATACCTTAGAAGTAATAGTCTCTGAAATGCAAGATCAGCAGTATTTTGAGAAAAGGGCAAAAAAACAACATGTCCTCACATGAAGCCCTTCAGAAAGAGAACAAAAGAATGCTACTGTGGCAGAGGGCGTCACCTGACCAACGGAACGTTGCAGATGGAAAATGGGCCCCCATCCTACCACAAAGGAAAATCTGTTTTGGGGGTGTGATCATAGAGAGCATACTTTAAATTTCTGTGGATTTCTGGTCAGGTTAGCCTGAATTTGCTTTTTGTGAATTAACAAGTGACACTGAAAAATAATCCAGGTTACAAAGGGGATAAAGATATCAAAAGTGATTACACTGAACAGTGACTCTTCTTCCCCTTGCCCTACCATCCTCCTCCAAGCTTTCCGTGGCCTTCCTTTCCGCGGTTCTTCTCCAGAGCTTCCCTGAGCTAACCGTTCCCTCCTTCGCACCTGCCACTCACCTAAAACAGTGGCAGGGTACACGCTGACTGATTGTAAACTCCGTAAGCAAGTTTCTGGGTTAATACTGTAGAAACCCACTTACTAATCAAAGAAGCGGCATTTCACTTTGTACTATTGGAGCAGTGTGGGCTAGTGGAAACAGCACAGGCCTGCAAGTCAGAGGATCTGGGCTCTAATCCAGGCTTCGCTATGGCCTTAAGTTTCCTGTAAACTGGGGCAAAATAGCTAGTTTCCTTCCTTCATACTCAATCATATTTATCAAATGCTTATTACATGCAGAGGACTGTACTAAGCTCTTGGGAGAGTACAGTGTTACCATCAAACAGACATATTCCCGGTCTACAATAAATTTACAGTCTAGGGGGACTTGCACTGTGAGCCCCAGGTAGGACAGAGACTGTGTCCAAACTGATTATCTTGTACCTACCCCAGTGCTTTGTGCAGTGCTTCGCACATTGTAAGCCCTGAATACTATTATTATTATCATTACCAAATTGCCCCATCATAGAGCAAATAATTTAGTCCTTGTCTAGAATAAAGGGTTCTAAAGAGTTATTTGCAAACCTGAAATATTGCTATCTCCCAAACACACTCAAGCTATCTAGCTATCTATACTCCCAACAATGTCATTGGCTTCCTGCAGCTGTGATATATTCATTCATTAACTGGTTGGTTTGTTCAATCAAATTAAGTGCTTACTGTGTGCAGAGCACTGTATTAAGTGCTTGGAAAAGTATAATACAGCAATACAGAGTGACAATCCCTACCCACAGTGAGCTCACAGTCTAGAGGGAATAATTATGGTATTTGTTAAGCGCTTACTGTGTGCCAGGCACTGTGCTAAGCACGGGGATGAATACAAGCAAATCAGGGGAAGAGACTGTATTAACTTGGTTCCTTCCACACCGATGGCGCTGTCTCAATCTCACATGTCATCTGAACTGGGAGAGATGAGAGCAGCAGAGCAGAGACCGACTGCTGATTTCACCAGGCCGGGGGCTTCATGGAATGCAATACTACAGCTAATCCCAATCGCTCAGTTAATATTCACTGTGCTTCAACGGGGCACACGTCGGCACTGGACTAAACCCGTGAGAGAGGCACAATATAATTAGTAAACTTCATCCCTCCCCTCAAGGAGTTTACAATCTAGCAGGGGAGAGGGCCTGGAAAATAAATTATAGGGGAATAAAGCATGTACTTAAAGCTTAGCGAGGGAGACGGACATGATTATAAAGAAATAAATTACGGACATGTACATAAGTGATGTGGGGCTGAGGGAGGGATGAATAAAGGGAGCAGATCAGGGTGATATCTGATTTTCTAGTCATCTTCCTCCTCTATCTTCACCCTTTCTAAGACTCCACTTGCCCAAGCTCTCCCTGCCAGCAAATAACTGGTGAAGGAATCACCCTTTGGTCTTAATTCCCCAGTTTGCCCTGGGGAAATCCAAAGCTACATTCAGTTAGTGGGGCGGTTTCACACACCAGATCTTTTTACAAAAGACAAAGTCAATGGATAATACCCAGAGCAAGCCGGGGCTGTGTTATTTTATCCTAGAGTCTGAGACAGCTAAGAAAAAACAAAACAAAACAGCTTTCCATGTAACACCTACTTGTTTATCATGATCTGGTTGGTATCTGACAATGGTCCAGGGAATAGGCAAGGAAACCCACAGAATGAGGGTGCAGCTAGGGGTACAGGAAGGAGAAGCCAATTAAATGAGATACCATCAACCCCACTGCTAGTTTTCATGGACGGTTGCTAGAAAGAACTGTTCATATCCTGCTCTTCCCCAGAGGCTGTGCTTTGAAACTGGCAATCAGATGAGCATATCCTGGTCTTTGTGTCAGTCTGACTACAGTGCTCTCAATCCCAGGTGTGGCTCCCCCAAGCAGTGATGGTTCTACTTCCAAAGGGGGACCTCACCAAGAGCCAAGAGCGATATATCGAGATAAGCAGCAGCAGGAGCAGTGGCATTCATTACCAAGTGAATAGTGTGTGCAGAGCACTGCAATGGCCCTTGGGAACTTACACTAAAAGTAGAAGACACTGATGAAGAGAGAGCCCCCAAGTCCACATGTGAGAATTTCTCAGATTGAAAGCACTGTGTAGATGAGCGATTATTTCCGGGAAATGATGTGCAAATCTGGTAGGATGATCCAAACTTTCCCCCCTCCTGCACTTATTCAAAGCCTCACTGAAGGCACAGCTCCTTCAGTGGAGCTGGACTCAGTCCCTGTCCCACATGAGACTCACAGTCTCAATCCTTACAGATGAGGTAATCAAAGCCCAGAGAAGTGAAGTGATTTGCTCAAGGTCATAAAGCAGACAAGTGGCAGAGTTGGGATAGAACCCATGACCTTCTGACTCCCAAGCCTGGGCTCCATCCACTAGGCCACGCTGCTTCTCGCCCTGCTGCACTTGCCCAGAGTACAAGAGCTCTGCATACAGTGCGTTCTCAATAAATACCAGTAATTGTTTGTGTCTTCCTGAGTAAGGTACACTCCACAGTCGCCAACACCTCCACCCTTGTAGTCACCCCTCGTACTGATTAGCCCTAAATGGACCTGACCCCCTACTCCACAAACTACATCACTTCCTCCCTATGCCCTTCATTCTTTTCCCTCCGCCATATTAGGCAGCCTCCAGGCCAAGAAGAGCAACAGGCAAGAGGCCCTTGAAACATCACCCTCTTCGCCTCCCATTTTCCTCCTTCCACCGGCAACTCCAGGAGGGAAACAATAGTTTACTGACCTAATCAAAAGCAGCTGCTCAGAATACCATAAGGATGATGAATGTACGTTAAGCCCCCTTAACAAAACCAGGTCTTATTAGGGCTGTGACTGGAGCACTTATTTCATTGCTTTCATTGGGGAATCATGTGTTGGAAAAAGGAAGGGGGGGGGGAACCCTCCTGTAGGTCTCATTTAGCAAAAAAGCTGGGTAATTAGCCAAATAGCATAATTAAGGGGCAGAGATAGAGGGTCCATTGTGAGCACCAGCCTAACAGCAAGAAACACCTCCGGGCAAGAATGCAGCATTCTTTGCAGGGGAGGGAGGCAATGATCAGAGGCGCTCACAAGGAGACACCGTACAGCACAAACTCCAGCTAGAAAAACCAAGGCGAAATTTAATCTACCGAAAAGCTAGAGTGGATGCGCCCCGAGATGAGCCTGGAAGCGGTATTGGCTGTGCCACCCGTTAGAGACAAATTTTGAGGGGGCAGGCCTGACTGAAGAGGCCCTTGGGCATCGCAAACACTTTCATTCATTCATTCATTCTATCCTATTTATTGAGAGCTAACTATGTGCAGAGCACTGTATTCAGCGTTTGGAAAGCAATAATGAGAGACAATCCCTGCACCTGTTGCCACCCACCAGGATATGAAGCAGTGTGGCCTATGGGATAAAGTGCAGGTCTGGGAGTCCGACGGCTCTGGGTTTGAATCCCGGCTCTGCTCCTTGTCTGCTTTGTGACCTTGGGCGATTCACTTAACATCTTTGCCTCAGTTACCTCGTCTGAAAAATGGGGGTCAAGATTGGGAGCCCTATGTGGGACAGGGCCTCTGTCCAACACAATTATCTTGTACCTACCTGAGCACTTAGTACAGTGCTTGACACATAGTAAGGGCTTAAATATCACAATTATTATCATTCCACTTTAAGCTGAATTAGGGGAGCCTACAAACCTTCTTCAGAAGCATACATACTTCATGCTGGTTTGAATTTCCTCCAATTCCTGGCTGGGTTGAATGTGCAGTTTGATTGGTGGATGTGGAATTTGGGAAGTGCTAAATGTGCCCCGAGCAATGTGCTGGGGTAGATATACCATAGATAATCAGGTTAGTCAGTTAGCCAGTCAATCGTATTTAGTATTATTATTATGGTGCTACTTGTTAAGCGCTTACTATGTGTCAAGCACTGTTCTAAGTGCTGGGGGAGATACAAGTTAATCAGGTTGAACACAGTCCCTGTCCCACATGGGGTTCACACTCTTAATCACCATTTTACAGATGAGGTAACTGAGGCACAGAAGTGAAGTGACTTGCCCAAGGTCACACAGCAGACATGTGGGATTCAGAATTAGAACCTAGGTCCTTCTGACTCCCAGGCCTGTGCTTTATCCACGAAGCCACGCTGCTTCATTAGGCTTGCTGCTTCACTGAGCAATTACTAGGTGCGGAGCACTGTACTAAACACTTGGAAGAGTACAACAGAACAATATAACAGACACATTCCCTGCCCACAGCGCGTTTGTGGTCTAGACGGGGACACAGTCAGGTCAGACAGAATCCCTGTCCCACAAGAGCCTCACAGTCTAAGGAAGACAGAGAACAGGTATTTTATGTAAGTTTTTCCAGTGCAAGTCATAGCACAACTCTTCTTTGGTCCTTTTTATGTGGCTCCTGGGCTCCTTCCTTTTTTATTTTTTCCACGCTGCTTTGAGATGCTCTGGCAAAGTGGGACTTGTTAGAGTAATATATTTAGCAAATTTGGAAATGCTTGCACCTGACTCTGGAGCCATAAGTAGACTTACAACTGCTAGAATTTAAATCCATTCGATGTTCTCTAAATTCAAAGAAGATGAATGCTCTCTATCCAAGCGGCCACCACATTGGCCTGGGCGAGTTTTTTGTTTTGATTTTTTAAGGGCTTTTGTTAAGCACTTACTATGTGCCAGGCACTGTTTTAAGCACTGGGGTAGATAAAGGTAATCTGGTTGGACACAGTCCCTGTTCCACATGGGGCTCACAGTCTCAATCCCGATTTTACAGATGAGATAGGTAAGGCCCAGAGAAGTAAGTGACTTACCCAAGGTCACAGAGTGGAGAGGTGGTAGAGCTGGGATTAGAACATAGACCCTTCTGACAGCCAGGCCCATGTCCTATCTCACCTCGACGACTGCTTATGCCTCCTCGCTGACCTCCCTGCCTCCAATGTCTCCCCTCCCCAGGCCACAGTTCACTCTGCTGCACCGACCATTTTTCGACAACGTCCTTTCCTGAATGTCTCCCCTGACTTCAAAAACCTCCAATGGTTGCCAAGGCTCCAGGGGCTCAGTAAACATTATTGATTGATCGATTGATAAGAAACGGGATTGATTGATAAGCAGCGCCATGGCCAAGCAGAAAGACTTATCATGTGAGACTCAAGGTCTGAATACTAGTTCCGACTCGGCCACTAACCTTGAGACGAGGAGAAATTCACCATGACCCTTGTCCTCCCTCCCAACCCCTACTATATAATGATATTAGCCATGCTCTCCTTCCCTAAGGTAGGAAGTGTATGAATCACCATTTCCATCACATCATATTTGCTGAACACCCCACTATGTGCATGGCACTTAATGAAGAACTTGGGAGAAAAACTACAACTGGAAGCAATAAATGTGGCCATACAGAAAGAGCACGGGCCTGGGAGTCAGAGGACCTGGGTTCTAATTCCAGTTTTGCCACATGCCTCCTGAGTGAGCTAGGGCCCGTGACTTCATTTCTTGTTTTTTTTTATTTTTTTCTATTACCAGGTTTTTCGATTACATGATCGAAAAATTAGGAATGATTCTGAGCCCCATGTGGCACATGAACTGTGTCCAACCTGATTATTTTGTATCTAACGCAGTGCTTAGTACAGTTCCTGGCACATCGTTAACACTTTAAAAATGCCATTTTTTAAAAAAAAAAGTGGTTTCTGACTCCAGGAGCTCGCAATCCACTGGAGTAGAAAAGTAAAGATGAATTGCCAAATTATCCAAAGGTGAGAGTAAGAAAACGGATACAAATACTTTTTTAAAATAAGCAATAAGCAAATAAACAAGATACATGTATGAATGGTATGACTGTAAACCTGTTGTGGGCAGGGAGTGTGCCTTGTTTATTGTTGCATTGTACTCTTCCAAGCACTTAGTACAATGCTCTGCTCAATAAATACAACTGAATGAACTGAATGAAAAGGACAAATCCAGTTAACTGCTTTCTTAACTGAATGCCTCCTGGGGCTGACCCAAACCCCTCCAGTAAAGCCAAAGGCTTAGCAGTGGCCCAACAGTTCAATGCTTCCCCGGAATTAGTCGTGGGACATATATTTGTGGGGTGGCCTTGAAGAGTTGCAATAGGCAAGCCAAAGACCTAAGTCGAAACAGCCATCTGCAGCCTGGGCCTTGCTCAGGTCTCAAATTGGGCTACTGAACCACACTAAGGCCTTAGATGACACTGAACCTGGCTGGTTTCACAGAGCAAAATGGACCAATCCAATTTGCAACCCAAGTAGAGTTTTATATGGTTAATGGGAAATGAATTTTTTCATTCATTCATTTGTATTTATTGAGCGCTTACTATGTGCAGAGCACTGTACTAAGCGCTTGGAATGTACAATTCGGCAACAGATAGAGACAATCCCTGCCCAATAATAGGCTCACATTCTAACCGGGGGAGACGAACAAAAACAAGACCGCCCTTACAGAATGAGTGTGGCCTCTGGAACCCCCGTTCTGTTACAGGTAAGCTACCTTTCGTCCATGACCTTTTCCTCTCCCGCTCTCTCCTCCTCCTCGCCCTTTCAGAAACGTGGCTCACTCCCGAAGACACGGTCTCCGCTGCTGCTCTCTCCAGCAGAGGTCTCTCCTTCTCCCACTCCCCCAGACTCACCGGTAAGGGAGGAGGCATCAGCTTCCTCCTCTCACCCCGTTGCCGCTTCCGCACTATCCCTCCTCCCCCCTCCCTCTCCTTCCCCTCCTTCGAAGCCCATATCATTCGCCTCTACCACCCCTTCCAGATACTTGTCGCTGTCATCTACCGCCCTCCCTGTCCCACCTCCGACTTCTTCAACCACCTAGACCCCTTCCTCACCTTCCTTCTCTCCTTCTCTCTGCCCACTCTGATCCTCGGAGACTTCAACATCCATATGGACGTACCCGACGACTCCTCTGCCGCCCGCCTATCCCTCCTCGACTCTGCCGACCTCCTCCTCCACCATACTGCGCCCACTCACCGACTCGGTCACACCCTCGATCTCGTCATCTCCTACCGCTGCACTATCTCCTCCCTCACCAACTCTGAAATCCCTCTCTCTGACCATAACCTTCTCACCTGCCTCATCTCTCACACTCCCTCCCCCTGCAAATCTTCGCTACTGCCCCACAGAGACCTCCGCTCTCTCGATCCCATCCGTCTTTCCAAAAGCATCTCTCCTCACCTTGCCGCCCTGTCCTCACTTCCCACTCTCGATGATCAGGTCTCCGCTCTCAACTCCACCCTCTCTACTCATCTCGACTCTCTCCCCCACTTTCCCTCCGCCGCTCTCGCTCCACTAACCCACAGCCCTGGATCACCTCCTCTGTCCACCTCTTACTCTCCTATGCTCGAGCTGCTGAGTGCTCCTGGCGAAGATCCAAGCACCAAGCCGACCTCACACACTTCAAATTTATCCTTTCCTGCCTTAACTCTGCCCTCTCCTCCACCAGGCAAAATTTCTTCTCCTCCCTCATCGACACCCATGCCCGTCACCCCCGCCGATTGTTCCGGACATTTAACTCTCTCCTTAGGCCCCCTGTTCCTCCCCCTCTCCCATCTCTCACCCCCAATGATCTGGCCACCTATTTCACCACAAAAATTAACACAATCAGGTCTGAGCTCCCGAAAGTCACCCCTCCGCCTCTCCCCTCCCCCCCCACCAACCCTCTCCCCTACTTTTCCATCCTTCCCTGCAGTATCCTCAGAGGAGATGTCCTCACTCCTCGCAAGTGCCACCCCCTCCACCTGCGCCTCGGACCCCATTCCCTCTCACCTTATTAAAACCATCGGCCCTGCCCTCCTCCCTTCCTTAACTTCTATTTTTAACCACTCAATCTCCAATGGCTCCTTCCCCTCTGCCTTCAAACATGCCCACGTCTCCCCATCCTAAAAAAAACCCGCTCTTGACCCCACTTCCCCTTCCAGTTATCGCCCTATCTCCCTACTATCCTTCCTTTCCAAAATCCTAGAACGAGTCGTCTACAATCGCTGCTTAGAATTCCTTAACTCCCATTCTCTCCTGGACCTCCTCAGATCTGGCTTCCGTCCCCTCCACTCTACCGAGACTGCTCTCTCTAAGGTCACCAGTGACCTCCTTCTTGTCAAATCCAATGGCTCCTACTCCATTCTAATCCTCCTTGACCTCTCTGCTGCCTTTGACACTGTCGACCATCCCCTCCTCCTCCATACCTTATCTCACCTTGGCTTCACGGACTCCGTCCTCTCCTGGTTCTCCTCTTACCCCTCTGGCCGGTCCTTCTCGGTCTCCTTCGCTGGTGCCTCCTCCTCCTCCCATCCTTTAACTGTTGGAGTTCCTCAAGGGTCAGTTCTCGGCCCTCTTCTGTTCTCCATTTACACTCACTCCCTCGGTGAACTCATTCGCTCTCACGGCTTCGACTACCATCTCTACGCAGATGACACGCAGATCTACATCTCCGCCCCTGTCCTCTCCCCTTCCCTTCGGGCTCGCATCTCCTCCCGCCTCCGGGACGTCTCCACCTGGGTGTCGGCCCGCCACCTAAAACTCAACATGAGCGAGACTCCCTCCCAAACCCGGTCCTCTCCCAGACTTCCCTATCATCGTGGATGGCACGACCATCCTTCCCGTCTCTCGGGCCCGCAATCTCGGTGTCATCCTTGACTCGTCTCTCTCATTCACCCCACACATCCGGTTTCACCTTTACAATATCGTCAAGATCCGCCCTTTCCTCTCCACCCAAACGGCTACCTTACTGCTACGGGCTCTCGTTATATCCCGGCTAGACTACTGTGTCAGCCTTCTCTCTCATTTCCCTTCTTCCTCTCTCGCCCCGCTCCAGTCTATTCTTCACTCCACTGCCCGGCTCATCTTCCTGCAGACATGATCTGGGCCTGTCACTCCCCTTCTTAAACACCTCCAGTGGTTGCCTATCAACCTCCGCTCCAAACAAAAACTCCTCACTCTAGGCTTCGAGGCTCTACATCACCTTGCCCCTTCCTACCTCTCCTCCCTTCTCTATTTCTACCGCCCACCCCGCACGCTCTGCTCCTCTGACGCCCACCTCCTCACCGTCCCTCGGTCTCGCCTATCCCGCCGTCGACCCCCCGGGCCACGTCCTCCCGCGGTCCCGGAACGCCCTCCCTCCTCACCTCCGCCAAACTGATTCTCGTCCCCTCTTCAAAACCCTACTTAAAACTCACCTCCTCCAAGAGGCCTTCCCAGACTGAGCTCCCCTTCTCCCTCTACTCCCTGTACCGCCCCCCCCTTCACCTCTCCACAGCTTAACCCTCTTTTCCCCCCATTTCCCTCTGCTCCTCCCCCTCTCCCTTCCCATCCCCTCAGCACTGTACTCGTCTGCTCAACTGTATATATTTTCTTTACCCTATTTATTTTGTTAATGAATTGTACATCGCCTTGATTCTATTTAATTGCCATTGTTTTTACGAGATGTTCTCCCCCTTGACTCTATTTATTGCCATTTTCTTGTCTGTCTGTCTCCCCCGATTAGACTGTAAGCCCGTCAAATGGCAGGGACTGTATCTGTTGCCGACTTGTTCATTCCAAGTGCTTAGTACAGTGCTCTGCACATAGTAAGCGCTCAATAAATACTATTGAATGAATGAATGAATGAATGAAAAACTCACTAAAGCAACAAATAATCACAATGCATCGCTCATTTAATTTGGACTTCTCCCTAATTTTGCCTCCTATATGGACTCTAATTTGATCAATAAATCGCTAAGAGGAGGGGACGAGATGTGGAATCTTGCCCTCTTTCTCCTGCAGCAGCAGGTACTGTACTTTCTTAGTTTCCCAACACTCCATCTTTCTTCACCCCATCTCCCGCTCTCCCTTTGTGAACCATCCCCTCTATTCTCCCTCTCTCATTCTCACGTACTTTACCCCGGCTCTTAACTACTTATGATAAGTGTTTACTAGTGCCAAGTACGGGGATAAAATTGGGATAATCAGCTCAGGAGGCCCCCTGTCCCACTCAAGGCTCAGAGAAGGCAAAGGTGCCGAATTTTCACTGTGAGGGCAGGAGAAGAGGCAAGGATTTTAAGGGGGTGGGAGTGAGGGGGAGATGGAGACCTGGAGGGGTCAGGCTTCAAAGAGCTAGCTGGACAGAAAGTCATCGTTTTGAGTCTTTTTAGCTTTAACTGGAAACTCTAGGGGCTTGTTAGAGACCTGGGATTCAAAAAGCTCAAAAAGCCGTGGGGGGCACTGACTCCATGGATATAGCCCTGAAAACAACTTCAGGCCTTAACTCCTGTTTACAGTTACAAGTGAAGAAGCAGTGTGAGCTGGTGGGACAAATAGAGGGTGGGGAGTCAGAAGACCTGGGTTCTAATCCCAAGACTGCCTCTTACAAGTCACTTGACTTCGCTGTGCCTCAGCTTCCTCATCACAGAGAAGCAGCGTGGCTCAGTGGAAAGAGCACGGGCTTGGGAGTTCGAATCCCGGCTCTGCCACTTGTCAGCTGTGTGACTGTGGGCAAGTCACTTCACTTCTCTGTGCCTCAGTTACCTCATCTGTAAAATGGGGATTAACTGTGAGCCTCACGTGGGACAACCTGATTACCCTGTATCTACCCCAGTGCTTAGAACAGTGCTTGGCACATAGTAAGCGCTTAACAAATACCAACATTTTACTATTATTATTATTATCAATTTCCCATCACTGTAGACGGCACCACCATCCGCCCCAACTTGAGCCTTGGAATTATCCTCGGCTCATCTCTCTCACTCAATGCGCAGATTCAATCTGTCACCAAACACTGTTGTAACAGCGCTAAAATCCACCCTCTCCAAACTGCTACCGTGATAATTCAAGCATTTATCCTACCCCGCTTTGGTTATTGCATCAGCCTCCTTGCTGACCTCCCTGCCTTCTGTCTCTCCCTACTCCAGTCCACACTTCATTCTGCTGCCCAACTCATTTTTCTACAAAACTGTTCAGTCCATTTGCCCATTCCCTAAGAATCTCCAGTGGTTGCTCACCCACCTCCACATTAAACAGAAACTTCTTACTGTAAGACTTTCAAGCACTCAATCACCTTGCTTGTTCCTACTTTACCTCACTTATTTCCTACTACAAACCAGCCCACACACTGCTCTCCTGTAATCCAACCTACTCGCTGAATCTCGATCTTGTCTATCTCGCCACCGACCTCTCACCCATGTCGGGCCTCTGGCTCGGCATGCCCACCCTCTTCATATCCAACAGACCTTCAAAGCCTTATTAAAAGCACATCTCTAAGAGTCCTTTCCCAACTAAGCTCTCATTTCTTTTTCTCCCGTGTCCTTCTATGGCACCCTGGCATTTGGATTTGCACCTTTTATTCACCACTCCCTCAGTCCCCCAGCACTTATGTCCATAATATATTTATTAATATTAATGTCTCTATTTCCCTCTAGACTGTAAGTTCAATGTGGGCAAGAAACATGTCTACCAATCCTGCTATATAGTACTCTCCCAAATAATTAGTAAAGTGCTCAGCACATAGTAAGTGCTCACTAAATAGAGTTGACTGACCTGTAAAATAGAGATTTAATACCTGTTCTCCCCACTTCTTAGACTGGGAACCCCATATAGCATGGGGGCTATGTCTGGGCCTGATTGTCTTGTATTGACACAAAGAAAGTGCTTAAGAAATATTACTGTACAATAATAATAAGGTCCAGGTTATATCCCGCACTCCTCCCTTCACCTCAGCCTTGTCACTCCCACGATGACAGTAACTATTCTGCGTGGATCTGTCCCTCTCTGGGAGTTGTTGCACACGATTACTGGAATGGTATGGTTCTGTAAAAACCTAAGTTTTAATTTTATTTTATTTTTTCTCCAATACCTACAGCAGTCCCTCTTAAATGCCACAGCTGAATTCTTCAAGAGGGTGCATTACTACTAATGAAATCACATCTGGCTGTTAGTTGTTTTGCTGGGAAATAAGATGATTTGCAATCCCATCCACCAAGTTCCTGACTGCCCTCGCATATACATCTATTCACAAAAGTTATGCCTAAATTTTGGATGGAAGAGTTGCTTTTAGAGATACTATATATGAAAATACTGGGCTATAATAATAATACTAATAACAGTGGTATTTGTTAAGTGCTTACTATGTGTCAGGCACCATACTAAGCGCTGGGGGGAATACAAGCAAATCAGGTTGGACACAGTCCCTGTCCACGTGAGGCTGTACTGAAGGCACATACATTTCTGGGATTGAGCAATCAATCAATCGTATTTACTGAGCACCTAATGTGTACAAAGCACTGTACTAAGCTTTTGGCAGAGCACAATAAATACAACAATAAATGGACAGATTCCCTATGCACAATGAACTTATACACTCGATTCACAACTGAGACAGTTATCAGAAATCATATATATTGGTCTGTTCATACTGCAACGACCTTAAATCATCTCTAATTTTTTCATTTTGCTTTATTTACTTGTTATATTTTCTTTAAACTCTGACTCCTCCTAGATAAGTTAACTTCTGCTGTTACAAAATTCAATCATTTAGATGCAAAACTAGTCATAGAGAGACCACCACAGTACCTGCTACCTTTTTCTCCCTGCCTTGGGGGAGGTAGGAGGCCCCACCCTCCAGCATGCTACCTGGGCACCGGGATGGGGATAAAAGCTGCTCCATCGCCATCAAGAAAAGAAAAACACCGTGGCAACCACCCAGGGTCACTGTTCCCGGCATCCTGCCTCGCTATGGGACTCCTCCATCCCAGTCGAGACCCTGAGCCATTCATTGTAAGTTTAGACTATAAGCTCTAGACTGGAAGCTCTAGTGGGCAGTGAAGTGTCTGTTTATTGTTATAATGTACTCTCCCAAGTGCTTAGTACAGTGCTCTGCACACAGTAAGCGCTTGATAAATACGATTGACTGACAATGTCTGGATCTGTGATCTTTTGTTTCCTCTGAACTGTAAATCTCATCATTATTATTATTCTATTATTTTATTTGTTAAGCGCTATATGCCAGGCACTGTACTAAGCACTGGGGTAGGTGTGAGCCCGTTGTTGGGTAGGGATTGTCTGTATCTGTTGCCAAACTATACTTTCCAATCACTTAGTACAGTCCTCTGCACACAGTAAGCACTCTAAAAATACAATTGAATGAATATAAGTTGGACACAGTCCTTTGTCCTAGATAGGGCTCACAGTCTTACTCCCCATTTTACAAATGGGGGAACTGAGGCCCAGAAGTTGAATGATTTGCCAAGTGCCACAGCAGACAAGTGAAGGAGTCAGGATTAGAACCCAGGTCTTTATGACTTCCAAGCCCGTGCTCTATCCACTAGGCCTCGCTACTTCATTGTGGGCAGGGAATGTTGTACTGTATTCCCCAAAGCATTCAGTACAGCACTCTGCACAAACTAAGCACTCAATAAATACCATGAATTGATGGACTGATTTGGTATTCACCCCATTCTCAGCCTCACAGCACTTATGTATATATATAGGATTTATTTAGTATTAGTATCTGTCTTCCCCTCTGGACTGGAAGCTCACTGTTCGCAAAGATCGTGTCTACCAGTTCTGTTGTATTGTAACCGATCAATCGTATTTATTGAGCGCTTACTTTGTGCACAGCACTGTACTAAACCAAGCACTTAATACAGAGTTCTGCACAAAATAAGTGCTCCATAAAAGCCACTGATAGATTGCTGCATCTGTGCTGAGTTTTAACCGTTTTGTCACCTCTGATGCATCCATCTCCAATCCCTTCTCCCCACTTTCACTTAGATCGTTTACTCACCCAGAGCCACAGATGGTGTCTAATTCCCACTTTTGTATTCTCTCCTAGTGCTCAGTACAGTGTTTTGTATGCAGTAAGTGCTTAATAAATCCTATTCTACGTTAATGACTAACGTACTTAATATATAACTGGTAATTGACACGGACTCCAACCACAGAAGGCT
The DNA here is from genome assembly GCF_004115215.2 of Ornithorhynchus anatinus. Lineage (NCBI taxonomy): Eukaryota > Metazoa > Chordata > Mammalia > Monotremata > Ornithorhynchidae > Ornithorhynchus > Ornithorhynchus anatinus. The sequence goes on from NC_041744.1 coordinate 15,187,129, forward strand.
TAATATGTAATGAGCACCAACTAAGTCTCATTTTAAGACAGACTATATTGGGGTACCTATACTTTCTCTTCTTATGGCCACACGAAAGAAACAATAACAAGTCATATACGGGAGGGTTAAAGAACACAGCACTTAGTAAGGCGATTTGCACACAGTAAGCGCTCAATAAACACGACTGAATGAACAGAGCGGCTTACCTCTACGCTAATATTTGTCAGGCCGAATTAATCAGGTGGCAGGCCCTATTTGGCCTAGGGGCTCTAGTCTGGATGTCTACTTGCACAGAAAGAATGGGGCCTGAGAGTGTAATGAGACTCAAGAAATCCAGGTGTGCACTTGAGAGAGAAGAAAAAAATGTGTGTGTATGAATAAGGTAACAAACTAGTCAAGATAAAAGGCTGAAAATCTGTTTCCCTCACCAATCTTAACTCTTGTTTAACTTCGACTAATATTAATATTGTTTAACTCTCTCAGAAAAATAAACAGATTCCTGGAAGACAAGGGATTATGTCTTACTTGCTTTTATGTGTTTACATGCAGCACCTAATGCATAGGCCACTAAAATTGGTGGGCAGTTAATAAATACTACTGAATGATTCAAAGAGTGCTAACTCATTTATGTGTAAAATCAGTTCACTGCAAATGGAAAAAATCATTCGGTTTGTAATAGCCCTTACCTAAATATCTGGGCTTAAAGAATAAAGTAGTTGGTTTCCTTTTTTTTTGTAGCAGCGATAATAGAAGCAGCAGCATTTGACCAAGTTAGGTGCAGTGCACTGCACTAAAAACAAAACAAGCAAGGAATAATTTCCTGCTCACAGGTATTTACTGAGACATCAAAATATATAATTGAACAACTGAAAAAGTACACATCCGTAAAATACAGATTAAGACCGAGAGTCCCATGTAGGACAGGGTCTGTGTCCACCCTGACTTGACTGTACCCACTCCAATGCTTAGTACAGTGTCAAATACCATTGTTATTATTAAACCCAATTTGCTTGTATCCACCCCAGTGATTAGTACAGTGTTAAAGACTGTTATTATTATTATTAAACCCAATTTGCTTGTATCCACTCCCACGATCAGTACAGTGCCTGGCACATACTTAGTGCTTAAAAAAATACTATATTATTATTAAGCACATAAGTCCTAGAGAAGGCTGATGGGTTTATAACATGACCTGGGAATGGGTCAGAGAATCAAAAAATCAGAGAAGGTTGGTTGGAGGAGGTGGCTTAGTACAGTACTCAACACACAGTAAAGTGTTTAACAACCGCCACTTATTTTTTGTTAATAATGTTATTATCATTACGGAGGGCTTTGAATATAGGGAGGACAGTGGTCTGTTGGATTTGGGAAGCAAAGGAGTTTGAGGCAGGGGAACTGTCTGAGTAAGGTGACAGAGGCCAGAGTCAAGACCCAAGTACAATCAGAAGGTTTGTTCATTTTACTGCATGTACCTAAAACAGGATAAATACAGAACACCCCACCCTGTTCATTTCAAATTTGGTGCCAGAAATGTCTCCTTTAGCTGAATTCAATCCACATACTTAAAACTCCCAGAAAGACATGGTACTCTAAGGGTCTTTCTAGAATTTCTGGATCTTTTTCCAGGCTTTTAGAAGGCCCCTAAGCTGACTTGGAGAGATGAGCAAAGCAGAACCCCTCTTCCTCCAAAATGCTATTATTAATTCCACATCCTCATTCAGAAAACGGTGAGGCTTAGGTAGCACCATGAGATGAAGGCAAGAGTCAAGATTGCAGAAGATATTTTCAATGTTCCGAGGACTTTTAACGGGAGCGCTGAACAGTGAATACTGAGACTCATTGAACTAAGGAATCAGGCAGGGAATTCTTGCCCCCTCCCAACAACCACCCCTTCCCCGGTTTTTTGGTTTGAGTTAGGGGGAGGGGAACCAAGGCCCTCACTCTTTACCCAGCGGTAAAAGATGCATCTCGAGAATACTTGCTCACCTCCCCACAAAATGGTAGATTCAGGTTCCAATTTATTCCCAGCAAAACAAGGGCCCCATTCTGTTTCCAACTGGAAACGAATTGCAGGTGCTGCCCCATTTTATTCTTTAAAGCAAATATCACTGTGAGGTTCTGCCCCTATTCAGGGTGAGCAGCTCTATTGACGTTACCATGGTAGTCGAGGCGAACTAATCTATTTGGGCTGTTCAAGAGCAAAAAGAGAAAATACCTCAACAAAAGGACTGGATTTGGAGAGAATGTCACTTGAAGGTGTGTGAAGAAACCAAGATGTTGAAACGTCCAAGCACCTGGGCTCCTGAAGAGTGAGCGCCACCCTTCAATTCCTAACAAAGCCTTGGGTAGGCTTCCGATGGCAGAAAATTGCTAAGCTCTTTTCAATACAGGTTAACTTCCTCCCTCCCCTTCTCATTTCTCCACCATTGCTTTCTTCCCTTCCCCCACAACCATCCTGGATAGAGACACCCACACACACAGAAAAACACACACATACTCACACTCTCTCTCTCTCTCTCTCTCTCTCTCTCTCAGAGGTGAGATTTCAAAGATAAGCCAAGAGAGCTTTAGCCCCAGTGCTGGAGGCTAATGCTAACCTATCAGAAAAATGACCCACTACAAATCTCCTGACCAAGGATTAAGAAAAACAATACAGTAGGTATGAGGGAGTCCTCCCCTCCTCCTCCTCTTCCCAGCAGCTCACCCAAGAACTCCAGCATCCCAAGATGCTCTGGGAGACAAATACTTGAAAAAACAGCACTCTAATACGAAACATCTGGGGAGGTTTATCACTACTGAGTTCAGTGCTGTGCTATTCATTCATTCGTTCAGTTGTATTTCTTGAGCACCTTCTGTGTGCAGGACACTGTACTAAGAACTTGAGAGAGTATGATATAACAATAAACACACATTCCCTGCCCATGACAAGCTTACAATCTAGAGGCAGAGACACACACTGTTTTGTTTTATGTCGCCGAGTCATCTCTGACCCATAGCAACACCATGGACACATCTCCCCCAGAAAGCCCCACCTCCATTTGCCATTAATGTAATTAAATAAATTATAGATGTGTACATCTGTGCTTTGGGGTTCGGAGGGGGGATAAATATGAGTCATTCATGCAACCGTATTTAATGAGTACTTACTGTGTGCAAAGCACTGCACTAATTGATTGGGAAAGTGCAGTATAACAATAAACGGTGACATTCCTTGCCCACAGTGGGCTTAGTCTAAAGGGCCGGTGACAGACAGAAGGGAGCAAGTCAGGGAGATGCATAAGGGAGTGGGAGAAGAGGAAAGGAGGGTTTAGACGGGGAAGACCTCTTGGAGGAGATGTGCCTTCAATTAGGCTTTGAAAGCGGGGAAGAGTCTGTTGGATTTGGGAAGGGAGGATGGGAGTGAGGGGTCGGCGGCTGAGACAGACAAGATGTAGGTATACTGAAAGGTTAGCATTAGAGGAGTGAAGTGTGTGGGCTGGGGTGCAGTCGGAAAGTAATAAGGTGAGGTAGGAGGAGGCAAAGTGGCTGAGTGTTTTGAAGCCAATGCTGAGGAGTTTTTGTTTGATAAGGAGGTGGATGGGCAACCACCAGAGTTTCTTGAGGAGTGGGGAAACATGTCCTGAACATTTCTGTACTATTTACATGAACACGGCAAGGGGAGACTTGCTGAAGCCCGGAACTAGGAGAAATAACACCAGCCACAACTCGTTTTGATAACTGTGCCTGCAAAATGCTCCCCATGGACCTCTTTAGGACTCACAACTTTTCCATTGACTTCTCCCAGAGTACTATGGAAATGCCATAGTCCTCACATGGCTCGACTCAGCTGAACATATGAATCTACAATTAATACTGTCCTCATTTTCCAACATTGAGAATGGTCACCTCCAATCACACCTAAAGGTCTGTATTCTGAATCAAACCAAATTTCAGAGGTCTGAGTCGTGGCAGCATTAAATTCTATACCGTACATGGTTGACTTCAAATATTTGAGGTCAACTACGATCATTTATTATGGAAATGATGATTGTTATTATGTAAGAACTATATATATATACATATATATATAATAATGTTGGTATTTGTTAAACGCTTACTATGTGCCGAGCACTGTTCTAAGCGCTGGGGTAGACACAGGGGAATCAGGTTGTCCCACGTGGGGCTCACGGTCTTAATCCCCATTTTACAGATGAGGTAACTGAGGCACTGAGAAGTTAAGTGACTTGCCCAAAGTCACAGCTGACAAGTGGCCGAGCTGGGATTCGAACCCATGACCTCTGACTCCAAAGCCTGAGCTCTTTCCACTGAGCCACGCTGCTTCTCTCTCTCTATATATATATATTTGGTGGTATTTGTTAAGCGCTTACTATGTGCGAAGCACTGTTCTAAGCACTGGGGGATACAAGGTGATCAGGTTGTCCCACGTGGGGCTCACAGTTTTAATCATTTTACAGATGAAGTAACTGAGGCACAGAGATGTTAAGTGACTGGCCCAAAGTCACACAGCTGGCAAGCGGCAGAGCTGGGATTAAAATGTTGGTATTTGTTAAGCGCTTACTAGGTGCCGAGCATTGTTCTAAGCGCTGGGGGAGATACAGGGTAATCAGGTTGTCCCATGTGGGGCTCACACACTTTTAATCCCTATTTTACAGATGAGGGAACGGAGGCACAGAGAAGTTAAGTGACTTGGCCACAGTCACACAGCTGACAAGTGGCAGAGCCGGGAGTCGAACTCATGACCTCTGACTCCGAAGCCCAGGCTCTTTCCACTGAGCCACGTGATTAGAACCCACAACCTCTGCTTCCCAAGCCTGGGCTCTTTCTACTGACTGAGCCACGCTGCTTAGTTAAGTCCTGAGAGGAAAGATGTGGTTTTCTGTCACGGCTGCTATAAAGATCCAGAAAGGGATTTGAATTGAGGTTTAGTGATCAGGGCATTGATTCAGCTGTTTGTTCTTTGACCTAATTTTAAATAGCTCAAGAATGGAGGATTTTAACTTTGTTGTAGACTGTAAGCTCCCTGGGGCAGGGATTCTATCTACCATCTCTGCTATATTGTACTTTCCCAAGTCCTTAATACAGTGCTCTGCACATAGTGAGCGCTCAATAAATACCATTAGTTGACTGACTGCTAGTCAGTCAACTCATCATCTAGGAGGGTAAACTAAAGGAATAAGATAAATTACAGAACTTGAGAATTTTAAAATTCTGACTGTTTTTTTGGTTATATCTCTGCACTCTGATCCATACAATCGACAGTTGATTATTCCAAAGTAGGTTACCCGTGACCTTTTGTATCACTTTTTTCCTGTTTGCCCCTCACCATTTGGATATTTCTCCACTCATTAGCACCTCTCCCCTAGGGATTAGCCACATTTCAGTTCTCTGCATTTCCCCTGGAATCGTTTAAAATCATCCGCTTGAACAAGAGAGAGTCCTACAGCAGTAAGTACTGATTATTTTTAAAAAGGGAGTGGTTAGTAGTAAATATCAAGCCTGTGGCACTGTAATAACTGTGGCATTTTGTGAAGTGCTTACTATGTGCCTAGCACTGTACTAAGCACTGAGATAGAAATAAATTAGTGAGGTTGACCAAGTCCCTGTCCCACATGAGTCTCCCAGTTTTAAGGGAACGGAGACCCAAGATCAGAATCAAGTATTTTGGGTTGGATCTTTTTAAAGGCAAAGTGCTTTAATGTTTAGCCTGACCATCTGTTTTAAGGAAGCTACAAAAGGGGTAATATAATCTCACCTTGTAAAATACAAAGGCATTTAATCCCCCAGACAACACATTGCCCAACTGGTCAGTTGCAACATGGGGTATTTGCACTTTTCCCAGTGCACTACAGGCCAGTGATGTAGATTAGATTACAGGACATATAGGACACATGGCAAGTGTCAACTATGGCGAGTACCTCCTTCCTCCTGAAGGAGGCTAAGCCAGTGGCGGGGGTTCAAGGTGCCCATCATGTAAAACAGGAGTTAGTTCCTCTTCTTCCCTCCCCACTTACAGCTCCATCTTCCCCTCGGGTGCCAACTCTGCCTAGTGAGGGGGGAGGTTAAGTGACTTGGGCAAATCGCTTCACTTCTCTATGCCTGTTTCCTCATCTGTAAAATGAGGTGCATTTTCACTCTCTCTCTAAAGTCTCTCTAGACATTCTTTCTAGACTGTGAGCTCGTTGTGGGCAGGGAATGTCGCTCTTTATTGTTGCATTGTACTTTCCCAAGCACTTAGTACAGTGCTATGCACACACAGTAGCGCTTAATAAATATGATCGAATGAATGAATGAATAAAATGGGGATTAAGACTGTGAGTCCCATGTGGGACAGGGATTGGGTCCAACCTGATTACCTTGAATCTTGGAACAGAGCCCGGCACTTAGTAAGGTCTTAACAAATACCATGAAGGAGGGTATCACATGCATGTCCAGAGGGGCTGCAAACTGACATTCCTGAGTGAATCTCTTCCAAGTCCTCACCCCGTCCCCCTTCAAGGTTTCCACAGTCCTGCTGGGAAGTGCCAGAAGAGACGTTAAAAAGGCAGACAGATGGAGGGTCTTAGGCTACCCAGAAGACACAAATACGTCCAGGCACATACCTGATGGTGTGTGTACCAACTAGGATCATTTTGCGGTTCGGGGCTCTTGAGTGCATCCTCTCTGAATTTTTGCTCCCTTTTGGCTCTAAGCCCAGCCAATCAATCAATCGTATTTATTGAGAGTTTATTGTGTGCTGAGCTTAGAGTCTAGAGAGGGAGAAAGATATAAATGCAAATAAATTATGGAGAAATTGCTCATCCAGCATACTCCTAATGAGTGGGGTGGCAGCAGCACATGGGCTAAAAAGTGGTTTGCAAACATTTAAATGTTCTTTGGACTTCTGGGACCACAACATCTCACAGAAGTGTAAAGAGTCCAGTCCCGGTTTGGGGGTGGGGGGCTCAATGGCCCTGGGTTCTAATTCGGGCTCTGCCAATTGCCTGCTGGGGGAACTTGTTTGAGTCACTTAAACTTCCTTTTTCTCAGTTTCCTCAGTTGTAACATGGGGATTTAATACCCATTCTCCCCTCCTTTCCACTGTAAATCCAACGTCCAGGACAGCACCCACCCAGATTATTTTGTAATCAGTCATTCAATCAATGGTATTTATTGAATGCTTACTCTGTGCAGAGCACTGTACTATGTGCTTGGCAGAATATGATGGGTCAGAAGTGGTAGACATGTTACCCGCCCAAACAAGCTTACAGTCCAGAGGGGGAGATGACATTAATATAATAGAGAAGCAGTGTGGCTCAGTGGAAAGAGCACGGGCTTTGGAGTCAGAGTTCATGGGTTTGAATTCCGGCTCGGCCACTTGTCTGCTGTGTGACTTTGGGCAAGTCACTTAACTTCTCTGTGCCTCAGTTCCCTCATCTGTAAAATGGGGATTAAGACTGTGAGCCCCACGTGGGACAACCTGATTCCCCTGTGTCTACCCCAGCACTTAGAACAGTGCTCGGCACATAGTAAGCGCTTAACAAATACCAACATTATTATTATTATTATAAATAAATGAATTACACACTTGTACATAAATGTTATGGGGTTGAAGGAGGGGTGAAAAAATGGAGTAAATTCAAGTGCAAGGATGATGCAGAAGGGAGTGGGAGAAGAGGAAATGAGGGCTTAGTTGGGGAAGGCCTCTTGGAAGAGATGTGCCTTGAATCAGGCTTTGAAGGTGGGAGAGTAATCGTCTGTCGGATATGAAGAGGGAGGGCGTTCCGGGCCGGCGGCACGTTGTGGCCAAGAGGTCAGTGGTGAGATGGAGGTGCAGTGGATAGATTGGCACTAGAGGAGCAAAGTGCGCAGGCTGGGTTGTAGTGGAAGAATAATGAGGTCCGGTAGGAAGGGGCGAGGATCCTCTGCAACGCTTAGTACAACTCTTGGCACTAGCAAGGGCTTTACAAATACAGTTATTACAGCCCACAGAGGTTGCCACGCGTATGAACAAAACTACCGTGTATGTTTGGCAAGGTTCTTTCGAAGGGAAGCAAACTCCTTCTACTTCAAATTGATGAATATGTGTTCCCCCATAAAATGGAGCCCGTTCCGACGGGTGCTGGAGAGATGCTCGCTCTGGGGAGACTGCAAAGGCAGTTCCCTTTAATATGCCAATGACCGGGAACCCTCTTTCTTCTCCTCCTGAAGTGAGCCTCGAGAAGCATGTATCTGAGATTTCCCCAGCAAGATGAGTGTACCAAGACTCTATGACCTCTTGTCTTGGTTCCCAAAAGTGCTTGTCGTTGTGGGCAGGGAACTGGCTCTTTTATACCATACCCTTCCAAGTGCTCACCAATCAGTAAGCGCTCAATAAATACCACTGATTGGTTGATTGCCACATCGCCTCCATAAGACATCCCTATGGCTCCATTTCTTACCATTCTTCATATTCCTCTGTAGAAGTGATTCTTAAAAACAACAATAATGGTATTTGTCAAGTACTTACCATGTGCCAGACACTGTACAAAGCACTGGGGTGGATACAAACAATTTTGTTATTGCCATCACAATTTTTTTTAACGGTACTTGTTAAGCACTTACAATGTGCCAAGCACTGTACTAAGTGCTGGGGTAGATGCAAGATAATCAGATTGGACACTGTCATTGTCCCACATGGGGTTCACAGTCTAATCTATTAAGTAAAATAGACAATCTCTATTTTATTGATGAGGTAACCGAGGCCCAGAAGTTAAGTGACTTGCCCAAGATCACACAACAGTTATATTTATTTTGTGCTTATTGTGTGTAGAGCACTGTCCTAAGGGCTTGGAAAGTACACTATAACATGTATAACAGACGCATACCCTACCCACGAAGAGTTTAGAAGAGCTTAAAGTGTAGAGGGGGAGACAGACATTAATATAAATAAATTACATATATGTACATAATCCTGTGGGGGATGAATAAAGGAAGCAAGTCAGGGTGATGCAGAAGGGAGTGGGAGAAGAGGAAAGGAGGGCTTAGTCAGGGATGGCCTCTTGGAGATGTGCCTTTAATACGGCTTTTAAGGTCGGGGAAGAGTCACTGTCTGTTGGATATGAGGAGGGAAGGGATTAGAACCCAGGCCATCTGACTCCCGGGCCTGTGCTCTCTCCACTACGCCATGCTGCCTCCCACTCCCTCTGTGATTCCTTTGAAATAAAAGGAAACTACTGATAATGGATGGCTGCAAATTGAAGGACAAATAATCCAATCACTCAAACTGGTATTTACTGAGTGCTTGCTGGCTGCAGAGCACTGTATTAAGAATCTAATGAAATGTATGGAAAATACCTCAAGAAATGTCTTTTTTCATTATTGGATTATTCTACTGTGGGCTGCACCCAAATAATAGGTCGGCCTCAATTGAGCAATTGTCTGCCATTTTCTACTGCCAGGAGCAAATTCCACAGGGGCCAGGAAGTCTCCTGATTTATTTCTCCACATGCGCCACATGAGAGGGGCTTTCTTTGCTCACTTTCTCACCCCCACTGACTTTTATCTTTCAGCTTTTTGCACAGAGCTAGGGCCATTTCTGTGAGGGCAAGAAAATAGCCAACTAGGAGACAGTTTGCTTCTCTACAAACCAAAGCCTTAATAAGAATGTAACAAGCAGCATGGCATAGTGGATAAAGCATGGACCTGGGTGTCAGAAGGTCGTGAGTTCTAATCCCAGTTCTGCCATGGATCTGCTGTGTGACCTCGGGCAAGTCCCTTCATTTCTCTGTGCCTCAGTTACCTCATCTGTAAAATGGGGATTGAGACTGTGAGCCCCATGTGGGACAGGCTCTGTCCAACCCAATTACCTTATATTTCTACTTCAGTACTTAGTACAGTGCCTAGCACACATTAAGTGCTTACCAAATACCACAATTATTATTATTATTATTATTATTATTAAATAGCAGCATGAACAGGTCAGCGAGAACACAGAACTTGACACTGCATCCAAAACTAAATGTAATAAACCCCCCATTTTGGGACCCAGCTCAGGTAAATATGACCAATCCCAGAATTTACCCATATGGGCATCAATCCAGACGACCAGTCCAAAGTCAGCACACTCTATGAGGTCTTCAGACAGAATTTGCCTCAAACAACCATAGAGACATTTTGAGTAAGAGCATCACATATAGGCTCATATACAGGGACCAATTAATCAATCAATCAATGAAATTTATTGAGCACTTACTATGTGCAGGACACTGTAATAAGCACTTAGGCGAGTATGAGGTAATAGAATTAGCAAGCATGTTCCCTGCCAATGATGAGTTTTCAGCCTAGAGTAGGAGATGGGCATTTTATAGGAACAAGTAATATATAATATCTAATTTAAAGATATGTACATAAGTGTTACGGGGGTGGGGTCACATCCAGAAAGTGGTAGGGCTTATAGGCGGTTCTCAAATTAAAACTGGACAGCTAGTCCTCACACTCCTATTTGCAAATCACGTGACAGCAGTGATGAAATGTAGGGAGAGGGTTATGTCTCAGCCTTGCCTTTATCTCCTCATTTCAAATGGCATGCCAGTGGTGGCTCTAATACTTTAGCAAAATGCGACACTGTTGCAATCTGCCTTCTTTCAGTCATGATGACTCCCTGGTAAGAAGCACCAGTGAACACCAGAAAAATTTATCACATTAGGCTGATGGGGTAGCAATGTCAGTAGCAGTGGATGAGCCTCGGCCTTGGAACTTCAGAACCAAAAGCAAGTGCAGAGGAACTGATCTAGGAATTGCGCTGGTGGCTCTTGCAGAGTCATCTGCAGAAATTAGATCCAAAAGAATACAAATTCCAACTGCACATGAAGCAATTCAACCCAGCTCCTCCCTAGAGCTTGGGCCTTGGCCTTATCCATCCTAGACAAGACCCAAAGTTACAGGGCTTCGCTTCATGCCAAGCTGGACATCCAAAGAGAGATTCCCGGCTAATGCGGGGCTCTAGACTAGGTGTGGTTATGTGTGTGTGCGTGACAGTTGTCCGGACATAAAGGTTGTGGTAGCTGAAGCAAAAGGGTCGTAGATAGCAAAACCCCATTTAGCTTGGTTAATCTGAAATGAGCCTTCACCTGACTGATTTTGAATATCCTCCTCAAAATCATCCTTTGAATGACTGCTCTATTCACACTAATCAACAGTATTTATTGAGCACTTACTCTTACTGTGTGTGCAAAGCACTGTACTAAGCATATGGGAGCGTACAATGTGACAGAATTGGGACACATTCCCTGCCCACAAGGAGTTTATAGTCTAAGGACTATACTGGTTGCTTCATGGACTTACCAAACGAACCTGGTCACTTTCAAGAATAAAGTCAATGAGGAATTTCTTAATCTTCCCAAAGTAAAATTAAGGCCTGGACTAGGATACAGTTACCCTAAACTCTGGCAGACCAAATCTGAAGTGGGGTCATTTCTGACCCATACAAAGTCGAGGTGAGCAGAAATGTGGGATGGGAGGGGAGACGGGGGAGAAAGAAGACAAGAAGAGAAAGGAGAGGGAGAAGTGGAGTGACAGAGGAAACTGAGGTGCGGGAGGAGGATGGTGGAAGGTGTAAAGTGGAAACCCCATTTTCACTGGGATCTGGGTAGCATGGGGAAAGCAGCATGGCGTAGTGGATAGAGCATGGGTCTGGAAGTCAGAAGGTCATGGGTACTAATCCCGGCTCCACCATTTGTCCTTGTGTGGCCTTGGGCAAGTAACTTCTCTTCTCTGTGCCTCAGTTCCCTCATGTCAAGTGGAGATTAAGACTGTGAGCCCCATGTGGAGAAGGGAACACGTCTGACCCAATTTGCTTGTATCCACCCCAGTGCTTTGTACACTGCCTGGCACATAGTAAGTGCTTAATAAATACCACAATTATTATAAGGTACTTTCCCAGGAGCATGGAAGCAGGGGCTTCTGTTGGCACTGCCACCGCTGCCAGAAGTATCCCAGGATCCCAGTTTCTTGACACAGGCTGGCAACAACTGGCACCTCCTTGCATTGGCCACGAAGCAGCCAGTTCAAACACAGTGGCTACTGAGGAAAAAGACGGCCAGAGGAAATGTTTATCTCATATTTCTTGAGTGCTTACCGTGTGCAGAGCCCTATACTCAGCGCCTGGGAGAGTACAAAGTAACAAAACAGACACATTCCCCGGCCACAATGAGCTTTCAGTCTAGAGCCCCTGGGTCCCCTTTCCCCGATGTCAGGAAGGACCCCTAAAATTAGTTTTGGTCCTCACTAGAGCAGGATTTGTTTGGTCGCATTCGGAAGGGCTGCCCTTCTGGTCAGATCCCTCTGAACCAGCACCCATTACTGCAATCACCCCAACCCAGTATCCACCTCTCTGAAAGCCACTTCCATTCACTAACAAGCAAAAATAAAGCTGTGCCAAAGCTTGAGGAAGCAAAATTACCACCCTTCTGGGGCATGGGAAACCTTTTCTTGAAACCTGTTTAGCTCATGTAATGGAGATTTCCCCCCACCCACTCTGTCTTATTTGTACACTCCTTTATATTAATGTCTGTCTCCCCCTCAAAACTGTAAGCTCATTGTGGGCAGGGAATGTGTCTGTTTATTGTTATATTGTACTCTCCCATGCGCAGAGTACAGTGCACTGCGCACAGTCAGCACTCAATAAGTACAACTGATGGCCTGAATGACTGTGATGTGGCTTTATATGGACAGTTTACAGCAGGTCAAGTTCATAGTAGGGTAGGTTCTGCCATGTTAGTTCAGTTCCAAGAAAATACTCTGCATACTTTGAGGTTCTAATTCAATGACAGTTGTGCCTTAAGTGGGTCCTGCTGCATATCTCTTACCAAAATAAAAGCTAGCTGTCTACTAAAACATCTTGATTGGTAGCCTTACGCATGCCAAGCTAATAAGGGCTAAATAGAGACCTTGTAACTGGCAAATTCCACAGTCTGGTTAGAAGAGCTTGGCAATATAAGCAGAAACCAACTGTCCACAAAGTTAACCAATGGACATTTGGAACTGCTTGGCACAGTGCTTTGCACACAGTACGCATCCAATAAATATGACTGAATGAATGCGTCCTCATTGGGCCAAGTCTCCGTGACCAGAAATTCACTTTGGGATCTCTGCAGTCACCAATTTGGCTGTTTTCATTAGAGTCAATAGGAGATTTATTAGAGAGAGTGAACACGATCCCTAAAGATTACAGATTTGTTTCAGGAGGAAGGTGGGCTGAGGAGGGGGAGGTTATTCCAAATTACTAGGATAAACAGGTGTTATTTACGCTGAGGTCTTATCTTAAATGCCTAAAACAAATGGTTTTATAAAAGTCTGACTAGTCAATGCAGAAAGTCTCTTGGAAATCATTAGTAATTACCTCCACCACTCTGAGCATCCATGTGATTTTACTAGGTCTCTTTCCGCCTCCTCATCTGAAGGAGGAGGCAGGAGAAAAGTCACTCTCTTTACATTGATTTTGTGTACTTTGGGGCACTGGAGCAGAGGGCTGAGGTTTTGCCAAAACCCCCTCTCAACTTTTGAGTGCCCCACCCAAACAAAATTCTCTGGCAAAACATCAGGCTCAGCTTTCTCAGCGTGATCCAATGGCTCTTTCCTTTAGACGGCTCCAGTGTGGATTCCAGGTTACATTCGTTTGTTTTCATGTGCCTTAATAATCCTAAAGCCCTCTGGGAAAAAAAAAACAACCCCACAGGAAGCATGCACACACCCACAGACATGTTTCCTATATCCAGTGGATCTTAAAAAAGAAAAGTTTAATGAATATTAAGAAATAAACACAAGTTCCTTATCACCCTGTGATCTGCAATTGCTCCATCGCCAGAGGAAGAGATGGGAGCCTCAAGGCTAGTGATTGAGGTCAGGAAGGGAAAGAGGTACATTTGGAGTGGTAAATTAATCATTTCACAAACCTCCAGATTGAAAAATCAGTATGGATTCTCTGGATAAACAATCTAAATCGTGGTTTGTTGCCACAAATTCCTGACACCGTCCCACTTTTTATCCATTAGAGTGTTTTAAATACCAACCCAAAGTAACACCACCACTTTGCAATCAAACAAACGCTTTGACTCTATAATTTTCCCCGCCTATCCACTCGGCCTCGGACAGATTTTTGGAGAGGTGGAGAGCAGAACCACAAGGATGACATTAAACTCTTGAGTAAACAAGCAAACTCTGTGCCCGGAAGTAGGGAAGCATTTATTACTTTGCACCACCAGGAAAGTGGATTTCAACCCAGACAACAGTCCTCTGTCATTCATACTCGTCTTCCCACCAAAGTTCAAACCTGTGAACTTCTGGCGGGAACATATCAACCCATCACAACCACACCATTCTGGAGGTAACAAGCAATATTTGTCTTAAACTGTACCCAGAAGTCAAGAGAAGCAGTAAGGCCTAATGGAAAGAACATAGGTCTGGGACTCAGAGGACCTAAATTCTAATCCCAGCTCTACCACTTGTATGCTATGTGACCTTGGGTAAATCTCTTAACTTTTCTGTCCCTCAGTTTCTTCATCTGTAAAACAGGAATTAAGACTTTGAGCCCCCTGTGGGACACAGATTGTGTCCAACGCACTTATCTTGTATCCATCCCAGCACTTAAGCTCTTACTATGTGCCAGGCATTGTATTATGTGCCAGGCATTGTATTAAGTGCCTGGCACAAAGTAAGAACTTAACAAAAATCATGTTTAAAAAAAAGGGGGGGAGGGGGCAGCAAGGAGAGTCTGTGCGCTCCTTCTAGAAAAAACGCTGAATTGAGAGCCAATTTGCTGGCTACTTAACTACCCACACTGGATCCATTCCAGGATTTTTCCTGCTTGTCAAAAACTGGACCCACCCTCTATGTCATCCTCAAAGGGAAATGCAGATGGTATATAACGTGTTTTCGGCATTAAACTGGAGCACACCTCGTATCATATTTTACAGTCATTTCAGATAATGATTTGAAGTAAAAGATTGATGGGGGTGGGGAAAGAGTGTATAAAATGTCTTAAGTTTTTCATTTCAAAAGCTCCAAAAGGGGAGATGCACAAAGCAGAATAGAGCAGGACTCACCCCAAGCTGTCCCAAAGATTGGATCAAGTCTGCCCCTAAGGCTCCAATCTTGCAGGCTTTGTCATAAATGAGTTATCCTGTGTTTCCTCGCAGAGTCAATGTTCATCCAAAGGGCCCTGCTTTGTAAGCGGATGCCCAAACTATAAAAAATTGGGACCATTTTAGATCAATTTTCCTTAGAGGAAAAAAATAGCACATAACAACTGATCTGTTTCAGACAGGAGGGGATATGCACTTGGTAAAAGTATGAAGTACTAACTACCTCCCCTTTCAGGGTCGCACCTGGAGATTTTCCAGTACTCTACCAGTCTTGGCTTCAGAAGGGAGAGTCAAGCAGAGGCCTACTTAGTCCATTCCTAGCTTGGGCAGGGGCTAGTGAGTGGAAGGCAATCTGCTACAAGTCAAAACTCACCCGTGCTGGGCAGCAGCAGCATGGGAGAGAGAGTAGAACCCATGACCTACTGACTCCCAGGCCTGTGCTCTGTCCACTACGTCGCGCTGCTTCTCGTCAGGGAGGGCTTAGTCAGGGAGGCCTCTTGGAGATGTGATTTTGATCATTTTAATTTTAATGGGGAGAGTGGTGATACGTTGGATACGACGGGGGAACAAGTTGTCTTCAAGGAGCCTGAGAACGGTCCTGATCATTGTCGTCGTCCCCATCCACTCAGTCAATCAATCAATCATATTGAGTGCTTACTGTGTGTATGGTACTAAGCGCTTGAACTCTACTGCATTTAGAGGAGAACCATCATAGTGCATCAAACAGCATAAAACCAAAGTTCTGGCTCTCGCTCTCAGGCCTTTAGAGAAAGCTGCTGGCATAGAACAAGCTTCTTCCTTTTCCTCTTCACCTCAAGCTAGAGGTTAATCACTCTTTGCTCTGGTCCTGACATCCATCCAACCAAACCACATTCTTACAGTCTCTGAGTACTCCCGAGTTCACTCACTCCTCCAGACCAGGGCTTGATCCCAAAAATCCTGAGAAATTCAGCAGATGTAACTCATCCTCTGGAGCCACAAAGCCACTGCTTCCATTACAGTCAGGATCTCTCTCACTTGGTGAGAGAACATAGCAGGCTTAAAAGGAAAAGGACATAAAGCAGGCTTTCCAACAGATGGAAATGGGAGAAAGAGGGGAGGCATTTTAAATTCTAAACCCCTAGCAACTGAGACTCCTGGTAAAGTTAAGTAAGGGAAGTTACCCGGTTCTTCCGACTATGCCCCTGGAAACTGAGGTAAGACCAGTCAACGCCCATTCGTCTCAAAGCAAACCAGTCAGAAATTCCCAGTGCAAAACCTTCAATTCACACACCGGTGAGCAGGAGAGCCACCCCCAAACTGTCAATCTGCCCAACATGGGAGCCCCCTCCCCCACGGCAGTCCAGAATGGATGAAGGACCTTGGTAAAGTTGTATCGCATGGAGTTTTTTTTTTCTGCTTTCTGGCCTGGCGTTGTGGAGACGAGGAGGAGCAGAGAGCAGGGTAATCACTCTGCTGTTTTGAGCCATCTTGCAAGTTCTTTCCCCTTTAGATTCTGAACACCTTATGGGTACTACCTGCCTTTCATTCAATTCTCGAGGTATTATACAAGGACTTGATATGAAGAGACTGGAAAAAGTCATGAAATGTGCTGATGTAACAATTGCCACAAAAATACAAATACAAGTATTTCCAGTGACAATGTATGGATCCGAAAGCTGGACCTTGAAAAAACAGGATTGAAAAAACATCGATTCTTTTGAAATGTGGCATTGGAGAAGGCTTTTGTGAATACCATGGAACTGCCCCAAAAACAAACAAATGGATTTCGGAGCAAATTAAGCCAAAGTGGTCTTTGGAAGGCCAAATGAATCGACTTAGATTAGCATATTATGGACACAAAATCAGCAGGACTAATTCTCTGGAGAAGACACTAATGTAAGGAAACGTCCAGGGAAAACGTGGAAGAGGCAGACCAGCAGCTAGATGGATAGAGAACATAACGACAGTAACAGAAGAACCATTAGAAAGGTTGCATACTGTGGCAGAGGACAGGACATTCTGGAGAGAGTATATCCATGGAGTCACTATGAATCGCAAACAACTCGATGGCACTTGATAATAATAAATACATTGCCAAAGGCCTAGTACTGCGAGTGGTTGCTTGGCACACTAGCACACTAATCAATTCCTTTGCGCCAGTATGCAGCTGGCTCATCTGTCATTCTCCATGGGGTACACCCATGGATACCCCATGACACTTGTGGAAGGCAGTCCATCAATCAATAGATAAATGTAAGAGGAAGATAAATCCCTGCCACTCTAGGCAAAATGCCTGCTCTTGGGCAGAAGTATTTCGGCTGCCCCATCCCTAATCTATTTTAATGTTTGCCTCCTCCCCTTTAATATCATAAGCTCCTTATGGGCAAGGATCTCATCTATTATCTCTGTTCCATACTTTCCCAAGTGCTTAGGTACTCTCCCTACCCCCTACAGTCCTCTAGACTGAAAGCTCACTGTGGGCAAGGAATGTGTCTGTTTATTATTATACCATACTCTCCCAAGTGTTTAGTACAATATTCTGCACACAGGAAGTGCTCAATAAATATGACTGACTTCAAAGCCTTATTGAAGGCACATCTCCCCCAAGAGGCCTTCCCTGATTAAGTCCTCTTCCTTTCCTTCAATTCCCTTCTAAATCACCCTGACTTGCTCCCTTTCTTCTTCTCCCCCTCTCAGCCCCACAGCACTTATATCTATCTGTTGTTTATTTATTTATATTAAAATCTGTCTCCTCTCCTGACTTAATCCTTCAAGACTGTGAGCTCCTGAGGGACAGGGATCAAGAAAGGGCTTAACTGATGACATTATTATTATTATTATTATTGTTATTACTACTACCAGCAAGCACATCTACTCTTATAGAACTACCCAGGCATATTTTCCAACGTATTTCATAGGTAGAAATCTCAAAGGTATTCCAAACTATTATCAATACAACACCAGCTTAATAAAAGTAACACTTATTCTTGTCAAATTCAGTTATCCCCTGGGGAGGTAGCAGGTTCTAATGGAAATAGCAGGGGTCTGGGAATGAGGAGACTTAAATATTTAGTACACTGCTCTGCACACAGTAAGTGTTCAATGAACAGCACTGATTGACTGATTCATAGGAGACCTAGGTTCTGATGTCCAGGACAGCACCCACCCTTTCACAGATACTGAATCCCCATTTTACAGATGTGGAGACTGAAGCACCAAAATTAAATGACTTGCTCATGGTCACAAAGTAATAAGGGGCAGACCGGAGATTAGAACTGAGGTCCTCTGACTCTCAGGCCTATGCTCTTTCCACTAGGCCACGTTGTTTACATGGAAATGTCCAATTTAGCACTCTCCCAAAGTTCTTACGGATGTTTCGCCAAGTATATTTAGCTTTCCTTCCATTGCAGCTTTAGACTGTAAGCTCCTGATGAACCATGGATGAATTTCAATCAAAAGCCTTTCACTAAATAAATGTTATTGATTGAGGGACAGGGGAAGAGGAGAGGGAAAAGGAAGAAGAAAAAGGAGAGGATAAGAAGGAATGAGAAAAAAGGAGAGAGGTGAGGGTGAGAAAGAGGAAGCAGAAGGATATTTTAAGGTCCGTGATGGTAGGAATCATGTCTTTCTATTCCAAGTGCACACTTGGGTCTGGGGGTCAGAAGGTAACAGGTTCTAGTCTTGGCTCCACCACTTGTCTGCTGTGTGACTTTATGCAAGGCACTTCACTTCTCTGTGCCTCAGTTCCCTCATCTGTAAAATGGGGATTAAGACTGTGAGCCCTTGTGGGACAGGGACTGTGTCTCAGCCAATTTTCTTAAGCCCCAGGGCTTAGGATAGTGCCTGGCACATATTAAGCACTCAACAAATACCATAATTATCATTAATTATTATTTACACAGGATCAGCACTTACTAAACACTGACAATAATAGAAAGGAAAGAGAGCGGAAAGGGACAAAGAAATCTCATTAGTCCTAGATAGCAGGGGCAGGGACTGCATCTAAAAAATCTAATTTTAGTCACAGTTTCAGAGCCCTTCAAAATACTTGGCTGATGTAATTTCTGGGCAAATGGGGACACTTCAGCCAGTTAGGGGACCACTTCAAGCCATTCTGACCCAATCAAAACCTTGTGGCTATCCTAGAACGTTCACATTGCGCGACTAGAACTCACACCCAGACCCATGCTTTATCCAGTGTGCACTTGAAATAGAAAGACATAATTTCCCACCTTCACGGACCTTAAAATAACCACCCGCTTCCCCTTTCTCACACTCACCTCTCTTTCCTCCTTTCTCATTCCTTCTTATCCTCACTTTCTATCTGGACAGCCTCAGCGAAACTGTTCTGGGCTGCTGAAACCAACTTGGAAATCAGACCAATCAAGAGGCTGGTTCCCCAGACCCTCAAAACCCCGCGGTAATCCCTATTCCTTGATGGATGTAAATGTGCCACCAGCTCTGTTCGACTGTACTCTCCCAGGGGCTTAGTACAGGGCTCTGCACGCAGAAAGGGCTTGTTGCCAAATTAGGAATCACCCCAAACTGGATTTTCTGATAGGCTTGCAACCTAAAGCAATGTGCCCGAGGTCACCCTAAACCCTGGCAATCCTGGGATACCCCCAAAGCATCATGGGGTCAGGAACTCCCCCAGGAATTCCCCAGTGATTCTCCGGGCACTGTTTGCTAGCTTTAGCCTTCAAAATGCCGTTAAGTATCTTTTTCAGATGCTAATTCACACCAAACTCGGCAGAAGATTGGCTGATAAAAACCCAAATGGTTCCACTGGATCACCTCTTCTCTTCCCCCTTCTCAATCAATCAATCTATCAACCAAATCGTATTCATTGAGCGCTTAACAGGGCCAGAGCACTGCACGAAACGCTTGGGAGAGTACACAACAACCGAATTAGCAGCTACGTTCCCACTATCTAATGAGCTTACAGTCCAAGGAGAGGGACACACATTAATATAAATAATTAATTTATTCTATGTCATTTAATGATATGTACGTATCATTCGCCTGCCTGGTATTGGATGGATATGCCACTGTGAGGTGAATGAATGTCCAAAAGGTGGGAAGGGAAGGAAAAAGAGAAGATGCAAGAGATCTGGAAAATTCATCACCAGGGTAATCAGTCCCTGAACAGTTTAGGTATGACTATACGTCTGTAGCAGTTATTCCCCCAATACTTTGGAAGCAGGTCAGATTCAGAGATGTAAACCACCGTCAAATCCACTAAACTCAGTGATTTGTTGAGGATCAGGGGGAAAATTGAGAGCAACATTATAAACCAGAACTTATTTCCTACTATTTAAGCCATGTAAAAGTCTAGGTTGCAGAGTGACTATGGACTGAGTAGGTGTGACTGATCAAAGAAAAAAGTGAATCCATAAACAACAACAACAACAACAAAAAACCCTTTCCAATCTAAGCAAGAAAATCAGGACTCTAAAAGTATAAAACAGTATTTCCAGAACTATAGGCTGTTTGGTAAAAAAGCCTAAAGAGAAGTAGTGTGGCCCAGTGGATAAAAGCATGGGCCTGAAAGTCAGAAAGACCTGGGTTCCAATCCCAACTCCGCCACTGGTCCGTTGTGGGACCTTGGGTGCGTCACTTCACTTTGCTGCACCCAATCCGATTTACTTGTATCCACCCAAGCACTTAGTAGGGTGCCTGGCACACAGTAAGCATTTTACAAGTGCTATTATTATTATTTCAAAGAAAAGTTTAGTGTATGGGTGCAATTGGCTCTGATCCAAAGAGCAAATTTAGTACAGTTACATTAAAAGTACAAATCAGAATTCCCCGTTTCTACCTTGTTGCTCCAGGAATCCTATTTCTCTAGGGCCAGAGCCTGCTTCTATTCATCTGTAAAATGGGGGACTCCAGCTCCCTACCCAGTGCCCCAGGACCTACTTTTTAAGGGTGTGCGCCTCACACCACAAAACCAGAATTGTATTTAAACTTCATTCCAGCAGATTCCATGGGATAACAGGACTCGGCAATTTAATCTGCTCAGTTGGACCGTCGGTCACTTCTAAGATTCTTTTCTTAATTAGAGATTTAATATAAGAGTGTGCCACAAACATAACACTTCTTGTGCAATTTGTAAATTCATACATGGCCCGGTCCCCATGATTTCTTATTATCCAATTCTTAAAGAACAAAGAACAGAGGATTGACTGTCACTATTGACTCCCAGGGAATAGTGCTCTATCCACTAGGTCACACTCCTCCTCTAATATAGGAGAGACCAATGTGTGCCCCATCAGAATGTAATTGTTTTTAAACCTAATTAACTATCACAGGTGAACTTTTAGCACAGTAGTACCTAGTCAGAATTGGGATGTGCCCACAGTTGAAGGGCAGTTCAGTCTGTTAGATTACAACAGTCTCAGCGACTTGACCAAAACTGATCCATGGCTCGAACTAGCCTCGTAACTGTTCGCTTTTGGACCCAATCAATGGTATTTATTGAGCGTTTATCATGTGCGGGGCATTGTACTAAGCGCTTGTACTGGTCAAATTGATTCAATTGCTTTTTAAACTTTATTACTGCTAGAAAAAATCCAAAATTTTGAAGAGCTAGCAGGCTACATACACTTCACATTTGTTATTAATAAAAGAAATTCATGCAGCCTGCACACATATGGATCACTGGTCACGTGGCCCGCTATTGCAACCACTTGGACGGTCCTGATATTAGGAGACGTGGCGATGAAAAATGGAACAATCCCGCTTATTCGGGATGTTGGCCACCCTACTCAGATGAACAACTATGTACGTGCAGATGTGGCCCTGGAAGAATTCCCACTAAAAGTTCCGAGTGACTCCAAATTAACTGGAGTATGTAAAAATCATCGCCGTGGAAAGAGATTCCCCAGCTTTCCCGACTAGCAACATTTACGTTTCGGGACACTTCTTCTTTACATTTGTGCAGCTATCCCTTGGTATTTGCTGGGGAGCGGGTTAGAGAGAGACCACCCCGCATGACCCATGTGAAGCTGTGAATGTCATCCCATGGTAACTGCAATTAAAGCCCCAAGTTGGTCCAACATTTCTTGGCCATTCAGGCTTTGTGGGAGAAGGGCTGGGGTGATGACCAGACAGTGCTTGAAGAGGCAGGACTGTGCTCGAGAAGACAGCAGACAATAAGTCAGTCAGTGGAATTTATTGAGCGCTTAATGTATGCAGAGCACTGCACTACTCACTTGGGAGAGTAAAATATAATAAAGTTGGCCAAAGGGAACGCCCATTCCAGGACTTTCTTATATCGGCACAGAGTTCCAGCCTGGTTTACTTCCAGCCGTGACTACCAGTCATCCCCTTATCTTCTATTTGTAGAGTTGATTTTCCTCTGTACATGCAGTTCCTCGCCTTGTCCCTAACGAACTTAATCTTGGTTCGCTTCGGTGAACTTTAACTTGTCAATATCTTGTAAAATTCTTTTTCTGTCCTCCAGGGCACAGTCACCCCACGCCTACATATTTAAAAGAATACAATTTGTATTCTATTGTCACAAATTACAGATTAAAACATCACTATGTAAGCTCCACAAACAAGCCCTTAAAGGACCACCACTCAAAGCATGCCCCTTCTCCTGAACCAGTGAGATGACCATCCATCCCCCTAAAAGCAGCGTAATCGTGGGAGAGATTCTCGAAGAGTTTACAGGACAAAGAATCCCCAGGATTCTTGAACTTCATGGAAACATGAGAGGACCCAAAGAATAACAGCGGCAGACTCTACATAGGTGATACATTGAGAAACAGTGTGGCCCAGTGGATAGATCACCGGCCTGGAAGTCAGAAAGACCTGGGTCTAATCCCGGATCTGCCACTTGTCTGCTGTGACCTTGGGCAAGTCACTTAACTTGTCGCTGCCTCAACTGCCTCATCTGTAAAAGAGGATTAAGACTGTCAGCCCTGTGTGGGACAGGGATTGTGTCCAACCCAATTATCTTTTGTCTACCCCAGCCCTTAGAACAGTGCCTGGTACATAGTAAGCACTTACCAACACTAGGGATTGTCTCTATTTATTGCCGAATTGTACTTTCCAAGCGCTTAGTTCAGTGCTCTGCACAGAGTAAGCACTCAATACGATTGAATGAATAAATGAATATTATCAGCATCACCGCCATTATTAAGAAATTCTAACAGGACATGATAACACCTCAAGAACCACTCGGGAAAGATACTTTAAAAGTACTTTGGACAAATCTGATTTGGGATTGGAGCACTAAATAAAATTTCAAAGACGCTCATTAGTGGGACAAATTCAAGTATCTTCAAAGAGCCGGGTGGAAAGGGGCAGATTTCTTTGTATTTAGTCCATCCCTTCTAATGTAGTTAGAGGTAAAGCGGTTGTTAGAAAGGTGAAATACAAATGGCTTTGCCAATGGCAACAACTGGCACAGACCAAAGAATGGTCACCGGGTGCACACTGAGTTCAGGCCCAATCTAGTCTGGTAGCAAAGGCACTCTGGGGAAAAGAAAGGCCCAGCAAGGAGTTAATGGACAGAGAGTCAATTGACTGTTGAATCAGTGGGATTTATTGAGCACCGACTGCAAAACCCTGTGCTGAGCTCTTGGCAAGAATCATGACCCCTGACCTGAAGGAGATTAAACTCTAATCGCGAGACAGACGAAAAGAATTTACCACTAGTTGGAGGAGGAGAAAGAGCCAGGTCTAGCAGGAAGTAGTACAAATAGGTCAGGATATCGTTGGCCCCGGCGTCACCCCTCCCCACCACCCCCAACCGCCAGGAGACAGGATGAGTCAGTGTTTGAAGATCCCTGAGTTTTCAACATTGCAGCCCAGGTCCAGATCCCGGGAGATCAAAGAGCTAAAAAAGCACGGCATTCCCCAAACCTTCTCTTCTGGTGCCCTCTGGTTTCTGAATGTGCTTGCGTTTCCTTTTACCTACTAACATTATATATATATACACATATATATATAATTATTATTATAATTGTGGTATTTGTTAAGCACTTACTATTTGCCAAGCACTCTTCTAAGTGCTGGGGTAGATATGAGGTAATCAGATTGCCCCTTGTGGAGCTCACACTTTTAATCCCCATTTTGCAGATGAGGTAAGGGAGGCACAGAGAAGTTAAGTGACTTGAAGTTAAGTGAATTAGAACCCCTGTCCTCTGACTCCCAAGTCTGGCCTCTTTCCACTAAGACATATATCAATGTGCATATGGCTTATTTTATCAGGTCTTTTCTTGTAGGTGAATCAACAACCTCCTCCTTCTTTCTCCTTAACTACAACCAGCCAATCAATGGTATTTACTAAGTGTTACCTGGGAAAGCACAGTACAACAGAATTAGTGGACACATTCCCCTCCCGTAATGAGTTTACCGTCTGTATTTGGGCTCGCTCGCCTTCTGCTGGTCGGGCATCCTTAATAATAATAATAATAATAATGATGATGGTATTTGTTAAGCACTTACTATGTTCCAGGCACTGTACTAAGCACCGGGATGGGTACAAGCAAACCAGATCAGCCATGGTCCCTGTGGGTTCACAGTCTCAATCCCCATTTTACAGATGAGATGACAGAGGCATGGAGAAGCCAAGTGATTTGCCCAAGGTCATGCAGCAGACAAGTGGCGGAGCCTAGATTAGAACCCATGACCCATGAAGTGGTCTGGCCTTGCGATGGCATTTCTTAGCTTCTGTTCCTGAGGTTCTCCTTGTATTAATTCAATCGCATTTATTGAGCACTTACTGTGTCCAGAGCACTCTACTAAGTGCCTGGAAGAGAAGGATACAATAAACAGACACATTCCTTGCCCCAAATGAGCTTACCATCTAGAGGAGGGAGACAGATGTCAATACAAATAAATAAATTACAGGTTTGTACATAAGTGCTGCGGGGCTGGGAGGGGGGAAGAACTAGGTTTGAGCGACGCATTGCATGCCTCACTCTTTTTCCCCATAGTTTCCCTACTGTAGTACCAGTCAGCAAATACCCACGCAATGAAGAACTGGTGAGTAAAAGCTTTTATAGCCCTTTCTCCTTAGAGAAACCACAAATATGGTAATTTACCCATTTTTATTTTATATATTTTCTAAAGACTTTCATATTTATGGACGCATATATACAAATTAAGCAGTGTGGGCTAGTGGATAACCAGAGGCCTGGGGGCAAGAAGACCTGGGTTCTAACCCCAGCTCTGCCACTTGCCTACTTTGTACCCATAGGTAAGTCACTTTACTTCTCTGCATCTCATTTTCCTCAACTATAAAATGATTATTTAATATCTATCCTCCCTCTTACAT
The DNA here is from genome assembly GCF_004115215.2 of Ornithorhynchus anatinus. Lineage (NCBI taxonomy): Eukaryota > Metazoa > Chordata > Mammalia > Monotremata > Ornithorhynchidae > Ornithorhynchus > Ornithorhynchus anatinus. The sequence goes on from NC_041744.1 coordinate 15,212,491, forward strand.
GACTGTGAGCCCCATGTGGGACAGGGACTATATCGTACCTGATTAACTTGTATCGACACCACTGCTCAGAACAGTGCTTGGCACATAGTAAATGCTTAAGAAATATTATGAAAAAAAATTCAGAGCCATTCTAGGTTAGCCAGGAGCCAGATCACCTCTTTCCCCAAAAGAGTTATTATACTGTAGCTAACCCAGCACTTAGTACATTGCTTGGCATAGAATAAGTGTGTGAAAACTACCTCAATGATTATTTAGTTGGAAGAAGAGGGGTCCCTCAACTCACACTTGTTGAAACATCTTGATGTGCACTATGTAAAGCACAAAATCTAAATACAAGTACCCTAAATACCCTAACCTGGGGATTGCTAATAATTTTGAAGCTAAGAAGTTGGAAGTGACTGATAAAGTAGAACCAAGTGACCTCCTAAAACGGGTTAAATTCAATATGGACAATGCAATATAGTAACATTTGGGGCAAACAAGTAGGATGAGAAAAACTAGCTTCACATAAGATCTCAGGGTGACAATAAACAGTGAGTTAAAAGTTCTATCACCTACAAGGCTCCGGTTTCTCCAGCCTGCCTCACTAAATCTCCAGCACTGCTTATGGAGAAAAGTCCAAAGAACTGAAGGGCTGAGGGCAAAGCAATGATTGAGCAGTGTGACCTAGTGGATAGAGCACAGGCCTAGAAGTCAGAGGGACCCAGGTTCTAACTCCAGTTCTTTCACTTGTCTACTGGTTAACTGTGAGGAGGACACTTCGCTTCTCTGTGGCTCAGTTACCCCATCTGTAAAATGGGGATTAAGACTGCGAGCCCCGTGCGAGACATGGACTGTGTCCAATCTGACTACCTAGTATCTACCCCAGCGCTTAGAACAGTGTCCGACAGAGTTAGCGATTAACAAATACCGTTAAAATAAATGTCTTCAAGAATATGGAGGGTTTCATGGGGCAGATATTAATGAAAAAGAAACATGTTCATTGGACAGAAGAATTTCCAGTCTATTAGGATGATAAACATTGGCTCTGGCCACTGAGGTAGGTTGAAGGTTGTTCTACTCCTACCAATTAAAAAACAGAAAGAAAAAAAAAGACAACCATCTTTCCTAGATGAGTTTGTCAGTCACAGGACCGGATACAGGGGGCTGGACCGGATGACCTCTCTGGACCTCATCCCATTCTATTCTAAAATTTGTGTCCTGGTGAAATAGCAGGAGAATGAAATGCTGTCATCCAGACTTGAGAAAATTTGCTTTCTTGTGGGTCACATAAACTACGGGGAGTGAGAATGGGCCTCTAAGAGTTTCTATGTGACATCTTGCATCTATAAAGACAGTTAACTGAGCTCATAAATGACAATCAGCAGACTTTAACTGGCATCTCTGCAGAGTTGCCACTGAGACATGTTGCGTTCCCATAGATGTGGGGCCAGTGAAGAACGTGTGACAATACCTGGTCTGAAAAACAGTTATTAGGTTATATTTTGTTCTAAAATGTAACTTGTGGCAGACTTATTTCACTAAGGAAAGGAAACTGGGTTTCTGCAGCATTCAGTTCGGTTTCACTTCTCAGGCTATGGAAGGGGCGCTTTCTGCCAAATTTAAGACGCCCTTCAATTTGGCGTTTGTGATTTCCACTTCAGCTCTAAATTTTTGACAAAGCCCAATTTAGCTTCCTAAAAGCATCTTTAATAGCTTATTTTTTTAAAGGCTCCTAAGTGCTGACATCCAATATTGCTAGAAAACTTTTTTTTAGGATTAAAGTGCAGATGAACAACCGTCATCTGAATTTCATTATCTTTCTCTTGAAATACACAGAGTTGAAAAGCAGAAAAATGTGTTTGCTAAGAGACATTTTCTTTGGGACACCCACCCAGTTCTCCAGTAATGTGGAGGCAGTGTTCTGCAGAACCCCCGCATGAAGGAAAACTTGTGTTTTCTTGCAGCTGGACACTGCACATAAGGGGCACAAATCATTTCTTCTGACACCACATCCCAGTGAATCCTGTCAGATGCATGTGGTTAGAAGAACCTTCCCTAATTCTATCCAAAAATAGGTGGTGAAGAAGCGCATTCTAGGCCAACTGTGTGTACACCCAAAAATTTGAAAGTAGGGGCCCTTTAATTTTCCCCGGGGCCAATTCTCATTTACACCTTTTTACCTAGTTTCTAACTTAACCAAGATCCCAGTCTTCATCAGGGTCTATCTAGACAGCAAATCTATACCTTTGCTTTTATTAGTTTACCCAAAAAGGCAACTGATTTTTTTCTTCCCCAGTGTCTGAAACGTTTTTTCCACATTCACAGGCCTACAAGAAAACCCTGAAATCGATTTCAGCGAAAACTGCAAGTTAGCATGCGCAGCTACTGGGCTGAAACTCTGTAGAAGACTCAGGAACTCGAGACTTCTAATTCCAGCTCTGGGAAGGACTGACTCAGTGTTCGGCATTAGACAAGTTACTTCAAGCTCAGAGCTTCGTCTCTAAAATGAATGACAAGTCTTCGGCTAAGCTACATATGCTGAATGAACTAATTAGTGGAAAGCTCTTAAAAACTCTGAATGCTATTTAAAAAAGGTATAGTAGAACAGCACTTGAAGATAAATTATCTTGGGTGGAGGATACACATAAACTACATACACATTTAGGGAAGCTTTTAAAAGTTAGGTGGCTGAATAACTAATTGAGCTCCATTAGGATCGACCAAGTTGCCACAAAGTTCTGATGCAATGCTGGAAATTTTTTTTTTACAAGTCTCCAAATATATCTATCTTCTAAAATGTAACACACACCAAGCTGAAAATAGAAAGACAAGTATCATGACCAGATCCTGGAAAGTACTGACAAACTACTATTTTGATACTATTGATTGACTGAGATTTAAACTTCCATGTGACTTTATTTTTTTAAATATGGTAGTCTCAATTCTGGATAAAGTGAGAAAAGAGCTGTGATTTTTAAAAAGGTCAAATGGGTCATTCCCGGGTGTTCAACTTCATCAAAAAGCTACACATAAGATCATGAAAAGATGGAAAGACAAAATATATGTAGAACATGATATCACTCATGCAAATTGCCTGCCTAAGCCTTGGCCTGAAACAAGAGAGCTTTTTCTGAAAGAATTGGGATTATCCTCAGGTCAAACAAACATGAATTCAGGGGTTCATTCTACTCTAGGGAGCCACTTTAACCACAGCTTCCAAAACCTAAGAGATCCTTCTGACTCCTTTGAGCTCCGTGCTCTAACCACTAGTCCACACTGCTTCTCTAAAAGCACTGTACTAAGCGCTGGGGTAGATACGAGCTAATTAGGTCAGACATTAGTCCAGGCCCCCACGGGGCTCACAGTCTTAATCCCCAATTTACAGATGAGGTGTTGTGGGTAGGGAATGTGTCTGTTTCTTGTTGTATTGTACTCTCCCAAGCGCTCAGTACAATGCTCCGCACCCAGAAAGCACTCAATAAATATAACTGAATGAATGAATAACTGAGGCCCAGAGAAGTGAAGTGACTTGCCTCAAGTCCCACAGCAGACAAGTGACAGGGCAGGATTAGAACTTGGGTCCTCTGACTCCCAGGCCCGTGCTCCATCCTCTACACTGGTTCTTGTAGTTCTGGGGTGGGTTTTTTTGGCTCCAGCTCCACTGGCGCGAGGCAGCTCCTGCTCAGTTGCTGTTTTTGTGGAGGCAGTGGAGGATCCAGGCTGTTTTAGGTCTCACAGCTGGAGCACCACCGGCTTCAAATCCTTGCCACAGCCCTGGAGCATCGGGCCCTGGAGTACTGGGTGGGAACTGGTCTTCACGGAGGTCAGGGCCCAAGGAGGACAGAAAACACTGTCTTGTCTTGAACTTTCCCCTCCCTCTCCCCCCCCCCACCCTCCTTTGTCCTTTTTCTCACCTACTTTGGTTCTCTTCTCCACTCTCCGCCTCCCCTCCTTTCCCTTCCCTGCCTCCTCGCTGCTCCCTCTAATTCCTCACCCTTTCGATACTCTTCCCAATTCACCTCTGTGCTCCAAAAGTTTTCTTCTCCTGCTTCCAAGAAGTCAGGAGGGGAGTGGAAGCAGTAGCTATTTATTCTGCTGTCCTGCCCGGATTTATGGCTCCTAAACCATTCCTGCCCCATGCTATTTATATGACCGATAATAAAATGGGCATTATCCTACCTAAACAACCAATGATCGCCTGACACTGAATAATGTCAGATGCTTCGAGAACCAACTTTAAAATCTAACGCTCCCTAGTGTCCTAACTTGAAGTGAGGTCACCTGTAACTTAGATGCTCACTGACATCCAGTATGGCTCAAAATACAAAACCGACTGGCCTTTAATCAGGTCTGCAGCTGACAGCATTGCACCCGATTCTCGGGGGTCTGAAGTGACTGTCTTGTGGGAGAAGCATTTGGCAGACGGGGTGGGGACAGAAAAGGTACACCTGGCAACGCACTAAACCAAGGTTGTCAAGAAAAGGTGGCAAATGAAATAGCCAGATAATGCAAACTCAGAAGCACGTGCCTTCCCCACTGGAGAACTGTTTCCTTGACACTGCTCGGCTGTAGTTTCTAAAACACGTCGCTCATCCCTGCCCTAAACAGTTAGTGGATGGAAAGAGCTATTGCTCTTCTCAAAGTGGCTAAATTGGGCTCATTAAAAATATTTTAGATTCCAATACCAACTTTCATGCCAAGGGACTTTATATGGCTTTAAATCACAGCGATGCTTCAAGTTCAATGCTATTTTCAACTAATTTTTATTCTATTGAGCCCTGAGGGTTGGGTTTCCCACTTTCTGGATGGGGGAAAATCAGTGGTTCTAAGTGTAAGCCTGCCTTCCCTACGCATTCCTCCCATTTTGGAACACCCTCCGGGAAACACGAGTTTCCAAGTTCCCCTAAACCCAGGCTCGTCTCCCTGAATTTCCCATATGGGCTGAAGCCGCCTTCTGTTTTATTTGATCCCCACTTGTAATAGTGCTTGTTAAATGCTTACTATGTGCGAGTTGCGGGGCTAAGCTCTGGGAGAGAGACAAGATAATCAGGTTGGATCCATCCCTGCCCAACATGGGGCTCACGATCAAAGTTGGAGAGAAGGGGATTTAATCCCCATTTTACAGATGAGTGGCATAGAGAAGCTAAGTGACTTACCCAAGATCACACAGCACGCAAGTGGCAGAGCTGCCGTTAGAACCCAGGACCTCTGACTCCCAGGCCCAGGCCCTGCTTTGCACCCAGTAAGCGCTTAATAAATACAATTGAATTGAATTGAATAGGCTATCCTGCTTCCCATTTCTCCCTCTCATTGGCCTGGACAATCAAGAGTGAACTTTGAAGTTATATTTGTTTTCATAACTCCTGTTCCTTGTTAAACGGTTATCGCTATCCCTATAAAAAATCTAGCACTTTAACTTGGTTTTACATTCCCTAATCCTGAAGTTATCTAGGAATCATCATCACCAATTCATTACAGGTGAATTTTGTTCAGCCTTTTGTGAGTTCCTCAAAAATTAATTTCAGTGCCTCCATCTAAATGAAAACAGACTTGCTTACTTAGCTATTCATTTCCCTCTTCTTTCACCTCATCCCTCTGAGGTAGGTCACAGTATGCTGGAACGGAACTTTCAGAACTTTCCCTCCAGACTATAAACTCACTATGGGCAGGGAACGTATCTGCCGACTCTGTTGCGCTGTACTCTTCCAACCGCTTAGTATGGTGTTTTGCGCAAAGTAAATGCTCAATAAATACCACTGATGGACTGATTCCAGGCAATTCACAACTCGCGATCTCATTTTTTTTTACGGTACTTGTTAAGTGCTTCCTAGAAGCCAGGCACCGGACTAAGCACTGGGGTAGATACAAGCTAATCAGGTTAGACATGGTCCATGTCCCATGTGGAATTCACAGTCTTAATCCCCATTCTACAGATGAGGTAACAGAGGCAGAGAGAAGTTGTGACTTGCCCAAGGTCCTTCTAACTCCCAGGCCCGTGCTTTATCCACTAGGCCATGCTGCTTCCCATTCATCTGGAAATACTAGCTATCCATGCCAACTTGTACATTCCAAGCGCTTTAGTACAGTGCTCTGCACACAGTAATGGCTCAAGAAATACAATTGAATGAATGAACGAATTTATTCCTATATGTTTCTTCAAGAAACTCAAACTCACTTGAATCTTTTACCGGCTGTCTCATTTTCCTAACCTGCACCGCAGTCCCAACAGCACTTAAGTCCATACCCTTATTCTCTGCCATTTTTCCTCTCTGTACTTTAATGTCTGTCGCCCCTTCTTGACCGTGAGCTCCTTCTGGGCAGATGTCAGTTTTACCGACTCTCTTGTACTGCACTCTCCCCCGAGCACTTAGTACAGTGCTCTGCACCCAGGAAGTGCTCAAGAAATACCCCCGATTGACTGACTTTTGCTCTGTATCTTTCTCCCCCAGCAAAGAGTTGCAAATGGCATTCCCGCGATAATTCCCGAGGAAGCAAGAGTCAACCTCATCAGTTCTTGTTGGCGGCAAGAACTTCAAGGTCTGGGGCACAGTCGACCAAAGAAAACAAGACCTCTTAAGGCAGAGGTGAGGTAAGCCTTGTAGGTCCACAGCTCAGACCGCCCCCCCACCCCCCACCGGTGTTTCCTTGTTTCAGTTTTTGGGGAGTCACAAATGTGGCTCTTATGCAGGCTCTGTGCCGGGATATAGAGGCTTCCCAGCAGGAGACAATCGGGCATTCATGAACACACGGCCTATTTGATGACTGTAAATAATCAGAAGTGAGGCCCCGGGCCCCTTTTGGCTGTGAATAGACTAGGGTCAGTCCTGGTCACCCCCATCCTGAGGCTCAGCTCAGGGGGAGGCTGGGCGGTGCCAGGTTTGGGGGGCAATGCAGGGAGCAGGAAGCCCAGGCTCCCCTAGTCATGGGAGGCCCCGGGAAGGTCAAGCCGCCCTTCCCCACCCCGCAGCATTTTGGGTAAGGTAGGCTCTCTCTAGACTGTAAGGTCAAAATCGGGAGCAAGGATCGTGTTTGCTTACTGTTGCACTGTCTTCTCCCAAGCGCTTAGTGCAATGCTCTGCATACATTCATTCATTCGATCGTATTTACTGAGCGCTTGCTGTGTGCAGAGCACTGTACTACACGCTTGGAAAATACAATTGGGCAACAAATAGAGACAATCCCTACCCAACAAAGGGGCTCACAGTCTAGAAGGAGGGAGACAGACAACAAAACAAGTAGAGAGGCATCAATAGCATCAATATAAATAAATAGAATTATAGATATATACACCTCATTAATAAAATAGGATACATATATACACAAATGCTGTGGGGTGGAGAAGGGGGTAGAGCAGAGGGTGTTGGGGCGATGGGGAGGGGAGGAGGAGCAGAGGAAAAGGGGGGCTCAGTCTGGGAAGGCCTCCTGGAGGAGGTGAGCTTTCAGTAGGGTTTTGAAGAGGGGAAGCGTGCTAGTTTAGTGGATGTAAGGAGGGAGGGCATTCCAGGCTAGAAGTAGGAGTTATGCCAGGGGTCAACTGCGGGACAGATGAGACCGAGACAGTGAGAAGGTTACCGGCAGGAGCCGGGTATGCGGGCCAGGTTGAAGAAGGAGATGAGGGAGGTGAGACAGGACGGGGGCAAGGGGATGGAGAGCTTTGAAGCCAATAGTGAGGAGTTTTTCTTCGATACTGAGGTTGCACACAGTAAACGCTCAATAAATACAATCGACTGACTGACTGGGCTAGCTATGGAGCTGGAAGGGGGGTCGAAGTGGAGCCAAAATAGCAGCTTCATTCTTGACTCCCAGTCGGCAGGCTGGGCTCTTCACCCTGATCCCAGAATCTGTGTGAGTCCCCTCACCCTCCCAGACCCCAAGACCGGAAGCTTCTCCAGGACCCAGTCATCGCCGTCTGTATTTCTCGAGCGCCTTCCGGGTGCAGGGCACCAAGAGGAGGAGACTGAGCCCTCAGAACACCGGTCCCGTGAACCCTGTCGGCTGAGCTTAGACTGTCCGGCAATCTGAACACTGCTGAGGCAGGACACTCGAGTGAGCGTCAGGCAGGACAGTCGAGTAAGCGTCTGGGAGAATACAATACCACAGAGTTGGCCGACGCATACCCAGACCATCGTGAACTTGCAGTCTAGAGGTCCATATGGGAGTGGGGTTGGCTGAATCGCTCTTACTCCAGGGTAAAGACCGGCTTCCTTGCAAGGCCCCAAGTGCCAAATATCCCACTCTTTTAAAGATAAATGGAGATTTTATTTTTCTGCAGAGACGCTTGAAGGTTTTGCTCTTATCAGGCTCCGTAGAGGCCAGGCTATAATATCCCATTTTATCTCATTTGATGGGAGGATGGATAGAGGGGAAGGCAAGGCTTATCTCTAAGGCCATGTAACCGCAGGGCCATAAAAGAGGACTCCAGTATGGCTGCCTCCCTACACCCTCTGACATTCCCCAGAAGAAAGAACCTGCGGGCAGGAATACCGCAGTCTCGACCCAGACCGATTCTCCCAGTCCACAGCTCTTGCACTCTCGCCGCATCCCGGAAATGGGGGGCCTCTGCCCTGAAACTTCCTGCTGGTCAACGGGGTAGGGTGGAGGTACCAACAGTGAGATCCAACAGTGAGATCCATGGAGTGCTTACTGGGTGCCAAGCACAGTACTAGAAGCGAGGGAGAGAACTCTCCAGTAGAGTTGGTTGGGCTTTCCATGGCCGCCCAGAGCTAGCAGAGGGGCTATCGGAGGGAAGGATCAGCCAGGCAACCGGGCAGCCGGACAAGAAGGCTCAGAACCGTGAAAGAAGCAGGAGGGTCTGGGCGGCAGCTGCTCTGGCAGACCCCCTCCAGAGGCAAGAAGGTGGCAGATGCTGCCGACCCCAAAGCTCGTGGCTGCCCTTCTGTAGCGGGCTGCCCCAGTGACCCAGAAACGCTGGTAAAAACTGCAGCCGTCTTTCTCTCTACCCACACGCACCCACGCCACCTTCTCCGCGCTTTCCAAACACACAGCCCCCCTGCCGGACACGCTTAACACAAATAAATTTACACCTCCCCCTAAAGCCTACCTCCCCAAACATTCACCCAGACCGAAATAAAGAGGCAAAGTCTGGAAACAGGGTGGCCTGAGGAGAGGCCGATGCAGTAATCCCCTACATCTACCTTTACTCGCCAACCCCCCCCCCCCCCCCGCATCTCTATTCACAACCATCAATCTACAGGCAAATACTTGGGTTTCTCCCACAGATACTCCCCACATATGAAAATACGCATCAAGAAGTACACGTTATTTACCACAGGCACTTTTTTTCTAACTCCTGTGCCTATTACTGTATATTTGGCAATTTGTGTCTGCATTCCCCCCATTAGCTGATAAATTCAACACTAGGTATCTCATTCTTCCAAGCACTTGGTATAGTATTCTGCACACAATAAATGGTCATAAATGCTACTGAGTCAGTAACATTTCAGTCAGTTGTATTTGTTGAATGCTTACTATGTGCAGAGTATTTTGTATGAAGCGCTTGGGAGAGTACACTCTAACAGACACACTCCCTGTCCACAATGAATTTACACATAAGCATATGCATATCCTCCCCCAGTCAGAGATACACAAATCCACAAACATCACATTTCCCACCCAGTTTCCCAAACACATCCCCATACCCACACATATTTACAAATGGATCACACTCCCAGGCAAACATGAAAACATGCTTTCTCACATACACACACACACACACACCCACCACCCACACGTACACACACACATTCAGGACAATGAGTGACACAGAGAGCTGCAGAGGCACAAAGCTAAGATAAAAATGGAATAAAGAAAAATAAAGAGAAGAAAAAAATGACACGACCAATCTAAACTAAGTCCCGATAAAGAAAACTCAAGAGAAAGAAATTGTAACTCTTGAATCTGCAGTTTCCAAATCATTTCTCAATACCAATGTATGGAACCTGTTTACTTTGCACACCCTATTATGATTGACAGTTTTTTTATAAAAAGTACTGTTAAAATCCATAGGTGGCACCAGAAGAAATGAGTCTATATATTAAGAGGCAAGTAATTGCTTTGTTTGCCAACCTAATTATTTTCCAACACTCAGGTGCTTAGAGAATTAACATTTCCTCCCATTTCCTAGTAATTGTATTCACCGATTTAACCCAGGAGAACTCTCTCCCCCCTCAAATTTCAATATTTTTCAGATAGCTCCCTACATTTTTTTTTTCTCACAGAAACGGTATTGAAGTTCCCAAGTGCTCCCTGTTTCTGGAACTGAACAGACTGCTACATTTAGGGACCTAAGCTGACTAAATGGAACTTTTGTTCGAGAAAGATCTTTTTAAACCAGGCTGTGAGGGTGGTGTGCGTTGATTTTATCTGAAACTTTACAGCAGTCAAATGAGTTTCAAATTCCACCAGTTTTTTCCATAACTGCCTTTTTCACATTAAAACACTGCCAAGTACAGTACCTATTTGTTAAACACGAGCTTCTCCCGTCTAGCCTCGTTTCTCTTTCAGCTCTATCGATGCAGAATTTGATACGGATAAAATTTCCACAAATATGAAGGCAAGCTGTCTAACCCGCAAAGAAACCGAGTGGGAAGAACAGTTCCTCCACCCCGCTGATTCCACTCCCTCTCTCCGGTCCCCAAATATTGGCTTATCGATCACCGGTATTTATTGAGCGCTTACTGTGTGCAGAACGCTGTACCAAGCGCTTGGGAGAGAATGACAGAAGGGAGTCGCTGAAGACTCTCCGGGCCCACAGCAAGCTTACAAGTCTAGAGCTCAGGGGAGAATCGAAACGAACTCGGCATATTTGGAAACTACTTTCCCTAGTTTGAGCTGTGGAAAGGTCTGAGACGAATGTCCCTCATTAAACCCCAAGTTATATTTAGCGGCAAGTGGAGCTGCAGTTATATTTAGAGAAAAAGTTATCTTAAAAGAATTTTTTTTTTTTTTTACCAAAAGCAGTTTGTTCATAGACAGTCTGAAAAACATAAAGGGGAGGGAGGAGGGAAAGGCCTTCTTATGTCCCTCGTGTCCCCTGCAGCCAGCTTTGGCCAAACGGAAAGACTGAAAGACATTTTACTTGCAAAGTTGAGGCAACGGTATTGCCCCATCAGTAAAAACCCATTTCTTTCTGCGTTTCTTTACATCGGAGAATTTAATGGGCTCGTTTTTTGCGGCTGGCATTTTTAGATCCAAGGGATCCCGTGAGATTAGAAAGTACCAGAGACATACATTTCCAGCTCAAGCCATTTTACAGACCTTTCAGGCGCTCTAACAAAGTCTGTCTTCCAGTACGCGAACTTGACTGCAAACAAGATCAAAGTATTCATGACCTAAAGGCAAGTTCGATCTCTCAGGAAATTCTCTACACAAAAGGGGGCAACCATATTTTAATGATATGATTATTGCACATTGCACATTGACTGCAGTCCTCAGTTCTCCCACCAACATTTTAGATCATGCTCCTAAAGGATGTAGACAGATCACTTCACCTTCCCTAAAACCATTCGAGCCAGTAGTTACAGGGGACCCTTGAATGTCCGTGTCTGTGATGTCAATTGTCACTTTCCAAAAGCCCCAAATTTACTATCCAAGTTATTTCTCCCCACCTTGATGGAGCCCAAATCCTTTCCTCTAAAGTTGCCGCCCTTCTTTTTTTCTTTGGCCTATTTTTGCCTCATCTTTTTTCTAAGGGACTGGGAATCCAACAGCCTGGGCCAGATTTTTGTCCTGCACTTCCTACCATCAAACGACTAAATGAGAAGAAAAACACCTTCTCCTCCAAACCCAGTGAATGGCCAGACTCTCAAGTGTCTTCGAAGCCATTAACTCGTTCGTTTTGACATTCACCCGCAGCTTCCTCGGGCCGTACTTCTGGAATGGATTTCTCTTCCCCTGCCTTCCCAAGGAACTTGGCTCAGATTTCACGAAACCATCTTTGACATTGACTAGATTGCCATCAGTCCCATGTTCCCCTCGGGTTTGTCAAGAAGTCTGCCTCCACGGAATTCATTCATTCAAGCATACTGCGTGGAGAGCACTGTACTGGGGCCTTGGGAGACTTGTGTCTTGAGCGGGGCTCCGTCGGCGTGTACTGGGTCAGGAATTAGGGAAGCAAACTAACCTAGATCGCTCCAGCTGGGACAGCAACACACATTTTGGTCCACGTTGAAAAGAAAAAGGAATCGACTAAGCAACCCTTCACCCACATTTGCCCTTTCAAAAGAACGAGTGCCCAAACCGCCCCCAAAATCCAATGTCGCCAACCACAGGGTTTTTGGCTCCCCAACCTCCAAATGCAGGGTTCTGCTGGCCAAACAAGAGATCTCCGGGTCTCCGTACCCCCGATTTTAAGCGGGACGGCGGGTGGATGTCTGCTCTCTCCTCCCCATCTCTCCCCCCGCCGGCCCCGCTCCTAAGAGGCATACCCTCTCGCACAGAAAAAAAAAAGAATTGTCAGCAAGCGGAGGTTGCAGCTCTCCATCGCTGCCTGTTACAACCGACCG